>NW_028277058.1:15063333-16497500 GCF_059951505.1 Python bivittatus | reverse complement strand
CCTTATGCTACAGTGCATTACAGTTATGCTATAAAGTGCTGATACGACATGTTGATTTTGCTAACCCCTAATAAATTCGGGCCTGGAAATATCTGGATTTTTCTGACTAAAATACAGGGCTAAATATTAAAAAACATATTATGTTCAGGTAGTATGTGCAAAATTTTCTGTTCCAGGACAGAATGTTCCATTCCTCCTCCAGACCACATGGACCTATCCATTCTGGAGTTGATTCAGTGGTTTCTAGGAACTTAATCCTAAAACTGAAAACAGATTATAGTGTTCCAAACAAAACAGGCCTGTTCTGGGATCAAACAGTAGGCTTTGCCCATCATACTATTCCACTTTGGGATAACCATTCTAATGCAAAGCAAGCAGAAAAAGTTTGAGATATATTAAGCACAAGAAACTGAACACACAAAAGGAAAAGAAATACAGATAAATCTAGTTGATATATACACCATTCACTATATGCCTCCATTCCTTTCTACACTTGCAAAGTATTCTTGCTTCTATCACATCCATACACTATTTCATAAAATGCCTTTAAACTTCTCTAAACGTCTTGTCTGTTTTTGAAGATCTCAACTCCAATTAAACATGACTTTCTTTGTTCCCCTTCTCAATCCATTCACTCTTTCCACATATATTTGTTGATCTGATCTTCATTAATTCTCCCAATATGACCAACCACCTCAATATACTTCTTACATACTATCACTCAACTTTTATATGCAATGCACATTCATTCATCAGCCATTCATCCTTCTCTCCATTTTTTTTTTGCTTTACCACATGCACTTCTTAAATAATCCATTCAAATGGTATTCAATCTACATACTACTAAAACTCTCAATGTTTGCTTGTAACGTTCAATTGGGTGAAACAGTGCATCATAGGGCAACTATTTTTGAATCAATGTACCTCAAATGGGCTAACTTAAAGAATGCGTTCAAAATCTGGGATCCACTACTCCCGTGGGATTAAAATTTGGAAAAGTTGTGACTGCTTCAGTGCCACAGCACCTTCCAGCTACACTTCCCAAAAACTTGTAGGTAGCGTGATGCAAGGGAAGATGGGAGGGAGGTATCCCTGTGCTGTTTCCCTCCTCCCTCTGGTCCCTGTGCCCAATCGGCTGGCGGCAAGGTCCTTGATTGGAACTGAGGCTGAAATATGAAATTTCTTAATGGTGGTTGGTGGTGAGGGAAGGACAAGGAAGGGACTCAGATGCCTGCTGGTGAGGTAGGGCTGGCTGGGGAGCACCAGTGGTTGACGGGTGAGCCTTCTTCCTTCCTGGGATGGGGAGCAGGGGTGCAGTTTTCCTTGCAGTCTGTAGCTCCTTTTGTTCCCCCTCCCCCAGCAAAGTGTCAGACAGTACTGCAGGTCAACTGAGGAGGAGGAGGAGGAGGAATGATTTGAGTGATGATGAACACTCCCTGCCAGCTTTCCATGAGCAAAGTCAATGGGGAAGCCAGCAGGAAATCAGAAGTCACTCCCACTTTTTTGCCTTCCTGTGATCATTCTGTTTCTGTTTAGGTAAAGAAATACCTGTGACCCAATGGGTCACAGGTTGTCTAGTTTCTTTAAAAAATATATATATATATATATGTATGTATGTATGTATGTATATATATTTGCCTTTATATAACTCCACATATTTCTGTGGCATTCTATAATATATTTTTTTTCATTCGGTCCCAAGTATTTCTATGTGATCTCTTTTTATGTCCAATCTACATTCACTTTATTGGGACAATAATCTTCTATAGGTAGTGCTTGCTTAACAATGGTAATTGGGACCAGAATTTCTATTGCTAAGCGATGCAGTCGTAAAGTGCGACATCAAGTGACCACATCACTACCAACAGCAATCCTGGCAGTCCCTGTTGCCGTTGTTAGGTGAGGATTGTGGGTCATTAAGTGAGGACCTCACATGACCACAGCTTGCAACTTCCTGCCAGTTTTCAACAAGCAAAGTCAATGGGGAAACCAACAGGAAGTCGCAAGTCACTGGTGGGGAGGGGCTGTTGAGGCACAGCACAAGCATGGCTGCGAGGCATGCACAATGGAGTGCAGGTGGGCAGAACTTATGGGAGCAACTTGCAACCTTCCCTGCTGGCTTCCTCATTGACTTTGCTTGTCGCAAATGGTGTCCACGTGACCGTGGGACCCTGCAACTGTTGTGAGAACCAGTTGCCAAGCACCCAAATTGTGATCATGTGACTGGGGGGGGCGTGCTGCGATGGCTGGAACTTTGAGGACCGGTCATAAGTACCACTTGCTCAACACCATTGCAACTTCAAACAGTTGCTGAACGAGTGGTCATTAAACCAAAGACTACCTGTGGTGACTTTTCATTCAGGATGTCTACTTTCGCTTCCTGTAGAATTTTACTTTCACTCTAATTTCTTTCACCTTTCTTCCATGTCCATTTTTTCACTAAATATACTGTGTAACTATCAAAAGACAGCTCATCCCTCATCTTTCATCAAGAACAATTAAGTAATTTATTCTTTTTTATTAATTCCTTTTTCATGTATACATATGAACAGGTATACCTAGAACATGTATATAAGACAAACCTTTTTCTAAGCAGATACCATTCTCATTCATTCTTGGTTCTCTGAATACCCCAGTCACTTTTTTGTGTTATCTCATCATTCATTCATATTATCTAACATAATGACTTTCTACCTTGGTTCACATTCATTCAGAATTTTGCACTTTTTTCCCCCAAATTCATCCACGGTTTCTCTATTCTCATTTTAATTTACTGACAATTTTAATTTACTGACAGTTAAAACCTACCTATGAACTGCTAACAGTTTTGTATGCATCCACAACAATCTAGATGGTATTAATTTCTACCTTTGAAATTCATTTTAGATCTTTCTTTCAAAATTAAACCTGCATTTCTACTTCCATGCATGCATTCATAAACTCCTTTGCTTTCAGCGTGCATAGACATATTTTTCTTTTTTTAATTTCAATCATTTGCACATGGTGTTTATCATTTGTTCCTCCTGCATTCCAAGTTACAATCTACCATATGCCACAGTGGTCAACAGATAGGTTCATGAATATTGACCACCACTACTCATCATGACTTTGGTTAATTAAACCTTTTACATGCTTTTTATTAAGTTAGAGAAAGTAGTAGATTAGGTTACAAGATTTAGTTGCTCTGTGCATATGCAGCATTCCCTGCTAATGGTTGGGACAGTACTAGTCAGCTTTGGCCCATTTGGGGCAGAGTGCCTAACCACAAACAAAGCACACTCACACTGTTTTTTGCAAGCCAGGATCTCTAATCTAGAAAAACCCTTACAAACCAGAACACAGTTGCCTACATCCCACCAACTAGGAATTAATGCATGGTATTGATACACTAAAGATACCCATATAGCACTATCTAATTTCCATTTAAATGCAAAGGAGTGGAGGGAGTCAATGAATTCAAAATAGAAGACAGAAATTGAATCTGTAGGTGGATGAGTTTATATAAATGTTGCAGCATAGTTTGGTTAAAACCTGGGATAATTAAGCATAGATTTTCAACAGGGAAAAACATTTTATGTCTAACTAACCATTCACAACTACTATGAATTACCATATTTTACAGTCACATTACCTTAAATTAACTGTTCTTCATATGCCTACTTTTACTTTGCATAACTGGTTTTTCCTTACACTAGGTCTTAAGAAAAAATATCAGAGATTGAAAGAAAACTACATGGAGACAAACAATTTATTATGGTCTCATTATTACCAGAACATTAAAGAGTAGGAAAGAAAAAAAAATTACATGAGAGACCATGCAGCTGCAGAGTAAAGAAGGAAAGAGGGAATTGCTCATCACAGGCATCTTCTAAAATTATGCCAATGAATCGCAGAGGCCACACTGAAATGCAATTCTGAGTATGCAGACATGCACTTTTGCTGGTTGGGATGATAGTAGATAGGTGAAAAAGTCTTTGAAAATATCCACACACACACCCAAAAGAGGAGGGAAACAGAAAGAGCAAACATACAGTGCACTTACACCTATACCAAAATCCAAGTAACCTTCATTAAAATTGCATGACTCTTTTCCAACCTCTTTTCACATAGCCATGAATGAGAAAAGGAGCAGGAAGTTTAAATATCAGAATAAGGAGGAAAAAAAAAAGGCAAATTCCAGGCTGATACAATGTATTTACCAGTGTTTAGGATCAAATTTGCCATCTTAGAAAATTTCCATGAGTAAATATGCAGTGTTTCCATTAGAGAAACAAATTTAAAGACAATCTACTCACCTGCGACCACATTCTGAATATTTACCAATATTTTTTAATATTAAGGCAGCTGTTAATCGGATGTGTTTAGTAATTGGTCCCTCTTTTTCATCCTTAGTCAGAAAAGAAAACAAGTTTTTAGAACAAATGTCATAACCATTTATTTCCAGCATATAATCCATATTCATCCTACTTACTGTGAAATCTCTGAAAACGAGGTTTCGTGATCCCCGCCTTAATGCCATGAGGGCAGCACTAGGGTGATTGACAATAGCCTTCTGTGCTCTGGGAGTGGAAGAAGCACCCCCAGCAGTTGGTGGCCTGAATAGATTTACAAATAAAAATAATTAAACAGGGGTCTCAGGAACAAGAATTATTTCCTTCTGCTAAATTGGTGCTTGGGGCCAACAGCTTATAATTATTATATTCCTCAAGAGAAGGTAGTTTGTTCATATCGTAACTAGTAAGATGAGAATATATGAGAGTATTTTTTTAATGAAATTAAAAAAATACTCTCATATATTAGCCGCCCAGAGTCCCCTATTGTGGGGGAGATGGGCGGGGGAGAAATCCAATAAATAAATAAAATAAATTTATTTTTTAAGTTAATGTTTTGTAAGTGTTATTATTGTATTGCACTTTTTTTTTGTTCTCTGTTACTCTACCCATTTAAATGACAACAACAAAAACCCCAAAACACTATGGGTAGAGCAGTGTTTCCCATAGCTCCCAAAAAATTGAAAGCCTTGGGAATAAGGAAGAATGGTAGTTTTCTTTCATTATTTTCTATTCTATTTTAAAAATATTTAAAAGTATTACTGGGGGGGGGAAGCACTATGCAGGTCTAAAATAGTAATTAATTTTGTGTTGGCAGCATGTCTAGAACTTGTCTTTTGATCTAACAAATCCAAAACTTAACCCAGTCTGTCTTCTTTTTGCCTTTTAAACACTGGAAAACAGCAAAAGTTTCAGAGGTTTTTAAAATAAATAAATTTTGCAGAAGTATTAAACAATTGTGAGAGGATGAAACATATCAAATTTCATAGAAATCAGTGCAGAGATTAATTATACACACTTCTGATGACAACTGTTTGTTCAAGCCACTTCTGCAGCATTCCTAAAACTATGACTACAATTTTTACTCAGACGAGCCTCCTCATCCTTGATGAGTGATACTGCCTAATACACTAAATCATACCAACATACTCATCAATATAGCCAAAACGGGATGGAGGAATACTACTAGTAGTATTCTAGTAGTTAGCAGTAATAAGGAAGACAGACAGATATGTCCACTATTAATCATACACAATTAATAGTCTACTGGAAAAAGAAATGATAAAGAAAGGAAGACTAACTTAAACAAGTTCAGCTGAAATAACACTTTAAATATTGAAATATAAGAAAGACAATACTATACTACAAGTTGTAAAAGAAAGGAAGAAATGGGGGAGGAGAGAAATGAAAAACTGAATAAACAAACTAACTGAAGAGGGTCCAGTGATAATGGGAATAAAGATGCTGAACTGAAAATAAATTGGTTTTTTTTAAATTTGAAATTTCTTTCTATTAAAAATAAATTGGTTCAGCATCTTTTGCCATTTAGTTAATACAGAATTAGGTAGAGTAACTGATATTATCTGAAATAAAAAAGTGATTTTATATGATACATCTTAACTGCAAAATTTGTAGCTTTGGAACATTTTCCTCAATAAATAAATGAACAAGTGTAATTTTTTGACTCATTTGTTTAATTGGGTGCTCTTTATCTCGTTTTAGGACTTATGTGGAGAACAGATGACATTTTAGGTCATATTTATGCAGAAATATTTATGCAGAAAAATTCAAAAGGGTTTATAAACTTTTAAGCACCACTGTAAATCTCTCTGTATTATTTATTGTCATGGCTAACACTATTGTAAAAACTTTAAAATCTTGGTTTAATAAACACATTAGATGACAATACATAAGATCTTCTATGTTCAGGGACTACAGTCATAATTCACATGAGATTTTTGTGAGAAGAGCACATTCCCAAATAGCTGACAATGCCTGTTAAAAAAAACTGGAATTTTTTAGAGATGGAATTTCTAAGAAACTGGAATTTCTTAGAGATGGCCATTGAGGATTAATCTGTCGAGCCAATTCTCCATTTTCCCTTACCCCTCCGGGAAGAGCTGAAAACTTTTCAAAAAAATTACTGTTTTTTCCATAAGATACAATTGATTATGTGCTATCAAGTGAAAGTTATAGTACTGTGCAAAAGTTTTAGGCAGGTGTGAAAAAATGCTGTAAAGTAAGAATGCTTTCAAAAATATATATTGTAATTGTTTATGTTTATCAATTTACAAAATGCAAAGTGAGCGAACAGAAGAGAAATCTAAATCAAATCAATATTTGGTGTGACTACCCTTTGGCTTCAAACCAGCATCAATTCTTACACTTGCACATTTTGTACATTTGCACAAAGTCAGGGATCTTGTAGGATTAGAGTCAGGTGTATGATTAACCAATTACACCAAGCAGGTGCTAATGATCATCAATTTCATATGTAGATTGAAACACATTAACTGAAACAGAAACAGCTGTGCAGGAGACTTAAAACTGGGTGAGGAACAGCCAAACTCTGCTACTAAGGTGAGGTTGTGGAAGACAGTTTCATGCCACAGGTCATACACCATGGTAAGACTGAGCACAGCAACAAGACACAAGGTAGTTCTTCTGCATCAGCAAGGTCTTTCCCAGGCAAAAATTTCAAAGCGGACTGGGGTTTCAAGATCTGTTCAAGCTCTTTTGAAAAAGCACAAAGAAATGGGCAAAGTTGAGGACCGTAGACGCAGTGGTTGGCCAAGGAAACTTAATGCAGCAGATGGAAGACACATCATGCTTACTTCCCTTTGACACTGGAAGATGTCCAGCAGTGCCATCAGCACAGAACTAGTGGGACCCAGGTACACCCATCTATTGTCTGGAGAAGTCTGGTCAGAAGTGGTCTTCACGGAAGAAATGGGGCCAAAAAGCCATACCTCAGACGTGGAAACAAGGCTAAGTGACCCAACTATGCATGAAAACATAAGAAGTGGGGTGCAGAAAAATAGCAGCAGGTGCTCTGGACTGATGAGTCAAAATCTGAAATATTTGGCTGTAGCAGGAGGCAGTTTGTTCGTCGAAGGGCTGGAGAGCGGTACAATAATGAATGTCTGCAGGCAACAGTGAAGCATGGTGGAAGTTCCTTGCAAGTTTGGGGCTGCATTTCTGCAAATGGAGTTGGAGATTTGGTCAGGATCAGTGGTGTCCTCAATGCTGAGAAATACAGGCAGATACTTATCCATCGTGCCATACCATCGGGAGGCATGTGATTGGCCCCAAATTTATTCTGCAGCAGGACAACGACCCCAAACATACAGCCAATGTCATTAAGAACTATCTTCAGTGTAAAGAAGAACAAGGAGTCCTGGAAGTGATGGTTTGGCCCCCATAGAGCCCTGATCTCAACATCATTGAGTCTGTCTGGAATTACAGGAAGAGACAGAAGGATTTGAGGCAGCCTACATCCACAGGAGATCTGTGGTTAGTTCTCCAAGATTGTGATGGACTGGAATGGTGGGAGGGGAGTAAAGAATGTGCTCTCATCTCCAGAGGAGTGAGGAAGAGATAAGCGGAGGAGACTGGCACCTAAGAAATTCATCGGTGTGAACTGGCTGAGCCTGGGAACTGGTTTCATTCTGGGAAGATTCTTGTTAAGGGGTTGTAGCTAATAAACCTTGCTGGATTGATTCTGCATGGTCTCCTGGAGTTCCTTGGGCTAGGCCTGACAAAGATGTCTGGAACAACCTACCTGTCGAGGTCCTTCAAAAACTGTGTGCAAGTGTACCTAGAAGAATTGATGCTGTTTTGAAGGCAAAGGGTGGTCACACCAAATTTTGATTTGAATTTCTCTTCTATTTGCTCACTTTGCATTTTGTAAATTGATAAACATAAACAATTACAATATATATTTTTGAAAGCATTCTTACTTTACAGCATTTTTTCACACCTGCCTAAAACTTTTGCACAGTACTGTAGGTTGTAAACTTAGAGCAAGAGAATGATGTATACTATTACTTATATCTGTTGTGAGGAGGGTCAGAAGTCAATTCTTTTTCTTCCTTTATCTTTCTTTTTCTTTCGTTGTTTTCGCACTTTTGACCTTGGTCATTCTTTTTTCTAATTTTCCTTTCTTTTTCTTATTTTCTTCATTTAATATTAGTTTTTGTTAGTTTTTACTGTTTCTATTTTAAAATTGAATAAAGTTATTTAAAAAAAAAGATTATGCACTATCAAGTCAGTGTAGATCTTAGCAACCATATAAATAGATTTTCTCCAGGAGGATCTGTCCCCAATCTGGCCCTTCAGGTCTTTCAACGGTATACCCATCACAGCTGTAATTGAGTCCATCCACCTTGCTGTTTGTTGTCCTCTTTTCCACCATACATAAGATACAATGGAACTCCACAGAGGATCTTCAATCAAAGGCAGGGTGAGTTAGGTAACTGTTCCAACTCAAATGAGACTGAATTTTTCTATTCTACGTCAGATTTGGGGCTTACACCAAGCCAGAACATAACCCTAACAGGATTAAAAGTGAAAAAATGGTTTTCATTCAAAATGGCTGACTCCAAAGGTTGTAAAATGCTTCTTCACCTTCCCTAAAGTAAGCAGATATAGGGATTATTCAACTGACACTGGAATGGGATTTTACTTTATAAACTGACACTGATTTTCTCTATTCTCCTTTAAGATAAATACTGAGATTGTTAAGTCCATGTGATGGAAGGGTTAGGTTTTGGACTACTACTGGGAAGAACCATGTTCAGTTCCACCCTCAGCTATGGAGGCCAACTGGATGACTTTCAGCCAGTCACTCTCAGCTTAATGCACACTGGGCAGCCGCAGCTACATTCCAAGATGTCGGAGTCGAAGATGGCAACTGCCAGCAAACACCGGGTGTGGCCGCTGCATTAAGGGGGAAGATTGTGGGATTACTCCCCCCCCCGGGATTCTTTCCATCTCCTAGGGCTGAATTGGGTGCGGAGGGAGACCTTGGAGGGGTTTTTCCCCTTGGATGGGTCCCCCAGGCGCAAGCCCTGGGACGGGTAGTGGAGCAGCAGAGCACGGCCGAGAGTGAGCGCGGCAGAGAGCGGCAAACTGGGCGAGCGACGAGCAGCAGACCTGGCTGACTCCGGTGCAATTTTGGTCTGGGGCGATGGGCCCCATCGATCCTTAGAGCAGGGCGGGGAGCTCTACCAGGTCCTGGTATGGCCGGCAATCCGCAACGAGCTTGGGGTCGATGTGGTGGGCCCTGGGAATCACCGGTGTGTCGTGGCAAGCCCACTGAGTTCTGGAGCGGCATGGAGAGTTCTGCTGGGCGGCGACTGGCGGCGAGCTTTCAGACTATCTGACCCCCGTGGGGTGCAGTGAGCTGCGGGGAGCCCAGATGAACCGCGGCACGGCGTGGCAAGCTCCAGTGACCAACAGCGCAATGCGACGATCTCTGGCGGGGCACGGCATTTCTAACCCCAGGCCCAGTGGACCCAACAACCCAATGGACTCCAGGCCTAGCAGGATCAGCAGGCCCCAGCCAGCCCCGTACAGTGCGGCGAACTCCAGCAGGCCCCAAGGCAAGGTGGCTGTCCAACTGTGGAGGAAGATCCCTCAGCTTTGGAGGAACAGTGGGGCAGCAGGGGGGGTGCCGGACAGCATCCCAATTGACTCTTGTTTTTAAGAGGGGCAAACTGGGGCTTCAGGATCTAGCCACCCCTATTTAACCCCGCCCAGTGCCAGTGCAGAGCCGTGGGGTCCCTCTAGTGGGTATCTGGGACTCCCTCCTGGTTGTGAGAGTCTGGGGGGAGTCCAGGAGTGTATGGGGATGTGAGGCTCCACCTGCTGGGTGAGAACCAGGAGGTGTAAGTGTATGGGATGCCCGCCCTGCCAACTAGTGAGAGAGGTCGTGCAGGGGGGCAGAGTGTGATTGTGGTGTGAGGTTGGTGAGGGGGTGGGTCCCAGCCAGCGCCGAGAGCGTGAGCTGGTGCATGGGCGAGATCTCCCCTCACCTGGGAGTGTTTGGTTTTGAATGCAGATGTCTGACAGGATGGAGGGATCTTTGCCCCAGATCGGGGACTCCAAGGGCCTGGGATTGGAGGTACTTGGGCCTGGCACCCCTAGGGATGATGTGGGGGGCTACATTATCTAGGTGGTGATGGGTAGGGGATGATATGGTGGGAGCAGGGGGGCAGGCCATCTTCGGGGAAGACGCCCCCGGTGTCTGCTACCGGTGGTGTGTTCCGGCCCTCCTTGCTCACTCCCAGGTCCTGACCAGCAGGTTCATAGGGGCCCTGGCCTCCGGCTGCTGCTGCTGAATGCCAGGTCAGTTAAAAACAAGCCCCCCATCATAGGTGATTTGATCACTGAGGAGGGGGCAGACCTGGCATGTATCACCGAGACCTGGCTGGAGCCCGAGGGAGGGGTGCCCCTCTCGGAAATGTGCCCAGCTGGGTTTACGGTGTGGCACTAGCCGAGATGCCAGGGCAGGGGAGGAGGGATGGCTGTTGTCATCCGAGAGTCTCTAGTGGCCTTCAGGGGCATTGCTCCACAAGTTTCTGGCTGCGAGACACTGTTTCTTAGGTTGGGTGCCCGCAAACAGTTGGGAGTGCTGCTTCTGTACCAGCCTCCCTGCTGCATGTCGGCCTCCCTGCCTGTGCTGCTGGAGGCCATCTCGGGGCTGGCGGTGGAATTCCCCAGGCTTATGGTTCTGGGGGACTTCAACCTGCCATCCCTGGGACGGTTCTCGGAGGCAGCTCCGGAGTTCATGGCTACCATGGCAGCCATGGGCCTGTCTCAAATTGTGCGGGACCCAACCCGAGACAGTGGCCACATGCCGGATTTAGTTTTCTTGTCTGAGCAATGGCAAAGTGATCTGAGGGGAGATGTACAGCTTTCCCCATTGTCATGGTCAGATCATGACCTGATGACCCTGAGTTTCTCTTATGCCACCCCTCTCTGCAGGGAGGCAGGACCCATGCGATTGGTCCTGATGGACCCACCAGGGTTTCAGAGGGAGCTGGGGGATATTCCTGTGGACCTGCTGCATGGTCCAGCAGAGGCCCTGGCTGCTGCTTGGAATAGGGAGGCAGCTGGGGCCTCGGACAGGATCGCGCCTATGCGACCTCTCTTGCCACATCGGCCCCGACACCCCCATGGTTTACGGAAGAGTTGAGGGTGCTGAAGAGGGTCAAGAGACATCTAGAGCGCCGCTGGAAGACACGGACCGAATCTGACCGAATACATGTTAGAGCCGCCATTAAGGCCTACATTGTGGTGATAAGAGCGGTGAAGGGTCAATACTTCTCCGCCCTTATTGCGTCTGCAGAGTGCCATCCGGCAGCCCTGTTTGGGATCACCAGATCCCTCCTTGGTAAGGGGGACCTGGAGATTCATTTGCAGGGCCGCATGAAGGAATTTGCAGAGCACCTGCAGGATAAAATCGCTCGGATTCGTTCTAAGTTGGATTCCGAGCGTGGCGCAGGATCTGGGGAGATACCAAGGGATTGTTCTTGCCTGGTTATCTGGGAACGGTTTGATCCTGTTGTTCCTGAGGAAGTGGACAGGATCCTCCAGACTGTGAGGGCCACCACTTGTCATCTGGACCCATGCCCCTCCTGGCTGGTGAAAGCAGCTCGGAAGGTGACCTGTGGTTGGATCCAGGTGATAGTTAATACATCCTTGTAGGAGGGAGTGTTTCCAGCGCCCTTTAAAGCACCGTTGGTGCACCCCCTCCTCAAGAAGCCTTCCCTGAATCCTACCATACTGGACAATTTTCGCCCAGTCTCCCACCTCCCCTTCTTGGAGAAGGTGGTTGAGAAAGTGGTGGCTTCACAGCTCCAAAGGGTCCTGGAGGAAACGGATTATCTGGACCCTTTCCAGTCAGGTTTCAGGCCTGGCTATGGAATGGAAATGGCATTGGTCGCACTTATGGATGATCTCTGGCGGGAGCGGGATGGTGGAAATGCGACCATCCTTGCTCTCCTTGATCTCTCAGCGGCTTTCAATACCGTCGACCACGGTATCCTATTGGGACGGCTCAGGGATCTGGGGGTGGGCGGCAGAGTTTTGTGCTGGTTCACCTCCTTTCTTCGGGGCTGGTCCCAGTTGGTGGTGATAGGGAGCGAGAGGTCCCATCCTTAGCCTCTCCTTTGTGGGGTGCCGCAGGGTTTCTCTCTCCACTCCTTTTCAACATCTACATGAAACCGCTGGGTGAGATCATCCGTCATCATGGGATGAGGTATCATCAGTATGCTGATGATACTCAACTATATATCTCCATCCCTGGTGAGGTAAGTGATGCCGTGACCGCCCTCTCATGGTGCCTGGAGGCTGTGAGGGTCTGGATGGGGAACAACAGGCTCCAGCTGAACCCTGGCAAGACGGAGTGGCTGTGGGTTAATGGCTCCTCTGTATCCAGGACGTTGTCATCGTTGGTGTTGGATGGGGTAGCACTGTATACATGTATACATGTATGTTATATGCTGTATATTGAGGGGAACTGGATTGGAAGATGGGCAGAGTTTTAAAACTGGAGGAAAGAATATCAATTGTTGTTGTTCAGTCGTTAAGTCGTGTCCGACTCTTCGTGACCCCATGAACCATATTGCGCCAGGCCTTCCTGTCCTTCACTGCCTCCCTCAGTTTGCTCAGTTTCATGCTCATTGCTTCAGTGATGCTATCTAACCATCTCATCCTCTGCCGTCCTCTTCTCCTTTTGCCTTGATCTGCAAATGCTACTAATGAAATTAAATATAGTTTTTAAATATAAAGACCATGAAAATTAATGAATGACACCAGGTGCAACAATCATTCTTAGAACTGAAAATGAAGATATTGAAGTGGTGGAGAGCTTCTGCTTTTTAGGACTATCAACAATGGAACTGGGAGTCAAGAATTATGCTGCAGACTAGCACCTTGAAGTGTAACAATGAAGGCCTTGGACAACTTCAGATACCAAGTTGTCTATATCTACAAAAATCAGAACTGTGCATATAATGGTTTTTCTTTTGACATTCTATGGAAGTAAAAGTGGGACTTTGAAAAAGGATAGAAAAAGTATTGATGCTTTTGAACTCTGGTATTGGAGAATACTTGAAAATACCATGAATAGCTAAGCAAACAAATAAATGAATCATAGCACAAATCAATCCTGATTTTCATTTGAAGAACAAATGATCATAGCTCAAATTATCACATTTTGAACATACTATGTGAAGACTTAGCTCTCTTGAGAAGTCAGTGCTGCTGGGAAAGAAGATAGAAGAAAAGAGAAGAAAACCACCAGCAGCAAGGTGGATGGACAATGAGTGCAACACCAGAAGACTTGAAGAGCCAAGTTGGGGACAGATCAACTTGGCTCTTCACATGAACATATACAAATTGATAAGTAATTTGTCACCCATAAGCACTACCACTTTGTGCCAGACTTGCTCTGGATCCTTTAATGAGTGTTTTAACTTAACTGATCATATCTTACTTAACATTGCATATTTTCACAGAATTCATCATAAAATATATAACCTGCAATTCTTTTCATATTGGGAGTGGGATATATTCACAGTGGGATATATTTCTGAGTAAACCTATGAAGACTGTGCTATTAGATTATTAAGGGAGTTTACATCTCTTACTTTGTGGAAGGTTTTGAACTTCCTACTTGTCCATGTTCATCTTGTTTTAATCCCGCAAGGAGAGCATCTCGTGAGCAATGCTTATCCTAATTGAGAAAGAGAGAGTAGTATTATTATATCACACTGGGATTAATTTAAGTCTGACTGGTCAACTTGCATAACCAATAGGGATTATGCACATCCAAATGAATGCATGGGGACTGTACCTGAATGGACAGCATCAACAGGAGATTCTGTATACTGGCCAGTCAATATGGATAATCAGCAACATAAATCAAAGAAAGTGAATTTTAAGAGGCATCTTGTACATTAGGTTAATAATATACATAATTTTTTTATTTACTGAGAAATGAAAATAAGAGGAATTGCATGATTTTGGAAACCAATCTTCTAGCTAATTGCAGAATACTTAAAATCTTGCATTTACTGGGAACATTTGATATGTGACGTCACTATTAGCAGTTTAAAAAACTTGGATACAACTAAACTTTAATCTCATATCAAAAGGAACTGACAGTCCAATCATATACATCTGTACCAATCTTAATGGAGTTGAAGGAGATTACTCCCAGGTAAATGGGATTACATTCAGAGAGAAATTTAATAGCATATGTATCTTCAGTACAAGATCTTTCATTAATAATATATGGTCAACTGCAAATTGTAAACTCTATTCTTATGGTTAAAGTATTGACCAATTATTCTGCTCTTTTATTATTTTTAAAATTTTGTACTTGCTTTGGTTCTCTGTATAGTATTTATACAGGATATTTGTAGGAAGTTAAACATTTAAATGTATGCTGCTCTGGGATTATGTTTAACAAATTGTGATTAAAACTTTTATAAATAAATAAACACACACACATACACACACACACGACACACAGCTTGTCCATCAATCAGTATGATGTCTGGTCAACATGGAAAATCCCTAATGAATAATATATTTCATCATTTGCAGCTCATTTTCCATAATTACTCTGAAATTCAGAAAGGAATTTAGGAAACACTTAACAGGATTTTTCTTCTATGAGTAAATACCATTTTCCTTTCTAAAACTCTAGAATTTTCCAAAGCAAGCAGAGGATCTAATTTTTTTTCCCACTGATGCATAAAAAAATGTAAGTAACTTTTTAGACCAGTGAAAAAGCTCACATTATGCTGTGTCTTACAATTATCCTGTCTTGCTTTTACCTTCAAAATACTATAAGATGAAAGATTTGATTAAGGCAGCTAGTACTTCCTAGTTTTCTTTTCTTTAATTACTCAATTCATTCCTGTTGACATTGTTCCTAGACAGCAATGACCATGTCATACACCACTAGGGCTACTTTTAGTTTCTTTATTTGAAGCTCTTTCTACATATTTATAGAGATTCAGAAGTTTATTATTCCTACTTGACAAATAAGAATCCCAATAAAGTTTTGCAGCGAATGTCTGGGTCTCTATTCATTGCTCCAGAAATTTCTAACATAGATCTTTTTATTTATATGAAAATTGTCTATTAAACCATAGAAAAGGAATGAGACATTTCTACCTGTAGGTGGGTAATGAAGGAAAACCTTTGTCTCTGGAAAGGTTCACAGCCCTCCCACAAACACTGTCCAGGATAGACATCTTTTCCTCCATGCTCAGTTGCAGCATGATAGAAAACCTGGGATGGTGTCTGAAACCACCTGGAAAATGGAAGGTATTTTAATTTTGCAGAAAAAAGGTATACTATTTTGCAATCAATTTCTTTACCTAGTCATTACATTTAAACCATGAAAAACAGAAGTTATTTAACCAATGGCAAACCAACGTTATTCAGATTCAAAATTTACCATTTTCAAGAGCTGCCTGTACAAGCTTTCTATAAAGGAAAAGGCAGCCCAATACCAATATGTAAGTCAACTGAAATGAAGTATTTCATATGTTTTTACTAGCTAAAAGCTAAGCCTATACAGACTTCCCCTATCACCATGGCAGTGTTAAAAGCTTATAACACTGACTAGTTATGTAGAGAGGAGTTTGAGTGGGACAAGAGAATCTGTTCAACTTGTGGCATGTGAGAGAAACTGCATCCATTTCACTGGGCTCTGAGATATTCAATCCATGACCCAAAAGATACATCTTGGGGGGAAAAACACTATCTGATTTATATTATTCTTTAATATCTTCTCTATGAGAAATAGAGTAGAATGTGGAGAGAGTCAATCACAAAGAACTGGGTTGTGTGCATAAAAGCTGTATGAGGATCAGTGATACCCAGATAATTATTTGATTATCTGCAGACAGGGCAGAGCATTTAAGTGGCTAAATGAATGAATGACATATTCATTTATTTGGAAATGTAAAATTCCATTGACTGTGAAAAGCTCAAGAAAATTATTCCAAAATGTGTAAAACAATAACAACCCAGTTTAAATGTAAGACAATTGAAAAATGTAATGTTAGTTTCTGCAGGGCTTCTCTGGGTTCTTATGCAAGATTCCAAATACACACAGACAAACACGGCAAATACATAAGTGCAGAGACAGCCACTCAAAGTAATAGTACAAAGGACACCACTTACTTCTAAGGAAAAACTATGAACATCTGGGTGCTGTGAGGTGGTAGTAGGGAGAGGGGGATGAATGCTCTTCAGCAAAATACTACCAAAAATGTCAGGGATAGAAAGAGAACTAGAGAAGGGAAATTCTTGGCTTTATAAAGATTTGCTATTTCAACTAGCTGACAGAGATCAGCTCAACACTACTTACATTGGCCAACTTGTCATAACTTTTGGTTTTAAACAATAAACAAATTAAGCTAGCCAATTACCTACAAAAGTATATGTTGTAGCTACAATGAGAATATTTGAATTCTCACATTAGATGGTTCCTATGTTTTCAGATGTGAGTCTGATTCCTGCATCTAAAAAAAAAATATGAAAAACCCAGCTTGCATATAAAGTAGAGTCAGTGCTTTAAAGGACTTTAAAATTGATGCAGTCTGCAAAAACAACTTCTGTATCATATAAAACTAATACTTAGCAAGGATTATGGAAGCACTCACTTTTTACAGGATTGCCAAAGACACATGAAATTTTGTCCAGGTTTTTTCACTTGTTCTGCATGTGGACTTGATACAGTATACATAGAAGGTGGCAAACTGACAGGTGGACCCTGAACTTGCATTGTTGGTACAGGTGTGCTCTGTGAGAAAATGTTTTAAAAATAAGGATTTATGATTTATATAACAAATTCATAATCTGCCCAACTTCCAGTGACTCTGCCTTAAAATTTAAATGTCTTACAATTTCACATATTTAAATAACTAATTATTAAAGAGCTCTGTATCATGAGTAGCTTTCCATGGATTTTATTTCAACAAGAAGTAGACTGTAAACACTGTCTCTGCAGAGTAAAAAATAAAATAAAAGTAGAAGTCTAGGTGCTATTTACAGATTTGCTCAATAGTCTATCTATATCTGCTCTATTTTTATTTTCTGTGTTTAACACAGAATTAGACACAGTTTTAAAGATTTCCAGATGGCAACTGCTTTCTACAAAAAAAAAAAAGTAACTGGGCAATTTCAAACATACTGCATAGTTTTAGCGATCTCTCTTTTTCAGACTAAGCAATTTAAAGTGTCTTCTGCAAAGCTACCGTATTATTTTTGGCTTACACACACACACACACACACAGAGCTGACAATCCCCTTTAGTAGAAAAGCCACATAAAATACTTCTTTTACCACTTCAGATGGATGATAAAGAGTGTTTAAAAGCATCATGTCGATGTAAATATTAAGGTAGAAACCTTTTTCTGTTATTCATGTAACTTTTCAAGGTTTGCTTCTGTTCATAATGACAAGTTTCCAACATGGCAGCAGTTCCCAACCCCACTTGATTTACATGAAAACAGTCTTTGCATTATCAACACATTCATATTGCCACAAACAATTCCTAAAGCAGGTATATCAAATAAAAATATAAATTTACACATATAAAAGACTAAACATAAGCTGTAATCCTCTTGCCCTAAACTGCTGTACTTAGTCTGAAAGTTTGGCTTGGCTGGCAGTGAATGACTGAAGATATGTTCAGTAACAGTTATGGTCTTCAGAAGAGATAATTCAATTTAAAACTTGATCATTGTATCTATGGACTTCATAGCTTTATATACAGAGCAATGCTTAAATACCTCCTGCAACTACGCACTTGCTTTCTACCACTAAACTCATCAAATCAAGCTGAAGCAGCCAATGAGTGTGGAGCTTCCTGAAGTGTTGCCAACTTGCTTTCCACACAAGGCTATTTAAACAGGATGGCTTAAATCTGTGTTTAAGAGGGGGGAAATGAAGAGGAATGAAAAAGTACACTCTACTCAAAAAAAATGTTTCGTAAGAACTCATATAAAAATGGTTGCTAGTTATGTTAATACATTGCGAAGCTATTTCATTTGAAAAGTAACTTTGGAGCAAAGAGCAATATATTCCAATTGCAGTACATCATTGCAATTGGAAACTAGTGGGAGAAAGGGATAAGAGATAATGGGAAAGGCATGAATAACAATATCCTGACTTGTGAAGCTTGGTTTACTGACTACATCATATAGTTTGAGCACTGAGATTGCAAGCAAGTCAAGATAGATTGCAAGCAAGCTATATCTGCACAGTATGAGAGAAATCTTACTAGCACCTGCTTATTCTCTGCATACTACTTGAAAGTATAGTTAAAACAGGAGCCAAGTAACCAACAGCTTTAATGACCTATGACCCACTGAAGCTTCCAGCTTAGGAACCACTGAAAAGGAGCAAGGAACTTGTTCAGAGTGAAAAACAGATAATGAACCTGTTTATTTATATACTTTAGTTTTTGAAATTCGACTCACTTATGAAGTATGCAATCCTGTAGGAAGAAACATCTTTTACTGATCCCCCCTCATTGGGGGGAGATGGGTGGCTGAAAAATTTAATAAATAAATAAATAAATAAATAAATCTATCTTAAGTATATACACACTCAAAATCTATTGAGTAAAAATGCTTTAAACAGAAAATGATAAAAATAAGTACAGTGGTACCTCGGTTTACGAACTTAATTCGTTCTGTGACTCTGGTTGCACCCGAATTGGTCGCACCCCGAAGGAAATTTCCCCATAAGGTTCAATGTAATTACCGTTAATCCGTTCTGGCGTGGAGGACAGGGAGGCGGCTATTGCTTGGAGGCAGAGTCCCCCTCCCCACGACCACGTGTCAGGGGCATAAAAATGGCTGCGGACCACGTGTCAGGGGCGGAAAAATGGCCGCGGACCACGTGTCAGGGGCGGAAAAATGGCCGTGGACGTGTCAGGGGCGGAAAAATGGCCGTGGACCACGTGTCAGGGGCGGAAAATGGCTGCGGACCACGTGTCGGGGCGTAAAAATGGCCACGGACCACGTGTCAGGGGCGTAAAAATGGCCGCGGACCACATGTCGGGGCGTAAAAATGGCCGCGGACCACGTGTCAGGGGTGGAAAAATGGCCGCGGACCATGTCACGGGAGGGAAAATGGCCGCGGATCCGGTTCGTAACCCGAGGCGGAGTTTGCAAACCGAGGTAAATTTTTGCGGCCGGAGCTGGTCGTAACCCGAAAAGTTTGTTAACAGAGGCGTTCGTAACCCGAGGTACCACTGTATACAGCAATGAATATCAGAATAAGTTCAGCCAGCCAGTGTAAGGAAAACCATTTCAGAAAATGTATATTTAAAATCTGAAGCCTAGATCCAGAGTTGTTCTCCACAGATAGGGAACAGGTACCATATCAGATAAAAGCAAAAGATGGTGATTTCCCCCAGTTCAGTTTTACATAGTACTATAGGATTTGCAAATAGGAACATTTATTTACAATTGCGGTCCCCATTCCTACTTTCCACTGCTAGCAGATTTCTGGAACAGACATTCTAAATATCATTTGCTTCTTTTCTAAAATTCTGAAGGGAAACCCAGAAGTACAGTAGATAGGGTTTTTTTAAAGCAACTAACTAAAAAAAGTATAGCAATTGAGAAAAAACTATTCAACTTTTATTCTACTCATACATTAAGAGATTCTTTCTTCAGATATCAACGCTTAAGGGGGCTCAAATAGGAAGAGGTACTTATAGTTAAAAACAGAACCTTGAATTGAAAACCATGTAGCACATAAAATGCCAGTAACAGGTATTTCTATTTTTCTGGGCTAGGATATAAATTCCGATGATCTACCAAGCTGTAATTACATGATTACTGTGGCTATGTCAGGTGGCACATGCAAACAGATGGCTTAAGTTGCTTGTTTTACTTAGAAGCAGGACTAACAAGCTTTGTTTGCAAATGCATGTACACGTTCTCACAAGTTCCAGAATATAAGTAACTTGTACACAGTCTACATCCAAAGGAAAGGGCAGAAGTGTCATCCACTCACAATCCAAGAGCCCAAATGTGAGTCATCCGCCAGTCCACGTTCCAAGAGCAGAGTTTTTTCAGGCAATAGTTAAGTGTGTAGAGTTCTGGCAAGTGAAATAGTTGTTTCCAAGACAACTGCTGGTCAGCAATGTCTCTTAAATGGAGTCCACCATTAATGCAGGCAGTCTAGGGCAGGAATACCCTAGCGTTGCAAAAAGTCATGCAGATCTCTATTCGGCTCTGTGCTCAGTTCTGCTTGCTCTAGGGCTGGGAAGAGTTCCCGCATCAGGCCCCTCATCTACTGCTGCCTTCAGCCGTCTCGAAAGATCCTTGCCCATCTTAGCCTTAAAGTGCCTGACTGCTACATTCCTCTTGAGGCTGGCATTTATCTGGGTCGCCTTGAGAAGGTTTCTTCATTTCAGACTCTTCTAAGCTGACCACCACAATTACCATAAAAAGGCCAGCTCACTTCGTATTTTAATTAGAGTACATGCAGGGTTATAATAGGATGGATAACTCCAATGAGAGAATGATAGTGTACTAATTAGATGGAGGTGACAAAAGGCATTCCTAGCCATCAAAGATGTGTATCTATCAGCAAGGATGGGCACAGAATTCTACTAAGTAGAAGAACTCTAGCCATGATGAGAAACCTAGGTTCCAAGGTGGTATTCACAAAAAAGCCTCTGCAGAACAACCAGCTTAGTCCATCTCTAAGTTAACCACTGTGGGTTTATATCAGAGACAGATTTTTTCTCAGGCACTGACTCTGAAAAAGTACATTAGAAGATGCATGCTAACACTGGGTGGGGCCATACCAATAATGGTGTGAATCTCAACACAATACATTTACCCCAAAACAGACAACCCATGCACACAAACATAGATATCTAATTCTTTTTTCTCAGACACACATACCATTCTTTATACATTCTCCCCATTCTCACAGATACCATTTATTCACATACTCAAACATATCCACCACATAAAGCATATAGCTGATAGAGGGAGAAATCACTGTTCCTCTCTGCTTTTTCATGCTGCATTTGTGAAAGAGATTCTTTCTTACTGCACAACACAGAAAGGAAACATATAAGTCTTGAGGAGAGAGGACAAAACCTGGTGGAAAAAAAAACCCTAAGAGGCCAAATGTGGAACTTTATGGGTGGTATCAGGATCAAGAGCCTGAAGTTCCTATGTGTAGTTTACAGGTCTGTTACACAAATATCAACTTAATTTTTTCTTTTTTTATAAGTAATCTACAAGACATGATATAAGCAAAGCTAGCTTTTTTCTGGATTGAATGTCTGTAAAATGGGTTCCTCACCTCCCTCCCTGATTTTCACCTTTTAAATCATCTGATGCTGGAAGAAGCAAGACCAGTACAGGCTCAGTAGCAGCATCTTATTCTACCTCAGTAATAAATACATACATAAGAAATTAAAATTATAACCATGACATAGTTTGTGGAACAAAGTAAACTTTTTTAGAAGCAATTCTTCAGCTTCTAGAGTACTGAATCAGAAATATGAGCTGTCCACTGAACAGACCATGTTCTCAATTAGTTCATTTCATATATATTATATAGTAACATTATAACAGTTTGCTATTATTTAGAATTCAAACAGCATATGGGCAAAATATATATAAATTATATAATTGGATGGGTAGGACAAGTATAATGGTAATCTCTGTCTGCATGAAATGGGAACCACAGGTAGTTAAAAAAAAAACCTAGTAGCTTAGTAATAATTAAACTATTAACAAACAACATTACTCTGTTCATTTATCATATTCTATTTTTCCATTTGTCTTTCCTTGACTCATACCTATGACATATCTATGACTCATATCTAGAAAAGTATACCTTCCAACATATTTATTACAGTTAATACAGTTATTTATAAGCTACCTATTTGAGTGACTCTGGGCAGCTTACAACTATTACATTAACATTCATAAAAGCAGTAAACTTAAAATTTTGCTGCTCATGTCTATTCAGAAATGCAAACTCTTAGCATACAATCAATTACAGTTATGTTAATTTCAATGAAAAACAGGCATTACATTTCTTTAGTCTCTGGGAATGCAGGGGGGCAGCTTTGCAAGTAGAGACAATGTGCCTAAGGGGCTCAGCTAAAGGACACATGATTTCAGAGTTTCCAACAAATGGACTGGCACCTGATCAGCCACAGCATTGTAATCTAAGAGTGCCAAAAGTGATTTTGCAGTTGAATTTTGATAACAGATTTCAAGTTTATAATATCTACAAATTAACTGCCATTTACAATTCGATATTCTCAAAATAATTCTAAAAAATGTTCATGGCAAAACTTTACTTTCTAGAAGCAATGCAGATTCTTGCCCACCAATTTACCTTTAATGTCCCTATGCTTGTATTTCCTGATTCCTTTTTAGGTTGGTATTAGTGACAATGTGAAAAATTTTCTTGGAAGACTAAGAATAATAATTTCAGTTTAAGAACTTGAGATATATGCCTTCTGATGAATTGTTAGTTAGAAATTTATATCATCACTTCTGTTTGGCCTTTCTTCACACACCATTCTTGAAAATATTTGAAACAAGTTATAAAGTATTTGTCCAACAAGCAACAAGGTATTTATCCAGTATCTTTCATGGTGAAAACCAAGACAATGAATTATCATGTTTTTCCATCAATAAGACGCCCCCATGTACAAGACGACCCCCACTTTTCCAATTTTAAAGATAGTGCAGAACACATTTTTATTTAGTAATTAGGTAACATTGACCTGATACACTCGGTGGGAGGAGGTCCAAACGGTCTCTCTGCAGCTCTATTTCCACACTCTTTTGCATAACTGATTACATTCAATCACGAGTGAAACTGCCAATAGCTTGTCTCTGCAAACAGACTTCCTCCAATTGGTTTGTTCAGCATCAGCTGACGTCAGTAACATAAGGCTTGTGACTGGAGGAAGTCTGTTTGCAGGGACAGTATGGGCAGTTTCACTCGTGATTGGAGGCTCGTGATTGGAGGAAGCCTATTTGCAGAGACAAGCTATTTCACTCGTGATTGGAGGCTAGCAATAGGAGGAAGCCTGCTTGCAGAGACAAAGTATGGGCTGTTTTGCAACCGCGCGGTTCTCTCCTTGGCTTACTTCCTTGCATAAGATGCCCTTCAATTTTTAGCATAAGGGTTTTAGAAAAAAGTATCGTCTTATAGTCGGAAAAATACGGTAATTCAGCATTATTAACTTTTAAAGTTCAGAAATGCTTGATTTTTATATTCTTACAAATCACATTGTTCTAAGTATACTTTAGATCCCAAGATAAACAAATGAAAAGAAATTGACAGAAAACTGGGCAAACGCCTTCCTAATTTTAACCTTTAAGCTAGTTCTGCCCATTTCTAGGCATCCATTTGCAACCAAACCTACACTACAAAGAAACAGTTTTGTGAACTTTCTTCCATTTACTTATTATTTGAAATCAAGACAGTTCCCAGCTCCCAGAATCATTTTATATTCTTCTTTGTTGTTTCAGTTTTCAATTTAGGTTCTTGGCTTCTAATCTTGAAAAAGAGGTCAAGTAGAACAAAGAAGAACTTCATACAGATACCTTGAAGATGGCTTATAGAAGATAGAAATTAGCCATATTATTGATCAACATAAAGAACAAACAGGAAGAGAGTCATGATAACTTATCAGCAACCAGAACATAATGTTAAATGACCTTACAGCTTCTGAGTGACTAGAAATACAACATTTGCAAATCATATAAAATTAAGATGAGAAAAAATATTTGTAATTTAGATTTGCTTGTTTAACAAATTTAAAGTCTACTTTACAGAAAAGTCACTCATAAAGTAAATACAGTTTAAAGATTCCTAAACAAGTCCTAAACATCAAGATATATAAAGGTAGTTCTTGAGTTATGACCATTCGTTCAGCAACTGTTCAAAGTTAGGATGGTGCTGAAAAAGGAGACTTACGACCAGTCTTTGAAGTTGCAGTGTCCCAGCACCCCCGCGGTCATATGATCGCAATCTGGGTGCTTGGCAAGCTGTTTGTACTTATGACCGGTTGCCAAGCACCCCACGATCACGTAATCACCATCTGCAACCTTCCCTGCTGGCTTTCCCCAAGCAAAGTCAATGGGAAACCAGCAAGGAAGGTCACAAGTTGCTGGGCTAAATCTCCCACTCAGCTTTTCTTTGCTGGCGTGCACCATGCCCTCCTTCCCCCATTTGCTCGCGCACACCCCGCACCCTCTTCTCGGCCTTCCTGCACTCACACACATGCCTCCACCCTACACCCTCTTTCCATGGCCTCCCTGCAATCACATACGCACACATACCTTGCTCTTTCCACAGCCTCCCTGTGATCGCACACCCCCACACCCTCTTTCTCCAGCCTCCCTGCAATTACACATACATGTTATATTTCCCTGGCCTCCCTGCAATTGCATGCACCCTGTGCCCTCTTTCCTTGGCCTCCATGCTCACACACACGCACCCCTGCACCCTCTTTTCATGGCCTCCCTGTGATTGCATGCACCCCGCACCCTCATTTCCCGACCTTTCTAACCTCAGGCCACACCAAGTACCTACTCCCCCAACTCGTGCTGGGCCTCCCAGGGTCTCCCCCATCTCCCACAGCACCCCTGTGGCACCCCCCGCACTCC
The DNA here is from genome assembly GCF_059951505.1 of Python bivittatus. Taxonomy (NCBI): domain Eukaryota; kingdom Metazoa; phylum Chordata; class Lepidosauria; order Squamata; family Pythonidae; genus Python; species Python bivittatus. Next base: position 16,472,461 of record NW_028277058.1, on the reverse strand, counting down.
TTACCTGGGATTCCCTCCATTTCCCACTTGACCCATGCGTCTTGAGTTATGATAACCAGGACTACTTGGACTGCCATCGCTAAACAATGTGGCCATGTAGCATCACACTTTACAACCCACTGTTTAGCGACAGCAATCCTGGTCTGAATTGTAGTCGTAACTCAAGGACTACCAGTGTGTGTATGTGTGTGTGTGTGTAGATATATATACTGTATACACACACATACACATATAAATAAAATAAAGTAGCATCAGGTAACAAAATGTTTTATTAACATTTTAGTTCAAAACTAAAATTACTCAAATGACTGCTGGGATAAATAAGTCTTTCCCACCAAGGTAAGGCCAATGCACCATTTCAGGTGGAGCATTCCAAACATGTAGGGCACCAATTGTAATTTCTGGACATGTATCCCAATATGCTACAGTAACCAAGCCTACAAATAACCAGTCATGCATTACTGAGGCAAGGTCCAATCCACTTTACATAAGGCCGATAAAAAGCAGCTTTTATGCACAGACTCACTTGCTTTGCCATATTATTCAGCAAGTCCACGGCATCTCACAAAATTTAAAAGAACTAGTCCACAGAGTCAGTTGTATGTTGTCATCAGATCAACAAAATTCCCTACCTGTGAAACTGCAACCATGTGTAGAACATGTGTCAAATTGTTTGCCCATATTCATTCATAACTACTTCCTGAAAAGTATTCAGTTTCCACCACTTCTTTGGGATTAGAGAACAGAAATCAGACAAACTAGTGTACTAATTAGAAATTATCAATATTGTCATGAGGCAGGTCTTAGAACAGTCAATAAAAATGGCTGTAGAACACAAATATACAGTAACCAAGAAGCCACATAATGTGGAAAAAGAATGAAATAGATTACATTAGGAATGGATACTTTTACTAATGTACTCTTCAAAATCTCTATTATTTCCGTTTTTTCTGACTTCTTATATTCAAATCTCCCAAAATGCTTGTGGACAAAGAACATCATGCAGGAGGATGTCTTAACATTAAACTCTTACACATGTATTAGATATGAAAAATAATCTGCACATTATTTAAAAATATCTGAGGTATTTATCCTATGAAATTAGGTTTTCCTTGATGTAAGCTCATTATAGTAGGCATAGCATAAACGTTACAGAAGAATAAAGTACTCTATATTACTTTCATATAATCTGTAAATGGTGCTTCATCGCAACAATACCATTTGTTTTGAGGAAAGGAAGTATTTTCTCAAATGTATTGATTTTTTTAAAGAAAATGTGGGTGGATACAAACTTCTATAAACAAATGAAATAAACGAATGTTAATTTTAAAAATCATTCCTACAACTCTTACAGGTCCCATGAGAATTTTAAACTTGTCTGGAAGCTGCAATCCAAACAGTGATGACTGAATGTTGCCCTTTAGAACTATCTATAATTCTGCAGTACTGTGACCTACAATGTGATCTAAGCTTCGGTGATAAAAATTTCAAGAAACCATGCACTGTATCACGTCTTTATTGGACACACTGAGGTAACAATCCCTTTCTTTGTTGAAGTAAGCGTGTGAAGTTTTAGTTTTAGTAACTGGTGGCAGCTAAAAAAGTCCATGACTTCAACCAAATGTTTCCTATACTTGTCAATCAATTCCACACATCAGCTTGGAGTATTTTGGCCTATTCCCCTTTACAGAACTTCTTTATATTCAAGGACTGTCTTTAATGAACTTCAACATTTCAATTGATTAAGGGCTTCGTCTTAGCTGTTCCAAAATGTAAAATTCTGCTTCAGTCCTTGCGATTTACCATTGTTGTTCTGCTGCATGACCAGCATTCATTTAAGCTGCAGCTCACTGACAGATAACCTTACATTCTCCTACAGAATTTGTTGGTATAATCCAGAATCCACTGTTCCCACAATGACTACAAGGCGTCTGAGTCCTGAGACTGAAAAGCAGCTCCATTATACTCCCACAGCTTCACGATATATTCTTTTTTGGATTGCAGTGTTTTCTTTTCTCCAAACATATTTCTTGTTAACGCTAAAGACCTCCACTTTAATGTGTTCTTTGAACATGGTTCCAATATCCTGCTGGAACATCCAGATGGTCTTTAGCAAATTTGACAGCCAGTAATTGGAAAGCAGTGGTTTCCTACTTGGTATTGTCCCATGCACACTATTCTTGTTCAGTACTTTCCTTTTGGTGGACTCATGAACACCGAAATCAGACAATGTATGGTCTGCATATCCTTTGCCATTAGAATGGTATTCTTTGTGTCCTTCCAGACTATCTTATACTTTACTCTTAGAATAAAATCTGTTGGATGGCATTCATGGGAAGAGTAACAATGGTGTTGCATTTTCTCTACACTGTTTGCCAGACTATGGACTGAAGGAGGCCATAGTCCTCAGCAATGCTTCCCAGTCTTGTAATCATTGACAATGCCTCTTCTGAGGTCTAGAGATTTCTTTTGTTTGAAGCATGATTCACTTCCACAAAGTGTATTATGAAGAACAGTCTCCAATGGTGGCAAAGTATTTTTTTAAAAAATAGAGAATAGCTTCTCAAACCCACACCTGATTGTCATCTCACTTACTGGGACATCTGATTCAACTTATTCTTTGAAGAGACCTGAATAATCTGTCCTAGGACTTTACACACTTTTCCAACAAAGACAATGTTAGCTCCATATTCAAAAAGACATGACTCAGTATACTGTTTTGTGCATTTTTGTTTGACCAGAATTTCTTCAATTAATAGGGCTTATATGAAAGTGACCTTATATAGTGACCTTAGCACATTGTAGGTCACAGTACTACAGGATTACTTATAGTTGTAAAGAGTTCATAAACTTTCACCACCATAAGACACACTGAAAACATTCCTGTAGTAATTGACATGATTATGACATCATTGGTCTGTTGCTCTATCTAATGCAGTCTTCTGAGATGGACTATTACTTCTTTTACTGCTGCTTGACAGGCTACTAAATTTTATCTTCATCATGCTTAAAACCAGGTTTTATGAATGAAGGATGGAGAGCAGAGAAAGAGATCTGCACAAAACAATCCTGTTAAAGTCTTCATAGCACATGTCACTTTCCATTGGATCTGAAATGCCAATGGAAGAAGAGTTTAACCATTTATAGACATTAGAACTAATGATATCAATTGACAGCTCCTGAATATATTGAGTTAGATTCTTTTCTGTGTTTTTTCTGCTTCACAGTGGAAATGAATATGCTGTACTAAGCTAAAATATTTCCTTGGGACAGGGACTTATATGATTTTTATCAGACAATCATAATAAATTGAAACTATTTGAGGTAAATGAACATTAGTTACATGATCACACCATTTCTACCTCCTTCATTTCAGCTGTGATATAGATTTCATAATTTAAAAAGTAGGCTATCATACATACACAAATGGAAGGTACGAACAGTCACATATTCTTTCTCCAATATGGCTCACAAACATATGAAATTCACATGTCCTTCCAAAATTGCCTTATATTTAAAGGAAAACTTTTCTTGAAAAGCAGTTATGGTTTACATAGATACTGAAGTTATTAGTGAGATTACATCATAAATAATAAAACTGTATCCAGACATTCTCTCCAAACCTGCTTCTTGGAGGTTGCGCTGAGTTGATCAGCAGAGATGAGCACAGCTTGGAATAAGAATGTTTAAAAAATACTTAAAATGTGCAACCACAAGTAAGAGCATGTGCAGAGATGCAAACCACTGAAAATATCTTCAAATACTTGGAATTAAAAAAAAAAAGATACCTGAGCCAATTAGCACCTTTATTTTGAAAAAGAAAATAATTACTATGTAAATTCTAGCATTGTTTCAACTCTGTACGTAACTCTTTTGGCCTAAAGATGAAGATGGAATGCCTCAGGATAGAATAAGTAAATGGAATGTTAGTCCATTATCTCAATTGTCCTGTGTCCAGAAGCAACTTCTCTTTGTTCTACTACATTTTTTGAACTCCCAGACCCACAGGCAATCCCTGTATAAACCCCAACCACACATCCACACAGGAAATTACTAGCTGTTTTTTTCCTTAGTAATTTTTCTTTTCTGAATATGTTCATCTGCACACCACTTTCTTCCTTCACATTCATGCTCCCTAGAGTTCGGGGGCAGAGGAAAGAAAGAACCTTATGACATCATAAACATTCATTTAACAGAGAAGAGGTTTTAGCCTCTCTCCAGGACATTCATTTTCAATCAATTTAAAGAATAATTTCACTGAAACCATTTTACTGGCAATTCAAGTTTCCATTCCTAATGGTTAAGAAACTAATCAATTTGGGGGATTAATACAAAAATCTGAAAGAAATTCTTATTATGTATCAATCTTTTTTCATGCCTGAGAAAAATCTTGATTTCAAGATTTTCCATTCATTATCTTATGGAGTGAAGGTTATCCACAAACATTAAAAAAAAAAAAAAGTTAGACGTAGGAAAGTGAATAGGCAAATCTCTAGCATTCAACCTTCAATGCCCTGTAAGTAGTGCTTGCTCCAGAGACTATGCAGTTTTTAGTCCAAGGTGGCCTCCTCTCTGACAAATAATCAGCAGATGTTGGACTTGGTAAGCACGGGAACTGTGCCACAACAGAATGCTCTTATTTTACATAATAATTACTTTCTACACAGAAGGACCATTTAACATTGACTTTCCTACAGAAAAGTTGTATGCATCTGTCACAAAACTCCTAATTTTAGAGGATCCGAGAGAGTATATCAGGGAGCCCATCAATTTATGTAAACAAAGAATTCACATGTAAAATGCTTTCTCTTGAGATTGTGCACTGTAGGGTGTTAAGAAGAAATGGGCAAGTTGCCTTTTGTAATGACAGATTAATTAAAATCGAAGCAACTGAAATTGTCGACAGTGGCTTGAGTCATTAAATTAGAAAGAGCAATAGATTGTTTAATATCAAGTTTTCCATTTTTATGTTTCCCAAATAAGAGTTAAATGTTAATTAGTTACATAACAAATAAAAGTGAAGTTATTTGTAATTGCACATTACATTTATAGAACCTAGAAGCATGATCTAAAGTCTACAACCATGCATTCCACATTCATTATAGAATTATATTTGCTTAGATTTTAAGTGACAGAATTTCTATTTGTGATTTTTTATATAGGAATACACATACTATGCATGGTTCTGGCTGTAAATCCTAAAAGAACTTGCTGTAGAAAGAGCTGGTATTCATACAACTTTTAAGGAATCTGATGGTTCCTACAGCACAACTTTAAAATTAATATGCTATTTAGCAAATGTATCTTGTTTGCAATGATCAGATATTTTTAATTATGTTCTATACCACAAAGTAGTTCAAAAAATAACTGGCAACCACTATGAAGAAATCACCATTTATATGTTCCCTCTTTTTTGCCTTCCCACATTTCTTTGTACAGTTCAAATCCTAGGTGAAATACTTTTCTTACTAATTATGCAAACTTGGTCATGAATCCTTTAATTTTTAAATAACAATTAATTACAAATTCAGAATCACATATTACAGAAACACAAACCTTGAAAGGATACTATGATTTCTCATAATAATATCAATAAAATATGATATTGATCCATAATATAAAGGAATTCTTGCCAAATTCCACTTAAATCAATGATACTCAAAAAGTAAGAATGTGCCAAAATCCCTGCAATTAAAATCACTGGGATACTGACAGACTAAACTTTGGCTGACTAAACATTATCTATACCAGCTATTTAAAAATATTAAATTAAAAAAAATACATTTATTGGTATTTATTAATGTAATAATATTTTTCAACTGCCCCAATCTGAAGTTCCTAGTCAGTTTTCGAGAAAGAGCAACAAAAACAAATAAGAAACAAAAGCAATAAGAAGGCACAAAATAAGCCTAACAATAATGGTCATCCGGAGTAATTCAGAACTAAATACAAAGTGGAATAATATGGCACAGCATTTTTGAAGAGTGGGGGGGAAAGCAGGTGATGCTCCAAAGCTTGAGGATAATCATGGAACAGACCTTTCCATGATTTCAGGCATACTCCATGAACATGAGGAGGTTGCGGGGGCGGGGGGGGGGACTCTTACCAGGACCTAGATATTTAGATTGGATGGGCAGTCAATTCTGGTGAGATGGTACCTAATATAACCTGGTGCTAAACCATGTAAGTCTTTATAGGAGGCAAGCAGCAGTCTGAATTGAGTCCAGAAGCCTACTGGCAACCAATGCAGCAAACTTAATATTGGTATTATTCTACAGTGGTGGGGCAGTCTTGCCAGGAGTTTGGCTTCCACATTCTGTGTGAACTGCAGCTTCTCCAAAGGTAGCTTAATATGGAATACTTAATAGTAGTCCAGCCAAGAGGTGCTCAAGGAGTGAGTTTCTGTAACCTGGGCATTCCAGTTTCAGTAGGATCATAACTGGCATATCAGCCAAAGCTGAGCAAAGGGTCCCCTGATCATGGATTATACATGCTGTTTAAGCAAGAATCTCTATTTTCGGAAGACTCCCCACCCCAGTCAAGCGCAATCTCATCAAGTGTAACTACCAAGATCGATATTTTCAGATTGTCCAATTGTTTATTAACAAACCACACATTTGTCTTGCTATGGTTTCATCTCAGCATGTTTTGTCCCTTCCAGTCCATACTCAGATAACTATTCAAGACTTCCATGGCATCTCCAACTTGACTGGGGGTGGTATTGTATAATAGCCTGTCATCTGTATACTAGTGACACCTCATATCAAACCCAATTATTTCATGCAGAAATGAAATGGGCCTTATGGTAATCCACACTAGAGCAACCAAGGGGTGCTCCCCCCATGACTACTGATTAGAACACTCCATCTAAGTAGGAGCTGAATCATCATCATAAAACAGTGATCCCTTTCAACCTCTGCAGGCAGTCCAGGACACAATGGTCAATGATATCAACATTGCAGAGAGGTCTAAAAAAGTCTAAAAAGCCTGAAGGTCATCCAGAAGTATGAGCAATGCTGCTTCCATCCCATGCCCACACGTGACTAGAAAAGATTCACATAATGCATTTCCTCTAGGATCTTCTGTAGTTGATTTGCAACCACCCTCTGTGGAGATTCAGGATGAATCATGTGCAGCCAGATTGAGAAAAAAAATTTTTTTTAAACAGATTATAAAGAAATATAAACTATATTGTTTTTTATAATATATCCAAGATGTATATGTAAGTAGACTCCTTGTTCTGATTAATGCTTAGTTATATAGGTAGTCCCCGGGTTAAGAACACTCAGTTTAAGGATGACCTATAGTTAAGAATGGAGCCTATTTTAGCAAAATTCAAGTTAAATACACAATGATTTGAGTTAAATACACAATGGTTAGAGTTCATTACACAATACTACTTATACAGTATTATACAATAATACTGGTCTGGCTTACATACAAATTTGACTTAAGGACCGACCTTGGGAACGGAACTCATTCTTAAACTGGGGACTACCTGTATTTTTCTTGGGCGGAGATTTGGGAGATTAGGTTCTTCAGAATAAAGAACAATGGTCTGCTGGAGCTTTCTTTTTCCTTTGTGCAATTTTAAAATGATTGAATATTATTTATACTTTTTGTAAGCCTGAACTTTGAGGATAGATACAAATTGGTAATTTAAAAATATGTATTATTTCCCCACCTGATACATAAAAGTTATTTCCCTCTGTAGCGAAGCAAGAAAAAATGCTTTAAGTTCATCCCAACTTTAAAAATCACAAATGTATCTAGAGTAAAACATAATTAGAATGCATATCTTAAAAAAGGCAAAAAAAAGTCAGCAATGTTACTTCTCATACCATTGTGATGCAGGTATTAACATCTTTTGTCATGTGTAGGAAGTACATATTGTTAACAAGATAATAAGAAAAGAATATACTTTCAAAACTAATGAACAGATCTAGTGATAAAAAAGAATACATGTTATCAATTAAATGCTTAAATATCTTCTCTACTGCAATAAACTTGCAAGTCTGAAACAATCTATGCAGAAATCATTCAAAATTTGGCAGTTGATTACGTTTGTTGATAAGTTTTTACATACAATACCGCATAAAGCATATGCAAAGTATACATGCTGTATACATAAGACAGCCATTGCAACTGAATGCATTAAGATGCAAAAGAGAGCTTTAAGTGCAACTTATGCAGGAACAAAAACATATAAAACTGGAAAATGCAGGAAAGCATGGTCACCTTTTGAAATAAGATAGTGAAGAAATAAAAGTAAAAACAGTTCTGTGCATTATCAAATTATGTCCCAACTTACTTATTTCTATAAATATAACCTATTGTCCAGAAAACAATGAGCAATAACAGATTGGTAGGATTTACAAAATACTTCTCATTTTAAAGCTGTTGAATGAAATATTTTAAGCACTGAACCTTTACATCTCCATATATGTATGAAATTAAATTTAGTAGCTAGAAAAGGAAGACTGCTGAGTACCTACCTGTGTGACCATGTTTTGCATGTATGGTGCTGCATGCTGCTGCTGCTGCTGCTGCTTTTGCTGAACAGCACTTTCTATTGCTACTTTTGCTACAGTACTTGGATCTGCTCCAGCTGGCACAGCTACCATAGTTGCACTACAGCCAGCTTTGTTAGGGTCACTTATTGTAACAATTCTAACTCCTACTTTATTGGGGATTCCTGGAAGAGTTTCCCTATCATTATCCTCTGCTGGCCTCTTTACAGTTTTGCATTCTGCTGTGCCATTAGTTGACCGTACTTCAGATGACAGGGTAGCTGGGGATCCACGAGGTCCTGAGTGTGGAACTGCTATGATTTGATGCCCCTGTATAACAGAGGCTGTTGACTGTGGTGAGACAACTACACTTGGGCGTTGCTGAGGCACATCTGAATTCAAACTTGAAACTAGAGGTCCATTAGGTACATCAGGATTGGTACTACTAGGTTGCTGGGTTAAGAGTTTTGAAGCCTCTTGTGTACTGCTTACAACAGGTATAGTCCCCAAAGCTAAAACAGGTCCATTGGAAAATCTTTCCCCTTGATCACCTTTGGCAGCATCTAGTTGTGTGGCATCCAAATTCTCTTGTTCTACTGGAGAAATCTCACCATTTCCTACATGGTTGGAAGTTTTGTGATTTGGAATGTTTTTGCTTAAATGGGAACCATCACCCTTTTCAAAGTCACAGATTCCGTTAAGGAGGGGCTTCCTCAAATCACTTTTAAGTTCCTGCATGTCTGGTTGTTCAAAGTTCTGCTTTCCAAGAGCTCCATTCTCATCCATGACTAATGATGATCCATTACTGACTTGTGAGAACTGATTGGCCTCATTCTGAGTTTTCCCTGAGTTAGCTGGAGGTAGACTGGAGTCATGCTTTCTTCCATTTAGAAGACTTCCCACCTGTGTTTCATTTTCTTTTGCATCGCCATTGCTGGTGTTTGCAGCTCCTCTTCTGCAAGAAGGGTTTTCCATTACCTCAATTTTACGCTCATGAATATGTAAACCTGTTGCCTCCTTTGCTTCTTCTTCCTTTTGGCAAATTATTTTATCTCCTTTGAATGGAGGAGCAGTAGCAGAACATGTTGATTGTCCAGCTAGAGGTGCCTGGTTAGGTGGAAGCGCTTGCACCTGAAGCCCAACTCCTGCTTGTGTTCCACTCATTGTTATTCCAGCTGGAGCAATTATTTGAGTTGCGTTTCCCTGACTTGCATTTGCTGTAGCAAAACTAGTATTTGGCACAACTGTTATAGTAACCTGATTGCCAGAAGTTCCTTGGAAAATAGTTGCTGGGCTGTTCGAAATCAACTGGCCTGGCAATATTTGTAGATTGGAAATAGGAACTGTTTGTACTGTTCCTTGGGATTGGATTGCACTCTGGACCAACTGAACATTTTGCTGCCCAACTAGTAATGGCTGAGCAGAAGATTGCCCTTGAACTCCAAAACTTGTTGCTTGGTTATTAGCCATCTGATAAACCACCTGAGGGCTGGGAGCTCTTGCACTGTTTGAAGGAGGAATTTGTGGTGCTGGGAGAATAAGTTTGCCACCAGGAGTAGAAGGGCCTCGTTTAGGAAGCAAGAGCTGTTTTATCAGACTAGATTCATTAGGAGGTGGCTGACCCACCCCAGGACTACTTTGTTGTGGCTGAACTTGCATCTGTACTTGCTGCTGCTGGACTTGCAGCTGTGTCTGGGATGATGCTGGTGAATGCTGCTGCTGCTGCTGTTGTCGCTTCACAGAAAGCATCTGACTGACAGTGGGAGGGGGTCCTTGTGACTGAGGGGTGAGAGACGGAGATGATATTACTGTGGGGACTTGGTTGTTCGAAATTGGTCCAGGTGATGGTGAGGAAGTTGGAGTTAAGTTTGGCTGTGCACCCAACTGAACAGTTTGGCCAGCTGGGATCGAAGCTGGATTAGTAAGAACAATTTGGTGAATGGCTGGTGCATATGTTGGACCTTGCTGAGCTGGTTGGCTTACAATCACTACACTTTGCTGAGGTGGTGGTTGTTGCTGCTGAGACTGCTGCATTGGTTGCTGTACCACTGCTGCTGGAACTTGCTGAGAAGGCTTTGGTGCAATATTCTGAAACCCTACTCTTGATGTTGGTGGATTCTGGACACCGGCAATTGTAACCACCTGCCCAGTTGCAACTTGGAAATTCTGAACTGTAGTAGCAGAAACTATATTGGATGCTGACGTTGTGACGTACTGTTGAGGTGCTATTATAACAGTGTCTTGCTGCTGGTTACCAGCTGTGGATTGCTGAGATGATGTTTGTATTGGCTGTGATGATGTGGTTATGAGCTGCTGAGCCTGGGAAACTGCTGAAGTGCATGCTGGTATGTTCTGTACTCTGCCAAATATATGACCTTGAGGTACAGCTTGTTGAATTACTGTAACAGGAGTGCCTGAGGATATTTGTCCTGGTACCACTGCATGTAGAGGGGATTGCTGAATTACAGGTTGATGAAGTAAAGTCTGGGAGCTGACAACAGTAACAGAAGGTTGTGGTCCTGCATTACTAGGATTTTGATTTGAAGACTGTCCTCCACCTCCTACAGCAATAGTAACAGGAACTGCAGACTGAGGAACTGTGTTCTGTATTACCGTGGCCTTCACTACTTCACAAGAAATTGGAGCTTTATTCTGTATAACAGTCACAGGAGCATTCTGTTGATGATGACTATGAACTAAAGGGTTTTGTGGTATCCTGGAAACAGTTTGTACCACTGTAGGTGCACCTTGAATTGGAAAAGACATCTGTGTTGCAGCTATAGTTGAAGATTGATTATTAATAGGATTCCTCTGAAAATGGTTTCCTATACTTGATGATCCATGTGGGAGTCCTGTTGATAAAGGGAAAAAAATCTGAAACGGTAATGCTGAAAGCAGCAGGAATTAACGTTTCAAACTGTAATCTAAATAAATTTTGAATATTTCCTGTAGTTAGCGTTAGCCATGGATTCTATGTATCTCACAGTGGTAATTAGGAAAATATTTTCCACTGTACCCTGCAATTCTATCCAGTTTTTTCTTTCCTCCGTAATTCATTGAAAAATTCCTCATTCAATGGCCATCTAACTTAATTAAGCAGCTAAACTAGACACCATTAGTTCATTATAACTTCAGATTTTAAATTTTTCAGTACTAAATGGTTTTGACACTAATGTCAAACAACACAGAAATTAATTGAAATAAAATCTTTCAAATCTAATTAAACTTTTCTCTTAGCTATTTATTCCATAGAACTTACTCTTACAAATTATTATATAAATTAATTAATTAAGAAAACATACTGGGATTTTTGTCTTTGGCCAGCAGAGCAAAAATTACTTAGAGGATGTACCTCTATCTCCCAGAAAAAAAAAACACTGCAAGCGGACTAATATAACTGCAAGAGAAAGATCACTACCATCTTATCCATTGGCCAGAGAAGTGTAACTTTCTTTCCACCAAACCCATCCATCCTTGTAGAAAGAACTCTACTTCAATACTTGCTCTCCTTTCCCCTTTTTATCATGTTTATTGGACTGTGGGCACACTTCATTTATTGTAATGTATTCCAACCATACTTCCAAAAGTATTTATGCTCTTATAGACTGATTAGTAGACAACATACGGAATTCAATATATAATATGAAATTCAGAATATAATAAAAATACCTGCTGGTGAAGCAGATGGAGCTACTTCAGGAACAGAATCAACCCGAAGAATGGGGGTTGAAGAAGATTGTTGCTGATAGTACATCTGAACAGGAAGTGGTATAGCCCTCCTTTTTACTCCTACTACATGAATATGAGCCTGCCCATTGTTATTTGGGTCCTCAACTTTCTTCACTGAATGATTTGGAAATACAGTTCTGTCAAAAACAAGGAGATACATGTTTAGAATGATAATCTAGTATCTTTTTTTGGCAATATAATTATTAAAGATAAATGGAGTGCACATGGTTTGGGGTTGAATGAAAGAATAGCAATGATTGCCTTTTAAGGGAGAAAAAAAAATATAAGAACTCTAAGGAGGAAAGAAAGGTACTTTGAACTGTTGTCACCTATTCTAGTTTTTCTCTCAGCAGGTAGGATTCTTACAGATCAGTAGGTTCAAAGGAAGCAATATTTGACTATTGGCTTAAAGTTAAAAACGTTAGTTTTCAAAAGAGACAGAAAAATAAAGTGAGCAACCTATTCTGAATATTTGTATAACATTTATTTCTCTTTTCAAACAACCACTGCTTTTAACAGTGTATTATTTAAGATAAACAATATTGGAAATACATTTTTTCTCAAATTTAGCAATCTGTATCAACTGTAGAAAAAAAAATCCAAGCAAGTGTTTTATTCTAGAAATGAGTTTAACTTACCGAAGACATTTATAAAATCCAGTAGAAGTTAAGATTCCACCTCGAGCTAGTTTACTGCATGTAGAGAGATATTCAGAGTACATTTCAGCTCGGGAGACTGAGCAATCTGAATTAACTTCGAAATGGGCATTTAACCTGGGGAGAGAAAATAGAGGAAAAATCTAATAAGGAAAACTTAATGAGTTAACTATGAGTCTTTCTCCTGACTCCAAAATAATTCTCAGCCTGATGCCAACAGAACATTGGAATACTTTTCAGTTGTCCTCAGCCAGCATTGCCAATGCTGTCCAGCTCTTAACTCAAAGGGCATTTTTTTCTCTCTACTAATAATGAATCTGTAAGCATTATAAAAGATTCAGAATACATGAGACATGGGTCAGACATCTTAGTTCTTACCACTGCCTTGTTCTCTGATGTTGCTTTAAAAGTGTTTTCTCTTAAATGGCCAATGTACAGTGGGGCAAAAAAGTATTTAGTCAGCCACCAATTGTGCAAGTTCTCCCACTTAAAAAGATGAGAGAGGCCTGTAATTTTCATCATAGGTATACCTCAACTATGAGAGACAAAATGGGGAAAAAAATCCAGAAAATCACATTGTCTGAGTTTTAAAGAATTTATTTGCAGATCATGGTGGAAAATAAGTATTTGGTCAATATCAAAAGTTCATCTCAATACTTTGTTATATATCCTTTGTTGGCAATGACAGAGGTCAAACGTTTTCTGTAAGTCTTCACAAGGTTTTCACACACTGTTGCTGGTATTTTGGCCCATTCCTCCATGCAGATCTCCTCTAGAGCAGTGATGTTTTGGGGCTGTCGCTGGGCAACACGGACTTTCAACTCCCTCCAAAGGTTTTCCATGGAGTTGAGATCTGGAGACTGGCTAGGCCACTCCAGGACCTTGAAATGCTTCTTACAAAGCCACTCCTTCGTTGCCCGGGTGGTGTGTTTGGGATCATTGTCATGCTGAAAGACCCAGCCACGTTTCATCTTCAATGCCCTTGCTGATGGAAGGAGGTGTTCACTCAAAATCTCACGATACATGGCCCCATTCATTCTTTCCTTTACACGGATCAGTCGTCCTGGTCCCTTTGCAGAAAAACAGCCCCAAAGCATGATGTTTCCACCCCCATGCTTCACAGTAGGTATGGTGTTCTTTGGATGCAACTCAGCATTCTCTCTCCTCCAAACACGACGAGTTGAGTTTAGACCAAAACGTTCTACTTTGGTTTCATCTGACCATATGACATTCTCCCAATCCTCTTCTGGATCATCCAAATGCTCTCTAGCAAACTTCAGATGGGCCCGGACATGTACTGGCTTAAGCAGGGGGACACGTCTGGCACTGCAGGATTTGAGTCCCTGGCGGCGTAGTGTGTTACTGAGTAACTTTGTTACTTTGGTCCCAGCTCTCTGCAGGTCATTCACTAGGTCCCCCCATGTGGTTCTGGGATTTTTGCTCACCGTTCTTGTGATCATTTTGACCCCACGGGGTGAGATCTTGCATAGAGCCCCAGATCGAGGGAGATTATCAGTGGTCTTGTATGTCTTCCATTTTCTAATTATTGCTCCCACAGTTGATTTCTTCACACCAAGCTGCTTGCCTATTGCAGATTCAGTCTTCCCAGCCTGGTGCAGGTCTACAATTTTGTTTCTGGTGTCCTTCAACAGCTCTTTGGTCTTGGCCATAGTGGAGTTTGGAGTGTGACTGTTTGAGATTGTGGACAGGTGTCTTTTATACTGATAACAAGGTCAAACAGGTGCCATTACTACAGGTAACGAGTGGAGGACAGAGGAGCCTCTTAAAGAAGTAGTTACAGGTCTGTGAGAGCCAGACATCTTGCTTGTTTGTAGGTGACCAAATATTTATTTTCCACCATGATTTGCAAATAAATTCTTTAAAAATCAGACAATGTGATTTTCTGGATTTTTTTTCTCATTTTGTCTCTATAGTTGAGGTATACCTATGATGAAAATTACAGGCCTCTCTCATCTTTTTAAGTGGGAGAACTTGCACAATTGGTGGCTGACTAAATACTTTTTTGCCCCACTGTATGTTAAATATTAAAAGTGTATGGTATCCATGAAATATAATATATAGCCAAGAATTGGTTATGTAACATAATTTATGTTCAATATTATGACTCACAATCATATTCATAATCATGAATACAGGCCATACTACATTAGCCTTATGAAAACTAAGCTTCAAGAATAGAACAGAACAGAACAGAATAGAACAATAACTTTATTGTCATTCCACTTATACACTATACATCAAGTGCATAATAAAATGAAATTCCGTTGCAATTGGCTTACAGTCTTACACTAAAATACAATTGAGATACCTAAGTTACTATAACATATACATTCAGACATCTAATAGCCTGGGGGACAAAGCTATTTCCCAATCTGGCTGTTCTACATCGGATACAGCGGAACCTCTTCCCAGAAGGTAACAAAAAAAACAAGCCATGATGAGGATGGGAGGTGTCACTGACAATCTTTCAACCTATAGACAAACAGTGTGCATATGCTAGGTCTTGGATGAGAGGCAGAGAGATCCCAATTATCTTCTCTGCTGCCCTTACTATCCTCTGCACAGACTTCTTGTCTGAGGCACTACAGCCTCCATACCAGATGGAAATACAGCTAGTGAGTAAAGTAAGGAGAATGGAGGATGAGAGATGCAGTTTCCTCATCTGGTACAAAAAACAAAAACATATATTCATCTTCTTGACAGAAGATTAAAAATATATCCTTTAAGACAGGGTTGGACAGTCTTTTCCTTTTCCAACTTCCTTGTTTCCTTCTGTTCAAACACTTGTTTTGGGTGACTTTAAGAGGTGGCATAAGTGTTTTAACTTGGGACCCATTTCACACTTTAAGCTCATCTATGTGTGCCAGTTGGGTCTAGTGGTTAAGATGCTGGACTCGGAGTGGGAAAAACTGAGATGTGGTTTCATTTTAGGCATGAAAGCCAGCCAGGTGACCTTGAGCCAGTCACTCCCTCACAATCCTAGAAACAATGACTAACCACTTCTGAAAATGCTGCCTGGAAAACTGTATGGACATGTCCATGTAGTTGCCAAGAGTCAAGTTTGACTTAGAGGCAAAAAAAAGTGTGTGTGTATAAAAATTATTAAACCATTCTGCTAGGAAAACATATAGATGAGCATGGGACTCAACTCTGCTGCACAGGATTAAGCAAAACTTTTGTTAAAAAAATGTTGCTACATTTTACAAACTTGATAAAATTCAAACTCATGTGGAGAAAATGAATTAAGTACTTAAGTATGGAGGATTTAATATATGAATACCAAGCAGTGTTTTTTGAAAACTTAAGAAATTTGTTGGATCAGACCAAAAGTCCCAACTAGTGCAGCATTCTATTCCTATAGCAGTCAATGAGATATCCCTAAGAAAACCTCAAATAGGATATAAATACAATAGAATTCTTCTACCTAAGTAAAATAAGTTTAGTTTTCTTTTCAAAATATTAAAAGCACACACAGAACTTAAATATGCTAAACTTCCTCTCATTATATTCATGTGTATACAATAAAATAACAGGAAAAATTCTAACAGGAAAATTCTTTTACTGCATCAAGGATTCAAATTAATTGATAAGTATTTCTTTAAAATAGAATTACAATATTTTTGCTTGATATTTTCAATAATGAAGATATTATAAAGTTTTAAAATAAACACACACACAAAAACCCTAGTTATTTCATGGGACATAGAATTAAGTACTCACCATTGGCATGCAAATTTTTCACTGTCAATTTCTACTATTCCTGGTGGTGGAGCAACATGTTGCGGTGCTCTTGGTGCTATGAAAAGAAACAAGAATGATCAATTTCTTAATATAAAAATTATATAATCTTTTGGTTGCTTGCAGTTATAACTCTTTCTTTAGTAAGACTTAGAAACACTATAGATATCGTTCAGTTTCCCTTTTAAATTAAGGATGCTATCCAAGCAGAGGGATCAGCACAAAGTTAAATGAATTACAAATGTTCCAAATTTTGGGGGCTGGAATGAATGAAATTCTTTTCTGACATCTGGTAATTTTGCTGCATGGAGACACTTCCAAAAGTCTGACAGAAAGAGGAAAGCCAGGTTTGGAGGTTCTAATGGGCAGCTCAGCTATCGTATACCCTTTTATTTGGGATAGTTGTCCAACTCCACTAAGTGCAGAGCTTCAGGAGGGATACACATGGAGTGGTGAGAGAGGAAGGTGACCCCTGTGTAGCCAGCCAGATCAGCCAAATGAACCCTGGTGATCAATAGGGTGACAAATTTAAAAATCCAGTTATCAATACTGCAGCTTTAACTGATGCAGACCATGAAGAAAATAAGTTCAATTAATTATCCTAAACCTCATGCAAGTTTACACATTCCCAAGGAATTAAGAAAATTAATAAATTTCATATTATAATGTTTTAGTTCTGTACTAGGATTTTTCTAGTGCATTTCATCTTCTAATAACAAACCTTAAAAGTAAGTAAGAGTTCAGAATGAGCAAGCTGAACATTAAAAGAATAATTAATAAGACATCTGTAGCTATTGACTACAGATGGAGTGTTTTAATCATGGTATGTTGAACAATCCAGAAAAAGTCAGGGGTCAGCTTTACGGATAAGCAAAATACCTGTCAATATGGTCAATTTTGGGTTTGTTTTGAATTTGTGAGAGCCTGGACTTCGTGGCCTATGATAATGTGTTTATGTTGGCTCCTGCCAAGCTATAAGTCTCATATATTTTTTCTGGATTTTTAAAAAATTGATTTATTTCCAATAATGCTTCTGAGCCCCAAATAAATGCATGAGTCATTCCTACAAAATAAAAATTATGAGGTGCTATAGCTCGGTGTTCTGTTTGGAAATGTGCCTACTTGGCCAGCAAAAGACCAAAAATAAACTTGGGGTGACAGATCCTCTGGAGATGCTAGAGATGTAAGCATTACAGGTGACTGGCCAAGCCCACACTTTTGTGAGAATGCCCATAAAATGCTCTCAAAGTTTTAGATATGCCCACAAATCCAAAAAGATTGCTAACTCCAGGATTACATCTGGACAGGTACAAATATACTAGGAAACTATTCGCAAACCATGAATCTTCCTTTGCAACTGAAGGTAAGCATAATATGCAATAAGTCAAGAAAAATGTATTTTCAAATTATGGCTTAATTATGTAAAATAAAGCATAATTATACACTGACCATTATCCACTCTTCACATGTCAAAATAAGACAAAAACAAATATTTTTTCTTCATACAGGGCATTATATAGAAAAATGTTTAAAAGCCACAGCAATATTTTAAAATATATGACCAGACAGGCACACTTTGGTTAACCTAATTAATAAAAACAGGTGATGGTTGCAATAAGGTGCTGATTTAATTTTCTTATATACTACCATCCATTCCTATCCACTGGGGGTAGACAGGAAGCAAATCAAATTTTAAAAATCCAGCCCCTAATAAGACAAAGCTCTTCAGCAGTTTTCTGCACACATGGTGGATTTTCTCCCACGGAGGGATATTTATTTTTAATTGACCAAATCACCTGAGTTCTTTAGGTAGATGATACAGCTGTTTAAAAAAACCCAGCAACAATAAACTGCATTAAGAAGTGTACTGCAGAAAGAATTTAAATAAAAAATAAATATATATAGAGTACTACTTACATAGCAGTGGCTATTTGTGAAAATCAAAGAAATTATTAAGCGTATCCTCACTTCTCTGTTGCAAAAAGAATTTTTTTAAAGTACACACCCAATTTTTTTGCCACCATCACTACAAATGGATTTAGAGATTCATATATGTCTGTATAGTAAAAAACTGCCAAACATATCTAATGAAAGATATTCCAATTTATAATCTATTTCAATAGGGTAATACTAACCTGGAGTAGCAGGGGCATGTGCCTGTGATGAAACTTGTTCCACTGCTTGTGGCCTAATTTCAGAGAGTACTTGGTGGTTGGTACTTTGATGTTCAACAAGTTTTACTGCACTGAGTGCATCACCTCCAAACATCTGGATGTCCATTGAAACCAGACATACTAATGTATCTGCAAATTATCATAAATTAATATGCTTCATTCCACAAGAACAATTAATTTCAGAAAGTTTTTGTGTTAAGCTAAACTGAATTCATCTAAAAAAGAGCTTTATAGCTTTACTAGACTTATTTCTATTTGTCTTGGCATTATAAGCAGAATTCATAACTGAAATCTCCATATCCACTTCTGTCTCCTTTATTATTTAAAAATGGAAACAGATTTTTGTATAAGTAAAAGATGTTTCTTATTAGTTATGTTATCCTATCACTTATCAATAACATATCTCTTGGTGCTGTTATCCTCTGCACCTCATCATAGTGTAAAAAGTTTACTGAGATAAGAACAACACAAATTAAATAAATGACATATCTGCATAATTTTATTTGAACAAATAACTTGAAGTTTCTTTTGAAAGATGTTTATATAGCACTTTCCAGGTGCTTTATGATTCTTGCCATGATTACCCATAGCAAAGAAGAATAGGGAAAAAAGAGGAACCAAGACAAAGGACAAGCCAGGTATCACTTAACAGAAAAAGCATCTAACAAAGTATCACCAGGGCCCTGGTAATACAAGAATTTTGTAAAAAAACCCAAACAAACAAACAAACAAACAAACCACCTGCTAGCTTACCTATACTTTTATCAACTTTAGCTATTTTTGTACAGGCCACTTCACCCATTTCAGTGAGCATATAGAGCACTTCCAGAGCAGATATGACAAGTAAAACGTCAGGTAACGTGAGATGACAGATGATTTCTTTGTAAGATTCTTGATCTACATATTCACAAATTAAGACACCATTGTCTTCAGCTTTACAAAGATTACCCAAGATTTCCATGCCTGAAACAAAACAAAAAACAAATCGTGTGGTACAGATGTCACAAAAGAGCGTGAGTTGTTTTCTATTGCTCCCAGAGTGCAGGACACAGAATAATAGTTTCAAGTTACAAGATCATAGCCAGTTTAGTATTAGAAGAAGAAAAAAAAAAAGAACAGTGACTGTGGAACCAATTATCTAGTAAGGTAGTAAGTTACTTCACAATAATCATCTAGAAAGAATACTTTAGTTTAGATTCCTGCACTGAGTAGAAAGTTAGACTCAGCCTAAATAGAGGTTCTTGCTCTGACTTATATAAAAATGATACTTTACAGAAGATACTGTAATCACATTAAATTCTTACCCCGCATTTTTAAGAATCTGTCTCTGGACATTAAGCACTTAGTAACAGTATGAAACATTAGATGAGTTGTTTTAAAATCAACAGGATCCAAGAGAAGCTGAAAAGGACAGAAAGCAAATATTAATGATGGAAAGATTCATCTTATAAAATTAACGTAGTGGGATTATAGAAATCTTCCAAATTAATACTTAAAACATGTTGAAAATGCTATATACTATCTGTGACATTATTTACTATTTCAATATATATCCTATATTTCTATGCACTTAGAATTCAAGCAGCTAGCTAACACTAAAATGAAAATTAACAAAATATAAAATCAACTAAAATAACAAAAATGATTGACAATCCAATGATTTGGAAATTCAGATATAACTGAGAGGCAAGGCACACTCCCAGACTGCAGGACCTGCTCTTCTAGAGGGAATTCAATTTTATAAAAAAAAAAGAAGCTGCATCCTAATCCCCCAAAACCTAACCCTACTAGATAGCCCAGAATGATATTGCTGATGGTTTCAAAAACCATTCAGATCCAAAGGAACTAGTAAGGCCATACCTTTCTCAGTCAATTACCACATCGTTTACTATATTGTGATATAGTCCATATATTTCACAATATCGGATAATATAATTCTCAGATTCACTTAATTTGTATTACAGGTAGTCCTTGGCTTACGATGGCAATTGGGATTAGAATAACGTCACATGATCGTGCCGCTTAGCAACAGCAACTCCCAGTTGCTGTTGTTAAGTGAGGATTGCATGGGTTGTTAAGTGAGGATTTTGTGTGACCACGACTTATGATTTCCCCAATGACTTTGCTGGTGGGAAGCTGGAAGGGAACACTGGAAATTGCAACCATGTGACAGTGAGGGATTCTGAGATGGCCAGAACTCCAAGGACTGGTTGTAAATATCATTCATTCAGTGCCATCATAACTTTGAACAGTCACTGAATGGTCGTAACCCAATGACTACCTGTATTTTTATCATCTATTATTTCAATTTTAGTTGTGAAGTTATCAAAGAAGTAAACAATTCCTCTTTTTCAGTTGAACACAACTTTATGCTTTGTACCTGGGAATGAACACTGCTGAATATCAAAGGAATGTTTTTAACACATATGTTAGTGCTAAAATATACAGAGGGTTTTTAGGAGATTTTTAATGTATGTTTGTATTTTAATTATTTATGGATTTTAGTCACTGTTGGAGGGATTGGTGTGTTTGTTCTTTTTTGTTATTGTGAGCCGCTCAGAGTCACCCATTGGGGGAGATGGGCAGCATACAAGTTTAATAATCAATCAATCATCAATCAATCAATCAATCAATCAATCTATTTGACATGTATTCTTATATAATCACAAACAGGAATATACTCTATGGTTATATTTATCTAGATATTTATTGATAGCCGAATCTTTTTAATTAAATATTATATTTCAATAGTTTTAAAATATAATTTTTATTATTTTATAATAATAAAATAATAATAAATAATTGCATTATTTATTAATGCAATTTCAGTGCATGGTTACTAAGAAGTAAGCCACATTGAGTTCAGTTGGACATCCTACCAAGTTTGGTTAATAAACATAGAGAACAGTTCACAATTTGAAGGAATTAATGTTATTCTTCTGAATGGAAATTAGCAAAAGATACTACTTGCTTAGAAATATGGGATAGCCACAATTTTTAATTACATTAAATGCATATTAAGAGTAAGAAGAATAGTAAAACCTAAGCTCTGATACATTTCCATTACTGTTAATTTGTAGCTGTTTATGTTAATAATCAATATTCTGCTTTTAAAAAAACTATTAGTATCAACAAGGAATGTTCACACATTTTATATACAATGTAAGAATTTTCATTTCAATAAATTATTTTTGAATTGTTACATTTTGGGATTGGCTAGAAGAAATCTCATTCTCTTAACTCTTCTCAGGGAAGCAAAAATAATACTGTTCTTTAAAAAAAAAAGCTTCAAGTCCATCTGTTCTTTAAGAGACGTTCAACTAAATCCAAAGAAGGTACACAAGATATAAGGCAGCAGATGTACAGAAAACAAAATTTAGGATTCAGATTTAAGCCATGACTGATTAGTATCACATTGTTTTCAATAACTTTACTTCTGGTCATGTCTGGATCTAACCAACTGTATTTAATCTTTGATAAGATGATATACAAAATGTCCGAGAAATCACCAATACCAATGCGTTTCCTTTTACATAACACTCAATAAGGTTGATATTCACTCCTACTTGATAATTTAAGCTATTTAAATTATAGGTATCACTTTTTAAAATTTCTTACCTCTGCAGCAATATTTCCTAAAGTGTCAAGCCCCAATTGTCTTAAAGAAATAAAATGACTGTGAGCAGAGAGCAACAAAAAACGAAGACAAGTACGATTAGCTGCCAATAATTTTACATTTCCCTCCTCAAAGGAGAGATTTCTTAAAATCACTGCAATCTGGAGAACTCGCTGTCCTTCAATATCATTAATGCCCAACTTGCGTGGTGGATGAAATAAAGACTCCCATATCCAGTCTTCTGATACAGTATCTATAAAAATAAGATAAACACTTTAATGGTTCAGTTCTAGATATGCCAGATATGGTCTAATATTTATGCATTGTAACTCACCTTGAGATTTGTTTCTGTCAGAAATAAGGTCACGTACTTCATTATCTTCAACAATATCCTTCCAAAACTAAGGCAAAAAAAAAAAAAATTCTTTTTAGTGTGAAACTTATTTAAGGCAATTTGTTCTTGAAATATTTCATGTGTAATAATGGAGGAAAAGCATGCATTGCATAAAATATTTACTTACAAGGAAACCTTCTAGCAAGTAAGCAGTAACAGAATTGTATACACTGCACATGCAGTCATGTGATGTCGTGCTTTATGACTATGTCGCTAAGCAAAGTTCCCGGTCCCAATTACCATTGTTCCAGCTGCTGTTGTTAAAGAAATCCCACATGGTCATTTGGCGTGACATCACGTGATCACCATTTGCGATCTCCTGCCAGTTCCCTATTGACTTTGCTTGCTGGAAGCTGACCATGAAGGTTGCAAATGGCGATCACATGACCATGGATGCTGCAATTGTCGTAATTGCAAGCCGGTTGCCAAACGCCCGAATCATGATCACGTGACTGCAGTGACACTGTGATGGCCGCAACTTCAAAGACCGGCCATAAATCTTGTTCAGTGTCACTGTAACTTTGAACACTCTCTGAACAAATGGTCATTAACTGAGGACTACTTGTATTTCCAAAACTTCTCTCTACTGTATCTTTATTTAGTAGATAAGCACTTCAAGTTTTTGATGCTAGACTTTGGCATTTTTATTTTCATGTGTCCTATATATATTTTTGGAGGAAAAAAAAAAGACTAAAATGATAAAATACAATTTTAGTTTCATTTACATCTTTTAACTCAAAATTAGTTCAACAGATACCAAATTCAATATTGTAAGATATTTATATTTAACCTTATTAGCCACTTTTTTTGGTAACTTTAAATAAAATTTGTATTTATCATCAGTGTATGTATGTATGTATGTAGGTATGTATGTAGGTATGTATGTACAATGACAAGAAAATCAAGCTGATTCTCCTTGGACTTGAGTGAGTGAATAAAAAAAGTACAAAAACAAGTTTATACACTGCACTATACTACCAATTATGATTATTCATATGATAGCACAACCTTATTGACTCTTGTAAGTGTAACTGTAGAAATAAAGTAATACATTCCTTTGCTTAATCATAAAGCTGATTTTCTAAGATGCACTATACATTTAACATTAAAAAAACACTAAAACATTAAATTTAAAAAAATTAGGATTTTCAGCATATAAACATTTTTCAAAGCAATGTTAACAAATGGGATTTTAAAGCAGTTTAATGTTTCAACTGCTTTATACAAAACAGTTATAAATAGATTCTGGAATTAATCCATACTCTTATTTTTCAAGAAAACTCAAGCATACTGAAACTACAGTGCAGCATTATTGGAACTAATGGCACAATTAGTTTCCTCAAGCACAATTAGTTCAACCGATGTTGTAAGTTACACACATTATAATTTGATTTATTTTCATATGGCCAATCAGATATAAAAATGTTTAACCTTTCTGATATAATCATCAGTAAATTCTGTCTTGTTACATGCAAGAATGCACCGAAGACTCAATATATCAGGTCTTTAAGAGGATATGAACACAAACTGCTTCCATTTTGCTGTCCAGTCCACCTTGTTCCAAGTTTGTATTTTATTTTTGATGGGATGAGATGGGTTGCATAGGGACTTGTCCTAAGGGTACAGTCTAGTTTTCCTTTTCTTACATGCAGTATTGGAATATGCCTGTTCAGCAGTGCTGAATGCCGAGCCATGCTTGAATGTTCTTTACCATGCTGCTGTTGCAAATGGACCTAACCAGCATCCTCCCACCCAACATACTTGTGGTTTTTGCTCTACCTGTATCACAGTCCCCTGGTTACAGCCTTTGTGCATCTCTGCTTTGCTCCTATCAGATTCCATCAAGTACTGCCATGTTATATCACAATCAGCCACTCATTTCCTCATCCATTTTTGTGTTATAGTTTTGGTGAGCAATGGCAGTGTTTTCAAATAAAAGCCATGAATGTCAGACAACTATAAACTTTGGCCAGCACCAGCTTTTGGGAACCTATCATATTCAAGCATCCAAAATATAAAATTAGGCACTGCCACAGGATGAGTTTGCTGGGAGAGTACAAGCGCAACTTTGACAAATAGTACGTATAGTTGACATCATGAGCACTAACAGGTACTGTGGAAAAAGTTGATCATATATAATGTGGCCAGGAGTATTCAGCCAAAATTTTATAAGCAGATGTCTTTTTCTAAGCTTTATCATTTTGTTTGTGCCATGCCAAGCTCTTCCTATATCATAAACCCTGCTTGTCAAGGCTAGACTACAATAAAGTTTCACTATATAACTTTTTCTCTTTTGTGTCTTCTTAATCTTTTTATCACTTATCCTACTTAAAAATCTTAAGTCTCTTCACCATTTATATTTATATATTTCTTTTTCCTCCATTAGTCTGATTTTTCAAATACCTGTAAGCAAAATATATCTCTGAATAAAGTTTTATTTGTATGTATATTCCTGAAAATTGTTATACATCATTATTTTAAAAATTACCTTAACAAAATCTCTATCTGTTTTCTCCTTCCATTCTTCACCAAACACAGTAGAAAATGAACCTAAAGCTATGTGTTAAAAAGAATTAACATTACCATTACACATTTAGAAACATTTCACAGAATTACAAATAATTTTAAAGCAGCTGTATTATACTAATCCAAGCTAATTTATTGTGCACATATGTTATTTTACTTTGACATCAGTATTACTGTTCATTACAAAGTATTTTTACAGTTTTTATTGGTTGGATAGTACATTCTTTTGTCTGGACCAGGAAATCAGAGTTTTCAGAATAGAATGGACAAAAGCTTTTGTCCTAAAAAGTATAATGTAGCACATTTATACAGTAAAATGTATTAACCTACTGAGATAAAAAAATGTCACAAAGCCTGAAGAGTAATGCTGTATCTGCCGTACACAATCCTAAATTGCATTTATTATTCAAACAACATTCAAGAAAACTTGATTATAAGTGCCCATTTTGTTTTGTTTGATGTCACACAGGTAGTCCTTGAGTTATGATGGCAATTGGGACCAGGATTGCTGTCATTAAGCGATGCGGTTTTAAAGCGTGACATCATGTGACCGCATTGCTTAGCGACAGGGTGTTGTGCGTATCTGCAAGTGCAGGGAGCCCTGGGAAGGAGGGCACAGAGTGTGTGTGTGTGTGTAGAGAGGGCAGGGAAGGAGGGCCTGGGGTGCATGAAAGAGCAGGGAGGCCAGGGAATGAGAGTGCTGATGGGTGTGTGCATATGTGTGAGTGCAGGGAGGCCCAGGCAAGAAGGATGCTGGTGTGTGTGTATGTGTGTGTGTGTGTAAGCATAGGTTAGGTGCTGTGGGTGTGTGCAAGGAAAAGGGGGAAGGAGGGTGTAGGTGGGTACATGTGAGCAAAGGGGCTAAGGAGGATGTGGTGCATCTGAGTGAAGGGGGAAGGAGGGTGCGGTGTGTGTGAGCAGAAAAAGGCTGTGTGTGTGTGTATGTGTGTGAGAGTGACTTGCAGCCTTTCCTGATGGCTTCCCCATTGACTTTGCTTGTGGGAAGTCTATAGGGGAGGTCACAAATGGTGATCACATGACCGTGGGAAGATGCAACAGGTTGTAAGTATAAGCTGATTGCCAAACGCCCAAATTTTATTCATGTGATCGTGGGGATGCTGCAATATCCGTAATTTTGAAAGATTGCTGAACAAATGGTCGTAACCTGAGGACTACGTGTACTTGAGTTCTTGTGGAAAACAGAATTTTCTTAGAAGGAAAGATATTGGAAGGATATTGTTGACTTGTGGGCAATATGATGTCTGGGAAGTAGAACCCCACTTTAAATCACAAAGGAAAGACCCAAAAAGTGATATATTCCCTGGTACCAATAACCCCCTCATATGAACAGAGTAGTCATCTTCAGCAAAGAAAACTGGAAGACCCTGTATACTTTTAACAACGTGATTATGATAACTGGACAATGTGCATTTTTACATGCAACTGTCAGGCATTTATTGTGAGCAAAGTTTTTTTTCATAAAATCTGCTTTCTAGAACATATGTATGAAAGATGAAGATGCAATACATTTTAGGCATATGTGAAAAAAATGGCAGATTCTGTGTTCTGTGTTTCCTGGAATGAATATTATATTGCATTTGAAAATGACAAGTTCAAATTTAACCTTGCTTATACTTAATGGAATGGGTTTAACATAAAATTCAGTTAATACATAATAGCTACATTCTTGACTATCAATACACTGACAGTTTTAAGGAATATTCCATTATTTTGTGAAATCCAATTTTCATGAACCTGAACAGTATTTGAGCACAGAATGGAATACAGAATGATCAATGACAAATCAGTGTATGCTGTAAGAGTTCTAGGAAGCACAATATCCAATATATTAAATAATAAAGGGTTTTGTAGAAAAAAAATAAAAATGACAAATTCTATAAGTTATAAAAATATATAACAGAAGAGCACACTGTGTGATTTAGCAATAGGAATCTGATCTCATGGATCTCATTAAAACAATGCCAATATATAAGTATTAGGCCAAACACAGATCAAATTAATCACAAAAGCTTGTCAGTGTCATCTTTGATTTTAATGCAGCAACTTCCAACAGTAGGGACTGTACAAGTCCTACCCTACCCCAGTTCAGCATTTGATTTATAAATTATTCTCCTGTACTTGGACTATGGTTATTAAATATCCTACTTGCAAAAACTTTATACTGTATGACTGCATTTGTAAGTCATTTCAATAAAGAATGAAAATGTTGTTGGGAATAATTAGAAAGATTTAAAAACCTGTAAAAAACTGATAAATAATCAATAGTGTGACAATGTACGGAATTCTGAAGACATTTTTTATCACTTTGTCTTAGAAAGTAAATTATAGAGATGCAACTGTTGCAAAAATGGGCAACTAAACAGGAAGAGCTTTAAACACAAGAAGGAAAATAAGATAGAAATATACAGAATTATAGAGGGACTAGAGAAGAAAAAAATCCTATCCATTATCCCCAGATTCTAGAAATACCCAGTAAAAATGAAACTTATTGACAGTATATCCAGAACCAAAAAAAGAAAAAAAGGAGGGAGTCACACAATACATAATTTAAGCAAATTACCCCAAGTAAATGTGGTGATCATCGCTCCAACAATACAGTCCACAGAATTTAACAGAGCTTATCCCCCCAAAAATAGATACAAGATTAAAGCTTAAATGGCTGTAACATGGGTTTAGGCACATTTATTGAAGTCTGTCCATAAAATTAGTCATAGCCTTTTCACCTGAGTAAATGTTCCATTGAATAACACTGACTGACAGGGCAAATAAGGGGAAAGATGTGGTCTTTATGCTACAGATGTCACAAAAACATCTGGATAAATAGTGCTAAAAGAATGCTAGCCTAAATAAAACATTGTTCTGATGCGGCAGGGCTTGTCCTATATAGAATTAGGGAACAGATTAAACAGAAGATGGGAATTTTCAGAACTTGAAAAATTCTAATACACAGTAGTACATTTATCTTTAAAGTGTTATGCAAATTAGAAACTTACTGTCATCAAATACCCCAGCATTAGCAAGTAGTAAAGTGATGATTTTGGGGTCCTTTTCAAGCTGCATAACATGTTTGCTTTCATTTGACAGAAGAGTGCACACATTAATAGCGAAGTCCACTTCATTTGGGAGTCCAGATAATAGAGAAAGCACCAATTTATTATAATCATTTGGCGAATTAAAGTCCATAGATAGCCCATAACTTTGTCGAAGAAAATCTATTCATAAAAGCAAAAATAGAGATTAGTAACAATGTACTTATAGGTCACTGGGCTATTCTTCCCAGAGAAATCCAATATAAATGGTACTATTATTAATTAGTTGGAAAATTTACCTGACACGCTGTGCTGCTGGTAATTATAGGAAGATGGAATTGCACCTATAGGTAGTTGTGGCTTTGGATTACCTGGTTGTACCTCATCATCATCCTCTCCAAAATGATGTACTTTCTCATATTTTTCCAGATAACTGAAATGAAGAGCAAGTATTTTTCAGTATACATATGACATGATTATAAGAAAGTATGAAGTTTATCAAAACTAATTGTAATTTTTTTTTTTAGTTGAATCAACTGAATTTGACAGCCTTCTCAGATTATTTGATCTTGGTGGGATGGGAAAGAAGAAATTATTTTTTAAAAATCTATAAAAGCATTTGTATAGATAATCCTACATTACATTTTCATTCCATTGCAGATCAATTTGAAAATCTGTATCCATATCTAAATCCCTAGATAAAAATAATTTTAATAGAACACACACCTATAGCAATCTCATATTTTATAAAAGTTTACCTTGCAGCAATCTAGTCTTTTAGAAGTTCACCTGTATGTTTAATATATACACTGCCATTCATGGTCACAAATTTAAGCATAATCTTCACTCTTAATTTCAGATCTCAGTGTCTTAAATCAATGTTTCAATTCCTGGCACAGAATTAAAGTTATGCATTTAGAAGCATTAAGGGTTAAGATTAATGCCCTAATATTAATGGAAGGTATTTAAAATTATTTCTTACTGAATACTACTAAGACAGTTTAATTCACAAGATCTATTCCAACCTGGTGTTTGGAGAAATAGCAGCATATCATAAACCCATCTCCTATGCATTTCTATGTTTGAGCCAACCACAATTTCCAAATTGGAAAATTATGGCTGGTTTGTTAATGAACTGGAAACCATAGTTTCAGCCATGGTTTTGAAATTAGCAATCATTATGCTTTATCCAGGGTTCTCAGTTTGTGAACTGGGACCCACTTCGGGATCACTGAACAACTGGGGAGGGAAACACATTTTTAAAAAACCTGATCAGGCTTGTGCAGGCAAACTGGGAATGTTGTCAAAAGTCACTCTGGAAGTTGCTGCTTGCTTTTCCTTCACAAGCCCACATAAAGCAGTTGGAATACTTTTGAGAACATTGTGATAGAGAGAATAAAATGTAATTATTAAAAATGGTATATTTACTTTTTGGGCAACTCTAATCCAAAGAAATCATTAGCTTTGAGGGTCACACAAATTCATTTATTATATTGATGGGGCCATGATACATAAATGTCCAGAACTGCTGGCTTATACATTTTAGCAAACCAAGCAGATTATGATTACAGGAAACACAAAAATGAATAAATGTTCTTAATGAAATGGAAGACAAAAGAAAAGGATAAAAATATACAAAAAACCGAATACTTCTAATGCTCTAAACCAGGCCTGCACAACTCATACAGGGGAAAGGGCTAGACTGATACCTTGAAAATAATTGCAGGCCACAAAGCAATAGCTAGCTCACCGACCAGCTGTTCTGCAGCTAGCAGCGGGGCAGCAGCAATGGAGCTGGCAGTGTCCGTGAGGCCTGGAGGCACTTGGCAGCGTGTCTTTCAGGGCGGAAGTGGCTGTGAAAACGCAGGTGGCGGTGATGTTTGGCAACAGTACATTGGTTATTTTTCAAAAAAAACCACCCATATGTTGTGCAGGCCTGCTCCAAACAGTGTTTTAGAAAAGGATGTCTAATTTAGACTAATGCTTCCAGTCTTCAAATAATTAAGATGGAAACTGAAGTCTTTGCAAGAATAAGATTTCCTGAGTTTAGACTGAAGTACTATGTACAGTTTTATAAAATGGTGCCCTACTGAAGTCAAATTAGACTTGCCTCCGAGTAAACTTGCATAGATATTAGTCTAGTTTGATCCTTGCATAGGATCAAAAAGAGGTATTTAGCCTATCTTGGATTACAAAAAGAATAATCTTTTGAGGTCAAAGAACTTTCTATAACAAAGCCTATACTTTTAATTATGCTCAGAAGGATGCAGAGGAAAGTCTAGAGCATTTGTAAATGGTTCCAAGGGATCCTGTCTTAATCAAACATGAACTACCAAAGGTGGGTAACGTTTCATCTTCATTTTTGTTTTAAATATGTTTAAGTATATTTAACTTATTTTAGAGTATTCACTATCACTTTAGAGTGCTTCTCCTCTCAAAAATGACAGGAAACTGAAAATAATTTTCAGAAAATGTGAGAGGTTTTTCTGAGGGCCCCCTCATACAGCCAAAGTGTGAGGGGGTAATTGAAACTTATTTTAAACAGAAGGAAGAATTTATTTCAATAGACTTATGTTTCATTTGAATGTCACAGTTTTCAAAATGAACATTTTCATAGTTAAATATAACTGAAGAAAAACAGATATTTCTTTCACTGATTAATTTACATTAATATTCAGAGTAATAAGTGAATTTATCAAGAAACCTCTATAAAGAAAGATAACACCTACATTATCAAAGGCTTCCAAAACATTTTGAGTATTTTCAAATATTTTTCTGCTAAAATGAATGTATTTGCAATTCCATACATGGCTATTCAGCTCTACTGAATTCACTGAGATTTCCTATCAGGTAAGTGTGTATCAGAATGCAGTCTTAATTCTTTTAATTATAAGTATGCTACATTAATAAAGACTTCTGATATAGCCAGGAACTTCAGAATTTTACTCAGCATGTTTTGCATATACAAAATGTCTTTTTTTCATTCTTTCTATATTTTTATCCTGTAGTGTTTAGCTCATGGATGATATCATCTGATGTAATCAAATAAATCCAAAGAATTAAAGTTTAAAACAGTAATTCAAAAATATTAAATATAAGGTAGTCATTTAAAAAGGTTTAAATACAAAGTACTTCCATTCACAAATTACCTTAATAAACTGAACTTTATTTTGACAAGCACATTTAGCCAAACTGTTAACTTTGGTCACCTAATTAAATTTAAATGTACCAGTGGATGCTTTTTAACTGATAATTAATGTCTCTAATTAACATATCAATTAAAGCTTCTTAAGGAAATATGTTTACATAACAAACATTAAAATGTCGAAACTCAAAGGATAAGATTTACAGATGAAAATAAGCATCAGATGCATTCTAATGTTGCTATGCCATTATACAGTGTTGCTTCCTAATGTTCATATGATACATTATAATTTTTTGTGACTTTTGTATCTAGTATATGATATGCATTGATCTGTTACTGTGTTCTTGATTAACAATCACACCCAAACATGCTTGGTGGTAATTAAGAATAGTTGAAAAGGGAACATTGAAAATGACATTTTCTTTTTTCTTGTGTGGTACTTGGTAAAAATGTGACAGCAGCAATTTTCTGTGAAAATATATTCCATTTCTGAAGAACAGATATGAGAAGATTCATGTTCGGACAGCAGTATATTTAATGTTAATTATTAATGTAAAACTGTTGCTTAAGATTTAAATTGGAAGCAAAAGCCCTCTTGCATTCTGTAAACATACACTGTTCATGAATTATAAAGATAGTATGGCCCAAGATCCACAAAACTTAAAAAAAAAAATCTCATTTCATTTAAAATGAAGAACTGAGTAAAACTGAAGAATACAATCGAAAACCATATTAAGAAAAGGCAAATATTAAGATAAAAAACACAGAACATACTGAACCCATAGATTTTATTTTAATTTCACTGCAGTTAAAACTTGCTCACCTTTGGAAATACTGTAGTTTCCACAGATTCTGATTTGTTATGATCCTAAAAATTTTTGATTTGAAATATTGTACATATAAATACATACAGGCAAACAACAATTCACACAGACTATATGTTTAAGACAAGAATATGAAGAAAGCATATTGGGATCTACAGGTAGATATTTGGATGACTTGCAGCAGGAAGCTGATTCCAGATTGTCTACCAAAAAGTTCAATATGTACTTCAGGGCATGCTGAATTGGGAGTTAACTGGTGCTTGATATGGAGAGTTGCACCCTCTGTAATGAAAGGATAACTTCTTGGTGAGAGTTAACATGGTAATGGCTGATCTTCCCAGCAAGGCTAGGGAAAAACTAAGATGGTCCAGGCTTAGGGAATTTGAGGGAGTCCAAAATGCTGTGAAGCAATAATCTGAGCAAAATATTACTTTATTCCTTTGAAAAATACTGTAGGAAGGAAGGATCCTTTCATAAGACACATAGTTCTCCAGCTCAGTTACCAGGATGATCATCACAATTACCAAGATGGTTACCTTTCAAGAAAGGAGGCAAGCTGAGGAGGTACTTATGGGTTCAAAGGGTTTTGACATTAACTGAGAAAAGATCTAGGCTGCAACTGGCAAGGATGCTGGAGGATCAACTTGTTAGCCTGTCATGAAATGTTTCACTACCAGGTGAGGAATATGAGAATTGACCAACAAAAGAAAAATTAGAAGATGACCACAAATGCAAGCAAAAAATCATGGGATTAAATTACTATTCCCTAATAATGTAAACCCATGGGATTAAAGGGTTTTCCCTTTGGCTGCATATGAAGCCCTTGGAGAAAGCTTTCAAGGAGGCAATCATACCGTTCTACCTCATTCTGAAGTGGCTGTGGAATCAAATACCCCAAGCTTAAGGTAGAGGAAACTGAAATCTGGATGAAAAACTCTTCCCTGATGGACAGAAAATTCAGGTCAATCTGGATCATGGTTGTCAACGTCACAAAAATATGAGAAAGTACTTGGTCAAAACTCTGTTATTTTTGCTAGGACTCTGGTCAGAGGGAAATGCGTGGAAACATTGAAAACAAAGGTCTGGATGGGGAGGAACTGTCTCTGACTCAATCCTACCAAGATTGGCTATGGATTTCAGGACTATCCAGTTCTGGAGATATTCCATCTTTGATCTTGGGTGGGGTTGGACTTCCCCATTTAGAGATGTGTGCAATCTGGGAGTCTTCATGGACACACAGCTCCTGTTTGATGAGCCTGGCCTGAAAGGCTTCTGCACAGCATGGCTCATCTGGTGCTGCCAGCTGCACCCTTTCTTGGGTCAGGAGGTTCTTCAGACAGTCCTTTGTGCCCTAGTCACCTCACAGCTCAACTACTGCAATGCACTCTACACAGGACTGGCCTTGAAGACCATTCAGAAGCTTCAACTAGTCCAGAATGCAGCAGCAGTTATGGCCATGCCTCAATATGCTCATATGACACCTCTGCTCTGGGAGTTGCACTGGCTGCCAGTTTGCTTCCAGGTGTGATTCAAGGTGCTGGTTATGACCCATAAAGTCCTACACAACATAAGGCCCAGTTATTTAAGGGACTGCCTATCTTCTATGAAGTCTGCCTGGCCAATTCAAGCTGGGAGGTGTGGTGCGCTCCAGGTTCTTTTGATTAAAGAATGCTATCTATCAAGATTCAGGAAGGTGCCTTCTCTGTGGCAGCACCTGCCCTCGGGAATGAGTCTCCCTCCCTCCAAGATCTGGTTGGCTCCCACCTGGTTGGCATTCCAAAGGGCTATAAAGACCTAGGCCTTGGGCTAGGGTTGTTGGTGTCCCCTTCCTTTGCTGGATGTTACTTGTTGGTGGAATGTTTTGGGGTTTCCTGGGTTCGCCATCTTACTCTTCTTGTCCAAGTCTTGTTTTGTTGTCTGTTAGTTCTTCTATATTGTTTCTATATTGTTTGATATATTGTGAGCTGCCCAGAGTAATTTGGAGTCAGGTGCCAATGAATGAATGAATGAATGAATGGTATACTATGTCCTGTGTAGTTTTAAAAGAGTGTTGGATAAAACACCATGAAGATTTGCTATGGCTCAGAAGGATCACTTGCCCTAATTGCCTCTATACCCATTCTGAACGGGGGGGGGGGGGGGAGACTCAGGCCTGCATCTGGCCTTCACCCTTTTAAGCTTCTATATAAATTCACAGGAACAAGCTCTGTTAAGATTCAAATTCCATCCATCTTCACTAGCCAACAGAGTCATCTAGATGATCCATCAATTCCCTCTGTATTCCCAGTTGATATGAGAAGTATCCATAGGGCCCCTGTCCCCTTATTAGAGAGATAATAGTCTTGATAGCAATATATGAAAACAAAATTACTCCTGTTCTCTAGAAATTGTATGTCATGCTATTACTCCTGGAAAATTGATGGCATCACTATAGAGCAGGTTAAGTCGTTTAAATATACTGGGGTTTCTTCTTTGGGGTCAACAGCCTGGAAAGGTAGACAAGGTTGGAATTTCTTACAAATGCCATTTTCCAAGATGAAATAGCAATAGTCACACTCCGGAAGTGATTAAGGTACACAAAGGAAAAGCTATCACTCATCTAACCTATGGAGTTTCAGGTCTGTAAATACTGCTCTGAAACTCCTGTTGGAACCAATCAAGTCTAAATTCCTGAGGGCCTTATTTGGTGTTCTCTGCTGTATTTCCAATCCTCTGCTAAGGCTGGAAGCTGGTCTAATTTCCACAGAGGTCCACACACATATTGGCTGGTTAAATTAATTTACTTGACCTCTGAGGTAGCTTCATATATACACATGGTCTAAAGGAATAACAGTAGATCTAAAGTCCTGTGGCTTATCCTCACAATATCTGAATACACTGAGTTTTTACAAAACTCGATCAGAAGAGAAACAACACATCTTTGTTATAGACTTCAAGAAAAACGTATGCTCCATCTCAAATGGATCAGAGGCATAATGTTATATTCAGAGAACTCAGCATGAACACCATTAGGGACAAATCTTGGGATTGATTGGCATTAGACAAAATTTCAGGCTGAAAGGCCTCAGCAGATGTGGACCCAACCAATGGAGAAAAAGACATATCTGAACAAGAGGCCATTCTAGACTGGAACTTGGATGTGAGATCTGCCTCAAAGGAGCATCTTGGGAACAAGACAGCAACATGTGCAAAAGCCATGTGTCATAAGCTCAATGCAATGCATAATTAGATTTAGAGAACAGTATGGAATGGAAAATAAATACATGATAACTTCTGTCTTATTATACTAAACTGTATGGATTCATTGATTGGGATTCTGGAAGTACTGGTACAAAGAGGATCAATGATTTGCCCTAATAGAATGCAATGTGATAGAACTGACCAAAATCAGAGAGAGATGCCTTTCAGAAGCAGAACTGACTTGAGACAGCCGAAGGGAAGATCTTGGTTTCCGCTATTCCAGTGAGTAAGAGGGCACTGTGGAAGAGAATCTTTCTTGAATATACTCTTCCATATCAACTCCTGTGGCTGAAGAGGAGCCAGTGAAGACTGGATAGTATCAATTCAATAATCCATCAAGTGGAACTGACAGTAGTGGAGTTGGAGAAGATTGCTGTGGAGAAGGAAACTGATGCAAAAATTGAGGAGATGAGATAGGCTTTATTCCTCTTTCTCCTGAGGTCAAGCTTAAAACAATCTCAAGCAATTTCCCCCCCCCCCCCCCCCCCCGTGTTAAAGAGAGACTTGAGGATTCTTGGCAGATGATGGAGTATTCCACTTGAGTTTCTGGATTTTATTGTGAGGTTGGTGTCTCCTTGGCTGCTAGCACTGGAAGTTTTCAATTTCCATACCATGGTGGTGGGATCCAGAGCAGTTCACGATTTCAGCCTGTGACAATCACATGGTTTCCTCAATTGATATGTGGCCCAAGACATAATTTTCACTTAGTTTTCACTCAGAATAGATAATTTAAGATCTGAAGGTAGAGGACACTATGTAAGTATTTTGTCATGATCATGCTATTCTGTGCTTGGCTTGGGCCTCATTGGCACTACTGATCTCTGCAAGGGTGTTGGGCCAATTAAGCTGGTTTACCTAAGATGCCATATCAGTCCAATCAGTTTTCAGCAGGAACCTGGGAACTTTCAGCAGGTACCTGAAAATATGTAGGGTAGATCTTCCACAAGCTTGGTGCCTTCATGAATTTGGTAACAACAATGGTGTTGGATGTAATTGCCCTCAAGGAATTTCTCTCAGATAGCAGACACCTTATTTACCAAGAAACTTCAGGGTATGAAGTGGCAGATGCAATGCCTTGATTGGGGAAGGCAGGGAGTGATTGAACACAAGTAGAAGCTTACATTTGGACCTACACAGTAGCACAGTAAAGTGTCATTACTATCTGCTCTTATTGTGTCATAGAATGTCATCCAATGGCATGATGGTCCATATCTTAAAGGGAAAGGACAGACAGGATGATCTCTCTCCAGACCACTGTGACATGTTTGCAAGATATTTTGCTGTCAAATTGCTTGTATTCACTTTGACTTCAGTGTGAAACTGATTAAGGTCTGGTCAGTTTCAGGCAGAAGAGGGGGAGCTGGCTGGAGGATTCTAATCAACTCATTAAGGTCCCAGAGCTGAGCTTGTTAACCTGCAGTTAGCACTTTTTAAGGAAATACTGTGCTGAGGAGAAAAGCAGCTCAGGAAGAGAGAGCTTGTTTAAGCAAGCTCTCTGCCCTGCAAGAGGCAAAAAAAAAAGGGGGGGGGGAATGGTCAGGCACAGGACACTGTATGAGAGAACTTATCTGAATAAGACAGCAGCAACCAGTGATTTTTGCAGCATATCTCTCTGTGACATGTTCAATTAGCAACCATTTTGCTTAACAACCAACTCACTGGAGTAGAACGCGGTTGCTAAATGAGGAGAGGCTGTATTTGCAACTTGGGGCTAAAACTGGATTCATGACTTCTAATTGATCAAAAGATGGTGGGGCTGGGAAGGCCCTTACTAGCCAAGAACTAGTACAGTACAAGAGCTGTAGCCCTTTTTGGAGTGGAAGAACCTGGCAACAATCATTCAAGCCTTCATTACTTCATTACTGCAATATGCATTTAGAATTACATTTAAAGATTATCCAGAAACATCAGTGAGTCCAGATTATGGCATCCAACATTGCGGTGAATAATAGCTATTTCAGCAGCAGTACATATACACTGAGAGCCAGCTTGGTGTAGTGGTTAAGATACCAAGCTAGAAACCAGGAGATCATGAGTTCTAGCCCTGCTTTAAGCATGAAGCTAGCTGGATGACACTGGTCCAGTCATTCTTTCTCAGCCCTAGGAAGAAGGCAATGGCAAACCACTTCCAAAATTTTGCTAAGAAAACTGGAGGGACTAGTTCAGGTCATCGCCAGGATTCAATACTGACTCAAAGGCACTCTCCATTTTTATCTTATTTGTAGCTTATATTGTATGGTTTTAATTTTTCTACAGGTAGTCCTCAGTTAACAACTGCTCTGTTTAGCAACTATTCAAACTATTCATTTGCATTATGATGGTGCTGAAAAAGTAACTTTACGGCTGGTCTTCACACTTATGACTATTGCAGCATCCCCATGATCATGTGATCACCATTCAGGTGCTGTCTCCCTTAACTTTTTTTTAAATAGTAATTTTATTAAAAATTAGAAATAAAAATATAAAAACTATTACAAACTAAAAAAAAGGAATTAAAGAATATAAAGTGCAGAAAACAAAATTTTTTTAGAAAAATGCAAAAAAGAATAATACAGTAAAGAAAAAGAAAAGAAATACTATAAAGAAATGACTCCCCCTTTATCACAAATACAAACAATTTTAGTAATTTATCACCTTCTCTTAAAACACAACAAATGATCTCTTCTTCCCATGTCCCATCTCTTATCTATAAACAAATCCTTAAAGCCTCATTACTCATTGTCCTGATCAGCAGAAGTCCATTAAGAGTTACCAGAGATAACAACATATCTATTTTAACCTTGATCAAATAAACCAACTTTACATTCCTTCCATTTACTTTTAACAATCTTGTTCTTTAGTCCCTTCAAATAATATCCCAGAACATAACAACCACCGGAGATTTGCTTCATGACTGCAGTGGAACTGATGAAAATCTGGCAGAGTCACCTGATGTTTCACTTAACTGCTGAGCCACTTAGCGATGGAGTTGCCAGTCCCAATTGTGGTCATTAAGTGAGGACTACCTGTATTGTTTTTATAGTTGTTTTATTTTTACCTTATTGTTTTGATCTGTATTTGTTTTATGTGTGCTCCCAACGGTCTTTTTCAATTGCAGCAGCATAGAAATAGGTTAAATAAATAAATAAATAAATAAATAGTGTGTTTGCTGTATTCACTGACTGAAAACAATCCAAAGAGCTGATTTCCCCATATGGATTGTTGGAGGGACTGAGTTGAAAAATATGCATTCTTTATGGTGGCCCTGTCATTCTGGAATATTCTATCCTTCCCCGCCCCCTCAGCATACTTTCAAATTGAAGCTGGTAGAGGTGTTATTTTGTTTCTTGTTATATTGTCTGGCTTTTAAGGCTTGAAGTGTCTGACCCATGTTGTTTTAATGATTTTTTTGTTGTTTTAAGATGATTTTTTGTTTTATTTATGGTGCTGGTTTCCTGTGTGAACTATCTGGAATTTGTGGAATTGCACAGGATATAAATTATATAAATAACTAACTGCTGGGGGGAAAAAAAAAAGAGCCTAATGTAGAATGTAGATATCAGCAATTGCCAACTCTTGTGGAATAGTATCTGGTCTTCCCATTCCAATATCAGATAGAATAAAAAACAGATATGGGTTTGCAGCATCTACAGTAATGAGAATTGGTGGCAAAGCACAATTTTTTTGCTTTCTACTTCTACAACCTCCATATTTGCCAAACAGCAAAATTAGGTTTCTGAGCTGAGCCCTTGTCCTTTCATGAAAACAAAGTATAGTTGCATCTTAAGTGGGGTAAATTTATATAAATGGGACTTACAAGATTAGCTGAATAATAATAATATTAATAATAATAATTATTATTATTATTTGTAATGAAGATTTATAAATAACAGCAAAAAAAAAATGTACAAAATGCTGGTAATCTCTATAGTTTCCTCATAGCCTGTTCATCTGGCATGAATCACATTGGAGTCAGCAGAATACAAATTTAATGGATTCATTCACCATGATCAAAGTATTAGAAAGGAGAGCCCTTCCCTTTGTAAATGTTAGGCACTGATAAAAAAATGAAACTATCTGAACTAAGCATTTAAGTTATCATTGCAAAGAATGAATAAAGAAAACATCTCAGTGTTGATGCTGTTCTGATCACACCAGACAGGACAAAGTAAATGAAAAGTATTATTATGTTCAGTCCCAGTTTTCCTGATTTGTCATAATTTGCCAGTTTGGGCTGCTTTATATATGACACTGCATAAATTATTCTGATTTTAATCTTATACAAATCACTTGAAATTTATAAAATTGTACTGAATTAAAAATAAAGCTACTTATTTTATGTTTACAACTTCACAACTACAATAAATACCCACATTATTTAATTCAGACCCTATCAATGTAAGTCATCCTCTACTTTTCTACTGCTTAGAAAAGACTGCTCTCTTCTGGAAAATGTGCAAAACTACCACATTGGTTATTTGGTAAATTATATCAAAGAAACTTTGCAAGTTTAATACAAAGTGATTTTCAGTTAAGATATTATTTCCTAGACGTAACTTTAAAAAATGAAAAATGTCTTTGATTTTGTTTTGTAAGTATGGCATATGAAGGCAGAGCTTCCTTCCTATTGTCTCTCTCCCCATCCAAAATCTAAAGAACACTGAACTTTATCACTCTTTTTTCTTTAATTTTTAAAAAATGTTTAAAATACTACTAGTTTTGAGATAGTACTAAAGAAGACCTAACTTCTAGAAGGAAAATTAATATAATAATCAAACTTTTCTTAGATGATC
Organism: Python bivittatus; assembly: GCF_059951505.1. Classification (NCBI taxonomy): domain Eukaryota; kingdom Metazoa; phylum Chordata; class Lepidosauria; order Squamata; family Pythonidae; genus Python; species Python bivittatus. Next base: position 16,432,066 of record NW_028277058.1, on the reverse strand, counting down.
ATATTTTAAATATTTTCAGAACATTATCTTACATTATTCCAGAAATACCAAGTCTATTGGTTTTCACACAAAGCTCAGAAATGAATTTTTTCTACTTATGTCTTAATATTCCTAACCCTTCCACTGATCTTTCATTCTTCTTTTGTCAGCTTGTCAAAGTGTATCATACTTGCAACAAGAATTTCATTCTTTGGAAAGCTCACAAAAGATTGACAATTCCTTTAGTTTTAAATGGCTTCACAGAAACCATCTATCTATCTATCTATCTATCTATCTATCTATCTATCTATCTATCTATCTATCTATCTATCTATCTAATTTATAATGATAGAAAAAGGGGAATTTTAATTTAATAAACATTTTCTTAAAAACCTTATATTATGGTATGATAACACACACCCAACTAAAGGATATATTGTGCCAAAATCATGAAATTACTTTAGATTTAACACAGTTCTTTTTTTAAAATGCAGTTAATAAGCTCCGATTAGATTCCAACATTCCTCCTTATAATCTATGCTCTCATAAAATTATTTGGAAAGTATAAATATTTTATTATATGACTGATAACACAATTATTTTCTATAAAAGCTATGGATGAAATGTACAAGTTTCAAGACTTACACTGTTCATTTTCCAGTAGAAGTGAAATCTCTGAAGCAGAAAACAAGTCAATTTCTGGCATTATAGAAATATGGTTCCTAAGGCTCACAGAATACTCCCTAATGTTGCATGATATGCTGCAAGAAGCAATATTTGGAATACAAGAATTGGCCAAAACTGGAGAATCTTTCCCTCACCCCCCACCCCTGTATAAGATTCCATTCTCCTCAGGAACAATTTGGATTAAACCCAAAGTGTTTTACATCTTTTGATCCTTAACATTCAGTTGCAATAGGAGCAAACTTTCTAGCAGCTAGTTAGGAACAGAGAAGTATCAATTATCTCATTAATCCATTAAAATGCAAGAATGTCGTACAAGATGCCAGATTCATGTACAAATCAGAAAATGAAAAAAGTCACCAGTATGATAGAACAAAATGATGAACTTCTAGTTGCACATTTTAACTGTCCTTAGCATGAGAAAGAATTTCTAGTACAGCCAAGGTAATTTTTTAGGCTTACAAAATGCAAATCAATATTTATCAATAATTAGTTACAATAGTCAATAACTCACATTAAGTACTATTTATTTTATTTTGTTGTAAGATTTTCATCTTCTTGGAGCATGGGGTATTCCATAATTAACTCTACTGAGAACAAAATAATGATTAATAATACAATAAATATTGTATTTGTGCAATTGTTTATATTGTTATATGTGTGTGTTTGTGTGTGTGTATAAATTATTGTCAGTCATCCAGAGTCATGAATTTGAGATGGACAGCCATATAAATAAATAAAATAAAATAAATCAGAAGTATTCAAATTGTAAGTTATAATAGCTCAGAAAAATTTGAGTTTTCCATTTGCTTCTTCCTGCTGTATCTCTAAGCAACTCCAGAAAAGGTAATTTAGAGAGGTAGAAAACTTCTGGGAATTTTATGGGATATGCCATGGGATCAGCAGAAATAATGTACAAACAGAAATTCCTTTCAACATGTCAGGCATATCTGCATCCACTTGATCTTGACTTTTTAAAAGGTAGGATGGGAGCACAAAGCCTGCATGATACAAATATATTCCCATTCCCACCCTTAAATCACTCAACATTAAATAAAAAATTGCTGAAAAATGACAATTGCGGCTCTTTTAGTGATATTCTGCAGCTCACAAATAAGTCAGAAGATAGATTTGTGGCCCCCACCCAGAAGGTCCCCGTAACTGTATCAATGGAAACCAGGATAGTCTTGCGAGCTCTTTTTATTATGTTCTTTAGAATTATTTTAACCCTAGCCATTTTACTTATAACTGTAATGAGCAAACACAGCAACCAAAGACTCTACTTTTCATATGGAACCATTTCACTTACATAGAAAAAAATTCCTTTTACTGATGACAAATGCCTTGTTGAAGAATTTAATATACATAGAGCTAAGATAATAATGTTAACTAATTATATAAACCATCTCAAATTCTTTCAATAGAACTTTTTTTTAATTATGCTGATCTTAATGATGATAAACTGGGCATTTACCAAGTTTTTAAGCTTTTAACCATCAACTATTTCTTACTAAAAATACCCAATTACATCAGCACTCAAGTTAGAAAAATACATATTTATTCAGGTACATTAGATAAATACTCAATGGCTATCTGCACATTACACTAAGCTTTACTTGCAAATAGTTAGCCAGAAACAATGTAGACAGTACAGTGGTCTTATTTCTTTGCTTTGAGAAAACTGCCCATTTATTCCTATTTTTTGTTTTATGATTTTAATAACAGGTCCTCCTATCAATGACTGCTAATTTTACTCTAACAGCCTTTGATGAGAAACTTTGTTAAAGGCTTTTTTAAAATTGAAGTATATAGTGTTTGAAAGGGTCGCTCTATCCACATGCTTCCTCATATTCGGAAAGATAATCAGCAACTCATTATTTTGCCCTGAATCTATTTGTATGCACTCTTATCGCAATGGAATGGATACAAATAAAATGTACTGATATAAGATATATTGAAACATAAAATATCATCTACTAAAGCCACATAAAAACAGTCTAACCAAGAAGATTTTACCACATTTTGAAAGTATTCTTTCTTAAGCTTCATTTATACAGGGAGTTTTTACTGTAGAGTACCTGGCCTACAAATGTGTACTGCATATTTCAACCAGTTAAACAATTTTATAATTTAAATGGGAGTATTCTAAGCTGAATTCAATTTTCAATTGTACTGGAAAAAAAGGGTGGGGGGGCTTTAAGGCCTTAACTTGGTCCTGACTATATTCATGGCCAAGAAAATCAGGCACCTATATTAGTTTTTTATTACAATCTTGCAAAGCAAAATCAAATGTAGTAAATATTGCAGATAAATAGACACATATATTACCCACACATAAATAGGTATGCAGAATGAAGAGCTATAGGGACTGTTTTTAATGCTTTTTGTTGTGTGCCAACTACGGTGGCTATATTCTTTACTGAATGTCTGAACACACACTTCAGATCTATACTCATGTTATTTATTTAAGAATTTTTAGGATGCTTTTCTGAATCATATAAAGTAGTATACAATATTATGAATAACAGGAATCAAATAACATAACAAGTTGGAAAAAATTCTCAGAAGGCAGTGGTAAACCACTTCCGTATAGCAGTCAAGAAACTACATGGGCATATTTGTATACAAGGAATGTGAAGATTCTACCCTATAATGCATTCCTCTTTATTTCTAGTAAAGAATAAAAATAATTTACTTTAAATATAGTGAGAGATGTCTGTTGTAAGCTTTTAAAGGTATTACAGAATATAAAATATGTAGTGACTGTTAGTAGCATAGCCAATAAAACAATTAGTAGCTTCTAGGAACTCAAATATATTTAAAGAAAAATTAAGAGCAAGGGAGAAAAGCTTAACACTATACAAGCTTTCTCTTGAACATTACTATGGAAACTTCCAACTATCGACAATGATATGTCCATTACAGAAAAACAATAGCATTTGCTGTCTAACAATATTGTCAATTATTGTCTAAATAATTTTGAGTGATTAAAAGATAAGAAGTACTAGGACAAGGATAGTCCAAGTGACAGGAGTTTAAATGGTTACAGCTTGACTAAAAATATCAGTCAATTAGCCATCTTAATCTTAAAAAATAAAAAAGTTAAATGAGTAAAACAAAGGGTTTGTATATACATATATTTCTATAAAATTCAATAAAAACAATTTTGTTAATCAAAGTTATTTTTTAAGTAAAGATAAAATCTTTTTTGAGGTTGATTCCTGATGATTTGACAAACATATCCACATACTTTTCTTGGCAATAACATGGAAGTGGTCTGCCACTCCCTTCAGGTTGGTTTTTAAATTCTCAGTGTAGCCAACAGGCCTGATATTTCCTGGTGGTAATTATTAACCAGGTCCAATCCTATTTAGCTTTTTGAAATCAGCCAAGGTGGCAGCTACCTTTTAAAATAGTTTTTTTTCCTGAGCAAAATATTCTGAACTTTGGTAGGAAATAGAATATGAAACCATCCAAATGATAAGAAATATATGGACCATGCTTCTAAAGCTGGATTTGATTCTAAATTGAGATTATTTTTTAAAAAAATACATATTATTACAGATGGTCACCATGACAAACTCAACAATTATAATCTGTTGTATATTATAGAGATACATGATTTTTTTTGGTTTAGTTGATACAGAATATGCAAAAGATTTACATCTCCAAGCTTCTGCTGAACAATTATAAACTAAAGGAAACAATTATATCTGATTTTGATTTTATATGCCATCTACCCTACATCAATTTATTGGTAAAAAAAAGGGGGGGGGGCTCAGGAATGCTGTTTAATAAAGATGGATGGCAAATAGCTTATCAGAATTCTTCATATACTATTTAAGATTATAATTAGAAAAAAGAAAGAAAACTATACAGGAGATTATGAATTGAAGGTGTGTTGGCAAAATTTATATTACTTCATTTTTTCACTAATTTCCTCACTTTGTCTTCACTATCCTCAACTCCCTTCTTTACATTCAAATTAACTTTGGTTCCATTTACAAAGTGGCTCCATTTAAGCTTTTCTTAAATGATTTTGAAAAATCATATGAACGTGGAGGAGACCTACATAAATAGTAGGGCAGTTACTGTATGTATTCCTTGGCTTCCCCATCTTGTCCATTTGTCTTCTTCCATTCTCTGATTTTAATGATTCTTGGCAAGGCACAAGAGGTAGCATACTGCTTTTCAATCTTGTCCTTTTCACTTTTAGCAAATAACAAGCAGCAATAACCAGTTTTCCACCTGTCCTCTCTTCCTTTTTCCTGTTTTCATTATTTTTAGCAAAGTGCAGTTAGCAATGCCTGCCCTGACTGCCTTTCTTCCACTCTCTAGATCATATTATTTTTGCAAAGTGTCACCTGTACTGGCACCTGTATTCCTTGTCTCTTTTGCCCCCCCCATTTAATTACATTACCATACTCTTGGGGTTCTCAAACTTTGTAAACCATAACTCTCTAAAAATAAATTTGTACAACTCCCCATGAATAAAGTATCAAATAAAACAAAATAGTGAGTAAATCTTACAATTTTATAAATAAAAAAGTTCATTAAAAATAAACAACAAAAAACCTAAGAGTGAGTTTGCTTGCTTTTGGATAATTCCTGAAAGACTGTACTTTCATTCCACAAACTAAAACAAACAAAACATCTTTTCTTGCCTTAAATTAGCTTCTATTAAAATGCTGCAGCTTGCAAAACACTGGCAGGCCCGAAGTTGCTTTTGACACTTTCTCTCTAGTGCAGATAGACTAAGATAACGATCACAGCTTATCTTTCTTTTCCCTCCTCCCTTTTCTTCTTTTGAATTGCAAAGGTAGAGTGTTAAAAGAATGTTTAGGCATGCACAAAGCTCCGGAACTTCAACTTCTTTTTGCATTTAGCATTCTTTTCTATCAATCTAAGAAAGAACTTGCAAGGAAGGGACTCTCTGAGGATCCTCTCTCTACCATTTCACATCCTCTCCCTTAGAGATAAATATGAGGAAAATGATCTGGTAGATAAAAACTTTTCACTAACGCAAAGCTTTTCACTAAAGAATCCTGAGTAAAATTAGCACTCATGAGATGAGAAAATGGTTTTCTAATAAATTGATAAGTAGTAAAAAGGGCAGTGTTAGGGTTTTTCTTAATTTGGTATAGACCAGAGACACAAAGACTTACTGTTTTTGTTCTACTAGAGCAGTCTTTCTCAACCTTTTGACCCTGGAGGAACCTCTGAAATATTTTTCAGGTCTCGGGGAACCCCTGCACATTCAGGCTCAAATATAGGCCAGAGGTTACAAAATTATTATATTTGTTCCATGTGTAGGCCTGTATATGTGCATTAATAGTATTCTTAAACTAAAAATTAAAAAATGAAACTTACCTTTTTAATGTGAAACCTGTGCTTGGTTTTTGCTGCACAAATGCTCAATTCTGGGCCAAGGCTGAGATAGGCACACCTGGATTTCATCTTCAACTGAAATAAGACCATTTCTATCGTTGCTTTTGATGCTTGTTAAATAAGAAAAAGCTTGCTCACATATGTAAGAAGTTGAAAACTTCAGCGAAATGTTGAATGCCTTCCTATCAATGGCAGGATACTCTTCTTTCACAGAAATCCAGAACTTGTTCATGGGCAGATCGGTGAACCTCATTTTGAGTGTACGATCAGACTGGAGCTCACAAAGTTCTTTCTTTTCCTCCAAAGTGAAGTTCTCAGGTTGAGCAGAAGATGCAGGGAAAGTACTGATCAATTTTGTTCTGCAGTACTTCCAGGTGGTTTTCAATTAGATTTGAAACTTTCTGGTATCCTTCTTCACTCTCAAGCCCAAGCAGCAGTGGAAACAGTTTGATATTTCCTTTTGCAACATGATTTTTCCAAACAGGTTTCTTTTAAATCCAAGAATCTTGTTACTCGAAGTCAAAACGTTTTCTCCAGTGCATTGTAGAAACTTATTCACAGTTGATTCATGTGATGAAAGGTGTCTGCTAAGTATGCTACTTTCTGCAACCATTCTCTGTCTTCAAAGCGCTCAGCAAAATCTGGAATACTATTTTCTTGAAAAAACTCTTGCAATACTGCTTTCAGCTCAAACATCCTCCACTGATGAGCCACCGTCTTTCTGTTTGTAACAGGAGACATATGTGCTCTTTGTCCAGTTTTTCACAGTTTTCTAAACATTCTTGAGTGAACTGGTCTTTGTTCAATAGTTAACCATTTTTGTAGCATCATCCAGAACTTTTTTCATTTCATCTCCAAGAGTTTTGACACCAACATCTCTCTGTGAAGAAAGCAGTATGTATGACAACATCAAGATTTTCTTTTCTTACAAGAGAAACGAAACCTCTCATGGAGTCAACCACTGATGGAGGAACACCATCAGTACAGATGCCAACACAATTCCTCCAAGACAGACTTTTTGTTTCCAGATATAAAGACAAAATATTAAATACATCTTGGCCGTTGCACATTTCAGGTAGTTCTTTGCAGTAAAAAAAGCTTTCTTGAATTTCACCATCATTTTCAAAACTTACAAATGCCATAACTTGACATCTATTGGTGAAATCTTGGATAGAAGATATCATCAACTTGGATAGAAAAGCTGTTCTTTGGTTTATCACATAAAACCTCTTCAGCATTATGTGACATGTCATCAACATGCCAACTTATTGTAACTGTTGAACAGTGGAACCATTTCAATTTCTTCTGTGATTCCAGTAGCTGTTTAAAATAATCAGAACTTTTACTTGTCATGTGGCTGTGATTTGTAGTTAAGTGTTTTTTTTATATTGCTGGAGCCACTGCTGCTTTTGTAAGTTGTTTGCCACAGATGAGGCACAACGGAATAGGACAACTTGAATCACAAGTCCATGTAAAACCCATTGATAAATAACTTTCATTGTAAAGACAGACTTTTTTTGGAGTCTGTTGATATACCAGTGCAAGGAAATGCCTGAGAACATTTAAATTCTTCATTATCATCATTAATGGTATTGTCCGTTCTAGAATCCTCCTTGTCTCTCTCACACCTCTTCAAAAATTGCCACATTAGACCCTCAGACATGACTGAATAATCATGTATGAAATTTATTTAAAATAACAGGATAAAATGACACAGGAAAACCGCAGGGAAAAGATGCAGGAGAGAGAGATTGATGTCACAGACTAAATTAGACAAGTCCATTAATTTCTTGAAAAATGTACTTCTCCCTCCCCTCCCTTCAATATATTCCTCCCTTCCTGCAATATAACATTCACCTGTTATCAACGGTCTCCCCTATCTCTCATCAAAAATTAAGAATGGATTCAACCAAATAAACACAGCTCTACAGCGCACTACCAGAGAGCCCAGAAAGAGTTGTAACTAGATTTTTGTTTGGTGTCTGCTCATCAGTGTGAGAACGTGTTGCCCAAATTTGAAATATTTTTTTAAATAAATCATGATCTCCCAGGGAACCCCTAGTGACCTCTCATGGAACCCTACGGTTCCATTGAACCCTGGTTGAGAAACCCTGCACTAGAGGTTATTTTATTATATAAGAGTAGTCATATTTCTTACTTTTAATCTTAAAACTAACTCTGTATCTATTTCCTACTTAATTTATTACCTATATTAATCTAGAGTGTTACTAGGAAGTGTTTCTTTCTTAATGTTTCTATTTTATTTAATCTATGATTTTCTATCTCTATATTCTATGTCTATGATCCTATATCTATGTTCTTAGCTCTAAATTTTCCTATTTTGACTAATTCCTAGCTCTTAGAGTGTTCCTTATTTCATTAGCTCTTGTAGCCAAACTCAGTCTATTTGCTTTTAAAAACTTTTTTCATTTCTTCTCCATAGATTTGTATATGGGGCTTTTCTCTTCCCGGTGCTGGTTTCTGAAGCTCTGTGCCTGGGCTGCTGCACACAGTGGGTTTGCTTTGGTTGCTTCTTTGCAACTGCTGGTCAGGCTCTATTCCCACAAATTTTGGCTCTCTCAGCAGCTCTTGTAGCTCCAGGCTTGCTGGTCCTTGTGTTGTCCTGGGACTGCCGCTAAATTCCTTCCTGCTTCTCTACAACCTTTCTGGCTCAATTCCTCTTCTGTCACACCAACACACATGCTGAGTTTGTGATCTGTTTTATGGGACATGTTCTCCAAAGGTGGGGCTGTTTTACTCCTCCTTCCCAGGCAGCACTGAAACTTTGGATTCCAGGAGAGGAGAAATGTCTCTGTATTCTGAGCAGAGACTAGATGTTTTCTCAGCAGTCTTATCAGACCATTAGACATTTATTTGTTTCCGTGTCTTGTCTCTGATGTGATAAAAAATCCACAAGGATGTTTTGTTTTCCATTTCTGTGTTGGAAAGCAAACTTCTAGGGTTGTAATGACAGATACCACTGTATAATGTGAGTATTACTGTTTTTCATCTGTTTTATTCATCTGTTTTATTCTGGCCAGTTTTAACTATAAATTCTCAGCCCCATAAATATACCTTGACCGTATATATGGCTCATTTCAAGGCCAACACTTTCTTTTGGATGGTGCTGTAGTTAAGTTTCTCATGGTAAAAGCTTCTTAACTAAATATACTACTGGATGATCTCAATCCTCAAAAGTCTGTAGTAAGGCTGCACCTAATGCTACTTCAGAAGCATCAATTTGTATGATGAAAGACTTCTCATAATCTGATCCTTTTAGGATGGGACCTTGAGACAAAGCTTCTTTCAAGTCCTCGAAGGTTTGTTGACATTCTAGTGTCCATTCTACCATTGTTGGTTCTGCCTTCCAGGTAACATCTGTCAAACCTTGAACAGGAGTGTTAAAATGGGGATTAACTAATTTTAATATTCCACCAGTTTCAAAAAAGATTTAACTTTCCTCCTTGTTTCTGGAGCCTTCACTTCTTTCAGGACCAATATTTTTTTCCATTCTAATTTTACCTCGCCATTCCCTATCAGAAAACCTAAATATTTGATTATACTGTAGCTTTGTTGACATTTTGATGGATTTATTGTAAGACCAGCCTTTCAGAGAGGTACATTTTGGTTCTATAATTGTGGGAAGGTAGCAGTAGCTCCGTGCAAACCAAATGGCATTTGGGTGAACTTAAGCCCTGTGGTGTTGCAAAGGCTGTCTTCTCCCTTGCCTCTATTTCTAAGGGAATTTGCAAGTACCTTTTTGTGAGAGCTAATACTAAAATGTATTTGTCTCCATTTAGTTATCAACCAAATAACATATACAAGGCATAGGGTAGTTATCAAATTTGGCTGTTTCATTTACCTGCCTCATTTCAGCACAAAATGGTATTTCACCATTAGGTTTAGCAGCCAACCAATGAGAGAACATCACTCATTCTATGTTAGCTCTGTGAGTCCCAGTTTTAACATTTTTTCTATTTCTTCCTTTAAGATGTCTCTGAAATGTTCTGCCACTTTATGGGGTCTTTGCCTAATGGGGCAAGATTCTCCTGTGTCTATCTGGTGCTCAGTAAGATTGATAGTACTGGGTCTGTTAGTAAACACTTCTTGAAATATTTTTAGAAATTCCTTTAAATTTTCCGTCTGGAGTGCAGTTAATTCAGAATTCATATCTTTTCCTTTTCTTTGTCCTCCCCAGTTTTCATATTCCTGATCTAGGGTTGCTTTGTTGGGTTCTGTTGAGACCACAAAGGTAGGGTTGGGTTCTCAACTATACCATTTTCATAAAATGTTTATATTTTTTTTCTTTCCTCACCTAGATCCACTTGATAATCTAAGGTCCTGTTCTTTTTACTATTTTGCGGGGGCCCTGCCTCACATGTTAGCAAAATAATGCTTAGGATCATCCAGTGCAAATTACAGCCCTTCATGGAAAAGGAGATACCAGACATTCAAACTGGCTTTAGAAAAGGCCAAGAAACATGAAACATTATTGCTGATGCACACTGGATAATTAAGAAGGCCCAAGAATACCAAAAAGAAGTCACTATGTGCTTCATCAATTATAGAAAGGCCTTCAATTGTGTCAATCATGTCAAGCTGTGGAACGTGCTCAGGAAAATGGGAATTCCAGAGCATCTCATTGTCCTAATGCAAAACATATATCTAAAAATATAAATATAAATATAAATAAATTTTTAAAAAATCAGGAAGCCATGGTACAGACAGAACATGGTGAAACAGACTGGGTCCAGGTGACAAAGGAATAAGACAAAGTTGTATTCTTTCCCCTCATTTATTCAACCTATATATTAAATATATATTAAGGAAAGCTGGCTTAGAAGATGAGTGTGGTTTTGAAATTGGAGGAAGAAACATCAATAACCTGCAATTTGCTGATGATGCTATTCTGATAACTGAAAATGCAAAGGATCTACAAGTTCTAGTAATCAAAGTCAAGGAGCACCATGAAAAAAATGGGACCAAAACTAAAAGAGAAATTATCCCATTTACTCTTGCTGGAATCATCATCTCCCTTCTTAGAGGTTCTTGCAAAACAGCTGAAATGGAACACTGGAGAGAACATGTCTTACAGTTCCTAAGCGTCCACATTCACCACACTTATAATACCCTCTGGTCTCTCCACCAGCCCTACTTTGTCCTTTAATCTGGGTACAGCCAGGTGATTTGTCTCCTTGGCTACTTCCTTCTTTCTTTCATCCCATACTGGAAACTTTCCACCTTTCTTATGGCTCTTTATTTTTTATGTCTGTTACTATATCAAGTCCCACTGCAGACACCATTTGTTAGTACTTTTCTTAATTTGATACACACCACAGGCACAAAGAGTTAGATTTGGTTTTGCCCCACTAGGTTTTTTTTTTTGTTATACACAATTAAAATCCTATTTCTTACTTTTAATCTTAAACTATGTTTGTGCTTATTTCCTACTTAATTTCTTAGTACCAATCTTAATCTAAAATCTTCCTATTACTATAAATTTACAACTACTTCTATTTAATCTTTAATTTTCCAACTCTATGTTCTTCTGTTGTTGCTTTGCAAATGCTGGCCAGGCTCCTCTCCCTCATCTTTTGGTTCTGCCTCTCAGTGTGTCTTGCAGCTCCAAGGCTTGCCATTCTTTGTGTCATCTGGGGACTGCTGCTGAGTTGCCTGTCTTTGAATTGGAAGCTTTTTTCCTACTTTTCTGCAGTCTTCCTGGCTCAACTCCTCTTCTTCCACATTCATAAATGCATTAGATTTCTGGTTTATTTTATGGAACATGCTTACCAACTAAGGAGAAGATGGGGCTGTTTTAATCCTCCTTCCCAGGTAGCACTGAAACTCTGGATTCCGGGAGAGGAGAAATACCAGCTCATTCTGGGCAGTGAATTCATCCATCCCCAAGCAGGAATAAAAAAGTCAAAATAAATGAATAGTTTTTCACAATGGGAAGCAGGCAATGGGAAATCTCCAAGGGTCGGTCCTCTATTTTTGTTTATAAAATATATTATTGCAAGACAATTAACCTTGTATTTTTCTACGTAAGTACAGCTATCAAACTGGATGAAGCCTAATATATGGTGATGCAGTTGGGTATCCTCCAACTGAAACAATGTTTCTAATTGAACATGATACAGCACAATGATAATTATTTCTATAAAACTTTTCATAAAAGTCCCAAATTTATATTGTTTATGGACTAATGCACAGCAATTATATTCAAATATTGGGTAATTTGGTATGGAAGTTATAATCACATTGACACCAATTACTTTTTAAAAATCATTATTTTGGTTCCTTCCATCTGAAAATGTTTTAATACACAGTAACACAGACACATATCAAACTATATACTATGACAAGAGTTTGCAAAATCATTTAATACACCAGGTAGCATTATGCAATCATACAATTTCAATTTCTAGTGAAATTTGGTCATACGCTGTTAATTGTTATTATTAGGTTTACTCTAAGCAACATACTGTATGGAATAAAATTATTTTAGATTATCATATTTAACTGTTGGGTTTTCCTCCTTCATAAGTGCATAAATCATGGAAGGTATACCTTCTAGTATGCAATTTTTTTCTTAATGTAGTGACAAGAGATGTTAATGATTTTACTACCTGGCCATGTAATTTTGTTTTACATACACGCTCACTTTGAATTACATCATGACCAAATGCAAACTTTTGAATTAGATTTGCACCTATACCCACAACATAAATACTGATCAATTTACAAATGGGGCCATTTTTATTGCCTTTATAAATACTGTAAGTGCATGATTATTATATGAGTTGAGTGTTATGGTATGCGCAATTAGATCTGCAAGCAAGTGTAATATCCAATTACCTTTCCTGATACAGACATGGGCAATCACTAAAAAGATATCAGAGGCTATCGTATTTCTTAGAGACAGAGGTTTTTTCCTGCAATGGCAACATACTCTGAAGAGGTCTCACTGGTATTGTAACATTACTGTGATGTGTTTGATATATCTGTTGAAGACTTGTCTCCTCACCAGTCCTTATAAGACAGACCAACAGACATTTCTGCCTCTTGCTTCCAAATAAGAGAGATTGGTACAAGGGACTAATCTAAATCTACTTAGTGAGTAGTTGTTAGCTACTAAGTTAGAGATAGTCCAGACAAGAAACAAAAACTATGAGTACTACCACTATCTTTATTGTAAGGTTACATTAATGGAAACTTGCAAGTCTGAAAGTATTTTTCCCCCACTTTTACTCTCCAGAAAACTAAGACGGGTCCTTTCTGAAACACTTCCTACATCCCCTCTGTTTCTGTGGGCTGAGATACCTTTTGCATGACAGTTGTCTAGCCTCTTCCTCCTGCCTTCCAAGGTCATTCCCATTTACCATTACAGTAGCATAATGCCAAATTATTTCAAAAGTTATACATGTTTTTTTTCTAAATACTACATCTATACACTAATTATAAAAGTGAGCAGGGTCAGTTCAGAATTCAAGTATCCCTTAATTAAACTGACTGACAATTGATTTAGGAAAAAGAATTCTCCTCAACATATAATTTATGAATTACACAGACACATGTGGTGATAATCACTAGTTTAGACAGCTTACCTAAATTCAGAGGCTAGATCAATCAACTGTTGTTTGCAATGATAGCTACATGTAGTATTCTTCTGAATACAATATTAGTAAGGTAATAGAGAAAGGGGTATTGTCTTTATGCCCTGATTATTGGCTTCCCTGGAAGGATTATGCTGACCAAAGCAGGACATAAAACTATAGATTCTGAAAGAACCTTTCTATTTACTTGACCATTGTGTCAAGTGTTCTATCTTGACTCCTCTGCTGTTTAACATCTAAAGGAAATGAGGGAGATCATTTGACACATGCCAGCAACATCTACCTCTATTGTTATATTCCATATAATTGCAAGAAAATAGCAGTGCCCTTGAATGTTTTCCAGTCTTTATAATTGGATGGATGAGGGAGAACAAGCTGAAATTAAACCCAGACAAGGTGGAGTTTTTGTTGGTAAAGAGAAAACTGGACCTGGGGATTGAGGTGATCCCTTAATACTCCCCCAGAAAGAGCAGGTTCTCAGTCTAGGAATACTCCTTGACTCTAGTTGTCATCAGATTTCCAGGTGGCAGCTATGGTATGGAACACATTTGCACAAAAACAGTGAATGTGCCAAATACAACCCTTCTTGAGCTAGCTGGACTTGGCAAAGCTTATTATCTCTAGGTTACAGCCTGTCTTGACTACATGAAATAACATACTTTATGTGGAGCTATTCTTGAAATGTGACTGGAAATTGGTATAAAACTAAGGTACAAAGTACAGAGATCATATTGAAAGTATGGCTCAGCTGCCTGGTAACAGAAGCTATGGAGTGCTCTTCCATGGGAAGTATATTTGGCCTTCACTCTTACGATACAGTGGTACCTCGGGATACGAACTTAATCCGTTCCGTGACTCTGGGCGTATCCCGAATTGGTCATAACCCGATGCAAATTTCCCCATAAGGTTCAATGTAAATCCGGTTAATCTGTTCCGCCCTCTGAATTTGGTCGCACCCCGAAGCACGTTTAAGGTTCAAGTAATTACTGTTAATTTGTTCTGGCGTCCACGGACCACACGTCAGGGGTGGGAGAACGGCCGTGCGCCGTGCAGCGCAGCGGGAAAAAGGCCGGGTGCCGTGTGGCGCAGCGGGAAAAAGGCCGGGCGCCGTGTGGCGCGGCGGGAAAAAGGCCGGGCGTAGCAGAACGGCCGGGCGCAGCAGGAAAAAGGCTGGGCGCGGCGCGGCGGGGGAACAGCCGGGCACAGTGGGAGAATGGGCAGGCGCGGCACGGCAGGAGAACGGCTGGGCACGGTGCAGTGGGAGAACGGCCGGGCACGGCGGGAGAACGGCCGGGCGCCGCGCAGTGGGAGAACGGCTGGGCGCCGTGTGGCGGGAAAACGGCCAGGCGCTGCACCACGTGGCGGGAAAATGGCCGCGGACCACATGTCAGGGGCGGAAAAATGGCCGCGGACCACATGTCAGGGCGGAAAAATGGCCGTATCCCGAGGCGGAGTTTGCACATCGAGGTAAATTTTTGTGGCCGGAGCTGGTCGTAACCCGAAAAGTTCATTAGTAGAGGCGTTCGTATCCCGAGGTACCACTGTATTTACAAAATGACAAAAAAACATTCTTCATTAAGCTTCTGTTAATGATTTAAATTATATTTATAGTAATTTTGATTATATTAGTTTTTATTCTCATGTTATTTTGTATTTTAATTATTGTAAGCTGCTGTCTGGTTTTTATAAGAATATATAAGAGTAATCATAATAGCAACAAAAATTGTTGGTATCTTCCATGCAAGTCCTAAGGAGTGAAATAAGTAAAAGAGAACTTTTCAAATTAGTCTATACCTTTTGGTCCTTGATTGAATGCTTACATTAATATCTTAACTTAGGAACACACACTGCTGAAGTGGTCCACAAATAGGACATGAGCCTTCATCATACAAAGGCATGCAATAACTATAGTGAAATATTTAATTATGCACAGGTAGTCTTCACATAACAACCACAATTGGGACCGGCAACTCTCTCACTAAGTAATGTGGTCGTTAAGTGAGACATCATGTGACTGCGATGGGTTTACAACCTCACTTCCACTGCAATCATTAAGTAAATTACCACTGGTTTTTAAGCGAGACATCATGTGACTGCCACTTGAGATTTACTGCCGGCTCCTCTATTGACTCTGCTCGTCGGAAGCTGGCTGTAAAACACACAAATGATGATCACATAACTGGGGGACACTGCAATGGCACGTGATGACCAGTCATAAAGTTACTTTTTCAGTGCCATTGTAACTTTGAACAGTCACTAAACAGGGCAGTCATTAAGCGAGGAGTACCTGTACTCAATATATTTGTATACCACCTCATCTGCTGAAACAGTTTGAAGTACCTTACAATACAACAGCACATTAAAACAATATAAAATAATATTCAATAAAACATTCATTAAAAAGGTGGCAGGGCAAAGAAAAAAACCTCCTCTATCACGGGTACTGGAAAGAAACAAGTAAAGTGGTTAGTTTTCAACATATCTAAAAGAGGATATAGTAGATGGCTTCCAAATTTCAGGGTGGGGGGAAGTGTTCCAGAGAACAAGTGAACTATAGAGAAGGCTACTTGCAAGAAGCCCCCCAGATGGCATTCAATGGACCTTGTATATATAGCAGGATCTCCCTTGTCAATCTCAGTAACAGCAAAGGCAATCTGACAGGTATTCTGTCCCCAAGTTGTTTATGGCACTGCATGTCATACTCAACTTTCAAATCTGGCTTGGTAGATAAATAGCAGCCAATACAATTGCTTCAGCAAAGATATAATATTTACAAAGTCAGGTGTTCCACTTGGCAACCCAGTTGCTGCATTTTGTACTTGCTGCGGCTTTCAGACCAAACATAGGCATAGCACCACATAGATCGTATTACAGTAATCTAAAAGTGAGGTTACTAGAGCATGAATAACTATAGCTAAGCTATTCCCATTCAGGAAATGGTGTTGATATACCAAACAAAGCTGGTAATAAGCACTCCTACCCATAAATGTAATTTGGATCTATAATTATCATGAAGATTCTATGATCTGTGACTGGGTGGTATTTAGCAAAATTTTCTGAATCCAGAGAGTTTTTCAGGAATCAACAAACCACTGACCTCTTGAGGGCCAGCAGCACCGTTCATCATACAAAGATGTGTTCACCTGGATCCACAGCCAACCCCTCCTTGTCCAGCTTGAGTAAGCCATAAGAGTTAGGGATCAAGAAGGCATATGGTAGGCAAGATGGTTACAAGTGTCTTTGCTACTTATTCAGGCCATGAAAACTGAAAGTTACCTAGATGAGCAATATGTTGTATCAAAAGCAATGCTCAACTGAACACAAATATGAATAATTTTATTCTCATCAAATGTCTCACCTATCAAAAGTCTTTGAAGACTCTTAACACTGAGATTTCTGAGGAAGATGGCAATAGTCCTTCAAAGAGCTCTGTTAGACAAATATTTGAAGATGCAGTAAAGGATGCAAAATAAATCTTTGCAGCCTTCACTTTCATGCAATAGGCAAAATTATATATACTAAGGTCTATGTGGTCAGCCTTTTGGTGAGTCTTATTTCACTTGCATTTGAGCTGTCTCCTAGCCCATTTTGTTGCTATTAGAAAGCAAATATTGTACTTATGATCACAATATCTTACAGTTAAAGTCAAGTCAGGACCTCCTAATGTAAACAGCTACCTCTTGTTTTCTTATGAGCATTAGACACATAACTTTAAGTACCTCTAATAAGAAATTTTACAAAAATAGAAGAATATTTATTGCGTGCTACTCACAACTGAAAAGTTTTCATAAACTTCAAATAGGACCCTTAAAAAGAGCTAGTTTAGTACAGTGGTTAAGGCACCAGGCTAGAAACTGGAAGACTGTGAGTTCTAGTCCTACTTTAGGCACAAAGCCAGCTGCGTGCCCTTGGGCCAGTCTCTCTCTCAGCCCTAGGAACAAGACAATAGCAAACTATTTCTGAAATCTTGCTAAGCAAACTGCAGGGACTAGTCCAAGCAGTTGCCATGAATCAACAAAAGGACACTTAATAGTCTAAGGAAGTTATATAAGTCACTATCAGTGAAGAAAATAGGTTCTGAAATCAGAATAGAAAGGACAGGTTTGTATCATGGATGGAGAGGTGCTTTAGCAGTATGGCTATTGTTTGTGAAAAGGAATTAATGAATAAATCTTTATTACAGCCAAAGGCCAGAGATAGAAGGCATAACTGAAAACAGCTAAAAATCATTAAATAAAAGTAGAATAATACAGGCAGTTGTAAAAGTTGATATAAAAATATGTTACAACTGTGGGAGACCTTTCACCAATTGTTGTCTAATTTTCATGGCTGCTGCCCAGTATTTTGCTATGAACTGAGTTATAAACAATTTACAATCTGAAAAAAGGACAAACAAATAAGCATTGTCAGATTGCTCAGGGTATTGATGTAAAAAAGGCAGGACAGGCATTACAAATATAGACGCTACAATAAAATAACATGTGTTGGACTGTGTTTGTGAAAAGAATATTCCTTTTTTACTGGAGCAGTCTCTCTAGTAATGGAAAAAGCTTTTGAGAAAAGGACTTACATAATTACCAATACTGTACTAATGCAGCCTTTCTCAACCTTTTGACCCTGGAGGAACCTCTGAAATATTTTTCAGGCCTCGGGGAACCCCTGCACATTCAGGTTCAAATATACGCCAGAAGTTACAAAATTATTATATCTGTTCCATGTGTAGGCCTGTATATGTGCATTAACAGTATTCTTAAACTAAAAATAAAGAATGAAACTTACTTCTTTAATGTGAAACCTGTGCTTGGTTTTGCTGCAAAAATACTCAATTCTGGGCCAAACTTGAGGTAAGTGCACAGGGATTTCATCTTCAACTGAAATAAGACAATTTCTATTGTTGCTTTTGATGCTTGTTAAATAAGAAAAAGTTCTTACATGTTCACACATGTAAAAGTTGAAAAGTACAGCAAAATGTTCAATGTCTTCCCATCAATGGCAGGATATTCTTCTTTCACAGAAATCCAGAACTTGTTCATTGGCAGATCAGCAAACCTCATTTTGAGTGTACAATAAGACTGCAGCTCACAAAGTTCTTCCTCTTCCTTCAAAGTTCTCAGGTTGAGCAGAAGATTCAGGGAAAGGATCCTTCACCCAGTCATACATTTGTGTTAAAAGGGAGGGACAGTATTGATCAGTTTTGTTCTGCAGTACTTCCAGGTGGTTTTCAATTAGATTTGAGACTTTCTGGTAACCTTCTTCACTCTCAAGCCCAAGCAGCAGTGGAAACAGTTTGATATTTCCTTTTGCAACATGATTTTTCCAAACAGGTTTCTTTTAAATCCAAGAATCTTGTTACTTGAAGTCAAAACATTTTCTCCAGTGCATTGTAGAAACTTATTCACAGTTGATTCATGTGATGAAAGGTGTCTGCTAAGTATGCTACTTTCTGCAACCATTCTCTGTCTTCAAAGCGCTCAGCAAAATCTGGAATACTATTTTCTTGAAAAAACTCTTGCAATACTGCTTTCAGCTCAAACATCCTGTTGAGAACTCCTCCTCTGATGAGCCACTGTATTTCTGTGCGTAACAGGAGACTTATGTGCTCTTTGTCCAGTTTTTCACACAGTTTTTAAAACATTCATGAGTGAACTGGTCTTTGTTCAATAAAGTTAACCATTTTTGTAGCATCATCCAGAACTTTTTTCATTTCATCTCCAAGAGTTTTTGACACCAACACCTCTCTGTGAAGAAAGCAGTGTGTATGACAACATCAAGATTTTCTTTTCTTACAAGAGAAACGAAACCTCTCATGGAGTCAACCGCTGATGGAGGAGCACCATCAGTACAGATGCCAACACAGTTCCTCCAAGACAGACTTTTTGTTTCCAAAACATTAAATACATTAAATGCATGTTGGCCGTTGCACATTTCATGTAGTTCTTTGCAACAGAAAAGGTTTTCTAGAATTTCACCATCATTTACAAAACTTAAAATTGCCATAACATGACATTTATTGGTGAAATCTGTTGACTCATCAACTTAGATAGAAAAGCTGTTCTTTAGTTTATCACACAAAACCTCTTCAGCATCATGTGACAAGTCATCAATACGCTGACTTATTGAAACTGTTTGAAAGTGGAACCATTTCAATTTCTTGTACTGCATCTGGCCCTAGCATTTTTCCCACTATTATTTTACATGCTGGCATGATTACATTTTCATCCAAAGTGTAACTTTTCCTTTGTTGTGTAATAAGTTCTGATACTAAATAACTTGCTTCTTTTGCTTTTTTACTGACTTGTCTTTTTATTAACAAAAGCTTTACTCTGTTCTGTGATTCCAATAATCGTTTAAAATAATCAGAACTTTTACTTGTCATATGGCTGTGATTTGTAGTTAAGTGTCTTTTTTATTTTGCTGGAGCCACTGCTGTGTTTGTAAGTTGTTTGCCACAGATGAGGCACAATGCAATAGGACAACTTGAATCACCAGTCCATGTAAAACCCATTGATAAATAACTTTCATTGTAAAGACAGACTTTTTTTGGAGTCTGTTGATATACCAGTGCAAGGAAATGCCTGAGAACATTTAAATTCTTCATTATCATTATCATCATTAAACTTATTGGTATTGTCCATTCTAGAATCCTCCTTTTTTCTTTCACACCTTCTCTTCAAAAATCACCACATTGGGCCCTCAGAATAAACATGTATGAAATTTATTTAAAATAACAGGATAAAATGACACAGGAAAACCGCAGGGAAAAGATGCAGGAGGGAGAGATTGATATCACAGACTAAGTTGGATGAGTCCATTAGTTTCTTGAAAAATGCACTTCTCCCTCCCCTCCCTTCAATATATTCCTCCCTTCTTGGAATACAGCGTTCATCTGTTACCAATGGTCTCCTCTATCTTGCATCAAAAATTAAGAATGGATTCAACCAAATAAACACAGTCCCACAGTGCACTACTAGAGAGCTCAGAAAGAGTTGTAACTAGATTTTTGTTCAGTCTCTGCTCATCACTGCAAGAGTGCATTGCCCGAATTTGAAATATTTCTTTTAAATAAATCATGATCTCCCAGGGAATCCTTAGTGACTTCTCATGGAACCCTAGGATTCTGCAGAACCCTAGAGTTGAGAAGCCCTGTACTAAAGCCAAGGTTTTGTGTTAAGAAATCTCCTGGGTAGGATGAAACAGATCCAGGATGGTAAGTTGGAGTATTTTTGGCAGTGAATCTAGGCACATCCAAGTACTTCCTCAGATTGCTAGCCGTTTGAAGAAACTGTACACCTGAATGCATTTTTGGTAGCTGACTTTTACAGACTTGGTAGAAACAAAAAGGATAAAGAAAGAATAACATATAACTTCATACTAATTCAAGAATCCTAGTTTGCTTCTTTAGCTCAATTGCAAAGCAGTTTACCCTCCCTAAAACTAATGCAAGCCTCTATGCTTTACTTCTTTTACATGTGAAGGGATCAAACTTTTGTTGACACAACAAATAAGATAGATGATTAGTTGCTCAAACTATACAAAAATATCAAAGAAAATTCAAAACTGTGATTTTTAGAAAATGCAATAATTATTATGCTACTAATTAACAAAGGCTGCAGACCAGTTTAATTAAAAAGGACAAGATTATAATATATTATAGTACTGCTATACACTGTAGTTAGTTTGAAGGAAACAATGCTTATTTCCATTTTTTGAACCATTTTAATACTTCAGAACATACACAGATGTGGGGAGATGGGCGGGGACAAGTCAAATAATAATAATAATAATAATAATAATAATAATAATAATAATAATAATAATAGATGTATTCCCCCCACCCCAAGTCCTGCTGTGCTGCCTCATTGTGGTGGGGGCTGTTCCTGGGAAGGATGAGCAAAGAATGTTGGGAGTGTATGCCAAGACTATCTATTCCCAACAGGGTCATCCAAGGTGTGAAGGTCATCTCAGCTGCCCAGCTAAAGCAAGCAGGCACCTATATTGGGCAGAAGCGATACAGGAAGATGCTGGAGGCAGATGATCACTTTAACGACAACAGCAGAGCCATCAATTCATATTGCGTGGGACCAGCCTATAGTAAACCATTCTTGAAATTTTACCAGAGGATATAAAATGGATATAAAATATAAAATAATTGATGACATAGTGCTGGATCATGGGCACTTCAAGTCAGATGGCACCCAACATACTACTGAGGAAGAGCTGAGGATCTTTCAGAGCAGTAATGGTGTTTATAGCATGGCTAGGTAAAAGTCTTCGGGACATCTAGTTGTTGATGATGCTGTAGAGGGGAAAAAAATCTGAAGCTGCAAAAACAGAATTATAGCAGGAACATGGAACTTAAGAAGAATTAACACAGAAAAGCTAAACACAGTGAAAGATGAAGTGAAAAGACTACAAATTGACTTCTTAGGCATCAGCAAATTGAGATGGACTGGGATCAGACACTTTCAATCAGAAGATCACAGCATTTTTCATGTCACTCAGGATATAAAAAACAAAGGAGAAACAGCATTGCTTTTATAGTTAGGAAGGGTAGAGCAAGAACAGTACTTGGCAACAATGCAATCAACGACCAAATAATATTGATTAGACTTCATGGACAACCCTTTAAGATGACAATCATTCAGGTTTATGCTCCAACCACCAATGTAGAAGAAAAGGAGGTTGATGAGTTTTATGATCAATCTGAAATCGTCAGAACATGCAAGCAAGATGTGCAGGTTGTGACTGGAGACTGGAATGTTGAAGATGGAAACAAGAAAGAGGAAAATGTAGTTGGACTGTATGGCTTAGGAAACTGAAATGAAACAGGAGACTGACTTATCAATTTCTGCCACTCCAATGATTTCTTCATAGGTAACACTCTCTTCAAACAACCAAAATGACACCTCTATACATGGACATCACCAGATGGAGTATACAGAAATCAAAAAAGGAGGTAGAGTTGCTCAATAATAGCATCAAAGACATGGCCAGGTGCTGACCGTGGAACAGATCATGAATTGTTCATATGCAAGTTCCAAGTTAAGAAGAAAAACAGTCAGTTTCCACAATATAATATTGAACCATTTTCAAGGACATCAGGAATCACTTTGAAGTCCTGAACCTCACTGATAGAGAACCAGAAAAATTGTGGAATGAATTAAAGAAGTTGTTAAGGATGAATGTGAAAAGAAATTGTGAAAATGAAGAAAGAGAAGAAAGCAAATTCAATGTCAGAACAAACAATGGAAATTGCCAAGAAGGGAAGAGAAGCAAAACCCAAGAAAGACAAAAATCTCAGAAAGGAACTTAACAAAGAGTTTCAGAGAGACAAGAAGCAGTATTACAACAACATCTGTAAAGACACAGAAGATAGAAACAGTCATGGAAAAACAAGGAAAGTCTTTCAAAAGATTTTTGAACTCAGGAGTTTCCAACCTTGAATTGTATGCTAAAGGATGCCAATGGACAGATAGTAGCCAATTCAAAGAAGATCAAATAAAGATGGAAGGAGTATACTGGAATACTGTATAGTAGAGATGTCAACATCTAAGATACCTTAGAAGATATTCCCTACTTACAAGAACCTCTAGTACTAGAATTTGATCAGCACTCTGGTCATTACCAAGTCGGAAGGCTATAGGAACTGATGGAATACCCACTGAAATATGGCAAGCAACAGAAGAAGTAGTAGTCAAGGTTCTAATTAAGCTATGCCAGCAAATCTGGAGAACGACACAATGGCCAACTAATTGGAAGAGGTCAATCTATATTCCAATACCAAAAAAAAAGGAGACTTAACAGAGTATACAAACTATTATACAATATCCTTAATTTCGCATGCTAGCAAAATAATGCTTAGGATCATCAAATGCAGATTAGAGCTCTACATGGAAAAAGAGATGCCAGATGTTCAAGCTGGTTTAGAAAAGGCTAAGGGACACAAGACATTATTGTTGATGCATGCCAGATTATTGAGAAAGCCAAAGAATATCAAAAAAGTCCCTATGTGCTTCATGAATTATAGAAAAGCCTTCAGTTGTATTGATCATGTCAAGCTGTGGGATGTGTTCAGAAAAATGGGAATTCTAGTACATCACTTTGTCCTCATGAGAAACTTATATACAGGTCAGGAAGCCACAGTACGGACAGAACATGGTGAAGCAGACTGACTCCAGTTCGGCAAAGAAGTGTAATAAGGCTATATACTCTCTCCTTATTTATTCAACCCTTATGCTGAATGTATATATTATGGGAAGGTGGACTGGACGATGATCGTGGTTTTAAAATTGGAGGAAGAAACATCAATAACCTGTGCTACGCTGATGACCCTACCCTGATAGTCAAAAATGCAAAGGATCTGCAAGCCCTAGTACTAAAACTCAACTATCACGGTGAAAAAATGGGACTATAATTAAATATAAAGACCAAACTAATGACAATAGGTAGAACAACCATCCTTAGAATTGGCAATGAATATATCGAAGTGGTGGATAGCTTCTGCCTTTTAGGATCAACCATCAACAGTAAAGGACCTAGCAGTCAAGAAATATGTCTCAGACTAGCACTTGGAAGAGTAGCCCTGAAGGCCTTGGAAAAAATATTAGAATGCTGTGATATGTCTATACCTACAAAGATCAGAATCATGAAAGCCATAGTATTCCCTGTGCCATTCTATGGAAGTGAAAGTTGGGCTTTGAAGAAGCAGCATAGGAAGAGTACTGATGACTTTGACAATTGGTGTTGGAGAAGACTCCTGAGAATACCATGGACAGACAAGGACACAAACCAATAGATCACTGAAAAAAATCAATCCAGAGTTCTCATTTGAGGCACAAATGAACAGGCTCAAATTATTCTACTACAGACACATTATGGAAAGACCTAGCTCTCTGGAAAAAGCTCTAATGCTGGGAAAGGTGGAAGGAAAGAGAAGAAGATGATGATCAGCAGCAAGGTGGATGGACTCAGTTACAGTAGCAATGAGTGCACAGTTAGAAGACCTGAAAGACCAGGTTAGGGACAGATTATCATGGAAAAAATCTATCTATGTGGTTGATAGGAGTCAAAAACGATTTGAATCAATCAATCATTAAAGCAAGCAAGCAACAGATGTATAAGTTAATGTCCCCAAACTTCCAAATAAATAATGCATTTGAAAAATAAAGTAACCGCAGTAGTCACATTGTCCATGGGTGTCCTACAAATAAAGACTACAAAGGATGATGTGCCTAATTGCTTTAAAGAAAGTTTCTATGGACACTTGCAAAAATCTATGCAATCATTTTCCAACATATGCTTCACTGATTATAGAAAGGCCTATGACTGGGTCAACCATGTCAAACTGTGAAATGTGCTTAGGAAAATGGAAATCCCAGATAATATCACTGTCCTCATGAGAACACTACATATAGGTCAGGAAGCCACAGTCAGTCCATGGATGAAATATGGTGAAATGGACTGGCTTCAGGCCAGCAAAGAAATGAGACAATGCTCTCCTAACCTCTATACTGAATAGATATAAAAGGAAGCTTGTTTGGAAGAAGATGTGCATGATTTTAAATTTGGAGGAAGAAGCATCAATAACTTGCACTATGCTGATGACACTATTCTGATAGCTTAAAGTGCAAATGATCTACAAGCTCTAGAAATGGAAGTCAAGAAGCACAGTAAAAAAGTGGGACTACAGTTAAATACAGAGAAGACCAAACTAATGACAACAGGTACAGAAACCAACCTTAGAACTGACAATAAAAATACTGAAGGGTGGATAAGTTCTGCCTTTTAGAATCAACTATCTACGATAAAGAAATCAGCAGTCAAGAAATACACCACAGACTAGCCCTTGGTAGAATAACAATGAATACCGTGGAAAAGATATTCAGATGCTGTGATGTCTATACCTATAAAAATCTGCATCATGCAGGCAATGGCTTTCCCTGTGATACTCTGGAAGTGAAAGCTGGACTTCAAAGTAGAATAGAAATAGTGTTGACACTTTAAAACTTTGGTGTTGGAAAAGACTCCTGGGAATATCAAGAACAGTCAAGAAAACAAACAAAAGGATTATAAAATACATCAATCCAGAATTCTTACCTGAGGCACAACTTATCATATTTTGGACATATTACTCTAACCCTAACCTAGCTCTCTGAAGAGGTCTATAAAGCTGAGAAAGGTGGAAATAGGATGACTAGCAACAAAGTGGATGTATTCAATTACGCTGTTGGAAGATCTGAAGGACCAGATTGGGGGCAGATTGTCCTGTAGAAAATGTAACTATGTTCTACTCAACAATGACTTGATAGCACATAATCAATCAATACTGTGGAATCTGAAGCTTAAAAAAATCATTTTGGAGGAGGGACATAGCTAGAGAAATAAATGAGAAGGTAGGAAATAACTTTGTGGATATTATGTTTACTGAAAACATTTATAATGCACTTTTCAACATTCAATATGTTGTAACATCAGCTCTACATTTACAATGAAGGGCTACTATTACATATATTTTATGTATTTCATCCAATCTACTTCCTTTTTCTTATTCTGCTACCCAGACTACTACTGCTGTTTCTAGCTACAGAATTAAAATGTATAAGTACAGTTGACTGCAAGCTATCTCATACCAGGTGTTAAAGAAGTACAATACTAGCTATAAAAACCTAGAAACAGACAGAAAGTATGTGTAGCTGCTAAAACAGTGTCTTCTAAACAGTAGCTGTTGTAACAGCAAGAAAGGAGGAAAAAAATGGGTACAACCACATCAAGAGTTGCAGCATGGCAACAATATGGAAAGATCACTAGATATAAGTTACAAAAGATGGTACTACATACTGTGACTTTAAGTGAACTATTCACCTTGGATAAGCAATGACAAATATTACAATTATTTATCTACATTCTCCTCTAAGAAACGGTCTCAAATTCATTATGTGATAGACATATCCAAATATCACTGACAAATAGGCAACATTAAATTACTGACATTTAACATATTTTAAATAATGCTACCAACATGTACCTAAATATGCAAATCGGTTGTCAGTTTATAGGGCATTTTTTTAATGTGACCGATCATCAGTCCTGAACAGGTATTTAGCTCAGCCTTTAAACTAGTAAAATTTCTACACATTTACAGTAAAAGAAAAAGAATCTCATTGCACATAAAATTAGGTTTCTTTCCTCATCAGTATCCACAACCGTGGTGTTATCCTTGTGTCTCAACTGTCATTTTGCCTCTTAAATCTTCTCTGAAAGTTCTTCTGCCTATCACAGTCTCCCCCACATTAACTATAGACCCTGCACTGTTCATCCCACTCTAAAAGTTTATGTGATCGCTTTTCATATAGTGTGTGAAAAGGATAATGCTTCAAAGTCGTTTTCTCATTTGTGAAAAACAGAAAAGTGCTGTAGAAAACATTGTTCAGCAGATACTTTCTAGTCTTTTCAGAATCTGATTAACCACTGTATTCACATCACCACTGGACTCATCTGATCTACTTGTTTCATATAAACAAACTTAAATCTTCCCACAATTTTATCAGGATTACAAATAACTTGCTAGCTAGATACATCTTCTACCAAATTTTAGACAGGTTTTCCAAATTACAAGTGTTTCATCAATATTTCTCTTACGAAAACTGTTGCGGTACAAACAAAAAACTGTGTAGCACAGAACTAAAAAGAATTTTTTAGGACACATAATTTTCTTCATTTTTTCCTTCATTAATACTGGATGATGCACAATTCTCTGGGAATTTCCAGAGTCATCTTTAAAAATGTAACACACATGAGGAAGATGTAATTTAGTTCAGAGACAGAACCTGTACGTAGATAAAACAAACCAGCAAACAATATATGTACCCTAGAAGCTTCTGCTTATTGCCTTCCAAAGAATGTATCTCCACTCTGATTCAGCTGCTTAGAAATGGTATTAATAAACCCCTGTACCCATTAAAGGTAACAGAATTCTGCACACCTGCAGAAAGGTATAACAGCAGATCTCAACATCATGCTAAATCAAGCTAGCTATACAGCAGGCACTTAGGAGAAGCTGACTGCATATGAAATGCAGCTAATTCTGCTATTTCTAAAAACAGTTGCAAAGTGATGTTACACGGCAGAGTGGGGAAATAGGAATTCTACTCTGTTCCACTGCTGGAAGGAATACAAGAGAATTTTTTTTTTAAATGCTGATGTTTTTGTTACCTTGTTCCAAAGACAAAAAGGAAGTGAGGATGAAAAAGAATTCAGACTGATACTGTAACCATGTTTTCTATGGGCAACAATGTACCATGAATCAGCAATATAATTAATTCAGTTCTATAACACATCACTTAAGAGTACTGGAAAACAGAAGAGTACAGGTGGAACAGTAGCTTTTAACTAGGACATCCACCTCAGCCACATCAAATGTTTAACATAATTTGTCCAATATAAATTTTCAGAAACACACCAGCCTTTAAGATATATGATATAAACTGAAATCCTATTCTCTGGAATAACCTTACTTTGGGACAGTCAAGGCCAGGATTACATTGTTAGAAAGAAAAAAAAATAATAGCATATACTGATTCTAACCAAAGGATATGGACAATTTTATAGAATTTGCCATTGATGCAACAGTATGAATTCATTTGAGAACTGTTTTTGCAGAAATATATGCATAATAAAATAAATGCAATCAAATTAGTATGCAAATATATTACTTGAATTATTTGCATATCTCCAGTTTATAAACAATGCCTTTAAAACAAGCTGCTCTGAACTATAAAAAGGTTAATAACATTAATTTTTATCCTACATGGAAACTGAATAGTGAAAATGCTAGCAATATTCACACAAATGAAACTTAACAGTTACATAGCTTTTGTTTAGTAAAACTTGAAGTCTTGAGTGGACTGCTTAATCTAAATTCACTAACAATTATACTTGGTCCCTAAGAATATTATTTAGTTTGTAAGAACTTCAACAGAACTAAAACATAGTAATGAAATTCTTGTTTACTTAATTATTATATTCTTGAATCATCTCATTTTTGAAGCTTATATATAATTAGAAATATAAATTGCAAAATAAAAGCCAACAATATATTAGATAAAATCAAATGCTGAAGTTAATTCACACTGATAAATCTAAAATGCCTAAGCTGGCTAATTACCTACTTAATAGATAAATAAGAAGCTGGTACTGAAAAGAAAACAAAGCTAGCATATAACAATTTTCTCCAGTAAGAATTTCAAAGGGATGAAAAGGCTCAATTTCTGATCACCATCCACCCTGCATTTGATCGAGAACGGTCTCTATTAACTTGCCAGGTTCAAGATGGAGAAGGAAGTGCTAAGGTATCTAGGTTCCAGACCATTTATGGCTTTAAAAGTTAAAACAAATACCTTTGAAGGTACCTGGAAATAATCCAGAAATTAACGTTGGTATTTTAGGAATAGTAAACTACGTCCAATTCCAGTCAACATTGTGTCAACATTTTAAACTTTCTAATGGACACCAGAAGCATACCTGTCCCATCTGTCTGTGCATATACATACAGCACAACTGTTCACCAGTTATCATAGCAAATATGTATCACATATTTTTTCGAAACAACATGGAACATAGTTAATAAAAATTCATATATTGATTCCTAGCCTTTACTCTGAAAAATGATTCCTACAATGTATGTAATAGGAAAATGTCTGGATAAGTATTAGATTTTTACAGTTCACATACACCCAGGAGAAGCTCTCAAATGCAAAGGCAGGATTTCATTTGTTCTTCCAGAGACCACTGATGTTTCTGTAGGAGGATACTCTGTCCTCCTTTGCTCACAGGCTTGCATCCTCTAGTTGATTGATTTGTTCTACCAAATGCCACGTGCTACTCCTCAAAGCTCCAGCTTTGGAGTAAATACTAGTATATAACACTCTGGGAGATCTCAAAGAACCCCAAGGTAATGTCTAAAGAACTAAAGGCCTCTCTTGCATTGGCAAATGTCAGTGTTCATAAGACCACCATCAGGAAAACACTGAACAACAATGGTGTGCATGGCAGGGTTGCAAGGAGAAAGCCACTACTCTCCAAAAAGAACATTGTTGCCCATCTACAGTTTGCAAAAGACCATGTGAATAAGCCAGAAGGCCATTAGAAGAATGTTCGGTGGACAGATGAGACCAAAATAGAACTTTTGGGCGTGAATGAAAAGTCTTATGTTTGGTGAAAGGCAAACATTGATTCCAGTGTAAGAACTTTATCTCATCTGTGAAACATGGTGGTGGCAGTATCATGGTGTGGGCTTGCTTTGCTGCCACTGGACCAGGACAGCTTGCCATCATTGATGGAATTATTAATTCTGAATTCTACCAGCAAATTCTACAAGAAAATGTCAGGGAATCTGTCCATGAACTGAAGCTCAAGAAAAACTGGGTCATGTAGCAAGACAGCCTCAAAACATACAAATTGTATGACCAAAGAATGGTTAAAGCAGAAGAAAGTTAATGGTTTGGAATGGCCAACTCGAAGTCCTGACCTTAATCCTATAGAAATGTTGTGGAAGGACCTGAAGTGGGCAGTTCATGTGAGGAAGCCCACCAACATCCCTGAGTTCTGTAAGGAAGAATGGGCTAAAATTCTTCCAAGCCAATGTATAGGACTGATCAACATTTATCAGTTATCAGAAAGGTTTCGTTGTAGTTATTGCTGCCCAAAGGGGGTGCACCAGTAACTGAAAGCAAAGGTTGACATTCTTTTGTCACAAACAAATATCTAGCTTTGGATCATTTTCCTCAAAACAATGAACAAGTATAATGTTTTTGACTCATTTATTTGAGTTCTCTTTATCTAGTTTTAGGACTTGTGTGGAGATGTTATAGGGTCATATTTATGCAGAAATATTGAAAATTCAAAAGGATTCACAAACTTTTAAGTGCCACTGTACTGGTTTTCTACTCTAATTATGACTTGAATGAGTGCCATTCCCAAGGTCTGTCCTTAAGTTGAATTTGTATGTGAGCCGGAACAGTATTATTGCATAACACCACATTAGTATTGTGTAATTAACTCAAACCATTGTGTATTTACCTCAAATCATTGTGTATTTAACTTGAATTTTGCTACAATAGGCTCCATTCTTAACTATGGGTCGTCCATAACGAGGCGTTCTTAACCTGAAGACTACTTGTATTATTAATAAAAGGAATGAGGAAGCTGGGCATTCTTCCACAAAGCTCCTTCCCCTTACATGATACAGTCACACCAAAAGTTATGGCTGAATGCCTACAGCTATTTCTGACATACATAATGGCAATATCTATGTAACATATTAAAGTCTGAATCTCTGGTAAGAAGCATGGTTCCCAATTATTTTCCCTTACCTACCCTAGCAGGTGGAACTAGGTTAAAGTATTGGACAATTGCTATTCTTTCCAGAAGAGAATATTCTATCCAGGACTCTTTCAGAAAACTCAAGCAGGCAAGCCAGGTTTTGAAGCTGGCATGTTAAAGAAGTGAAAAACCAGATAGTTCACACAAAACACTAAGCTTTTTTTTATTATTATTAAGGTTTTAGTTATTTGGACTTCCGGGGAAGCAATAGTGGACTGAACAACTGCAGCAGAACTAGGGGCCAGCCAATTGATCAGCACCTCAAAATTTCTCTCTGAATAAAGGGGGGAACCTGGGATCACCCACAAGCGATCCATACAGAGGTTCCCTGCAAGGATGCCGTAAAACATCTGTCTCCGGCGGGTTTTAGAGCTCTGGGAGCTGAGAGAAAATCGGCTTTGCCCAAGCTGCAGTTCAGAGCCTTCATACTGGGTTCACCCACTTCCTTTCTTAATCATTTTTGAAAATTGCTTCTTAACTGCTTTTTGGATATTAAGAACCTTCAGAACAAGAAGTTTCATCACACTGGGTAATTCTCCTTCAATCCTCAGAGAGAGAAGTTTCATGTAAATTTAAGAAATTAAAAAAAAATAAATTCTGAAATAAACAGGAGAAGGGTGATTAAAACATTGATTTTGGAAAATTATAAACAGACTAAGGGGCCAGAGGAATTGGAAATAAGATTTTGAAATTAATTATAAGAATCCTCCCTGTGGGTTGTTTAAAATCCTATTTAAAATATATGAGGATTTTGAATCTAAGTGTAAGAAATGTTGTGCATTACAGAAAAGCATAACAAGAGGAGGCTTTGAAGGCTGGATGCTATAGGCAACCAGAAAGAATTAAAGATTATCATTAAAGGATAAGAGACCCACTAATACAGAATGGAGAAAAGTATTTTAACTTTGGAAGAATTAAAGGATATTTAGGAACAATACACTCAGAAATTTCTTTTAAGACTGTCTGCTACCATAAAAATGGGTTTAAAAGAGGAGACAGAAGAGGTTACAAATGAGAATCAGGTTGTTTTGGATTTGTATTAAAAATTACAAGTTACAAAGAATAATATGGAAAATGTCACACTGGATTTACAAATGAAACTGGCTAATGCCTTAAAAACCAAAAACCACAATAAATCAGAAGAGTGACTTGGACAACTCTCTTATCTTGGACTTATAAAAGGGATGTGTTATACTTAGGAAGGAGTCCCTGAGAAAAGACAAAGAGAAATTGAAAAGAAATAATCTTTTGGGACACTATTCAAAGGGAATAAAGATCAAGATTTTTAAAAGCAAAAAGAAGGAATATAAAGTTGACTTATTTGATCAAGGTTAAAATATATATGATGTTCTTTCTCGTAGCTCTTAATGGGTTTTTCTTGACTGGGCTGAATGACAAGGCTTTAAAGATTTGATTATAGATAAGGTATGGGAAGAGGACATTTTCTTTTGTATCTTCAGAGAAAGTGATAAGCTATGGTGTTAAAAGTAAAGGATTACAAAGTTGGCTTATTTGATTAAGGTTAAAATATAGATGTATTGTATTGTATTTTTGTATTTTGTATTTGTTATTTCTGGTTCATGTTAAACTCGTGAAGGAGTTTCTGAGAGGAGACAAAGAGAAAATGCTAAGAAATCAACTTGTGGGACATTATTTGAAGGGATTAAAGATCAAGGTTTTTAATAGGTTGTTGTTTCTGGTACCTCTTAATGGATTTTTTTTTTAAAACTAGGTTCAAATGATGAGGCTTTAAGCTTTGTTTATAGATAACAGATAAGATATGGGAACAAGTGATTTTTTGGTATTTTTAGAGAAAATGATAAGTTACTGTGTTAAAAGGAAAGGAAAGGAATATGAATTGATTTATTTAAGATTAAAATATATATGTTGTTACTTCTGGTAATTCTTAATGGACTTTTGCTGAATAAGACTGAATGACAAGGCTTTATAATTTGTTTATATGAGATATGGGAAGAAGAGATATTTTGTTGAAATGTTAGAGAATGGTAAGTTACTGAAATTGTACTAGTCTTGATGAAGGGGGAAGTCATTTCTTTATACATCTTTTTCCTTTTCTCTTTATATCTTTTTTCTTTTTCTCTGCACTCTTTCTTTTTTCTTTTTATATTTTTCTTAGTTTGTATTAGTTTTTTATCTTTGTATTTTTAAACTTTAATCAAATTATAAAAAAAGTTTTTAGTTATCTGGACACTTCTACTTACAGGGAAAGTCATGTGGAAGTGAGAATCATGCTACTTATTATTGATAATACAGAATATCTAGTTTCATATTTTGCATAAGTAGTCCTCATTTAGCAACTGTTTGCAGTTATGACAGTGATGAAAAAGTAACTTTATGCCCAAATCTCACATTTATGACCTTTGTAAGTCTGCAAAGCAAAGGAAACCTGAAGTAAGATCATAAGCATAGTTGTGGTTTCATTTAGTGACTGCTTCACTTAACAACTAAGTTGATGATCCCAATTGTGGTCGCTAAACGAAGACTATCTGTACAGCACTAACTCTTTTCCAATATTCAATAATCAAAAAATATGAACAACCATCACAAAGATTCTCAAATGGCAATATATGTATAACAGTTGGATGGAACACAAAGTCACTGAAATTTTAAGTCTTCCATTTCATAAATGACAAATAAAATAATAGCATATCTATATGCATATAAATGTTCTTGGAAAAAAATGAGTGGTTTTGTTTCTATCATGCTGGGACTTTAACAGGGACCAATGGGACTTAAGATACAAAAGGCTGAGAACCTCTGAGAATCTTGCACCTTCTTAAACTGTCTGTAAAGATATAATTGCACTTTTTTTAGTATGATAGCTGATGTTTTGGATATACCCAATTATTAATCTCAAAGGAAATTCACTTATTCAGAACTAACAATCAATGAATGAAGATCTACTGATGGTACATTTTCTAGGGGATGGATCCATTCTTGCAAAAGATATTAAAGATCCTTTCAGCAGTTCACATGTTAAAGATAAGCAGGAATTGTTTTCTATTTTGGTATCTTAGTAATAAGCATTGTACTGGTGCACCATGATCAAAAGTTCCTACAGTACTTACTTCTCCTTCCTGCCAGAAGTTGCAGCTAAACAAACCCAAGAACATCCATACTGTTATATCCAAACTGAGATTCCTAGCTTGCCAATTTCAAGATTTTTTCTTTTTTATTTCTGGCTGCTACAAAAATGAAATAATATTCTAACTAATCATTCTAAATGAACCGTGGATGGAAGTTTCATAATCTGCTTATCTGTTCCTACTGGCAGGAGAAATCAAAGCTGGAACAATCAAGCATCATGCACCAACAGGCTACTAGTAACCAATAAACCAGAATTTATAGCAAATCTAGTTAATTGTTACATATGGATTAAATATATTTATTCCTTTTTCTGGACTCTCACTGTAGCCATGTAGGCTCATGAAAATACATGTTTGAGTTAATAAGACACTAATAACACAGCCACAGGGTGGAGACACATGGTCACATCCTCTTGATGCCTCCTGAAATCTATTTTATCTGAGTCCATGAGACTGTGTTCAAGCTCATAAAATGTACTGCTTCTTTAAGGGACAGCCAATGGGTAAAGAGTGCCATTCTGAATCCTAACCAATTCTGTACATTCCAGATCTGCAGAGTGTCATTTTAACTAAAGCCAGATACTATTTCCTGATGCTTGGTACTAATAAATACTTATTTCACCTTGGAAACCATTTGCATCTACAAACAAATGTTATTAATGGACCAAAGTAAGCATCTCAATAATAGGAAATAATATAAAAAAAATATTTTGGAATTAACTGTACTCCTACTATAGGAAATTGCACAATTCTTCATTTTTCTACTAATCCAAATCATTACGTAAATGTTCACATGGGCTGCTTTCTATGAAGCCAGTGAAGCTCAATGAACATGCACCATCTCATTCTTTTGATTTTTTGAAAAGAAAATCTATTTAAAACAATATTCTTACATTGAGCTGTAGAATTGAAATTTGATGTAAAACTGAATAAATCAACAAGATACAGGTAGTCGTCACTTAAAAACCACAGTTGGGACTGGAATTTCTGTTGCTAACCAATGTGGTCATAAAGTGAGATGTCATGTGACCACTTCACTTAGCAACTGCAATCCTGGCACTCCCAGTTGGTGTCATAACTGAGAATTGCAGGTCGTTAAACGGAGGGAGTCTCAGGTAAGGTGTGTGAAGGTGCTGCAGGGGGGTGGGGGAGGCCCTGGGAGGCCCAGCGCAGGTTGCATGAGTTGGGGGGTTGCTAAAGTGCAGCACAAAGCCGCAGCTGCCCCTGGAAGCCTCAGCCACCCCAGCTTGGCCCAGCAGCATAGCACAAAGCTGCCGCACCCTGGGAAGCCTTAGCCAGCCCAGCCCAGCCCAGCAATGCTTACGATTGCAGGGGAGCTGCAACTCTGCCCACCTGCCTATCTCCCCCCCCTCCGTGTATGCCCTTTTGGCTGCCCTGCACAAAGGTACTCGGCGGCAGCACTGAGGCCCAAGTAGAAGCACAGGGCCTTCAGTAGTCTCAGCCAGCTGCCACTGCCCCCAGGCCTTTACTTCAGCCCTAGCACTGCCAATGCCACTGAGAAATGCTGCCTCAAGCTCCACACTGGAGCCGGCCACCCCAGCACCACTGTGCAAAGTCCCAGTTGCCCCTGCCACCCTGTGCTCCACAGACTCTGCCGTGCCCAGCTAATCTTCCCATTTTCCTTCTATTGCTGACGAGGCAGGTCAGGCCTGACCCTACTGTATGCGAGGCAGCTGCTGGCCACGCCAGGCCTTCTTCCCAAGGCCACTCATGCCATTCTCCAATCCACTCACACCATTCCCTCTCCAAGCCACTTGCGCCATTCCTTCTCCAAATTGCACGTCCCATTCTCACAATCCTTCGGAAACCTTCTGATCCTCCCCAAGTCTCATGAGAGTAGCATGCTATTTTCGGGAAGGTGGGTAGACCGGTTCTACCTTTGGCTGCTGGGTAGACTGGGCCAGCCTTGACCCTGGAACTAAAGCTTTTAACTAAACCTCCTCCAGAGTTAAAGTGTTGCAAAAAACTCCTTGAGTGTGGAGCACCAAATAGCTTTGGTTCAGGAGGGTTAAGGCTGGCCTAGTCTTCCCAGCAGCTGAAGGCAGGACTGGTCTATCTGTGGAAAATGGAAAGAAGAGAGCCAAATATCAACTTCAGTTGATAATTTAATTTAGTTAATATAATGCAAGATAAGTACCTATAGAATTGCATCTTAAATTATATATTCTAGTTCTAAATATACAATGCATTCAGAAAGTATTCAGACCCTGTCAGGTTTAGCCCAAAGAACTCCATGAGACAGTACAGGTATAGTTCTATAGCATTTATTAGCTTCCACCTACAAGACAGAATCTCGCCAGACTGAATCTAAACTTCCCAAGCCAGCAAGCAAACACTGCAAATTCCTTAGGGTGGAGCCAGTCTCATCTTCTTCACCTTCCCACGCTCATTCTGGGGGCTAAGGAAATGCTTATCTCCCCGAGCATGGCCTTCACCAAACCATTCCATCACAGACCTCCTTCACTTTTTTCAATTTTGTTATGTTGCAGCCTCATACTACAGTCATTCAAATTCATTTTTTTCCCTCATTAATCTACACTCAGTACCCCATAATGACAAACTGAAAACAGAATTTTAGGAATGTCTATAAATGTATTAAAAAGAAAAAAACTGAAATATCACATGTACTTAAGTATTCAGACCCTTTACTTAGTACTTTGTTGAAGCACCTTTGGCAGCAATTACAGCCTTGAGTCTTTTTCAGTATGATGCAACAAGCTTTGCACATCTGGATTGGGGGATTTTCTGCCATTCTTTCTTGCAAATTCTCTCAAGCTCAATCAGGTTGTATGGGGACCGTCGGTGGACAGCCATTTCCAGGTCTCTCCAGAGATGTTCAATAGGGTTCAAGTCAGGGCTCTGGCTGGGCTACTCTAGGACATTCACAGAGTTGTCCCTAAGCCATTCCTGTGTTGTCTTGGCTGTGTGCTTAGGATCATTGTCATGTTGGAAGGTGAACCTTCAGCCCAGTCTGAGGTCCTGAGTGCTGTGGAACAGGTTTTCATTGAGGATATCTCTGTACTTTGCTCCATTCAGCTTTCCCGCAACCCTGACCAGTCTCTCCCAGTCCCTGCTGCTGAAAAACACCCCCACAGTATGATGCTGCCACCACCATGCTTCACTGTTAGGATGGTATTGGCCAGGTGATGAGCGGTGCCTGTTTCCCTCCACACGTAACATTTAGAATTGAGGCCAAACAGTTCAATCTTGGTTTCATCAGACCAGAGAATCTTGTTCTTCACAGTCTGATAGTCCTTCAGTCTTTTTTACAAACTCCAAGCAGGCTTTCATGTGTTTTGCACTGAGGAGAGGCTTCCGTCTAGCCACTGTGCCAGAAAGCCCAGATCAGTAGAGGGCTGCAGTGATGGTTGTCTTTCTGGAATTTTGTCCCATCTCCACACAGGATCTCTGGAGCTCAGTCAGAGTGACCATTGGGTTCTTGGTCACCTCTCTTACTGAGGCTCTTCTCCCCTGATTGCTCAGTTTGGCCGGGCGACCAGCTCTTGGAAGAGTCCTGGTTGTGCCAAACTTCTTCCATTTGAGAATTATGGAGGCCACTGTGCTCTTGGGTACCTTCAGTGCAGCAGAATTTTTTTTGTAGCCTTCCCCATATCTGTGCCTTGCAATAATCTTGTCTCTAAGCTCTGCAGGCAGTTCCTTTGACCTCATGGCTTTTGCTCTGATATAGTATGCATTGTCAGCTGTGAGGCCTTCTGTAGAGAGGTATGTGCCTTTCCAAATCATGTCCAATCAATTTAATTTACCACAGGTGGACTCCAATCAAGGTGTAGAAACAGCTCAGCAACAATCAAGAGAAATGGAAGGCACCTGAGCTAAATGTCAAGTGTTGTTGCAAAGGGTCTGAATACTTATGCCAATGTGATATTTCAGTTTTTCCTTTTTAATAAATTTACAGACATTTCTAAAATTCTGTTTTCACTTTGTCATTATGGGGTATTGAGTGTAGATTAATGAGAAAAAAAATGAATTTGAACAATTGTAGTATCAGGCTGCAACATAAGAAAATTGAAATAAGTGAAGGGGGTCTGAATACTTTCTGAATGCACTGTATGTTTATCAGTATAAATCTCACTGGAGTTCCCCGATATTCTGACATAGCAAGACACTTAAAAGTTTTGCCAATATCTAGAGGGGAAAAAAAAGAATGATTTTGCTAAACCTAATAATTTGTTGATTTCTTTGATCCTGCAGAACTCTCTTCCCAAAGAAGGAAGATACTAAAAGACTTCTTTTTGTTAAGGCAAATCCAGATGAAACAGAAGCCACCAGGATGGTTTTTGCATTTTTAATTTAGTTTCTTTATTGTTTATAATATGCATATGGGAGAAGGATTTAATCTTCCTTACCTTCCTTCTCCATGATCTATCACCAGAGATACTTTTCTTTCAGTTTGATATAGTTTAGGGGAAAAAAAAGTGCTTCATTCAATATCTATAGCAAAACAGAATATGGGAGGGCGGGGAGAGAGAGAGTAAGGAAGGCAGAGGTTCAATTCAATCATCCATACAAACATTTTGTACTAAAACTACAGGTAGTCCTCAATCTACGACCATTTGTTCAGCAATTGTTCGAAGTTACAATGGCGCTGAATCAATGGTGGCTATGACTGGTCCTCGGAGTTCCTCCATCCCAGCACCCCTTGTGGTCACATGATCGCGATCTGGGTGCTTGGCAACTGGTTTGCACTTATGACCAGTTGCAGTACCCCACAATCATGTGATCACCATTTGCAACCTTCCCTGCCAACTGCCCCAGAAAATCAATGGGGAAGCTGGCAGGGAAGGTTGCAAGTCACTGGGGTAAGTCTCCCCCACCCATGCACCCTCCCCAGCCCCTCTATGCTTGCACTGGCCACTTGCACCCCACACACCCTCCCCAACCCTAAACACACCCCTTTGTACCCTCCCCCGCACCCTCCCTGACCCACGCCACACCTCTCATTATTTCTTCACACCTAAAATAAACACACATGGCTGCTATCAATCATGTCTGGTTTTTTTCCACCCCAAAGTTCAACTTTAACTTTGTTGCCTTTGCCATTTCAAATACAAGCATCTTTAATCTGAACAGATTTGGGGCCTTAGTTTAGTTTATTAACAAGGAAACTGTCCAAACCTGTAATTATTGCATAGTTACATGCTATGCTTTCAAACCATCACAAATCAGCATACCAAGCTGCATTCGTTATTCATCAAAGCAATATCATGTACATCGATGCTTTAAAAAATAATATTGAAATACTAGCTATACTGGCTTCTATTAGTTTGAATTGGACATAGCAACCTTCTTAGCAACTATGTTTAGGATAAAATTATTTATTTTATCAAGAAGGTTAATAACATATTTAAAAAACCAATTAAACATTATTAAAAGACACTATTAAAGTAATAATAAAATTGTTTAAAAGGTCTTATTGAAGATGTTTCTCTTAGCATTTTTCCTATAGACAATGAGATTGGAGGCTAAATGCAATGTTCCATGGCTTGAATTAGAACACAGAAGGTTCTCTCCTGTATGGGAACTGTATAGGAGCTCTGAAAGCAGGGGCATCCTTTAGGGGCCTTCTTTTTCAGATCTATAGCCTGAACATGATCAGAACAAAATAAATTATCCCTAACTCAGGCTTAAGTTATTTAGGACAGGGGTTCTCAAACTATAGAATATCATTCCTTGGTGGAACACAAGCAATTCTGATAGGGTTCACTTTTTTTTTTTAAATTTTCACATGCACACATTTTTTTTAAAATTTTCACATGCACTTCTTGAGGCAGAGCAGGAACATG
The DNA here is from genome assembly GCF_059951505.1 of Python bivittatus. Classification (NCBI taxonomy): domain Eukaryota; kingdom Metazoa; phylum Chordata; class Lepidosauria; order Squamata; family Pythonidae; genus Python; species Python bivittatus. The sequence goes on along the minus strand of NW_028277058.1, from coordinate 16,392,088 downwards.
ATCTCAGAGGGCTCCAGCTGTGCTTGATCTTTTTGTACCATCCTACCTACAACAGCCAGTACTTGCTTACAGCTCTTAAGTCACAGCTGTTCTTTCCTAAGCTGGAGGCTTTCATGAAGACAGGGATCACAAGCATATATAGAGACAAGGACCAGCTTCCCTTCCTCTTTCTGGGTCCATCTTCCCCCAGCTGGCTAGGAAAAGTTCCTTCCTGAAGAAGGAATCTGATGAGTGAGTCAGGTTGACCAGCATTGATGGCTGGGGTCTCAGCTTGTGTGCATAGTCACCAGACTGGAAAAGGTCTGGCTAGTGGAGAGGGAGGAGAAAGAAAGAAGGCAGTTTTCATCATTGTTGTGGTGTCTACTCTTTTTGTTTTCAGAAGCAATGACAACAGCATCCCCACTCCTCACACAGGGAAAGGCAATGTCATAATGGGGCAGTTGAGACTAGAGCATTACCCCAGTGCTTGTTGGCAATGGCATGTTCCCACACCCCGTAGACATGATTTGCCTGGGCTGCTGCTCTCTTTAGATTTGCCTTCATCTTCTCCCTGACAAAAGAGAGCCATAAGGAAAAGCAAAGAACAATGCTTTTGGTTTTCTCTTCTTCACACACTTCATTCTTTGGCTTTAGGGGAACAAAAACAGTGCAAAAGATTCCTCCTCCCCTGCAAAAACTACCCAAAAACAGAGGGGGGAACCTGCATCACCATCCCAAGAAACCTTCTCTTAGCCAGGCTTACTAAGGGTCTTAGTAAAAGGAATTCTGATGTTTTCTGCAGGAGGACACAGGCAGGTGGGCAGTTTGTTCTTGCATGCTGAGAGATGTGATGAATCTCTTTTGAGTCACCTTTGGAACTAAAGAGGTAGAAGAAAAGAGCTGCAACACTCCTGGCTGGAGTTCCTGTACAAGGACTAGAAAAGAGGGGAGAAACTTGTACTCAATCTACTTTTGGTTTCAATAGCGAAGTACTTGGAAATTTGAAGAGAGGTAGGTATAGTATAGTATACATAACATAGAATTAATGTAACTGCCATTGAAACCAAAGCTTCCCTTTGAGAGAGACTGTCTTCACTGGACACCCTGCAGTTGTCCTTCTGATAGTGTTGAGCTACCACACCCAGCATCGTTCATCCTTGACTGATTGTTAGAGGCTTCTGGAAGTTGCAATTCAGCAACATCTGGAGCCAAGCACCTGAATTTTGATCATGTGACTATGGGGGGCGCTGCAATGGACGTAACTTTGAGGACCGGTTGTAACTACCATTCATTCAGTGCCATCAAAACTTCAAACAGTCGCCAAGTGAATTGTTGTTAAGCAAGGACTACTGTATTACAGGGTAGTACAGGGTACATAGAATCAAATATTGAGTGAAAGGGAAAGAAGTAAATTAAAAAGGGCAAAGAAAATAAAGATAATAACCATAACAAGTATGCCATCTATAACCTATCAGCTATATTTGTGAGATCAAGCTTCACTAGTTATTAGCAGTAATTGCAACTGTATAAGAAAGCAGTGACCAAAATGTATCCTTATACAGGTAGTCCTCAACTTATGACCATTCATTCAGCAACTGTTCGAAGTTACAATGGTACTGAATGAAGGGATTTACAACTGGTCCCTGAAGTTACAGCCGTTGTAGCACCCCCATGGTCATGTGATCAAAATTCAGGTACTTGGCTCCCACCCACACTTATGACTGCAGGGGTGCTTCAATTCCCCCCTACCTATCTCCCCCCCATCTATGCCCTTTTGGCCCCCTGCACTCCACAGCCCCCGCTGCCCGAGCTGCCCTTCGCCGTCTTCTTGCACCCAGTGCTGACCAAGCATGCCTGGCCCTTCGCGGAGCAGCTGCTGGCTGCACAAAGCTTTCTTCCCAAGGTCACACACAGCGGTTTCCTCGCAAGATCTGAGGAAGATGGCTTCACATGGCCAGCAGCTGCCTTGAGAAGGATGGGCACACATCAGCGGGAGCAAGAAGATGGCGAATGGCAGCTGGGGTGGCGGAGTGCAAGGCAGAAGGGAGCTCCAAGTGCAGGGTGGTGAGGGCAACTGTACCTGGGACTGGGCTGGGGCTTCCTGGGGTGCAGCAGCTTTGCAAAGCCACGGTGTGCCAGGAAGCCCCTTTGCGCAGTGTGAAGCCCAGCAGTACGGCATAAAATACTTCCTGGTGCACCGTGGCTCTGGGGCTGCAAAAAGCTTGCAGCCCCAGAGCTGTGGCATGCCAAGAAGCTCCTGAGCCATAGCATATTCTTTCCCTAACCTTCCTGAACTCGCATCGTGCTGCAGCAACCCCTCCCCCAACTTGTGCATGGCCCGTGCTAGCCCTCCCAGACCTCCCCCACCCCCACCCATGTGGCACCTCCATACTGCTTACCTGGGACTCCCACCTCTTCTTGATTAATGACCCTTAGGGTTCTTAGGGTTACAACGGCATCTGGGATTGCCGTCACTTAAGCAATGCAGTCAATGTGACATCACGCTTTATGACTGCATCACTTAGGAATGGAAATTCTGGCCCCAACTGTGATTGTAAGTCAAGGACTACCTGTACAATATTGTATGTATAGGAATATCCATTAAAATTATTATTATAGCATCAATGGCATTTATTGCTTTATGGTGTTGGCTTTATAGCCAAATCAGCATTAAAAGAATGGGTTCTACTACCATATTTTCTTTGATCACTGATCAATTCCAGACAAGAACTCGGTATTTAATTATAGTTGACACACTGCTGTATTATCACTATGTTAGCCACCATTGTTATTCAAATGAATTTATTGCAAGCATTTTTCCACAAAGAAGTTTTAACAGCTTGAAATAGTGCTTTGCAAATAGCAGATAACAAGTTTAAATGGGCTATCTTCAGTTAGTCTATGGATTCTCAAATACAACTGCTGAAAATGACTACTGCAACCACTGAAGCAGAAATGGTAACAGGTAAGAAGATAAGAAATGAGGCAAAGAGGCAGAAAGTAGGGAGGTAACAGGGCAAAGAATGGCATAACATCAGCAAGAAGGAACAATTAATGGATAGCATATATTGCTGCTATTACTACTACTACCATCACCACTACACATACACATTCCCTACCAGGAATGTCAGGTCAGGAGGCATGTACAGATAATCAGAATAGTACTCATTTTAAACAGGAATTGACTTGTATGAAGAAAGGGTAAGAATCTGTAATCAGAGAATTGCTGATGAAGGATTATATCTTGTACATGTTTTGTGATAACACCTGCAAGCACAAATAAACACCAGCTTCTATTTCTTGGTTTTACAAATTTCCACACTGGCTCCTAAAATCTCTCCACTGGGCAAACATGAAGCTGCTTTTCTGATGTGTAAAAGTAGAATCATATCTACTCAAGAGAGATGCTTCAGAAACCAATGAGGAGATGTGCATATATTCCTAGGTACTAATGTTAGAGTTTATTAAGATCCACATATATATACTGTTTACTCTATGATGATCCTCTGAACTTATACTGTAATTAGCCTTATGTTAGCATCTGCATCAAAACAGAGTTACTGTAGAATCAGGATTCAACTTTGTACATTTAAAGTTCCTTTGACAAGATACCTCCAAATATATATATTAACTAAAGAATTTTATCGTAACTGTTTCAGTTTAGTTATATCCATCTCATACACAGTAAACCAACAGTAAAAACAATGTACTTTATAATAGTACACTAATACTAGAAAAAAATCAATTTCACTTAAAATAGACATTTTTATTTTTAGACACCTAAAATAAAAAGTATAATTATTGACATATATGAAATTAAAAAAAATACTTCTAAACTAAAGCAAATTATTTCCTTTGGCTATACATGCCTCCTATTCAAGACTAAAACGGTTCACTTACTTTTATTACAATGAAATTTCCATGTCTCATATTTACCTGAAAGGTAGACAGCTCTGGCTTTAAAACATTTCCCCTTATACAAGGAGTAGGCAGGAGAAAAAAAAAAAACATAAGAGAAAATTCCTATGCAATGTCTGGCATCCCTACTTTGTCAAACTAGAATTGCTAACTCTAGCTAAGACCATTTTGGAGATTTGTCCTTGCTCAATAAATGTGCACATGTCAAACTTGTGTGTGCACATCTATTTTTATGCATGTGTGTATGTGAGTATGTATGTATATCTATATCAGAAACCTTACTTCCAAAAAGGGCAAGGGCTAGGACTAAATAAATAAAGACCAATTAAAATTAATTGCCTGAAAAATCAATCAATCATTTATTTCAGTTACAGACCAGCATAGGCTTGAAAAAATAATGCACAGTTGGTCCCTATTTCTACATACCAACCATTTTTTAATGCACTGAAACACTCAAGTATACACACATACTCTTCCCCCTCATTTTAGGGGCAGTAGCCAAAAAGGAGAATACAGCAGGATGAAGCTAGGTTAAAGGAAAAGGGTAGCTGTACCAAGAAGAGAAGGAAACAGAAAGGGGGGGAGAACCAGACTGGATGGAGATAAGGTGAGGAGAAGTAAAAACTGCATGGGTGGGACATAAAAAGAGAAAAGAAAAACCCTTTTTCTAAAAGGGTTAAGTTCATAAATAAAATAAAACAAAACAAAATAAAATGCATCCCCTCCCAGCCAGATTCAATCTTCAGGCCAATCTTCAAAGATATCCATACTTTTCAGAAGCAGGTTTACAGTCATTTGCATCTCCTCTGCATTTCTTTGCTTTCAATAATTTATTCTATTCTTATAAGAGGACCCATTAAATTCATAGCTAATTATTTGGAGAAAAAACTCAGCATGATCTCAGTTGTCCTGCATAGCACAGGATTAGATTCAGGGCATGGAGGACAATGAGTTATGTTATTTACAAAACGAATGGGTAGCCTGTGTCCCAAATGTAGTGTTCAATAGCCTCGTATACATCACAACTGCACCTGCGCAAATCACTATTCCCTGCAGAGTCACAACTGCCCCTGTGCAGAGCATTACTCCCTGCAGAGTACAAGTCTGCAGAGTACAAGTCAGCTTTTCAATGAGCTGCAGGGAGCATTGTAGAAGAGAGTACTTTCTCTAATATCTTCACCTTAGCATGAAGGACTAAACATAAATTAATCTACTAGAGAAACCAATGTTCAGACAAATGTAGCTCCATCTGCCCATCTTTTACTTATTTCAGGGAATATATAAAGGGATTAAGGGTAAAAATTTGTGAATTTGGAATACTTTTTCAATTAATCTATTAGAAATATTACTCTGTTGCAGTGACTTATAGCACATCTGGCACTTACAGCATGCTGAACAACCCACCAATCAGCTATTAGTGAGCTACAGAGGAAGCACTAATATATTCAGGAACTTGTCTACTCTAAAAAAATGGGGGTTGGTGAAAAGAGCTCTGTGTATCCGTGTGTGTGTGTATATATTCCAGCAACTGCAATCATACAATCCTAACCCTACCCCAAAGATTTCTGCATTTTACAACAAAGCAGTCATTAGCATTCTTTATTTGGTATTCGGAGAAGATAAAGAAATTCTACATAAAATTATTTTGGAGAGAAGCAGGAGTGGTCATTTTCACCTTCATCCTACAGTTTATTGAATCTTAAAGGGATTTGCAGAACTGAGATTTCCTCTAGGCATTTTAAAAATCAGGGTGTAGAACTATTAAGTTCTGTCCCAATAATGTCTTTCAAAACTGTGATAGTTACCACACTGCCCATCAAAAATCTGGGGTGTCAAATTGACACAACAAATGAGCATATACAACATATAGTCCTGAAAAGGAATGACTCAAAGGGAACACAGAAATTTCCTGCACAGATGCAACAAGGTAACTGGAAAATAGAGTGTTAATTTGAAAGAAGGATCAGGATCTCTAGCCCAAAGAAGCACCTGCTGGTACAATTCCTGCCAAACCATATCATTCAAAGAACCAGACAGTATACGTTGTCTACTAACCCTTCTCTCCCATGATATAATTTTATCCAGCAACAGTTTAAAAGAAAAAACAATATGACTCTCATACACATAATCTCTCTTTAAATGTTTTTTTTTCATTAACATTACAAAATAACCATAGAAAAATATTTGGAATTCATTTTATTAACATAACTCTGCAACATTAAGCACTTAACCTATAGCACAATCCAAAGGAACTATATAAAACTGCTGCTATGGGTGCTCACATCACTATGGTGACACATAAAGTTATGAATGGTTATTGGCATTTGGCTTTTGACTACTGATTTCAGATGCACAAATTATAAAACTATCATATCTGCCAGGCAGTTCAAAGCAATATATTCAAATTATGACAATCAGCTGGGGAGCTTCTTATGATTAATGGGTATCCTGTTTTATGAATGCAAGTTTACAGTGGGGCAAAAAAGTATTTAGTCAGCCACCAATTGTGCAAGTTCTCCCACTTAAAAAGATGAGAGAGGCCTGTAATTTTCATCATAGGTATACCTCAACTATGAGAGACAAAATGGGGAAAAAAATCCAGAAAATCACATTGTCTGAGTTTTAAAGAATTTATTTGCAAATCATGGTGGAAAATAAGTATTTGGTCAATATCAAAAGTTCATCTCAATACTTTGTTATATATCCTTTGTTGGCAATGACAGAGGTCAAACGTTTTCTGTAAGTCTTCACAAGGTTTTCACACACTGTTGCTGGTATTTTGGCCCATTCCTCCATGCAGATCTCCTCTAGAGCAGTGATGTTTTGGGGCTGTCGCTGGGCAACACGGACTTTCAACTCCCTCCAAAGGTTTTCCATGGAGTTGAGATCTGGAGACTGGCTAGGCCACTCCAGGACCTTGAAATGCTTCTTACAAAGCCACTCCTTCGTTGCCCGGGTGGTGTGTTTGGGATCATTGTCATGCTGAAAGACCCAGCCACGTTTCATCTTCAATGCCCTTGCTGATGGAAGGAGGTGTTCACTCAAAATCTCACGATACATGGCCCCATTCATTCTTTCCTTTACACGGATCAGTCGTCCTGGTCCCTTTGCAGAAAAACAGCCCCAAAGCATGATGTTTCCACCCCCATGCTTCACAGTAGGTATGGTGTTCTTTGGATGCAACTCAGCATTCTCTCTCCTCCAAACACGACGAGTTGAGTTTAGACCAAAACGTTCTACTTTGGTTTCATCTGACCATATGACATTCTCCCAATCCTCTTCTGGATCATCCAAATGCTCTCTAGCAAACTTCAGACGGGCCCGGACATGTACTGGCTTAAGCAGGGGGACACGTCTGGCACTGCAGGATTTGAGTCCCTGGCAGCGTAGTGTGTTACTGATGTTAACCTTTGTTACTTTGGTCCCAGCTCTCTGCAGGTCATTCACTAGGTCCCCCCATGTGGTTCTGGGATTTTTGCTCACCGTTCTTGTGATCATTTTGACCCCACAGGGTGAGATCTTGCATGGAGCCCCAGATCGAGGGAGATTATCAGTGGTCTTGTATGTCTTCCATTTTCTAATTATTGCTCCCACAGTTGATTTCTTCACACCAAGCTGCTTGCCTATTGCAGATTCAGTCTTCCCAGCCTGGTGCAGGTCTACAATTTTGTTTCTGGTGTCCTTCAACAGCTCTTTGGTCTTGGCCATAGTGGAGTTTGGAGTGTGACTGAGATTGTGGACAGGTGTCTTTTATACTGATAACAAGGTCAAACAGGTGCCATTACTACAGGTAACGAGTGGAGGACAGAGGAGCCTCTTAAAGAAGTAGTTACAGGTCTGTGAGAGCCAGACATCTTGCTTGTTTGTAGGTGACCAAATACTTATTTTCCACCATGATTTGCAAATAAATTCTTTAAAAATCAGACAATGTGATTTTCTGGATTTTTCCCCCCATTTTGTCTCTCATAGTTGAGGTATACCTATGATGAAACTTACAGGCCTCTCTCATCTTTTTAAGTGGGAGAACTTGCACAATTGGTGGCTGACTAAATACTTTTTTGCCCCACTGTACATAAAACTGAAACATACTCCCTCATACTTATAATCCAATTGCTGAAATAAAAGTGTCACAGTTAGATGCTTTCTCATGTTCACAAACACAAAAGGAGCAACAAAATTAAAATAATCCACATAAAGGAATGTAAATAAAGTAAACAAAATATTTGCTTTGATAGTTTTATCAAATTCCAGCCAGCTACAAAACTGAAAATAGGTTTGATATTATTTTTATACACAAATGCAGCATCCTGATTTGGATATTCTGCTGACAGCTTAGCCACTCCTAGGGACTTGCCATTCAAAGTAATTTAATTAAAATATTAAAGTTCAGAATCATTTTATTCTACAATTATTTATTTGTAAAAGACCCACTGTTTAAAACTTATTAACGGCTAAGAAGTTTCATGACCACAACTGTTTGTATATCAACTATTTGCATTTGAATCCTATGTTCAAATTATACTCACTGCAGATATACTACTGCCAGGGTCTCAATAAAGTTATAATTTCATGGTATATCAGCAAATTTTCAAAGCTAGTATAACTCTACCTTTGAAGAGATCAGAACTGAGTAACATATCAGAGGAAAAGCAGCCTAACTCTGAAGTTCCTTGAAGCTCTACTGGTAAAAAGTTCTCTCAATAAAAGAGATGCTCTGAGTTAAAACTTCTCCATTAAATCCAATGGAGAAATTCGCATTCGTGCATCACTGTAACAGAATACAGAATAACATATGACTCTGGACTTAGTCATAGTACATTCTCACTAGTATTTAAGCTCCTGTGTGAGTGCGCCCATAACTTGGTGTGCAGCAAGAGGCTGTATCTCTCAAGCATGTTTAGAAACAGGGAGAGAGAGGAATAATGAAGCAAAAGTACTCTGCACAAGTTGTACTCAAAAGTAATATAGGAAATGCCTACTGCTAACACTCTGCTCATACCTGTCCCTCTTCCTCATCATAACTCTGTTCTCAGAGGGGGGCCTAAATTTCATTTCTTCAAGTAAGAGGCAAGCAGAAAGACCCCACACAAGAAAGTAAACAAAAAGGTAGAATGTACAACTGAAATATGATTGGTATAAATTTTTCTCATTATCTTTTCTGTGCCTTCTTGCTCCTGGTAACATATGAAAACTATGTTAGATAATTGTATTAGCTAACAGCTCATATCATATCCCCACTTAGATGATAGAAGATTAAGTACATGCCACGCAAAAAAGTGGAACTTAATGCCTCCATTCCTAACCAAATACCTATGATTAGTTTTGTTTTGTAGGATTACAGGCCAGCTATGTGAAATTAAGCACAGTTTTGCTGCAACTCTCAAAAGGGAGAGGAAGAGTCTTTCAGTCATTATGCTCCCTTTAGCATAAAGAGGCCAAAGTAAGGACACTGGAAAGCATCACTGGTAGTCCTCAAGCCCTCATTCACAAGTATTTATTGAGAATCTAAGGCCAGAGACCTATGTGCAGCAGCTGATATAATTCATTCATTCTTACAATTTCAGTATTAGTCTCATGGCACCACAAATGCAAAGAAAAGTATAGTACTAATTTGTTATTGTCTTTCTGTGGGGTTTTTTTTTTTTGCTCTCCATAAGCAAACCTTCAACAGATGCAGAGATAATGGTACTCTTCCTCCCCCATCAGGCCATGAAGAAAAATGAGATGTACAAGACTAGCAGTAGTAACCACTACAATTTTAACTGTTCCTCTGTGTGACTACCAGTCTTCATGTTCTAGCTGGGCTTTGCTAGCGTGTCACAGATGATTATGTAATAGGTAATGCCTTATCCAGCAAAGTGAAGGAACAGCAAGGTAAACGAACAAACTATTCTGCAAAAGCACAGGGAGCTGTTCATGTAAGATGTTCTGGAAAGATTAGTTATGGTTCCACAGTCTACTGATGCTTTTCAATTAAAGCATTCCAGTTTCTTATATGGAACTGACAGACAGATCTCTCGGTTGCACTATTTCTTTCAGACTTCCGCGCTCTCAAAACTGTTTCCAGTTTCTAGGGCTGAGTATCTGTCACATCTATCAGAATGGTACATAGAGTCTACCTTTCCTTAACCTCTTAGAGAGATATGCAGAACTTACATTATGCCATCACTCATGTACAAGCTTTTACATGGCATCCACACATCCCTCTTGGAGGAGGTGGGAATTTCTTTACTTTTACACAGTGTGTATCTTGTCTGGTATTTTCAGTTACATTGACCATTGGGGCGATGTATCTGTCAAAAATGGTTAATGTATCTGTCATATCTGCTTTCTTTTGACTACCTGATTTCCAATAAAAGTTATGGGGCAGGTATCCAACATCTCAAATATAGACAGGTATGGACAAGGTGGGCTATTGCACAACCAGCAAACCCAAATAACTGGCTTATTAAGATAGGGATATGACTAGATAGGATTGTAGAAGTCAGTAGATGTACACAAGAGTCAACAAACTGGACCATACTGTACTTCCTTGACCATGCACCAAGTGCATGCATGGGATATTCTTTCCCCTGTCCTACAAAGCAAACACATCAGATCTTAAATTTATGGCCATCTGTATGTCCCATACAATGTGATACAACCCTCTTCATCTTCAGGATTAAGGCTAGGCCTACTGAGTTGAAATGATAAAATATACTCTCTCTGCTGCTGAGCAGTGAATGGCTGCTCTGCAGAATCTGAGTGTAGGGGGTTTTAATATTCACTACATTTTCACCACAATCCCTTTTAATATTTGATATTACTTTTATTTTCCAACGAACAACCTATATTCCATCATTTGCCTGAAACATTCAAACCTGTATTCTCTGTTTCTCATCTCTTGTGGTGACTTAATAGAGCGATTTCTGATGAGATGTGACTGCTGTTTCCTAGCTCCTCTTTTGCTTTCCTTTCAGGTGGGATTTACTCCACCATTAACCTATAAGTCCTCATCCAGGGAAGCCTGCATATCAGCCCATCAAAGAGCTCTAGAATGCCTCTGCTATACTGCCTATTATTCTTTTGCAGGTAACAATAAAAGTACAATTATTAGCAATCTATATGGAGATTTGTTACTTTGCACCTTGAATGGAGATTCTCTTTTTCTGAGCAAATTATTGCCCTGCATGTTATTGTAATGTCTATACAGTATGCATATTTGACTAGATGGAAGATGACATGGAAATATTTTCCCACCACCACCTATGGACTGGCTGAAACTTTCCATGAGCATGTTTATCATTGCCATGTACCACATATACTAAAGGAGTGATGCCTGGCAAGACTGCTATGTTGACTTAGTTTAATCTGCTGTGAGTTTCTTCTTAACTTTATGTAGAAATATTATTACACTATATTGATGGCTTTCTGAAAGTATGTATTTGTTAACTAAGGGAAAGTTGTTGGATGCTGAAATGGATCAGAGAAGAGAAAGTACCTAAGAGGAACTATTTTAATGTTGAATGCCTCACTTGAATTTTTTAGCCCTCAATTTTTGAACAGATTTATTAAAAGACATTCATTCTGTTGAAACTTTGATTCTTTTTTAACTATTGCCAAAATAAGCTTTTTAAAAGATACCACAGCTTTTTCCAACAAACTTAACTTCGTTAAATAACTTCCATGGGAATCTAGCTCAGCAACTACGGATGTAGAATTATACATAAACATCTCAATAATTATGGGCAATAAGAAACCAATTAATGTCATCCCTAGGAGAAACTTATCTCAGAATTTTCATATTTCTTCTTTCTATTTCAAATTGAAATATACTGTATTTGCAAGTCCACAGCAATATAATACATATTTAGTTACAAATGTAAGTATTGCTTTATATGAACTCTGTTGTCTACATAACTATCATTCAACTCCACTGGTATGCTACAGATGTTTCTGATAATATATTAATCATCTGAACCAATAGTGAGGAATTAGTAGGATTCCTAAATCATCTACTGCCACATGCCAGTCAACTTTGGTTTCATCTATTCTACACAATACTTCCTAGTTGGACTACATAAAAGGATAATTAACAATTATCTTCACATCATCAGTTATTATCCACAATACATCATCTACATCCAAGTAATGATCTATAACTATCTATTCAGATCTGAATAATAATCTTGACAAATATTTGTACACAAGCATTTTTGATATTCAATTATCCAAGTAAACAAAATTCAGTAGGCCAGAACCATAATATAGGAAGAACCTCTGCCTAACAAATCACATAAGAAACACAATAAAATTGCACTTTTCAACCTGTAAAATCCAGATAAAATGTACTGCAACATATCTACCATTCATTCTTTTGGGAATACTATCCTTTAGCAAAATTAGCAGATGAAAGAACTATCAGGATCAACTAGTAATACCTACTCATCTTAAAACTATTCCTCATTGACAACCAAAGTCCTTGCAGGACACCAACACTGCAGCAACAAATCAAAGAATCTGTAAGACCTTTTTCTTAGCAATGAGAAGATTATTATTTAACTTAAGATTCTGTTTAAAACAATGGCCACACTTGCAGAGACACTAGAAACAGTAGTCCAATATATCGAATTAGAGGAGCCTATTCTATATCATCCAATGTTCCTATGCAGGCAAATGTCAGACAAAAAATACACTGAATATTTCTCAAGCATATCTAGGTGTAAATGTGTCTGATCAAAAACCTGAAGAATTTTGTGGCACTTTACAAACTAACAAATTGACTACCACATAAGCTTCATGAGATAGAGTTAACTTCATTAGACCAATTCTTGGTGAGAAAAAGGATGACAGTATCATTCGTATACAGACACGCACACACACATACACGCACACACATACATACATACACACAAATGAAAAATAAACTAACCATGAATACCAACAAAAATAATGGCTTCTACTTTAATCTGCTTTCTACCAAGGATCTCAATATGCCTGTCCTAAGTAATTTGGTGGACAGATTAACTAAGGGATTGGAAAAAACAACTAATGTGATATAACTGCTTGAAGACCAATATATCTCTGTCTCACTATATACTATGAGATCCTTTCTTATAAACTCTGATATAAAACATTAGAGTTTGTTATTTTAAGATGAATCTTGCATTAAAGTATTCCCTATTAAAATTTAAAAATTACCCATATTGTTTGTATTGTTGTTAAATCCAAGTTTAATATCTGACAAGGATTGCAGTATACAGAAGTTTGTGTTCTTAAACACTGGGCTTTGTATCACCTTCAGAGCCAATATTATACAGTCTTAAAACACCACAGAAAATTCCTCTGAGTAATAAGTATTCTAATTAACCTTTTAATCAAAATATCTGATATCCTAAGGCACTCAAAAGTTTCCTTTTTCTCAAAATTTCTAAAACCTGGTCAGATTGTGCCTTCTTACGTCAGGCATACTATTTTTTTTTCAATATTTTGTATGTTGTCTGTCACTTGAGCTAGAAAATACCCTTGGTCCCACTAGCATCTCTAAACATGTATCTACACACTTGCTATTTAAAAAAATATTAAAAATATTTCTATACTGCCCATATAACCAGACTCTTGGTGTTCAAAAACATAAAAACAACCAATACAATAAAACTCATAACTTCCCAATGCAAAATAAAATCCCCCTGCCAAAACATAAAAAAGGAACAGAGGCAGCTCAGTTACGCTTTGAAAGCCTGCTTGAAAAAAATTGTTTTCACAGTTCTGTAAAATGTCAGCAATGATGGGGCTAGGCACATCTCTGGGATAACGTGTTCCAAAGCAGAGGGGCTACCACAGAGGAGATCTGGCTTCTAGTCCATGATCCCCTCAGCTCCTAAGGGGATAGACCTTGAGTATTATTACAAATTAATTAACCTTGATTATATTAATCTTAATTTGTGTTTTAGAGTCAGCTGTAAAAATTCCTCAGACTTAGTGCCCACACAAATGAACAGCCATTTCCCAGAACATCAGAACCAAGACTGTAATTCCTTCATCTATCAGAGCATAATTGATACATTGCCAAAGCCATTCACACTTTTAAAAATGCTCATGAAATCGGCTTCTGCTATTGTTTGGAATGGAAAAGACAAGTCAAGTAAGTATGCTCTAAAAGAGATTAAAGATACCAGCCATTTTATCATTACTTATTTGCTCACTCAATAGGAAAGAGCATCCCTCAGCTGTATGATAAAGAGGAAACTCAGCACTATATAGTCTTCCCCTAAATGATCTCAATTCCATAGCATGTCTTAAGCCAGTAAAAACAGCAGAATATCTTTCTGAGACAATCCCGTTATTTTTTACCCTTAAGATATGGCATATATTGAAAATTCTACTTCAAGAAAGGGAAATGGTAGTTGTCAAAAATAATGGTTACCAGTAACAATCAACATCTATGAAATTCTATTTTAAATACACCAACCTGTTTAAAGTAATTAAATCTGGTCCACAGCTCAACACTTCAAATCTAGTATCCCCTTTTTGTACCATACTGGCTGTGGTCCTAATCTAACATGAATATTAATTTGATATACTTTTAAAATACATAACACAATATTTAAAGGTACTCAAGACTTGAATATATAGAATATACAATTCTTTCATAGAACATTTGATCAGTGATTGATGGAAATGAAAGAAATATTCCAAACTTTCCTAATTTCATTCTGATATTTTCAATTCTCCCAGTCTAGGCTTCCATGGGGAAACTTACATGATAACAAAAAATTCCAAATATCTATAATGTCACATTCATATTTCTATCATCATAGAGTACTTTAAAAACATGTATCAGTAGCCATGGCTAATATCTACTTATTGAGATCCATCAAAAGGAGGATTAAGTGCGCTCACAAAAAATGATTGTTATGCCACTCATTTACTACACTACTTCCTAGATGATAATACAACAAACAAAACTGTGATGTGAAGATAAGTAAAAAATACTTATGAATAATATGGCCATCATTATATAAAGATATTGCCTCATGGCCTATACCTATTATTTATCGTAAATAGCATTCATCACGATAAAATTTGGTATAGTTCCCCTGTGGCTTGTAGATGTTAAGCATATTTATCTGTGACACTTAATACTAGCACAACCCGCTATCTGGAAAGACAGCCAGTGTGATATAGTAGTTAAGGTGTTGGACTAGAACAAGGAAGTCCCTGTCTGCCCTAAAGCATGGAAAACACACCAGATGACTTTGGGAAACCATTTTCACTCAATCCAATATATCGCACAGAGTTGCTGTTGTCAGTATAAAATGAGAAGATCCCCATTTAAGTTGCCTTGACTCATTGAAGAAAGAGAAGATATAAGTTTAAAAATAAATAAATAAAATCATTTAAATATGTTCAGTGTAAGAATAAGAGTATCTCTTTTTGAGTAAGGCTTTTCAACCTCTCAAGGATCCTTTCATAAAATAAAGCACAACTTTCCACATGAAAATTAGTATTTAGAAACCACTGTGTACCTGTATAACTTGAACAGTAATTACAGATTTATATAACACAGGCAAACCTCTAACCAATAAAATCAATATATACATCATCTGGCATTGGGGTGGGAAAAGTAAGCTTTAGAATCTATGTTGATCACACTATGATACAGAATCAACAATAATAAGTTTATGTTACGAGAATTATTCAAACACATGAAAATGAAAGATTGTTCAAGTTCCTCAAAAGGTTTAAAAATTGTTAAATTTATGGAATAAATTCATGAACAGCATTTCTTCATCTTTACGGCTTTCTCCAGTCAGGAGCTACTAAGTTTCCTTGTAAATACTTTTGCAAAGAACAACATGAATACTATTAAAAGCCACTGTTACTAACATTGATCTGATAGTATGCCTGATTACCACATTATATGGCAATCCCACAGAATTCAGTGGATACATGTGTTTGGAATATGGAAACAAGAATCTGAAATAACACAAAAATATTCAAAATTATTGTTGAAAACATTTAGAACAGTGTTTCTCAACTTCAGCAACTTTAAGATGTACGGACTTCAACTCCCAGAATTCCCCAGTGGAATTCTGGGGAGTTGAAGTCCACACAACTTAAAGTTGCTGAGGTTGAGAAACACTGATTTAGAATATTACAACATTCAGATACATTCTTGATATATTCATAATACACAAAAACCACTGAGAAAATACTAGGACCAAATATTTTAAGCTACCTCTATTAAAAGACAGCAGTACAAAACTGGATTTTCAAACAACTTTTTAGAGAGAAGAAAATTAGAAATGATCACCCAGATTAAAGAGAAGACAAATAAGTGAACCCTCAGTCAAGCATGTTTATGTCTCAGTGCTACTTCTTGGCAATTGGATATAAGATTGCAATAGTTTAATTTTGTACTAGATTTGAAACTCAAAAAAGGAAGGCATCTTGATATTCAATTGCATTAGTAGTATAACTCATGCGGTTCAATTTATTGATCAGCATTGATTACTGCTTGATAAAAGATGTTTAAAAACGTATGGATTAAATTCTTTAATCTCGCTATTTAGACCTCCTAGAAATAAAGATACAAAACTGCCAGAAATAAATATACAAAAAGTACATATGCACAAGAAGTTCTGTATAAGGATTTCCAGACTTTCTGGTAACTCAATAACCACTTCTACACTATGGCTGTGAACTCTGCAGCTTCCAACTGGAAGTCAATTTAGGACAACCAATAATAATTACACCCATGAAACTGCATTTTCTCAATACGAATGCTAATTTTTCAACAGACTGATTTTAAATTATTAGAACACGCATATCATAAAAGAGAGCAGTTCCTATCTAAATTGATGGGGGATGGGGGATAACTTCTCATATTTATGTTACAACCCTCCAAAACTTTAGACTTACTTTTTGAAAACAATGTCCACAATTCACAAAACTGGATTTCTAAACAAAAGGATAGTAACACATCTTCCAATATAGACTACTGTATCATTTCTAAATATATTTTCACTGTTTAAAAAAACAGAAGGAAATCACCATGATGACAATTCTTACAATTATTTTAAAAATATGAAGCCTCTCAAGAAGGATACATAGGAAACCAATGGATTAGGATTGCAACTGATTATTTAAAAAATCATTTTAGAAATCATGTTTTAAAAAGCAGACCGAATTCTATATTTATATGCAACTAAACTAACACTTGAGCAGCAATACTCTTGATAACAATGAATGTGTACATGCAGTCTTTAAAATGTGTAATATGTCACACTGTGCCTCCAAAGAGGTAAGAATGTCATTTCCTTATTATGAAATTAAAACGAAGTTTTTGAAACTACTTTATATTTTTCTAGAAGAGCAATTCTTATAATAATAAGTTATTAATGAAAAGCTTCTTACAACAATTTGTACACCTGAAGTTTAATGCTGGTAGAAATAAAATTTGTACACCTGAAGTTTAATGCTGGTAGAAATAAAATAAAACACAATTCAAAAATTTCAGTCATAAGCAAAATACTTTCAGCTGGCAAGAGAGAGAACACAATTTTAATATGTCTTAGAAAGTGAAGATATTATTTATTTTTTACCATCCACACAAACTGAAATGCTATTCAATGCTTAATACCACTGCTTCAAGAGACCTGATGGCACTTACCGCAAGTAATACTGTTTTAAAGCGAAGGCAGCGTTAGAACAACTTCTGGGAAAGTTAAATGCTTCCACTATTTCTCCCCACTGATTCTTCTCAGATACCTGTCAAAAACAACACACGGAGATGCACAAATCCACACACAGACACACACAACGTCGTTGATTGCCACCATCAAAAGGGCTGCCATGAAACAAACAAATATGATAAAGATTAAAAAAAATTGATAGGATCTGGAATTTCTATTCTTACTGACAGTCACCGGCGATACAATATTGCTCCTCCCCTTGTGTTTTACATTTCTTTTATAGGGGAGTGAGAAGGTGAACGGATTTTATTCTGTGGAGAGGTTTGTTTTTGTCTTCGCTGCCTGGACAATAACCAATCGGGAGTTCCTCTGTTGCCTGCTTTTAAATCCTCCCGCGGTCCGTTAAAACCCAAAGAAGTTGAAAATGAGCCAAGGAAGTCTCGGTGGGGGCCGCCCCCACCGGCTGAGGGTGCAGGAGAACCGTCCCGCTGAGTCTCCCCCCTCCGCAAGCTCCACAGATACAGAGAGGCCTTTCTTTTGAGGCCTACATTTCTGTCCCTAGTCTTGAAGCCTAAAGATGGCTATTTGATTACACATCGTCTTGGCTGCCCCTTTTGTTATTTCTCCCCGGAAGGGGCTCGGAGGGCAGCGCCAGGGCCCCCCCACGGCAGCGAGGATCATTTCCTAGCCCATGCTCCGTGCCGATTATCGATGTTAAACATGCCCGCTAATTTTGAGTTCCACTAAAACTGCACTCAGACTCTGTGCGCGAGGCGCACACACACACACAAGCGGAAGAAACTGCCTCCAAACACAACCTCCTCCACTCGCCTTCTCCCCAGAAAAGGAGGGAACGAGCCAAAAATCGAGGGCAGAGGGAAAGGGGACACAAGAAGCTGCCTTCGGCACCCCCGAATCCCCCCCCTTTTCGGCTCTTCACTAACAAGGCCGAGCCGCCAACCTACCTTGCCTGCTTCCCTCTTCCACTTCCCTCCTTCCCAAGCCGGCTTGAAGAACGACCGGTCCCGACCCCCCCCCCCGCCGACCGCCTTTCCCCCAGGGTCGGAAGAGAGTTTCGAGGGGAGGTTAGTGGGAGGGAAAGCCGAAGAAAAACTTCCACTCACCTTCCCAAATCCGCCTAAAGTGGTGACTCGGGTGTAGAGAGCGTGAAGATCCAGCTCCTTTCCACCCACCACAGGGATCTTCTTAAAAGGAGACCTGGCAAAAGAGAGGGAGAGAGAGAGACAAACAACTTGTCAACTCTGCCCCCCTTTTCTCCCCTCGCAGGGGGCCGCCTCGTCCTTCAGGGCAGGGGCTGGAAGTTAAAAATCGGTCGGTTTAAACAACCTCCCCCACCACCATCCCCTTCCATCTCCCCATTTTCCTTACCCTCTGCTGTGGTGAAACTGCCGCAGCTCGTCCAGAAAAGCGAGTCCTTTTCTCCGATGGTCTGGTTGGTTTTTACCGGCCGAGTTTGCCATTTTCCCCCCTCGGATTTAAAAGGTTTGGGTTTTGTCTCCTTAAAAAAATCCAATAGAAAAACAACAACAATCCGCGGCTCCTCCTTGCCTTTAAGAGATCCAGGTTCCTGTACTCGGCCGGGGATCAGCCATGGAGAGGGGCTTGTTTAAAAAAAGAAAGAAAGAAAGAAAAGTTTAAAAGGAATAAGAGAAGCCGGAGAGTGGTAATTGCGAGTCCTGTCTCCACACAACGCACAGGGAGGGAGAGGGGCACCTCTCGGTAATTCTTGCTGCTGCCGCCGCCGCCGCCGCCTGCCTGCCTGCCTGCCTGCCGCTCTCAGCACCACAAGCCCAACCAAGCCAGCCTGCACATGAGACTCAACATGGTGCTGCTGGATCACACAATGAATTGGGTTAGTGTTGTGGTAGGGTGGGGGTTGGGGAGGCTGGAGTGAGGTACTGACAGTGTATGTGTATTACAGACGCGAATCCATGAAATCTCCCCTCTCCCTCGCTCTCTCACATACACTCGCGCGCGCGCGCGCACATATATACACACTGTACAGCGGCGGCGGCGGCGGCGGCAGCAGCAAGATTCACTTCTCTCTTCAGACAAAAAGATCTGAGGCAGCCGTGCTGCTGCCTGGGCGAGAGCGCAACACAGCGAACCCCAGCGGTCAGCCGCGGCACTGCAAAAGGCAGCTCTGAAATGGCAAAAGCCAGGCCTGCCAACGAGCAGTTCCTGGCGGGGAACAATAGGCTTCTCTCGCGGCTAAGGGCTCATCTGCAATGTGCCGCAAACTTCACACAAAGCCGGGCGGAAAGAGAAAAGGCAGGAGAGGGAGGCAGGGCTACTACCGGTTGTTCCAGGGTTAGGGGCAGAGGAAATGTTCCATTCTTCCAAACTTTAAACAGATGGAGTACTTTTCAGGTTTACTGAAAGAGAAAAGAATAGGAGGAGACAAGGAGGGCTAGGTGTTTTTGTATAAATATATCTGCCCTATTTGTTTAAATAGTAAAAAAAAAAAAACCACCCACCTCTAATAGACTTTTAAGAAGGTGAATTTTTAGTGAAGTTATTTATAATGCATGTGCTTATCTATTTTCACACACCATCTGAAGTAATTGTAGGAGAGTTCTGACTCCTAGAATTTAAGGTGATTCAAAAGGAGATATTAAAAAGTTTAATAAAACACATGTGATTTCTTGAGACTCACTAAAATACATTTCATTATTAAAAATAATGACAAAATATGATGTATTTAGAAATTGCCTATATATTAACACAAGCACATGTGGCAAATAGAGCATAATGATGAACCCTACCAATTTAAATCTCATCCCAGCAGTGAATGTTAATTCATCTTAAGAAAATTTCTGTTCTACAGCTCTGCCTATCTGCACTGGGAAGTGGGAGAGATAATCAAATTATTTTACCAAACAGAGATGTTACAAGGCTAAAATAAAAATCTGAAACACTCTGAATGCTTGAAATACCATAGAACACTATAGAATGCAGCCTTAATGATCAAATCCTAGACTACTAATCACCTAGACAGTGATAAAGTATTTGTTGAGGTAATTCATGCTATAAATGATACTTAATTATATTGCGTATATGTGTATATGTGTGGGGAGTGTCCAGTAATTATGCAGATATTGTTGGTAAAAATTATAGTCAAAGCTCAAGGTTTCTTAATCCAAAACATGTTGTGCATCTTGAATGTTGCATACCTAATCATGTTCTGTATAAGCAGAAGAGAGATTTAAGGGCCATAAAAGATAAGTGCCAGAGGAATTATGGCGGGGAGGGAGTTCAATGCATGTACTCTCTCTCTCTCTTTAGATGTTGCTAAACCACATCTCCTAGCATCCCTTGCTATTGGCCATGTTGGCTTGGACTCAGCAACTTTTAGAGGGCTACAGGTTCCCCACCTTTGACTTATAGCATCTATAATATAATGTGTGATTATGTGGGAGGGGATTTGTTTTTCAAAATGAATGCTAAGTGACTGGTTTACATGACCTTCCTGCTCTTCTTTCCTTTCCAAAGTTTTAATCTTATAAGCAGTTGCCTAGGATTAAGTTTCAGTAACTTCACTTAATTCATTGTGGCAATACATAAGATTGGTATAACTGATGATCTGAAGGGGAATATGGATAAGAAGAAAAGGGAAAAATCAAATCACAATAGTGGCTCAAATTAGAATTCTTAACCTGTATGTATGGAATTGAAGGACATTTTTTGTTCTTTTAGAGCAGAAGACATACATTAAAAGAGACCTCAGTCATAGAATAAATGTGATTTTCAGATAAACAGTTTGCTAGCTTGAGAATTCAAATTACAACAATGCATACTTTAATATTATGAATCTTCCTATTTAAAGGAGATAGGCCCATAAAATGATTGCATTCTACAAGGCTGCTTGCTAAATTTTTATTTACATTTTAATTTATTTATGGTAATATGGATGAGGATGTATTCAGATTAAACAAAACTGTAGGTGGATATTTGAAACTGGAACACTTTTTTTCTCTCCTGCAGTAGACTGACAACTCAGCCGTCCATCACTGTGCTATTACTTTGACACCTTGTTAATTACAATTTGGTTTAAAAACTGATTATAGTTTGTGGTCTCCAGAGAGCCTGAAAAAAATACCAATATTCCCTTTAAACTACAGATTGCATTACTCCAGGACATTAAAGTCAGAAACTATGAATTTCAGCTGGATTGCAGTTTCATATTGAAAACGAGAAAGAGAGATGTAACAAGATGCTTGGTAAGACCTGCCTTCGACGTGATATTCATCAATGTAGCGAAATCCCCGTTTGGGATCACGTATCAGCTTTTTAAAAATGCTCTGAGCTCTTGTATAATTTCTACGTGAAACGTTGCAGAAATTTCGCCAGAAGAGCCTTCTGCTTCCAGCGACAGTATCCAGGCGGAGGGATCTCTGCTTTTTAATTTAAGAATACCTGCAGAAATGCTCAACATCCACCCGGCACCGTAAGTGACCGGCGCCCGATAAAAACGCAAGCTCGATCGTTCCGGGAGAGTCGTCAACAGTCCTCGAATGACTCAAAAACTAGGGGTCTCCCTCCCACCAGTCCTTGGCAGAGGTGAGTGAGTCAGTTTCAGCCTATGTGTACTCTAGCGGCGGGAGCAGCCAAGGCAAGGGTAGGCAAATTGCGTAGCACGAGTAGAAGGGTTTCCGTGGCTGAGGGCAGCAATTGCGCACGTCCCTTACGTAAGTGTCAGCTGGGGATTCCCTGGAGGGGGTCATTTTATTCAACCATCCCAAGGACCCCAGCAGCCGTTCCGGCGCACCTGCCTCACCGCTGCCCGCGTCCTCGGGCCGAGGAAGCTGCAGCGGCGGACCCCATGCCAAGGACCGCTTGAGGCGGCTCTTCACAAAATGGCGGCGCCCACGGGAAGAGAGCCCCATTTTGTGCCCGTAGAGCTGTCAGCGGAGACGGGCTCTGCTTAAGGGGGCAGGGGAGCAGAAGGCGGTGGCCAGTTCACGGAGCGAGGGAGGGAGGGATGAGAGGCGCTTCGCGGCGCTCTCGCCCGGCCCTCCAACGAGGCTTTACGTAAAAGCCCGAGAGCCGAGGCAGGCGGAGCTAGCAAGCGAGAACCACACCGAGGATTGCGAGCCTTCAGTTGTGCTCCCGCCAGTCTTCGATAGGACTTGTTCTCGCTTGGGAGTCGTCTGGGTTGGCGGCCCCTTTGCTCTTTTGTTTTCTTTTCCCCTTTGGATGGGTGCCTATTTTCTTTACCGTGCGGATTTTTCTTAACCCGGCAGAAACTCGCCAGCCTCGCGATCGGTGGCTTCCTCCCCTTCCGCCGCGACGTAGGTTGGGGGAATTGGATGCCGGTCACAACAGTGGGATGAAATAAGCGCCTATCTTGTGCTATTTTCTGGCTTGTTTTCTTCCACGCCTCGGGTTATTTCAGCTTCTTTTTAACTAGCTCAGCCTGTGTAACTTTTCCTCCTAGTTCTCTTCCTTTCCGAAGCTGCATCTTTCTTTTCTGAAGGATGGATGAGTGGCTTTAGATTATATCGTTAATCATGATGTCACGTTCGGGAATGAATCTCTGTTTCTTTGGGGTTTACTGCTCCTTTCTGAATATATCGCTTTGTTAGACTGATGCTCTCCAAGTTGCACTGCTGGCAAGCTTGTAAGATATAACTGCGCCTGTGTAAGAATCTCATTTCTCTTTGTCAGTAGCATTTTTAAAGGTTTGGTTTTTTTAAAAAAGAAAAGCAGTATAAAACCCTTGAGATCTTTGCTTATTGTAATGTTAATCATAATTATCTCCCCACCTTAAGGAAATAATTTTGTAAGGGGTAAAAAAAAAAATTGGGGAGCTGCTGTATTGTGAAATAGATGCTGTCAAAATGGTATGAAATCCATTTAATATCTTTATTCCATAAAGATATTAAAATGGTTATGAATTGCCTTGGACTGTTATGAGAGGATGTAAATTTTACTTGATTTGGTATAAGTATAAAAAATAAAAGCTGATTTGGAATATTGCCTAAGTGGTATATTGTTAATTTCCTACCAGTGTCATCATTGTTATCATTTACAGTAGTGTATGGATCGCAGGTATTTTGATTTTTGCCCCAGTCTTGTTTATTATGTTTTATTACTGTATAAAGGATAATATGAAACAAACCTACTGAGGCTGTTTCCTAGTGCAAAACAGTACCCACTTTTCATTGTTTTATGAATACATCCGCTACTTTCTGCTTACTTTCTATTTATTTATGTTTTATGTGGCTCTTGGTTTTGTTCTGAGGAATGGGCTGTTCTGAGCCTGCTTTCTGGTGTTTGGTTACTGCTTTTAGATATGTTTGCTTTATTAATAAAGAACCTATGAAGTTTGCTCCTGTGTGGCTGACAAACCTATGTATGTTAATGCTGATGGCTTCAGTAGAGTTTACCTGTAGGTAAATAGGCAGAGGAGCTATTTGCTTTTAACAATATCCATTTTATGCTACAGTATATGCATATGATATATGCATCTTGTATATCTGCTAGTTCTTGTAGGTGTTTTACTCAATTAGATGGTAAAATGCCATTGATAAAACATCTTTATACTAGCAAAGCATACCTTATTTCGTGTAATCCTGTTGAAAACTTGAAAAGGCTATTTTGGAGAATTTGACTTGACAGTTTTCTGTGCACTTAATTAAGGAATAAATTGAGCTCAATAAGTATATTGAAGTTCATTCCTGTGTATAAAAGATAAGTCTGATTAAATATGTGGACTTAACTCTTCGGTGGGTAAGTACAGGATTGATCTGCCTAGAAGTAATCTACTTCCTGAATCTGGTTGATTTTTTTTTTTTTTTTAGGATTATGGTGAAAGCTTCTGGTCCTCATGGCTACAAATAAGTTTAAATAGATAAAACCTATGAATTGGGCCACCTTTTAAAAAAACAAAAACAAAAGAACAATCCTTTGATTATTATGACATGTAGACCATAAATATGGCTAATTTGTGGAAAATGTTGACTGCTGAAGGGCCAGAATATATTTTTTATTTACCAAATTTCTTCTGTGGTCTTTATTTACTCTTATAATCTTGTTTAAACTGCAAACAAGATTATTGTTGATATAAGAGTAATAAAGGAATCTTAAGCTGTTGCTTGAGGGACTCCTAGGAACTGTGATATATTTCTTCATAGGGTATCAGGATGATATACTTTCTTAAAGAATTAAAGTACATGATAGTTTCTTCAAGGCCTTGTGTTTGACTAAATTACTCCCAACAGGCAAGAACTTGGAATAATCACTAAAGGTTAAGGGTTGTGATGACATTTTATCATATATGCCTTTTTGGTGTTACTGACCATTAACAAGGTAGTTTGGGTTAAAATGAAAGTTAGGATTGTCTCCAAATTTTTTAAAAAATATTTTGACTCTTGAAAAATCTGGCAGCTTTAAATTCTTGGGTCAAAAGTCTAACAAAAAAATTAACTTTCTTTGTGAAACAATCTTTAACTATGATGTTAGTTTCATTAAGGCTATTAATGAGAAGTTCTGTTGATTTATTTGTTACAAAGCAATTAGTGAAGTCTATGTTGACTACTACTATTACTTTTGCTAATGAGGGGAGATTGTATAGCAGAAATTAGCTTGGTTTTGAAAAGAAACGTACACATTTTTAATAAATAAGACATTCGTTTAACTTAATATGACTGCTATATTTTCTTAGCAAAAACACCCTGTTTAAGATAATGGAAAAATGGGTAGGGTAGGCAGAATTATAAGTACAGTTGCCTTTCACTCATCACATTCTAGACCATTCTAGTCATTGCATTTCAATATTGAGAACAACTGACCTGACCATTTTCAATTTCTTCTTATTGTTTAATTATTAAAGGAAAGACAGGAGGAAAAGATGACAACTTTCCATTTGTTTTCTTGTAATGTGATAGAAAATGTTTTGGCTATCTCCTTTAAACAGCCTGGCTTTCAGCAACATGTCATATAGAAATTCATATTGTGGATAAGAACATCTGTCCCTACAGTCTGTGTTAATTTTCGAACCCTTAAGGTTCACTGCCTGTTATTGTCTGTCGAATTTAATCTGAGCATCAGTGACTTGTTCTGTATCAGTTAAACCGATGCCAAGATGTTAAGAATCTGTTTATTAAGATAATGCTTTTGTACAGAGAAATGACATACATATTTTCTCCAGTGCTTTTGGTTCCAGATTGCTTATATAAATCCATATGTTGCTATGTCCTACCTAAATTACTTAATGCCATTACCTGTAAAGCATCTAGTAGATTCAATCTTAAATGTGTTTAGGAAAAAGATCTATCGAACTTGGTAGGATTTTCAAGGTGACATAGCATTTATAACACGTTTGGAGCTCTGTGTGTGTGTATGCGTGCACATGTGTCTTCAAGCCAGTGTCGACTCCTGGTGACTGCCTGAATCTACATTTTCTTGGCAAGATTTTGCAAATGGTTTACCATTGCCTTCTTCCTACCACTGAGAGAGAGTGACTGGCCCAAGATCACCTAGCTGGCTTTGTGCCTAAGGCAGGACTAGAACTCATGGTCTCCCAGTTTCTAGCCTGGTACATTAATCATTACACCAAACTGGCAGTTTTGGAGCCAGTTTTGAAGAAAAATGATAGATGTTAAATGTTTCTTAAATAAATCTAGATATAATCATAGCTCTAAAAGTTAATGTCTGAACTGGGATTATTATGCAGAGTTAAAAATTGTTTAAAAACCTGTCTAGTATAGAGATCCCTATATTTTTGTATTTAAGTTTACACATTGTTGGAGATGGCTTGTTGTAAAAATGTTGGTACAAAAGATGGTACAAACACTTAATTTAAATTAACATGGTTTTCTCACTAGATGTACTATTTTAGTGTATATATACACACACACACACACACACACACACATACACTTTTAAGTGGGAAAACTTATATCAGTTTGTTTCTTTGGACATATTTCTTATTTAAATAATTGATTACAGTTACCTTGATTTAAATCAGTGCACCCTGATTAAGTGCAGAAAATTGAATATGTGACTCCTCTATCAGGATGTTGAAGGAAGAGATAAAAGAGCAAAAGTTTTAACTATTATGTAATTCCCATTACAGGGAGTAAAGTGGCAGTTTGTCCAAGAAAGATATTCAGGTCATGATTCTGATGGAATAGATAGGACACCCAGTAAACTGGTGTGGTGCATATGACAGTGCTTTGAATAATTTCTTCATATGCTGTAGTTATTAATGAATGGAAGTCTGCCTCTCATTGTGGAAATCAGTGAGGGAGTCTACTGCTATGAAACTAGAAAAGAGAAGTTCAAGGGAAGTGGCTAATTTGGTTGCTGTGCAGTCACCTGAGCATAATTTCTTAGGGCATTAAGACTTGCATTCGAGTAGACATATGTAGGCTGGTAAAGATTTTATCCTGCTGGCCTTTGTTACTTCTAGCTATAACACCTGGTTTCTTGGCAAAGAGCTGGACACCTTCTGTATTTTTCAGTAATTACGAGGAGGAGGCTGAAACAATGTATACAGTACTGTACTAACAGCTGCTTCAGAAGTGGTGTGACACAAAAACGAATAATGATAAGAGTTTCAGCTTGCCCAATGGTCTGGTTGTTTGTTTTGCATTGTAGGAGTATATTTGGTACTGTGAAGTTATTTAATGGATGTTAAAGGTAAATTGTACCCCTAAGCTTGCTATGGTCTGTCAGTCTTCTTTTGAAGTCTCTGATTGAAGGGAAAAAAGCATAATTCCTAGAATACATTTTAAGTGTGTTCTGGCATATACAATGGGAACAGTGAACCTTAACTTTCTTCAGAAGAATTGTAAAAAGACAGGAATTCAATTGCTGTGATTGCAGTAAGAGGAACAGTTCTTATCAATATGATTTTTTATTTTTAAAAACCCTAGAACTGTTTTCTTTACATTTGTGAGGTCTCAGTATTTTTGAATTCTAATAGATTAAAACTTGCCAAGTTCAAGAAACCTCTTTCAGTGAGACCTGTACTTAATAGTACAATAATAGTAGAAGAGCAAAGCCTTACAAAAAATAAATGGATAACAAAGCAGTCTACAGGCTTTGTAAAGGAGTAAGGTAATTAAATATTTGTTTTTGAAACAGTGAGAAAGATAATACTCACACTGTTGTAGGTTTAATGGTTGACTTCCCCTTCAGTTGTTCACTGAGTCTGGCTTTTTGGGGTTTTTTTCACCACTGAAGAAATTCTTCCTTCTTACCATCCTACCCATTCATTTTATGCTACTGCTGGTTGGCAGGCTGGCAGTGTTTCCTTTCTTAACAGTCCCAACTGCCGTGGAACAGTTTTAGTCCACAATTCCGTTATCTCTCCCAACACGGCATCTTCAAACAAGCTTCTTGCTATTTTAATAGTTATTAAGCTTAATTCCTTTGCATACACCATTTTGTAGAAATTGACCATAGCAACAACTGCTGCCTGGTGGCTGGAAATCTGGTAAAAATGGTTGATTTATCACTACAGCAGAGAGATTTTATTTTAATTCTAACAAAGCAGGGCAGTATATTATGCCTGAGAAAGTAATGTAGTGAACTAGGTATGTAACTGCTCTTCTGTGTTTTCAATTATGTATTGGGTTACATGCAAAATGAATTGGTGTACCTTGTCCTTCTGGAGCAAATGTTATTTGAAAGGTTGTCTCTTTAGAATGTAAAAACACATCCTTTCAGCTTTTGGTGGCCCTGAAAAATCTGTTGACCAAATTTCATTTAATGGAAAATTGGGGTTATGCACCCTGTTCCTATGACATGTTGCAGTGTTATTGTAACATCAGTTGTTCAAGAAGCAGAAATAACAAAACCTTCTCTTACCTGTCAGAAATTTTTCAGTTTTGTCATAAACAGCTGTGAATGTTGTTGATATATTGTTTTGGCTTCTATCTGTGTGATATGTGATTGGAAAGTAGCGAAGAGACTTGTGTCTTCTAACACTATAAATGTTCAATGGATTCTAATATCTATATATCAAATCCATAGTTTAAAGGCAATTGTGGGTTGGTATGTTTTTAGTTTATACATCTTTAGCATTGAGCAATCATGTTGAATAACAGAAATGAGCATTGTGTAACAGTGTGCAGCAAAAAAAATTAAAGAGTAATTTATTATTTTGTTTTAGTCTTAAAAGAAAGAAACAGCTATTATTAAATTGTAGTAAGTGATATTCAAAGGGCAGATATAGCTGCCATGGATACATTTTGTAAGAAACGAGGAAATAAAATTCTTGCTTCTGTCCAGCTGGTTACTTTGAAAGAAATTAAAGCACACTAAATACCAAGAGAAATAACATTTTTGTAGTGTTATTGTCATTTCAGGTAATTGAGTTGCAGCCTGTGAGGGAGTTTAGAATAGATCTCCAGTCAGATCAAAAGCAGTTCTAAATAGTGAGACCTGAACTGACAAAAGTATGTAGATTCTTTATTAGCCATCAAGCTTCAAATTATGCGGTTTTATGATATACTTTCTACTTAAAACTATTTCTAACAGAAATCCAGTACTTCATCTTCCTAGCCCTAATTAGTTTTAGCAATTTAGTCAACAAATTATTCATAGCCTCTTCTCTCCTGCTAGTAATATATTTTTTTTCCATTTTGTACATTTGGGCAGAATAATGTAGACTTTTTCAGCACAGTAGTATTTCAGGTGAAAGCAACTTAAAGATTGCATGAAAACTATGCAGTTGAAATAAAATATGAATGTACACAGTATTTATAGTCTGGAATCACATTAGTCTTGAAGATTTAATTAATAAAATAGAACAGAGTTTGATAAGATTAAAATTAGCCCTTCCATTTTTTTTAGACTGAGCTACATCTAATAATGATAGTATTAGAGTTACATTTAATAGAGGTACTGTTTTTACTAATGGCTTATACCTATTAAATATTCACAGCATATTTAATATACAGTACATTTCTTTTAAGTGGTAAGCCTTATTCAGCTGAATTGTAATTCCCTGGAAAGTGTTTATAGGGTTGTAGTTTAAGAAAATTAAATAAAAATGACCAACAATACAATTTCAGCATTCTTTATGGGATTTTGTTTGTCTTGGCCTAAATGTGATATAAGCATTTTATTCGACTTGCATCAATATTACTTGTTACTACCAGTCATGATATCCATCCCCAAGATATACAGTATATGGCCATGTGATGGCATAGTGATAATCTATGGCTTAACTAAACTTAACCTTTTAACGTTTTCACCTTGAAAGCAATAACAATTTATATGGATTCTTTTAGGAGAGGCTAGAGAAGTTCTGTAACAAAGATTGTATGTGTGCATGTGGTAGTAATAAAGACAGAAGATTAGTTCTCACTGTTTAAGCACTGAATTAATGATGAAACTGGAAATGAAGTGAAATTGTTCATTCTACATAAACTATTTTCTGATAAGTGTCTTTAATTATACTTTAAATATTTGTTTTTAATAATAATTTTATTAGTGATTACAATTATACAGATAAAAACTAACAAACTATAAAAAACTAAGAACTAAAAGAAAAAATATAAAGTGCAAGAAGAAAAAAAGTATGTTGGTATAGCAGAGAAAAGAAAAGAGTGAAAAAAATATGAAGTAACTTCTTCCCTCATCACAAGTATATCTTCTCTTGAAAAGCAACAAAGAATCTCTTCATTCCATATCTCATCTCCTTATTTATAAACAAGTCTTAGAACCTCTTCATTCAATTCTAACCAGCAAAAGTCCATTAAGGTTTTCCAGAAATAACAACATATCTCTTTTAAACTTAATTCAAGAACCTACATTATAATCCTTTCTTTTCCTTCTATATCTCATCCTTTAGCTATACAGAAATCCCCAAAACCTCATCATTCAATAATAGTCAATCAAAATCCATTAAGGGTTACCAGAAAAAACCACATAATTGTATTATCAAATAGACTTAAAATACAAAATAAACTCTTCTTCTTGTATCTCATCTCTTATCTGAGAACGGAACCTTAAAACCTCGTCATTCAGTCCTAGTCAGCAAAAGTCCATGAATGGTTATCAGAGATAACAACATATCTATTTTACCCTTGATCAAACAAACCAACTTTATATTCTTTCCCCTTGCTTCTTACAATTTTAGTCTTTAAAATAATGTCCAAGAACTTGGTTTCTTTTTGTTTGTTTTTCTCAGAAAAACCTTGAAAACTTTAATAGATCTCTTTCGTAGAGCTTGATTTCTTTTCATTTTTGCTTTGCCTCTTGTCACAGAATCCTTCAAAGTTTTAACAGATCTCTTTTGTACATCCAGTATAGGAAAATTATCTATATAACTCTTCTGGTTTATTATTTGTATGTCCCCTTTAATTGTTGAAGCCTCAGCTGGCTTTATTTGTATATCCAGTATTTCATCTCCTTCCATATCATTCTTATAACTTGTCATTTCCAAATCCACATTTAAATCAGTTACAGTCTTATCCAGTAGAACTAGTTCCTCTTCCACAACATCATTTACAATCCATTTATCTATAATAGCAGATATTTTTAAAATTAATTTCTGAGTCCATTGTTCTCATATATCCTTAAATACATCTGGTGTTAATATATTTTATTCAATTCTTGGCAAGTAATGTAAGTTTTCCTCCTTTAAATGCGATCTTTAGTTGCTTTTGGTTCTCTCTAGTGTCTAAACTTCAAAGTCCCATTTTATCATGTTTCCATTTTTAGAATTAAAATACATCAGCAATTGCCAATGGGAAAGATTCATATAACTAGTTTTAAAATCTTATTTTACATCTGTCTGGACCCTTAGTCTGTTTAAAACTTTCCAAAATCAACACTCCAAACATTTTTTCTGAGTCTTTAAATTCATATTTTAAAATCCTTTTCCTATGAATTGAAGGAGATTCACCCACTGAATACCATGAAACTTGCTGCTCTGAAGGTTCTCAATATTTAAAAAATAAAAAACATTAATTCCAAAAGTGGTTAAGAAATGAGGATTGGTTGAACTTAAAGTCCTTCGAAGCTATATTACCGTTGTGAGCCTAATGAAATTCCTCAACTCCCAGCTGCTTGACACACAAGCAACCACAGAAACATCAGTTCCTGCTGTCTGCTCATGAGTAGCAGTTGTCTGGAGTACATATAGACAATCTCACAATCTCTCTTTTTTCCAGGAAATTTTGGCTGCTCAGATCCAGCATTCAGCCACCAATTCAACCATAGTATTGCCCCTGCTGTTCGGGGACTTCCGTTTACCACATCCCCACCGGAAGTACTCTTTAAATATTTATGATGTAGCCTCAGATTAGGGTATTTGGTAACCCATCTTTAGCTGTTAAGGAGTTAGATGTGGATTCATTATCTTAAAAACAGCAATGCACCTAATGTGACCAAGCATTTGATTTAAATGCTGGCAAAGAACAGGTTTATATCTGCCTTGTATCAATCTTATAAAATGAAACTAGTCATATTAAATGTAGATACTGAAGATGTGTCTCCAATAAACATATCAATATCTTGGATGCAACATCAGTTTTTAGGTCCTTACTGTTCAGAATTTTGTCCATAACAAACAGCCAGGGCAATGGAAATTAAAGATTGTTGTGAACTTGCCCTTTGTAATTACTTTTGGATTTTCTAGATGAACTAAGTAAGTTGGAGAGCAAATTAAGGGAGGCCACTGTTGGTGAGAGCAAAGAATGATTGAAATCTTCATGATTTCTTAGAATGATTCTGGAATAAATTATAGTGGGAATTTTTTTCAAAGATGTTTTCCCCAGCATAATACTAATGAAGATACTGTACATAAGACTACATTTGCAAGGAGAAAAGAAAATGAATATGTTTGATTTTGGGAGGAGAGCTGTTACTTGGAGAGTTATCTTCTCTCATGTCCTTCAGTAGTCTCTCCTTTTACATCCTTTGTCTTGTTACTGCTAGTGTTTAATGTAGCAGTCTCCCATTTTAAAGGAAAAGCACTGAGAAATTACAGGTGTTCAGCATCTTGTAAAAAGGGCAAAATAATCAGCATGTGGATCAATTGCTTAACAGTCCCATTTTTCCTTAAGAAAAAGGGATGGAGGTAGAAGAGGACATATAGCGGTTCTAATGCAAGGACCAGTCAGCAGTATCTGTACTTGACTGTAAGAATAGACAAGGGCATTGGGTGATTTAATGTAGGACAAATGAATTAAAAGCCCTAGTCAATTTTTCAATGTTGTAAATTTTCATACTGTATAACTACATTCAAAACTAAACCTTTGAGACTGAAAAAACATATTTTTGTCATTGCCTTATTGAATGTATAATTCTATGCTATGTTAAATGTATGTCACTATATTATATTTTTAGTAAATGTTGGAGTAATTATGTGAGAAAGGAGATGTGTTCACAGCCAAAGCAACTTTCTATACCTTTGCTGAAGAAGATGATGATGATGATGATGATGATGACTATTGTTCTTATTAATTAAATGTATATGTCACTTGACTCCCAACAACTCTGAATGGTTACAGATAAAACAAGGGGGAAAAAACCCAACAATAGACAAAAGTGAAGAGTGAAGGTGGGGAGAATAACAAAAAAATGGATGGAAACAAAATAAATAAACCTGCATAGTCCAAAGGAGGACTTGACTCACCCTTGCCAAAGGCCTGGGTGAAGAGCCAGGTCTTCAAGGTCTTTTGAAACATCAGGGTGGGGGCCATCCAGATGTTGCAGGAACCTCATTTCATAGAATGGGCATTGTAACAGAGAAGATGCATTTCCAGGGTCCCGATAAATGGCATTGTTTAATCAAAGGAACCTGGAGCGTGTCAATCCTGCCAGATTGAAACAGTCAGCCAGATACTGTGGGAGGCACATAGTCCCTCAATTAGACAGGCCCTATGCCATGTAGAGAAATATAGGAAATAAAACAAATTTATAAAGCATTTATAAATATATTTAAGCATCTATAAATATTATAAATATAAATTTATAAATAAAGCATTTATTTATAAAGCATAAATAACTGCATTTTACCATAGCAATCTAAATGTATATATTGAAATGTCTTAGTTTCATTTCCTAGCAAACTCTTTGAGACAAAAAATTACTCTAATAGAGATATTGATTGATTGAACTTACAGTATATGGCTGCATATCTCATATAATGATCCTAGGAGGCTCGTAACAACTGGTAAAAATAATAAAAGCAAAACTGCCTTTCCTACCAGGTGCCAGAGCAATCAGCCTCCTGATTCAGCCTCCATCCTGGCCCAGTGCTTACAGGAAGAGACGGGTCTTAACAGCTTTCTGGAAGGCTAAAAGGATAGGGAAGTCCAAGGTCCCATCAGATTCCAGCATTTAAGGGAGGGGACCTGGAGTGTACCCATCCTATCTGACCTAGCGGGATGGACAGATACCCTCAGGGAGAGGCAGTTCCACAAATAACCTGGCCCTATGCATGTGGAGCTTTAAAGGTGATAACTAGCACCTTGAATTGCACCGGGAAAGCAATTGGAAGCCAGTGCAACTTCAGCAGTGATGTAACGCATTCTGGACCAGTTGCAGCTTCCTGATGGTCTTCCATGGGCAGCCCCATGTAGAGCACATTGCAATATAACGTAGTTGTCACTGTGGTAGCCAGTAAGACCTTCATACTTAGTAACAAACGTGCACTGAAAAGACAGATATCCACATCTCAGTTTAACTTGGAGGTTCATGATGATACTATGTATGCCAATCTGACCTCTTAATGAGCTAAAAATGCAATCAAATTGTAACCACAAAAGATAATTTGAAAAATCTATAAAATATGTTAAAATGTACCACAAATATAAATTCAGTATTCCTCTCAATATTATTACATTCTATTTCAAAGAAGCAAAGCAGAATTCACATTTACTAGCCATTGAATTATTTAATTATAAAGTGTTTCAATACAGATTTCAGTATTTGTAATATAAACAAAAGATTGCTTGTCCATAATACAGTTTGGAAGAAAAATGTGATATCCTTACAAACTTGTAATGACACTTATACAGCAATTTTCTTTCTCTGACATTTTTAGCTAAACAGTTGATTTTGGATGTGTGTGTATGTACAGATAATCATGGCTACTTTTGATATATTATTCATACTTGCCTTGTGTGTGGAAGGTTTTTAAAATTTATTTCTAAATTTCTACAATCATTTATAAAGTCTTCTGTTACAGAATAACATGGAATAAACTGGGGTTCATAAAGGAATCTGTAATGAGTAGAACTAAATTTGTCTACATTTCAGTAACACTAGTACATATTATCTGGAATCACTGTAGAGGAATAACTTGATTGCATTTTTAAAAATAGCACTACACATTTCTGCTTTCATTTGTGATACCAAGCAATGGTCTAACTTTTCTGGTAATTGGTTGAATGTGAACTGCAAGTATAATTGTAACATACAGGGTGTGTTCAGACAATAACTTGAATCCTTATTTGTAGTCTACAATGCATAAATGAGGTGTTCAAAACGTTTTCTAGACCTATATAAAATGTGCCTTAAATGGAATAGGGTAACATTTTAAATATATATATTGAATGTTGAATACATTAAAATTCTCAAAGGCATAACTAGCACAAAATCCTATGATTCATGATTGCTGTTAATCTAAACAAGCATTTTGCTTTTTGCTGTATTTACAGTGGTGTCACAAGTTGACTTTCAAGACTATTAACTATATACAGAACTGGTTTGTAAAGTACAAAATAGTTTCATTTATAATCTAATTGGATTTTTTAAAATCTCTACTGCAGGAAAGCATAAACAATTATTTACAACTATAGTTTCCAGGTACTTCTTGGCTTGGAAGTTTTAAAATGTATTTAGATGTGGTGGCTCGTAACATTTACATCTAAATCTACGGTGCATTCTGCCTAGAATCACAAAGCTTTGGGTTCAGCCCCAAGGACAGTCCTAGTTTCAACCAAATAATATTTTAATGTGACAAATATTTAATGTATATAATTAAAGCCATTTAGGAAGGATGGTATAGAAATGAAATAATTTTGATCATGTTAAAATACTATTAAATTTAGCATCTATCCTGCTATGCCATTGCTGTGTGCTGCCCAGTTGTTATTTTCTTTTTTTCTTTTCTTTTCTTTTTTTTGTGCAGTCCCAATATGTCACTAAAAAGTCAGTTATAAACCACAGTGTACCTCCTTGGTCTATATGCACCATGGTAGGCTTGTTTGCATTTTTCTGTCTTATTTTTAAACATGGAAACACAGGCCTGCATCTGGTGTGTGCTGGCTGTTTTGTGCATACCTATCTTGTATTACATTAATTGTACACTTGAGAATTGAAGCATATATCTTCATTATAGAAGCAGCAATACTGACCCCAAAATTTGTCATATATCTCTGTTTGGTTAGAACACAGTTTTAGATTATAACCGTTGCAATTATTGATCACTAAATATGTCTCTTCTCTACAACCTGTGTATAGCTTAAATTTACTCTGTACATTTACCAAATCAGGATCATATATCTTTCCATTCAGTAAAAAAATTAACTGTCTTTCAACCATAGTCTTTTTAGCATGACGTATATTTCTAACGGAAATGTTTAGACTGAAAAGAAATAAACTTGGAGTGTAGCTGAAAATATAACTTTGCTTGGTTGGAAAGAAATTACCACTCTGTACTTAAAATCTGGACTGATGAAATGTATTTACTCTCAGCATTTGAATGAGTCCTTATTGAAGAAATAGAAAGACTGATCAGTATGATTCTGTGTTGGCAAGGTTTAATTTGGTTTCTAAATTCAGTTGCTAATACACTTTTTTTGGGGGGGGTGTCTTGTGGCATCAGGGTTGAGCCCATTGGTTGAAAGGCTGGAGGTCTTTACCTTTCTCTTAGCAGCCATCTGGTTCTATACATACTATTCTATCTCCTACTTTTGTCTAATGATTTGGTAATTCTCATTGCCTACCTTGCAAGGGGTGCCTTACCAGGCATCTTCTCCACTAACCTACCTGTGTGAGCAAAAAAGATAGGGTTCCCATGACTTGTGTCTTATTGGGGGAAAAATATTTCAATAGTGTAGCCTCCTGGACTTGTACCATTGAGGCATGTGGCTAGGGAAAAGCCTCCTCTTTTGTAGGGAGCTAGATCAATCTCACAAGAGATAAGTATAATCAAACTTCATTTTAAAAAAGGAAAGAATGTGAAAATTCCTTTTTGGCTTCAAGTAGCCATATTCAGTGGCAAAGAGCATAAAGAGTTCAAATCTCAGATAGCAAGTTAAAAGGATATTCCGTAGAAAAATATACAGGAAAATATGCAACTCAGGAAACAAGATGTGCTGCTTTCCTCCTATTTAGAAGCAATTTTAATGCAAAGAAGCAATCAAAGTTACATAAAAACATATGGTGAGTGAACTTGTAGATGGTAGATACCAGAGCAATAAAGCTTAAATAACAACACAGATTTAAATAAAAAGTAATATCATAACAATATTTCTAGCTAAAATTGTTATTTTTTTCTTAGAGATAAATGGATCATTGCACCAAATATTTCCTGTTTATTTCCCTGGATTCCCTGGAAACCAGATGGTAGATCTGGTCAACACAACCTTTTAGATACCTGACAAGTGGCTGCAACTTCTGCCTTTTTAATCTTCCCTAGAGAGGGGACATCTATCTATGTCTGTCTATAGACTATCTACATGGTCACTAGAAGTCAAAACAACTAGATGGCCCATGGTCAATCAGAGAGGGAAGGGCGATAGTATTTTTTGCTACATGTTCAAGATTGCTCCTGAGAGGAGATGTTGATTGAGAAGTCTGTGATCTTGCTAGCATACAACTGACAGTTTGAAGTACTGTAAAAGCAGATTGGCTTCAAAACAAGGCTGACTGGGGTTTTGTTATGGTTTGGTTTTTTTTCTTTTTGTTTTATATTTTGTTTTTTGTTTTTATTTTTTTATGTTATGGCACTAAAAACAATACAAATAAAAAGACTGAGGAAAATTGAGGTGTATGGAAGCAGGAAGAATTAGATTCAGTCCCTTATAGTATATAAATAGCAAGGTACAGTGCTTCTATTTCCATGAATTAAAACAAAACTTTTAATTTCAGACACAAATTTAAAGTAGATTAAAATGGTACTATATAACATTTACTTTTGAGAGTGGTTAGTCCATTCTGGTAGGGTTTAAATTACTCAAAATTGCAGCAGATGTCACTCTTGTAGCCAAATTACACATTACCTTAATGACTGAACAGAGTTGTTTCAGAAGCTATGGAATCTTGTTTGCAGTGCTATGTCCTCTGTGGAAATAGTTAATCCTGAAGCTACTGTTTGCTGTAGAGCTTCTGGAGAAAATTTTCTGTTGCAATGGTACTGGTGGTTCCAATCTTTGCCAGAGTCCCAGTACCGCTAAACTCTACACAGCTACTAACTAAATATAAATATGTAAGATAATTGTATTTTATGGGATTTATTTATTTATTATTTTGACTTAGGCGCTGCCCAACTCCAATCAACTCTGGGTAGTTCACAGCATAAAAACAGAACAACAAATATGCAGCCAGGTTAAACCAGTGATAAATAGATGGTAGATCTGGTCAACACAACATATTACATACTTGACAAGTGGCTCAATTTCCCTAGCCCAAAGCCTGGGAGAAGAGATGACATTTTAATATGACATTCAGCCTTGAGTTTTGCTATGTGTTTATACATAGTAGGTAAATCAAGAAAAACAAGAAAAAGTACCATCCAAGATGATCTAAAATTTGTAGTTATTCACTTTAATAAATACAAGGTCATAAATTTTTAATATGTATTTTAGTATATTAAAGTTCCCAAAGAGTTAAAAAGAGAAGTACTCTGAAAGTAAAAAAGAAAGTGTTCTTACAGCTACAGACTGTAGCACTTGAATAGGGTAATAATCAGAAATAATCCCACTAAGTTCAAGGGACTTGTTTACTAGTAAAAAGATATAGGACTGCAGGCTCAGTTAACTTAATTTTGCAATCCAGTACTCATTAATCGATTCAGCCTTTTGAATGCACTGGAACTTTTGAGCAGATGTGTATAAAATTGCACCGTAACAGATTTTAAACAATATCCTGTACAATTGCTCTTCCCCCTTCCTGTAACTTTTTACTGAAAAGAAAGACAAGAATTTAAACCAGACAACCTGTACCAAAATGAAGGTAAGAATCAAGAGTTACATTTCTTTTTACTACTGCATGGCAAATGGTGAGGTGTTTTGTAGGTCCCAATGCTTCTGTAATACAGGAAGAAATCTTACATGCAGAGACTGAAAAGGGCAATATCATTATTCCTGTTATGAAGAAAATTAATGCCTTTTTTAAAAAAAAAATTATATCAAGAGAGAGAGAGTACACTAAATACTGCTTTTATAACTCCAAACTAAAATGCATTTTAAACAAATGATTGATAATATACCACAGTTCTACTTTTAGGAGTCCTTCTTCTCTCAGAAAATATAATTCCTGAATTGGTCTTTAGTTAAACTGAGAGAATTATGAAGCTTCCAAGGCTTTGAGTCTTAATACATTTAATGTAGATTCAAGTTTCATTGACATAATAGAGGCTTCTATCTATCAATAGTAGTTTTTAGAAATCCAGTGGCTTTTCTCAGATTTAAATATTTTTTCATCAATATTTAATTGTGCTGACATAAGTAGAATTTAGAACATTCAGGAAGATGTGCTTTCTGTAACTACAACTTCTTTTCTGAGTTTCTAATCCTTCTTTGGAGAAAATAAAACAACTAATCAAACATATCAGAATATTACATATCATGTCCAGATAGAATCTTCAGTATATTTAACTTGGAAATAAACCTCATGGAATAAAATGAAACTATCATCCGGGTAAAAATAATTTTATTAGAAACTTATTTTTCTATGAATCTTTTTTATCATTTTCAAGATAGACTTTGTAAGCAGTTAATTTAATCCTGTCTACTGGCAATGTAATGCAGCATAAAATTAAGGGCTCCTTATTTAGATCAGTTTCAAGCAGCATTATCTTTTCCTTGAATAGCCAGTTAGGTGGTGAATAGAAATAGAATTGAATCTTAGGATTGTGTTAACATAAAACATATTTTCATAAACCGAGGACTGAAAACTCTTAGTTCACAGTTAAACTAATATCCTGGAAAGTTTGTAATTATGATAAATATAAAACTATGTGGGATTGCATTACCACTTTAAAGCTTGTTACACTTAGATGGCAGAAATGAAATAGATTATATAGATCATAAATTCATTTGGCAGCAATCCCAGATATGCAGGTGTTTTTCTCTCACATCAAGCTCAAGCCTTAAACTGAAGCTGTCTGACTGCAGCTGTCTTTGTCTTCCAATTTTAACTTTGTTTTACTGTAAGAGTGCACCTGTACATGAGACTTAATTATTCTGTAATGCAAATGTAAAAGCTATAGTGGCAAGTGTGTACTTTTAATTCCTCTTATGCATTTGGCACTCATTAGGAATACTACCAAATGACAAAAGGAATATGAAGGGAAACACGTACCTTACACATATGCAAAATATTACATGTCTGAGATTGAATGCACAGCATGTAAGATGTTCTCTGTTCTCAAGATAATGTTGCAAAAATGCTTTTAAATAGCTAGAAAAAGCAAGACTGAGTAAATGCATGTGTATATGAGTATTATCATGATGTAGCATAACAAGAGAAAAGCAATGATTGCTTGGTACAGTCACCTGGTGAGGAATAGTGTGTAAAGCAGCTGTTTATGATCTTACTCTCTGAAAATTTACAGTATCCATATATAAAGTATAGTAAAAAAAAAAAACTCCATGTAAAACTATTTTCCACATGAGTAGAAAGAAAGTGGAGGATGTGAAATAATATTCTTGCATTCTTTAGACTTAACTGCTTTTCTATTTTATAGAATTTGGTATTTCCAAGAACAGGGTGAATTTTGTAGAATCTGCAAAATGTGTAAAATTCTACGTTGGGATTTGCAGTCACCTGCTCATGGCTCCATAGTATGACGCCACACCTAACATAACCTGAGTCCCTTTGTTTGATTTGAAGCTAAAACAGTCAAAATGGCTGGAGGTCCTGCATGTCAGCCTTCTCTATCCAAAGAATGAGAAGGTAGGAACTTTGAAAAGACTAATAGGGGATAAAGGATTAGAAGATGAGGTGAGGCTGTCATGCAAACCACCCATTGACTAGATTAATATTGAATGAGCAGTGGTGGTGAATGAAACCATTAGTAAAACTGCATTATGACTTCATGCTGTATGTTGCCTAACTGTGTAAATGTATCTTCTCTTCTTGTATTGCAGTGACCACCAATTTCATGGACGTAGTTAAAGGCATGGAACAAAGCATATTGGGAGAAATAATTTTCTAGCTTGCATATGTTAGATAACTAGAAAAAAAAGTTAGTAGGCACTACTGTTAATCGTCAGGGCTGTGTTGTCATTCTGCACACCAATAGCATTACTGTATATATTTTTTTCCCTTTATTGTAATGTTGTAAATTATGTTACATTGTATTATTTCAATGCAGATTTCAGTGCAGTAATGTTTATATAATAAAATTATTAACATTCTATTATTTAAAAAGCTTAAAGTGTTGAAATATTAAAAATGTCTTAATATGTAGTTCTGATTAAAATGGTCACTTGGTGATATTCTATGGATCACACTATTCTTTAAATTCTCTCCGCTTAGGACACCAATATATGTGAATTCGTTGGGATTAGATTTATCAATGTTAAAAGGGCTACACTTTTTATGTATCCTATGTTGATTATTTATTTATTTATTTATTTATTTATTTATTTATTTATTTATTCGGCTTGTATGCCGCCCATCTCCCCCACGGGTGACTCTGGGCGGCTCACAATAAAAAAGAAGAAATACAATTCTCTCCAAGATGGCTAAAAACTATAAATAATTTAAAAACATATTAAGAATACCCTTAAAAACCTCCTCTAATTTTGGCCCTATAAAAATCTGTAAGATGCTGGGGGGGGCAACCCATCATCCCACCAGCCATCTCCACAGGTGCGGGCCCCCCTCTGGCCCCCAGGCCTTCTGGCAAAGCCAGGATTTAATACCTTTCCTGAAGGCCATGAGGGAGGGGGCACACCGGACCTCAGGAGGCAGGATGTTCCATAGGGCGGGTGCTGCAGCAGAAAAGGCTCTCTGCCTAGACCCCACCAATCGAAATTCCCTGACCGGTGGGGACTGCAACCTGCCCCTTCTGCTGGACCGAGTGGGACGGGCTGAAGTGACCAGGGCGAGGCGGTTCCTCAGATAACCTGGTCCCGTGCCATGAAGGGCTTTAAAGGTAATGACCAACACCTTGAATTGGACCCGGAAACAAACTGGTAACCAATGCAGCTCGCGCAACAGCGGTGTTATATGCGCCCTCCTAGGGGCATTAAGAACTGTCCGCGCCGCCACATTCTGCACCAGCTGTAGCTTCTGGATACTCTTCAAGGGTAGCCCCATGTAGAACGCATTACAGTAGTCCAACCCAGAGGTGACCAGGCCATGAGTGACCATGCGGAGGTCCCCCTGATCCAGGAAGGGGCGTAACTGCCGCACGACACGAAGTCGTGCAAAGGCCCTCCTGGCCACGACTGCCACCTGCTCTTCGAGCAGGAGTTGTGAGTCCAGGAGAACCCCCAAATTACGCACCGGGTCTGTCTGGAGTAGTGCAACCCCGTCAAGAACCAAAAATGACAAAGTCCTAGATCTTGACGCTCCCCGTATCCACAGCCACTCCGTCTTACCAGGGTTCAGCTGAAGCCTGTTGTCCCCCTCCAGGCCCCCACAGCCTCCAGGCACCGCGAAAGGGTAGTCACAGCATCACTTAAGGCACCTGGGATGGAGATGTATAGTTGGGTATCATCAGCATACTGATGATACCTCACTCCATGGCGCCGGATGATCTCACCCAGCGGCTTCATGTAGATATTAAATAGGAGCGGTGAAAGCACTGACCCCTGTGGCACCCCACACAGTAGGGGCCGGGGGCTGGACCTCTCGCTCCCTATCAACACCGATTGGGTTCGGCCTTGGAGAAAGGAGCTGAACCAGCACAACATTGTGCCACCCAACCCCAACTCCTGCAGCCGACCCAAAAGGATACCATGGTCAATGGTATTGAAAGCCGCCGAGAGGTCAAGAAGAGCAAGGATGGATGCACTACCCCCATCCCGCTCTCACCAGAGATCATCTAAAAGTGCGACCAATGCTGTTTCTGTCCCATAACCAGGCCTGAATCCTGACTGTTAGGGGTCCAGATAATCCGTTTCCTCCAGGATCCTCTGCAGCTGCCGCGCAACCACCTTTTCTACCACCTTCCCTAAAAAGGGGAAGTGGGAGACTGGACGAAAATTGTCCAGGAGGGTGGGGTCTAGCGACGGTTTCTTGAGGAGAGGGCAGACCAAAGTCTCTTTGAAAGGCTTCGGGAACACCCCCTCCTGCAAGGATGAATTAATCACCGCCAGGACCCACCCTAGGGTCACCTCCTTGGTGGATCTAACCAGGAGGGACACGGATCTAAATCACAGGTGGTCGCAC
Source organism: Python bivittatus (assembly GCF_059951505.1). Taxonomy (NCBI): domain Eukaryota; kingdom Metazoa; phylum Chordata; class Lepidosauria; order Squamata; family Pythonidae; genus Python; species Python bivittatus. The sequence goes on along the minus strand of NW_028277058.1, from coordinate 16,348,955 downwards.
TGACAGCCCCGAGGACCCTGTCCACTTCCTCAGGGACAACAGGATCAAACCGCTCCCAGATAACTGGGCAAGAACACTCCCTGGGCAACTCTTCTGGACCTACTCCACGCTTGGCTTCCAACTGAGAGCGGATCTGAGCAATTTTATCCATCAGGTGTTCAGCAAATTCCTCTGCACGACCCTGCAAGTAGTCCTCCGCCCCCCCTTTTCGCAGGAGGGCCCGGGTGACCCTAAACAGGGCTGCAGGGCGACACTCTGAGGATGCAATAAGAGCGGAGAAATATTGACGTTTCGCCACCCTTACCGCCACTAGGTAGGCCTTAATAGCCGCTCTAACCTGTGTTCGGTCTGATTCGTCCCGAGTTTTCCGCCAGCGGGGCTCTAGCCATCTCTTAGCCCTTTTCAGCTCCCTCAACTCCTCTGTGAACCACGGGGAGCACCGGGAGTGATGGGCCAAGAGAGGACGCACAGGCACGATCCTGTCCAAGGCCCCAGCCGCCTCCTTATTTCAGGCTGCGGCCAGAGCCTCCGCTGGGCCGTGCAGCAAGGCCTCAGGAACAACCCCCAGCTCCCTTTGGAACCCATGCGGGTCCATCAGTCGCCTGGGTCAGACCATTCGAATAGGTCCCGCCTCCCTGCGGAGGGGGGCAGCATAGGAGAATCCTGCCGCCACCAGGGAGTGATCTGAGCATGACGGGGGATAATGTAAAATCCCCCACCAGATCATGCTGCCACTGCTCCAACAAGAAAACCATGTCTGGAGTGTGACCACTGTCCCGGGTCGGGCCATCGATGACCTGGGATAGGCCCATGGTAGCCATGAACTCCCGAGCTGCCTCTGAGGCCAACCCCAGGGATGGCAGATTAAAGTCCCCCAAGACCATAAGTCTGGGGAACTCCACTGCCAACCCCGAGATGGCCTCCAGCAGTTCAGGCAGGGAGGCTGCTATGCAGCAGGGAGGCTGGTACACCAGCAGCACTCCCAACTGATCCCATGTGCCCAACCTCAGGAACAGGGTCTCACATCCAGCAACTTGTGGAGCAGGGCCCCTGAAGGCCAATAGGGATTCCCTGATGACTACTGCCACTCCCCTGCCCTGGGGTCTCGGCTGGTGCCACACCCTAAACCCGGCTGGACACAATCCCGAGAGGGCTACTCCCCCCTCTGGTGCCAGCCAGGTCTCGGTGATGCACGCCAGGTCAGCCTGCTCCTCCCCAATGAGGTCGTAAATAAGGGGGGCCTTATTATTGACTGACCTGGCATTCAGCAGCAACAGACGAAAGCCCAGGCCTCTGTAGGCCTGCTGACCAGGGTCTGGGCTTGAGCTCTGAGGGCCGGAACACGCCACCGGTATAACGCATCGGGGGTGTCTTCCCCTGAAACGGCCTGCCCTCTGGCTCCCGCCATACCGCCCCTTGCCCGTCACCACCTGAATGCCCGCCCTAAACTGCCCGAGGTCCACCTCCCCCCCCAGGCCTTCCACTTAAAGGGCCCGCCATTATTATATTTATTCTGTAATAATCCTCAAATTTAGACCAACTCGATCCCTTCCCCAAACAAGGGTTTTGAATCTATATAGCAGTATCTAATTGAGGTTATCAAATAATCCTATCTTGAATTCTGATTTTAGACAGTGATCTGCAGATGAGAAGAATGTACTTTGTGCTAAGGTATCTTGTACAAGATTAAGAAAATGAAAATTAAATGACATACTTGTGCACCTGTTTTTACAATACAGTATCAATTTAACTTAAAAACCCTCAGGCTGATGCAGAGACCCTATGGTAGGCAGAAGCAAAATTTTGACACAGTGTGTTTGATTTAGTAATATCAGAAACAAAATGCCACTTTCCTTGGAGTACATGGCTTTTAAACCATCCTGGAAGTTTGCTGTCAGAAGAATGTAATAGACGGTATATAAAACCTTCTGGTAAAATAGTCTTGGGCTCAACTCTGGGGTGAAAATAGTATATTAACAGCCAGAAGAGATCTATTTCTTGCTGGTAATTTTCCATGCTGCAGAACTGTTTGTTCAAAACACAAACAGAAATAATTTAGTACTAATATGCCACTGAATAGCAAGCGAATTAACCTTAAATTGCAGGAAAGATGATAGTAATAAAATCAGTACTGCTATCTGAAAAGTATTAAGAATAAATAGTGCTACTGAATAACTGAGACTGCAGCTGTCATAATTCCCCTAAAAATCCTGGTCAGCACAATGCATGTTTAATGTATATGTTCATAAAATGAGGAAATGTAGATACGTCAAATCAAAATCTGTTGTGCTGAAATTGATAACTGAAGAAATGGTTAGAAAATACAAATATAGCCGTAGCGTTCAGTGGAAGAAGTCATTTTATACCAAGCATTAGTATCACCTACTTAAACCCACATTGAGATGCTTTGCTATAGTATCATTTATTTTATTGGCTTGACCATCCTCAAGTACTACTTGGTAATACAAGTGAAAGAGAAATCTATTAAAATCACCTGTTAGGAAAGTTTTTTCTGAATGAAAGAAAAGAGGTAAGTTTATAGGCAGTTTAAGAAATGTAATGCAATGCTGTTCCTTTTTGCAGCATTACATCTGTACTATTAAAAATTCCTTTGACAATAGTGTCTCTGTACTTGCAGTATATTTACCACTGAACTTTCCTGCTGACTAATGTTTAATAAAAAAACTCCAAAAACATAATAACATTTATTTTAAAGAACTGCTTATGGGGAAAATATGAACTAAAAAAAAAAACCTCTGGAAAATAACGTTTGAAATACTTCTGAGGGATTTCAAATACAACTATTTCTTCCCATATAATTGTTTCAGAAATGTATATATAAAATACTAGCAACGACTCATACATAAGACAATTGTTTTATTTAGAACTGGCCACTAACAGTGGATCTGTTATTAATGGTAGATATGGAATACAGGAAAATATGTTTGTATCATGTTTTACTGTCATCACTGACTTGATCTCATTCTATCATGCTACTTAAATACATAATAAATGGTAATTTTAGAATTGTATGAAAGGTATAATTTAATTGGAGATGTACAAGAGATATACTGTATAATATGAAATACAATCAATATATTCCTCTGAGAATAATTTCATATTTTTAGTAATGAAATTTTTGTTTACAGTGGTGTTACTTTGCCTTTAAGCTAGTATGAACTTTCGATGTCTTGATATCAGAGGAATTTAGAATAAGTCTCGCAATTCTTAGGGCAAGCATAACCTTTCACACAATATAATTCTCCAAAATGCAAATATAATGCAGATTACTATCATAACATTTTTTGATGTAAATCTCTAGTAAGTTAGCAAGCACCTAAATCTAAAAGGGATGAAGTTAATTCTTTCAGTGAGTTCAAAACCCATACTAGTCACCTCACTGTTCATCATTTTTTTTCCCTTTGATAATATGGAAATGATCATTCTAAGAAGTTAGACCTGTTCTCTTTCTTGTAAGCCCCAGAAAATTCAGTGAGATGTACTTCTCAGCAGACATAGATAAGATTGTTCTGGTAGGGCAAATATTTGTGAGCAGTGGAATTTTTCTTTAGAAAAAAAGCAAGCCTCCTTTGGGGAGCGGGGGGAATAAAATCCCCTAGCTAGGAAGTATCTTGCTTGTTTGGAGTTTTTAAAACCCCTTTTCCTTATGGAAGTCACCAGTATTCTATCAATACAGATATCGTTTGAAAGTTTATTTTGCTTCTTTTATGATGTCATTAACATGATCTCTCAAAAATGTGACATGGGGACCAAGGTAAGCAACCATAAAAATGCTGATATTCTGAGGAAGGAACATGCACTATTAAATGGCGCATAACTTTCTAGGGACAAAGGTTTTTGTTTCTTTCCACAGGGGTGGCTTCTGACCATGCTCAATTAAAGGGTGATAATCTCAAGAGAGAACAAGATAATTGAATTGATAAATTAGACCAACTCTTTATTTCAGCCTATAGCTAGCTATACAGTAATTGTTTCATGCCCAAATTGTTTTGTACACAAAGTATTTGCAAAGGGATTTTATTGTTCCATTATATGGATGGGGGGAGTTATTGATGTTTTTATATGGAGGGCTGCGTTTATTTGGGAGTACTTTGTAGAAGGCTGCAAAAATCGATAGTGGGTGATACCAGAACTGAAGGTGGGTGAGGCTGTTTGTGCCTTACTTTTCTTTATCTACTTTCCCACGAAGCAGGACAAGACAGATCGCTTTTACCAAGGATCTGAAACTATTTTCAGAGGACTTTAAAAATTAGGTTAAGGGCTGCAAGGGGCTTTTAAAATTAGGTCACAGATGGGCTCCTCTGCTCCACAGGGAGGAATCTCTTCCAGGAATCTCGGTCCTCAGAAACTGGATCAGTAGTTACCTTTTCCTTTTGATTTGATCTTAGTATTCATCCTAGCTAGTATTCATCCTAGCTGCTATTTACAGTGGAGGAAAAAAACCCAGTGTAATAGAATATATTTATATTTTGAATTTAGATACCACCCATCTCACGAGGAAGTAACTATATAGTTAGATACTCAATGGATTCCTTTTCTGTTTTGCTTTAAGTGTAATTTCTTACATAGCACACCATAGCTTTTTTAATATTAAAAACAGATTAAAATGTCTTACTTCTACTGTAGGATAGTCACTTTGTCAGCAGTTTTCTGACTTGATTTTATGGTGACAAGATAATGCTGGTACCAAGTATCAGTGCCCCACCCTGTCAGCTTAAAAGATTATTCAGGGCAAACCTGAGTGTGCAGTCAATGAGAGTTTGCAGCCAAATGCTCCTAACAGATATGTTTGAGACATGTTTACAGACATACCTGTCACTCACATTTTACAGCAACCGAAAGGATAGAGATGTTACATTACAGTATATTAATGGAAGCACAGAGGAATCTAATCTTATTTAACTTAACCAAATAACATCTTTCTCTTTGTTTTCATATAAGCCTGAAAACAGTTTCAGAACGTTTTGGTTTGGAAGTACCTGGTTGGATTACTTTAATACACTGCATATTGGAGCCGTGTTTGGAAGATTCAGTACATGTAGAATATAGGCTAGGGCAATTTTAAGTGCTACAATTCCTTACAATAATATTTTGTGATTCTGGCTGCCCATTTGCTACTGTGCTGGCTACATAGTCCTGTACTACTTTCCAAGTCCTATGTAATTTTTATTGCAATAGCCTGAACAAGTTCCTTTTGCTATAGAAATACACAGTGCTTTGTCCATTAAACTTTTCTGCTAAAGCTTTTCTCTGAATGCCTATTTCAGGGTTGATGTTAACCAGGGACAAGGCTGATTTTTTTTTTTCCTCTTGCAGGAGGGCTGTTTTTCTTTGCAGATATGGAATGTTGCATTTGGTGCCAATCTTTTATTTACTATTGTTATTTTATACGCATTTTAAAAAATAGTCTAGGCTACTTAAGTATGATTTATCTATACTATTTTTATCTGCTATTTCTAGCTCTGTGTTCCATGTTGGTATTACAGCTGCACTGTGAATTGTCCTGGGATTAATTTTTAATGAGGATATTCTATGAATATTTTAAATAATTCAACATTGCACTTTTACTATACAAATAACCAGGCTGAATGTCTTGAAGCAAAAATAGCCCCAATTGTTGCATTGATAGGATAATGATACTGAACAATGTTCAAAATCCCAATTAGGAGAACTGTTAGTTTCAAAGCCAGAAATTTACATAGTTGACATCGTTAATGTCAAGCACTGGAAAGGGGTACACTTACATTTCACTTACAATTGCTTCGTTAGGAGAGAAAGTATTCTTAAAACAAATAGATCTCTCACGGTTAGTAAAGCAGCACAAGAAAGAATGATGTCAAGGACCTGAATGCTAGGAACTGGTTACAAATATTTGTACTGTATCCCATTTGTGTGGTACCAAAATAATTTGGACCCCCCCCCCACACTTTTGGAAGGTTAAGAGGCTGGTGCTTAAGCTACCCACCACAACCATTAAAATCTTTAACTGCTCAAAGTAGGGCAATTTCCCCCTTTTCAGAAGCTGGTTAAGGAGCAAAATGGGTGCCTCTGCAAAGGCTTTTCCTCTTAACATTTTTTTTAAAAAATGGCTCTTCCCATTCTGGTAATACGCCATCACTGGGCACCCTCTCTGTAGCCCCTAGACAGAGCACAAAAGCAAATTGTAGCTCCAAATCCTAAAAAGATTGCTCATTCCTGGTGGATTTCTTAAACTAAAGCAATGCATAAGTATTCTAGTAAGTAATGAACAGGCAGCAAGGAATGCCCAAGTCATCATACGTTTAACATCTGGACTAGAAAATAGTCACAGATCCAGATATTGGCTACCAATAGCTTTAACTAGAATTGTCCTTTAGATTTGATTAGAAGAAAGAAAACTATGTAGTGGTGTCTGTTCTAACAAAAGATAATTGAAAGAGGCAAAGTGTGTTTTGAGTTTTTAACTCTCTAAGGGGAAGGATAGTAATTCAAGATCTGGCTGCTTTTCTTTCCTGAACTCTTAAGAGTGTTAATTCTTAATTGACAGGGAGGTGGCTTTAATTGGACAGGCAACCTTGTGTGGAATTTCCCTTCAATTAATTTTCACGAGAGGGAGAACATGCTTTTTTAATTCAAGCAGTAGTCAAGGCATATGGAAAATAATAAATACAATTCTTGTTTCTGGAAATTCCATGAGTTCCCAGTTCCCTTTCCATAATGAAATGGGAAATGTTTGGGGGCATTTCTGTAATGTTTGAGTAAAAGCAATGAGCACTGAGTAAAAGCAACAAGCACAAGAGCCAGATTGTCTGCGTTCCTCTGTAACACAGGGCGGATGTTTAATTTTAGTTATGAAATTAGCCCTGTCACAATGTTCAGGTAGTCCTTAACATATGACCATTCAAAGTTACCACAGTGCTGAAAAAAGTGACTTATGGTCCTCGCAGTCATGTGATCAAAATTCAGGTACTTGGCAACCGTCATGTATTTACAACGGTTGCAGGATCCAGGGGTCACGTGATCGCCATTTGCAACTTTCCCAGGGACTTCTAACAAAGTCAGTGGAGGAAGCCGGATTTGCTTAATGACCGCGGTGATTCGCTTAACAACCATGGCAAAAATTGTAAAATTGGGCATGACTCACTTAACGACTGCATCACTTAGTGATGGAAGTTCTGGTCCCAATTGTCATAAGTCGAGGACTACCTGTACATTTGACATCTCCTGGCCCTTGGTTTTAAGCATCCTGTGCTTCATTTTCTTTTAAAGTTAATTTATTGTCCATGGCCAACTGTCTGTAGCTATGAAATCTTTTGCCTCTGCCCTTAGCAGAGGGAAATGAGAAGGAAAGCAGCTCTATCCATCAACCCTATAAAATGACCAGCCTTATTATGCTGTCCCACTCTCTGGCTTGTATACAACTAGTCATTGTTGAGGACAGGTATTTAACTTCAGTAACTAGTACCTGAATTGTTTTTGTTTTGTTTTACCTTCCCTCCCGTCTCTTTTCATCTCATATCTTTTAGATGGTAAGCCACTTCAATTACTTTTTTTCTGAAGAGGATAAAAATGCTATAAATAAATACATAAATTTCACGTTTGTATACTATTCCATCCCAAGTACAAACTAATTTAAGTGACTCACAGGTTAAATGATGCCTGTTAGCATAGACATTTCAAGAAGGGAGGTAGCTGTTGAACTATGCTGTTCAGTTGTCTGTCTGCTGTAGGCAACTCCCTCTGCTGTTGAGAAAATGTCATTACTGAGAAGGAACATGCAACATGAATTCATGGAAATATATTTGAAGCAGTTGTTAAGCAGATCCTATCCAAGCAATCAGAAAGAAAGCAATGTGCCAGTCAGTCTCTTTTTTTTAACCTGGTCAGGAGATACAGGAAGAAACAGGTTTTGTCTTGACTACATATGCTGTAATTGCTAATTTGGCTACTGCCAAAATTGTTGCTTGCTAAATTACTGGTATGTATTTGTAGAGCTTCTGTTAAAGACATTACCTATATTGTACACTTCCACTATTATATTCTGGAGCAATCCTTTGGGGAGAGGAGGGGCAAGTGTGCATAGTAAATGGAAGTAAATGTACTTAGCCAAAATAGAAACTAGAACATTTATGAAGAGTCATAATAAACAGGTGTTATACAGAGAATAATGGTTATGAAGCTGCTCCCAGCATACAGTCTTGTTTATCTAAAATAGTTATAACACAGAAGGCAAGTAAAGGAAATCAAAGGCAGAAATAAGCCTGCTAGATGAAGGAGGGGAGAAAAACATTGAAGCAAGTACTGAATCGCAAAATGTATACTGAGGAAGGGCAAAGCTGTCATAGCAATCCAGAACTTGATAACTTCTCGGTCATCTGAAAGCAGTTTTTGATACTTGCCACATAAACTTATTGAGTAACTGTGTTTGCTCACCTTCTCCCCCTACTTCTACAAGACCAAATCTAGGAGGTCTTATAATGGTGAGGAAACAATTTTATGTTTGATTTTGGCTGAAGTTTAGTATTTTATGGCAGCATGAACATTTTAACATTTTAAAGTAGCTTCATCTTTACCATAAAAGTCTCTTGTCCATATTCTCCATTCCCTTCTGAGACAGGAGCCAAATTAACCACTTGAATAGAAATGCTTTCCTGCCTTTTGCCCCATTCTCTCTGTATTCTGGTGCTATCTATAAATGTCATTCTATTTTGTTTTTACTGGTGTTTTAAATACTTGCTGGGCACTTTTCTTTGATGGTGTTTTAGAATTTGGGTTAAAAAAAATGCTTACTTTTTTTAGTAACAATGTTTAATGATTTTCTTAAACAACACACATAAGAATAAGAAAAAATACAAGACTAGTAAATAGAATTCAAATAATTCAGAACAGATTCTGAACTAGAAACCTGGAGACCATTTTAGGCATGGAAAGCTGTTTGAGTAACTTTGGACCACTCTTTCAGAGCAACCCATGTTACAGGGTTATTGTTATGGGGAAAATAGGAGGTGGGAGCATTACGTACACCACCTTGAGTTGCACAATAAAGACAAGATGTAAATCTCATAAAGTATAATACAAAATAACCTAATGGGGGGGGGGGAACCCCTGCTTTCCTACAACATAAAAATGATAATTGCATTTTTATACAAAGCAGGACAACTGATTTTTTAAAAAACAAACCTCAACCAATTGGAATCATGTTATCCCATTTTTTTTCTTTCCACTGATATAAAGTTAGTTCAAAGGCTGAGATTTGGTAAATTCCATTAAGTCAACATTTAGAGTCCAGTACATTCTCATCCTTCCAAGATAAAAAGATCAACTTTTTTTTCAAAAGGCAAACCATGATATCCAAAGCTCTTCATAACTCGACACATTCTGTTTTGGGGGGAATCTAACAACAACATCTTTAAATCTTATCTACCAAGAGTCTGATCTATCTTACTATCTTATGAAAAGGGAATAGTGGGCATGACTCAAAAATAATGGACTAATGTACCTTAAAATGTATTATATCTCCAACACAAAAAGGATGATAGCCATCTGTTGGGGAGGCAAATGAAAAGCTGTGGACTTGTCGTTCTATTGATGCCCTGAAATACACAAACCTAACATACCACTCCAACTGTATCACTATCAGGAATCCCAATATACAATTTAGCCAAAGAGCTCACCCCAACATTTGGACATCTCATAAATGGGAGTGAACATCAATTCACCTCTGAAGTGCCTCGTATCAAAAACCTAACTATTGAGGAATATGAAGTTATGGTTTCATCTGATGCCACAGCATTCTTCACATCCATAGATCCAGAACTGGCGAAACACATTGCAGCATAATTACACAACATGCTAAACCTAACAGAACATACAAAATTGAAATACCTCTGCCTCACCACTTTCAATTCAATGGACAAATATACAGATAAATCAGAAGATCACCCATCTTGGGATTCATAGCTCATACTGTGATACAATGCACAGAAGTAATAGCATTCCTGCACATACCACCCAAATACGGGTCCGTTATGTAGACAACTCTTTCATCATGACAAAAAAGGAGCAGTTTATTTATTTATTTATTTAAATTTATTGGCAGCCCAACTCCAGTGGACTCTGGGCAGCACACAAAACTCAAAAAACATAAAAACAGCTAAAGATATGACAGTTAGAGAAGATATGTGAGACAGTCAACAATACCTTTAAAGGAGTAAAATTTACAAGAGAAGAAGGAAATAATAAACTTCTCTTTCGGATATCCTTATTAACAGAGGAAACAATGGCAGACTACAAACCCAAGTATACCCATACTGATCAAACACTTCACCGCCAAAGCAACAACACTACTGCCTCCAAAGGGCCTGTGTAAGAACATTATTCAGATGAGCAAAACCGCACTGTAGTAACCCAGAATCCAAAAAGAGAAACATCTCATGTAACAGATACTACACAATTTTCTTAAAAAGCGCCTAGCTACGTGAGCTACCGACATAGCTATCACAACAAATGAAAAAGATAACACTCCTATACATCAAAAACACCTCTCAAACAACCAGACAACTCTCAGACAACTACAACCTCTTTCCTGTGGCATCCTTGTAGCACACAAACCAACAAAGCCCCTCCAAAACATCTTCCGCGAATCCAAAGGCCCAGGAACCAAAGAAGCAAAAACAAGATTCATCTTCAACATAAAATGTAACAGGCACTATATAGGACAGACAGGTAGGAGACTGACAGAATGTATCCATAAACATCAGAAGTCAGAAGACATGATGAAAATTCCCTACAGACAACCACAATTTCAACAGGGAAACTGTTAACATTTTAGATCAAGTCAAATCCAAAAATCCTAGGGAATTCCTGGAAGTTTGGCATTCTGACAAATCAGACATCACTGGACACATAGAGATAAACCCCATTTATACATCATTTAAAAGTCATAAGCAAAACCCCAGGAGGGAAACAAACAGTCCACAGTACATCCTCTGCGGTAACCAAAACCCAGATAATCAGGAAACAGCAGCAAATAAACAAGTAGGGAAGAAACAATGCCCTAATTAAGGAACCATCAAAGATATAACCATAGAAGGGCAAGCTACTGTATATAAACAACCAACAAACTCCACTCTCCCATGTGTTGATGATGTTACCTAGCCTGGTAATGAAATGTGTGTAGGAAAATAACCAAGCTCAGAGAACACCAAGAACCCAACAGTTCAACCCTGAACTACAAATATTCTCTACTATTGCATTCAGTTTTGCTACCCTGAGTCAGTTTTTATTGGATTTTTAAAAAAACTTAAGTCTTTACATGGAAAACCAGTAAAAACCCCAAGTTAATGTATCAAGTATCATTTAGAGGACATGCTTTGTTTCAGGGCCTTTTTCTGAACAGCAAGGAAGATACACTCTGGCATATAATCTGTGGCTACCTGACCCTTCTAGTAGTTGCTGCTCAATTATAACATTTAATGAAACAAAATAGGGTTATTATTAAAATGCATAGTGAATAATTATTTGTATTTAAATTAAATTAATATATTGCATTTAGATTTGGGAGTATAGTTCCTAGCATATTAGTCAAAGGCCAAGTTTGGTCTGCAACTGAAAAATCTTTACACAATCTTCAGCGGTTCGAGCCCAGCTCTGTGCAGCAGAGTGAGCTCCTGCTTCCTCCCCAGCTCCTGCCAACCCAGCAGCTCGAAAACTTACGTGAGTAGATAAATGGGTACTCTCACCCCGGTGGGAGGAAAAATGCTGGCGGCGCCTTGCAAAGGAGACAGGAGCAGTTGCCGGTAACGCAGAAGCCGCGCACACCCGAAAAAGGCACAAAGCAACGGAAACCCCGCCTCCTGCGCTCGCCAGCTGGGCTCTGCTCTAGGAAGGAGGCACTGGCAATCCACTTCCGAAACACCTTGCCTTGAAAACTGCAGGGACTCCAGGCAGTCCAGGCAGTTGCTGCAGAATCGGAAATGACTGAGTGCAGATTAAAAAAAAATAAAAAAATTTGGAGCCACTGTGCATTGCTGTGCCTGTGACTTACATGATACAGCTATTTCAGTCTAAATTTTGCAGTTAAAGGTGCATTGGCATTATAATTGACCTCACAATAACGTAAACATCAATGAGACTTAAGGCAAGTTTGTCTTGACTCTAAGGACCTCTTGAGAAATAACTATGAATTATTGCTATAATTTTGACTAATAATCAGTTCACCTAACTTCTCCAGGTACCTCTTTAGCTAGGCTGCCTGTTGCCCTTCCATTATGTTTTCACCTTGAAAGCAACGTGGTTACCAATGATTTGATGACTACAATAAATCCAAAGTCTTGGGGGTATCTTTTGATTTTGAGCTGAAAAGAATATGTAACATACTAGAAGCATCAATCCATATTCATGCAACATCCATCCATTCTTGACTCTATCTCTTCTTGTTTTATCGCAAACACTTCTTAAGTATCCCTGCCGCATTCAACATTATGTCTTTCCTGACGTATCCAATTCTCACTTCCCTATAACAAGATGGGCAGAAGCATATTCTTACACATAGCCATTTTCACTTCTTTCAACAAGTGTTTATTCATAGCAGCAGACATGCTATGTACTACCTTTCTGCCAGCATTTACATGTTATAAGATTTTTCCATCCATTTTTTCATCTTTAGTATATATTCTACCAAGGTACACAAATTCATCTATTGCTCTAATTTAGATAGATGGATGGATGGATGGATGACAGACAGACATTCAGTTTTCATTATCAGAGATAACTAATTTAATATTTTATTTATTAGTTTTTAGATCCATACTCATCATTGCATCTTTTTTTATCATTGTTTTCTCTCTATACCTATTAAACAGTAACTTTCTTTTATCCTCATTGTTTGCAGCAATCATTCTCTTTATGCTTTTTTCTTCATCTATAGTTTTGTTCATGTCATCATACCACCAAACATCCTTTTTCATATTTCACAAGAGCATAACTCCACACACTTCTGTTGCCTTCCTGTTAACTGAAAGAACAGTACTGGCAAGTTTTGCACATTTAGCCATAAGTGTAACTAAAGCCCAATTTTATCTCAGATATGCTCATGCTATTCTATGCAACCTAAAATATCTAATCTAGAAACTATCTTGCAAGACAATCTACTGTTGCCCACATTCCACCAACTAAGAGGTACATGTAGTGCACTCAAGTACATTTAATTTATTTTTCAAATATTTACACACACTCACTAATGGTTCCAAGTAGTTAACAAAATATAAGGGATGGAACTAGTATAGTGGGAACCAATGAATCTCAGGCTGGACAGAAATGTTATATAAGCAGTGAGAAAGTATCTCAAATTCTCAAGGCTGGGAAAAGAATGGCTCAAAGTCTAAAGACTCAAAAAGTGGAGCAAAGGACTAGATTTTGAACCTAAAGCAAAGAAAGATGGATGACTTGATTTCTGTGTTTTGTAGTAGGTAGATTTGAACAAATCTTTCTTGTTTGCAATAAAGCAACTTATTGATCCATAGAATGAAGCACCTTCTACAAGCAATTTCCTGAATACAGAGTTCAATATCTTAAGTGTTGAAATTTTTAGCAAATATGAAATCTGATACAAAAGCAAACTGAAGAATAAGACTCCTACAGTAACAAACAAAACAAGCTGTAAAAGTGGTTTCAACCAATTAAAGTCTGCAGCAAGTAAAAGCATAATATAACTAAGAACAGAAAGCACATTAACTTTAACATTAGAAGAGGAGATGTGAATGTACCAGTTCTAGGAAAACAATACATAGCATCTATGTCTACTTTTAAAGAGAGCCTTAGAAGATCCCTCAGATCCCTGAGCCATGAAGTACAGTGGGAATAGAAAAGGGGAACAAAATCACAAAGTACAAAGTACTGGTTCGGTAGAGTGTTCTGTAATATGCAGAATACGGCCTGCCACACTTTGCTGCAATGATACTCCTGACATTCCTCAGCAGACACCAAGCTGCATGGGGGTTCTTGCCATCATATATCAGTAATCTAGAATGCCACATATTTTCCACCTCTGATTTAAAGTATCTTCTTCAAAGGTATTTTTGAGGTACGAGCAATATAAGTTTTTGGTTTAAAGCTCTATTTCAGAAAAGGTTGCATATTCCTGTGTAAGAAATGAATCTAAATGTTTTCACTGTCATTCAGTCAAGGGAGACTCCAGGCCCCTGGACAGCACTTAACAGCGTCACTTACAGTATTTAGCCAGGAATCAAAATGAACAGTTGGAGCATACTGATAAAATCTGCTTTCGTGCCTCCAAAGGATTTCACCCAGTGACTTCATGTGGCTATAAATAGTGGGGACAGTGTTGAGCCCTGGGTCAGCCCTCACTTAAGGTATTTAAGGCTTAATCTCTCACCCTGTCTGATTAAAAACGTTCCTTCAGGAAGGGATACAGTGACCACCAAAGATTTCTCAGAAGGATACCCTGATTGATAATATCAAAAAGTACAGAGATTAAGCAGGTCACACCAGTCCTTCTTAATCCTGCCAGAGATCATCAATAAGCATCTCTATGCTGAACCTAGGCCTGAAACCAGACTGAAATGGGTCCAGATAATCTGTATCCTCTAAGACCCTCTGCAGTTGCAACCAAACCACTTTCTCCACAACTTTCCCCAAAAAGAGAAGGTTGGAGATAGGGTGATAATTCTCCAGTATATCTAGGTTGAGCAATGGCTTCTTAAGGAGAGGATGCACCACCACCTTCTTCTCAAGGATGCATTTGCCATCACCCTAAGGTCTCCATCACCTCCCTGGAGAGGCAGGGGTCCAGATTATTTGGCTGGGCTGATACTGCAGAGGACTTTGTTCGCTTCCTCAGGAAGTACAGGATCATACATTCCTTCTCAAGGTTAGCTCTGTACTCCTCTACAGCAGGTCTACCCTCTCACCCACAATAACACTGTGGCTGAGGGAAGCTTTATTATAGGCAGACTTTGTATTCAGCAGCAGCGGCCAGAGGCTCCAGTCATGGGATCGAGAACAGGCGCCAGAAGTGCGGATTGGTTTCAAATAGCCAGTCCCCCCTCTCCAAGGATTGTCCACCCCTGTCTCCCACCATGTTTTCCCACCATATTTCCATCTGCCGGTCACCACCCTAATGAATGAAATCTCCTCTAAACCCCTCTGCTCTCATTCCCATTCCTACTTCTAGGAGTATGGTCTCCTATTAACCCCTTCCCTCTCTTCTCCATCAGCTTCCACACATCCTCAGTCACCTCCACTCAACAATCCCCTGGCTGCTCTTGACCACATGGTTAATTCTGCACCCACTATCTCCAACCTTCAATGAATGACTCACCACTCAAAAATCCACCCAACCTTTCAATACCTTCACTTTCACCAGAGATGGCAGAAGGACTCAGTCTCTCGTCATCCACCTCTTTCCACCCTCAGCAAGGTTGCTGGAAGTATGTTTAGCTGTTTGCGGTTTCATTTCTAAAACACTGATTTGTTAAGAGTGATTTTGTGGCATTAAATTCTGATCTCTAAGCCAACCTTTTAAAATTATGTGCACCAGAGAATAGTATAGAAGTCTTGACTTCATGGTATAAAAATATGAGATAAATAGAGTTACTAAATTAAAGCTCTTTTAAAAGAGAGAGAACAGGTTCATTCAGACAAGGCTAGAAAAAGCTTTTCGTGTCAAGAATGAAGGGCAGTTACTACAGATGAAGCACTGAGTACATGTCATTTCTATCAAGCAGCAGTTTTCACACTGAATCTTGCAAGAGAACAGCAAGAGAGAGAAACCAGCATCAGCTAAGAGAAACAGGCTTCTGAGAGCAGCCTCCAAGGCAAATGGGCCATTTGGTCTCCTGGGACATTGTGGTTTATTGATGCTATTTTTATAATGTTATCTAAGTGATGCACGCAACACAAAAATGATTCCAAAAGGTAAGGCAAGATGAACTGTCACTGATGTATTGGGAGCATATATCCCATCCATTTATGCAGGAGTGTACCCACATGTATATATCCTTTATCCTCTTGTAATTGTTGTACAGTATTTAGTTAATCTAAACTAGATTTGTTCAATTAAAAAAAAGATAACTTTCCAAAATGAATCTGTATTAAATATTTTGTTAATAAAGGGAAAGTTCTTTTCACTTACTTGTAATTTCCTAAAAATGATATTCAAAGGGACTTCTTTTCTAGAATCCTTGTTTATCACAGAACATGTGTGAAGCACTACCTCCTCCTCTTCTTTTTAATATAATAAGTGATAATTGTCCCCCTTGGGCTCACCTTGCCTGCTGTTGCCTAAAACATTCAAGTTGTTATCTAGATGAATTGGTTAGAAAATGAGGACACGTATTACTTTAAAATCAGACAGACAGAATTAATATAGCTCAATTTAAAAGCCCCAAACATCTGCAGGTTTTCCTTTACACCTTTTCTTTTCTTTTCTTTTCTTTTCTTTTTTGCTCCCTTGTAACTGCATGGACTTGTTTTCTTGGCAAGATTTTCAGAAGTGGTTTGTGCTTGCCTTCTTCCAAGGGCCAAGAGGAAGTGACTGACCCAAGTCACCAGCTGGCTTCATGCCTAAGGCAGGACTAAAATTCACAGTCTCTCTGCTTCTAGCCTGGTGCCTTAACTGCTACACTGTACTGGCTTTTTTTCCTTTGCAGAGCAACTGAAAAAAATAATTATCCTGAAAGCTATGTCCTTCCGAGCAATTTAAATAGAGTGTGGAGGATGGAAGAAGCAAACCAGTGCATATTGCTAGTGTGAGAAAAATGAATCTTTGGGTGAAAAAGATTTTGGGATATTTGGGAACAGTTGGACCAGAAACTGTCATTCGCCAAGAGATAGCTGTTTCATCCATGTAGAAATTGTATTAGGACAAAGCACACTTCATTGGACACACCCTGTAAATGTACATTCACCCCTTTGCTCTGGATTCTCTATTGCATGTTGTTTGTAGTAAGGCAGGTTGAAATTCTAAACCCGTGTGCTTGGGGTATGACCCTTACTTCTGAGTAGACTGCTAGGGGAATGGCAGTATGAAGTATTCAACCTGTCATCCAAGAATAGACATTTCAGGGTTGTGATTATTGGCAAGGAACTCTGCAAGCTATAGTTCAGCAAATCCAGGGCCACCAGTTCCCATTCCTGAGATATTTAATTAGTTTCTCAAAATGTTTTTACAATTTTGTAAGGTGTTTCTTTCTTGTTTTCATTTATTTTGTTTGTTAGATTTATCCTCCTTTTCTGCAAGAGCCAAATACGGCATACGTAGCACTTTTCCCTCCAATTTTTCTCCTGACAAGAACCATCCTGTCAGGGTAGGGTGGGATGAAAGAGAGTGGCAAGCTCAAAGTTACCCAGTCATCTTCTAATGCTGAGGGTGTACTTGAACATGAGTCTAACAGTACCGTCTCATACTTATTTAACTCAAAAGTAAGTCCACTGCGTTAAAGTTACCCGGGTTTATTCCAAACAATCTTTCCAGCTCTTTTCTTTACCTTTCTTATATTCAACTTTGTTTTAAAGGGTAGCATAGAAAACTATACATGTGGCAAAACAAGCGTGTTTGAATTCTTTCTATCTGACCAAGTTTGAAACTTAATTTTTTCTCCCTGATTATGCCCAGGGATTTGTTCTTTCCAAGAAAGTATCCATAATGTCACTCCGCAGTGAGATGGGCAGTGACAAATTTGAAAAATAAATAAATAAATAACTGGGTTTCTTAATTTTAGCTTAGCATGTTGTGCGAACTCAGCCATTGTGGCTGTTCAATCAGGATTTATGGCTTAAGATGTGCAGACATATTGGTTGTGTCTTATTCAGTGTCTCCATATAAGCAGACCATGAATTGCATGATGTATGAACACAGCAATTATGTTAGGGGAGAGAAGTTGTAATCCAAACCCACCCAAAGATTGGAATTAAAAGATGCAAAAAGTATTTCCATGCACATGTATAATTGCCTTATATTTATATGGACTCTGAAAAAAAAACAACCCAGTAAAATATAAATTACTTGAAAGAGTTCCTTATATAGCTTTGACCCTAATGCATATTCTAAAAGACAACTCTTGTCTAATTCATTTGTTTACTTTGCAGCTGCATTATGTCACTTCAAGTATATCAACAGGAACTGTGCACATGTTTTGCTGTGGCTTCATCCCTACTTCTGTAAGGCCTCATTTATTTTAGCACATAGTAACTTGTGCTCCAACAATGAGCAATATTCATAGTGAACTCTGTTTTGGACTGTTTTGGCTAGGTATATGAATCAATATATATGACAAGCTCTGAAAGATCCCAAGTCTGTTAATTGCAAAGAATTTCCAAATGTTTCTTTATAAACAGACCAGACAAGTTTAGGAAATTAACAATCTCCAGATATTGCAAGAATATACTAGCCTAAAAATAGCTAGCTTGCCTGCCAGTTTAGTGTGTTGTGCAAACCCCATCCTGTTGTGATTAGTTTATGATTCAGTGGGTTGTGCAGATCTGAGCAGTAGTTATTTCAGTGGATCATGAATTATTGTGCTGTGCAGAGCTACCAGTTCCGAGCTGCAATACCCAGATGACCACTAGATGGGAGCAAAGAGTTAGGGTATTCTAAATCTCCAAGCTGTGCCTTGGATTTTTGTAGCCCAAGTCTGGTGGAACCCTTAAGTATGTAGACCCAGTCATTTTAATTTTAGTTGTAGTCAATACAGAGCAAAAAGGACTTTCATAACTCTGATTAGATAATGAAATGTGCATAGGCTTAGTGATTTAACTTAATTGGTTTAAAGGGAATTTCTCATTAAAATCTTCCAGATGTGCAAGACTGCATGATTGAGCAGCTCCCATTGTGTTCATGAGATTTGTTAAGTACTGTATTTGGGGGTTTTCAATAGGAAACTCCAATACAGTTTCCTTTATTTGTTACCAAGAACTGGACCGGAGAAAGAAATTCTTGGTGGAAATGCTGTAAACCCTCCAATCTGATAGACCAGAGTGTGTCAGGAGGTTCAGCTGACAGTCAGCCACCACCTATGGTAATTGTCTTATACAGTATTGCACCCTTGAAAGATGTATTCTTCTTATGGCTCACTCATAACACCATGTAAGCATTTTGAAATTCTCTTTTGGTCTCTTTCTTTTTAAATGCTGCGAAGGCCTGATCCACCTAAAGACTTCCCCCACCCAGTGATTTCCCACTGAAGCTGCAATTTTTCATTTTAAAACTTCTTCTTCTTCTTCATGAGGATGTTGCCTGATACTATAATGGTGCGATAGATATTATTACCCCATTTTGAATAATGGTTGCAATTTAAGAATAGGGTAGTTGTTTTCAAACACATAGTAATTTGGTATTGCTCTGCTCTGCTTTAAGGGTCTCTGAGCTTTGAAGGGCTGGAGATAAATTAGTAAAGAAAAAAAATCATAGAATAGATACACAACAAAATCCCATATAAATTGAAGCGCACTAAAGACATAGTAGTGTCCACAAGTGCTATCCAAGACTGAGTTTTAGAATACAGAAATGAAGCCAGACATTGTTAGTTGTAATTATTTTTCACAACCCTTTTGCTGTTTCCTGTTTTTTCCAATACCATTTGCAAATTTGTGGTCATTATGAGTTCCCCCCAAATGAGAGGCAGCTAAGTAGGTAATTGAGGGAGATGCAGTTCTCCTTCTAATTATACACTACACCCGCAGGTGCCCGTCCTGTCTTTTAACCGAAGGAGTTGGCAGCTTCTTAAGGCAATGACTGTATCAAGCTTCCTGCGAGTTTGATTGGGCACACCTTCAGTAGAACAAAATGTAATTTTTGAGCTGCAGGGTGTGGCGCTGCTAAATAACAGCACATTGTGCAACAGATTATTGAGTATTTTCAACGATGTTGTCCTCATGTTCTTCTTAACCCTGGCAGGTAGCAGAAGGGCCACTGGAAGCCTTCACCCCATTTTCCGGGAAAAAGTATCATGGCAAAGGAAACATTAGCTTGGGTGGCCAGAGAAGAAACAATTGCAGGGCTTGATTTTTTTTCTCTCTCTCTTCCCTTTCCTCCCCTTTTTTGTTTTCAAAAAAGAAAACACATGTTATGATCATGGTGGACTAACATTTCTTTATCTAAGAGCTATTTTTTATTAGCAGTTTTTATTCAGGTTTTGAATTCTAAAATGAACATCTTACATCACTTCCAAACATGGTTCATTTTTTCCACAGAGATCTTTTGCTTGCATGTTATTCCCACCAGAAATGAGAATTCTAGTTGGGCATAATAAAAAAAATACATTACAGCTTAATTCTTTTATCTTTTGTCAACAATTTTTTAAATGTAATCCTTGGCGACAGTGTTCCACTTTAACCTACACATTTATATATATAAAACAAACCTTAACTCCCTGGAAGATGAAAATATATATGGTATTGATTTCAAATTGATTTCAATGTTTTATCTTTCATTTTTAAATTTTGTAACAATTGTTACAAATGTCTTACCAATATATATTAAGATTATTTCATATTCCTGGCCAATTCATGTCCATGACAGAGTTATGGTACAGCTACATATGTTGATAAAATAAGTAATAATTGTTATCTGAAAGTTTGCTACCTGTAGTTCCTCTTTAGCTTTATGTGAACAATTAGTTCACTAAGAGGAATTCTGCACCTTGACATCAGTAATACAATTTGATTTTGAATTCAGCTCTGTGTTTTGTGTCCATTATTTTCTATTAAGGAAGGTTATAGAAATTCATGAATAAAAAAATGTTCAAGGTGACCTTTTTTGCTGCCATTTCCTCCTTTTGTTTTCTGAAATTTTAAATACTTTCTCAGGTGAGTTAATTTCTAAATTATTAACATGTGAGATTTTCAGTTTTTTGTACCATTGTGCGGTGCAGTTATAAGAAATAGTACAAGAAACTGAACATATCCATCACTTTGCCTACAGATATAAGCTGAAGAAATCCAGCTTGCAATCATAAGATTTGTGAAAACTACTGTGCAATAATATGTGTACCTTAGTATTAAATGTCCAAATGCTGATCATATTGGAGTGCACAGGAGAATTTACCATTTTTTTGTAGGATTTCAGGGTTCTTGCTTCCCCCCCCTTCCTATGTGTATATCTTTCTCATTGAATCAATGTCCAGATGCTCTCCCTGACATTCATTTCTGACTAGTTAATAAAGACAAAACTTGAACAGTTTTCAGAAATAATGTATCACTGTGTATTGAGTAGACGCCCTTTTTATGTAGTACGTTAATAACTAAATTTAAATTGATATTGTTGATGTGAATAACGAGGGTTCCCCAGTAAAAGAAATTTACAATACTGTATGCTGCCACCTGTCAGCTGAATCTCTTGGCACTTCTTTGTTAGAAACTTTTTGGCTCTTCTACAAAGAGCTTCTTCCTTCAGTCCAGCCTTTTGGAAAATAAGAAGTCTAACCCAGCAATGCTGAACTGAAGAAACCTTGTGCTCATTGTGAAGCACAAAAAAGTTGTGCAGCTCTGCAGTCTTGCACACAATGAAAATTTTAGTGAGAAATTCCCTTTTTTAAAAAAACAGTGAAGCCAGATTTCTACATATAAGAAGGAAAATATGATAGAAAGAGGGAAGACAATGATCACAAACATGGAATTTCAAATAAAATCAGTGGTCTGGCCAATCTAGCTACCTGCTTAAGATCTTGATTCTAGCACATGTTCAAGTTCATCCTCAAGAGAAGATGGAGAAAAATCAGCTCGACTTTCTGCTTTAATCCTATTAGGCAGGTTTTTCTTGTACCTCCTCCTACTTTATTCTCTCTTTCTCTCTCTTTTCAGCCACTATCCTTAACTTGATAGAACGTGGAAGAAACTGAAAACCAACCTCTTGGGGAGAGTGTTGTTTTGTCCAGTCAGTTGAAATAATCCAAAGCCCTGCTCTCGCCACTTATGGATGACTGGGTGGTGGAACTGCCCCACTTCCCAGGTTTTAAGGAGGGAAATGGAGGAGAAGGATTTGAGAGTTGTAAATGGAAGGCTGGGTCCAAAGGGAACTCAGAGTTCAAGACTGGGAACACCTTCCTTCTGATAGAGTGACAGGGTTAAGAATATTTTTAATGCTGGGGTAGGCTGGTATTGTTAGGATGCAGATCATTTGCAGAAGTGTTTCTTTTAAAAATGGTGGAGTTATTTAATAAAATCTTATGAAATTAATCTTGGGGAAACTATTCAGAAGTTTCTTTACGAAATCAAAATGTGCAGAAGTATGCTTTGGCCGAGGCTGAAGGGAAGGTATTAGAGTGACTCCCCCACCCCCAGTGACTCCCAGGCTATAAGAGGAAGAGAAAATACAATCAGGCTGGCAAGATTCTGTTACTACAATGTTTCTCAATAAGTATAATTCCAGCTCTTGGAATTTGTTTCCTGATCTAGGCAACCTCAAAAGGCTGGTGTTGTTCCCATGTTAACCAAGTGTCTGGGCTATCCTGATCTTCCTCATGTTCCACCAGTTACGTTACCTTGCAGATGTAAATAATTTCTAAACCAGATAACAGGTTCAGTTGTTGCAGCGGAACAAAATGATAATAAAGGGAAAAGGCCCCTACGACAAGGAGGATGTGTAGTATGTGGCAGCAGAGCTGATATCTGAACATTTGGACTAGAAGTTAGTGATCAGGAAGAATGGAGTTGCTCAACAGAGAGACAAAAGGATATCAAACAATTTGCGACGTAAACATCAGAAAGTACATACAGGTAGTCCTCGCTTAACAACCATTCATTCAGTGACCATTCAAAGTTACAACAGTGCTGACTCCCAGCTGACTTTCAACATGGAGGGAGATAGGTGGCTGGAGAGAGTTGAAGTGGAGGTGAGCATGGCAGGGCAGGAGAAGTGTGAGGTCCTCACCTAACAACTGCAGTTGGGACTACTGAAACTGCTGTCGCTAAGTGGTATGGTCATGTGATGTTTTGCTGAACAACTGGATTGCTTAACGACAGAAATTCTGGTCCCAGTTGGGGCCGTTAAATAAGGACTACCTGTAACTAGCAATTAAAAGCGGGAAAGAGATGGTCACAGAACAGATTCTTGACATAAAAGCTAATAAATAAGCAGTATTGTCAATGTATATTGCAGCTTTAGTAAAGGAATATGAAGAGAAAGGTTTCTTACTATGGAACCCACCTTCCTTGTGACCCTTGGTAGAATGATAAACTCACTGACTCACTTTTACCACTAATGCATTGTATAAGATGATTTATATGGGAGAAACTTTTCCTGCCATATATCTGTTCAGACCTTACAGCACAGGGTTAATTACCAGATGCTTTGTGAGGTCCTGGGTTTGTCACAGATGATTGCATCCAGGGGCCACACATGCACCACACATAAAAAATAAGCAGAGGTTTGTCTCACCACCATGGCAGCCACTATGATATTTTAGCCATATCCTGTTGACGCCCTTGGGTGTGTACAAAGATTTTACCACGTGGCCCTTTGTCTTTTAAAGTGATGATCCATAGCTCAGCTGGCAAGGCCCACATTTATGGGCTTTTCATTAACTGTAATGGGAATTATTCAGCAAACCTGTTAAGTTATTTAACACCTTACATTTCACTGACTATCAAAACATCTTATGGTTTAAAGAAATATGTCCTTCAGATGAACATTTTCTAAGATGATTTTACTTTTGCTGTCATCAGCAAATTATCGATGTCCTCTCTCAACCACCCACCCACAAATGCATTTATAATTGTATGGCTTTGTTTGTTTTTGTTCTGACCATCCATTGGTGACTTGGCAACTTTACACATTATATTTTTCTTTTCTTTCTTTCTGTCTCACAGGGCTTTTTGTTGGCTTTTGAGCTCCTTTTGTTACACCCTCTAAGTGTTTTTACATCATTCTAGTAACTTGAGACTCTTTTTAAAATTTCTTAGATTCCCCTCCACCGCTTAATATATTCTGGGTTTATTTTAATATTCCTACATCTCACTTGCCTTTAACTGTGTAGTGTAACCCTGTACATACGTTCCCAGAAGTAAGTAAGTCTACTGAATTAGCTTCTCAAGCATAAGTAAGTACACTAGTATAGATTGCAGCCTTAATCAGTAAACTGCTTTTCCCCCACACATTAAATTATCTGCAACCATATCATATTCACTTACGTGCTGTAGCAGTATAATTTATCTAGGTGATAAATGGTGACAAATTTCCCAATACCTCGCACAGCCTGGGTTCACGTAATATTCTTAATTTAGATACTGAATTAATCCATTTTCTGGATTTTCACAATACACTGAACCGTAACCTAACCAAACACACCAAGCCTGAAAAACTAACAAAAACTAAAGATAATCAAGCTTAGAATGATGTGCTCCAAATGGAATCCCAGGTTTGTCACTAACCAGTTTATGTCTGTTGTGGGGCCAACTTAAAAGGCAACAGACCTTCTTTCAACAGAATAACATGACAAATGTTCAGTGTCTTTAAATGTTGATAAGATTATATGTAGTCAAAGAACAAGTAGTTGTTTACTGCCTGTGTGTTTGCCCCTAAACTCATAGCCTCTGCAACTGTGCTGCCAAAATTCAGTGGCAGATTGCTGAATATTAGAGATAAAAATTCCCACTGATTTCTGATAGAAACATAGGCAAGGTACACTAAGATTCTGGATAAGCTTAGCATGTATTAAATGGCTCAGAACTCCCCCACCCTCTCTGAAAATAGTTTAAATGTTTTGTCAAGCTTCTCTCCCCTTTCTCTGGCCACCAAAAGTAATAGAAAATGCACATAAAGAAAGGTTGCTTGCTTCACACATAACAGTAGCTGGTTAACTTAACAGGAGATGGCACATAGAAGCCAAGATTTAGGAAAGTGAGAGTCCAATTAATTGGTATTCATCGGATAGCAAGCTTAATGTGGTACAGTAGAAAACATGTTGTCTGTGATCTCATCTTCCTATCTCTGCTCAGCTTTGTAAGGGCTTCTTTGGATTCTTCTCTATTAAGGATTCCTTCTATCTAGGATTATCAGGTCCCACTTCCCACCAGTCTTTGAACAGTGAGACCTGGATATAATCTGGTTGTCTGAATGCAGAATGGCTATGGCTCTTGGTTATTAAATTGCCTTGCCTCAATATGTGTTCAGCAACAGCCTTTGCTGCATATATTAAATTGAATTCTATTTAATTGAACTAGTATGCTCTGAAATAATTTTACAAGAAAATTGTATAGGTGAAAATCTTTTAAATTAGCTTAATATGTTAAATGTACCACAATAATGATTTATAAATATGTCTAAACATATTTGAGATCACTTAAATTACCTCTTACTGAAATAGTTACAAGCACAGTTGATTTCCTCGTTCCAAAAACAAAACAAAACAAAACTGCAGGGATTAACATTAGATAAACAATCAAGCAGAAAACAATACCCTAATCAAGAAACTACCAAAGAGAAAACCACATCCGCACCAACACTGGTGGGGCAAGCTACTATATACAAACAGGGAGCAAACCCCACACTCAGTAGCACCGATGATGTTACCTAGTCGGGTAATGAAATGTCTGCAAGCAAACAACCAAGCTCAGAGAGCACCAAGGACTCCACAGATATTCTTACTGTTCTAGATTTATAGTATATAATATGTACTACACTATATTTAATATAATTACTATAGTATAGTGTAGTAATTCTAAACAAACAAAAGTTAGCTAGCGGTATTGCCTTTTTTTTTTGCTTAGGTTGAGCTGTTCAAAATGCAAGTTTCTCTTGGCAGGACAACTTTCACTGTCATCATCAGTGATCATCATCTACCATTTGAGAGTTTTTTGAACTTTGTGTTCAGCACAGTGCAACAGTGGGAATTTTTACACACTGTGACTCAGCTGCTGGTCTAGCACTTTGCTGTTGTTGTAAATGTAAAATATGGACTATGTGGCTTAGAAATTAATTGTATTGGGAAGTTTTCATATTTTTTGAGGGTTTATGCAGGGTTCGCTGGAACCTGAACATTATTTCAAGGGTTCCTTCAGAGTAAAAAGGTTGAGAAATGCTGAAAAATCTTTCCCCTAGCATTTTCTCACTTCTGTTTCATTCAAAATCATATCTTTTATTTTTAATTCCAGCTGCTCTTTTGGCAGCACTTTGTTTAGCCCTCTTTATCCACTATCAACATTTTTACTTCCATTGATCGCTCTGCATTTTCTCTGCCTTTTAAAATTTTAACTGGTTTTTGCTCACCTTGGCTATATTTTTTGCAACTCACTTTTCCAGATTATTTATTTATTTAGCAAATGTATGCTTTCAGACAAACTTTAGTTCTTTCATTGATAATTAAATCTACGTTTTCACTCCCATGCATATATTCATCAGTACACACACCATAAGAACAAGTCACTTCATTCAGATATTTCCCTTAGATGCACAAATATGCAATATACCTATTTTTATTTTAATTTCATTTGTTAATGCATGCTTTTTACCCTTCACTTTTCTTACACTTCAGGTCACAATTTTCTATATGCTGTGGCTGTCATACTCCTGAAGCACCTGTTGATTTTTTCAACTCTCTTTTTCTTTTCACTTTCATTCATTTCTGAGACATCCTTGGGATTCTGGAAAATATTATCATCTTAATAGCTAATGGAATTTTATGGTGAAATATCCTGTGCTCTGAAATGAGAACATATGTTTCCTCTTTGAAATCACCTCTAGCGATGAGGAGTCATAGAAAGCCCAGCTTTAAAAACAAACAGCATTCTGCCTAGATATATTTTGATATTGTTCTTCATTAGCTGAAGTATTCATTGTTGGTCCCACACTTTCACAGAAGTGATGAAATATCATTAGATTGCTAAGAAAGATTGCTAATAAACTGTGTTACATGGAAACATCTTCCAAGACTGTTCAAGCATTGACATTTCTTACAACATGGAAGGCACTCCATTCTTAGCATGCTTGCTACATTTTTAGTAAAACCCACCTCTCTTGCCCTCAGCAAATGAAACAAGACTGGCTGAACATTAACATAAATATCTCTTCTCTTGTTTTTACATCTTTTGTTGTCACACAAAACATAAATCTAAAGCTGCCCCCAAATTCTACTCATGCAGCAGTAGGAGATGGAAGGAACCTAAGAGAGTAGAACCAAGTGAAGCATTCCGACTGAGGCAGAAACCACATTTTTGAACGTAATCCTTTGGGAGAGCTTTCTAACTTATAAAAAAAGTAGCACAGAAGGCAGAGACAGAATCTCTGTTCCTGATCTGCCTATCAGGTTTTTTTTCCCTTCAAGAATAATCTCTCTCCATCCCTGCATTCTAAAATGATAGGCTGTGTTAGCATGACATGCTTATCCATGCTTCACCCAATTTTCTGGATGAATCATAAGGTAAGCATTTGGATTGGGTTTGGTAACATGCTGGGCTAAAATGTGGTTAGGTAATTTGTAGTTCAGTGTATCATGCAGAGTCAGCAGAGTGAGATGCAGAATTGAGAAGGTCCATGGAAATATTACTGCAGGGGAATATGCTCCTTCCTCCGTCACACTAACTAGCATCAGTGCTGGATATCTGGAATGTGCTGTTTATACTTTCCTCAGTGTTCCAGGTAGCAGCATATCAGAGATATTGTGGGAAATTAAAATGGCACCTGTTGTGTGCTAACCGCACTCTGGATACTAGACTTTGTTCTATCAATTTATTGAGCTGCATATGCAAAGCCAGCCTCATGCTCAAATGTTCATTCTACAGAAATATTTACACCTCAGTTTTTCCCCTTAATTTCCTTATTTTCTGCTTATATTTGTACTTTGCTAAATGAAAAAGGTATTCCCCCCACAGGACACTTCGTGAAACAAGTGAAGCTGCAGCTTTTTTGTTAATTTACTTTTACTAAAAAGGTATTATTTTTCCTCTAATGTAAGTTTTGCATTCTTTAATTAGTTTGGTTACATTATTTAAATAATATTCCTCAACTGGTATATAATTAATGGAATATTAACAGTTAGGATTGCAATATTTCACCATTAAAGACATTACCCATTTCAATACAATACAATACAATACAATACAATACATTTTTTTTGGAATCTCCAGGTATTATTTTGCATTTTCACAAGTATAATATAAACCACACTCAGTTTATCAACTATGCTAATTTTTTCAATGAAAATGTGTTCCCCCTGAATTTTTTTAAAATTGTAATATTACTTATAACATCTTGAAAGCGTGTGTGGTGCAGTGGTTAGAGTAGTGGACAGGGACTGGAGAAAGGCAGATTCAAGTCTCTCCTCATCCATGGAACTTTCTGGATAATTTTGGGTTGGTTTAGTTTCTTCAATGCAACCTAGATCACAGGCTTGTTATTCTGAGGATAAGATTAGGGAGAACCTTTGTATACCTTCTAGGAGAGAGATGTTTGGCCTATCGTAGCTAAAAATCAGGAGTCTGGAAGCACCATGTTAGCCTAACACATTTTATTTAAAGGCATACGTTTTCAGGAGCTACAGCTGATCCTTGTATACCATGTTAAGAAACAGTGGGTTAAAAACATATTTAAAAAAATAGATTTATGTCTCAGCCTGCTTCCTTCTGTGCCAGTTTTAAAAAATGTGGTTCCCTGCTGTCTCATTCTGAAGTCATACAATCAGTTCTCTGGCCTGAGGGTTCTGCTGTCTTATTTTGATGCTTCTGTAGAGCAAGTGTAATGTGTTAGAAGGATGGAAATTCACTCTTTCAGTGAGATTAAGGAAAAGTTATAAAAAATACCTTTATCCACTGGTGCCACAAGTACTTGGCAGAATATTACAGTTTTGCCGTATGATTTACCAACTTAGAAGCTGTGCAGGAAGAGAGGTGAAATAAAGGTAACTAGGATTTATCCACACTACCTGACTGCCTGGCATCAGAGAGGCCAGCAGCCATTTTGGAAGGCAGGAACAAATGTTCTGTACTCGCCCTCCTCCCACTTCAGATGCAACTTCGGAGCTTATTTTCCTGCTGTGGTTTTAAAGTACCTTTCCCGTCTTGTGTTGCCTCGGGTCGTTTGGGCGATTCAGTGGCTTATAAAGCAAATCAACAAATCTGCAAGCAAATCCATACATGAGTCTGCCAGACCTGGAAGGCACAAAGTTGGAAAAGCTGGCTGTAATGACTTGTTTGTTCTCTGAGGCCGGCGAGGCAGGCAGACTGCTTGCATCCTAATGTAGCTAGGCCTCAACTAGACTGCCTTTCCTGTGTTTTCATAATGTTATCGAAAGTGTGTGAACGGTGAAAAATATGCTCTAAGTTGACTGTGCAATCTACTGGAAATTAAGCTCCCTTTCCCCTCAGCCTCAGTCCCAAACACAGGTAATATTTTGACCAGTTTTATACCAAATGTATTCTTCTATTTAAAAAAAGGAATATGGATTGGTGGAGAATGGTGCTCTTACTGACTTCTACCCTTCCGTTTTGGCAGACGTAGGCATCTGTGGAGGGGGTGGGGGTAGGAATGACAAAACGTCACTGTGAAGTTGTGGCCCAAATTCTACCCCTTAGGTACTAGTGTGTGGCATTCCAATACATATTTTACCATTTTGTCATTGTTGTATTTAGGGATAGACACCTACGTTGGCAGAGCACTTAAAATCCAGCATTCTGGTACCTTCGTGCTCCAAGCAGAGCTTACAATTGCTCTGAATGCTAGTTCTGGCTTGAGTTTTGGGTTTTGTAATTTTCAGTTTGGTAGACTGCTGTTTTAGCTTTGAGAAGGCTTTTATATTGAAAGGCAGGGGGATAAGCTTCCAAACATTTACAATGAAAATAAGATTAATTTAACATGGTGAACTGCCTTAATTTTGTGTACCATGAATCCCCTTAATAAGATTGAACTGGGTAGATGTGCCATATTGAGAATATGGAATAGATACATATCCAGGTTGTGCCAGAAAACACCTTTGTGGCTCTCAGCATAAGAAGGATTTTATAGGCAACACCATGGTTAACCATGAGATACTAGAATTCTGTCTAGGGGAATACAAAATAGGGAGACACGGTGGCGCAGTGGCTTAATGACAGTGGAGTTTGCTGTCCCGAAATGGTCGACACTCCAGCGGTTCGAGCCCAGCTCCATGTGACGAAGTGAGCTCCTGTCATTCGTCCCTAGCTCCTGCCCATCTAGCAGTTCAAAGGCATCCCATCTGCAAGTAGATAAATAGGTACTCCCATTTTGGTGGGAGGAAACACTGGCGGTGCTTTGTGCGGGGAGCAGGAACCAGTGCTGGAGCTGCCTAGACCCGATTGGTGGAGGATTGGCGGAGGAAGAAAGCCCAGATGAGCCGACTTCCCTGCGACCGCTGCTAGCCAGTAAAGAAATTAGCAATTGTTTAAATAAATAAATAAATAAATAAATAAATAAATAAATAAGATTGTACGCCACCCAGAGTCACTTGTGTGAGATGGGTGGCTATATAAATATGATGTATAAATAAAAAATAAAATAAAATCAAGAGAACAACTGATGGCCGAGGGACATAGCTGACAATGGTTTTCCTATTTCCAGTTATCAGAAAGATTCAAAGTAGACAAAAGAATGTATGGTACTGAATATTCTAAGACTGACTTTGAAACAGAATTATGTACAAATGATGAACATGTGATTGCTAAAATGTATAAACTTTTATTGAAATTTGAAACAGAAGAAGACAAGTGAAAGGATGTATGATAAAGTGGGATAAAAATTTTGGTTATAATATACAGATGGAACAATGGGAAAAGATGTGGTTGAAAGGACTGAAATTTACACTATGTTATAATCTTAAAGAGAGCTTTTATAAAATGATGTACTGTTGGTATATGTCACCAGAGAAATTGTCTAGAATGTATAAAGATACTTCAAATCTATGTTGGAAATGTGAACAACAGAAGGGACATTTTATCATGCTTGGTGGATGTGCAAAAAAGCTAGAAGATTTTGGGATCACTGATTCAGAGGATTTTAAAGATTAATATACAACTGAAAACAGAACTTTTCGTTTTGGGACTGATAGATAAACAGTTGGAAAAAAGTCATGGAATGTTGTTTTTAGTATATGATAACTGCAGTGAGATTATTGTATGCACAAAGATGGAAAGATTTGACAATACCTACAATGGAGGAATGGTTGGTGAAGGTGATGGCCAAATTGACCTGTTTGGTTAGAGAAAAGACAATATCTACGTTTGTTGCTGACTGGAAACCCCTTATGGACTTTTTGTGTAAAACAGAACAAAATGAACTTATGATCTATGATTTTGATGATTAGATAGGATAGATTATAGAAAGAAGAGAGTTACAATATAACTTTAGAAAAAGAGGTAAATCTACAATTGTACTTATAACTGCTGTAAAGAAGATCAGAAGCCACTTCTTTACTGTATATCTTTTTTCTTCCTTTTTTGTCTTTCCTTTTTTTCTTTTCTTTTTCTTTTTGCACTTTAACTTTCTGTTTTATTTCTTCCTTTTTATTTTTCCTTCTTACTTTATTTTAGTTTGTATTAATTTTTACTCTTGTTTTTAAAACTTTTAATTACATTATATTTAAAAAGATTGAACTGGGTTCGGCCAAGTACAGAGGATGTAAGTTGGATCTACTTGGATCCTATATGACAGGGTTGTGTATGGTTCAACCGTTATTTAGGAGAGGTGTCTCAGACCTTGCAGGTGCCAGACATAGACTCCTCATTGTTAATGCAACTCTTGAAAGTCAAAATGCTTTAATGAATAGCAAGAAGATGCTGTCCTTACACAGACACAATGTCCAAACTACTTCTACCAAATACTTTTCAAAGTATGTGCTGTCCTACTATATAGAGGAAAATTTGAAGGGCTACTTGTCTCAAGTCACACTGAGAGGCAGACAATAACCATTTTATTGTGAGCTGTTTGGGTATTTACATCTCCCAGAAGAAAGCCAAAGAAGAATTAATCAGAACATTCTTCATCTATATAAGCTATTCTTTGGTGGTCAGGCCAGTGCATTCACTTTAGATACTCCTATTCCCTAGGTAGTGTCTCCCTAAAGGTCACTACCTTTAGAACTATTTCCATTTCTCTCAGTAAATATATCAGCAATTTATTAAGCCAGTTATATGATACTAATTCGTTCTGCCTAGTAATATATTCCTGTTTAGGAGGGGCAGAGGGAAGGAGAGAGAGAATGTAGTATGACTTCCTGTAACATAGCTCTTTGTCTTCTTGGAATGACTCCTTGTGCTTTCTTTCTACTAACTTTTGACTACTCAGTCCATATGCACTTACATCTGCTTCAACAAAGAGACAGTTTTCTTTGTGGCTCTTTGGGTATGTATGCAAGAATTCTAAACCAACCTGCAGTCAAAGACCCTGCCTATCCTGAAAAATAAGGCTCATTGAAGAAGGTTAATGGCATTTACTATAGGATTCCACTTTCAATGATTAAATAAGATTATTGGTAAATTGGTTGCATTCTTATGCACACACATATGAGTATAAATCATATTGAATAAAAAGGACTCGTGTATCAGTGAGGTAGAAACAAATAACTGTTAATTAGCATTATTAATCTGTTGGAACAATGCACATAGTTGCTTTATAGGGAAACCGGTTAAATGTTTTCCTTCAAAAAGGTGAGGGTGAAATTTGCATAAAGGAAGTAATTTCCATTTTAACAATCTTGCAGGGTATATTTACTGAGGGATAATGACTTGCTCTTGCTCTTGCTTCTACTCCATGGTGGTGATTGTGCAATATCCTTACCCAGATGATTGAATTAACCCATTTTCTAGTTTTGCACAATACAATTAAAAAGTAAACAAATTAAAAATTAACCAAACACACAATACATTAAGCCATACAAGACAAACTAAAATTAAAACTAGCCAAGTCCTTCATGCAATATTTGAATTCAGATTGAGGTTTGTAACTGAACTGATTAAGAGTGTTGTGGAAATTTTGCCAGGTCTGTCATTTTACACAGTTGACTTTGGTTTGATACTAAGGCTACAGTGCGTTCTGTATGTGGATTCCATTTTTTTACAGTGAGTGACATATAGTGCATCTGTTCTTCTTACATGTTTCAAAAATACAGGTGAATTTCCTCAAACCCTGCAACTTCTTCTTATGCTTCTGTTTTAAAGATGCACTTGTTCTTACCACAGAATACCTAATTCCCCCAAGTTTAGAAGAGTGGAATTACTACATTCCAGACTGCCAAAATGTCTCAATAAACTCTAGTGCTTGCTGTTTGGGTTGCCACTTGTTAGTTGGGTTGCCACTTTGCTACTAGTGTTGTCACATGGAAATTGTTCAAGAACTTTTCTACAATAGATCTTGTAGAAAAGTTAATTACCAATGGAGGAAGCAATGTCAGTTATATCCTTAAATCAGAAAGTTGTGCCCAGACCAAGAATCCTTGTATCCTAAGTAATCATTAAATATGTAGTCTTAAGAAAATTCTATACTCCTAAGTAAAATTATGACAAGTGGTCCTGCATTAATAGGATTTGAAGTGTGGCACATCAAAATGTCAGCTAAATTTGGAATATATACTAGATATAAACTGGAACCATTTTATATTATGGTTCTTTAAAATTCAAAAGTTGCATCCATCATTAAAAGCATTTTAGAAACATTCACATTTAGGAAATGTCAATGAAAGTAGCAGGTAGCAGCACACGTTGTAAAGAAAGCCCAAGAGCATTTAGAACTTACTTTCCTCCGCCATTACATAAACATGTTCATTTTGAGAATAGACATCCACTGCAGAAATGATGCTTAAATAGCTTAGGTTCATGGCATCTCCAGAACTATTTGCTTCCATATGGTTATGCCTGCCTGTTCAGAATTTTGCAATTCTTCCTTTATTTGAGCTCAGATTGCTGAGAAGATGGATGGAGGTATTTCCATGGTTCACTTCCTTGGAAGGTGTTCTCAGCCTTTTTCCTGTTTTCCTTCTGAAAATTGGTAAAATGAATCCTTTTACACGGATCCATTTGTTTTCCTCTCCCCTCTTTTATAGACATGTGTGTATATACAAATACAAATTATTTGAAAATTTAAATTAATTCATTATATAGATTATTGCAATACATTGTTGCTCTGGGGTCCCAGAATTGAAGAATAGTACAAAAATAAATAACAGCAATAAACAATAACCCTTTACTTGAATCAAGACTTAAAGATTTATCAATGCAGTTGTGATCTTTAGGAAATCCTGAGATCTTTTCTGTAGCTATCAGTAGACCAAATTTTGAGGGCAACCTGTTATTAGTCCACAAAAAAGGAGGAAAATGGATCTAATAAACTCTGTAGGGCAGAGTTTGTGATGGGTTTCTGAAGGCCTGTATAAAATAAACCTTTCAGCAGACACAAAGCTAACTGAGTCATGAGTCTGGCCCATCAGTGATGCTGAAAAGGTAGTCTGTTAATCCTCTGTGCACTGTCCCCTTTCAAACCCTTAGGTTGTGAAGAGATATGCCAAGTAAAAGGTAATAACTGATGGTAAATAACTCCTGTGTGACTCTTATTTTCAGATCCATTAAGGATCCAAGGGAGACTAACCTCTGTTAAGGACATTGTTATACTAATTGTTGTTGTTCAGTCATTAAGTCGTATCCGACTCTTCGTGACCCCATGAATCATATCGCGCCAGGCCTTCCTGTCCTTCACTGCCTCCCTGAGTTTGCTCTGTTTCATGCTCATTGCTTCAGTGATGCTATCTAACCATCTCATCCTCTGCCATCCTCTTCTCCTTTTGCCTTCAATCTTTCCCAGCATCAGGGTCTTTTCCAAGGAGTCCTCTCTTCGCAATACTAATACATCTGATTATTATCATGCTGACTTGGCTAGAAGATTCATAATCTCTCTTATTCCTCTCTATTCAGTTTGTGGGAATGCCGAGGGCTTTCTGTTATAGAGCCAATTTGGTCTAGTGGTTAAGGCATCAGGTTAGAAACCAGGAGACAGTGAGTTCTAGTCCCACCCAGCTGGCTGGGTGATTTTGGGCCAGTCACACTCTCTCAGCCCAACTCACCTCACAGGGTTATTGTTGTGGGGAAAATAGAAGGAGGAAGGAGTATTACGTATGTTTGCCACCTTGAGTAGTTATAAAAATAATAAAGGTGGGGTAAAAAAATCTACCCCCCCCCTTCACTTCTGGAAAGCAATTCACTACACAATTAAATATCTTTTTCTGCCATGAACAGTGTGTATGCACTGGATTTCAAAAAATTATTCCTTACCCAGAAAAAATAAAGTTTCATTTATTGAAAATGGTGAAATAGACATAAAGGCAAGTTTGTTAGTTATAAGAAAAATCCCCAAATCAGGGCAATACATTTCTTAGGTATCATTATTACTTGGATACAGATCCTGGAATGTTTCTTAGGACCAGCACTTTTAAATTTTGTGTGATTCCTCTTTTTCACAAGGGATAGGATTTATGCCACCTGAGCTGGGACTTTATCCCCCATGATTCTGTCCTTCTTTTTAAATATAAAAATATATTTAAATATATAACAGACTTATTTCTCTTGCCTGTTTTCCATATCCAAGAAACATACATGGAATACCTAAAGATAAAAATAAATTTAAGTTGAATATGTGCAAAATGGTGTGGAGTAAATGAATGCTGAAATCCCACTTTTATAATACTAGAATCTGAGATTAATCAATGAAACTTAATGCTGAGGAATGTAGTTAAACAAAAGGAAGTGCATGGAATCATATTTCACTTTCACAGAACTAAGATGTCTTTAAAAGTATACTAGACAAATTCATGAAAGGTAAAGCTATCAAGGCTACCAGAAGCATGGCTATAGCTCTGGTGGAGCTGGGTGACCTATAAATCAAATGAAAGTACCACTTCTTGGCAGATAGTAATATAATATGCTAGTGAACTCTTCTCCTGCTTATAGGTTTCCTACTGGTATCTGATATGTTACTGTGGAAATGTTGGATTAGCTGGTTTTTGGCGTGATCCAGCATAGCTACTCTTCGGTACTATTATTTAGTATATCATTACAAGCATTTAATGACTGTAATATTTTTGGCTCAATGTAATGCAAAAGTATGCGATGTCAGCCAATTAGCATCAATTGTGGAAAATGTTTCTATCTGAAGGGAAGCCTCCCTTATAGACAAGTCAATCTTCTGTGTATTTTTGCAAGAGCTGGAGGAACTGCAACAAGAAACCCATTTCTACTCAGTACAGATATGGGGTGAGAATTGTATACTCACACTTTATATATTTACTTTAGGGATCTGTGAAAAACCGCATTAACAGTGACATGAGTAGTTAGGGGTGGCATCTTTTCTCATACCAGCTTCTACTCTTCTTGTATATTAGAAGCATGCAAACTTTTCTGGGCTAAAGATTGCACTTTACCTTTGATATAATGTGATATAATTTATATTCCATTGATTGCATTATAGTTTATTGATTATGGTTCATATATTTTCTCTTTTGTCACATTAAAAATTAGTGGCAATTTTTGGAGACAGGGACTAAATTCAAGGTTTGGTGAGGCTGTAGGTTTGTACAACCTTCTTGTACATAGTTACATGGTTTTTGAGCAACAATATTTTTGTGCAAATAAATTTAGATCTGGATATGTTTTGATACACATCATGCTCTTGGGAGAGTGGAAGGAACATGTGAAGACATGCACTGGGGCAGAGCAAGCTGGTTAGCTGCTAGCAGCAAATCCCTGGCACATTTTGTCCCCTGTTTTTATTTGCTGTTTAAATGGCAATATAGACTATATTATTCTAATGGATGTAAGCTGCTAAGACACGCACTTACCACAAGAAGGTTGTTTGTTTGTTTTGTTTTGGTTGCGTTACTGGAACTTGAAAAACATGACCTCATCTTGCTTGATGCTTTCCAAATGTGTATGTGGATGGTTTAAAAGTTTCATTCATGTAAAATACCGTATTTTTCCGACTATAAGACGATACTTTTTTTTCTAAAATCCTTACCCTAAAAACTGAAGGGCGTCTTATTCAAGGAAGTCAGCCGAGAATCGCGGTTGCAAAACTGCCAAACTTTGTTTCTGCAAAGAGGCTTCCTCCTATTGCTAGCCTCCAATCACGAGTGAAATAGCTTGTCTCCCAAACAGACTTCCTCCAATCATGAGCCTGATGTAACTGACGTCAGCTGATGCTGAACAAACCAATTAGAGGAAGGCTGTTTGCACAGACAAGCTATCAGCAGTTTCACTCGTGCTTGAATGTAATTAGTTATGCAAAAGAGCCTGGAAATAGAGCTGCAGAGAGACGGTTTGGATCTCCTCCCACCGAGTGTATCAGGTAAATATTAACTAATTACTAAATAAAAATGTGTTCTGCACTATCTTTAAAATACTGATTTTTTAATTTTGGGCTGGAAAAGTGGGGGGTGTCTTGTACATGGGGGCGTCTTATTGTCGGAAAAATACGGTAGTTGCTGTGATCTCACTTAATTATATTCATAGAATGCACAAACAATGATACTTATTCTAGTTGCAATTAAAACGGGTCTGGTTTATCTTATTGAGAACAGAATAGAAAACTGAATATGCAATTAAAAAAAACTCAATATTTTTATAATGCATAATTAAAACCAGAAGTTGCATATGAGGTTACTGTCTCCAAAGAAGATGTACAACATATAAAGCATAAAACAAAATAAAATATTTCCTTATATTCATTATTTTCAATATTAATTATTCTAATATATGACATAAAGACTGTCCATTAGAATGAAGCGTTATCTTTCCAGGGATTTTAATAATCATTCAGGTTATTTTTCCTACTTTAGTTAAGATTTATTTAAAAAAATCTAGACTACTTCTACACTAAATGCTATTTTATAAACTTGAGGTAGTAGATACTTCCCACTTGCCCACTTTAGATAATAGCTCATTCCATCCTGCAACTAGATATGGATGCATTACCATTTCTGTGTGTTGTGAAAGTTTGAAACTTTACTCAGGAACAACAGCCTATTCCTTCTCCTCTTCTAACTGACTTTATTAGGAAGGTACTTTTCAGGTAGAACCTCTATGAGTCAACCTGCTTTCTGAAGAGGAATTCCTTCTCTGCTAGTAAGTGAATGATGCAGGATTTTATGCCCCAATGCTTCCTTGTTAGGTTCATAGGGGTTTTTTAAAATTACAGATTGATAGATAATAAACTAAACATAATGAGATATATAACAAGGATGTTTACTATAGTGAATTGTGCGTGTGTGCGCGCGCGCCTCCAAGTCAGTGTTGATTCCTGACAACTGCCTGGACTAGTCCCTCCAGTCTTCTTAGCAGCATTGTGCCAATGCCTCTTTCCTAGGGCTGAGAGAAAATGACTGGCCCAAGGTCACCCATCTGGCTTTGTGCCTAAGACGGGACTAGAACTCACAGTCTCCTCGTTTCTAGCCTGATGCCTTAACCACCACATCAAGCTCTCTAGTGAAATCTAACACATGGAAAAATTCTAAAGATGTGGCATTTTAAAGAATTAATATTCAGAGTTCTTGAGTGTTTTTCTAAAGAAGATGAAATGTGCTATTTTTCTAATACAATAGCCAGTTACCAATCCATAACTGTTCCATGTACCATCATATTAAAAACGTCTATTCCTATCTTTCAGCTTTTCCAGTATTAAAAATTAAAATAATAAGAAATGCATGTGTAGTTAATAAACA
The DNA here is from genome assembly GCF_059951505.1 of Python bivittatus. Lineage (NCBI taxonomy): Eukaryota > Metazoa > Chordata > Lepidosauria > Squamata > Pythonidae > Python > Python bivittatus. The sequence continues at coordinate 16,310,292 of NW_028277058.1, read as the reverse complement.
CCCAAATACAATTATCAGGGGTGGTGCCAGCTTCTAAATGCAAATCCTTCACCAAATTCTCTAACAAGAGACCAAAGGAAGAGAGAGAGAAAAAAAAAAAATACACCCATCAGAGAAAGGGGTGCATGATGAAAAGGACTATGACTGAAGTATTTCCAAACAAGCACTACTCTTAAAAGAATGATACAAATTTATATGAAATCGTTCTAGCAAAATAATGTATTCTGAATTCTGCCAAATGTTTTATAGCACATCTTGGTAATGGGAAAGGATCATTACTCAGTACACTCATGAGTTTATAAACGCTAACAGAACTGCATTGGTGGAAGCATAGCTATTTATTTTCTGGTTCTCCTATATTTCAGAAAAGAAGCACAACTAAGTTTAAAAAAAAAGTGAAGAACAGACTATTAATTTTTCTTTTTAAATTCCTTAAATAGAATATCTGGTAATATGCCACAAAACTACATTGTGCTCCAATATTTCCTTCCTATTATTAAATTCCAATCATCTGTTTGACTTTTATCATCGTTATAGAATTTCCTACACAAAAGAAATGCTCATCTACTTTTTTTTCCCAGTAAGTTTCCAGAACTCTTTTCATTGATTCTTTTTCTCATCACTGCTTCTATTTGATAAGAAATCATGTTTCAAAGTTCCTATAACAAAATTGACCCCTCCCTCCCAAATTGGTCTGTTTAAGTCACAAAGTAGTAGTTATTTCTAATCTTAACACTGGCTTTGATCCAATGTTTAAAGATCTTATATAAGGTTTTCTACACCTGTGAATTTCCCTTGGCTAGAAAGATTTCCTTTTTATTCCAAAACAGGGAATACTGTTATTAGGCCAACTAAAAATAACGTGAGTTTCCAAGAACTCTCCAATAGCTTAACAATCACAATTGGGACCAGCAACTCTGCTGCTAAGCAATGCGGTCATTAAGTGAGACATCACATGACTGCAATGGACTTACAATCTCACTTCTGCTGTGGTCATTAAGTGAGTCATGGTGGGTTGTTCAGCAAGACATCATGTGACCGCCATTCTCCATTGACTCTGCTTGTTGGAAGACAGCTGTGTGTTGCAAATGGTGATCAGATGACCGTGGGAAGCTGCAATGGTCATAAGTGCAAGAACCAGTCGTAAAGTTACTTTTTCAGCACTTTTATAACTTTGAACAGTCACTAAACAGGGCAGTATTTAAGCAAGGACTACCTGTAGGTGATTCTGAGATCTTTCATTGAGATTCTTTTCTCTTAGTCAACAATATTTTAATCCCTCACAGGACTGAAAGCAGAATATTAGGCTTGACAGTCCTAGATGATCATCACTGGACAGCAGTTGACAAAATAAGCAAGGTGCCACACCAGCTCAGTGCAGGTACCCAAATTAATAGATCCCTGACAGATAGTTGTCCATCCTCTCGAATCCCTCCAGTGAAGCATGGGAGATCCCTCCCTTCCCCTCCCTTAATAATTAGCCAGTGAAGCATGCTTTGGAGTTGGGTGGCCAATAAATTTAACATCATCATCTCCCTCAGGAATGGGTTGCACTGTCAAAATACTGTTAACAGTTAAGAAATGTTTGCTAACATTGGAACAGATTCTCTTTCCTGTACTTAAGTCTCTTAGTCCATGTGCTGCACATTGTGATGACAGAAAAAAGATTTGACCATCTTCTGTGGGACACCTCTTCAGGTATTTGAAAACTCCTAGCAGCTTCCCTGTCTTGTTTTCCCAAGATTAAACATACCTGGTTCCCTCAGTCTTTCCTCATAAGTGTTGGTTATCTGTCTCTGAACATTGGTGTTGCCATTTTTTTGTGTTTCTTCCAGTTTCTCTGAATGTTTCTAAAGTTTGGTGCTCAGAACTGAGTAAAGTACTTGAGATGTATCTGACTAACTTAGAAGTATTAGCTTCTATTATTTTTAAACCATTTTTATTAATGCAGTTTAAATTATAGTTGATCACAAGCTGAATATAAGCAGGAGTGTAACATGCCTGGACTTTATAGCAGCCATGTTACACTATTGTTTCATATTCAGCTTGTGATCAATTATAATTTCAAAATCCTTTTCACATATAGCAGTACCAAGCCAAGTATCCCCTTCCTTAAAGCTGTGCATTTATTTTTCAGAATTGAAGAACTGCCTTTATCTCTAATTTCATTGTGTTGTTTTCAGTCCATTTATAACCCTGTCAAGATCATTTTGAATTTCATTTCTACCTTATGGGATCTAATCATCTCCACTTAGTTTTGTGCCATCAGCAAATATGATAAATATTTAGTCCATATCTTCATATGAGTAATTATTGAATACGATGAAGAATATTGATGAGCATTCACTTTTTATAGTTTTTGAAGCAGTTGTGAAACCATCTAAAAGGCATGCCAACCAGCGCTTCAGAATGTAACCACTGTTGAATTATAAGGGCTTATTCATTTTCAGTTATAACTTTGAGATTATTTGTGGAAATAATTAAAATGGATACACTCGAGCTGAAATTGAGCATGTTCTCATAAATAAATAAATAAATAAATAAACAAACTAGATTGACTGGAGTATATGCAAGTCTTATGCATTTGTTGTTTGAAACTAGACAGTTTTGAGTCTTCTAAAATATATCTCTGACAAATGCCATATACAAATACCCTGATATACAATATACTAACATATGATCAAAAAGGCCCCAAACTCAATAAATTATATTACAAAATCAGCTTTATTATTCTGATAATAAATAAAAAATACGTTTCACACCAGAACATAGTAAAAACATTTTTTAAAGTATAAAAATTAAGATTTTACTGAGCAAATACTACTTAAATTGTAGAAATACTCTAATATATTGATTCACAGCTTGATTCTCTAATTGCCGGCAGCACAAGTTACAGTGAAATGCTTTGCACTTGTGCTAGAAAACCTTATAAACGTGTAGTTGGGCATTACAGTTACATTCAAGTTTCTCTAATGAAAAATTAATACTCAGGACAGTCCAATTTTCATTTTCAAAGGTATATTTGATTCTTTTTTTATTAACAATATTTTATTTGGATATGGAAAACGGCAATGTACAATGCTGTTATTAGTGGCTCTGTTTTTATCTCATTTTTAAATTATCTAACTGTGATCAAATTAAAATCATAATTTACTAATCTGTAAAAGTAAGCCTATCTAAGATATTTTTAAGCACTTATACAAGCAAAGACAACGATTTGGCTTCTTTGCTCTAGACGTGAGAGTATTATTAATATGTAGGCAGTATTTCTTTTCTATATATTGCATTATGTTCCAGTAGTGAAGGAAAAAAAGATCAAGATTTATTCTCTCATCACATAATCAGATTTATAGAATACACATAGTAATCATCAATACATTTGTTCATTTCATTTTTTAAATGCCACCATAATAAGGAAGTGATTATTGTCAAAACTCAAGAACAATTATATTTTTTGTAATTGTTATTAAACCAATATTTAAAAAAGCAGAATGAGGGCAGCAGCCAATGTTCTTTCTGCTTTGTGATAAGTGGCTATTTTTTTTTTTACAATGAAATGCATCCATAATAATGAAAGAAAAACCCCTGTAACAATAATATTAAATGTATACCAACAGACGGATACAGACTAGTTCTTTCCAGCTGTTGTCTAGCAGCCTACTGTGTTGTAGCAAAATTTTCATGCTGCTAATGTCCTTGCCACAGTGACATAGGGTGTGGAATACACAATGGCCGTTGTTTATATTCTTCATTATCAATGCATATTCTTTTAACCATTCTAAATCAAATAAAGCCTTGTTTTGGCTTTTGGGATAAGCTAATGGCTAATGTGTGTCTTTTTTAGCAAAAGTTATCTTGGTATCTGGACAAAATATTCAGTTGCGTTGCTTTACATTCAGTATAACCTAAGCAAGCACACTTTTCTCTGGCACAGACAACTTTTTTCTTTGTTCTGTCTTTCTCTCTCATGCATATACATCTTTCCCACCCATCCCACCCCCATATTCACATCTGGGCCTGTGCATGCAGACAGGATTTTTGACTTTTTATTAAGGACTCCCAGACCTGGCCTACAAAAGAGTTAGGTATTTCTCTCTCTTTGCCTCCTTCCATTGTTCATATAGATTTTTACATCCCAGTTGTACAGTAGTAGACCTAAAATTGCATTCTGTGAGATGGCAGGAGAAATGTCAGAAGCAGAGCAGACAAAACAGTTGACAAAAGGTGAGTTTGCCAGAGAGTGGATGTGGATGAAGGACACATTTTAAAATCTGGACAATCTGGCACAATTCCAGATGGCTGGTCACCCTTACTTCTATGTTCCTAACTAGTGATAAAACTCACTACATAGTAGAATGTCAAGGATATTCTGACTTGTTAATCATGGGGATCTGAGTATTTGCTCATACATGTCATAATGTCCGAATGATGTCTCTTTTGATCTTTTCAGAATTTTACTGCACTCACACTCATTTGTGTTCTTACAATTCTACATAACCAAGCTTCACTTACTTTAATCACAAAAGGACACTATCACATTAAAATAAAAAAATAAACATCTGAAAATGGCATATATAACCAATTATGCATATCCAAGCTCTTATGAAGTTGTTACATGTCAAAGATAAGCTTGGGAAGTGCACAGCTACACCTTAATTGAGAGCTGCAGATGTTTTCTTCCACACAGTGTTTTGAAACCCATTGCTTTGGTATCTAGTGCAGGAATACAGTAAACATAATCAAATACTGTTAGGTTGAATATAAATTCATAGCACTTACATGAAGCTTTCTACACTCTAGAATAGTAATTGAGCCAAACTCATTTTTACAAGCTTCTGTTGTAAACATTTGGAAGATATACATCTCTTTCCAGTAAGTCACCTGCCAGTTTATATTAATGCATCTTTATCCATTGTGCTCTATTTCACACTGCTCCATGAGATTTTTGCATGATTTCATCTGACAGCATACATCCCGTTATAGTAGAAAACTGACTTGAAATTCAACTACTGTATCCCTCCTTTCCAACAGACACACTGAAACACAAAATAAAAATGTATATGAAGATGGAAACAATCACAGATAATTGATTTTTCCAACTTGAGAAGATATTCATGAATTAACAGAATGCTTGGCTCAGTAATGTATATCAAGACAATCAAGAGGAATTTTACAGAGACTAAAGGGTCAACTGGGATGTATGCATCTATGGAAGTGACTTAGGCCTTTTTAAGCTGATGATTTTGGACACCCATCTGCTGAATGCTGGTTCATGTAACTTTCCAAGCCAGAAAACAATTCAGGAGAATGTGTGAGTGAGAAAATACATATGAAAATTATCTATTCTATTAAACTTGTTTATGAATATTTACTTCTTCTCTTGCTGTGTTGACCTATTAAGTCTTTAACCCAATTTTTGTTGGTTTCTTAAAATATTCACTCATTGTTAGATGTTGTCAACTAACCAGCTTTTATTCATATTTAGGTCGAAAACTGCTATCTGCTCCTTTTAATAATTTGTCAGCAATGTTCCCCATATTTTTCTTTATAATTTTTAGAGGATTTTCATGAAGAAGCATTTGTGTTAGGTATTTCTCCCGTTTAATTTTGCTCTTAGTTTTCTTTGATACATCCGGAATGGTGTATGAAATGACAAACTTCACAAAGTAGATGACATGCTGGAAATAAAGTCAATATAAAGACAATCAGTTTCTTACAATCAACAAATATTATTAGAGAGAAAAACACAGCAACATTGTAATTCTCTGATCATTCAGAAAGATGCATAACACTCTGTTTCTTATTATTCATTGTGATAAAAGGATCTGATCTCCAAACAAAAAAGAAATGTGCCCCACAAAGCAGTTGTCTCAGCTCAACTGAAAAGGGAAATGTAAAATGGTAAAAGAAGACGGTAAGAGAAGACTGTATCTAGATGGCAAATTCTTTTTCATTAATTCAGTGCTTGATTGCTAGTAAACTATTGGTATTGTGGCCATTATTATGTATATATTGTGCGGAGGCATAGTATTCTATTTCCATCTCCTTAATATTAACATTAGATTTGCTTTTTCCTATCTCAGTCATTACAAAAGCAATGAAAATTCAGCATCCATATCTGCATTCTATTTGGAAATTGAGTTTATCCTCCTAAAGAAGAATACAGAAGAATTGTTGCCATTGTGTTAGATTAATATGATGCAGGAAAATATTTTTTTTAATACAACTTCTATCTTCACTGAACATTTCTTCACGAAGTGCATATATTATATATCTTTAAGAAGAGTTATGATCAAATTAAATTGTTTTACAGTCTTTTCATTTAAATAAAAAAAATCAGTGTTTGCAAATTTGGCTAATAGTGAGAATCAGAAATGAAGTGTCGATGGAGTGAGATGGTTAAAAAAAACCAGGATTGGATAAAGGGAGTTAGTGATATCAGAGATAATAGCTTAGGGTATAGAATTGAATTTAGTACTGTCAAAAGTATATATTTCCATATATACATTCATGTTTACTGTTTTATCTATTTGTACTCTGTTATGAGTTAATATGAAAGTTGACATGTTTAACCCTACTTCCTAGCTTTGATTGTTATATTCTGTTATATAAAACAGAATCTGTACATCAGTAAGTGTGAGCAACAAACTATTTGGAGAGACCCCAGTAGCAAGATCTTGCAGGGTCCCCTTAAATAAATCACATATTCTTATCAACAATTTTCCCTAACTGCATCTGATAATCTCTGATGGCTGGCTGGAGGAATAGGCTGTGATAGGTTCATGCAAGGATATAGGAAGTGAAACTGAACAGCTGTAGAGTAAAGAATATACAACATACACTGAAAGGACTTTTAATACCAAATGTTAAAGAAACCTCTTTCAGGTTTAGAAATAAACATACTAACCTCCATCACAATGATGAATGATAACTTGGCTGCAATAACATGCCAGTAATAGATATTATGTTCATATTGATGTTTATGTCCAGGAGGGTATCGGAAATCTCGATATCTAACATGGTTAAAGAAAGTCATTCAAACAATTGTTTCAAAAGTCTCTGCAATAATGTACATAGGCCAGAAGGGGGAGCAAAATGTATCCATTTCTCTGATTTAACATAACACGCTATAAAAGTAAATGTAATTGGAGTAAAATATAGATATGATCTATACAACCAAATTAGAGTTGCTGAACTACATCATGCCACTTTTATGTTATTATGCAAGATAATAAAAATATTTGTGTAGAATTAAAAGACTTTGGTTTTCCTTTTAGCAATTTTATTTTCCAATAGAAGAGAATATGTGTAGCTCAGGTTGAACTGTGGAGTCCTTGGGGTTCTCTGAGCTTGGTTGTTTTCTTGCATATGTTTCCGAAACGTTTGCAAGAAAACAACCAAGCTCAGAGAACCCCAAGGACTCCACAATTTCATTTTCCATTACTTTACACAATCTAATATGCAAAGGCATACTGATTTTCTTCCTATCTAGTTACTTTAAACAGGATATAGACTTGCCTGCATATTGTTAGGTTGGCAAATATGGGAAGAATATGAGGCTTGCTTTCATTTCGGAAATCAGATACAGCAAAAACAGAAAGTGTGTTGTTTATGTATCCCTTCATGGTATGACGACTGTGATCTCCATAGGGTGGGACTGAAAATGACCAGAAGTAAACCAGGCGTGGAATCATATCTGATGTAAAAGCAATTATCATTGCCTACATTGAAAACAGGAATAACAGAACACCATGATTGTCTGAATCTTCCTTAAGCAGATATTTATTTATTTATTTATTTATTTATTTATTTATTAAATTTGTATGCTGCCCATCTCCCCCAATGGGTGACTCTGGGCAGCTTACAATGAAAAATCAAAAGCCTATAAACAATTAAAATACCCCATAAATAATTCAATAATTAGAAGGTTTTATGTCAAACTGGTCTACCACAATTTGATTTTTTGCAACAAGAATTAGTAGCCCTTCTGACTATGGATAAAATTTAAAAGATATTACCTTAACTTTATTTAATTAATTAATTTTAAGATTTACAAGGCTGCCTAACTCAGACGGTGTGACTCTGGGCAGCGTATGACATAAACACACACTAAATCAAGAAGAAACAAACGAACAAACACAGTATAACAACAAACAGAAAATATAGAAATACAAAATACAAAATATAAAATGGTGAAGAAGCATACAACAAAGCAACCACAGGGGAGACTTCCACCCAACTGGCCCCAATGGCTGGGGGAACATGCAGGTATTAACCGCCTTCCTAAAGGTGAGAAGACTTGGGGCCTGTTGTATATCTGGGGCAGATCATTCCAGAGAGTGGGGCAGCCGCAGAAAAGGCAGCCTTCCTAGGTCCCATAAGATGACAAGACCTGAAAACAGAACCTGGAGCATGGCCTCCCTGGGAGAGTGTGTGGGTGGGCAGATGTTCTTGGGAAAAGGAGGTCCCTAAGTAACTGGGTAATAGTAAAGCACCAGGACTTGATGGATTTCCTGTATACAAGTTTAAATTACTTTCCAATACACTTGTTCTTAAACTTTATGATTTATATAAAATATTTTGGAAGAGGGTATTTTGTCATTCTCATTTAAAGAAGCCCATATTACAGTTATATCAAAACTAGGCAGAGATCATACTTTATGTTCCTATTATTGCCCTATCTCTCTGATAAACATTTTTTAGGAAAAGAGCAGGATATTCATTTAACTGATCCAAGTCAGGACTGATGGCAATAGATAAAAAACCCTTCATTAATTTATTAAGCAATTATCAATTTTGTATTGTAATTGATACATTAACTATTTTTATGTTCTTATCTTGTGTGATATTTCAATTAATCATTTTAAATATGTTTAAATTATTTAAATTTAAGAATTGATTGACTAATTGATTCATTTTACCTACTCAAAACTCACAGTATGATCCCTAAGGCTTTTTTCCTTTAATTTTTTAATTTCATTTTTGGTTTTATTAATTGGATACTATAAAGAGATATCCTTGGATTTCAGCAGATGTAGTTCTAAACTCTATAGTTATACAGAGTTATAGGTATACCTATAGGTATATCTGCAAAACATTTTAAAAGTATAATATAGTGTTTATTAATTTCCTGAGAGGATTATTGTTTATTTTTGTATTTAATCAATAAAACCAAAAATTAAAGGAAAAAAGCCTCAGGTTTCATACTGTGAGAATATGATACCTGAGTACATAAAATCAATCAATTAATCAATCAATTATCAACATTTACCTTTAAAAGAATCAAACCCCCAAACAAAAATGAATCTACACCAAGTTGCACTCCAGAAGAACTGGATATTCATAACCTGGTCTAAACCTGGTCCCCAAATTAACTCACCATCAGCATGAATGGAACTTCCAGTGGAAGACATTGCATAACTGCATATTTATTAATTACATAAGATAATGTATAAAATTTTTATAGCTAGGAGTGGCATCTTTTCTTACCAGTTTCTACTCTTCTTGTATACTGGAAGCATGTAAACTTTCATGACAATGGTATGAAAGCTGAAGCCGGCCAGAATCATTCTGGATCACTGGAAGTTACTTCATACTCCAATGACAGATGATTTGAGAATCACCAATCCACAGAGTTTTTTCTTACTTACAGCTAACTGGTCCTTACTAAGTTATTTATTGGCCATTATACTCCATTGAACTATACAGACAATATCCAGTATCTGCACAACCACATCTGATTCCAATGACAGGAAGAAATAGAGCTGGGAATCACTAGCACATACCCAAATCCAGTTCCTTCATCTTCATTATATAAATGTGCCCCACATTACTACAAATAATAAATGCATTATTTGGGGCAACAGTACTAAAGACAGTGTGGATTTCTGAGGTACCCTATATGTTAAAATAGATGGAACCAAACAGAGGACACCAATATCTACAATACTGTGCACTTAGTTCCCAGTCTCTAAGTGAATTCAATATGATAATGATAACGTAATAATTAATTTAATAGTATCTGCCTGGCCGATTCAATCTGGTAGGGTTGGTATACTCTGGGTTACTTCAGTTAAGCAATGCCGTCTGTCACGAGCCTGGAAACATGCCTTTTCTGTCACAACGCCTGCCCTATAGAATGAAGTCTGAGTAGCTCCCACCCTGCTGGTGTTTCAAAGTGGCTTGAAGACCTGGCTCTTCATCCAGGCCTTTGGTGAGGATGACTGGAGCCTCCTTTTAACCTAGGTTGCTTTCTTTTGTTTCCACTGGGTTTGTTATTCTGCCATATCTACTGTACCCTTCTTTTGTTTCTTGTTTTGGCTGTCTTGTTTTTCATGTTTTAAATCATTTGTATACCACTCAGAGTCATGGGAGTTGGGCATCATCATCATCATCATCTGACAATCCATACAGGAAGATCTGCTTGGAGCAGTTATTTAGCAGGAAAAGTAAGCCTCCAAATTCCTGGCCTGAAAGCAGAGTGGAATGAATCCTGACAGCCAATACCCTTCCAAGCACCTTGCACTCGAGTGGCATATCTCTGTGCCCAGGAAATTATTTAGGAGAGCTTCTAGCATGTCTCTTTCAAGGCAGCCAGATGGTCTCCTAACCTAATAGGCATCCAGCCACTTCTCTCTGCTAGCTGCAATCTTTCCTGGCCACAGTATTTCATGCTCTGGTAACTTCCTGTCTAGATAAATTCAATATGCTGCATACGGAGCTGCATTTGAGCATGACAAAGTCTACAGACAACTGTCAGAAATAGTTATTAAACCACCATTTCCAAAAATTCATGCGATGAAGATGAAATTCTGAACAAGAATTTAACAGAGGAGATTGATGACCCTTAATAATAGGGGATTATTTTTTTATTATTATTTTTCACTCTGTCACACCAATTATCATGGAATAGTTAGAGGTAGTTTGAAGTTTTGATTTTAAATGTTTGGCTAAATAAGTACCCTTAGATTCTAGGGCAGAGTTAATGATTATGCTGCCTACTGAAGTCTGCTTGTAGCATGCTCAGCTTTTAGATCTGTGATGAATCAGATACTACAAAGGCACCCAAATTCTCTCATGCCTCCTAATCGAAGGGAAAAGATTCTGTAATAGGCCCTTAAACTACTCATTGCTCAGGAAGTGGGAAGATCTTGTTCTTATGTTCCTCAGTATACTGGACCATCTAGGCAGAAGGGGGTCTGATAAATCTGAAAAGTATGTCATTTACAGTAAGTAACATCATTTGTGTAACAATATCATTACCTGAACAATGTAAATTGATGCAAATAATGTTATGCAATTTAACATAAATGCATTTCATCCAGACTAATATGTCCAGTGTTTTAGGGAGGATGACTGAAAATTTTGGTCATTGCATCTGATGTCTTTTGAATGAGGATCCATTAATTGAGGTTTTTCTGTATTATTTATTTGTTAGATCTAAATCCCAACTTTTCTCTAGGATTTAAGAGTTGCTTACATGGGGTCTCCTTCATTTTATTCCCACAAAAAATAATTCTGTGAAGAACATTGGGCTGAGAGAGAAGAGAGTGAGAGAGAGTTTGGCCCAAGCTAGTCAATGAGTTTCAGTGGCTGATGGTGGAGCTGAATCTGGGTCTCTCCAGTCCAACTAACTCTTTAACCATTGCAATGCAGTTTTCATAACCATAACATCTAGCAATTGCATTATTAAGAAGTACAAATTCTTGTAATGTTTATATTAGCAGGTAATCATTGTTATAAGAGTGTACTTACATTTGTTACTACAGCCAGAATGGCTATTCCTTGCATGATAGGTTGCCATGCCCCTATATGTTGGGCTTTCTGAGAAACCATGCGTCTAAACTGTGTGGTAATTTTCCAAGCATCCACATGAATTTCCAATAAATTGTTAATAAGGGCCAGAAGGGGTGCCAGTGGGAATGATGCCACAAATAATGTTACAAATCCAAACTGTATAACTGGAAATAGTAAATATATTATACTGTTGGTGAAACAGTAGTGTTTTATATATTTTCAAATATTGTATTAGCCAAAATTGTACCTATTTAAGGTTACCCAAAATCTATGAGTTCCAAACCAAGTGAACCAATTGAACACAAAAATCTGGTATGTATATTTAGATACATCAAGAATCAAGGGAACAATTAAAATATTCTTATTGCTAATTTTAAAACATTAAAAAAGTCTTTGAGTTGAGCTCAACTTTTAATGACTGCATACATGAGGTTTTCTGAGTAGCATTAGGGCTGGATTTGCCATGGCTGCTTCTGCGATGTTCTGACATCTTTCCAGTCTAGCCCACAGCCCTGAAAGTCCTAGATTGTCTTTAATAAACCAGGACCGACCTTAGTTAGCTTCTGAAATCAGCAAAAGTCATCTAGATACTGCCAGCTGCTGAGTTAATTAGGATTTTTTTTTAAAAAATAACACTAAAGTAGTTTATTGCTACATACTTCTCTCTTGCTGTAAGTGACCAAAACATACTGGAAGTGTTCACAACAGGATGTATAACCTTCCAGGCTTATTCAATAACTTTCCAATATCTTATTCAATATTTCAATGAAAGAATATGTACAATATTCATGTGGTGATTCTCCATACAGCAAGAGGAGAACTGACTAAAGATAAGGGAAGAACTTAAATGTACACATATTATGCTTCTTAGTACTATGTACATTAGTATTTCCTTACAGAGGTGTGTGTGCCATTGGGCCAATATGGACTTCTACCCCCCAACCCAGATTAGATCAGGATTTTAAACAGAACATTTATTTATTCTATACTTTTTTTAAAAAATCCTTTTTTTAAAAAATGTAGTGATACCCAGGGTGGATATTATCTTCATTTTTACAGCAGGTTCAAGCACTTTGCACAGCTGAAAATAAGAAAAATTGGTATATTAAAGCTGAATTAGAAAGTTTGGGCAGAAAGGGGTAAACATGAACGGGCTTCGTATTCAAGACACATACAGACACATACAAACCCAAGTTCCAGCATAAATTTACACATTCATTTTATATACAATTTAAGCATAGTTCTTTGCTTTAGGACTGTATGTGCGTGTAAGTGTGTCCATGCACACGTCTATGCAGTGTGAGGTATACAAATATTTTCTTCTTTCTCTTTTCTTCTCCCTCTCCCAGTGTTAATTGTTTAACAAAATCTGGGAGCAAACTTTGATCCATTATATAACATGACAACAGGGAATAAAATGGTTGGCTCACCCATTTCAAGATATTCATAAAACAATCCAAGTTTGCCAATGGGCTGCAAATGGTAATCCTGCTCCCAGCGAGGAACAATAGTTTCTGATCGTCTAGCTGAGCAACATCTTCCAATCAGATTCTTAAGCCACCTATACATTTGGAGAATCAGCAAGATTTATTCTATCTGCTAGAGTGGAGGTGTAAAAATTGAACTCTATCAACATTTCTTTGTAGCTCCCAGAATGCCTCAAAAGGGTAGAGCTAAACATTTACACACACTCTCTCTCTCTCTCTCTCACACACACACACACACACATATATATATATATATATATATATATATAGCATTTTTTTTAATTCTGGGGAGGAGTTAACCCATCCATTTCAGATTGAAAAATAAGACACAATCCATTCATGATTTCTATTGTTCAAAATTACCCCAAATTATCTAGGGCTATTAACTCTCAGCTGCAAAAATCCAGATGACCATAAAACGGCAACAATGCCTTAGGGTTTTCTGTATCTCTTTGTTGCCATCTAAGGTTATCTGGAATTTTTGTAGCCCAATATGGTAGCCCTAATTTAGTTCAGATTGGGTTATAGTTTTACTTGAGTTCAGGGTTAAGTACAAGGTACAGAACTACTACTACTAATTAAAAAAAATTAATTCTCTTTATCTTTTTCTTTGCTGACTATTTCCTAGGAAATCGTTACTGTTTTTCTGAGCGTCTGAGAATCAAAACTATATTATTGATAAAGCTCTATGTTTCTTAATTTAATTTAGGGATTGCTTTTTGGTCAGATACAATGCAAACCAGTTCTTCAGGCTTCTTTCAACTCCTGTTATCAACGCTATTTACTTACGGAAAAAGCACTTCTTGAATGTTATTCCAGATGGCTTTGCCTCCCATTATTATTGTCAGCTGTGTTGTCAGCTCAAGAAGACATCCACCTGGATCACACTAAGTTTGAAAGAATGGGGGGGGGGGGAATAAAGCATGGGATTACAATTTAGTCCCTGCAAAAAAATGTTCATAATGGTTTCTTAAACTAAATTATGCTAGATTTTATGAAAATGGTGTACACAGAAATCTACATTACTGAAATTACACAATATTTTCATTTAGTCCATTTATCCAGCTGTTCAGACAGTAACTTTCTGTTCAACCTAGCATATTAAACTGAGCACTAAAGAATCCTGGAAATCTACTTTTTCATGACATTTAATGCTCAGTAATGAGGTCAGCTGGCCTGAAATTAAATATCCTATGTCAGAATATAAAAATAGTCATTTTTTCAGATTAAAAATTCTCTAATCTACTGTCTTTATTTTTCACAAGCCCTAGAAAGCCTTAACACAGGTATAGTTGTGTTGTTGCTTCCCAAAATTGATAATTCAGTAATATATTGCCTGTTTGTTCTATCTAGTTCTATCTGATAGATATTTTTATTTAGTCTCTTTTTAAAAGATATCATAACAAAGCTCATCAATTTGCCTTCAAAATTAATTCATTTTCATGGAACACAAATGGAAGGATTTTGCAAAGAAAGTGATGAGTTCTCGGTCTTTGTCCTCAGTATCCTGCCCAATAAAGACCTAGCTTTTTATCCAGGTGTTTCAGTAGGGCAATGGTGCCTATGGCTCATTCAGGAGGATGCCTGAGGCACAATCTTGTTTAGCTTTTGTTTTTTATGGTTTTTGTGGTTTCATTGTCGTGAGTTGCCCAGAGTTGTACTTTCAGATGGGTGGCCATGCAAAATGTGTAAATAAATAAAATAAATAAATATGATATTGAACAATTTTGAGTCCTCATATTATGAGCAAAAGAAAAACATCATTTCATACTGCCATTTTAACATGCTCCATGCATAACTATAAATCTCTGCCATATGTACATTAAAAAAAGAAAACCAGAGATCTAATATGTACAGCATTTCCTTGAAGAAGAGGTTTTTCAATCCCCAATTTCTCTTCAATGGCTCCAGCTTTGGGAAAAGCAGAATAATCTGTAGTACCCAATTCATATGATGAGCTTAGCTGAGCAATGGCAGAAGGGCACAAGCACATTGTACAAACTTTCTAATGCCCATAAATGGCCTGCTTAAATAACCTAGAGGAGATTCGATTTAACCTAAGCAGAATTCCTCATACTCCACTTATTCCTCCAGTGTTGTGTGAACAGTTTATCAGGGAGTTAGTTAACTCTCTTCACTCCCAAGATTGAGACAGTGCCCTCAGGATCAGAAAGAGTCTGGTAGCACTTTTTCTGACTTTTGTCAGAAAGCTTTTGTGAGTTGTAGTTGTTGCTTCAGCTTCCCATGCCAGGCTAGGGTGCGCATGTGAAAAAGGGTAGAGCGGGAGAGGTAAGAAGATCCCACCCCATCTCTGGATACGAAAAAATAAATAAAAGCAAAAAAGCCAGGAGGAAAATAACAACTCCAACTGGCATGAATCCAGCTAGAAAATAAACTGCTATACAGATTGTATAAGGATATTATAATATTGGCAGTTTTATTTCCAAATATAGTCATATGACTCCTTGCAGAGAAGGTGCTGTTAATTCAGCATTTTTTCAATGTCGCAAGTGATTGTGGGGATCTTTTGGGGAGAAAGGAAACAGCAACAGCCATGTGATAGAAGCTACGGCGTGGGAAGAGATTTTTATTTTGGACAAGGCTCATAAGAGGCGCAAATGATCATTATGGTAACTGTATTGTGAGGTTTTACATTCACCATTCATAATTTTAAACTTTACCATGTAATTACATCCAGTACACTAAGTGGCTGGACTGAAGACCAAACTGGATGTTGCATATAAACGTTGCAAACATTTAAAATAAAGTAGTTACAGCAGCAGCAGAGGAATAATTAACCCTTTTCTTCTGGTGATTTTTCTGCTCAAAATTGGTTCCTGACATAGAAACTTTTGCTTTCAGGATTATAAATTCATGTTTTTGGAAGAAAAAAAGCCAAAAGGGTCAACATCCCACCCCTCAAAAGGAAGAACATATGGAAATAAAAGTATAAATTCAGACAAAATCCTTCCGTGTGATGCCCAATTTCTCCCACCTTATCCACCTACAGTTGGCAAGTTCACCTGAAAATGAACCCACAGATTTCTCCCTCCCCAATCAAGGTATGCATAGGATGCCAGTCCAAAAAGGTAAAGAGGAAAAAAAAACAATTAAGTTAATTAATAATTACCAATTGAAATTGATTACTATAAAACAAGATAGCCATCTGCATATCCCAACTATTCTCTCTCACACATGCATACACATCACTTTCAAGTACTGAAACACACTACTTTTGCAGCAGAAAAGAAAATGTTCATATCTGTAAGCAATTGTGAAATTATTAAATATTCCGTTTTGCCTGTGCACAAACTCTTTTTAGCCTAACAATGTCTTTGGGACATTTCATCTGCAAATAATACACCCAGGCTGTTAAGTTTTTTAGTTATGCAAAAACCAAAAACACATGGAATCATTCATCCGTACCTCTTCATTTCTGTATTTTCCGAGCCAGTAAATTGGGTCACCAGGGAAACCTATAAATTTACCCTTAAAGAATGCAATGTAGAAACATGAAGAATAATAGTTGACAAATTGGAATAAAAACATCTTCGTAGTTAGGCTATTTTCATAATCAGTCTGCGTCCTTGGTAATTCTGCAGTTTATAAGCAAAGGAGAGAGAAATTGTTAATCCAAAAACAATTTTGTGGTAAATATATGTGTGTTATGGTGCTAAATAACATTTAGGTTTAGATTATTTGGGCTTTTCCAATGTGTAATTGTTACTATGTTCACTTCTGTGATCATGATATTGTACATGTGTGTTCTTCTAGCTATTCAAGGCTTTCCTAAGGGGAAAAGTGAGTGTCCTTTTTTGTTTCCTGAGAAACTGGGTGTTTCAAAACATATTGTGCCAGTGGTGGAAATAGGCATTCTATTTAGACCCTTCAAAAATGTTTCTGAAGATTACATATAATGGAAGAATGGATGGTAAAGTTGATGGAACTAGCTGAAATGGTGACATTGACAGCTTTGATTAGAGAAAAGACATTGACTAATTTTAATGCTAATTGGAAGCCCCTTTTGGACTTTTTGTGGGAAACAAAAAAATGAAATTATGATATATGGATTTGATTAGTAAAATTAATAGATTATAGAAAAAATGGATGTTAAGTTGTAATCCTAGAGTAAGAATTTAATGTATGTTTTACTTATATCTGCTATAAAAGAAGTTGGAAGTGATTCTTTTTTTGTATTTCTGCTTCTTTCTTTTTCTTCCTTTTTCTGCACTTCTGTTCTCCTTTCTCTTTTCTTTTCTTTTCTCTTCTTTTTCTTGATTATTAGTTGTTAGTTTTAATCTTTCTGTTTTTAAAATTTAATAAAGGTATTATAAAAAAAAATTCCAAAGAAGAGTTTTAGAGTAGACACAAAGGTGAACACAGCACCCCTCTGCTATTCACGAAAACAACCCAACTTTTTCCAGATTTCTTCATGTGCCTGGAAAAAAAATGCTGCTGCTTTAAGGAATTCACTTTTTAAAGTTAAAGCTACTTTTGACAGGTTACCAGTATTACTCCTGATACATTACTGTGGATGTTGTGTAGAATTATATGATAACCTTACCAAAGTCAGTAATCATGATTGCTACTTTCTCATAGATAATGTTCAGAATCATAATTATGATGAAGTTGATGACTGAAGCAGATACTGAAGTTGCTGCTTGTGGAGTCAGGTACTTTTGTATTGTTTCCGTTCCATTGATGTGCCTTGGCAGTGTTGCAGAAAACACCAGGAAAACAGAAAGTCTGTAAACAATTATGCCAATAACTGATGCAATAATGAGCAGAATCTAAAAGGAAAAAGCAACAGGTACATTCTTAACTTAGCCATATTTTCTTAAGCATAACAACTTCCTTCATAAGCATATTTTCTTTGTTACATTAAGAGACTCCCAATTAAATTCTGGGACAAATTATATTTCTGTCTAAAATTCACCCCCTAAACTGCAAAAGAAAACCATTTTAGCACCCTGAACTGATTGTAGTGGGAACTAATTATAGAAGCACAAAATTCTTGGCAACCCATTGGAAACCATGAGTCACTGGGTGTAGGTGGCATCATGTCATTCACCACAGATACAACAATAGTTACCCAAATCTATTCAGTGACAGCCAAAAGTTACCTCAGGAAATGACAACCTGAAACATGACCATAATTACATTATACATGCTCTATTCTCTGGTCTCCAATATTTGTCTTCTTGTTATCCTGTTACCCTTTTAATTCATTTTTTTTCTTTTTCAAACTCATTTTTCAACTGATTTTTTTTTCTTTTTCACACATTTGAAGCTGTTTCCTTGGGCGTTCCCAAATATTTTCCATGCTTGGCTTACATTCTCTTAACTTTTAATTGAAGCAGAAATATGGAGAAGATTAAGGACTATCTAACTGAAATGAACAGCAAAAAAGAGGTATTCATCCATAATATGATACTGTCTGTGTCTTCAAGTCAGTGTTGACTCCTGGCGACTGCCTGGACAAGTCCCTGCAGTTTTCTTGGCAAGATTTCAGAAGTGGTTTGCCATTGCCTTCTTTTTAGGCTGAGAGTGAGTGACTGACCCAAGGTCACTCAGTTGGCTTTGTATCTAAGGTGGGTCTCCCTGTTTCTAGCCATGTACCTTACCTGCTATCCCAAACTGGCTCTCGACATGACACTGAACCACACAAATAGAGCAACAAATACTGTACATGAAGAGGGAAATAGAGAGAAAAGGGAAAGCGACTTTGCTTTCACTGCATGTAACAAGGAACTTAGTAAAAATTAAGAAAAGTATTTAAGGAAACACTAAACTAAAATTTCAAACCAGTCAGTATTAAAGGAAATCAACCCTGATTGCTCATTGGAAGGATTGGTAATGAACCTCGAGCTCAGATACTTTGGTCACCTAATGCGAAGAGAGGACTCTTTGGAAAAGACCCTGATGCTGGGAAAGATTGAAGGCAAAAGGAGAAGGGGACGGCAGAGGTTGTTAACGACTGAACAACAACAACAACAACGAACTAAAATTTAAAACAAAGACTTCTAAGTACAAAAAGAATTTTCTAGAGAACAAATTGGGAGAGCAAATAGCTATTTTGCAAAAGAAAATGTTCATTTAATAACATCTGTTCATTCACACACACACACAAACACTTCTAAATCAGCAAATGCAAAGATTGCTGTATTGTGTTTCTAAAGAATCACCTACATGACACAGTTGGAATTAGCATTCCTTTTTGTATTGTGATGAAAACTGAGTATTTTCCACTAAAAGCAGAGAATTATATCTAATTCCAGGTCCCTGGAACGTGACCTTTAGAGAAATAACATGTGCTTTGTTGTGTATATACAGTACTTTATGTTTTAACTGCATAAAAACTTTTAAAACATACTTTTATAATACAGCATATATAATGACCCATGTAATGCAAGACATTAAGCTGAAAAGTCTGGTGTAAAATCTGTATCAAGAGGTGGAAAAAGGGGGTCTAAACTTGAGGAATCAAGCTGAAGAAAGAAGGCAAAAATCCAGAAATGTAGTCATCACGAGTGAGCTAGCATTCCAAAAAAAAAAAAAAAGGCAGGATTGCAGAAAGAAACAAGAATAAGATTTTTAAAAAGAAAAAAACAGAGTTTAAAGAAGAAAGATATCAGACTGCTCGGGGGGGGGGAGAGAAACTGTGCAAATGTTTACATAACCCAAGCCTTTCTCTTTTTACAGTTCTTGCTTATAATAAATTTGGAAGGTTCTTGATCCTGAACTAATTCATAGATGCATGGCAAGAATATATGGATTAATATTTGATTATCTAATTTTAGGGGGAGATGTAAATCTTGTGACGGATGTAGAAATGGATAGGAAACCATCCCTGTTTCATTCATGGAAAGTTTGAAAAGACTAGAGGAGAAGCATTCTCTCTCACATTGGCCTTGTACATCGAGGGTTGTGTTCCAAAGAACAAATCTACCAGAAGAACCAGTTATACTACTGCAATAATTTTCATTTAAATAGGGACTGCATCATTTTGCTCTTTCAAGGAGCTGTCAGAGCAGAAGCTAATACTTTCTAAATAGTAGTGGACCAAATCATTTTACCCAGAATAAGACAGCGCTTGTACAGAAGGTCATCCTTATACACTTTCCACAGGCTGTATATGGAACATGCTCTTCTTGCTGTGAAGGAAGTTAATTAAGAAAGGATTATTAGGACATGTATCTATATCCATGTAATTGATCTTAGTTTCTAATTATTTCTAGACTAGAAACTTCAACACTGTCTAGATGATTCTTCTTCCCCTCCTAATGGATTTTTCACATCTTGTTAATGATGGAAATAGTTTTTCTTTAACAGCAAGTTTTTTTATTTCCAAATATTTATTTCATTTTTGCATTCATTTATTAATTTTAGTTATTAAAAATATAACACACTTTGTTAGAAGAATTATTTTTTCATATGCAAACCTAGCAGTTAAATTAAATTTAAATAATAAATAATAATAAGAAAAATGCAACATGTTAATACATGTTGGCATTTATTTTGGCATACACCATCAGCAGCAAAATGAAATTGAATGCAATACAACTGGCATGTGACAGATACCAAAAATGATATTTTTGGTTAGTATATTCTTGCTATACTGGATTATGGAATGAAGAAAAACAAAGGCTTTTTAAAATAGTTTTAATAAACAGAGAGAGAGGAAGGAAGGAAGGAATAAAAGAAAAAAGAGAAATGGGGTTTAGATATAATTTCTTTTTTCCCAACAGTTTTTTGAAGTTGGAGACTGAAATACAGGTAGTCCCCATTTAGCAACTGCCTCATTAAGTGACCATTCGCAAATACAATAGTAATAAATGGCAGTAAAAATATCGTTTTCTGACCAATGTGCGCACCAATGCCCAAATTTCTGTGCCTGACAACAATGAATACTGGAGTGAGAGTAACACTGGCACTGCTGCATAAGAGAACTTTATCTAAATGAAAAGCCAACAACCAGAGACCGTTGTAGTCTCATTCTTTCTCTCTCTCTCTGTGTCACATGGTTTGCTTACTGACTGTGTTGCTTGGCGACCATTTTGCCGGAACCAATTACAGTTGCAAAATGAGGACTGCCTGTACATGCAGTGTATGCAAAAGACTCCAACTCTGAAACTTTTCTGGTATAGTCAGAAGAGCCCATTTCCAGCCTGAAATATCATCACCCCTTCAGTGTATTCTATGGTCAAAGCAGGGTATCATATCCATAGTACCAGTGGTACCACCGGAGCTCTGCCACCAAGGGAAGAACTCAAGCCAATGGTCCAGAAGAACCCCAAACTTGGCATCTGCAAGGAGTCGAGTGTTACGCAAAGTTGCAGCAGTCATGGGCCACTTTAATGAATAGATGAAAATACAAGCGGCACACAGTTCGCACAAGAACCAAGAGGCTGAAGGTTCCTACTCCACTTCCTATTGCCCATGCAGTTTTATAGGCAAAGTCTGATTGTTTCAGTTGCATGGTCATTTAAGGCAAGTTAACCTAAAGGTCACATGGCTGTGGTCCTTTTAATTGACACTTTTACTATATAGGTCAACTGGTAAGGAGAAACTGCTGCTGTCACCACCACCATTATTTCTACTAGGTAAAAGAGGAAAAAACTCTGAAGTGTACTAGGTTAGGCTGTGGTAGAAGAAGTCAAGAGAAGGGGTTTTCTAAGAAGCTGCCTTTTGCTTAGCATTCCTGAAACTTGATGGTCCCCTTGTGCACCATGTTTGTACATAACTATACATACACAGCCCTGGTAATTGAGAAAAAAAGAAATGAGTGAATTCATCCAATCAATAATTCTTTGAGTGTTTTAATTAAAATGTTTAAAACTGAAAATACAATTACCTGTGTAATCTCATTCACTACTACATGATGGCATTTTGCCTCATACTCTGGACGTATTTGTTCTTCTTGTTCTAAAAACTCAACCGTGTCCCATTCATATTCTAATTCAGCCTGCCGTCGTTTCCAGAACTCCAGAAACAAGGTAACTAACCAAAGAATAAGAAAGAATTCAGTACATATGAGTGAAAGTCAAATCACTGCCAACTGCAACAGTTCCTTGCCATTTTATGTCCTCTCCCGCCCCGATTTTTTTGAAATAGCTTTTTTTAAAAAACAGTGCTTACTCACATCCTCTCTAGCAATGTGAAGCCAATTTCCTGGAACTTATTTTTTGAAGAGAGAAAGACATGAACTAGCAATTTGATTGCAACAAGGCTTTTTCTATCAAGGATATAGTGCATCTGGATTAAGGCTATTCCAGAAAAGCGCCAAGGAAAAGTTTTAGGGCATGACCCCTCTTTTTCGTAACAATATGAAATACAGGAGAAGGATTGTTACAGGATTCAGATCTGTTTTCTTCCCTCTCCCTTCCACGAATGCCACTGAGAGCTAACTAGGGAGAGTGAGAAGCTTTTATGCCAATTAATTCTTGTGTACACAGCTGTGCAGTAGAAAGAGATGGAACATGTCCCCAGTTTTCCTTTTTATCTGCCTAGGTCCTTAGGCTTGTTTGGTGACTTTGTCTATTGTTATACACATTCATACATTATACCAATTTTGCAATAATGATTGATGTGTCTAATAAACAGATATGACACCATGTCCCCAGTTTGACTGAATTAGTTACCTCACTATGCAAAACAAAGGAAGACGTTAGCTTACCCCAAATTCCCATAAACACTGCAAACACTAATGTTCCAAAGCTATCAAATATACAGAGTTTCTGGAAAACATGAAGGGAAATGGCTTAACATATAATGCGGTGTTCTCTTTACTTTCAGAAAAACAACACTAGCTCTTCTGTTGACATTGTAGATTTTATCATTCTACAAAAACAAGTTGTCATATGTGTATATTCTTTTATTACATTATGCACCTAAGCATCTGCGTTCAATATTCCTGCACTATATACACAGTGACAAACAGATAGCATTCATTCTTCATTATGGAAATGGATGAATCTCCTCCTGGTGCCCCAGCTGATAGCGGAAAGCTCTGTCCATCTGTTTGCTGGGGAAAAATACATGCCAAGTAGCCGAAATGGGTGTGCTGCTTGCTGCTATATATAAAATTCTTTCAAAAGATAATGTGAATCCATAAAAATAATGCCACAGATCAGCTTTTCTAACTCTTGCATTCTTATCATATAAACAGAAGAGCTTCTAGGAGAAAACAATGTGATAAGTTTATCATACGGAAACGTGGCTTTTGTGGACCTCGCTATTTTAATCATGCCAACTTCTAGTGTATTTTCTTTCATAGGAATCATAATATTCTAGTATGACTCTTTAAAGGAAGAAAAAGGTTATTATATGTTCCTTGATGTACATAGTGGAAAACAGACCTTTGTGCTAAGGTCAGCTGTATGGTGAGTAGGAATGTAGATTTTCCAAATTGCCCCAAACCCCCTTAGATACCAGTATCAATTCAAGCCTGGATCCTTTGGTTGATTGAGACCAATCACTCTGCCACTTCAGATAACTTTGTAGGATTGTTGTGAGGATAAATTGGGGAGATCCCCATCTTGGTTTCTTGGAGGTAAGGTGAAATTTAAATATTAAGATACATAACTAAAATAATCCTTTTGCAGCTCAAATCTTAAAAATGAGATTTATATACAGTATTTGGGCAAACAGAAATGGGCAAAAAGAAATGTGCTATGGAAAAATGATTTGCAAAAATGTATATGTTATGAAGATGCACTAAAATGCTCATATTCAAAGAAAATGTATATAAAATATTAGAATTTCATACAATTTTATACACTTTTTTAAAATTGCAAACTTATGTTCAAGGCCGTGAAACAAATTTAAGATTGGAAAAATGGGAAATTGAATGAAATTAACTTGACGTATCCTTTAATCCCTAGTCATGCTCACCATACTGTTGTTTTCTCTTCGCACATAGTTGTGCAAAATAAAGATGTAGAAGAGGAGTGTTTGCTTTATTAAGGTGATTTCATTAAGCCCAATCTGTTCAGCTGTAAATTGTACACAGTAGCTTACTTCACCTGTACTTTTACAGAACTACAGAACCTCTCAGCAGTTTATGATTCTTTCCTTGGAAAAGATAAATATACTGTTTTAAAATATACTGTTTTATATATAAGGTATAAGGTGTTTTACTGTAAAGATACTGTTTTAAAAACATATCCATATATACTAAGTGTTGTACTCATCAGTCACACTTTCCTTTATATGTTTATTACCGCTCTTAATTATGTGATATGCTTCTTTCTTATCCATGTATTTTCCGCTTATTTCAAAATAACATTTCTGGTCACACTAACAAATATGGTCTTTTTCTGCTGAAGGAAAAATACTGTTACCTTGGAAGATTCACATGTGATGTTGAGATTCCAGTATGTGCATTCTTGATCACATTGTGGACACATAATAATCTGACCGCCTATATTTGGGTCACATACTTCTTGACTGAAAGAGTGAATAAATCCAGATTATATATTATATAACTCAAAAAATGAGCTGCTAAATTCATGGTTTTCATTAATAACTATTGCCCTGATCATTTTCCACTTAATAGGTACAAGTAGTTTCACTGGCCCTTTTCAGATACACAAAATAGGAGCAAAATGTCTGATTAGTGAGTAGCATTGAAGTCTTTCCCCACTGAATAATTCTCTTTTCTGTGATTCATCTCTTCAAGGAGTCTCTTCTAGTTCACTTCAAATGCCTGTTTGGGCTCTGATTTGTGGACTGGAGAAACATATCTTATATAGCTCTTAGGCAGTTGTCCTAGGACCTCTGGCCAAAAATAATTCCATATATTTAAAAGTCCCTGTTATTACTTTATTTGTTTTAGTTGTAATTACATGGTTTATTCATTCACAGCAGAATGCTATAATGATTTTAATTAGCAGTTGGTATTTCTATTTACGCTTGTGGCAAACCCAAGAAATAATGCTTAAAATCTCAAAATAATATTGCTTAATTCTCTTGAAATCCCTATTCTCCCGATTAAGCCCTAACTTATAATGACACAAAAGATTCAGGGCACAGACATTATGGAAGTTTAGTCAATTTGTCACAGAAGGTACATTTTTTTTTCCAGCACATATATTATAATACACTGAAAATTCATCATTCTCAGCATATTTTAATATTTTGTTTTCACTGAAGAGAGTTAGTAAAAAAAAAAATTTAAGAGAACACATCAAAGCTGGAATAATAAATTGACTCAGATTAAACTAGCATAAATAATGAGCGATGTAATCTTATGCATGCCTGCTCAGGTAAAAGCACAATCTGGTTGTCCAGATCAACTGGCTAAAAGTGGTTAGAATAGGATTAACCAGCTTATCTGTGGATATGGGGACAGGGGGTAGTTCTGCTGAAAGACTATAGTGATGTCCTCTGGTATGCTGGCCAAAATTCTACAAGTCTCTTCCCAGACTTGTAGAAGTCTGCTGAGGGTATCTTCACAAATGGGGAATACCAGTGGCAGAGGAAAGGCAGTACCTCTATTCTCTTGAAATCCCTATTCTCCTGATTAAGCCGTAACTTAAAATATCCTAGAGATATTTTAGACATTTTCATTCCTTTGAAATCAGTTCAA
Source organism: Python bivittatus (assembly GCF_059951505.1). Classification (NCBI taxonomy): domain Eukaryota; kingdom Metazoa; phylum Chordata; class Lepidosauria; order Squamata; family Pythonidae; genus Python; species Python bivittatus. The sequence goes on along the minus strand of NW_028277058.1, from coordinate 16,284,420 downwards.
AGCAAAGACCTGCCAGAGAAGGAAAGAGATCGTGCTCCCGCTGCTTCCCTGTTGCTTTGCCCATAATATTCAGCATTACTCTACTATTCTCTGACAAATATGTATAGAATTTGCAGCCTATGTTAACTAACAAAGACAAATTAATATATTAGAATGGTCAACTCCAATTAATTACCTAGGATCTTTATGCTTGATCATAAATAACACAAGAATCATTATAAGGTTACCTCCAAGTGCAGTTGTCCTTTGTGAAATATCCATACAAAAAACATCCAAGCCCAACTATTGCTGCCAGGAGTAACATCTGGGTATAGAATCCCAGCCAGGCAAAGTAGATCCCAATTTTTTCACCATAGTATTTCCTGTGAACACAATGACATCTCTTGAAAATACAGATGTGCATTTCCTTTTTTAAGAAAAACAGTTTCTCATACGTATATTCAAGAGGGAAAGCATGAATTACCATGTACTGCCAGAATTATAGTGCACTTCTATGCTACCTGATTTCTGTGTTTAAGAATGACTAATAATAGTATAATAATAGTAATTATGGTATTTTTTTTTAAAGTAGCAAATCCTTAATTGTTTTAAGACACATAAATTAAATAGGATATTTTTAAAAAGATTAAAAAGTGATAGATGAATTTCTGCGTGGACACACTGAAAGCAAGGATGATTTCCAGAACGTTATGGAGAGCTATAATGAATGGTGCTGGTGAAAACTAAATGTATATTTCCTTTCTTTTTCACTTACCTTGTGCCTTAACTTTCCTTTGCTTACTGCTTCTTATTCTTTTTCTATGCTGTGCATAACATAGCTCACCCCAAAAGGGAATAGCATAATGGATTGTATGTATGTATGCATTCTCATTACACAGATGTTAAAGTAATGGAAACTTGCTCAAAAGGAACAGTATCCTAGATGACCAGCTGTTTTCTATCTTGCAACTCTTCTGAATCTATTTAAGCTCACTCAGAATTGATCCTGGGGGTGTTGACTATTGTCTTATCTATAGTGGGAAACAAATGTGCCTTTCTTTCTCTCTGCCATGGGGGAAAGAAAAAAACCCTGATACAGAAGCCAAGGGGAAAGGAAGACAAATCAATGTCTTTGCCAGATGCCTTGCTCAAAGTTGAATTCATGAGCAACATCAGCATCAGATGTTTCCCTTTGTTGTCTGCCCACCTCCAATGAACTTCTAGGCTATCTAGAATATCTGGGATCTTCTCAAGTACAAAGTGTTTGGCTGCAGTTCCAATAGCAGTTCCAATTGTGAATAATCAGGTATCTACCACTGTGTACTTTATTTTTCCAAGAACAAGAATCCAACATTCTTCATTTATGAAGATATTTTTGTTGTTCAGTTGTTAAGCCATGTCCGACTCTTCGTGACCCCATGAACCATATCACGCCAGGCCTTCCTGACCTTCACTGCCTCCCTGAGTTTGCTCAGTCTCATGCTCATTGCTTCAGTGATGCTATGTAACCATCTCATCCTCTGCTGTCCTCTTCTCCTTTTGCCTTCCATCTTTCCCAGCATCAGGGTCTTTTCCAAAGAGTCCTCTCTTCCCATTAGATGACCAAAGTATCCGAGCTTGAGCTTCATTATCAATCCTTCCAATGAGCAATCAGGGTTGATTTCATTTAAGATTGACTGGTTTGACCTCCTAGCAGTCCAGGGGACTCTTAAGAGTTTCTCCAGCACCACCATTCAAAGACATCAATTCTTCAGCGCTGAGCCTTCTTTATGGTCCAGCTCTCACATCCATACATTGCTACTGGAAAAACCATAGCTTTGATTATGCAGATCTTTGTCAGCAAGGTGATCTCTCTGCTTTTTAATATGCTGTCTAGGTTTGCCATAGCTTTCCTCCCAAGGAGCAAGCATCATTTAATACCATGGCTGCAGTCTCCATCTGCAGTGATCTTGGAGCCCAAATAAATGAAGTCTGTTACTGCTTCCATTTCTACCCCTTCTATTTGCCAGGAATTAATGGGTCCAGATGCCATGATCTTAGTTTTTTTAATGTTGAGTTTCAAGCCAGCTTTTGCACTCTCCTCTTTCACCCTCATCAAGAGGCTCTTTAGTTCTTCTTCACTTTCTGCCATTAGGGTGGTATCATCTGCATACCTGAAGTTGTTGATGTTTCTCCCTGCAATCTTAATTCCGGCTTGTGACTCTTCCAGCCTAGCATTTATCATGATGTACTCTGCATATAAGTTAATAAGCAGGGTGACAGTATACAGCCTTGTCGTACTCCTTTCCCTATTTTGAACCAATCGGTTCTTCCATGACCAGTTCTAACTGTTGTTTCTTGGCCTGCATACGGATTTCTCAGGAGACAAGTAAGGTGGTCTGGTACCCCCCTCTCTTTAAGAATTTGCCACAGTTTGTTGTGATCCACACAACTGAAGGCTTTTGCATAGTCAATGAAGCAGTAGTAGATGTTTTTCTGGAACTCTTGTGCTTTCTCCATGATCCAGCGAATGTTGGCAATTTGATCTCTAGTTCCTCTGCCTCTTCGAAACCCATAATGTTATTCATTTAAAATTGTTTTCTGTAGCTTATGTTCTGTAGTTACAGGTAGTCCTTGCTTAACAACTACCCTGTTTAGCAACTGCTCAAACTTACGATGGCACTGAAAGAGTAACTTTATGACCGGTCCTTGCACTTACAACCATTGCAGTATCCCCACAGTCATATGATCGAGATTCAGGTGCTTTGCAACTGGCGGACATTTATGACTGTCACAGCATCCCACGGTCTCACCATTTGCGTGTTTCACAGCCAGCTTCCAACAAGAAGAGTCAATGGAAAAGCCGACAGTAAAATCACAAGTTGCATCACATGATGTCTTGCTGAACAACTGCGGGTGATCAACTTAACAACCTTGGCAAAGTGAAGTCATAAGTCTGTCGCAGTCACGTGGTGTCTCGCTTAACAACCATGTCACTTAGCAATGGAATTGCCTGTCCCAATTGTGGTAGTTAAGCAAGGACTACCTGTATTTTATCACCACTGAACTTTTAAAAAGTATTATTTTAAGAATAGTTCTACTCATAGCGTATTATTAAAACTAAAAATACAAATATAAATTAATGCAAAATAGACCATTAGAGATCTGGATGGCTTGCACCCTGACGACATTCAGGAAACTATTAAAAAGCTGGGAATTCTCCTAGGCTTTGGGGAAGGTGAAGCTTGTGCTGGGTTTTTTGGTTCATATGTTTTAATTGCAAGCTGCCCAGAGTTGTCAGGAGTAGGGAGGCCTATATATTGAATAAATAAATTGTATAAATGAATACATCTTTGATTATTTCTCACATTTGCCTAAAGCAACATTATATATGCTTGTTTTCTTGATAAATGACTATTATTCATAGAAAAATAATAAGGACATAATAAGGACATAACAGTCCTTAATACCTACCTGACAAGATCTAAGGGTTGCAGTTTGAAAATATTTCGAGGATGGGCCCATTCTCTGTATAGCAGATACCGTTCGTTTGGGCACTTAGGATCCTGTGATTGGTAATTGAATCTTGACTGCAAACAGAATATTTTCTCATTAAATGATGATTTAAGGCCATAACATTGTGCTTATTTTAATCCGCTCACATTCAGTCCTATGTCCAAACAAGAATAATTACTCTTGAAGTTTCTGAAGTTACTGCCACCTAAATGTCAGGATCAATCTATATTTTATCATTATTATAGGGGAAACTAGAATCTCCTGTATTTGATTTATTTCTAAAATGCTGCTGAAGAGACAACAGTGGTCATAATTGGTTTATTTTGTTCTGGTAGCAGTTAGATCTGACATAGGAACTGTCCACACAAAGCAAGTTAAGGATCAATGGTGGCACTTTTTTGGGTATCAGATTGGAGAAATGTTTCTCTGACAGTTGTTTGTATCTTCTTTGAATGACAGAAATGTTTTCTTTTTCTGTATAACGTGCAATCTTTATCAAGCTAAGGGTCACTCTTGAGTGGAATGGCAGAAGTTGCATTCCAAAACGTTTCTGGAGTCAGAATAAATAAATGCACGGAACCAGTAAAATTGATTTAATTACATTTTAAAACTTGAAATCTGGCACAAGAAAGCAAGTAATCTGATTTCAAGACAATTTAGGTTTTGAAAATCAAGATATGTTCATGAAAAACCCCTCTTAGAAATCTGTCACTATGACTGTATGGATTTCTCTTAGGCTATCTATAGGTAATGATAATATCATATTCTTCCAGCAGCTGCATGAAATGTTGATGTATTCACAACAGAGTCTTAGAGTCACTTACTAGAAATGCAATTAAACTAGCTATGCAAAGTAGTTGTCAAAATCCATTCCCCAATGAATCCTTCATGTCCCAAACAACTCTGGAGTCTTTTCATGACTACCTCAGTCACTGTTCATCCCATTGTAACTTCTTTTTCAAGAATCTTCTTCTCCTGGGAACAAATTTTGTTACATTCTGCTTTGTCCAGTGTTCATAAGGACCAAACTATATTTGTATTTTGTGTTTTTTTATAGTTTTAATAACTATACTTTATAGTTTTTATTTTAGTTTTACCAGAATTACCAGCGATTATACCAATGGGAAAGTGCTTCTGTGAATCTCTGACCAATTATTATTTGCCACATGTAAGTGACAAATTGCAGTTAAGAATTAAATGAAAGATCAATGCATAAAACTGAAATGTAAAATATGGTTCAAGAATTCATTTTCCAAACCATATGAATTTTATAAGATGTAGAAAATAAAGTCTGAATTTCTATATTCTAAAATAGGTGTATTATTATTATATTATTCTAGAAGATGAAAAGGACAGTATTGTTATTTCTGAATAATGTGCAGAAGTTTCCTGATTAATTTTCATATGAAGAATAATGCTTGAAACAATCACAACTTTTCCATTCCATGAATGCTTCCACATTATTGATTATGCCTCTGTAGGGTACAACAATTCATAGAAGAGATGTGGGGTTCTACACACAAGCTTCCTTCCCAGAATTCCTAGCCCTGTCCATTTAAGGCACACTTTAATAAGTGGGGGAACAAACCACTATTATTTAATGTTATCTTTGTATTTCAGCATTTGTCAGACAATTCATGCTTTTAATTTTAAAACTATTAGTCAAAACATCCCATATTATGAAATCCTAATTAAGCAGCTTTTGCAAAGACATTCTGTAACAAGCACACAGCAGATGGAAGCTACCCAGTGATTTCAGTTATATTATATGGAACATACAGTATATACATTCCTTTGTTGTTGTCCATTCTGAAGGTTTTCAGTTTGTAGCTTGCAAAACAGAGCACAAGTTAGTACGTCTTAAAAAAGATCATGATTAACATTTTATAACACTATAGGAAAAAGGTAATTCTTCATAAATTAGACTCACATCATGGAGTGGAAAAGCTGCCTTGTAGATTCCAGAGTCCAGAAGCTTATTGATACCAAACTTTTTGACATTATCTTTTATAGCATATTCTCCTCGACAAAGAATAAAGTGAACCTGGGAAAAAAAACCCCAAATTTCTTCATGAGCAGGGAATGAACTCAAAAAGTGTAGAATTTTTTTTCTGAAAGCATAGAAACACTTATGAGTACATGTAGTTACTAGGCAAAATGTCTTCCTGTTGCAACTTTCTCTTTGTATTCGCCCGTGTTCCTTTTAAATACTTTTCCTCAGTTGCAACTAATTATGGCATAAACAAGCTCCGGCAACAACTTTTGTCTGCTGTGTCTCCATAATGTTGCCTTCATCTTCACCCCAGCCCATGAATGAGACAGGCTTAACTCATCCTTAGGTGTTAAAGTAGTATTTTCCCATTTATTCTGACACTGTCCAAAGGCAGCGTCAAGGAGTAAAAAAAAATAAGGTTTTGTCACCCATTGCCTTGGGTGCAATTCAGGTGATAGCAGTGGCTTGCATCAGTGGCAAAATAGCAATCACTTTTCTGCTAACTCTAAGTGCTAATATAGCGCTTCAGCTCAGCAGTAAGGAAAGGCCTTCAGTCAGAGGTTAGTAGCTCAATACATTTTTTTTTTTTAATTTGTGCCTTGACTCTCCACAGTCCATGTCAACAAATGCTTGACTTTTCAAAAAATACAGTTTTTATAGCATAGGGTCCTGTATATTCTGGTTTCATGTGGGCTGCAACATCTATAATGACTCTATGATCTCTGGCATGTCTTGCAGGCCAATGGACCATAAGCGTTGGCACATGTATGATTTTTCTGGTTTTTCAGAGTACTTTCACATCAACAGCTTTGAAAATTAGCTCTTCTGCGTAATAAAGTCTGTGGAAAAGTCATGGTCAGCACATTATAATTTGCTTGTGTTCATATGTATGTGGCATAACTCAAAACAAATTATGGGAATCAAAACTGGTCGCTTTGACAGCGTCATATAGGAAGCGGCCCTCTGAGAATGCTCTTGGTACATCTAGCTCAGTATTATCTAAGTTTGCTGACATCAGTTTGTCTATCAGTTTCAGAGAGGAGTCTTGCTCAGCTCCATCTGGAGATGTTATGGACTGAACTGAGAACCTCTTTTATTCAAGTTACGCTTTCTACTACTGAGTTTTGATTCTTCTCCAACTTAATTTTCCCAACATTTGATATTTCCTTAACATCTGATTAAAGTTTAGCATTTTTTACACATTGTTTCACTCTTTTGATGAACAACAAAATCAATGTTAGTCTAACTTTGCACTTAAAAATACATCCTTTAATAAATTTCTACAACTTACTATTCGGCTCCTAGTTGCTGAATTGAAGAACGAGTCCTTGTCCTGAATATAAAAGTCTGAAATACGTTCATTTTCAAATGGAGCAGTAAAAAACTCCTGTTCTGGTTTGATGATATTTTCATCCACACTAAAGAATCTACTAATCCATGTAAATGCTGAGTCATGGCTTTTCAGATCATTGGGTTGCAAAGGCAATTTGATGTGCATAATTTCAGCATATCTACATAGCACTTCCCAAGGTGCATGCACCTTTACAAAGATCACCTTTTCATCCATGACCTGCAGTAAAATGATATCAATAAATTATAATATATTGATTTAAAAAATACAACATCTCAAGAATAATCTTAACAACTCTTTGGAACCACTGAACGATCTGGTCAAATGATACTTAAGACATTTAGCTGAGTACTGCTATTTCATAAGCTGCACTGATAGAAATTGGAGCACCACTAAAGAAGTGACACTTAATTGTTGAGAAAAGAAGTGCCAGAGACTAATCCTGACTTGAAATCACCTCTTCTATTTTCCTCCCCATGACTAAAACATAAAAGCTTTTTTCTCAAACCTTAATTGAAATTCTACCACTTAGTGATGGATATGAAAGTCATGTTGTAGAAATTCAGTTTACAAACATGTCACCTGCAAATTAAAAGCAATGGACTGTCTGGTTTAACATATCATTCTCATACCATAACAGCCAAGCAGATGCCGGTGGGAAGTCCTTAAGCAGGACATGAGTTCAATGGTAGTTTCCTAATCAGACTTCCTAATCAGGCTTCCCAATAACTGGTGATCAGAAGTTTCAAACCTCCCCTCTCATAACTTTAAAGCTAGAGTCACCCAATGAAATTAAATAAAGTACATGCAGTTTCTTCTTTAGTCACCATTTTTCCTAATATAAGAGCATATTTTTATAACCTTTCCAAACAAACCCCTTTTAAGTGTTTGCCCTTTTCTAACTGTACAATTTCCTTTACTGGGTGTGGTGATCAGAACTGTATCTGAGATTCCAAATGGGAATGTGGTTCCAACTCATGACATTTTTTTTCAGCAGCAATGCAGCTCTAGAATGATGCATCAAGGTATGCACCACAATCCTAACATCCCACATATATGTTATTATGGAATTGAGTAATTTCTAAACAGTCCAAAGAGATAACCTTTTTGACTTTCATTTTCAATTTCTTTTTTACTAATTCCTTTCTACTTTTGAAGTCAAAAATAGTATGTATACTTCCTTGGAAATTGTCTACATTCAAATAAATTCAATTTGATAACACTATGATCATTGTTCCCAATCTGTGGACAAGACATATATACACTAGATACTGCATACGTGGTTAAGATTTCATGGGAGATTTCATATGTTAAAGGGACACAACTCCTTTAATCAAAATATGTGCAAAACACATTACAAGCAAAGTTGTATAAATAGCACAATATTACTAGTTGTGATTGTAAATTTATTCTGTGAGCATGATTGCCATTCTGAAAATGTTTCAATTGATGAACATTTCCAGTTGATGAAACCAGCATAAAACTGATTCATAATCATAAATATTACCAACTTGAGTATAAGCCTTTGCTTGCTCTTAATTTTACTGCTTGCCAGTGATAATCTGAGCTTCAAATAATATATGAAGCTGATTTTAATAGCCTACAATATATCTGGGAATAAGAAGAAATGCTGTAAATTGTGAATTTGAAAAGGAGCATTTTGTTTAACTTACTTCATTTCAGCCATACGTATGGGCAGGTGTCTAAAAGTACGATGACTGCCATTTATGTACAATTTTAATCAGAGTTTATAGAAACTGAATCTGTTCCTTTCTTGTAATAATACAGTCACTTGGGCTGCATTTGCTTAAAAAATGATGCAGAAGAAGATCTTTGGATCTTGTGCAAGCATGGTATCTCTCTGCAGTTCATTAAAGCAGACCCTTTCCAGAAGCCCGAAAAATCAAAAGCTGTTTTAATGAATAGCAAAGAAAGACTGCATTTGCTTGAGGTCCAAAGTTCTTTGGAATCATATTTGAAGTGTGCACAACCCCTCAGTAGTCTAGCTAGTTCAGACACTGAATAAACTTTTAACAGAAAAACAATGCAAAAGACAGATGAACTGTGATAGGTTTGACAGCCCAAGCAAATAGGGAGACAAGTCCTATGAACTGGGTAGTTTTTTGGCAGTTTAGTTGCAGGAGGTAGCATAATTCTCTCTCCAACCTAACCTCTAATGTGTCTAGGACTATGCTTCCTCTCCTGACTTGGTCTTCTATGGGAGTCTCTTTATCAATTACAAGGGTTTGCCTTTGAGTTGCTAAATGCCTCCAGAGGCTACTTGGCCTCCAGAGCCTAGATTGCTCTCTGCCTCACACCACCTTCTTCCAGAAAGTCCACCCTCCCAGTCTCAGCCTGTTTAACAACTGGCAGTCTCTATCACTCTGTATTCAAACTTTTTCAGGCTGTGAAACCTGTTAATTTAAAAAGAAAAAATCCCGGAACCACCAATCAAGAGGCCAAGTTCTAGTGATAGAAAACTGATTGCGTTCCAGTGAATCTTTCTTTTTCCCTTAATCTCTCACAGATATTGGCTGGGGGATTCTGGGAGTTGAAGTCCACACATCTTAAAGTTGTCAAGGTTGAGAAACACTGGCTTAAAATAAGTAGCATTTCTTTCACTTGCTTGCCTCAGCCATCTGTAAGAAAAGCTCCCTTGGCTCTCTCTGGGTTACACACACACACACACAGAGCTGGGCTATAAAGCCCTGCTTTTATCCACACACACTCCATTAGCAAAAGCAAGAATGGTCCTTTGAAAACAACAGGGAAAACAGAGCCTACAAGGTGTTTCTTTTTCTGCCAAGGCAGTCCTTCTCCTTCCACATGACCACATAAATATCCAAGGTATTGTTAGGGTACAATACTTCAGATAAATAACTAGCAATAGGGAAATAAACTCACATCTATAGTGTGTTAAGTATGCACAAAGAGCTCTTGCATAAGCTGGGGTTTTCCTTTTATTTCACTGAGAGGTGTGACATAAATCCAAGTGTTCTGACTTTACTAATCATAAATATATACACCAAACCTGGGAGCAGGAGGAAGGCACTTTAAAGTAATGGATTTGTTTTGCTATCATTTATTTATTTAATCCTATTTGCTTATCCCCCCTCCAAATGATAAAAAAGCAATTCACAGATCATATGAATATACAAAACATATAAATACAAAAAATATATTTTCATATATAAATCTATTTAATAAATAGATCATAACCACTTCTGCACGAATTCAATTTATTTCTTTTTAATACAGCAATACGTATTTTTTTTTAAAGAGCAATGGACTACACTCACCGACTTTGTTGCTTCAAGCTGCAAACCACGGCTTATCAAGTTTGACTCATAGACTTGTCTCTTCCTCTGTTAAAATTGGTTAAAAATTGTGAAACTTCTTTATGATTCATGCTTTTCATGAAAGCTGAAAACATTTTTTACAAAAATAATAAAAGATTGTTTCAACTAATTTTACTTATCACTGAAACAAAATTTAGAATTTAGCCTTCAGCAATTAATGCAGACGTAGGTAATCACGCCCTCTCTTCCATCTTACTAAAGTTCATCTCCCAGCATTCCTATCTAGCATGATTAACTTGACTGTATTTAGAATTTTACCCCTGCTTTTTAAAGAAACCCTGTTCAAACTATTTTTCTGTTTGTCCAAGAAATTAAATAAAATTTGAAAATTTTACTAGATTTATTTAGTAAAAGTAGTCAATAAAATTGATTTAATTACAAAATTAGAGTCTTCTGTTAAACTGGAACTTTTGCTACAGCCATTGTACATGATTTTGAATAAGATCATAATCATGATTTGGCGCTATAAAAGGACTTCCCTTTTTTCTTCACTTGCATCTCTCTTTCATTAGCTCTTATGGAATTTATAGCAAACCATAGTTTGCAGTTGTGTTAATGACAGTCAACATTTGTTTTAATTACCTTCCAAACCAGGATTCCAATAAAGTTGGTTTGAAATTTTGACTTGTAGGACAAGAAGAAACCATGTTTCTCATTTCAAAGATAAAATAGCAGAAGAAGGAAGAGCACCAGCAGCAGCAACAGAAGTGGAGGAGGAAGAAGCAGAAGCAGAAGCCCAATTAAGCTGAGCATGTAAAGAGAGAAGAATGGAATGAAGAACCACAAGAGGAAGGCCTTGGCATTATATATAAATTCAACCTTTTGTTTTTCTTCCTGTGCTGATGGTAAGGGCTGTAATACATCTTAAAACCACATCACTGTCATATAACTCTTTCTTCCCTGCTTGTATTTTCATTTGGTCACACATTAGAGTTGGTTTTGATGGCAGGAGCAGGAGGGATCTTAAAAGGGATTTGATATTATGGAAAAAATAAGCATAGTTCAGGGATTTAGACTGCAGTTTCTGTCCCCAGAGTAAAAGTGGCTGAAAGTGTTTTTAATCCAGTCATCTTGCAAAGAGGTTTTGGGTCATGGAAAATAGGCCATCCCTATTTCATACTATTAACAGTATTCCATACTGTTCTGGAACAGAATGTCAGAGGAATCATAAAGAGTTAACCCAGGAGTAAACAACACATTGCCACTTATATTCATCTCAAAAGACCTAGGTGCCACTCTTGATGCCCCATCTGATTCTAGAGGCTGATGGTTTCTGCAGTTGCTAAAATTTTGGCTGTGTGTACGATCTAATCTAGGAAGACAGTTGTGAAAAGCACAACTGTTGATTTCTATCCAGCACCTACTTTACTTAAATATCTCAAAAGCTTTTCTGTTCTTCATTTTCCATGTCACATTAGAGACTGAGTAACAGCAGCAATCTCTTCCCAGGCATATTATATCATAGTGTGGCAGCCATGGCTATTCTCCTAAACTTGCATCAAAATTTAAAGGATAGGAGAGCCATCAAATGTCAGTCTCTCTGTAGTAGAATTCAATGGTGGGATTCAACTGATGCTGATTCTTCAGTAGTTGCTTCTCTTCCTTCAGATGTTCCTCCTGCTCCTGCCATCACTGAAAATATGGACACTCACTTCTCTTTCTCCTTCCAGCAATCATATTTTGCTGGTTTGGATATAAAAGTATATTATGGATTGTACTAAAGAGGTCTGCAGCCAAATTACTTAGTTGTTGATTGAAAAATCCAGTTAATAAAGTGACATGATTTTTTGTAGATAGTTCCTATGCTAAAAGAATTAATTGTAATTTTACAAAATAATATTAGTAGTGAAAAAAATACTACAATGTTTATTTTCATTGTGCTTTTTGTTTGCCAGGAATAGATGTGGCCTGATTTAAGAGGTCACTGCGAATTTGCTCAATTGAAGGATTACAGCAACTTAATTCATGCTTGCATCCATGTGACAATGACTATGTTTCCATATGACTGTACTTATTTCAAAATATGAAATTAGAGAATGCAACTCTTTAGGAATAAAACAGATACAACATTTATAGTTTAAGATGTCTTATAATGGCTTAATACTGCTTCATTTAAAACATAAAACTTGATTATCTAGAATTTAGATTGGGCTACCTTTTGCAGGTCTTCCAAAACACTGCTAGCACTATACTATTTCGGACAGGCTTTGATGGATGACTGTCACTTATTTGTAGGGCTGCTGTTTGAGGTAATTAAGATATAATTATATTTTGATGTGATCTATTCACATGAATTATTGTATCATGGATGTTGTATTGTTTATTGTTCCTATGGATGTTCATTATTACTCTACCATAAATGTTTTAGTTGTATCTTTACTGTGGACATTTTAGTTGTTAATACTGTGGATGTTTTAATTGTTATTAACTGAGACTTTTAAATGATTTTTTTGCTTCTTGTAATTTTGGATCTTACGTAACGTGCCATGACTCTGTATAATTCAGCAGCATATAAAGCCAATAAATGAATAAATACATATATAAATTTAGCATTTTAGCCACAAACAAGTCAGATTACTAAAAATAAAAAGCCTGCATATATAAAATTATCTAAATTCCACAATGTGGTAATGCAATATTTATATCGTTCCTTTCTTTGAAAAAAATAAAAAAATCATGAAACTATACAATAGCTGTATATAGTTATTAAAACTGGTGGAACTTCCCAAAAGTTGAATTAAGAACTGCCTTTCCAGTCATCAAAAAACAACCATTGATTAGAGCCTAATCAGATTCCACGATACATAAAACATGCAATATTTTTCAATACCATAAAACTTCTAGATCAGCTCCTTTCCTAATTATTCCTCTTGTGCTTTTAACAGCATTGTGGCAAAGAAAAATTGATTAGGGAAAGCTTTTCCCTTTGTCTGAACCTTGCTCTAGTGAATGCTTGCCTCACAAATGTTTTACAGCCTCTTAGGGCACAAACTTACAATCTAAAATAAAAACTAACACCAAAGGTTAGTTTTTAGTGCTTATAATCCATACCGACTACACGATAGTAATGCAAAATAGGATGCTGTTCAGAGTATAAATGCTGATGCAGCTGACTCCTATAGGACAGTGATATTTAAGCCTTTTTATTTCCTTATTTTAGTTTTATAATGACTAACTCATGTTCAGAAAGAATCACGTAAAATTTTCATTATTCTGAATCTGAATGGAAAAACACATGGCTGAACTGCCTGCGTCATGCCAAAGGCTTCCTGCCCATGGAAAGTTAGAAATATGATTCCTTTAGGGCAAAGTTTAAGTTGTTTAAGTAACTTTTACATATTACTGTAAAATGTGTGTATTTTGCTTCACTGCTTTGCTTCTGTTTTTGTTCTTTATTGTCCATTGTTGTTGTTGTTGTTTTAAATATACATATTTATTGCTTGTTTTAAAAAAGTAAAAATTAGGAGAAATACCATTGTCCTGCCTATGTGTATTCAGGGTTGTTTGATTTTGTTCTCTTTTTTTAATCTGTTAGAGATTCGAACATGCATTCTGACATGTTACAGTCCCAAGAAAACTATATCAAGTGATGCATGGAAGATAAGACAGGGAACACTGAATTGTTGCAGATCAACTCTCCCCTTGTCTGAAGTTATATAGTAGTTATTAAATCTTATTCATCTTGGTGAAGTTGGGACAGACAAAAAAGGAATCCTTTTAGAAATTATCAGAATCTAAGGGGAACCTATCAAAATTTGTTTGCTTGTTTGTTTGTTTATTAAATTTGTACACCACCCATCTCCCCCAACGGGTGATTCTGGGTGGCTCACAATTAGAGTAAAACCCAAAAACAGTTAAAAAATAAATACTCACATTAATTAATTAAAAAGTCAGGCTATATAAAACAAACCCTATACATAAAAAACTAAAAAAAGGGTTAAAGGAAAGTGTTGTAAATATTAAAGACGTTATCAACAGCAGCATAAAAGAGAAAACAATTCATACCTTTTGCTTTCTATGAACAGTCTTATGACTTTCCTTTTGGCTTTCATCTTCATAAACTAAGACAAAGTCAACTTTTCTTTGGCCATCATTAAAGTAAAGAGAGTCTGGATTCAGATTAAACTCTGCCTGGAAAGAACATATACATTGAATATTACACAGATTACCCATCCATCTTTATCTTCTCTATATAAATACTAATGCACCCAGTGGAAATTTGAGAAATAAAACATATGTGGTTGATTAGCTGAGGAGAGCAAAAGTAGGCTAGCAGAGTTGTAGGGAGAGATGTCTGAAAAACATACCACACCCCCCAATAGTCCATACTGAGAGTGTGAATATTTGAGCCAAATATATGTTGAATCAGTTGCCACAGTGGAATAAATAGTACAAAACAAAATACCTGAATTGGTTAGCTCATTTAAATTTGTATATCATATGGATTGGCAAAATTTTCCAAGCATGAAAAAGAACGAGTTCTCAATAACTTTTTTAAGTATTCTGAACTGAGGACAAATCATCCCTGTTCTGAGCATGTTCTCAAACATCAGAACAAAATTCTGGTTTCATCCTAGACTTCAGACAAAACACCATTGTTTGTATGGCCCTGTTTCAGATGCCTGCAAGAGTCTTAAATCCTATGAATGACTTACACTTCTGCAAGTTGAGGTTTGTTTGTTTTAAAAAAAGTCCTGTGTAACCAGTAAATTAGACCTTTTCCATTCCTATTCTTACTGCCCAAGACTAGGTGAGAAGGGAATGGGGTGGTGATGGAGAGGTAGAAATTATTCAGCACTTGCTCAGAGCTAGTACTTACTGCTAGGTCCTAGTTACTTGCCTAGATCAAACAGGTTATTCCATTTGCATTCAAAGTCCATCTGAGATGGCTAAATTCCAATACAAGAATGGGCAAAGACAGCTTTGAGTTGTAGTTTATTGATACTGTGTTAAATACAGTTAAACTTTATATGTTGCATGTTATGGATTTAAGGAAAGAATGTGCTGTACACTATGAGCATTATTGCTGGTTAGGTTTTTCAATTCTTAGATGCAAAGATGTAAATACTATGTTGATTTTGCTGAATTTTTATGTGCATGTGCATATTCTTGCTGATAATGAATTTTCAAGTTGCATGCAAACACTGTATTTCTTTAATGTGTGAAATATTGTTGTGCCATGTTTCAGCATTAGAATAAAAGAGGAACTTCAAGTCAACACAGCGTATTTCTGGTTGTCATTGCTCATGGGTTGTATTGAAATGAATCATGCTATATTTTGCTGTTTGCTGGGCTCATTGCAAGGCTAATACAAAAACATGGTTTAAGTGTGTTTCTATTATTTTCTATGAGGATTTTTTAAATGTGTTAAAAAATCAAAAAATATCCCTGGCCAATTTTTCTATAGGTCGATAGGTAAGGAATTGACAGCATGAGACCAGCCCACCTATATTTTACTGTTAGGGTGAAAAACAAGAGGAACTTTGTTTACCCATTGTTCACCTATGACAATTCAATTTTTTTTGTTTTTGAGTTTTCTTCCATATGAAACACAGAAATTCAAATGATTCTGCATTTTGTTCTGCCAAAACATCTGAGAACAATACATTTCAAGTAAGGCTGTTCTGAAATGAAAAAAATATATATATTATTTCTATTTCATGCAACATCCTGGCCTGTCTGCATATGAGTCATGTTGGTTGAGAGTATTGTTGCAAGGTAGCTGAGAGAACTGATTATGGTTTATCTATGGCCATTCTACTGCCATTTTCTGTACATCCTGATCTGTTAAAGAACCCATTAAAATAAATTCTTAATTATGTCTTCCTTTCAGTTAAATTCCTTAACTGGATCATATTCCGGCTTATATCATGAGCCAGACAGAGAACATGAAACTGAATTATCCCAGTTGAATACATTCTACCAACAAGTTCACTTTTCCTGACCACATAGTATATGGGTGAAATTTTAAAGTTTAGAAAAAACTTTGCATAAAATCATCCATATGAGCAATACAAAAAATATAAAACTAGTCCTAGAAGCATTTGTATAGTGGTTTCTGGCTAAAACAAGACCTTTGGTATTCCTGCATGCATTGAGATTACATGAACAAGTACTTTTTAATGTGGCTTAAGTTGAATTGTGGGCTCCAGTGCTTCAAAATATGGTGATAGCCACCTATCTAAATGTCTTTATTTCAATTTACACAGCTGCCATTTCAAATATATGGTTCTGGGTAGCTCACAGCAATTAAAAACCACATTAAAAAACAATACAAAAAGGTAGGTCTAAAAGCAGTATAAACAATATAAAAAGCTATATAACCAACCTCATAACACAGACCATAGCCAAAGTATACCAAAACCAGTCAATAGTAATCAACACAGTCACTATACAGATTCTGCCACACACCCAGGTCCCATCACCCAATGATAAAACCAAATCTTTAAGGCCTTGCAGAAAACCAGTAGGGTTGGGGCCATTCTGATCTCTGGAGGGATGATATTACAAAGGCTGGAGGCCACAACAGGAAAGACTTTTCCTGGGCCCCACCAGGAGGCACTCCCTAGCAAATGGGACCTGGAGCATATCTCTCCTTCTGGATCTAATTGGGTACATTCATGGAGGATAAGAAGGCAACATGCCTCTGAATTCCAGTTAGGGCAAGGGGCAATCTTTTTAGGCAAAAAACTTTTTTGGGTTGCATTATGGAACTGTTACTATTTTCTAACAGGCTAACATCTTGAAAAAGTCAGTCAATTATGGCAACAAATTTTTATGTATAACACAGCTCTTGTTCATTGTCTTAAAAATAATAAGAACCATATTCTTTCATTTGTATACCTATGCCTTCCCTCCAAACTGATGCTCTCTAGAAGATTAGACTACAACTTTGATTAGACTACAAATGGAATTGTAGTCCAATATATTTGGAGAACAATGACAAGAAGAATGCTTTCATGTGTCACAATGCAAAAATAATGTTTTCTGTGTACATATTTAAATCTGAAATATAAAATTACCACTATCTCATATTGCCCCAATAGTACATTATTCAGAAATGTTAATGCTGAAGGCCATATTTTTGAAAAAAAAAATCTTTAAGAAATCTTTAATTCTACAACCTAAATCTAAAATATCCTATAAGAACTGCTATTCAAATTTCTCCCCTCATCATATGTCATCAACTAGTTTGCATCTCTTTATGTGAACAATATGAAGAACATGTTGGGTGAAATAGTACCTACCCATTCAGGCATATGAAGGCCTTGCTGGCCAGGTACTGCTCCATAGTTCGGAATAACAGTTTTTTCCAGTTCTTCTAAGACTAAAAGAAAGAAATCCAATGAAAATATGTTTGATTATAGTGTTCAGCTAAATGAAGGCTCCATTTGGGAGGGAATCAAATTTCATGTGTTGTGCATTTATATCTATCATGGAGAATTAAGACCATCAAGTAGGCAATTATTAGCAAATCACTTCATAATCCCACTTTTACAATCTCCTAAAATTGGGGTTGCCAAGTCTTTTGTTACAAATATTTTAGTCCGAATTAGTGCAATGGATACTCCCTAGATTTCTCACTGCATCTTCTGCTAGGGCAGAAGAAAAAGGTAGCTGCTTTTGCTAACAATCTTCTGTAGCAACATAAGAAACCTATCTGTCTCATTTAGTTATTTTATGTATTTTCTTTTTCAATTTCACCATTCCTCCAAGAGAATTCTTTTTTTTCCCCATTTCAAGTTTGTAAAGGATTATATGCAAAGCTATTGACTGGTTCAAGGCCACTCCATGCATTTTATGGCTTAATGGGAATTTCAGCTTGATCTAAAGTGCTCATGCTTGTATAATTTTTCTGCAAGAGCAGTGTAACTTCTTACAATGTGATATGCCCTGCAAACTTCTCAATAGATCTCACATTGACATGGCTGACATTGCAAATTTTGAAAATTGGGCAGTAAATCAAACTAGGAAGAAAGAAAGGAAAGCATACTGTTCTTAAAGTTCTGTAATTGTTCAGTACAACTTTTTTTGGTATTCTATAAATTAAAAGATTCTGAAATTGTCCATACAATGAGAACTGTTCCACACATTCAATGTAAAATTGCTACATTTACTGTGGGGGATCTGTGTATCTAATTCCTCTTCCTAAGGGACCATCCATATTGTTGAGTTACTGAATTGTTAAATAACTGAATATCAATTTTGACAGCCATGGATGCTGCAATAATCTATAGAGGGAAATGGCGTGGATCAACAGGGCTGATTCAAACAGCCTCCAAGTTGTCAAGATACTATTTCATATTGCCTAAAACCATATATCTTACTAAATATGTGCAGAGGAGAAATGAAGTAGGAATAACTATGAATATGGAAGAATGGAAAGTGTTATTTAAAATTCCAAAGAGCATTGCATTTATAACAGGGATAAAAGGGATGAAATGTTAATAAACTAGAACAAAATACATAGCCCATGACAATTTCTTAAGGATCCCCATTAGTATACTCTTAACAAAAAGAGTTTCCCAAACCATTTCAAAGTCTCGATTCCCAGTTTGTCAGCATGACTTTTGTTGAATATGACTAATTGTTGGTAACTTATGTATGTGCAGACATTTACATTAAGTGAAAGGCAGGTCAGTTTAAATGTTACAAATAAACCCCTTCAAAATAAGAATTTTTGATAAGGTTAGTTGAAAAGATAAATTTGTCTCAACCTGTAGTTATAATCATAAGTCCATTAAAATATTATAGTTGTCAAAAATAAGACAGCAGCAAGAGTACAAATCCATTTATGTGAAGCAATTCTTATGTTTATATTGTGAAGATTTCTAACTCAAGTCCAACTGCTTATAAACTTTGGTGAGAAGGTTTTTTTCCCCAGAAGTAGAAAATTCTCTTCCAGAAATGCAATGATGGTAAAATATTTATTTTAGGGAAGCAATTTTCCATCAGTGTTCAACTCCAATAATACATAAATCATAACCTAACAATTGGCCTTATTCAATTATTATATTTGGTAGACACCCATGCAGGGTTTATTTATTTATTTAACATATTTCTAAGGCTGCCCATCTACCAAAGGCACTCTGAGTGGTGAACAAATAAAAACAAAATCACAATCCATAGTATAAAAAGTAGCAAATCGAGACCCTAAAAAATCTAATTAACAATGGATACACCTGCTGCACCTGTATCAGAGCTCCACTAGTCCCCTGGTCCGGTGTCTGGGGAAATAGTCAGGTCTTCATGGGCTTCTGGAAGGGCAGCAGGGTCAGGATCCTCCCTATCTCAGGGAAGAGGCTCATATAGGAAATTATCCGAGGACTCTATAAATCATTGTGTAGTTCTTTATGTATATCAGATTGTAGTGAGCACTTTAGTTATTTCAAATTGCCTTTTATATTGCCACTCCCCTAGCTGGAAATAATGTGTGTGCTGTTATACTCCACCCTTGAAATTCAGCAAAGGCTTTTAGAACAAGAACAGAAAGCTTGCAGACTTTTGATTAAAGTTGTCTCCTACAGAGCTTTCTCTGACATTAGTGCTAAGACAATTGTTGATAGAGCTTCTTTCTTTCTGGATAACACCGAGCTTTTTATTTCATGAGCCAGTTTGGTGTAGTGGTTAACTCATCAGGCTAGAAACCGGAAGACTGTGAGTTCCTGTCCCATCTTAGGCATGAAGCCAGCTGGTGATCTTGGGCGAGACACTCTCTCTCAGACAAGAAAGCAGGCAAGGGCAAACCACTTCTGAAAAACCAAGAAAACTGCAGGGACTAATCCAGGCAGTTGCCAGGAGTCAAAAACTGACTTAAAGGAACACTCACACAAACTATTTGCATAAATTGAGTAGGGAGAAATCTGGATAATGTGTAGGTCATTTTCTTAGCTGGAGAAAAAAAATCACAATTACAAATTGGCATCTGTTTCACTTTTTCCCAGTTGTTTGTAATTCAGATAAAGTGCAATACAACCTGAGAAGAAAACTTGGCATGGAGAAGCCGGATAACCCTAGTTTTCTCCAGGATGTCTTCCTCAGTTCTGCCCCATAATAAATATGGATTATTTAAACACATTAAAATACAGAATTAAGTAACTGACAATCCTTTTATTTCTGTCTCTAAACATTCCATTAAAAATATAACTGTTCTGCATCAGCATAGCAGGCTTTTTGGATTGTTTCCTAAAGTTGACACTTAGCTACAACAGTCTCACTATCACATTATTATTCTGTAAAATCAGTTGTTCCATAATCAAGTCTATGCACCAAAACTTCAATATATAATATTGTAGTCTCGTGCCGTTTAGTCTATACATTTTTGCCTTTTTCCTGCTATTTGTATTTCTTTTAGCTTTTTTTCTTACCTGGCATCTGCTCCATTTAGATCCAGAAAGAATCTGTGATGGCAGTCCAGGTAATTGGTAAAGTGTTTTGTTTTTGCTAAGGAGTTAGGAACTGTCACGAGCACTGGCTGTTCTTTTCTATCCTTAAGCAAGAATCCTGAATATAAACAAAATACTCCTTCTAGGTCGATTTGGAGCTTATCTTTGTAAATCTGAACCTTTCTACTTGAGTCTCCAAATTTGAAAATGGAAACAAATATGCCACTATCTTCAAAGCGGTGGATATATGAAAATGGGAAGAAGAAATGTAATTGTAAATGGGAGAGTCACTCTGCATTGAGCAGTTTAAATCGTCATTCTCTCTTTTTAAATAAAGTACAAGGAAAAAAAAATCTTGAAGAACCTGACTGACCAGATTAAGCCAGGTTGATGACTGCTTCTCAAGAGACTGTAAAAGAGGAAGGCATGTGCCAAATCTTTCATTTTCCATTGGAATGTTGATGTCAACTCTGTATGTATTAAGTGAAACTTTAAGTGAAACTCTCTGTTCTAATGAAGGCATCTTACAACACTTGAGTCATACTAAAAGAGTAATAGCTACAGAATAAAACCAGAGCAAAGCCAACAGAATAAAACATTAAAGAAACAAACTAAAACAAACACATTACAAAAAGCTTAAAAGCCAGAATATAGAGCTAGCACCATGGTGCCAAAGCTCTTATCTTTTGTCATGATCCCTTTCACCTCACAATATAGGAGAAGGTCGTTAAATAAGACCTTCATCTGGACAAAATTAGTTGGTCACAAGTTGGTTACTATCTGGTCACAAGCCATTTTGGGCTTTAAAGATTAACGCTTGATTGGGTCAAACAACAGACTGGAAACCAAAGCCAGATACCATTGACAGTTTTTGAAAAGTACCTTACCATACATTTGAGGCTACAGCCCATGTGCTGCACCATTTAAAGAACAATTTCCCTACTCCTGAAGAGTGAACTGGTGAATCAGGCACTGCCCAGTCTGCGGGTGGTCATGGACCACCATTATCTTTACTGGATCCATACCATAAAGACAGCATCCAATTCATCTGTCTTGCTAAGAGTAAAGCATGTTTTAAAATGGTGTAGTATATGACTACAACCTCAATGTATTATACTTATTTTATCGTTTTAATAATGGCTTTAATATGCCACTTGATGCAGCAGTTTTGGAGATAAACAACCATGTAGAATAACAGCAGAAGAAACTGTTTTAGAGGTGGCAGCAGAACAACAACCGTGGCAGCATGAGCAATGATAGTGATAGTGCAGAGAAGAGGTGACATCAAAGAAACAAAGTAGGGAGGGAAAAGAAGCAGATGGGGACAGCTGTAATATTCTTATTATGCCCCTGGCCTGTGATGTATCCTACTCCAGAGGAGGAACAAGACAAGGTGCTTTGTACATGAGATACAACCCAGCTGTGACATGGAATCAGGTCCCAGTGCTCCTGGCTCTGTTATCCATGACCCTGATACAGAGTTTTAGTCATTCAGCCTGTGAAAGTATTGTCGAGAAGGCAGAAAGGCAGAAGTATGCACTGTTATTTAGGAAAGCATTGGAAAGAAGCTGGTCTGTTCAAAAGCAGGATGGTGACTCATGTTGTCTGCGTCTTAGAATTAGGGCTGGCTGGTACCAGCTCCACTGAAGTAGAAGCTAGGAATTTCCTGTATTTACTGATCCACTTGAGTGTAATAAGAGCCTGTAAGATTCCTTATGGCAGCCAACCTTGCATGTTCTGTGTTTTACCTGGCCATGAACCCCCTGATTAGAAATTCTAACCCTGGCTTGGCACTGACTATGCCATTTGCTCCAGACTAAACCTTTACTGCTGGTAAGAACTCTGCCATATGAAATCAGATAGTTTCAGACTTTTATGTCATTAATTCCCTTAAGCTATTGCCTCTCTTCATCTTGGTGGCCTGCGATATTTCTGTGGCCTTTGCTATTATTAACAGTACTACTACTATGTTTTGGCTTGCCAACTAAGTAGAGTACAAAAAGAACTGCCATGCCAACATTCATGGATAGTGTTCCTTAAAAAAGCAAGACATAGCTAACAGACAGAAACTGACCATCTAGGTTGTGGATTGAGGCATCTGGTCCTTTTTGAATGTATATAATGATTCTTGGGGGTTGCAATAATTTGAGGAATATTTTTAATGCACAGCATCTGACTCAGTTCAGACAGGCACTATAGATGGAAGACTTAATTGTATGTCTCAAGTTCTGATTTTTAAAGATAGTTTTATACATAACTGGTTCACAATAAAATGTGTATGTGCAGATACAGGTCTAATAAGGGTGGGTGCATATGTCTTATCTCTCTAGGTAAGTATGTTTCTGCTTGCTCCCTATATTGCATTAGTACGTATGTCTATACAAGAGAGCCAGTTTGGTATGGTGGTTAAAACACCAGGCTAGAAACTGGGAGACCATGAGTTCCAGTCCCGCCTTAGGCCAAAGCCAGCTGGGCAGCCTTGGGCCAGTCACTCTCTCTCAGCCCTAGGAAGCAGGCAAGGACAAACTACTTCCGAAATGCCAGGAAAACTGCAGGGACAAGTCCAGGCAGCCACCAGGAGTCAACGTTGACTCGAAGGCACAAATAATAATAATAATAATAATAATAATAAATAATAATGTATATCTATGCATTGGGAAGAATAGGTCAGGTTGGATATGCTCCGCTTTGGATCATGCAACAAGAGGGAAGAGCCAGGAGGGCTTGAATGGAGCAGTCACCAACACAATGAGCTGCTTCCCAACTGCCTTCTACGTGGGACAAGCGCTGGATCTCCGACTGATAAGACACCTAGTAGCCCTTTCTAAGACAATTAACAGGTACAGCCTGCTCCCCTTCACAAAAGAAATCATCTTCCTTTGGAGAAAAAAGAATCAGAACTTTCTTGCCCTAGATTTCACATTCGTACTTGAAAGTAGAGTACCTTCTAAATTTCTTGTATTGTTACTTTAACCATTTTCTTAATAAACTTTGCTGATTGGAAATTAATCACTTCGAGCCCAGATGGCTACCAAGAGCCAGACATAAATGTACATTTAGGATTTTTTTTTCTTTTCAGCCCCCAGCCTGATCCAGCCAATCTTGTGATTAAATTAATCATTAAATTGGATATTAGGACTAATTCATACAAAGCTGAATATCAAGAAATGCTCTTTTTTTCACTCTGCTTGATTCACGTTTTCCTAGCTGTGTATAGTATAATTAATGGGTAAAAATGTGCACAGTTGGCTCTGAAAAAGAGGAAAATGCTCTATATGACAAGCAGCAGTGACAGGAATTAAACAGTGCCGTTCAAGAGGATTTACTTTTGTTTGTTTTTTGGGCTCATACTTTTGTTTTTTGAGCCAGGCATGAGCCTAATAGCGGAGGAAGTTTTATATTAACCCTTCAACCTTGCTCATGTGCATATGCTTAGTTTAATGTATTCCTTTAACTGCAGTTAAACTGCCCTCTTACCCATCTGCAATTATTCTCCAGCAGGCTTTCATCTGGCATTTTCTGTTCAAGATAAGGATGACAGAAATGCTCCTTAATTAATATAGAGCTGATTACTAAACATAGAGGCAGAATTGAAGAAAAACAGTGACAACAACGAGACAAACAAGCATTCTGGGGAAGTCAAGCCCTGCACATATCCATAAAACACAGATGGAAAACATCTCTGTATGAAAATAAAATTTAAAAAGATGCTAATGTAGTTAACAGCCTAGAAACAATATTAAGTCTCAATATCAACAACTAAAGCAGAAATACATTCCCTGACGATGAGAAAAAAAATCTAGTTATCATTGTTTAGCTACATACTACTTACCATTTTATTAAAGGATGAAAATAATATATTCTGTGTACATTTTTCCTCTAAAACAACTATACTGGGATAAAAGGACTATTCTGGAATAAGAATACCATTTCTATTTTATGGAGTATATTTAGAATGCAGCTGCAATATATATATATATAGAGAGAGAGAGAGAGAGAGAAAGAGAGAGAGGGAAGGAAGGAAGGAAGGAAGGAAGGAAGGAAGGAAGGAAGGAAGGAAGGAAGGAAGGAAGGAAGGAAGGAAGGAAGGAAGGAAGGAAGGGAGAACCAGGGCCTGAAGGAGGAAATAGAGAGGATGTGGAAAGTAAAGGCCAAAGTGGTCCCAGTGGTGATAGGAGCACTCGGGGCCGTGACTCCTAAGCTGGGAGAGTAGCTCCAGCAGATCCCAGGAACAACATCAGAGCTGTCTGTCCAGAAGAGTGCAATGCTAGGAACAGCTAAGATACTGTGCCGAACCTTCAAACTCCCAGCCCTCTGGTAGAGAACCCAAGATTGAGGAAGACATGTACCACCCATAGGGGTGAGAGGGGATTTTTTAATATAGATAATTTACTTGGTGGTATGTATAAAGAGTTCATCAGATTTACTTCTAGTGGACTTAATAGGACTCCAGGGTAAATATCATCACTTTTCCTGCCCTGGAGCCTGAACCAAATTGCTTCATCTTTCTACATGGGGTGTCTGAAATTTTCTGCCCCAGGATCCTGGGGATAAGATTTGATATTGTGTCAAAAGTATCACTGAAAAGCAAAGCTTTCAATCAGATAATTGATTCATATGCATATACATTATACCATTCCAACATCTTATAAAGATCAATAATATCCTTAAGACAAAGAGTACTTCGTCTACCAGTCGCTGCTACTACACTACTTCTCAAGAGCAGCCTGTAAAACATTCTATTTAAGTTAGCAGCACAGATGTCAAGATATGCAGTATTTGTACTTTTCCTGCATTTGAAACCAAGAGCTTCTGAGCACAGAATAGGTGCCAGTGATCTTTATTCAGCAAAAAAGTGGACTGAAATGTCAGGCAATTTTATCTGGCAGGATAGTGGGTAAAGATGTTTACATGTGAACTGATTTTGGATGGGAATTTTAGATGCTAATATTGTAGCTGAAAGAGTAGCAAGGCTGCTTGTCAAGAACGGGCAACCTGCACCCCCAGCACCACATGAAGACCCCAAATCCTTGTGGCCTTCTACTGTTTAAAAGCTAGTCAATAACTGGTCCTCCTGCCTCTAAAACACTGGATAAAAAACTAATGATAGGGCTAGTTCTGGAACTTTTTTTTTGTTATATCAGATCAAGAATTATTGGGGCAGCACTTTGTGACACCTGTTGGAACTGTTTTCCTTAAAATGTTTAATGATCTTTGGAAACAATGCTAATACCTTCCTATCCCAGAAATGATGCAATTGTTGCAGAGAAGAAAAATCCTTCCAATCATGATGCCAAGGGTTGCCTCTCTGTCTTCCAAAACCCCCTTTCTGCCTCCCCCTTCCTCTCTCAACTCATGCATTTTTGACATTTTTGAGTGATGTGGCAGGTGATCCTTCAATTTGGGCAGAGGGAGTCTTTGGAAGAATGGGAAGAGCCTCTGTGATGGACAACCTCAGGAATCACATCTTGCCTGAGGGCCATACATATACAATATAGACATAGTAAGTCTCTTATCCTCAGGCTAGATATGGCCCACAGATATTGAAATGATACAAAGGTAAGGACAGTTACAATAATTGGTACTAGTATAAACTAGATATTCTTTCCTTTTCTCTTCTGTCTTTAATTCCTTTTGCTTACTACTTACTGCTTTTCTGCTCTTTGCATAACATTAGTTACTCCAAAAATAGCCTGTTGGGTGTATATGTATATGTATGTATATATCTATATATCTATATATGTATTGTATTGTACTATCATTGACAGTATTTTTAAAGTATTTTTATTATTGTAACCTAGCCTATGGGCAAAATCAGAGGGCGTATTCAAATAAAACACCACCAAATGTTAGGCTAGAAGGAAAAAGGAAATGTTATTCTAAGAATCTTAATAATAGTCTGAAGTAATTCCTTAAGCATTACAGTCAGGAAAAGTCTGATTTTTAATGACTTTTGGAAATGAAGAATATGTAGAAAGATCTGGTCAAAGCCAATTCAGATGATTTGAATCATTCATTCAGTTTATTTGTTCATGCCCTGCAACTGCCATAATAACGAATCCCTCCAGAGCCCTTAATGCATTTATCTTCAAAATACTCCTATGCAGCTGGATGGAAGAAAACAGCATTTGTGTTCTTTCAATAAAGCACTAAGCCTGAAAGTAAAATACAGAAAACATTTAGCAAAAAAGGTTTCTTTCGCAAAATGGGAATTGCCCCCAGAATAACTGATTAGCACCAAATTATTTATCTTTATATATAAAACATCTAACGTAGGTATTGAGTAAAACAGAACACTTGGAAATATGTAAAGGTGGGTGTAGAATAGCACCTCACAATATGATGTCCTCAGAATGAACTGTGACCTCAATTCTCAGAGCTGGATAGTCCGACTGGGAATTCTTGGAAGTTCATGTCTAAAATACTTGGAGTGTATCAGGGAACATAAAGCAATCCTGAAACTATACCAGGATCAGTATTATTTTGCCTCCTCCCCTCTGCACATTGTAAACATTCTTAAGCTCCGCAAGTTATAAATGTACTGTATCTGCAAAAATTATGCATTGTGCAACAAAAAGAAAAAATTGAAATAGCTCTTCGCTATGAGAGTTATTGCATGGAGTGGGCCTACCCATATAGAAATAGTTCCAGAGGAGACAAGAGAAAACTGAATTGGCCCTGAGACTGTTACAAAGCAGTGTGATTTCTCCAAAGTGTAGCATGACATCTTGTTTTGAAAACTTCACATCCCACCCTTTGTCTCTTGGGAAGACAAGAATTTAAATCATATCCTTGTGGGCAACTCAAGTTACTACTGCCGATCTGACTAGTCTGTACTTGTCTCCTTGCCAGTTACAGCGTGGGTATGAGCAGAAAGAATTTTCCTTAACTTATTATGCATTTTAAACAGGATAAAAACAGTGCAACAGATCACATTACATTAAATAAAACTATGGAGAAATGAGAGGGCCGAGCCGTTTTAGGTTGGCATTATTTGGAAAATAAATAACGATTCACAACCAAGAAAATATGTCTTCAACTGACTTTACCAAAAGAAGAAGTTTTGCTGTATTCCAGTGTTGAAACCATCATGCTTTAGCCACATTCTTTACAATCTTTGGGACCCATCTCATGCCAGCGGCTCTTCATCCAAGAGACCAAATTCTTCATATTTATACTATTCCTGTAGCCTGTTGTTCACTTGTTTTCTATTTTTTTCCTTTCTAGTTGTCCTCTATGGCCCAGAAAGCTGGATAACTCCACTCTTAGAGCTTTGAAAGTGAGCTAACAATTATTTTCAGCTGTAGTGTGGTTAATCAGTCGGTCCTTCCTTCCTTCCTTCTCCAGTTAACAAAACAAACATGCTACAAGTACACCAGTTCATGGATACAAAGTAATTTCCATCCATTTTCTCCTTTATTTCTTGTAGGCCCTATATTATCACCTCTAGAGGAATGCCCTTTATTCTCTGCTTGTGTTCACAAGTTAGTGAAATCTGAAGTGTCCACTTGAAGAGAACATTTGTCAGGAGCTTCCCTCTTGTTCTCCTCTACTTAACCTGTTCTCCAATTCCTTTTAATTCACCCTTTGCGATATGATGTACTAGTATAATGTAGTCCTTAATGCTATTCAGAACTGAACTTTGAATTATCTTAGAAATGCAAATTTAACAGATATAGCCTGATTTTCAATGTGAAAAACCATGGCAGAGTGGATTACAGTTTAAAAATATAATACACAGTCCAAACTTACAAATATTAAAAGTATTGTATGATCAGATACTAATGCAGTCTTCATTAAATAAAGAACATTATTTAAGACACATCCAATTAAATTTCTGGGCCTTGGGACAAGGGAAAAAGGGGAAATGGCCATAAATTTCTTACTTCTGTTCAAATACTTGCAAATTCACTATTGCAAACATCTGATTTTGTCCCATCAGAGCACTTTCTGAGGATCAATTTTAGCTGAGAAAATTGCACTTTGGAAAAAACATACTCCAGCATTCAAGTCTCAATCCAGATTAACCCATCTTCTATGGCTGTAACAGTATTTTCCAGCCTAGTGCCTTCCAGATGTTTTAGGCCAATCCCCACAATTCTCAGCAATTATGGCCTTTGGTTATTTCTGTTAAGATTAATTGACGCTGTGAATTATGAAAGTTGACACATCTAGGGAGCATCAGTTTGAGGACAGCTAATCTGTGAAGTGTGCATTTTTACTGTAATCCACAGACCAGGCTGTCTTGAAAATTATGAGAGTTGGTCTAACACATCTGGAAAGCACCTGGTTGGGGAAGACTGTGCAGATTATTTTTAACAACTCCATACTAAAGGGTGGCTTAGACATTTTAGAGCTCTACAACAAAACTCTAACAGTACCCCTTTTCATGATAAAAGTTGTCAAGGACAAGACAGCTTGATTTGATTATAAAACCACAAGTGAGACAATGCATGAAGGAAGTGGTTTCAAGCGTAGTTCCTTTCAGTTAGTCTGTTTTATTTTTACATTATTTTCTCTCTCCCTCTCTCCTTCTCTGTTTTATTTTCTAAAGGATAATATCTCTGGGTTCTGAAGGATCAGATACAAAAGCTGATGAAGGAAGCTCCCACCTGACTTCAGCTGGACTAAGATAAGTGATTAGAATAAGCAAAACTGCATTGACTTTGCAAACACGATCAATACAAAAAGTCCAGACAAGATGATGGCCATGAAAGAAAAGTTACCATATACATGTTTAGAGTCTTTTTAAAAGCAGGCTGCTTTGCTTCCATGCTCAGCACTAGCATCTCAGCAACTCTTAGCTCAAAATGTGGGAAGCGATCTCATGCTGCTCAGGTGAATCCACCATTTAAAACAATGTTATTATTTCCAAAGGACTAAATTTTAAATAGTTGGAATATAAAACTACCTGGACATCAAATGAGAGGTGGATATAGAAATGTCTTACCTTCCCCCAAGCATACATACTCGTTATAGGCATACTGTAAAACACAAGCCACAGGCCACAGGCCACCTTCCAGAGAGTTTCTTCTGCCAAATTTTGGCAGCACCAAAGAACCTCACACAGTCACTCCCATCCCTTCCCATTCCCTCCCTTATTATATTCGACACAAGTAAAAATTGTGCATCCCTATTGTAAATAGCAACAAACATGTTTGTTAAATGTTGTCTTGCTACAGTGTTAACTAAAGAGTAGAAATGATTTGCCTATACATTTTATGAATCTGGACAGTTTCTAATCCCTAGGATACTGACCTTGTGTGCAGCATGGTCCTACGCATATTAACTGCCTGTCACCTTTGCTTTATTTTATTTCTGTTAACAATTGGCAGCAGAAAAAATATGGTTACAAGGAGGATTCAGATCATATACACAATAGACTTACTTCTATTTTATAATTGAATATCAGCTTCAATTTACAAACTAACAATATGAATAGGAATATAACTTTCACTGGAATTTTATAGTGAAATAATGACTAGAATGCCATGATTCATAATTAAATTATTAGATGTCAGTTCTAAAACCTGTAATACCACCATTGCATATGTCTGCAGAAATATTTCAGATGTTCAGCTCTCTGTTTCTGTTATCAGAGATATGAGATTCTTGATATTTTTTTATTCTTGTTTATATATCACTTGGTTATATGCAAGTGATATCCCAGAAATAACATTTTAATATATTCTGGCAAATGTGTTGCATGTGTTATAGCTGCTTTAGGTGATTTTTAATTTAAATAATTTTATCTCTTATGAATTTGATATAATTTTAGGAGACCACATTTTATTAATTGGCCCTCTTAATTTGAATTCTATGTTATTAGAGTCAGACCAAGATGTTTTACCTGAAATAGACTACTTCTTAGACACACAGAATATGGTTTCTTCATCATGTTTTTCCTCCTTTTAAAATACACTGTGAAAATTCAGAAAATAAGTTCAGGTTCTCTGCTTAGAACAGAGCAGATTTTCAGTTCCAAAACTCTTGCTGATTATATGGTGGTTTGTTGGAGAGAAACAATGATTTAGTCATGTCTAATTTTTGTTGATTGTGCCTGTAATATCCTATCCTACAGCCCAACTTAACAAACATTCAAGCCCTGTAACCTCAGGATAGAGGTCACAGGCTAGCTGTCTTTACAGATTTGTACCACCTCTCCTTCCCTGGACCTAGTGCAGGACCTCAAACCCACGAGGGCAGAGTTCTGACAGGGTGACATTGTCAAACTTGCCCAATTAAGTTTCAGTAATACATTCCAGCTCACCCAGTCAACCTCTACTAGATCATGGGTGAGCATGGTCTTATTATAGATGGACCTGAGCAACTTGATGGCAATGTCACCAATGATTGTGTTACTAGGATCCAAAATTCGGACTGTCCGGCTGGAAGTGGAGATTGCCAGTCTCCTTTCCCCTGGAATGGCCAGTCTGATGTCCTCTCCTATACCTCTTCTGACCATCACAGTTAAAAACATATGACTCTCCCCGCTAACATTATATATTTCCTCAACCATATGCCACCAATCAAATGTATTTCCTCTCTCACTAATTACAGTCACCTACCTCTTGAGGCCAGCAATTTGGCACTGCCCGTCCCATTGGTTCCATAGTCCACCAACTACTTCTGCTGACACAGAAAAACCCACAAAACTCCCAAAGGGTTTCTACATCCCAGAGCATCCTCACACCATAATAGGAAGACAACCCCCCTGCACATTCTCATTTCAGGTGGAGTCATCTACTTGCTCACCACCTCACATCCAAGTGAGCCTCCCAGCCCCAAACACAGAGCAGCCACTTGAGAGACAAGCCTTCCCTTGAGAATGCAATTCAATTCTCAACATCAGGGACACAAATGCCACCTTAGAGACACTGAAGGAGGAGAGCTGTGTTAGTTTATGGTAGCCCAAAATCAGGATGAGTCTAGTCATACCTTTTCACACAAACAAATTTCATTAATTTAATTTAATTTCAGCAAATCACAATTTGTTACTCTGTAGAGAGTCAGTTTGGTGCAGTGGTTAAGATGCTGACCTAGAAATCAGGAGACTGTGAATTCTATGCCTCCCTTTGGCATGAAAGCCAGCTGGGTCACTTTGAGCCAGTCACACACTCTCAGCCCAACCCACCTCACAGGGTGTTGTTATGGGGAAGATAGGAGGCAGGAGTATTAGGTATGTTTGCCATCTTGAATTATACATAAAAAGGTAGAATAAAAATATAATAGTAGTAGTAATAGTAGTAGCAGTAATAATAATAATAGATGCTACCAGATTCCTTCTAATGCCATCTTAGAAAGCATGGCCAGAGTGTGGCACCACCAGGCTTTCAGATGCCAGGCCTCTTGAGTTCGGCACTACAGCCAGACAGTACCCTTTCCTTTGCGCTGACTCCCAGTTGGTAAAAAGCAGCACGCCCACTGCAACTCTTTGTGCTAACCTGGTGGAGGGGCAATGTTGATTCTTTGCTCCTGTCTCCACCCCACCTGGCCCAGTGAGACATGTGCTGCTATACTGCAAGTCTCTGTGTTTCAGCACTGCCTCTGTTAGGATGAATTACCTTTCATGTGGAGAAAAGGACTGCATTGCTGACTGTTCCTGACCCTCTGATAGAAAGATTCCTTTCTAAAATGCTCCTTAATCTCCAGCTCACCGTTTGTTCTCTGACTCATCCTTGTTTGGAAAAATGTTCACTATTCTTTAAACCCAAAGGTCAGATGAGATCCCAAAACCAAGCTAGCTGATTTCCAAAGCCTGTTGAAACTGTTTCTTTTGCACATCTGTCAACTCCAATGTGGTGTGGGGGAGCTAGTGCTGAAACCCCTTCCACAGGAGGTGGAATACTTTTTCCAGTTACACCATCAATCAGCAGATCACGCAGAGGAGGGTGGAGATGAGTCCAGAGGCTTTCAGAAGCAAAACTTTCCCCAAAGGATGTGCTGCCTGTGGAACTGTCCAAACTCCTGGCAACCTCTCCCAAAGAGAAGAGGATTCGAAGGCGGACATGGGAATGGGTGAAACTAACCATCAGTCAAGCAGAACCTTTTAAAAATGTCCAGCTGTCATTTGTGAAAGGGAAATGCTTCTACATCCAATCTAAATTGGAGGCACCTCTTCCATTCCTCTCCTGCTCAAATCTGCTCTGCCTCCCAGCCCTTGTTTGCCCACTTACTCACCAATCTCTCCATCCTCTTCTTCTTGCATTTCTTCTTCCTCTTCTCCCTCCTCCTCCTCCAGCCCTAGGAACCTTTCCCGGTTCTCCACGTTCATCTCGCCAGGACTCTCTCCTCGCTCATTCTTTTTTCTTTTCTTTTCTTTTCCCCGAAGCAAAGCTGCGGCCCGACTGTTAGCGGAGCAGAATCGCCGAGGCTCGCGGCTAAGAAGCGACTCGCAGCCGCAAAAGCCCAAGTTTTGCAGCTCTTGGCAGACCCAGCGAGGCTGGCGCGGGGCGGGGCAGGGCGAGGCGCAGCGGCTTCGGCCGTGCCACGGCGCTTCGCGAAGAGCCTGCAAACCTCTCGGCCAGCCGCCGCCGCCCCGAAGCAATGAGAGCCAGAGAGGAGTTTCCTGTGGTTGCCATAGAGACCCTCTGTGGTTTAGCTGTTTTGCTTTTTCCCCTTTCAGGGCACGCTGCGCCCAGTAACTTTTCCTGAGAGTCAGCCGCGCGGTGTCAGTCAAACCAAAGCCGTGGGCGCCCTGCCTTCCGCGCACGGGGGCCGGCTTTGAGCTTAGCAACGTCTTGGGAGGGAGTAGGAGTTCATCCTTATCCTGCAGCACATCTCACCGCTTAAAATACAGGAACACGCTTGCACCTGACTCCACTTCGTATGCCAAGAATTCCATTCAACTATTAAACTGCTAGAGCAAAGCCTTGATAGACACGTTGATAGATTTCTTGGCAACAATGCAGAACTGGCTTCTTGTTCACTTTGAGATGTTCTTGTTCCCACGCAAGCCGGGCCTGACCCTTCTTAGCTCATCAAGAACAGCCACGTTTCACTTCAGGGGTTTCCACCTGGTTGGGCATCTGAATTAACATGGAAACATCATGTTGTGCTCCTTGATACAAAATAGGAGATCTTCCCCAGAATTATCACTTGGATGAAGATATACTAGGAAGTGCACAAACACGCCAGTCCTAAAATAAGATAAAAGTGGTTCACAATACAGTGCTGCTGGTGAAGTACACCATATAGCCTGTTGTGCACTGCATGCTACATGAAGTAAAATGCCCTGCAAGAGATAAATCTACTTTTCCTTTAACTAGCCTTCCTCCATCTTAATGCTTCCAACTTCCTCATTCCCACCTATTCTGAAGAAAATGGGTCTCATAACCCACCACACTTCTCTTAAGTGTGTGAGCACATGATGATAAATGATAGGTGCTGATTAAAGAAACTTCAATGATAAAACAACCTATTTGATAAAAGAGGAGTTAAGAGATCTTTAAAGCAAAAGATGTATAACTACCTATCAAGAATGCTATAAAAGATTTCTTCAAGTGGGAAATTAGATCTTTGAGATCTAGAAGTCTACTTATAAATAAAAATGCTAGAGCTACTGTTATGATTGTTATTATATACCTTTCTTTGACAGAGTTTGGTATTACACCATATAATTATCTTCACAATTATTTTGTGATGTAAGCTAGGAGAAAGAGGGACAGTATAATCCAAAGTTACTCATGTTTCATGATTATGCATGGATTTGAACCTGCATATAAAATAGATAAAAAGGCCAGTGATATTGTAAATCAGCACTTTTTATCTTAATAAAATAAACACATGCAAAGAATGATCTTGTATAATTATGTGGTATTTTGCCTACATGCACCCTATCCCACAGTGATGAATAAAAGCTGAATTCTTTTTCTCCTTTCTTCACTCAAATTATGAAATGGATATCCATATTACATAAGAACCATTACACTATAGGGATTTTATGTTAGATGGGGTTCAACAAAGAATGTCTCTAACAAACTTTCTCTTTAGGTCAGTAGATATGCCTTGCTTAGCTGAAAACCTGAAAAGGAAAGGAAAATTATTTGCAATGCCTTAAGAAATGCAAATACAAAGCAGCATGGCTCTGCTTGGGGCATGTTTGTTTTTAGGAAATTATGCATACACATCTGGCATACATCTGCAGCAAATGCAAGCTTGCTAAAGTGCTTGAAGGAAAAATAAAAGGACTGGTGACCACACTTCAGATCATAATAAAGGATAAGATCTGTCATAACAAAGAAAGGGAAGCATTACAAAAAGAGCTGTCAGAGAGAAGCAACCCTTTAAAAGGAAGAGAATCAAGGGACCAAGCCCATGAGAGACCCAACCCAGAACCACAGGCATAGAGAAGAAAATACTCAAGAAAAGGCCTTTATGCCCTTGCAGTAGAAATAGCTCTGAGTTACTAGGAGAGGAGCAAGAGACTGGGCTGAACAGGAGAGGAGAAGTTGGAGTCTTGAAGAGCAGAAGAGAGGCAATGAGCAAGGAAAACAAGGATCTGTAGTAGTTGATTTCCTACTATGAAGAACGATGTTTCAATTTCAACTGAAATGTTGAAACAGTGTTGATTTTGCCAGACCAAAGAATAATAGAACATCTACTGTACTTGGGTACAGTAAATCAGCAGTATTATACTTGGGCCATGTCTTGTGCATTTCTATATATTGTGACCAATTGTGAGTCAATGTTATGCAACTGTTGCAAAGTAGTTACTTAGATAACCAAATCAAAAGCAGACAATATTCTGTCCATATGTGTATCAGTAATATAATACAGATTTTTGGCTAGTCTTCAATTATGTACTGTAGGAGGATTTTTTTAAAAAGTCAGTAATTCTATCTTATTTATATAAAGCAAGGAATTAACTGTATTAAATACATAACCGAGAAAATCAAAATCAAAATAACAATTATTAATTATATTAGCTAATTTTCTTTGCCATGGATAAAACACATTTTAAATGTGCAGATATAAAGAAAGCACGTGAATGTGGTTGCATTTCCTAGTATCGGCATTCGCTATATAGGATTTGTGTTTTAGTGATGGCAAGAAGTGGAGTGAAACACTGAAAGAAGTTTGAATTCCTATGTTTAAAAAAATGTGTGATGTGGTCAGCATTCAATTTAGTGTAATTTTCAACTGTAATCAATCCTATGAATATGTTTTCATTGTCATGCTTCCCTGAATCTTCTAATGTGAGAAAATGTCTCTCTTGCCCTCTACTGTGATAAGCTGGTAACAACAGTCAACAATCAAAATTGAATCAAACACTGAGTTCAGTGGTAGATGGAGGTTTACACTTGTTAGGCCTGTTGGGGAAAACGCTCCTACTGAATTATAAATGATGTAAGCATTCAGAAGGGTTGTTATGTAAAGTGTGTAAGTATGAGCGAAGCACTCAGCTTGACACATAAAAGCAGCCACCTCCTTTAGAAAGCTTGAGTGACTGCTTTGAAGGATGTCTCCCATCATCTGCGCATGTGTGTGCTTGCATCGTAGGGTTGCTTTACTGGTATTCCAAGTGAAATGTTGGCCATAATGAACATGCACGAGCACGCAGCCAGGGGTCAATCTTATGAAGCAGCCAGGTGAGCCTTGCGGAAGATACAACTGTGTTGTTTTACTCATGTTAACACACTTTGGTAAGCATTCCTTTTGAAGCTTTGCACAGCCCTGCTGTGAATAGCAGATTTGCTTTTGTTTCCGTACAAATCTTTATTTGTAAACATCATTCAACTTTAGCTTTAATGGAGAAGACCCATTTTCCTGGGACTGAAACAAAACTTGGAAGTGAAAGGGGGTACTAATTTTCCATTTTGAGTCTTGTAGTGGTGTGGAAAAGGCTAGATATGGACACCCAGTACACCTGCCACCCGCTACTCAGCCTTGGGATTTAGCTTATTGGTATCTGTATATCTCCCTACTCATTCATAGTTGAGGGAACCCAGCATATATTATGAAACACGCATAGCAAGAGGATTCAATCTTTCACCACACTAGAAAAATAGCATGGGGAAAACATTTCCATACTTATATGGTTGAATTAATACAGCCAACTAAAATCATTTTCTTATGTTG
The DNA here is from genome assembly GCF_059951505.1 of Python bivittatus. Lineage (NCBI taxonomy): Eukaryota > Metazoa > Chordata > Lepidosauria > Squamata > Pythonidae > Python > Python bivittatus. The sequence goes on along the minus strand of NW_028277058.1, from coordinate 16,247,778 downwards.
TACAGGGACAATTTTGGATTTGCCTCTAAGTATGATTCAGCAGAGAGGCACCATCAGTCTCGTTTCACTAATACAGTGTTTCTCAACCTTGGCCACTTGAAGATGTGTGGACTTCAACTCCCAGAATTCCCCAACCAGTATGGCAGGCTGAGGAATTCTAGGAATTGAAGACCACCTATCTTCAAGTGGCCAAGATTGAGAAACACTGCACTAATGTATTAACCTGTTACAGTGTTTGCATTCACACTTTAAATGTTAAGTGCACACTTATAAAATCATAAGTGCACATGAATGCATGCAGCTGGATCTAGACATAATTAGCTGTACTTTATTTCTACTGATTAATTTGCACTGAAATTAAATTGATGAAGATCTAATTTAATTATTTAATTTTTATCCTGCTTTTATTTTTGATCAAGTCAAAGGGGTGCATATTCCTAATGCTCCTGCCTCCTATTTTCTCCACCTCAACCCTGCAAGGTAGGTTGGGCTGAGAGGGAGTGACTGGCCCAAAGTCACCCAGCCGGCTTTCATGCCTAAGGAAGGAGAAGAACTCACGGTCTCCTGGGTTCTAGCTCAGCACCTTAACATGAACTGGTTCTCTTGTGTCAATGTTTCAGATTAATTTTAAAGGCATCTGATTTAATCCAGATTCAGTTCATGGAGTAAGAAGTGATAGAAGAAAACAGTGGCAGGACACATATGAAATACAAGACTGTGCCAGGTACTAAGCAGCATCAGGCATAAAATACTAATATGGCACTGCAAAGATGTTTTTCTGCAGGGCAGCAGAGATTCTGAATTAAATGAAAATTTATACTTACCTGTAAACATATGTTCTAGAGTGCCTTTTGCTGGGAGTGTTTTGTAGCATATTTAGAAAAGCTGTATTTTATTATGATAACTCATTATAGATGCCATCTATGGTTTCTAGTTACCTTCCATGTTATTTTGGAACTATACAGGGTTGCTTGCTCTACAAAGTTTAAGGCTCTGTTCTACTTTTCTAGTCAACGTTTCTTTTCCTATCATAGAAAAGCAACAGTGGATGTTGGTGTCACTCGTGGCAACCTCTCTTTCTCACCGTGTCCCTGGTGAGTTCATCTGCAGTTCAGAAGATATATTCTGGAAAGGTGGCATATAAACATTAGAAAAGTATAAAACAAGTAAATAAACCTGTCAGCATGTAACATCTGAATATCTTTCATTGTTGGAAGGGTGCTACAGGGTCTTCCTTCCTTCCTTCCTTCCTTCCTTCCTTCCTTCCTTCCTTCCTTCCTTCCTTCCTTCCTTCCTTCCTTCCTTCCTTCCTTCCTTCCTTCCTTCCTTCTCACCTGAGTGCAAATCTGTTTTCCATGCTTTGAATTTAACTCTGCTACAGTTTCTCCTTTTGGCCATCTGCCAGGGAATCACCTAGGTAACCCAGGACTGGTTGCCATGGGCACTTTGCTGAGCATATGTTCCCTTTCTGACATGGCATACAGTGCTTTGCCTTAAACTCAGTACAGTTATCCTAGTATCACTGAGCCAAAGGAACCTCACCCCTCTTCCTTACTCCGGTCTGAGCAACAGACCTGGTATCGGTCATGTTTATGGAAACAAGTTTAATGTTATATCCCCTAGATGCACTGAGGGGTTGTTTCAGGGTTTTATTGACCACAGCTATAGAAACATAAGGGGAAGGTGGCTTTGGAGGAAGATAGCCTGCATTTTAACACTGAAAATTTCTTTCTTCTCATAGTGTTAATACAGTGTCAATCCTCTGGTTCCCTTTGTCCTTGGGAACTTCATCCAGTAGCATCTTCGTCCCTAATCTAGTGTATCTGTTTTTTCAATAGCTGTAAATCATGATTTGACCACATGAGGGCACACCTATATTATCTTTAACTAAAGAAGTATTTTTATAACCTTAAATGCTCCGTTATGACTACTGTTGTGTAAACTCTCATTTATATCTGCATTTTGCTCTTAAGGAGTATCCCCATGAACTCCAGAAAATATAGATATTAGATTAATAAATACAAAAATCTGACCTGATACTTGTCGAGATGAACTCTATCACAATATTTGCAGGCATCGTTCCTAACAGTCCCAGTGTTTCAAATGATGCCAGAGATCAAGAGAACAAAACCAATAAGTTGTATGTTGTTTTATAAGAAAAAGACTAAGGGAAGGAAATAAATGGAATGGGAAAGAAGAATGAAGTATCTTTCCCTTGCATGATGTGCTTCATCTTTGTGGTAGACTTAGGATGATCTCTAGGGGGAAGAATAATTATCTTTATTGTGGTCTTCAAGGTGAAAGTTTCTGAATATAGGATTTCAGAATAATGTATTCTGAATATAGGATTTCAGAATAATGTAAGAAAAGAGATAAATTGGCACTGAAATTAGAGAGGCAGTTTAGCCTCTTAAGTATTGTTGAAGCTTCTGGGTTTCAGATGGCAATGCCAAACTTCCAGTACATAGAAGTATTAAACAATAATGGCTGGAAGAATATTCTCAGTATACATATACACTTGGACCAAACAATATTTAAGTTAGAGGTACAGGTAGTCCTCGACTTACAACCATTCATTCAATGACCATTCAAAGTTATGACAGGGCTGAATGAATGGTGGTTATGACTAGTCCTCAGAGTTGTGGCTGTCCCAGCAGCCCCATGGTCACATGATCGTGACCTGGGTGCTTGGCAACTGGCTTGCACTTACAGCCAGTTGCAGAGCCCCATGATCACGGGATCACCATTTGCAACCTTCCCTGCCTGCTTCCCCAGAAAGTCAATGGGGAAGCTGGCAGGGAAGGTTGAAGATTACTGGGGTAAGCCTCCCCCACCCACCCTTTCCCCAGCCCCTCTGCACTCATGCTACACAGGGCACTCATACACCCTTGTGCATCCTCCCTGAGCCTCCCTGTGCCTTCCTTTCACTGTCGCACACATTCCCCAAGCTTCACCGCACCTCCCTACCATCCTTGTGCACCCCCTTATACCCATACCTGCCTGCCAGCCTGCTTGCAAGCTGCTTGGGACTTGCAACTTCCTGCTGGCTTCCCCACTGACTTGGTTGTGGGAAACTGGCAGGAAGTTGCCTTGTCTAATGACTGTAGGATTTGGTTAACGACAGCAACTGGCACTGTAGGGATTGCTGTTGCTAAGGGATGCGATTGCTTAATGACAGAAATTCTGGTGCCAATTGCCATTGTAAGTCATTGACTACCTGTAGTCAAAAATAAAGATAACTTGTCTTCCTAGCATATTAGATTGATTTATCATTTGCTTTGGTTGTTTAAATAATAGCCAGATTTCAGTATTAGAGAAGATGCCATAAACCTAGTATGGTGCATAAAACTTGGTGGTTGTGTTGCCCAAGGCCATCAAGCATTTACGTGCCTGAAAGAGAGAGATCCCAATCTGTAGCTGAAACTCCTAGCCATTATGCTACACTGCCTGTGGATTAATAGTAATGTGGCCAACGTGTTTGTATAATTAAAAACAGAGTTTGCCATGCATGTCTGATATAGATGCTAATAATCATGTACCAAATGTAGCTGTTCAGCTGTAATAACTATACCGCTTCATTAATTGTTTTCCATTATATTTTCCCCAGTGGTTTCTTAAATGTGCCAAGCTCGTTGAGAGTTACTTTATGTACTTCAGATAATTTCATTCACATTCATCTCCTAGTGGCAGCTCGTCTTAGTTTATAGTGTGGATCAAGGTTGCCAGCATTTAGACTGATTTTTTTGACCATCCTGATAGGAAATATGGAAAGTCTTGGAGGGCTGTGAGGTCTAGGGGCAATTCAGTGACTCTAATGCAGATATCTATTCTTCCTAGGATGGAAGTTACTAGAAATGATGCAATACTCACAATGACTAGATATGATGTAATATTACTACCAAATGTAGTTAAAAGCAAAGACTGCAGGCATTTGAGCAATGAGCTTGTGCATTAGAAATTGATACACTGCTCCAGTTAAATGCATTATTATTAAATTAATTATTCTTAATTTGTTTATTTAATTATTAATAATAATTATTTCCTGCTTTAATAGATGTATTTTGATGATGTGTTTATAAAAAGAAAATAGTTTTCTTTTCACGTTTTATTCAACTAATAATGCAAAATACTCCTGTCTGTGTATGGGAGCCACCTAGCATAAGTTAGCATACATAGCAGCACAAAGGAGGAAATGCACATTAAATAAAGGGGCAAAGGAAGGAACAGATTATGCAGAGTATTCTCCCTATATAAGATACAAAACAACTTACTAGACTATCCTGGGATATAGCCTTAGAAACAAAAAATAAAAGCACATTTATTCATTCAGTTTTATTTCATTCAGTTTGTTCAAAGGTCAAACTTAAAATACAAACCACATTTATAAGGGAAGGAAAAAAGGATAATGATTTAAAATGGAAATGTAAATTCAAACAAATTACATGAAATTAGATTTTTTAGAGATTGTCAATAAGCCTTTTATAAGGCTGCAAAATTTTGCGGCTCCCTTTGATACATGTGGAAACCGATCACCCAATAATACGTTCATATATTCTATCTTCAGCCTACCTGTATATGTAGCAAAAGTGGTTGTATTAAATAACTTCAAAGCCCTGTATAGAAATAGTGAAATACTGCTTGGTGTCTCTTTCTATTTCCTTTAATCTGGATGGACACATTTACTCTGCTTTGGGTTTTTTTTTTTTAAATATTCATATTCTATCTAATGAATGCTTGTGAATGCTCTGATCCTTGTTGCAATGGAGACTTGTCAGTTTTTAGAGATAACGCTTCTCTTATTTATCTCCCATCTAACTGGGAAAAGGACAGAGTCCATGTTCTTCTGATGGTCAATATGCAACACGATGCCTGACTTCAGCCTTTGTTTTCCCTAGACTCAAGGCAATCAATGAATGAGATTAAAATTCAAAATGCCACATATCTTGGTCAAATTTCTTTTCCCCAGAAGCAAGCAAACCTACCCTGGAGAACCAGAGTTGATAGGGTTAGAGTTATAGGAACTAGTTTAAGCCAAAAAAATTGAATGAATAATTCTAACCCTTGCCTCTTATGAAGACATTCCAGATTCCAGTAAATTATGAAATAAAAACAATTATTTAAAAGCCGACTAATTTTTTACAGAGCACATCCAAGAAAGTGAACACAGTTCAGTTGTTGCTGAATGGTACAAGCATGTAAACTAGTTCTTAGAGATCTTGCAAATAAAGGATCCTAGTCAAAATCCATAAAGGATGATGATGGATTTTCCTACTATGCATTTTGAAATGCACATAGTGTATTTTATTTAAGCTAGCTAGTATAGCAAGGCCAGCCATGCTTTCATTCCATTTGTATAGAAATGTCCTGCTCTTTGAAGCAGACATGATGGAAATTTTACAGGAAGATGGCTATAATTGGTTGTCATTGGTCTGTGTGTGTGTGTGTGTGTATAGTGATCTAGCACTTACAAGCAAAATTATAATTACTGAGAAGTAAAGGCAAATATGTGAGATTTTTGGAAATTTAGAAGGTTTTCAAAATCCTCCAGGGGTGACATTGATTTAGTGCTATCACTCTGTTATAATCTTTGTATATTATTAAGTGTAACAAATAGGCCATTCACACCATGCCTTAACTTTGCATTTGGTGACATTCTTGCTGCTGTGTTAATATAAGGTCTATTAAGCTGGACCTCATGGTCCATTACCCTTTCTTTAGGCTTGACCCTGTGAAGCTTAAGGGTCTTGAGCACAGTGTGAAAAAGCAACATGTTTCACTCTCACCCAAGGAGCTCATTAGGACTTTATAGAAAGACAAAAAAAATACTCACACAGTACTAACATTTGCTCTGAGGAGTGCTCACCAGACAAACAGCCTGGTGTCAGGAGGCAGCCATTGTTCTCTTTCTTCAGCCTTGCACACCAATTTAGCAAGCTAGCTAAAAAGAAGGGCTCATTTGTAATCCACCATTTCATCCTTTGTCACGGAAATCCATTTACCAGCATCTCCAATGGACCTCAAGTTCTGATCCTTGAAATTCCTGCTTCATTCAGGAATGGATGGATTTAAGATACAGTTACACTTACAATACTTGCTAACCATTTTCTTTCCTTTCATAGAATATCTCGTTATGATAGGCTTCTAAAGTAGAACTATGTGCGGAAAGTATTTAATTCCTCAGCATTGAGTGATTTATTTAGGAGGAGACTATATGTAGGTTCACAGTTCAAGCAGAATTGTTGATTGGGCAATAGAGAAAAGAAAATACTTATTCTCTGTTGAATAGACAGATCATATACAAATGCAGATACAAATGATTCTATACTCAGATTGGAACCATATTATATGAATTAAAATGTATTTAATTTTAACCAATATACCTTTGGGATGAATAATTCAGCAAAAACAAATGTACTAAAAAGCCCTATTTAAAGTAAATAGTGTATAAACATCATTCAATTTACTTCCATTTATCTCAGTGTGGCATAAACAAGTTTTATTTTAGTTTGCAGGTAATGCCCACATTCACACACAGATGAGTGTAATACTATCAAAGTTTCCCTTAGTTCAGTGAGATGTATTTCAGAGTAAGTGAGTATAAGATTACAACCATTGCTTGCTATGATTTTAAGCATGTCTAAGTTGTGCTGCTGAGTTGCAACTGCTTTGTTTAGTTGGGGAAAAAACTACTTTTACTTTTAGATAATTACAATAATAATTCAATCAGTCAAATGCCATAAAAAGCATATGTTACTTATGTGTAAATGACTTCTGTTGATCTACAGAACAACAGTACTCCCCAGCCTAATATCTTCTAGATGTGTCAAACTATAAACCCCTGAATCTTAAACTAAAAGCAAAATTAATCTGACGTGCAAAAGAAATTGAAAGAAATTGTTTAGTTTGTAGGTTACCATTTACAGATAGAAAAAACACAGAGCTTGAAATGCATAACAATAAGGACCTCTATAGTAGGGATAAGCAAACTTTTATCTCATTAGGTTTACTTTGCTTTAAAATAGCAATCCCAAATTCACCAACCAGAGATATTCAAATGTCACAGAGTTTAAAAAAAAAAAAAAAAGTGATTGGTTCCTAGCACTTTTTGAACAAGGTATTTCTTGACAGTACTGTGCCTGAATTGAGCCCATGATCATTTCACATAGAAGCCAATCCCATGGTCCAAGGTTTTCTTAATTTCAAGAGTCTAATGAGTCTTATCTCTGAAGGAGGGAAAGGGTAGTAAAATAAGCCGACAAACAAATGAAAAATAAAGGGAAAAGGGTAGATCGGTATGGTAGCTTTACTGGAAAGATTAATGCACTTGATACTGCCACAGATAGATTAAGAAAAACTCAGACAATTTGAGATAAATAAGATAGTTGTTGGGGAAAAAAAGCTTGTTCTATGAATCTTATGGAAGCGAAATATATAGCTTATTAAATACTTTGATAACCTTCCCAATTTAGCTTTTTAAAAGTAATAAAGTAATGCAGGAATATTTGACACCTAACCCCTTATTGATTACAGAGCATTTGATGTTTTATAAGATACAAAGAGTGAAGTCAATGCTAGCTATCTTAACATTGCAAATTTGGCAAAATGTTAAATAATGCATCTAAAAGAAAAGATTAAAAAGACTCTTAACAAAGAAGATTTAACATTCAAGAAAGCATTTAAAATTGCTGTCAAAATTGCTATCTCCATGGAAACTACTACTGTAGAGTTGCAGTTGTTAATGAAAACAAATGTGAATAAACCTGTAATATCATACAAAGTGATCAAAATGAACTGTGCTATTGTTGTAACAGAGATTCACATGCACCAATTCAATGCAGATTTAAAAGAGAAACCTGCAGAAAATGGAATAAAGCAGCTTGTGGTCAAGAACCTGTCCTTCAAGGAAAAGCAAACCACTTGATAAACTGCAAAGTGTGACTTCAAAATGACGGCTGTACTCCGTGTTTTAGATGAAGAATATGATACTGAAAGTGAAACAGGGATGGGTAGCCTAGAAATACATATCATAAAAGGTGAAATAACAGCAGCAATATGGCTCACACCAGAAGTGTATGGAAGAACCATATACATGCAATTGGACACTGATTCTACTTTATCAATTATATTACAGTATGAATTTGAGCAGCATTTCAGAGATACTAAGCCAAAACCATCAAAAATACAATTAAAAACTTAAACCATAAAAATAGCCAGCAGTGTATGTTGGATTTATATGCTAGGGAAACAGGAGGACCAAGTCTCTGGGTGCTTGATCACCTGAGGAAGATGATGCTGCAGTTCCTATCATGGAGACTACTAAGAGTAAGATCAAAAATACATTGGATAATGCTGTGTCTTTGTTAATATATATACTGGCACACTCAAGCTCATCAAAGATAAACTAGCATTACAAGAAATGCCATATCCAAATTTTGCAAAGCATTGTTGGGAATCGAGTGCCATACAAGTTTAATAAAATATGTCCAGTTCCATTGCAGATACACAAAATGGTGGATACTGAACTGGATTGGATGGAAGCTGAGGGAATTTTTTCAAAAGCTGATTGCAATGCATAGGCTACATCTGTGGTTTCAGTGGCTAAAAAGAACAGAAGTGTTAGGATCCATGGTGATTTTGAAGTACAGTAGGAAAAAGGCAATGGCAAGCCACTTCTGAAATCTTGCCAAGAATACTAGAGACTAGTATAGGTAATCACCAGGAGTCAACACTGTCTCAAAGGCATGCACATACACACACACAATTATATGGCGGAATCAAATGGGAGCAATTGAGTAGTGTGTACCAGCACACTTCTTTTTCCAGGATTAACCAGAATTCTTTATAATTCTGTTTTAATATTACATATTAATATTATACTACTAAAGCCCTTCAAAACATCTTAAGGAAACCATAAGATCCAGTAGCTCAAGAAGAAAAAAACAGGAGTCATCTACAACATACAGTGTAAGGACTGTAACAAACACTATGTAGGACAGACAGGCAGAAGACTAGCAGAGCGCATCCACGAGCACCAACTAGCAGTCAGAAGACATGATGAAGACTCCTTAATCTCACAACACATGGACAGACTCAACCATTGTTCCAACTGGGAAACTGTGAGCATCTTAGACCAAACTAAATCCAAAAACATGAGGGAATTCCTGAAAGCTTGGTATTCAGACGAGTCAGCCATCAACAGGCACATAGAAATAATCAACACCTACATGCTATTCAAAAGAGACAATAAAAAGGAAACAAAAAGACCAGAATACCTTGTCACCAGCAAGCAACACCCAGATAAGCAGTGATTATCCCCAGGATTAACACCAGACAAACATCAAGCAGTAAACAATACCCTAATCAAGGAACTACCAATTCAGACAAACAATCAGGCAGTAAACAACAGTCTAATCAAGGAATTACCAAGAAAAAAACAACTCCTCCAACTATCACCAACACTGACAGGGCAAGCTACTGTATATAAACAGAGAGCAAATCACACTCCCTTCCAGCGCTGAAGATGTTACCTAGTTGGGTAACAAAATGTCTACAAGAAAACAACCAAGGTCAGTGAACCCCAAGAACTCCACAGTCCTGAACTACATATATTCTCTTCTACTGGTATTACATGCAAATGCTTTCAATAGATCTTAATTTTAGATGAAGTCAATGCATTGGATACAAGAATGGAAATAATCTTCTTATTCATATTTAATTATCCAATCCTAAAGATCTATGAGTGAGGTACTTACAATCATATTTGCCTTTAGGTTAATTACATCTCAACTTGAACATTTATTATCAAAGCAGCAAATAAAAGAATTTGCTTGTGAAGCTCAATGATACAGAAATAGATTGTATTCTTTCTGATTTTTATCTTTTTGTGCAGAAAAAGAAAGCTATTTTTTCTGCGTTCCTGTTTCCAAAGACCACTAGCTCTGATAGCTATGCATCTGTTAATCCTGTGGGAACCTTTGTTTTCAACATGTTTCTTTCACCTTAAAGAAAATCTGGCTCTGACTTCAGCTCTTAATTGTCTCTCCACCTGACGTTCAAAGAAAGCTGGGCTTCTGTAAGGAGAAAGTCAGGAAACACTTTTTTTAAGTAACAACAAATTGAAACATTTATATAAGGAAGTGATGGGAAACTTCAAATTTGATTACAAGCAACCTTTGGCTTCCTATCTGCTGAACAATAGGCCATGTTGTTAAGGGCAATTTCCATGCACAGCATGTGGGTCCTATTTTTTCATCCTTAGACATGGTTGTTTACCGTTCAGAGCTGTTTATGCATTTTAATCAGCCTGATTCAGCAGTCCTTAATAAATCACTCCTAAATGAATGTTCCAAAACAAGGACTGTTCTACAGGATTTTTCTTGCTTTTCTCTCTCTCTCCCAATTTCAATGTTTAATGCCTCAGGGCCTGGTAGATATGAAAATAAAAACCAAAGACTGGTAAAGTCAATGAAATGAACATTAACTGTTTGACTTTAATGTCTTTCTCCCAGATTTTGCTCCAAATTGCTTTTTTTAAGCCGCAGGAGACCAACTTTAAATTCACAGCAGATAGACACAATTTCACTATTGGAACCTCCATCAGCTCCTGATACAGCAGGTTTTTTTAATGGCCTGAAGGTGACAGTCTAGATTTTGGCAGGTATTTACAAGGGAAACAGTATGCAAATAGTACAAGAGGCAGTCAGGTGGAATGTAAGGATAGGAAAAATAAACAGTATGGAAAAAATACTTTTTTGGGGATAAATATTTGTTCACAATTCTCGAAAAGAATTTTGAACTAACACACAGCAAATTGACGAATACATTTTTTCAAAGCAAAAATAAAAGCTCTATTGTGCCAAATAGGTTAATGCATGAAAGCAAACTGTTAGTCAATCATTTTAAATCAATACTGTACTGCTTAAATCTAATGTGGCCTTTTTTTAGAAGAATGAAAACTATTAGTATAATATAATAAATACCATAGTAGAATTTCTTCTCTATCAAAGAGTGTCACTGGCCCAGCTCAAATTATGTGACGATAAGAACATTCCTTAGAGACTTTTTCATCCCCATTTCAGTAAATGGTTGCCATCTAATAGAAAACCCCAGAAAAATTTCTAAAATTCTAGATTTGGGGAGTTGTATGCTGCTCATAGGAAATAAATATAATAAGTAAATGGACACAGATAGGATTGTGCTGTAAAATTGCAAATCTGTGCTGACTTTTGTGATAGTAAAGCCCACTGAACTCGCTGGGATGTAATTCTCAGTAAACAGGTGCAGATTTGCCCAATCAGGTATCCTCTTATATCAGTTTGTACCAGCTTTGAGTGCATAGGAGTTCACATTGAATGCATTCTAACAAAATGCCTTCTACCTTAAAAAATCTCTCTAGCTTCTGTAGAATCCAAATGCTTGCCAGAAACAATCTTTAAATGACCTTGTAATTTAAAAGTAAAACAATTCCAAATATGGGGCCATTTTATTTTCCCTAACTTGCAATAAGGTATGATGACAGGTCAGAATAAGAGCTGTATTTAATGAGAACATTTTCCACTGGAAGATTCAGAAACATGTATCTGCATGTTTTACTCTAGAAATGTAAGGAAAATTACATTTGTCGAATCAGTGGATTTTTTTTCAGAGAACAAAATAGGCATTCTCATAAAACACTGACAAAAGTACCAAGCTAGAGACAGCATGCAAAATGATCCTACTTTCTGTTTATCAGTCGCCCCTCTGCTGCCTCCTCAAAACAGGGACAAGTTAAGTACGTTTATGTTGCCATACAAATAGACATAACTAACTTAATTAACTTTAAGCTGTATAGAATACAGTCATAATCCTCTGCACACTGATTAATGAATTAGCCCAATTTAGCTTAGCAAGGCTTCTCCAAATACATGTATTTATTTATTGAAATGGTGCATTGCTGCCCTTTGTTAAAATTCCAAAGCAATTTGTGACAGTGTTATAAAAATGCAAGATTAATTGTATAATCAAATCAAAGATAATATTACAGAGAATTAGTAAAATTTTGGGGTAATATGACTGATAAGGTGTCTGCAAGGAAGGGCAGTGGACAAAACATGCATTATGACATTGCAACACAAAATTTGTCATTTTTCTGTTCTTATGGTTAGGTATGGATGCCTAGAGGTCATTGACTGATTATATAGGTATGCATTCCAGTTAATGTTGAACTCTATTTTATTTTATTTTATATTATTTTATTATTATTTTTCTTTATCCAATTTTGACACTGCCTGTTTCAGCTGACTCAGCATCCACATACATGGACCTTCTCCAGAATGATCTGCTTCCAACTTGGCTTTTCAGATCTTCCAATGGTGCACTGATTGCTACTGTAATTGAGTTCATCCACCTTGCTACTGGTCATCGTCTTCTCTTTCCTTCTACCTTTCCCAGAATTATGTGTCCTAAGTATCATAATTTGAGCCTGGACATTTGTGCCTTGAGTGAGAATGCTGATTTGTTCTATGTTGAATATATACTGAGAGAAGCTGAGGAAAGAGGAGTGTGGTTTTAACAATGCAGGAAGACAGATCAGTAACCTGTGCTAAGCAGATGATACTATTCTGATAGCTGAAAATGAAAGGATCTGCAAGCTCTAGTAATGAAAGTCAACTAGCACAATGAAACAATTGGACTAAGATTAAATATAAAGAAGACCAAATTTATGATAACAGTTAACAGCAACCAGACTTAGAACTGATAATGGAGATATTGAAGTGGAGGATAGCTTTGCCTTTCATGATTGCCTATCAACAGCAAAGAAAGCAACAGTCAAGAAATATATTGCAGACTAGCACTTGATGGGGTAGCAATGAAGGATGTAGAAAGCATATTCAGATGCTGTAACATGTATATACCTATAAAGATCAGAATTGGGTAGGCAATAGTTTTCCCGTGATACTCCATGGAAATGAAAGTTGGATTTTAAAGAAGTAGGAGAGAAAGAGTATTGATGTTTTTGAACTTTGGGTTGGAGAAGATTCTTGAGAATACCATGGATAGCCAAGAAAACAAACTAGTGGATCATAGAACAAACCAACTGAAATATCTAACTCATGACCAGGCTCAGATCATCATATTTTGGACAAATTATGCAAAGATCTACTTCTCTTAAGAAATCTGTAGCACTGAAAGGTGGAGGGAAAGAGTAGAAGAGGACAATCTGCAGCAAGGTAGATGGATTTGATTATAGAAGCAATGGATGTACCATTGGAAGACCTTACAGGCTAGGTTAGGGACAGATCATTCTGGAGAAGATATATGTGGTTGCTAATGGTTGACTCTGTTTTGATGTTATGTAATTCATCAATTAAATACTATGACAGCCAGTGTGGTATACTAATGTTTTGGAGACTCTGAGCCAATCAATCACCCTCTCCCAATCCAACCTATCTGATAGAGTTGCTGTTATGAGGAAAAACAGATATTTTTGTATATCTAAGTACTGTGCTTAGATATAAACACATACCATGTAAAAATACTAACCTATGCTAAAATAACTTCTAAGGTACTTTCCAATTCTATGATTCTCAACAGTTCATATTTTCCTTCAAAATACACCAGTTTTGCTTTGTTTTTTAATAAATGCATTGATGCTGGCAGGAAACAAGGAAGAGATGCAAAAAGCAACTTGGCTTGACTTCCAGAACTGGAAGAAATGCTGACCTCAGTTTGCTAAAGGGCTTCTACCTTCTCCTAAATGATTCCAAAAATAGTATGAAGCAGAGGTTGATTACCACGGTGGGGCTTTGATTGTGTAGTCATGGCCACTCTTGATCCCCCGCTGCAAATGCCCCTGTTGATTTCACTCAAGCCTTATGAGACTCAGGAAACAAGAACCACTGGATTTTTGGAAATACATCTTTATCGTTAGTTGAGCATTGTGGTAAAATCTTACAAGGTCAATGGTTTTGACATAAAGCCCGTCAAAACCATTCTTCAGCTCTGAGTCTCTTTTTCCTGCTTTCATCCTCCCATGGGCTGAGGTGTCTCTTGTAAAATAGTCCAGTTTCCTCTCTGTTCCCAGGGGCTGTTAGTCATTGTATCACAATGACTGTGCCCAGTTTCTTACTCCTATAAACAAGGGCATTGGGAGAGTGGGTAATATTGGACAAGTGACCTAGGCCAGGGTTCCTCAACCTTGGCAACTTGAAGATGTGTGGACTTCAACTCCCAGAATTCCTCGGCCAGCCTTGGTGGCTGGGGAATTCTGGAAGTGGTAGTCCACACATCTTCAAATTGCCAAGGTTGAGGAACCCTGGCCTAGGCCACAAGCTTGGAAGGGGTGCTGTACTCTGGTATGAAATGTCAGATGACTCAATGTTTTTATTCAGGGCAAAATCCCTGATAGAATGGAATATAATTCAAAGAGTTATTTCCCCCATTTTCCCATGTACTGGGCCACTGTATTCAAAGGAATATCTAGACATACAGAGAATGATAGGTATAGGATGCTGTGTGAAGAAATAAAATTAATATTCCATTTCTCCATTTTAAAATTTACAAACATGAATGAATAACTCCAGTGAGACTGGAGAATCTCCAAACAAAACAACTCTTTTTTGTAATGTTCTTTAACACATAAGAATTTCTGATGCTTACAAAGGAGAACCTGGAAGGGCATCAGCCCACTAAGTTTTGGCCTACTTCCGGTCACAGAGCTGCTGTGGTACGGGCTAGTCTTAAGGACAGCAGTGTCTGCCACAAATCAAGCTGATGCAAAATATGCAGTGACATTATCATGTAGTGACATATGCAGTAACATTATTGTGCAAATGCCACATTATATACTTATCTCGAGTACCTGACACAAGTATGTAAGTTGCAACGTTTTCATGATGTTGAACACATCTCAACATTTGCCCTCCCTTGGCCCTCAGCAGACGCTCACGCTTATGGGACTCCTTTTTGTTGTTGTTGTTGTTGTGAAGCTCTACCCCTTTTCCCTGCCATATCTGAGCCTTCCTGCTTTATGCTGCTTTTAACATTCCTGAACAGTTAGTACAAAACCAATCAGGAACTGACCCAACAAATCCTGTTTCTGACTTCAATAAACTGCATGTTTACTTTTGCACGTTAAACTCATAGCTTCTGAATTCACATAGGATGAATACAGTTTTCATATATGTGTGCATGCCTATAGTTCTGACCTAGGAGTGACAAAAAATCAGTTGGGGGTACACTTCTGTAGTGCAACCTGAATGAATGATCTTACAGGGCCTTCCTTTAGATGGCCATGAACATCACCTCACTTGCACAACATGCAATTAACAGTGATCCTTTCCAATCCCATCCACCTTCATTCCTGCTTTAAACTTGCTTCTGAATTGCTGATAAAATAGAACAGGGAAACTAACCACCATCTGAATGTGTTCCATTTTTTACTTTCAGCTGAAATCCCAGCTCCCTCCCAACTACTGGAATAATGTGGATGTTGTTTCAATTTCCTTGATATTTAGCTCATCTCCTTGTGAAGAAACCCTACTTTGTGGTATGCGAGGATAACATATTTCAAAGTAAACAAAAATAATTAAATGAACATCTGTAATTGCACATGAGTCCAGCTGTCCTGACTTTAAATTCTTTTAAAGAAACAAGATGAAAGGAAATACGTTATTTGGCCTCGTGTTTACTTATTTGACTAATATCCTGCTATAAGTCATTCAGGAGTTCAACGTGGGTTAAATAATATTCCATCCTCATAGTTGTCCCTGCAACAAGTTGGCCTGAGAGGATACCTTGTCCAAAGTCACTCAGTGAGCTTCTGTGGCTCAGTGTAGACCAGAATCTGGATCTCCCTCCTCTTAGTCCAGCACTCTACCACAGTCACCAACTGGTCCACACTTAGTCCATTATACCAGTGTTTCTCAACCTTGGCAACCTTAAGATGTGTGGACTTCAACTCCCAGAATTCCCCAACTAGCTGGGGAATTCTGGGAGTTGAAATCCACACATCTGAAAGTCGCCAAGGTTGAGAAACATAGCATTATACTACACCTGCTCATCTGCTGGTGCAGATTCTATATACTGGTTACTGCATCCACCAATGCCATGTTCAGGTGCTTATTTAGGGTCCCCCAGAATTGCACTTCAACTTTAGCTAAGGCCCAACATTTCTAGGTCAATGAGGTAACACTGTGGTTATCTTTCTGGGGATATTCTGAAAAAAAGAATGTTATGGGGTCCAGGGGTCATTTTCCATTTGTTATTCTTTCACACCATCCTTCATCAGTTTTTGTATCTGTTAAGGAAAACAAGACTGAGATGCTTTGCCCCATGGCCAATATCTGTACTCCCACACTGTTCTCAGCCAGAGTTTATGCAGCCATGGGGTGTTAACTTAATCACCACTGAGGCCCAAGAGGCACTACCCTGTAAATTATCACCACGAACTTCCATGACTGGGTTTACAGGACCTGCTGAGCCAAAACTCTCTGGAATCCAGAGATAGAGAATGAGAGAGATTGCAGGAGTTCCTTTATCAGAACTCTATTCAAAAATTAAATTATAATGCTCTGTTGCAAAGTATATCAGCAAAGCCTGGCACAGAAGGGCCAGGTCAAAGGCTGGTGCTGAAATTAGGGCAGTGCGCAGGTCCTTTAGATATAGTTTCCTTCAGTCTTCTCTTTAAAGGCGGCCCGAAGGGCATCAACCCCCAAAGCGCCTCACTTTCTTTCACCAGAAGAAAAGTTGGTGCTTCCTGAGGGAGAAAGCCTCGCGGACACAAGGAATGCGAGGCTGCGGATTTGGGTGCGCCCGAACTTCGGCTCTTCATTCCGGCTGGTCCTGCAGCGCATTAGCGGAGAAGCAGCTGGGAGCTCGGGAGCCACTTCAGCCCGACTAGGGGACTGGGATCCAATGGTGTTTAGGAGGACCAATGCCCATCCAATGACGGATGGCGCCCCCGCCCCGTTCCTCAGCACCCTCAGCAGCGCCTTTCATTGTCGCCCACGTCGATCCTGCCTTAAGGACCGTTGACAGAAATTAATGAGGTCGGACACACCTTCCAGTCCATAAGAAACACTTGCCGAATCTCCGGAGAAGGTGTCGGGCAGTCCGCGGAGAACCACCCGGCAAATTCCCGAGGCTCCCGGCTCATGATCACCTCCGAAGGGCCGCGGTGGGAGGGGGCGGCAGCCAGACGAGGCGAACCCCCGCTCCGCGTAAGGGCAGCTCAGCGCTTCGGAACCGGGGCAGCGCGCCCTCCTCCCTTCCCTCGGCCATGCTTCCGAGCGCCCTCGCTTGGCACTGCGGAAGCTCCGCCGCTCTGCTCGGCTTGCCCGGGGCTCCGGGTTTTGGCAATCTGGGCAAAAGTTTCCTGATTGAGAATCTGCTGAGGGCCGGCGAAGGCCCGCCACGCCTCCCCCCGCGCCTGCCCGCCACCCCGATCCCGCTCAAGTTGCGGGAACCAATGCGCGTGGCCGGAGAAGGCGCCTTCCCCGGCCGCGCCTGGCCTTTCCAAGCGCTGAACGCTTCGGCGGCGGACGGCGGGGCTCCGGCGGACAGAGGAGGCGCGTTCCCCGCAGCAGCCCCAGGTGAGCGACCACCCTGGATCTGAGGCTTCTTCCCTGGCCAGTTTCAGGGGCTGGAATCTCGCTTTCAAGCGTGCGCAAACGCTACGCTCTCCTAGCAAGATCTTTCTGCCCAGACAGTAACGGGGTTCACACGTCGACGTCGGTCATCCCGGGTTTGTTGGTTGTGGTTAAGCCCGTCCTGTGAATGCAGCTGCTGTGGTTTGAGAACCATTGCTTTTGCTTTAGTGTGGGAGTCCAGCCATGTGGTTTGCAAGCCAGAGATTATGGCTTAATGGGTTGTGTAAACACACCCGGGTATGGCTTGTTTAGTGAACAAACAAACCACGGCTTAGTGCAGTATGTGAACCCAGGGTTACCAAGCAACTCTGGAGATGACATTTCTGAAATAAATCCCAATGTTTTCCATAGACTTAGTTCCAGGGGGTGAGTGTTGGCTTAGTAGTGCTTTGCCGCCATTTAATCAGGTGGGAGCCCAATGGGACACTCTGCATCAATTAAAGAGCGGCACAATACCCCCTCCTTGGGTAATCAGAAGCTCAGCTCATTAACGCAGGGTCTGGATGGATCTCTCACTTCAACAGCTCTGATCAGAAGCACCACAGCAGGATGGTTGAAAGGCTCAGTGTAGATGAGAATTAACTTGGTACAGAGCAAGACTCCCAATCTGAATAGTCTGGTAAATAGGTAAATGTTTCTGCTTCATTAGGATTCTACCCCATATTAGCAAGCAACATATTTTCAGAATAACAGAAATGGTGTAGTATGCCATTATTTTCTTTGTAATGTCCTACAGCTTGTGAGAGCCAACACCAGCAACCTCTCATTTCCATAGCTTTCCTTTAGGTTTTATCAGTGGAAAGCAACCATCAGCTTTCTGGTGCCTCACATTTGAAACATGCCTTACTGACCCCAGGATGAACATATTCAGAAGGGCCTGCAGGAGGCAGCTAATTACCTAACCTTTTCCCAACCAGGGTTCATCAAACAATGACCCTTTCATCTTCAGCAACCTAGCTGTGGCATTTTGTGCTAGTTGCAGTCTCCAGACCAGTCCTACCATAACCAGTGTGTTGCCTTAAAATGGTCACAAATGCAAATGCTGTTAAATGGAATGATTGATAGTGGTGCTTCAGATTTATACAGCACTTTAAAGTATTCTGATATTTTTATATGCATTGCCTTAGCATTAATTGGGGAATAATAGATAAAATTGACCATTAAAAGAAGAAATATCTGGTAACTAATTAAAGTTTAAAGGCTCAAGATTTGGTGCAATATTTGCCAGACAGCATTTGTCTAATTGTAAAACATTTAGCAGATTAAGCAGGCAATACATACTGAATAATTCTAGCCTTGCTTATAGACTATTTGTTCTTCTGTTCAGGTTGGTAAAGCACAAAATACACATTAATAATTGACTTTAAAAAAACGTTTAAACAACTTTATCCTTGGAAAAATAAGAGTTTTACTGATAATATTTTCAGTAAAGCCTATGAAGACGGGTTGAGTTGGGTGGCCTTATAAATTTTATAAATAAATAAATTAAGAAAATAAAACAAATCTAGGGCTTTATTGCAGCAGATACTCAGAATTTTAAATTGTTCTGGTCTGAAAATATGCAAATGTGCCTTTCATCAGCAGTGTTCTACATACAGTTGAGACTTCATTTAATTAATTTGCTGCAAAAGTTCCAATTCCTGCCAAATATAAAGTTACAGTGCTGTTTAAAAAGTGGTTTGCCTAAATGCATGGCAGTTTCTCTCTACAAATACATAATTTTGCATGCTGGTCAATCCCTTCAGTATGATGATGTTTAAAAGGTCAGGATAGAAATTGTGATTTGTTTTGTTTCTCAATATCACAGCTCTGAATTCCAAAATTACATTTTAAAAGTCCACTGGCTAATAAAGTACGTGCGCAGAAGATGTATTCTGTGGAAATGCAGAGGTGAGTATCTGTACATTATGGAGTCCTTGGGGTTCTCTGAGCTTGGTTCTTTTCTTGCAACCATGTTACCTAGCCGGGTAATGAAATGGTTGCAAGAAAAGAACCAAGCTCAGAGAACCCCAAGGACTCCACAGTTCAACTCTGAGCTACACATATTCGCCTCTATTGGTAATCTGTACATTACACTGGAATAACATAAATGGGTCATTAGCAGCAAATGGATTTTAAAGGAGAAGTAGAGATCACGCTTATTACAATGACAGGATTGTGAACTGAGCATTCCCTTAAGTAAAGGTGTGTTATTGTTTCAAGGCTGGCCTGAAACATTTTATTATAATAAATTAAATAGCCTTAGTTATCCTTTCAGGTCACTCACTCAGATGTCTGGGGCAGTGCTGATATTTGCAGGGTGGAGGCCCTTTTGTGTTTGGATGGAGTTAGATAACAGGAAGAAATCAATGGGTGAAACTTGGTGGCAGAAATCAGATTGGTATGGGTATACTCTTGGTTTTGATTTGTCATTCAGATGTTAGAAACCTGGAACCTTCGTTCATTGAAAAGAACAACAAATGTAATTTTAAACAAAGTATAATGTTGTAATAAACTGACGTCCTAGCAGTTTCATTTTGATTTAGTCCCTTTTACTTCTATGGGATTGTATAATTTGGATTTCTACTTCAGTAATATGAGATAAGACAATATCTAGGGCAATTTTCATAGATCAGATACAAAAATCGAGGCAGCCACTAGATGGTAACAAGGATATGATAGCTTAATCTCTAAATAATACTCAAAATGCACCTAAATAGCTATCCTTCAACTTAATAAATTGCCTGATTTGTACTCAGTTTTCAATCCAAAGATCCAAACCATAAGATTGTTACCCTTCTGTCACATTTCCTGAATTAACTCACTGAGTATACCAGAAAGCAGCAAATTTTTCAGGCTTTAAAATTAGAAAAATCAGAAAATGTGAACAAAAGAATTTTGTGGATTTAAATTGACAGTCCAATTAGCTTCAGTCTCCAAAGTGTACTCAATGTGATGTGACATGCCTTCATCCTAAAAATAAAATGTGCTCAACTTCTTACATAAGAAGTTTCTTGAGATTTCTTGCAGTATTTTTAAATCAGTTCTATAGAATTTTTCCCAGAAGCAAATTCCAGACAATTTACCTAAAAGTTGATTATCAGGGATAGGGATTTGCAACCATGTAACTCCAAATCTTACACATATTTATTAAAAATGAGTATGTATTAGCTTGTGATCCGTACTGCCTCATATTGTAAAAGTATATGAAACATTTATAGATATATTCTTATTCTCGGTATATTTATGAAATAGTATAAAAACAGCTGAAACACGAGAAGAGCAAGCTGATCTTGTATTTTTTCTTTTAAAAATCTTTTGTGTTAAGCAGTATAAGAGCCATACATTTTAGACCTCTGCTCTAATCTCTTTTTCTGGAGTTGGGATTTTCTGACCTCAGAAGCAGTGGCCTTGGAGCCTGATGGATCAATGGGAGGAGGAATTGGAGATTATGGAGATCTATCTCCAACTTCATTGGAAGGAGAATATAGCTTATATCCAACTCTCAGAATACTGCTTTAGAGCCTCTCAGATTTATCAGTTAAAAACTCTTTGATTCATTGAAATATTTCCTTATCAGTTAAAAAAGGGGGAAGGCGTTAAATGACTCAAATCCAGACTAAATTATCTCAACATAATCCCCATTGAAATTCACTGGTCAGGTCATAATTAAATAGTCTAATTGATTTCACTTAGAGGGCTTCCAACCCATTGTTTTAGATTAATCATTTATAAACCTTCAAAAGGCAGGCAAAATCTCAGAAAAGTAATTCAAGCTCCTCTTTGACTTGGTGGGAATTTGTCTATTAAGATGAATTACAGAACTACCAACATGTTTCATACAAATTTAAATGATCAACTGAAAGTCTTATGATTAATCAAGAAGGGCTTATTTATTTGGGAAGAATTGGAACTAGGATTTCTTCAGTCTCCAACATCCTATTTTTTTCTGTCGGATAACAAGTGAACAAGTGGATACAGTTGAAATCAATAATACTGTAACTCAGTATCTTGTAACCTGATGCCCTTCAGATTGGGACCGTCCTGGGCAAGATACAGTACTTGGAAGAATCCGCTGCTACACATTTTTTGCTCCTCACCCCATTTTGCCTCCATTTGTTTGCTTGCGTGCTCATACTCTCCTTCTTGACCACTGCCACTTCTGCAGCCAGTATGTTGTACATTTTAACAAATCACATTGCTGGAAATAGGAGCAATACAGATAAGGTCATGCTGCCCTTGGGAATGCAGACAAGGAAAACAGTAAAGCAACAAGTGGATGGAATTCCACTTGGCCCAGAGCTCTTAGTGGTTGTGCACTCACAAGCAGAAGCTCTGTCTGCCACATAATGTCTCTACATTTGTTTTTTACTGGCAGTGCTGCTGCTCTAGCCTTAACCAGCTAGCAGAGCAGCAAGTTATCCTCACCCGTCTCAGAGGTGGGGAGGGCTGCACTGTACTGACAAGGGGCAGTATTTCATGCCTCTCTGGAGAGACCCATTTTACATCTTGAAAACTCTGTGACCAACAAAGGAAACTTCTTAGGACCAAAGTATGTTTGGGGGAAGTTGCAAAATAGCTTCTACTGAACTTGCACACAAAAAAAAGAAGAACAAAAACCATCCAACTCTCTCAACGTATGATCCAAGGGTCTGTTGCAAGATTTAGAGGCTCTTAATGATATTAGTGTTGCATTCTTGGAATTTTTCAGAGGATGCTCTTTCAGAACAATATCTTTAAAACCGAGCAATCCCTCAAGGGGAGAAAAGACTACAAACACAGCAAAAGCCTGTTTGCAAAATCTAGGCCAAACTTTAGGTTTAGTCACTTGAAGGGTGGTCCAAGGCTGGGGGGAGGTGGGCGGGAGACCAAGGTAAATGGTGGTGGCAAAGAGACCATCGAAGCCCTGCCCCTTTTTAATATGCATTGGATGCATCTCATACATGTTAAAAGGAGCCAATCTTCAATTTCCCAATTGTACCCCTCATTTTGACATCATTGACTCCACCATTGATGTGGAGGGTGGGGAATGTGAAATGGTTTAGACATGGTTGCTATATATATATATCTTGGAACTTAGTGCTGATCTTAAATGCTGTTTCTGATGTCTTTAGGTACACAGCCTAGCAGTTGGATTCAAAAGACATCCTACTGCTGATTACAGGATACCAGATTGCTTGTAGGTGTGGTGATGAGGGCACAAGGTTGTTCCTTTTTGAAAACACCCGAATGTCCATGCATTGAGGAATCTCTGGCTAGTCACAAAGCAGCTGGGCCAAAACCATTGGCTTGAATGGAAGCTTATCTTATGCAATGCTCCTTTTACTCATGGGATGAAATTGGATTCTTTCCAAAATATATGGAAGTGGTGGGGAATTTTGTGTCTGCCTTAGAACAAATCGCACACAGCTTAGGTTTGGGTTCTGCAACCTTTCTGGCTGAGAACTTCAGTTGTTCTTGGAATGGTGCGCTGGGGAGCAGGGCTATTCCCCAAAGTCAGGTATTTGGAGTGCTGCAGGAACATGGTTTGTGGCTTTCAGGGACCATGGGGCATGGCTCATGGTTGGGCACTCTTGTCTTACTTGATTAGCACTTTTTTTTTTTTTCCTATATTCTGAGTGGAGGTTTAAAAACGCGGTTATTTCTTTGTCTAATTTTGATGTATCCTTTGGGATGGAAAGATTATACAAAAGTCATAATACCGTTTAGTCAGCTGTTCTCAATAGCAGGATATTACAGAGTAACCGGTAAGTGCCCAGAGGATTTCCTTAGACCTGCCTTTCAGGAATGTGACCCCGTGGGCTGGGAAAGAAAGTCCTTCAGGACTTGCCATGATCGCATGCCCAGAATCCTGGGGCTTGAGGGGCAGTGATTCAGGAAGACATTCCTCAGCATCTAAAGATCTGGTTGATGAGGCAGAAGCAAGCCTGCTACCTCCAGAACAGGGCAGGGCCAAGATATCCTTTTACGTGAGATGCTAAGAAGTGGTAAAGTGTCTTAATCCACACTCACTTGGCACATAGTTGATAACTGGCTTAGGAGATCTTGTGTTAATAATCCAATAATTCTACTGATTTATTCCAACTGTGGCCAAATCAGGCTGCTTCTGTCAAAATTAAGCTTAACTAAGTTATTTCGTTTTCTCTGAATGTATTCCTACAAGCTAAATAATCTTTTCAGATAAGAATTTATACAAACCTCTGTTTGTGTAATCCTCTGTATACTTATTCAGTTCACTTAATACAAGCTTAAAGTAATTTGTCATTTTACTTAACATTTCTTTTCTACATCATATGTTTGAACTTTCTCCTGCAGTGTGTTACTCCAGAACACAAGTAACATAGTCCATTTCTCAATAATATATTTTCTCTTTCCCTTTTTCTAATGATAGACCAGAGGTTTCACTGCAGATTCTGCTATTTTTGACTCTTTTACAATTGTATGTTTCCACAGTACCTTCTAAGCACTTATCTTTGAAAAGCAGCCACATAGCAGGGAATGGCAGCATTTGAAAAAAAAACTAAGGGAGTGCTGTTTTGTATATATAATTTAAATTAATTGGTGCCCTGATCCTAAACAGGCATTAAAAAAAAAAACACACCAACCAGATTAATTAAGCTCAATGAGATTTCTGGATTGGTGCCCAGGAGTCAGCTGGCAAACCTACTTAAATCTATTTTCAGCAAGCCATATGCATTGCAAGAGATCATGGTGCAAATAAGGTAATTCTCCAAAAAAGCTTGCAATACCATGGAAAACATCTTCTGATCAATGTGGCAAGTCACAGAACACCAATAACATGTGTAAGACATTCTCTTTGTTTGAATGAACCCTTGTTTTTAGACATCTACCTTTAGGATGAATGCACAGGAAACTTTTCTGCAAATTACCAAATGGTTGAGTCTAAAAGAAGTCTTCACTGCCTCAGGTAAGTTAAGAGCCACAAAATAAGATGAAGTCGCTAGGGTTAAATCCATGTATATTGACTTCAGTGCTCCATCATGTGACTATTTTGTGAAACCATTTTGATCAAAATAACCCCATCTTCCAAAGGACTTGTTAGGAATCATCCATGGTTCACAAAACACCAAAGTGAAAATCATGAAAAAATGTATTGTGAGAAGTTTACTCAGATTCTGATTTTAGACACCTGAGATGAATGAGATCTTAATAAAATTTCTGAAAAAGGACCTGGCACACATTTTTTTCCACATTTGTATTTAGCCAGAGAAAAATGCCGGACCATCACTAGATATCTGGGATAGAATTCACTGTTATGAAGAAAGCAAAGCCAAAATACACACTGACTTTAATACATTAGCATTAGCAGATATTGTTGTAGATATCAGCTCTTCGTTCAATGGACTCAACTCTGTCTTTGCAGCTCTCCCGAAGCACTTTTTCTTAAGCGCCTCCCCAGTCTACTTGGCATGCTGCGGTGGGTCCTGTCAACACCCTGCATCCCCCATGGCTTTTCCAAGTAAGTTTTTATGCTTAATCAGTGATGCTTGAGTGAGTCTGTAAACCAAAGCAGCAGGGTTTAATGTGTTCTGGGAAAAGAAAAAAAAACCTAATTGGGGATGCAGTGGCAAAGAGCTAATGCCTCTGTAGAAATCACAGCAACCCCATTCAAGACATTTCCAAAGATTTATCAGACTTCAGTACCCTGAGTGATTGTGGGAGATTTCAAATACCATGGAAGGAAAGGAGCAAAGCGTCTGTTTTGGTCTGACTGCAAAAAGCGCTAGTTTGTTTTAAAGATTTAAGTCAATAGGGATTTGCAAAAGGGAATTTAAAAAGCAAAACAAATTTTTTTTTTTCAAGAAACCCTGCAACCACTGAGATCTCACAGGGTTTCGGGAAAACATTAGGCTTTTGCTTTTGAAATGACACATTGCCTACTTCTGGTGTTTAGGGTCAAAAATTTGAAATTGTTTTTACTATGGAAATGCAGGATGGAAATACAATTTCCTTTTATTGGAAGCTTTCTATGTATACATATATTTCACATGCTTGTGAGATGAGCAGCTATATAAATATGCTAAATAAATAAATAATAAAATTTCCCAGTTAATGATACATGTTTAAGTACTTTAATTTTGCTAATTTGTGCCTTTTATTTCTTTATATGTGAACCTCCAGAGATCTAAAAATCGGACTTATAGATAAAACTGAATAATGTGAACTATGATATATGAAATTAAAATTGACAGTTACAATTTTTCTTAGACTGTTATGATACCTTAAACAAACAAAAAACGAACACATGCATACAGTTCAACCACAATTAAAATTAATAGGCTGAAATGTATTTTCTAAATATCATACGTTCCCCACTATATGTGATTAGTATAATTTGATCAAAATGTAAACTTCTCTGTTTTCCTATTTTGTTAAGGATGACCTTTGTTTTGGATGGTTTTCAGGTACAATTTTCACCTGGATTTGGGGCTAAATTCCACTAAGCTCAGGGAAAGCTTGTTGAATAATTAGGTATTGGAGTGTACTGCCCAAGCAACATTTAATTGTATGTAAGCGCATTACAGTCCCTTATTTCCATTTTCCACTATAGAGCTATCACTGATCGCATTCTGCAGTTAATTACACTTTAATCTGGGATAGCATGACCAGTCCATGCTGAACTCAGATAGGTATGATTAGGCAGAAGCAATGATGCAGAGGAAGGTGAGTTTTCTTTTCCCCAGCTCCTGCTATGCCTGCTGAAATGTTTTTTTCTCCAGCATTTCTCCAGTTAGAAATACTTGAGAATATGGATTGATGTACACATAGGAACATAACTCTCCTCCAATTTTGTATTTCTCTAAATTTACAATCTCTTCTTCTTTTTAACTCAATCCTCTCACTCAGGAAATGGATAAAACATGTCTTTCTGCATTTAAAATGCAGAATTGGACAAAAATTCCAACTAACTTGTCTTTGGTGAGGAAATATATTTAATTATGGATTTGGTTTTGTTTAAAAAACTCAGACTAATAGGAATAAACATAGCTGGCATAATAGCCCCCTGGGGAAAAATGGGAAAAATCTAGATCCTGCCAGTCTGTGTACTGTAGTCCTAATTTGCAGTGTAGTTCTACCTATTGTAAGCTAGTCCTCCAACAAATGCTAAGTGCCTTCCCTAGTGAAAATAAATTTATGAAGACAGTGATATTTCAAGACTTACATATGGTCTGCTGTTGTAGCACATCTGGTGGAAATCCAAGCTGTACTGTTACCATGAGAACTTTTTTTTATCAGCAGCATCAGAAGGATGACATTTTTCTTTTCCCCAAACCCCTCACAAATTTTCAATTTTTTCCTCTAGAAGTTGGAGACTAAATGCGAAGGCTGACACTACATTCAGCTGACAGATTGTCTTAAGCATCTCCAAATGTTCTCCGCAATATTTAATGGTTTTTCATTCTCCCTTAAATGTGTTGTGCTACTGTTTTGGTATGACGTCACCTGATCTTCACCAAAGAAAGTGTGTTCATCTGAAAATTATTCAAAGTCATTCTTGCAGTTTCCCCCATTATTTTAAGATAGAGTGGATTCAGGTCTCCAGAGGGTGTCGTTCAAAAGAGTCAAGATGGCGGCCATGATAGCATAATTGAAGCTCTGACCATTTTGTATGCGTGTCACGTGCATCACACATAAAAAACAGATGAAGCTTCAATCGTATCAGGTCCACATTATAGTGACAAGTAAAATATAATGGAACAGATAGGTTTATTCAGAGAATATCCTGTATCAAAGAATTTAAACATGTATCAAAGAATTTAAACAATTAACTGCACACATCTATTCTGATGCAAGTTGGTCTCATTTCCATGCAGATATGTAATATTTCACCCTAAACTCAATACTTTAATTTGAAAGTAAGGCATATTCTAATCCTCAGTGCACTTTCTTAGCCTTAAACTGGCAAAGCTTATTTTGGTATGTTTCCTTTTCATAATATAGGTTTAAGATCAAGTTATTAGAAAAACAGAGATTATTCTGTTGATGGAAATGAAAAATAGGACAACCTGGAAGAAGCTGCATCAGAATAACAATAACTAAATTAAATTAAATTAAATGTTCTCTGAAAAAAATTAATGATATAAAGTCTGGATAAAGCATTATTGCTGGGCCCATAGTCAGAATCTATGTGTCTTTAGGGAAGTGGAATAATTTTTCTAGGAATGTTTCAGAATGTGAATTGCTAAGTGGAATCATTCTTGACAAGTGAGGCAGCAAATGCTGGCAGCCTAATGAGTTGCAAGTTTTGTAGCCTCTCTTGAGGGGGCTGACACTTTCCCACAGAGCATTTCATATAGGCCCAGCTATCTCACAATGGGCAACGGCACCGTGACCAATCACCACTTTCACTTGACTCATCTACACGCGACCTCACCACCATTTTTCACTATGCTGATGAACTTTAGAAACCATCCCGAGTTGAAAAGGCCTGGCTGAGGGTCATTTGCCTTTTTGTGTGGCCATAAAGGGGTGCTCTGTGGGCTGATCTTTTCTCCTGTCTCACATTCCACAAGGATTTCTTGATGCCATTTAAAGCACTTGACTGAAAAATAAAGCAGTGAATGAAAGTGACTTTTATAGACTCGTTCTAGCTCATCTTCCTATATAACCCTGTCTACCTGAAAAGGGATTTAGTGAGCTGAGCTGAGTGCATACAGGGACTTTCTGAATACACTGCGCCCATTATCAACTGCAGCAATTGTTTATTAACCAGGACTGATACACTACTATTTTGGAAGTGACCTATTAATTGTCCATTTAACTAGAGTGTATTGAATTGCAATGGAAAAATGGAAACCATGACGAAAGTCTTTCCTCGCTCCTTCAAGGTGGTCTTGGCCACAAAAGCAAATGAAGATTGTTCCACAGATTAAGAAGACATTTATCACCATATTCTCTAATACGAAGAAAAAGCTTTTTCTGAAAGTATTTGCCACCATATTAGTGTCTGTGTTAACAAGGTATTATACCCTTCCAGTGTGGAGTTTAGCAGGATGGGGCTGCAAGTTGCTGCAGTTCATTTGTTCTGATGTAACGTCTTCCTGCTACAATGGGTCATATTTGCTAGACAGTCATTTGCCAGACAGGCAGAGTGGAACTTCTGTTTTCAGTGTAGTGCTCATTGGTCTAGCTTTACTACTGCTTTCCTGTTATAATTCATAAAGCATTTGTTGAATTTGAACTGATGAAAATACATAAAAAGTTTTTATAAAAGCACATCAAGCTACACCCAGTGCTCTAGAAGGTCACTGATATTTTTATTAGGTTGCTATTTTGAACCATAGTCCTAATTTGTAATCCAGGCACTCTACGTGCAATGATTTAGTTTGTAAGTTTCCTCCCTACCTCAGACTGGGTGGGTTATATAAAACTGATCATCATGCTTAAGGGTTTCTGGACAGAAGGTCTGGATCATACATACAGGGTTTATATAGGGTCCTTGGTACTGTGAACAGGGCCACCTGTTTATTAGTTCCATGTCCTTCTGGCTGGTGAAGGCCAACTGAGAGGTGACATGCAGTTGGGTCCATGTGGTAGCACTGGCCTCTTTGAGGTAGGGGGTGGTTTCATCCACATTAAAAAAGACATGTTTATGGTATGCCTCCTCCTCAAGTGGCAATCATTGGACCCAGCAGTCCTGGACAATTTTCATCTAGTCTTCAACATTTCCTTCTTAGGGAAAGTTGTTGAGAAGGTAGTTGGGCTGCAGCTTCAGAAGCCCCTCAGAGAAATGGATTACCTAGCCCCCTTTCACCCAGGTTTCAGGCTGGGACATAGCATTGAGACAGCATTGACTGTGCTTATTGATGAACTCTGGTGGAGTTGGGACAGGGGTGCAGCAACCATCCTGTCCATCCTTAATCTCTCAGCTGCTATCAATACCATCTATTGTGGTATGCATCCATCATGCATACCAGGAGTGGCGGGAGGGGGGCATGGTCTAGCAGTGGTTCTCCTCTTTTCGCCGTGGTCAGTTCCAATCAGCGTTGGCTGGAGAGGGGGGAGAGGTTGAGCAGAAGCCTTTCAGATGTGAGGTGCCACAGGGCTTGCACTCTCACTCCTTCTGTTTAACATCCATGTGAAATCAGTGGGTGAGGCAATCCATTAGTTTTGGGTCAGGTATCATCAAGGTACCAGTTGTATATCTCAACCCTGAGCTGATCAAGTAATGCTGTCAAGATTTTGTCCCAATCCCTGGATGGTGTGGAGGTCTGGAAAGGGAGGAATAGATTTAAGCTTAACTCTAGCAAGATCAAGTGGCTACCTGAATCCAGGATTCTCCATCTTTAGTGCTAAATGGTATTATGCTGCCTCTTTGAGACTGGTATGTAACTTGGTGGTCCTCCTGGATTTGCAGCTTCTGCTGAAGAAGCAGGTGGCATCTGTGGTCAGGAGGGTCTTTTGTGGGCCATGTGGATCTGCTCCTGGACTGGGAGGCCTTCCTCATTGTCACTCACACTTTGATCACCTTGCTTGTGGATTGTTGCAATGCGCTCTATATAGGCATGCCCTTGACCACTTAAAACCTGCAGCTAGACCAGAATGCAGTGGCATGGGCAGTTATGGGTATGCCATGTTATGACAATGTAATACCCCTGCTTCCTGAAGGTTACTAGAAGGCTTCTGGATGCAGTTCAAGGTTCTAGTTATTACCTATAAGGCCGTATAGGACCTGGTTATTTGAGGGACCACTTGTCTCTGCCTGTCCTATGGAATCAAACAGATTTGGCATACTTCAGACCCCAAAATTAAACAGCATCAACCGATGGGATGCAGGAAATGAGCCTTCTCTATTGTAGCAACTGATCTCTGGAACAGCATACCCCCAGAGATTCAAATGGCCCCTACCCTGATCTTGTTTAAATAAGTCTTGAAAACTAGCTCTTTCTTGAGGCCCTGGGCTAGGGAGTGTGGTGACATGGGCTATGATGTTATTGCCTTCTCTGGACAGCTAATATTCTTTTGTACTTCTTACAATGTTTTGGACTGTTTTTAATACCGCATGTTGCCTAAAGTCATTATGTAATCAAGCAGCTTTAGAAACATGGTAAATAAATACAAGTGGAACCCCCCCCCCAATTCTGGGTAATAGCCTTTGCCCTTCTGGGGCTCTTCAGTTACATTGAAGCTGGAATCCTCAGAATCTGCAGGCTATCATGGGGAAACTTTATTTTTCAAAGAATAATATACAGTATACATTGTATTAACAACTAATAATAATACAAATAAAATATATACTTTCAGCCAATTTGCCTAGTGTAGTGTCAAGTCATATGGAAAGCACTAGATTTGGGAAATGCTATTGTATACATATTCCTGGGAATACGTTCAATGGAACTCAGTAGTGGTTACAAGATTAAACAACAACAGTTGACTAATTGGGTAAAGATAATAACACTGAGATAGCCTGTTACAGTATTTCTCATGTTTTAGGACAGGAAAGTGCTCTGCCTCTTCTAACCCACGACCCTAGATCCCGGAGAGGTATCTTAAGAAGGGCTGTCTTTTCAGAAGAGCAACGAAAATCTTTGGAGAAAATGTTTCAGAAACAGAAATATATCAGCAAAACAGACAGAAAGAAACTGGCTCTCAATCTGGGTCTGAAGGAGTCACAGGTAAAGAAAGATTTGATACAGTGACTTTCCCCCAGATGGTGCTCCTCAGAGGTGTGGACTTCAACTCCCCAAATGACTATGGGGAGCTGGATAACGTTGGGGTTGGAATTTGGAGGGATGCCCAGGTTGGGAAGGGTTGTGGGGAAAATATTAAACTTTCATTTCTTTAACAAGAACATGAGGAAGACAAAACCCCCCCCACAAAAAATGTATAAAATAATCAGGGCAGATCACCTTCAGCTACATTCTGAGAACTTAGCCCTCAAATATGGGAATGAACTTCTCTATACTGTAACAGAAAAGGAAAAGCCATATTGTGTTGACATTTGCTTGCAAGAAAAGATTACAGTTATATCTAGATATAGATATAGATATAGATATAGATATAGATATAGATATAGATATAGATAGGATGCAGGGGATTCATAGCAGAAAATGGAGCATCTTAATGATTTAACCTAAATCTCCACTGTAGCTGAGAGGTAGCCTATAAATTAGTAGCTTGTGCTAGAGAGAATGTTCAGATGATCCAATTGAGTAATGAAGTTCTCACTAATCGTTCAGAAGTGTAAGTAGGATCTTTAAGTAATATGAAGGTATTTCAAGTTTGAAGCTTAGTCACATATGAAAGAAGAGGTGGGGTTCCTCACTGCCCTCAATCCAGGACACATAATTTGCAGCCTGAGAGCTATGTGCAACTCCTCAGAAACATGGTTTAAATCCAAAGAACCCTTCCAAAAGTTGCCAACAAATTGTAATTTCAGAAGTTTGGGGAAGGAAAAATTATATTTTGGGGAGCATTACATTAAATGTATCAATATAATTTTAATTACATTTAAAGTTATATTAATCATACTTTTTGCCCTTCCCTGCCCATTTTTGGGGGGAATATGACCCCTATATGCTACCCAAATACCAACCTTTGATCCAGTCAAAGACTCCTACCTTAAATATGATTTTCTCTGTGTTTCACATTAAAATTTTTCATAGATTGGACTTCTAAAATTTGTTACCATTACTCTAATTTCCAGCTGGCATAAGGTCTGCTTGGGGCTACAGGACTATCCATTTCTATCCTTGGTGTGACCATTTTTCTCTGCCAAATTTCTTCCTTATTTGAGCCTCTATATCACGGAATTTTTCTAACCTCTTAAACTAGATGAATGCTGGGGTATTTTATGCTAGGCAATTTTGGCTAGGGTACTGAAAGGAGATGTTTTAATTTAACAATCTCAAAAAAATTATTTTAGGCAGAATTACCTAAAGTATCTAACAAGAATTGTCCCTACCCCACAGGTCAAGATCTGGTTTCAAAATCGAAGGATGAAATGGAGGAATTCCAAAGAAAAAGAAGTACTGTCAAATCGGTGTCTGCCAGAGGAAGGTCTTCAAGAAACGTATGTTTCCAGGTGTTTAAATTTTTCCTCGTCACCATGTCCAGTTTGGGAAATGTCTCAACAGCAATCAAGTTCAAGATGGCAGAATTTTCCAGAATGTGCTGGAAGACTGAGTAACAGAATTAGTCTGCGGCCACCCATAAAACCAAATTTATCTTCTGACACATCATATTTGTATCGAGAACGAAGCAACACAGAGAAAGCAACTCCATCGTAAGAAGGAAAAGTGACAGAGTAAAAATGATGGCTGACCACTATTTGAAATGAACTCAGACTAACTTTATTTTATGGGAGAACTGAATTAGATTATATATTCCGTCACTGGTTAAAATAAAATGTAACACATTTATATTGACAGAATTAATAGTTTAAGAAATATTCAGTAATTAATCTTCCCTCATGTTCCTTCCAGCTGAAATAATATCTTTAAGTCCAGTGAGAAGGAACTGATTGTAAGTAAATTAAAGCATGAAACAATACAAATAGATTTGATTTTCACAGTCATTCAGATTAAATTAGCATTTCATTACATATTCTCTAATAGAAATTATGGAAATGAGAAAATCTTATAATGTATGACATTAGGTCTGCATCGTTTCTGTTTTACAAAAAGATGGATAGGGGTTTGTGATGTAGTAAACTTTAATATAAAAAAAATAGAGAAATAAACAGTGGAGTGTGATGGTCTACCTATACAACTGCCTGATACAGATTTCTGTACCTGGACTTTCTTACCCTGATTTGGTGAAGATGTCAGAACTTCTCCATAAGAGCAGGAATATGTAGCGTCTGACCCTCACAAGACTTCCATTCATTCTTGCTAGCATCATTGTGATCAAGAAGGATATCTTGGAATCAAGAGCATCTGGAGGGATATGTGTTGTATTTACATGATGGACATCTGCAGGGCAAGAGGAGAAATAAATTTATGAGAGTAAAATCACGCAAAATATGCAAATTAGGCAGTTCATGTCACTTTTGTGATGCTGTCCTGATGCTCATAATGTCACCATGGTTTGTACCTGATGGCTATGACTCCCATAATTAAGGCAGGGGATTCTATGGGATGAAAAAAGGAGAGTTGCCAGATTTAGATTCTGGTTTTATACCCACGTAGCTAGATTAGATCATGTTGGGTTTATAAATAAATAAACTCTGGATTAGCTTTCCTTTTGCTTTCAATTGACCCAGATAGGAGATAACAGACAATCGAAGAAAAGGAGAACAAGGTTAAAAAAAATAATAAATTGGGGTGAGGGGACTTGGAGTCATTCTGGTTAGTAATGATTAGTGTTGGAATATAGTAAAAAACTATGAACTTTAGCAATGCAACACCAGATCAACTCCATATATTAGGCTAATGTTATGTCTGGTCCCAAAATTATACTTCTTTTTGATTGCATCTCATGTGGAAACTGGAAGATTTAAAAATACACTTCTTAGTGTGTTAACTGATTATGTGCTAATATCACTATAAACCCTGACATTAATTCCTTATTATCTAATCCATTTCCTCTTCTTCTGTGCTTCAGATATGAGTTATTCATTTACTCGATATCAGACAAAATGCTTGGAAATTATTTGTCATTGTATATTGTCTGCCACATATTCATACAAAAGGGGAAATGAGTAGCAGAGAAATCATTTACAAACATGAAGAATTTTGGAAAAAGTTTATCATGTACCACATACTTAATCTTTTTAGGTTTATTTAATGTACAATGGCCCATATTTATTGCAGAAATTCCCATGTTTCATGCAGGTCAATTGACATGGCATCAGATTACTGATTTATCTGTATTTAGAAATAGCTGTAATTTACTGAAGGATCAGTTAGTGTTCATTTGACACAGTAAGCAGCATATAGGAATTTTAGGGCATTTTAAAAATTTGAATTTGAATTTCTATAGCTACAACACTCTAAAGCTAACCTGAAGTAAATTATTCTAATTAGACATGACCTAAAGAAAATATAGGTGCATATAAATTATACTGAAATCAGTGGAATTTATATGTTGAACTGTGATCTTAAATTCTGCTAATTTCTGTATACATTGATCCTTTTGTTAATCTTTTGAATACTAAGAAAAATATGTGTTGTATCAAAACAGTCATATAGGTTAGTAGCTTGGAGAGCAGTAAAAATGGCGGGAGATGGTTATAAAAAATAAACTGCTATAAAGAAAGTTTGAGAACTGGGACAGCTTGGTAAAAGAAATAAAAAATGAGAGTAGGCCTGGTGAGAGTCTTCAAATATTGATTGACTTTCTTGTAAAAAAAGGCAAAGATTTGTTATTCCTCTTTAATCACAGAAGCAAGAATGGATCCAATTGGCTTAATTTCATTTGAATTTTGACAATGCCCTCATGCTCTTTGGGGGAAGGTGGGTAGCTTCAGGCTGGTGTTTTTATGGAAATTGGCCACCAGCCCAGAAAAAAAGAAAAAGGTAAGCTGAGGTGATAAAGTCCAAATCCACCAAGGCAGCCATTTTGTGAGAACATCAATCACATGACTACTAGCCCAAAAAGGTTGCTATACCTGAGTTAAAACATATTTAGACTTTAAAGTAAAACTAAGCAGCTAGTCCTACTGAAGTCCAGTGAAAGTTTAATTTCTTTTGATTTTAAAATCAGAAATGCTTTTCTATTTCTAAAATCAGACTACAGCCAGTTAAAAAAAAAAGCATGCACAATCTGAAAACTGCATTTCTTCTTCTGCATGAAGTCTACAATATTCAAAAACTGTCATCCTTAATTCTTCAACTGATTACAATGGAAAATAATAATGTTTGACTCCAGATTCTCAGTTAATTATTTACTGACATGACAAGTATACTAAAGACTTACATAAATTGTTTTTCTGGTTTTCCACAGACAATACACAATTGTAGTCTTGAAAAATGGTTTGTCCCAGCTGATTCAGTTTCAACAGTTATTTCCTGACACACTCCTACATTTGAGAACATTCATGCAATGTTGGACTTTATTGGAGTTTTTCCTCAAGCACTGAATAAATTCATAATCACTCATGAAATATGCTCCATTAGTAATAGATAAGGCAGCTGCTTCTGATGATCCCACACAATTCAGCAAACTGCTGACGATCCCCAATGACTGCATCTATATGAAAAACAGAACAATAAGAAACACTTAATAGAACACAGGCAAATCCAACCATAAGCATTCCTACATTTAGACATGATGTTAGAACCAGTTAAAACCATCATATTCAAACTTTCTAGATTTTTTTTTAAAAAGGGCTCCATCAGCAGTATCAGTAGTTATTACAGTAATAGCATTATCCTAAAGACAAAAAGAGACACAAGAAGGTGTCTAGTCTACTTTTGACATTTTCCCTCATTCTTGTGTCTATCCACTCTTTGAAGAAGAAAGTTGTTAGCAACAGAAGTTAGGAATTTTCATGGAAGGATTGTGCTAGCAGAGTTTGTCTTTCAACAGATGTCAGGATAATTAAAGTCTCTCTCTACTACTACTCATTACTCTTTGAAAGATTTGCATTTTATTTTGGGAAAAAAACAATAATCAACATCTTCTACTTGATTTGACAGCAATAGTAGACACCAATAATGATTCCTTTCTCCACTTACTGTAACCCAGATACTTTCTTCAGTATCACCAAGTTCATTTACATGGATTTCTGAGCAGGAATGGATACTTTTAAAATGTAGTGCAATTCCTCCTCCTTTCTACTGTTACAACTGAAATTCTTTAATTGATATATTCCAGTCATTGAAGTCATCATGCTAATAGAAGACTCTATTTTACCTATGGCAGCATTTTTGTCTTTCTGTACTAGGAGTTTAACTCCTCTTGTTTAATTTCTATACCATAGGCACTAGCATATAGACTATGAAGGTCATGAACTTTATGAGCCAATATTCTTTGTGATTTTTCACTTTTTTTTAATAGGCCCCACTAGATGGCACTGAGATAATAGTTTGTGTATAGAGTAAGAATATTTTATCTGTACTTTTTTACTTTGGAAGTCCTTTTTAATTTATATGCTGACAGTAAACATTATTCACTGGATATTTGGAGGTCTAAGCTAGTTTCTAAGGAGAAAGGGAAGGTGATTTAACTGGCACTAAAAGATTCAATTGGCTAACTCACCTGTTTATAAGAAATGGAATTGTAGAGAGGGACGTGCTGGCAAATTATACTTTTTGAAACGGATTACAGTCTTGTAATCTGTCAAGAGATTTTTAATAAAATTTATCATTTCATAAACTTTTAGATTTAATAGATGATTTTAAGGTGGGTCTATATCCAGAGAATTATTGTTTCTCATATATTTAAAGGAACTCACAAATAGGCAAAGGCTGGGTTTAGAAAGGGAAATGGCTCTTTTAAGAGGATTGTCCTATCAGTGGGTGTGCCAAAATGGGCAAGATAATGAATATTTTCAAGAATTGCTTATCCTAGAGAATGAACCACAGAAAGTCTATGGTAATTTAATAAAGGATCTGCAAAGCAAATTAGTATCAAAACAAGCAATGCAATAAAAACCAATAATATAATTTCTAAATCCTGGTTGTACTGTGTATATGGTGAAGTTAAAAATTTCCTAATTGAAAATTATCAATTATATTAGGAAATAACTTTTCCACATATCAAGAATCTTGACTGATTTTTTAAAAAGGCCGAATAAAACCTATTGAAACTAAAAAACTCAAGGCACAAAAATAACTGGAATAGCCTTGTACAGGCTTCCAGGTTAAATGATCAAATTATTTTATGGCATACAGTTAGGATCAAATGAAGAAAAATGGATTCACCTAGTATGCACTTATTCCTGAAGATTGCTTGGGTAAATATTTTGTGAATTGATTTTTTAGGGAAAATCCATTCCTCCAGGAAACTGCAGCATCAAGAACTTTTTCTCTTGGGAGCCAATCACTCTTCTGGAAATAACTAAGTTAATTATACTTTTTAAAAGGGGAAATACTCATTCCAAGTTTGTTAAAATCAAACATGGATGGGTGGTGCTAGAAGCATTTTTTTCATATGTGAAAGGTCACTCTATGCCCCCAAAGATTGGAAACTATCTATTACCAATGTACAAAAAGAATGATAGAGTTGACCCTATTATCATCCTATTAGTCTGCTAAATATCATCAGCAAGCTGTATGTCAGACATCCCCTGTGGAAATAACAGGAATGGATGAAGCAGAAGAAAAAAAATTCACTGATGAGCAGGCTGGTATTAGAGTGAGAAGGTTCACCATAGACCGAGAAATACCCTGCTATACCTAAGGGGGTATTACATGTTGTTTTTATAGATTTAAAATCAACCTTTGATATTCCTTACTGTGATAAGCTGCTCCTCTGGATTAAGCAGCTATGTGTGAATACTTATGTTCAGACTAGATGTAACCAGGGACATTTTTCTTCCCCAGTTCTAGGGCACAAAAGGATTAAGAAAGGCTGTATTCTAGCACCCAATTTGTGTTAATTTTGATTTAAATAGTATGCGACAGGCCAAAAAGAGCACCCCCTAAGTTCCTTGGGTTGATTAATGGGCATTCCGTATGCACAGATGCTATTGTAGTCTCTTTATTGACACCTGTGAGGATGAAAAGGATATCACAAGCTTTGGTTGTTTGTTCAAGAGGAATCTCTATTAATAAGATACCAAACAAATGAAGATAATTGGAAACTAGGTACACGTAACATTGTCAACTTACAATAGGCACAAATTGCAACAGGAGGTGCCTTTAAATATCTGGGAACTTTATTTAATGCAATGAGCTCTTGGAAAACACAAGTACATTTGTTAAAGAACAATACCTCAGGAAGCTTAGCAACCATACTCAAATTTCTTACACTGGTGTATGCGTGCATGTATTTTATACCAGCTGCTTTGAGGCTAAGGTTATAGTTCAAGTGCTTTATAGGAATCACATTTGATACTGACTTTGGTTAAATGCAAAGTCCATTTTTAAGGGATGTTTTCAAACACCATTCTTTGTCTTGAATCTAGTATGCCTTTAATTAAGGGCCTAAGTCTTATATTATAATTACTGGATACATATTGTGTTTTCCTCCTACTCCTTAGCATCCATAACCTGATTGCTGCCTTTCACTTTCAGTGGGAAAAAAATGTTAAAACAAAATATTTATGCTACTTCATCTCAATCTGTAATTTCCCTGGAGATAGAGAGCAGTAAAGAGGTCCTAAACTAGAGAGTAATGGAAACAAAGCTTCAGAAAGGTTTGAGTCATATGCCATTATTTTCACCACTTTTTGGCACAATGAAAGCTTATATCCCAGCTTGATATCTATATATTCTGGTCTGAAAGGGCTGTAGAAATGTATTCACCGTAGCCCATTGTAACATTCTTCCGTTGACCTTATTAGTGGGCAGATCCTGCCATATCCCAGTTAAAAGCCATTTCTGCCTAGATGGCACAGGGGAAATCCAATCTATGGGACACATACTCCTTATATACAGCATGTACTTCATACAGATATTTAGAGGAAAAATACACCTCTTTAGAAGAAAAGAGTGTTGGAGGAACAAAAAGAAATTTTGTATTATTATATCAGAAGAATTAAAGATAATGCAGCAAGAATTTGTTTAACAGGGTTATTAATTTTATATTCCTATATCATTTACTCTGTTACATTTTGTTGCATTTTGCTATTATAGCTTTAAGAAGAAAAGCCTCCTCTTATTTTTCCTTGCTTTATTCATGGCCATCTTGGGTTTTAGAAATTTTCTTACCTCTTGTTCCTCTACCTTTGAATTTCCCTCCCTGCTTTTCCATTGTTGTTTCAATGAATGCTCTTTTCCCCAACACTGAAGAAATTAAGTCTTTCCAAATGAACTCAACTGAAATTGACCTTTCCCTCAAGACAAAGATAGATTTTAAAAAATTCTTCCTGTTTACATTCCTTAAGCCTATTGTTAAGTACTAATATCTCAATTCGTACTGCGGATTATTGTATCTAGCACTGTCCCTGATTGCTGTTAACAGCTCAGTTTCTTGACCGCTAAATCTCATCAGGATGGTCATTGTTTCTATGATTTCCCCTTTGTTTACATTGTCCTATTGATTTAAAGTTTGTACAACTTCTATGTACATGAAATGTATAAAAATCTATACCAATATGCTGTGGGGAGGTATAGCAAGATAAAGATAAAGATAAAGAGATGCCTGCACTATACCTCTCCCAATTCTGGAATTTTTTTAAAAAAGTATTTTGCCTTTTCCCCTTTCTGCAGGTGTTGCAAATTTCCTTAACACCAGCAATAAAAGAGTTACAGTCTGGTACAGGGATGGTAAAAAGGGAATGGAATGATTTTTAGTTGCAATTTTTACAATGTTTATATTCTTAATAGTGTACTTATGTTTTTACTTTATTTGCATTTTTAAACTAATCTCTGACTGTAATAAATAAAAACTAAACAGCAACATTCCCACATCTTTCTGTACCATTGTAGTCTTTATCTGACATTTCAGGGTTTTCATCTTCAACCCTGCACAGGATTCAGTTTAAAGCTTCCCAACAATGTTTACCATACTTCAGCCAAATCACATTTTTAACCACTCTTGTAGGACATCATCTTATGCCAGCAATTCAGGTAATTTAGTTCAGAGGCTCAGAAACTATACCTCTCCTTTCAGTACTATTTGCATAGCTAAGCCTTCTTCTGCAATATCTTTCGATCCATTTCTGATCATCTTCCATAGACTGGACATTCCCTGAGCCCTCTGGTTGTAGAGCTTCCTCCCTAGATTTCAGCACACATCGTTTTTTCAAATATCATTTGTCCACACAGGAATAGCTAATTGCCAGTGGTTTAGATAAATCCTGGAAATTGTTCTGTGACATCCCTGATCATTGCTTCTCTCAGGTGGCATGCACACTTCAGAAGCCTGAATAGATCAGGTCAGCACTCATTTGTTTCAATTCATTGTAATAGCGAGACTGCAATGACTACAACTCTTCTCTTTGTCTTTTTGCAGAAAGAGCCGTATTCCTTCTACCCTACATGGGGCTACTGTCGATTATCTGTTCTGCTGGGTCTCTCACTCAGAACTTATTTCCTCTATGAGGGCCTGAGAACCGTTTCTGAGTTCCAAAGGTCCATCATATCTTTTACACCTCTTGCTTTTGGAAGTCATCCACTGGACTTTATTACTTCTTTATGGTTCTCCTCCTTCTGGAAAGTTGCTTCTTCTCAATTTCTGTTGTAGTCTCACCTACAATTTTCATTCCCTCTGATTGCCAGCTGAAGGTGAATCATTTAGTCTCAAATGCTCTCACCTCTATTACCTTTCCAGCTTATTCACAGGCAGGAACACAAACATACAATGAGCATTGCAGGTGATGTCTGCAGATTCCTGACAAATTATTTTCACTTTTGCTTCTCAAGGGTCCACAGTATGAAGTATTTCTTGTGTTGCTTTTTCAGGTTCTCAGGTTAGCAAGTACATATGGTTCACCTAGAAGAAAAATTTCTTATGGACTCCCATCTTAACTCCCTTAATAGATAATCTGCTGCTTTTTCCATTCACTTATTCATTCTACTTGGTTACATAGGTAAGTTTCCTTTTCCTTTTCCTTTTCCTTTTCCTTTTCCTTTTCCTTTTCCTTTTCCTTTTCCTTTTCCTTTTCCTTTTCCTTTTCCCTCCCCTCTCTGTGTCAACAATTGACAGCATGCTTACAGTGACCAAGATACTAGACCTTCCAGTTTAGAAATCTGAATAAGGGAGCAGATTTCCACTTCCTTTTTTTGTGTGATGCCCATAACAGTTGCCAGAAGCAGATTTCTCTTAATGTATGGCAAGTCAATTCATGAATTTCCCATTTCTGTGTGAAAAATGCACTGAAATATCAAGACACATGAATTTGTGTCTACTTCCACCCATTTTATTTACTACTGAGGAAAAATATTCCAATGAACTGTTAATAAGCTACACAACACTTAATGCATTATAGAAAGTGTGTTGCTTCAGTTTCATAGCAACATTAGATTCTCACATTGTTTCATGTGTTTCAACATTATAGCTATCTTTTGGGTTTTGTTGGAGGTGGTCTAGATGAAACATTCCCATTATTTGGACACATGGATTAGTATCTCTACACCCCACCAAAATAATCTACTGTTATACTAGGTACATTAGTGCACTGATTACAACCTGTTTTATATGAACACATTTCTCTCTCTCTCTCTCTCTCTCTCTCTCTCTCTCTCTCTATCTATATATAATCTAAGTATCTCTCTCTCTATATATATATATCACCTAAGTATCAGCTATCTATTTACTATATGTCTGTTATTCTATTTAGATATTTATGGCATAAAAATAATAACATGATATTGACAGAACAATAGTTGATCCATTTTGAAAAGCCACTAGAGAAGAGACATATATTAACATGGATGAAACCATAATAACCAACCCCAGAAGGGTATTCCAAATTTTGTTTATCCCAGCAGGAAATATCCACTAACTGCCATACTTTTGACCATGAGACAGACGTGGATCAAGTCTTAATTTTATGGATTATTGATCATAATCCATAAGTTATTTATGGCTATATTCAAGCTATTTATCACTTGAAAAGTCATGCAAGTTTACAGGGTCAGCATTCATTTTTATTTAACAGAAAAAAAATGTCCCTGGCTGAAATGTTATCACTCCTGCTTTGATAGTTCTTTGGCTTCTTTGAAGTCATGCTGGTAATTCTCAATCTCCAGGTTTGGAAGCCCCTATGACCTCTCTAACGTGAGGGGAGAAAAATTTAGGCCAGACCATCCATAGACTTTGGTAATTTTATTGAAATTGGTGCATTAGTATCTACTTAAGTTGAGGGACAATGATGATACATAAGGTAGTGAATACAAATGAAATTAAGGCCTATAGGGGTCAATCACAACCTTATACTTGTAAAGCATCAAATGAGGTATAAAATGTATACACTCTAGACAAGTTCCTGGCTACTGATTTCTGGATCCTTGTTTGATTCCCAGCATTTAGAGAGGCGTTTTATACATGTGGATTGTTGCTTTTATTGTTTGCCATCCACTGAATCTAGTCTTTGGTTTTACCTTGCTAACAAGCTTAGCCTGAAAAGAAACTGTAAGCATGATTCAGGAACTTGATAGCTTGTAACTCATGCTTCTTATAAATGGATGCGGCTTCTAGTTAAAGAAAGAAGTTGGTTTTCTGGTCATTGGGTCTTAGCTATTTCAGATAGATGGCATGTGTTTCACATGATCCCAAACTCTACACATTGTAACCCATGGATAATATTGCGGGGGACTGTCCTGGACAGATAGCATCTAGCCTTTTCCATCCTAAATGCCTTCTCTACAATAGATTTTGCAATGAGGACTATTATATAACTGACCCTCTCAAAGGCATAATGTAATAGTTTAATTCCTATTGTCCCCAATGTTTGATTGAATAGCTTGCTTTTCCTTTGTTGTTACACAACACTCTTTTTGTTTTATGTTTCTGCTGTAGTTATTGAGTTATTTCTTCCATTATAGAGTCTACAGAATAAAAGGCTTAGAGGAAATAAATTTGTCTGCATGGTCAAATAAAGACTTTCTGTATTTTCCACTGCATTTCTCAAGAATAGGTTGTTTGTGCTTTTACAACATCTACTTCTAAGATGAAAACAAAACACAAATGATAACTGACTTGGATCACTGCTATTAAATTTTACCTCAGATCTAGAGACAGATAAACCAGAAGAAAAAGACATGACCTTATGAACAGTATAAAACAGCTAACCACAATTAGAAAAATGAATTTTCAAAACAGGCCCTTTTTTTCTACCATGTTATTCCCAACCCTCCCAATACTATTAGCCTTAATTATTTGTTTAACTGGAGTATCTATCCCAGAGTTGTAACAAAGGAGGTCACTCAACATCATAGCAAAACAACACAGGAATCTTTGTCTTAAGGGTATGCTCTGCAAGCAAATGGTGGGAGAGGTATCTGGTTGGCCATTCTGAAGAACAAAATCTTGGACCTAAGAAGTGCATTGGCCTGATACAGCAGGGCTGTTATTAAGTTCTTAATTTTTGCCAACTTCTCATTAGGGAAAAAGAGAGAGGAGAAAATTAATAGAGGGGATAAATGCTGCATTATTAAGAAGGC
The DNA here is from genome assembly GCF_059951505.1 of Python bivittatus. Taxonomy (NCBI): domain Eukaryota; kingdom Metazoa; phylum Chordata; class Lepidosauria; order Squamata; family Pythonidae; genus Python; species Python bivittatus. Next base: position 16,203,995 of record NW_028277058.1, on the reverse strand, counting down.
CTTCTGGCAGATGCCCTGCTGTCAGAGGCTTATTTTTTTGGCATTTAGGAAAGGGACTTTTTCTGTGTTATTCCCACACTGTGGAATACACGTATCAAGAGTTGTGTTTAATCCCCAGTTCTTTCAGTATTTAGTAAATCTGTAAAGATACATCTCTTTTGTTGCATGTATAACTGATAGATATTTTTAGCATGTATTTATTGTTCCTTTAAATCTGTGTTTTTCAGTTTTGATATTCTGTTTTTGTTGTAAATTTTGTTAGCTGCCTTGAGTGCTCATTACAGCAGAAAGGCAGCATATGAATCAAATCAAATCAGAATGATAGTGATATTAATGCAAAAGCTCATGGATTTAAGAGGCCCATTAATAAACCAAATATATTTACCCAAACTTTTAATCCTACTTAATATTAGATTATATCCTTGCAGAGCCATCTTGTGCATATTTACTCAGAAACAAGTCTATTTTCAATAATGCATAGAACTTCTGCCTTATTTATTTATTTAAAATAACTTAGGCACTTTTTCAAACTTCTTCTATTGTATAAATAATGTTGCCTGAAACCAGTGTTTAACTGTTCACCAAATTATACTGGCATTTTCCCTCATGGACAAATATGTGACTCATGAGTCAACTCATAAAAATTCTATGGTAAACTAGACATGTGTGCAATGAATTGTTGAGTACTTGATGAATGTTTAATATGTAGGAAGCAGAGCTGTACACATCTGATCATTCAACATGAAATTACAATGACCTTTCATATTCTTCAAAAAAGTAGGTAAAGAAGAGGCAAGCAGAGAGGGTCACAACACATTCATAACTCTATATTGCTCTGCAAAGTGATTGCTACCTTGACCTGAAATCTTTTCAAGAAGAATTGGCCATTTTTTCAGATCCTTCTTCCTTTCTCCTATAACTGCCACAAAAGGTTTGGAATGCAATAAAAGCAAAAAATCACTTTAAGACTCTAATTCCACTGCCATTCAGCAATTATTTCCCTGCCTGCCAAGTAATGCTTCTTCTAAAGTTAGTGTGTCTAAGTTATTATTATATGTGTAGTTATACTAAATTCCCCTTAGTATCAGTCAAGGGCTTCGGATAAAATTTAGCTGGCAACCTTTCATGACTAGCAGAATGTTCGGTTTTAGAATCTCTTGTCCTTCTGGCATTTTGCACAGTGCAAACTGGTCCTTTGAAGCCTGGACCTTCTCTATCTTCAGTGATCTTTCTGCACCCAGAACCTTCTTCAGTGATCTCCCACCCACCTAGAACCAGCTTTCTTTTGCAGCTAAAACTGCCTAAATTCAACCGTTTGCCAGCTATCTTTGTCTTTTTTTAACAAATCCTTTCTTGATATCTACATAGCCCATTTCAATTTCATCTCTCCCCAGCATGAGGAACTCTGTGCATGTGAAAATATCTTATATGTCTCCTCCCAGCATTTTCCTGGCCTCATATTATCAGCTACAAGTACAGCTTGTATTTCTGGAAGATCATGTGACAGGATGGCAGGCAGGGTCTGTCTGCTCCATTCTGTCATAGCCTGCATGGATTTTACCCTTATATTTTCATATTTCCATGCACTTTCTACCAATTCTGGTGGGAGGTAAAAGGCTGCCCTATCCAAAAGAAGAAAAAAAGAAAAGAAAAATTTGGAAGACCTGCATATGTCTGTGAAGTTTCAGACTATCCACTCTTGTTGTATAGGAAAAATATAATTCAGCTAGGTGGCTATCCAATTCCAATTGGAATTATTAAAAATAAGCAGCAAATTGAACAGAAAATTAAGTCAAAGCAATCTGGCTGGCCCATGAATAATGGTCTACATAGTATATAAAATTTGTAAACTATCTAATATATACAATTTATATCATACAACCCCTCTGAGTTTATTTTACCCTAATGTTGAAGCTACAACAGTGTGGACCTTAGTTGGTGGCAACCCCTAGTTGACACTGTTTGAATTCAGACACTAAACACTGTCAACCTTGGTTATACTTGGATGGGAGACCTCCAGTGAATACTAGGACTGAAGAACATTCCAGAAAAAGACATTGGGAAACAATTTCTACACCACTGCCAAGGAAATAACATGGATGTGTCCATGAAGTCATCAGGAACTGAGCTTGAATTGAAGATGTTTCAAGATCAACATAAGGAGATCAGAAAAGAATTGGAGAACTATATACAGAATACAAGTTAAGAGAAACATGGGTAAGATTTATAGCACCTGTTCCATTTTTTGATGTGACCTTAAGAAAAGCTGGTTCCTCCAAATAAATAATAAGAGTAGGTTAAACATTTCTTTCAACCATGTTGCTATGTATAAAATATGCAGAGGGGAAATCAAACTATTTTTCAGTTACTGAATTGAGTTATGACTTAATCCTGTAATACTGTATGTCCCTAGCAATATGTCCCTAGGCCTGGGCAAACCATTAGGAGGGGCACTTAATGAACTCCTATCTTACTCCATGCTTGGACTGTCAGCAAAATTCTTCAAGTGTTGATGCTGTTGCCTTGGAACCCTTTTCGCTCTTCTGAGGATACATGTACTTGTGCAAAAGATACTTCTGCTGATGTCAGGCCTAGCCCAAGGAACTCCAGGAGACCATGCAGATTCAGTTCAGCAATGTTTATTAGCTACAACCTTTAGCAAGAATCTTCCCAGACTGAAACTAGTTCCCAGGGTTAGCCAGTAAACACCGAGTGAATTCCTCAGGGAGGTGCCAGCCTCATCCTCTTATCTCTTCCCCTCCCTTCCGGAGACGAAAGAGGATGCTTCTCTGAGTCTGGCCTTCATAATTCCATTCCATCACAACTGGGACCCACACCCCTACCCCCAATATAAATAGAGCCCTGCAGAATCTGACCATGAGTTCATCTAGATCAGCTTCTTGATTCAAATATTCACCAGCCAGATGCCTTTAGAAAGCCCAAAAGCACAACCATTCATGCAATATGTGTAATTTGGGTTCTCAATTAACTTATTTTGAGGGGTTCACACAATACATTGAAACCTAAGCTAATGAAACAAGTTGGAAATAGAAAGCAAGAAGAAAACTAACCAGTTTTAAAGCTAACCAAATGTTGTATTCTGTGTAACTGGAATCACCAGGCCTTTAACAAACCTGATCAAATTACTGTTTACCAACACGAAATAATCACGCCGAATCATTTATTGTCTTTTTCCACTCCTGCCAGAAACTGGGTACTCAATTATTATCTTCCATAAGTTATCAGAGTTAGTGGTCTACTCTGTATGATTTTTTGAAAATTCCTTTTAAAGCTATCTAAGTGCATATCCTATTTTGTAGCAGTGAATCCCATAAATTATTTGTGCAGAAGAAGTTCACTGCTACTCCCATGAGTGCAGTGAATATGCTCTTATGAACATTTTGGTTACAAATAGAACATGCTTAGTCACAGATGAACATGGAATAAAACTAAGCCATGATAATGGTTTAATTCCAGATTCTGCTGAAACCTTTATTTCTGTATTTTCCGTGTTTAGGTAAAGACTATTCTTCATCTAGATTGTGTGAAATTACATTCCTTTAGATGTACACTGCATCCAGACTACATATTTTGTGATTGATCTTCTTACAGCAGAAGTAAAATTTAATCCTAAAATGTTAAACACATTTTCAACATGCAAGTCAAAGTCTCCCCACCCCTAGAAAACCTGAAAGGATCAACACTGATAACCTCAGCGATTTAAGTGTTTTAAGCCTGTTCCCTTAAAAATCTTATATTAAGTGATTGTTCCTAATGGATTACATGAAGCCAGTAGTTTATTTATAGAGGGGTTAGGGGAAAACCAAATGTTATGCATTATGTTTAAACCAAAAGCTTTGGGAAGCTGCGACCACAAGATTGTGAACAAGTTGAAACAGGTGCTAAGATACAATTTTAAAGCCTGGCCTTGGTACTGAAAAGATAAATAAAAGTGGCAATACTAGTATGGAGTAAGAATAATTGATAAGAATGCTAACGTATGGTAAATAGCAAGATAGGCATCCCTTCCCTCCCCTCCCCTCTCCCCTCCCCTCTCCTTCCCAGAGCTAGATGCATTTAGCCTTTCTCATGATGTTTGTTATACGATTCAAAAAGGCAAAACCATGCGGAACTGAGTGTGATGTTGATGGGTGAAAAATATACAAATGGAGGGACTAATTCTCTCCATTTGTTACTCATGTGCATATGACAAGGAATAACTCTCCTTGTGGGCTATATGTGTAGTCATCAGATGGGATCTTGCTGTAAGGGTTGCCCCTTTCTAATGTTGTGATAATTCATTCTGGGACAAGATGGTGCTGTCTTCATGGAGATATTTTCCAAGGACAATTTAATGTTTAGAAAATTAGTGAAATTTGGGGGGAGGGGTGTTTGTTTTGTTTCCTAGGCTGTATCATGATACCTGTTGGAAATTATTTGATGCTTCATACATTCTCAAAGAATATTTCCCAAATCATAAAGACAAATTTTAGATGGATAGTTTTTTATTAGGGATGTGTTTGGGGACTAATGATGGCAATTGCAAGGAAATAGATTTTGCCACACTTTAAGAGAAAATTCCTAATAGAACAGACTCCCTTGGGTCACAGTGGCATCTACTTCACTGGAGATATTTACATAGAAACTGAATGCCCATTTGACATAAATGATGTATTTAAAAGATTCTTGCTCTGACAAAAGTTGAAACCACACCATACATGATAAAAACAGCCAAAGAACCTCTTGTACATTTTTCTTTATCAATGGAAAAAATAAGCTTAATTTGAATATTGCTCTCCCAAAGCAACCATAGGTGGAGAGGGGACATGCAAGATGAAAGATTGGATTTCAATAATTTCAATATGTAGTCTCTGTCTGAAGCAGACCTTTCTTTTCATCCATGATTGTTTTACAAATAGGTTATGAAATCAGACTAAGTCTTTCTGCTTTATCTCTAAAATGACTGTACCTGAAGAGTAGGGAAGTGCCTTCAAGGAAAGCTAGCACTGACCTCTTATCTTTGACCAAATTCTTTCTCCAACCCCTGCAATGATTTTATTTTACTTATTTATTTATCTTTATTTTCCACATTTCTACCACATCACAATCCAGAGACTCTCAGCAGTATATAAAACATCCATAATATAACAGATAATAGATAGATAGATAGATAGATAGATAGATAGATAGATAGATAGATAGATAGATAGATAGATAGATAGATGAAAGATAAAACTACAAACAATAGAAAATGAAGATGAAAATTGCATAATAAAATCAGGAGAAGACACTCTGGAACCCTTCTGTTTTTAAAAGCTTCCAAAATGTCAACAAGGAGCAGACTAACCTGATCTCTGCTGGCAAGCTGTTCCACAGCATTGGTGCTGCCTCAGAAGAGCAGCTTCTCTACACTTCAGCTCCCTGGACCTCCCAAAAATATGGGATCAGTATGGTCCTAGTTGGGCTAGGTGGTCCTGGTGATACCCAGGTGCCAAGCCCTAAAAAGCTTTATAGATTAAAACTAACATCTCAAATTGTACCTGAAAACCAACTGTCATGCAGGATCCACAAAACTAGTGTTATGTGCTCCCAATAGCAGTACAAACTGTAGTTTGTGAGTTATTTTTAAGAGGAGCCCCAAGTAGAGTAAGTTGCAGTAGTCTAGCCGGGTGGTGATAATAGCATGAGTAGCTAGGTCGTCCTGCTCCAGGTAGTGTTGCAACTGATGCACCAGCTGAACCTGGGTGTAGGGCCCTCTGGCCACAGCTTCCACCTTCTGTTCTAGCACACCTTCTGGAGCTGTGAATTCAGAAGACCTCCACCTTACGAACCAACTCCCGATGGGTAGTACTTGCCCATTCAGAATTCTCAAACTCTTGAATGGCCAGACCTGCCATGGTAAAGGATTTAGAGCTGGCTGTGGGGAAGTATGAGAGAGCAATTAAGGAGGGAAGGAAGCCACAGTCCAGAAATTGAAAGAAATGTGAGAAATAAACTCAAAATAATTCTACCTTGATTTTGTTTAATATAAGATGATACAGAAACTTGGTCAGGCTTTCAATATTCTATTATTTTATTTTTATTTATTTATTTATTTAACTTGTCCCCACCCATCTCCCCACAATGCGGGACTCTGGGCGGCTTACAACACACTAAAAACATAAATACAATTAAAAGTTATAAAAACCAAACATTAGAAACATAAAAAAACTAAAAATCCAAGAGGCCGATAGGGGCCACACCAGGCCGCTAAGGGGCCAGCCAACCCCATTTCTGATATTCTCCCTCCCTGCCCCAGGCCAGATGGCAGAGCCAGGTCTTCAAATCCCTCCGAAAGGCCTGGAGTGAGGGAGCCTGTCTCACCTCCGGGGGCAAGATGTTCCAAAGGGCGTGGGCCACAACAGAGAAGGCCCGCCTCCTGGACCCCGCTAATCGAAGTTCTTTTACCGCGGGGATCCGAAGCATGCCCTTTCTGTGAGATCGGGTGGGACGGGTTGAGATTATGGGGGCGAGGCGGTCCTTCAGGTAACCTGGCCCCATGCCATGTAGGGCTTTAAAGGTGATAACCAACACCTTGAATTGGACCCAGAAGCAAACTGGTACCCAATGCAGCTCACGGAGCAGAGGTGTTATATGGGTCCTTCTTCGGACCCCAAAAATTGCTCGCGCGGCTGCATTCTGGACCAGCTGAAGCTTCTGGATATTCTTCAAGGGTAGCCCCATGTAGAGCGCATTGCAGTAGTCTATCTGGGAGATAACGAGGGCATGAGTGACTGTTCGCAGGGCATTATTACACCCTACAACAATAACGTAGCATTCCTGAATCACTGCAGTGTCTCTTCTTGACTTGGCCTACAGCTAAGGCTTACAGCCATACAGGTTCATCCTTACCACATTAGTCTATTTTTTTCATACTAATAACATGTAATCAGAGTGCCAGTTTTGTGTTGTGGTTAAGGCACTAGTCTAGGAACCAAGAGACTCTGAGTTCTATTACTGCCTTAGGTGTGAAGCCAGCTGGATGACTTTGGGCCAGTCATTCTCTCTCTCAGCCCTAGGTAGAAGTCAAGGGCAAACTACTTCTGAAAATGGTGGTAAGAAAACTATATAGATGTGTCCAGGCAGGAGTCAAAACCAACTCAAAGGTGCAACTCTCTCTTTCTGGGTTCAGAAACTTCTGATGGGTACTTGGATAAGAGACTAAATGGAAAAACATCCAGGAGGAAGGCATTGTTTCCAAGAACATTAAGCCCATGAAGTCACCAGAAGTCTAACCTGACAGAGACGTTGATTTTCTATTCAGACATACTGTATGTATATAAATATAGAATGATTGTAACTCCAGGTTATATACTCCCAAACAGAACTGTATAACTTGTACATGATGCAAATTTCAGGACAGAACTCAATCTACTTAGATATATGTTCATACAATATATTTTCCAACAAGCCAGGATGATCTTAATGTATTGGAAAGTTTTGCAATGCTTCTGAGATTTAGCTGCAAACAATTCCATGTCTTTCTGCCTCTTTACATCCAGTTTAATTTTTAATTCACCTGTTCAGGAAAGTGGTCTTATGCTCAGCTGCAGTTTTAATATTAATTTCCCCCCACAAGATGGCACTATAACTCTTTAGATAGTAATTCTAAAAGTGTCTCTTATTCTTTGTCTTGAAATGCATTATTTCATATATGATAGAAGACAAACAGATGTTTAAAGAAAGATATTAACTATGCAGATAATTTTGTGGTGTGTGTGTGTGAATGTGTATGTATGTTCCTGTTAGGTGTCTTTATAAACATTATATACTTATACTCAAGAGTAACACCAGAAAAATCTAATGCAGATAACGGTTAGGAAAGGACAGACCGGATCCACTGCATGCGTTAAATACAGATATTCTGTGTCTGAAAGCTGGGGGAGCAAATGGGAAGGAAGAGTGCAACTATTCTGGAATTCTCTGCAAATGCATCAATGCCAGCTTCTAAACACTAGAAGGGACACCACTTTTTAACAGAAGAAATTAGGGATGTCTACAGTGTGTGTGTGTGTGGATGGGTGGGTGGCCAAAAAGGACAAGATGGCAGCCGTGACTACATGATCAAAGCCCAGGCTGAATCAGGTGATCAGGAACTGTGTCACAAAGGTTTTGAGGATGCCGTTGAAGAAACCTGAACTTTATGCTGTCATATATACTAATAACAAGGAAAATTATCTGAATAAGTATACTGGCACCCAAATACACAATGTTGGCTCCCAAAGCTGTGGACGTGTGCCTCAGAGCCCATCCAAAAGTTGCTGCCAAATTATAATGTGTAATGTGGCAGGAATACATGGGGAATAATCACATTAACCATTTTAATAATTTAATTTGATTTAAATTAAATTAAAACAAATCTAGTTTTTCCTTTTGGAAAATGCGCCCACTGCTACTACTGTTCAGTTTAGTAAAATGGGCAATATCTGACTGAGAACCTTTAGTTTTGATGTCACATATTCAAAGAAACTCACACATCTGCCAGCTGTTGATTACTGTATTATCCCCTGGCAGCATAACTGGTGGCCATTATAGGAATTGTCATTCCAATTTAGCTAGAGGGAACCAGTTTGGGGAAAGCTGGAATAAACTGGAAATGGTTCACTCAGGTTCTAACAAAATCTGTGTCTATATATGCATATTGAACTCCAACTTTAAAACTAGTAGCTTATGCTACATCTATACAGCCTATTTCAATATTTACAGATGCAACATTGACTGCTGTTTCATATCCAGTTGTGCTAAAGGTGACCTGTCAAGTAAGCAGCCAGGATGTATCTGTACTCAAATTCAGGGACAGACAATGTTCTTCAAATTTTGCAAGCATGTGACGGGAACACTCTGAAAATGGCAGTCCTGCTGGATAAGGCCATTGCAAAACCTCTTCTGATCAGAAAGCAAACAACCTTCCCTAGGATAAGTCATATCTTTTAATAATACAAATAACTATGACAATAAAGGAAGGTGCTTTGCTCTATGGCATGCCAACTCTCACTTTATTATTTTTTTAATTAAAAGAATATTTTAAAAATGTAAGAAGGGGCACAAGTAGCAAAGAAAATTACTCCCCCACCTCCCAGGTGTGATTTCTTACCTTGCCTTGCTGTTTGGTTTTGGGGCTTGCTGCACGGCTTGCTGATATCATAAATGACAAGGCAGAAGAGCTAGAGTCGTTTCATACAGGTAAGGGCCTGGCTTTTCTGAGCATTCTCTCTCAAATTAATCCCCAGGATAAATGACCTACTTGCTCAATGGGTGAGACAGCTTGGAGCTGTCACTCTTAAATGGCCCTTTTGCATGAGGTTATTTGCATTTGCTGGTACAGTGGACTGGTTTCTCAACAGACTTGGAGGTAACGTCAAGCTGATCAGTCAGTTCTAGGAATTCAGCACAAGGCATTTGATGAAAGGGTACATTAACTACATTTTAGGCAATCACATAAAAGTGTTGTGGAATATATATTAAGCTATTAAGCCTTTCTTTAAAAACATACATTTAGACAATCACATAAAAGTGCATGGAATATATATTAAACTATGATGCCTTTCTTTAAAAACATATATTCCTTAAGGAATATGACTTATCAAGTGAACAGCTGCCCCCCACCTCACAAATAATATTTTTTCCCTTCCACTAACCATAAATGATTGATGAAAAATGTGTGATGTGCGTATCAGGAAAATGCACCCTGACATATTTACACAGGAAATGTATTCCATGTTGACAGTTTTTTGTTAGAAAAATGACAGTTTTGGTACGTGCTGCTTCCTGCTATGATATAAGGAAAAGACAACAAAGGAAAGAGTCGAAGTTATAGTATGCACTCTTAAAATGGACCTGTCAGAATACAAGGTGGCTTAGTTGCACTAGAGACCAAACCTTTTGTCTTTTGTAAAGCAGTTTTTGGAGATTTTCGTTCTAAATAAAGAGAAAGAACAACTGTAACTACAAAGAGCATTATGCCAGTCACACCTATCCACTGTATTACTCTGTAGAGTAATAAAATTATAGAGATGGAAAGAGTTCATGTTCAAGTTGATGATAGTCATTGACCAGTTCTATACAAATCTAAAATTACAAAATATCCAGAAAATTAAGAATCAAAGGAAAAGGTAAAATAGTGCTTTAAAAGAAGTGCAGTCCTTAAGACACTAAAAAGAGAATAAAATAATATTACAAAGAAATAAGATAGAGATGTAAAAAGCTATCCAGGCCATTAAACCCAGCCTCTGCTCTGTGCAGGAATCTCAACTAAAGTATCCCTGACAGATGACTGTCCACACCTGAAGGACCTCAAGTCCTTTCCTCTTCCTGAAAAACAGCTCTTCCTTCACCCTGTCACTGCCTCAAGGACCAGGGAGTGCTTTGAAACATCATTTCCCCAGAGCTTTGCTTACTCCTCACCAACGATGTCTTTCAAAATGCTTGGAAGACCTTTACGGTAAGGATTGGGCAGACGTGGCCCTTGACTGCTGCCACTTTGGAGTGCCAGGAATAACTGGAAACAGTATGACCCGCAGCTTCACCTGATAGGAAAGACAACGGGCAGATGAAACCAGATTCATAGGAGCCATCATCTTAAAGGATCAGCTTCTACAGAATAACTTGAACGTGGTGATTAGGACTTTGGGGAAAGAAAGGGACCCACCTCACTGCTCACTTAATTTCATTCAGCTTTCATACAGCTCCTCTTTTCTGCTGTTCTTCTGGGACAACTACCTTCTCTTTCAGAAGGAGATTATGTTTTACACTCATTAAATAAATCCTGATTACTTTCTAAGAGGTAAATGCTGCTTTTCTTTCCTCACCATTCAATTTTCACGGGTAATTCTTTTCTTTCATATTCTAATGGGATGTATGTTTACCTGCAAATTTACTCATTATTGGTTCTCTTGTGAATTGCAATCTACATAGTAGTATAAGCAGCTTTCCTCAGTGATCCAATGTAAGATAGTGGATCTGTTGTCTTCTAGAAATATCGATAATATTTATCTATTCTTGTCTTGTTTCAGAAATGCAGGAACTGGAAAGGAGATAATTATTAATCTAAATTTAAACAATTTAAAAAACTTTAATAAAAATATAGATTTATATAATTCTTGCCCAATGCCGGGCCATGTTAATGGCAAAGATATTTCCGACCAGCAAGTCATTCTGTGTGCATGTCGGTCCCAAAGGATACTGTAAAAGATGGATAGTTGTTTGAATAGCGCCACATTCACAGTAAATATCCTTGTCCTCAGGAAGAAACCCCAATTTTTCCATTTGATCTTTAGTTCTATCCAAGCCAGTGTGCAGTCTATTTAAACATCTCCATTTATAGTATACTATTATATTTGCAAATAAATTAAAAATTACACAAATGTTTTGTACAATTCCAAATACTAAATAATAAGTTATCAGTGATTTATCTTCCAAAGCTTCTGCATGATGCCCATAGAAGCTCTTGTTTGTCAGGGAAGTGAGTAGTATACATTTATCCATAGCTCTCTGTGATCAAAACGAATATGTGTTTATTCAGTATCCTTTGATTAATCCTGTTGTGTCTTGCATGCTTCTTACAAAATATCATTTATATGTTCTGAGTACTCACAGCTTTCTTCTTAAGAACTATCAAGGCTATCTTCTCATGGGAGAGGAATACTGTTTCTTTCAATAGCGCATTCTGCTAAAAAAAAAAAAAAAGATTTCCCCTGCCAGTTGTTTTCTGTACTCTATCAGGAAGCACAAATTTAACAATGAGAATTGGAAAATCACACTTCACCTGGTAGAATGAAGGCACTAATGGAAGAAAAATGCCCATATTTAAATATATCTTGGTTTGGCTTATGGTTGACATATTTATAGCTCTGTCTGTGAGCATTTCACCATGTTTCCATATAATGTCCCACATGTCTATGAAATATTTACAAACATCCACTACGAACTGGCATTAGAAGAACCCACTGTTTTTCTTGGGTAGGCAGAACATGCAGAAAAAGTTTTATGCATCTTCTGCATTATTGAGCACAATGAAACTCTATTGCTTCATTTTAGATGAAAAATATCCTAAAAATCCAATTGTTACAGAATGTTACATCATAATACAAAAAGAGGCATTTGTATGACAGGTGATGAATGTACATTTACATCAAGCTTGCTGCACAAAACTTGGTACATTTTAGGCCCCAGAGATTGCATTGGGTTAACAAGTTCAGTTGATTAGCATAAACTGCAGGTAATAAAAACAAGGAACTTCCACCAGCAGCATCTTATGCTGGGATATGCAAAGCAGATCACTGTGGCTTTAATCGTCCCATATTAGTGTCCTACAAGACTGTCTTTGCTATTTCCTATGTTCTTTCAGAAAGAAAGAGCTTTGGCTGATGTGTGTTTTTGTCATCAGGATGCTGGTTTGATGCACACCTGCAGCAGTCAGTGACATACCATCTTCCATGATTGGGAAACATGGGAAAAGCTTCAGGTGATCCTGCTTTCCCCTATGTTCCATTTTCCCTCTCCAAAGTTAAAGGAAGAGGCACTGGAGAAACAAACATGGCGCTATAAGTCTAGGAGATTGACTCTGGGGCACAGAACAGGGATTCCCATCACTGGTATAGAGGAAGGGATTTGGAGGGCTCCATTATTTCTGTATCTTATTCACAACAGTTTATTGGCAGAAGGTGTTTGCTTGTGTGATCATTCCTCAGTGAGATCTAGCTGTCAGTGGTTTAATAAAATAACAGGGATGTTTGCCCATCTACTGGAAGCTAAAAGCAAAACAGAACACCTGCTATACCATTTTAAATGACAGGGGGCTCTAATTTTAAATCTGTGTCATTTGTTAAACTGTTACAATATATCTTACAATTATTTTTATCATCCTGAAAGGCTTCCTTTCCCCAAGGGAATGGAAGAAATAATATACATTTCTGCAAACTGACGACAACATTCACCCTAAATCTCTCCCAATTCTGAACATTTGTTTTCAAGATAGTAATACTATTTTTAGTAAATCGGATGTCTGCTGGATGGGTGGTGGGTCTATTAATTTTAGATGAGAGTGCTTTTTGTGAAATATTCCTTGTTCCATAAAGACTTGAGTCAAAACCACAGTGTATTCAAATTGTATTCAGCATGGTTTTCTGCATGTGCCCCCCCCCAACCCTTTTATTAACAATGCCTCCCACTGTGGCTGTTATTACATATGCAATAGCCAGCTCTTAATATTGAGGGATTCTAGAACAGCAACCCCACACCATTGTTTAAGTTTACTTTCTGATTTCTAGCATGGAAATATCAGGATATGAAACCTATACCAAACAACTGGGATAGATTTTTATCTGATAGAGCAGTGTTTCTCAACCTTGGCAACTTTAAGACATGTGGACTTCAACTCCCAGAGTTCCCCAGCCAGCCATGCTGGCTGGGGAACTCTGGGAGTTGAAGTCCACATGTCTTAAAGTTGCCAAGGTTGAGAAACACTGTGATAGAGGGTTGATTTAAAAGTGCAGATGGCAGCAGCCTGAGAATTAAATGGAGAAGACCAGGTAAGAAGGGGGCAATTCATCTCTTGCAGTCCTGAGGAAAACCTCTTTTCCACCCAAAGCTAACTGGCACCAGTTCTATATTGGTTCTCCTTCTCCCTTTTCAGTCAGTATTTTAATCTCCCTTGAGCTCCTTACCAATTACTACAAGAAGTGTAGGTGGGTTTTTGCCTGAATGGTTAAGGAAGAAAAGAAAGCCATCAGGATATGTTGAGGAGTTTAAAGGGCTTTGGTCTGACTTTCTTTTCCATTTTGGTGGTGTAGATGACAATTGTCAGAATACTAGTAGCAAAAACATTTTTGTAATTCTTTCTTCCAGAATTCTGCAAATATGAGAAACCCCATCATTCTCATTTTCCCCACTTTTTCTGCTGATTATCTCTGCCTTCTCAGCCCCAGCAAGCACCACTGAAAATCCAGGTAGTCTGGGTTGGTTCTGGCAATGAATATTCAACTTAAAAAATAAATGTAAAGAAGCTGGGGAGGAATCTACAGAGGCCAAGTGCTGCAATTCTTGCTGGATTGCAATTAGGACACAGGTGAGTTGCTTCTCCCAAAAACCTCAGCTCTCTAGAAATCTAGTATGTAAAAATACAATTTCAACTCTAGCAATATCCTAACATGCTAGGGTTGTTATGAGTGCAGAGTTTTACTATGGGAAATGTTCAAACACTTGATATTTTCAAATGGCTAAATGGACTTTTACAATGATATAATATTGGGATTAAAATTCTAATTAATTCCAATGTTGGACTCATGTCTTTTTTTCTAAAGAACATGACATATTGTAGATCTTTTAATAGACCTGCCCTTCCCAACCTGATGTCCTCCTGATCACAAAATCCATAAACCTTGATTATTAGTCATGATTTGTAGATAAAATTATCCGAAGGGTACCAGATTGGAGAATGATATAATTTAGGATTTTATTTTATTTTTTGCCTGATGAACAGTTCTGGGTAACTTGAACACCTGTGTACCATTTTGTGTCATTTTGATTGTCATAGAAGTAACTATGGCAATCCATACTTAACTATAGATTTTAGATTTTTTTTTCCCACTATGGATCAGCACAGCTGTGATTGCTTCTCATTTAGATTTTTTTCCCCCTCACAGTCTCTTTAAAACAAGTTCAGAGAAGTTGTCTCTAATAGAAATGATATTCCTTCCTTGGCACATTGATCGTGAATGCCAATGCTTTGAACTGACTCAGTGCTTTGAGCTGACAATGTGAGTCACTGAGAATAAATAAATCTCATGTTATAAATTCTTGATAGTTCTGATGACTGTGTAGGCAGTACATTTACTCAGCCAAATGTTAGCAATTTCTAGGTATCTGTCTAATGCTTCAGCTATTTAAGACACCTTCAGCTTAAAACAAAATATGGTTCAATTTTGAAAAAACAGAGTATTAATAATATGTTTTAAAAAGAATAATTACATCTGAATCTGCACCAAAAGCAGCATTCACAGCAAGTTCTGTGAATAGTCTTTCCAGGCATTGCATCTCCAAGGATTATGCTGGTTGAAAATCAGGAATTTCAGCTCCAGTACCCTAGAGGGTACCAAGTTGGTAAGGGTGCTGTATACAAAGTCATGTGACTAGAAATAAAGATGTTATATTCATTATGTTTGGGTTCTGCAGCACCTGACAAAATGAGAAAAAATATTGCAACATTTCCATAACCATCAAAAAAGATGGAATTGGAGGTGGTGGTGGGAGGTTTAACAGAATTAGCCTCACCATATGGTTAGGAACGATGAACAGATTTCTGCATGATTATAGTCACCATGTATATGGTCAACAGAGTACAAATTGTTATCTAGTATATCTTTCCTATTTTCTTTATAAAACTTGAATATAGTAGTACATAATCCCAACTTTCTTCAAGTAGAGGTTCTGGCAAGAGATTTTTCTGAAATTTTAAATAATTACTATTAGATAGACCAGCTTTTCACAATCTGGTATCCTCCAGATGTGATGGACTTTAACTTGTAATTAACAGGCAAATGGCTTTGGGACATACTGGCTGGAAGATTTGGATACTGAAGTTCAGCATATCTAGAGGGTACCAGATTGGGAAATCTAAAATAAACAATACACAGTTAGTTGGATGAATGTTTGGGTCTTCAGAAAGCAATTTAGCAAATTCAAGTTCAGTCCTGGAAATTTGAGAATGCATTGCACATTGTGCAATTATTACACCATTGGGTGAGAATTGGTCCTATCTGAAGCAAACCCATGGCAATCAATGGGTTTTAAATCAGGGGGATTAGTCATTACCAGTTGATTTCAATGGGTCTGCCGTAAATAAATCTGAATCTTAGAGTTTACTCTTTCTATGTTCACTGTCCATTCAATCAAAACTGACTTCCAATTTGTATCAGCACTTTAATTTATGAGACTCTAGCTAGTCTGGAATACTGCTCCTTTGATGAAGACAAATATAAACTCTCTACAGAGCAAAACCTGTTCAGCAGGCTGGTGGCTGAATTGACCTTGGACTCCACATTTATTTTTGAAGGAGCTTAAGAATTTGTCTCAAATTGTTGTAACAATAGCTGCAATCTCCACTTTCTTCCAAGAGCATTGCATTCAGTAACCATCTGTTTTCTCAGCCACCCCTGCTATTAAATGATTGTAGAAGATGAATAGCTGTGACATTCCTCAGTGTTACATGTTATACTGCTCTGTTTAAATGATTTGTGCTGTTTTCATTTATGATAACCTTGTAAACAGTGAAGAGAAGGCATTTGCATGGCGTTTACTTCCATTAGTGTAGTGCCAGTAAGACTGGAATTGAGTGACAATGGTAAGGGTGCTATAGTCTAGGGAAACGTTCTTCAGCCTTGGCAACTTCAAGATGTGTGGACTTCAACTCCCAGAATTCCCCTGCCAACACCCCTGGTATTGGAGGGGAGTTGAAGTCCACACATCTTGAAGTTGCCAAGGTAGAAACACTGGTCGAGTGACTCTACTAATACCATCTAGAAAGACCGAAATAAAAGGGAGCAGCAAACAAGAATCACTGGGAAAAATAGTGCTCATTGCTGCATTCCTCCTTCTCCTTTCCCTCCTCTTTTTTAGAAAATGACCTAGGGGCTACTCATTTTAATAGGTTCCATTTTTGAAATACGGTATTCTTTCCTATAACAAAATGCTACATATTCCAAAGAAAATATATTTAGCATACAGGAACCAAACCAAACTCCATTCAATAGTTGTGATTTAAGTGATTTTAAAACACAAAGCTGCACATGCTGAATGTACTGATTACCCCCCTCCCCCCCCTTTTTAAATCAGAGATGGCATAAAGAGTGGTGCTGCATTTTTGGATTTGTTCTCATAAATCAGGAACAATGGAAAAAAGAGAAAAGAAATGTTACATCACGTGAATGTTTCTCAATTGACTATACATAGCCATGAAAGGTGTAGGAGAGGCTGGATGGGAGGCATCAGACTTTTAAGTCTAGGGTCCAATTTTTTTTTTAACTATAACACTGGTGTCCACTTGGAAAAATGTTCTGCAATAGCTAAATTTTAATGGTAAATCCATTAAAGGTGCTGGTTGTCACCTTTAAAGCCCTTCATGGGTTAGGATCTAGTATTTGAGGACCATCTTTCCCCAGTTATTGCTACCCATCCAATCCGGTCCAGCAGGATGAGCATGCTTCGGGTCCCATTGGCCAAAGAATGCCAGCTGGTGGGACCTAGAAGATGTGCTTTTTCTGCCATAGCACCCACCTTATGGAACATTCTCCCTCTGGAAATCAGGATAGCCCTGCTGACCTTTCATAAGGCCCTAAAGACCTGGTTCTGTGCCTGGGACTTACAAATATTTTTATAATATTTGTTATTATTTTTATTTTAATTCTCTTCACTGCCCAGAGTCAATCATTGAGATGGGTGACCATATAAATGGGATAAATAAATAAATAAATCCAAAAAAGGGCAGCTTTGAGAGAAAATATGGTAAAAAAAAACTTTTTCTGATTGATTTATATTTTCTTTTAAGTAGAAGATAGTATGAAAAAAGAACCTAAAACTGCTGAAATTTTCTCCCTTTCATCTTTTCAGTATGTTGAAGTTTGCTATACCATAGAGAATATTGTCCTCCTGTTTATATAAGAAATTTCTGGATTAGAATTAATTATGTTAGTCTTTGCTCATTTAAAATGAAAGGATAACGGTACCTATCTTTAAAGCACTCAGTGAATGTGCAATAATTTAATATGGCCTTACTTAAGCAGTAACAAGCCATATCCTATGTTCTTTGAACAGACAATGAATAGTCATTTTATAACATACAGTATTTATAGTTCTAGAGTGCTAAATTATTCAATATTGACTCTTTGTCTTTTATCTGCCAATATGCTGGCCTATTTTATCTTCTTTTTTTTCTTGCCAAAAATTCACCTTACGCAGGTCGTGGCATAGTAGATGATGTTAAAAGAGCAGAAATTTCAAATAATTTAGAAAAGTTGTAGATCACAGTCAACATCTGGGAAAGAAATGAGTAACAGTTTCCCTATTACCACCACCATCACAACATGAATGTATGTTATCCTGTACATGTTTTCAATCTGTTCATTCCCAGCCAACCACTGAATGCATTGAGAATTAAGGTCACATTGCCTGGATTATATTAAAAAACAAAACAAAACCTGAATGTCAGTAGGAAACCTACAGAAATAACTGGAATCTAGGGGAAATACGCAAAATCATTCAATACACAATCAGCCTTTGCAGACTGGCCATATTAATAGATCACCCTTTTACAAATGATGTCCCCCAAAGTATATATCATAACAGGTCATTAGATATCTACAGAACTCTAAAGACTACCCATACCAACCTTCTCCCTAACATCTAGGACAGGAAACAAGACCAAGTTCAGACACGTCTATTGTCCAGATACAATTTGGGATTCTTTTACAGTTATGTTTTAGCTTATCTGTTAAACTGTCCATTATTAAATATTTCTGGGCATCCCCATTAACATATCTGAAACTACTACCATCTCAGACATAGACTGAATTAGGGGCAGTGAAGTGGATAGCACAGAGGAACACCATCTCCCCTCAGCTAGATTCCTATGCATTCAATATTTACTACATGATGGAATATTATCTGAGAAGTGAGGTGGAACTTCATTGGGTCATACTCAGTTCACTTTCCTGCCTGCCTACCAGGACTTAATCCTGTGTTGTGGTGCTTGATGGAAAACTTGGGGATAGCACAGGGCCAGGTTCTTATCTACCTTGTCTTTCAATGATTATGGAGGAACAAAATATAACGAAGAGCATATTTTTTTAATTAAATGTGCAGATTGTGACTTGTAACACTATCACTTTTTAAATTTAGAAATCCTTTTTTAAAAAAAGTTCTGCATTATTACATGTTGTTAATGGTTGCGCCTTGAAACCTGTAATGTGACTAAATAAAATCCTACAGTAATTAACTTGTATCTCCAATTAGCTCTTGCTTATCTTTGAAATCTGCTTAGTCTATTGTTCAGAATTTGTCTATGCTAAATTCAATTTGCCACTCTCTTGCCAGTTTCCCTTTGGCTGCACTGGGTGTATTTAAAACTCTCCCTGGGTTTGTCTAATTTAAGCATCTTTGCTTGTCAGCAGTTTTGCTATCTTATTATAGGCTGCCTTTTGTTAGCCATTAATTGGTATATATGGTGAAGGTGTGAAAAAATGGATCCTAACAATGATCCTCTGCTACAGCTGCATATTATCTTACACTTTTCATTGCTTCTGTTATTTCCTTGTTCTTTGGGTACAGCCAGACCCCTGTTATGGTAGCAAAGGTTCCATTAAGCTTCATGGGCAGGTTGTAATGAAAACCCTTAGTCTCTCTGTAGAGATGCAGGCCTGGATTTCTTTAGGTCAGAATTTCCTAACCTCGTGGTGCTATTCTAAGAAGCCATAAAGGCTCAATTTATCCATTTTCCCCACTGATAATAATACCCATTTATCTGCATTGACTTGCAATTTATTCACACTGATTTTCTTTTGTCTACAGTACTAGCATACTGCGGGTGTTACACAGCTCCGTATCCTTCTATTCCTTCAAGTATTTTTTTCCAGATCCTAAACGAGGGTTGTCTTGTCTTTAGCTTCTCCCATATACCTCAGAGAGAGATTTTAACAAATTGCCAGAAAGCTTGACACCTGCTCATTATCGAGGAGAACTGTGATTCAAATGATAAATTGCAAATCTTCTGCACTCTGTAACGGCTGCCATGACACAGCTTCATTGTTAGCCAAAGTTTATGGCTTTGTGAGCTACTGTGCTTATGGCATAGTATAGCAATACTGTACAGTATACTTAAGTGACTCCTTCAAATAGGTTTGATCTGGCTTTATGAATGATTTCAGTGACTCCCCTCCAGGATAGAGCTAAAATCTTCAATATTACTCAGCCAGTCACATTAGTCATTTGACTCAATTTCATTTTGCATACAATGTCTATTCAATATGAGAGCTCCCCAAGACATTTCATTGCCAGAGCAAAAGACATGATTCCTTTTTCTGGTACAGAATCCAACTGTGGACCATATTGTCTACTATATATGGAGACTGTAAACTGGCTTAGAGAAGGTGGAGCAGGCCATTTATTGTATTCCAACTCTTTGCCCCTGTACTCATTGTATAATGTGGCTCTTTCATTCTGCAAATGACAGAATACTCCCTGAACTGAAGCCAGTTCCACATACTCAAATAGGTTTCTTCTTATTTCTCGTGCTTTAGCGGACAACTGAGCTAGTGTCATATTAAACTATGTAATGGTAAGAGTTAGGCTACTATGCCATGACTGTCTTCACCTGAGGCTAGGTGCTAGGATGGTTAAAGGCTATATATCCGTCAGAAATAAACTATGCTGAGCTGGTCAGATGTATGCATTATGAAACATGTATCACTAGTAGTCAATCTGAAATTTAACATGGTGTATAAGATGACCGTATATCTGAATGCTCTCTCTCTCTCTCAACTCCTTCTCTCTAACTATAAATAAAATTGCTGGATAGCATAGTGGTTAGAGTGCTGCCCTTTGACATGGGAGACAGAGGTTTGAATCCTATCTTTCTCAAGTTGTGAGATAAGCTTTTTCTTCATTATTTTGTACACTATTTTATACCGCCAGTAGGGGTCCTTGGACAAAGACCCCAACACTTCACCTGCCTACCTCGGATATGAGAGTAACACAAACTAAGAGACTCATGCCGGCTAGGACATCACCCAGATTAACGAGATCTGCACCAGATGTTGGGGAACCAGGACAATCTGACAAGAAATGGACTACTGGAACAACCGTACCTGGACAAGATGAGAAAACCTGGAACTGATGGAATGCTACTACAATAATACACCTAATGAGACGGAATATATGAAAGATATGAGGGAACTATGGATGGACAGAAGACTTACATCCATACTAACTGAGAAATAGCTAATTACCCATTTCAAAATAGTGAAGAGGAAGCTGATCTCACAACTTGAGATAGACCAACTACAACTTACATCCCAGATTCAAGAAGACCCAGAAGAACAACTGGATGTGCAGCCAACACCTGAAGCTGAAATGTCACTGCCACCCCTCCAATACAGAGTACTGCAGCTGATATGAGGCATAAGATATTTGAAGGACCACCTTTTCTCAGTTTCATCTGCCTGACCCACCAGATCGGGGAGGCAGGGTATGTTATGCCCCCCCCCATTAAGGAGGTCCATCTAGTGGGCCTGAGAAGAAGGGCCTTCTTTGTGGTGGCTCTCTCCCTGTGGAACATCATCCCCCCAGAGATAAGACTGGTCCCCACCTTGATGCTCTTCCACAAGGCCCCAAAGACATGGTTTTGCCAGCAGGCCTGGGGATCCCAGGCTGATCCGGAGTCCATCAAATGGCTACTGTAAATGTGTTGTTGATGTCAGGGGGTGGGGAATGTAGTGGGTTTTGTATTTGGGATTTTTATTCTGGTAACCTCCCAGAGTCACTGTGAGTGAGTTTTGCAGCCATATAAATTACTTAAATAAATAAATAAGATCATGGATAAACTAGCTACAGTCAACCCTTAAGACTGATTAGTAAGGCTCAGTGGAGATGTACCATCAGATAGTATACTGGAAGATACAAAAAAAGCCCTCATGACAATCCCTACTACCACCATACCTCAAACCAATGAACTGGTATATGCTACGGCCACTATAATCCTAGAGATGCTTGGCTACACAATCAGGAAGAACAGCAGTACATACCTCCTCTGGAAAATGAGGTTGCCTTTTCTTTTGCTTGTTTGAGATACTTTCACTTTTGGATTATAATATATAAAGGCAACTACTAGAAAAATGACAAGAGAGGACAGGAGGGGATTGCTAGAGGAGCCTGCAGTGAAAAGAGTTACTCCAGATTTTCTTCAGAAACTATTTGAACAGATGGGAAATAAGATAGAAACTTTTGAAAAAAGAATGGATGAAAGACTTGCAAAGATGAAAGAGGAGATGAAAAGAAGTTAAAAAGATGGCAAGTTTGATAAAGCAAGTATTTGGAGACGTAAAACAAATAAATGGTAAAGTGGAAATTTTAGAGAGAAAGACAGAAGTTATACATAGAGAGTTGGAAAGAAAATTAGATAATCCTGCTTTATTAGAACTGAGAGGCAAAGAATTTTGTTTTAGATTTAGAGTTATTCCAAAGGTTTCTGATGAAGATATTACGTACAACTAAAACCAGAGGCTTTTCTTTTTGGACTAATGGACAGAGAGCTGGAAAAAAGTCATGAAACTTTGTTTTTATATATGACAACTGCAGTGAGATTATTATATGCTCAAAAGTGGAAAGGTTCAGCACTACCCACAATGGAGGAATAGCTGATGAAGGTGATGGAACTTGCAGAAATGGCTAAATTGACTTTTTTGATTAGAAAAAAGACAATATCTACATTTATGGCTGATGGGAAACCCCTTATGGACTTTTTGCATAAAACAAACAAACAAAAAAATATGATTTGTGTTTTTGAAGATTAGAAAAAAATTTAAATAGAAAAAAGAGAGCTTTTCTCTATAAAAGCTATAGAGCTTTTATAAGAGATAATTTGTAATCATACTTGTATTTGCTGCAAAGGAAATCGGAAGCTTATTTTTTCAATTTTTTTAACCTTTTCTTTTTGCATCTTTGTCTTTCTTCTCTCTCTCTCTCTTTATTGAATTTTTGTTAGTTTTTAACTTCTTTTTAAAACTTTTAATAAAAAAATTATATATATCAAAAAAGGAAATGCCAGTTAGTCTGCCTTTAATCCTGAACAAAAGAAAATGTTAATTGTAAGCTTAAGAATTTAAAGAATCTAACATAAACAGCAAAAAGCTAAATAAGGTTGTGATCTTAGAAAGTTATAATCAAACTAAGGATCCAGATAAATTTGAAATATTGAAACTTTTACAATAAGATTTTGGAATTAATTATAAAGTACAAACAGCTTCTTATGGGAAATAGATCCTGGTTTGGTTTTTACAGACATAACATAGATAAATAATTTCATGATTTCAAAAACTGGACACTAGAGGGGACTAAAGATTTTAGATAGAGGAAGGATATACAGGCCTGCAAGATGATGCAAAACATTATGACAATAAAAATACTGAAGGAGGCTTTTGAAGAATCGAATCAGAAAATAGTAGCCACAATATCAACAATATCAGTAATTATGTCTGCTTGTATGGATAGACTATGCCCAAAAGAAAAAATCTCAGATGCCCAAAAGAAGAATGTCAGATGTACAACAAATTTTATCTAACAAGATAGAAAATGGTATTGAAATGGTATCAAAAGTGGTTTTACAACTGATAGGCCAAGAGAATGATTTAGAACAGGATGCTTCACTGGATCTACAGAAGAAACTGGCTGAGGTTTTAAAATTTAAAAAGGAAATACAAATGATAAACCAAGATAGTGACCTAAACTTTTTCCTATTGGATTTACAAAAGAGGCTTGTTAAAGCCTTGAAGAACTCTGTGCAATGGGACAAAGTAGAAATGAAGAAAAATCAAATCCTGCGACAATATTTGAATGGACTAAAGATTAAGACTGTTAGAAGTAAAAGGAAAGAATATAAAGTTGTTTTATTTGATCAAGGTTAAAATGAGATATGTTGTTACTTCTGGCTACCCTTTTTGGACTTTCTGCTGACACCAGGACTGAAAAGATAATGTTTTATGGATTTGTTTATAGATAAGAGATGGGATATGGGATGAAGAGATAAATGTTTGTAAGTTTAGAGAGGATGAAGACTTACTAAATTTGTTTATACTTGTGATGAAGGTTGGAAGTTACTTATTTATATATTTCTTTTCTTTTTCTTTATCGTAGTCTTACTTTTCTCTTTCTTCTTCTTTTCTCTTTCTTTTTCTTTGCCCTTTTTACTCCTCTCTATTCTCTTTTCTTCAAGTTTAGTTTGCGTTAGATTTTACTATTATATTCAAAATTCTTAATAACATTATATAAAATTGATACAACTGGCATGTATGATTAAAATAGATAATTTTTTAGGAATGTTTCTGAATATTAGATTAAAAACTATTTTTACTATGTAAATTTTTAGATACTAGAGTAAGAGGCTAATACATTTTCTATCTATACCTGTACCAAAGAAAGTGGGAAGCTACTCTCTTTTTCTTGTTCCTTTTTCTCCCCCCCCTTTTTCTCTTTCCCCCCTTTTTTCCCTTCTTTTTTTTTTTTTTTGATTTTTCTGTATTTTAACTTTTGTGGAAAGCTTAATAAAATTTAAAATAAAAAAAAATTGATACAATTGGTACAAACATGTATATGAAGTCTGCTCTATATTTAAGATTGTCATCTGCTATTTATGATAAGTAGAACACAGGACAGAAGTTTGTTTCTTTTCAAAGATCTTATTCTCAGCTGTTCTGATCTGAAGTCATACTGAACCACTTTTTAAAAGTACAGTAATTTACATGAGAAACAGGCTCCTAAAGGAAGCAAACCTAGTTGAACTCAGTGGTTCAATTTTTAAGTAAGTAGACCTGTACTTTTATTAAGTGGTTCAATGTTACTCTTTAGGTCAGAAAATGACTAGGGAATGTATATTTATTTATTTTAAAGCTAGCATCAAATATATTAGATATCACAGGAGTTCAAAGAATCAAAGGTGCCACAAAAGACTAAGGAGAGATGCTTAATTTAGCAGTAATCATGTTAAGGATCCACCAGCCAACATTTCAAGGCACTTCCACACAAACATACTTTCTCTGGGGATTTGCTTCTTTGGAAGTGTGACGTTAGACAGAGGTGAAAATGGGCTTGGAGGCTTCAGTTGGAATTTGCTTCAACTGCAGAAGCATTACCCAATTTTCATGTGTGATCATTTCCTACTGAGAGAACAAGGGAGGTTATAAGCTGAAGGCAGGCTACAGAAGGCCAGAACTACAAGTTTCCATTGGACCTAGATGTTCCTTGCTCTGACCCTAAAGTGACACAAATGTTAAAAAGGGGTTTTTTTCCCCATGGACCATATCTATAACTTAGTTTTATTTACTTTATTTATTAACAATATTTATAGACTGTGAATCTGCATGCACCACTGTAATCATATACCACAGAGTTTTATTATAAAGGTATGCTTTGTAAACTGTACAATAAGCTCTAAAATCAGAGGAAAACAATGTCTTGTTTTGTAAGTAGGTCATAGATGTAGATTACTTAAATTTACTTGGAATATTCAGGTTCAGGGTAAGCAACACATGTCTAAATCTACAGCAAATAAAATATTAATGTTTTTCTTTAAAAATAAATAAACTTGAGTTAAAAGGCAGAAACGAATGCAGTTCTCACCTAATGCAATGGATCTCATCATTTTAAAGATTGCTTTTAAGTTTACTATTAAGGAAACTGGTTAGTTTGAAGTCTTGCAAACTGCCATTTTATTAGTATCAATTATTACAATTAAAATCCAAATCAGATAATCCACATTTGAAAACAAGATGTATTATTCACAGCAATGGATATGATTCTTATCTCATTGAATGTCATGACAGCTCTACACAGTGTAAGAACTAAGAAGTCCATCTTGATTCTGTAAATATTACAATACAATTAAAGTTCAATTTTGAAGGATAAATCGTAGGGAGATTCAGATAACAGGAAGTACTTCTGTAGTGTGTTGTTCCTTTACCAGATTTCAGTGTATAACAACTGTCTGTTATAGACAGACTATTTCTGTCTTCCCTTGTTGTTCTCCCTTCCTTCTCTTTCTCTTTAATGTTTTCTTACAAAATGTGGGTTGTGCAATGCCTTGCTGCAGGTAGACATGACACTTTGTCAGAAGCCAGAGCTTCTACTCCTCTGCTGAAAATTTAATATTCGTTCCGTGACTGTGAATTTCCTTAGCACCCCCACACCCCCTGCACCATTGATGCTACAGGAGAATTTATCTCAGAAAGGGAAGCATTGGGAACAGAGTTTTTACTTGTATTTGACTGTAATTGGAGCAGAAGACTTTTCTAAAAAACACCAATTTGCTATTTTGTCACATTGTCTTGGGGGAGCAAGCCATTTATCATATTTTTGGTTTCTTGGACACTGCCAGCGCAGAAGATATCAAAGAAATTCTTCTAAAGTTTAGGACATACTGCACTCCCTGTCAGAACATTGTGTTTGAATGTTATTCTTTTTGGAGTTATTCAAATTTACAACTTATGTAAATGCTACTGAGAATTTTGATAGATAGCTTAAAGTAAAAGCCAGTGTCTGTTAGTTTGGCTCAATGGTCAATGACATGGTGAGAGAGAAGACTATATTTACTGTATAAGAGGAGCAAGTAAAGGAAAGATGTTTAAGAGAGCCTGACCTTACATTGAAAAAGACTATTTGATATATATTATGTAGCAGAACTAACTAAAACACAACTACAGACGATGATTGTTATATCAGCATCTACTAAGGACTTGTATACTGTATCTGCTACAAAAAAGGGATGTGATATTTGAGAATGACCATATTGAAAATTTGAGAATTTAAGATCTAAAAACAAACATTAACTGTGCCCTTTATGTGGAATAGTACATCAGCCTCGGTGCTGTCCTGAATTTGGAAAGTTTTATTATAAATATGGCACGAGACATCATAATGTTAGAGTGTGTAAAAATGAGTTTTCCATTATGAGTATTGAGCAAAAGAGACATCAGTTTCACAAATTAGATACAAATAGTTTGTTACTTGGGGAATTGGGGTAACACAACCAAATGCAGCTAGGCTTTAGAATTTGTATCAGGTGAGGCAACAGCCACAAATTTGGATGGCTTTAAAAGGGGAATGGAAACATTCACAGAGGATCAGTCGTCAATGGTTCCTTGTCAGACTTTTGGTTTCTGCCCAAAACAGAAACTGATTATTTTCCAAACATAATACTTACAGAGTCCCTTCAGCAAGAGAAGAAGGGGATGTGGGTTACAAAACCCTAGCAAATGAATGATTTCCCATTTAAAATTAATATATCTCCAAAGGGCATTCAGGAAGAACCTTCTCTGTATTCTTTTTAACTGCTGTTCTATGAGCCTGTAATTTGGAGGGCTCTTATACAGGTAGGTCATTAGTGTGGTTAATGAATCCCATGAAATACTTGCGCTATTTGGATTTGTACTATGCAAAGTGATATTTCTGTGGAAAATATGGTAATAGATTCCAGCTCAACAGAAAAAGGCAATCAAAAAAATTAAGCATATTTTATATGTATATTAATGAAATATTACATTAAAAGATAAAAAGAATATATTTATAATTTAAATGTACTGTTAACAAAGTCACTAAGCAGTTACAGAAAGCAAAACATAAAAAACTTCTAAATATCATTCCTAAAGGTAAGCTTACACTAATGAAAACAACTATATTGTCTTTCAATGAATTCCTGTCCTCTGGAATGAGGTTCCCCCTGAGATCTGGATGACCCCCACCCTGCTGGTACTTCAAAGGGCCTTGAAGACCTGATCCTTCATGCAGGCCTTTGGTGAAGGTGAATGGAACCCCCTTGGGTTGGGTGGGGTTGGTTTCTCTTTCATTCCTGACTAGTTTTTGTCAATCTTGGCATCTTTTATTCTTTTATTTTGGTCAATTACTACATTTTTTCTTTGTTTTTAATGTTTTTACCTACGAACCACCCAGAGTCATTGGGCACTGGACAGCATACAACTAGGACAACAGCAGCAGCAGCAGCAACAGAGGCTAGTATGGAAGGAGAAGCAAATCTTTTTCAGTCTGGGATGATTTGTCCTCTGGAAAATTTCCCCAGAAGATATTACCAGGTCTTTTACACCAGTGCTGATGTTTAGATAAATAGTGAACATGTACTTGCTATGTAAAGCTTGTTATCTTATTTCTCATCTGATCATTTTTACTGCAATTTTAAATTAGATTAGGTGGTATAGTGTTTTATACTGCCTTGGAGACCATTTCCATGTTTAAATGCTCTGCATGGAAGATTTTTGTCCCTAACTTCATTGAAAACATCTCATGACTGATCATGCCCTTCTGGGAGTTGCCTTAGCATAGCAGCATGTGTAGTGTTGTTGAAAGGCAACAGAGGTAGGCTAGGAATATACCTTCCATTCTTAAAATGTGGAGGGGGGGGGGGAAATGCATTTGTTTCTAAATATAATTCACATAGACCTTGACTGATACATCTAAGACAGAAAGGTCCACTCAATCAGACTCGTCCATTTAAATATTTGCCTCTACCAATCAAAGAAGCTGCTGCCTTTGGCAAGATGGAGCATATTAACAGCCTGCTTTGATTAATCTTGTCAGTGCCCATTACAGTATTTCATGAATGTGGTTCCTGAGACTCTGCAGATATGAGAAGGCAGGCCCAGGTTCCAAATGGTTCTCCATGCCTGACATTCATCATAATCAGTCTTCCTGCCAGAGAGTGATATTTTTCAGTGGTGGTATCCCCTATGTTGAAGGCTTGCTTGATGTCAGATTTAATATCTTTTCATTGGCTAGTTAAGGCCTTTGGTTTTTTAAAATTACTCTGGTCTTCCCATGCATGTGATTTAAGTTGACAGTAATATGATTTATATTAGTGGTGTTGGATTTACTTACTCACTTGGGGTTTTAATTGCTCTCTTGTATTTTTCCTAATTTTTCCCATTTTGGTTTTCACACTGGATTATACATTTTTGCGATACTGAAAAGGAGCACGGAAGGGGTTTTAAATAAATAAATATACTTATTCCAGCTATGTCTGTATTTTAATCTATTTCTGTAACATTGTGTCCTATTACTGAGAAGTGCAAATCAACCAATCTAACATGCAATATTATCTGTGCCATTCCTGTGCTTTGTTCAAAGGCTATGCTGTTTCGATAGATGATTCTGTAGGAAAGATTCTGTCTTAAATTAGCTCCTTGTTGATGCTCATACTTTTAACTCACCCAACCTCCTGGCATCTGGAGGTCAAAGGAAGGGATGGAGGAAGCTGGAAAATATCCAGCTGCTTACCATATTTTAAAACACAGGTGCAGCAATGGGTTCTACTCTCTCTGCTTTCTCGTACTGAAGTGGAAAGGCCTGCAATGCTGGAGGGGGTGGGTGGAAAGCAAAGGTACAGCTCATTCAGCTTGGCAATGAAAGAAGATTCAGGCAACAACAGGTGTAAGCAGAAATCAAAGCACAGTTCAGCTGCACATCTTGGTCTCTGCTTTTTGACAATGAAAAGAAGAGGGAAAAGAGGGAAGTGGTGCTACCCTGAAGTGAAAATACTGTTCCTATGTTGTCAGGACATTATTTTGTGGAAGCCACTTCAATCCCTTATCCTGCAAGCATTGCACACAGACTGCTACAATCTACCCTATCTATATATAGCTGAGGTTAATATTTTAGTATCAGAGGGTCAGTCTGGTGTAGCAGTGAAGGCGCTGGCCTAGAAACAGGAGACTGTGAGTTCTAGGCCTTCGTTAGGCATGAAAGCTGGCTGGGTGACTTTGGGTCAGTGACTCTCTCAGTCTAACCCACCTCGCACTGTTGTTGTTGTGGGGAAAATAGGAGGCGTATTAGGCATGTTTGCCACCTGGAGTTGACTCTCTCTCTCTCTTGCTCTCATTCTCTTGGATAAAAATCTAATAATAAAAAGCTAGAATCTGAGCTGTCACTGGGACCAATCTGTAATTATTTTTTCTTGGTTCCACAAAGTTTGGTATTACACTGTAATTTCCCAACCTCTTTTCCTGCCCTCCCTCCTTCCCTTCCCTTCCCTTCTTCCTTCCTTCTGGCTGCCCATCTCACTACTACTGTCAGAGTCTGCACACTCATTTTAAAAGTTTAGTAAATCCTCTGGAGACTAAACAGTTTCATCAAAGATTTCTTTATTGGGAGAAAAGCACAGCAGCTATAGTTTGTTGAGTCTAATTCTACAAAGCAAAACCCCCTTTCTCCTAACTTCAATGGCAGGTCAAGCAAGCGGCCTGTAATTAACATTTTTACTATTAGCCATTTAATATACATGGTGAAACTAAATTAAAAGCAATTGAAGGTTCTACTTGCATAGATCTTGACAACTACATTCTTCAGTGCTTTTTTTGTGCAATGCTGTGTTATGTCCAGCCACTGGGGGAGATCTTTAAGGCGCACCTGCATGGCTTTTCTATGATTGCACAACTCCGCACAAGCTTACTGCACTTTACAAAGGGGAATACAAAATTCCTAGCATGATCTTTCACTTTCGTGACTGTACTTTTGTATCTATGGCTTATGTTCCTACAGTAAACACAAATGATATATTACACAAATAATTACTTCTTTTGAAATTATAATCCTGTCCACTGAGCTTGATATACAAAGGACACTGTGCTATGGGGCAATAGAAAGAAATACCAGGAAAGCAGCTTCTTACCAGTAAAAGGGGCCCATTGTAGAATATCTTCTGGTTTACTGTACAGATAACTCGCTCGGACAGCACTTGTGAGCACTAAACATGCCCCCCTATGATAAAACTCACATCAAAACATAGCATTTTATTTTTAAAAAGCATGACATGGGGAATGGGGACCTTAGTAATACTTAAGGTACAGTATCTGACTATCCATAGTGAGTATTGTTGAAAAAATATTCAACTGAGAGATCAATTTTGTAAAATAAAAATGTTCATAATTTTTCATGGTAGTTCTGTTATTTTTTCTCCACAATTCAAATGGATTATTTAGCTGCTGTTTCCAGGAAAAATGGAAAAGAAATCTTTATCTTGAATTATAACTAAAATTATACTGAAATTTGGGGTTATCTTCTGATAGAAATCTAACCATCAATTTTAATATATATAAAATTATTATTGTATCTGTAGCTAACCTTTTTTCCCAAAACCAGATGATATAGAATTATTTCTTCTGTTATTTTTATGGCCATTTTAATAACTCAATAAGATTTCAACCAAGCTCATAGCAAACTTCATATCCTGATGGTAATTTTCTCTTAATTAAAAATAATTATTGCACCAATTCACAGCAGGTGGACTAAGTCATTAGCAAAACACTGAGTACGATTAAATAAAACATTCAGTACTACCTAATAGTTGCTAATCCTTTATTTCATTTTTAAAAAATATAATTTGCAAAATTATAGATGTACATATTTGCTTTTAGAAACATTAGACTCTGCAGTGGGAGAGAATTAGAGCCATGCAGTTTTTGTACAATTTTATAGAATATATTTTTATTAATTTTTAAGTGTGTAAGATAAAGACAGTTGTTTGACCCTCTGTATTGTGTGGTTCACCACATAAGTCCCTAGGTGCATATTACAATCCATACACACATACACGCCCCCCCCCCATGCCTTGAAAAAGAATGATAGTCCATAAATGGTTTTGTGAATAACAACTAAGTGTATGGATGATGGATTCCACTGCTATTTTGAGATAATTCTCCCTCCCTCCCTCCCTCCCTCCCTCCCTCCCTCTCCCCCCCCCATGTGTGTAAATGAGAGAGAGAGAGAGATGGCAGAGTGGTCTTCATCCCTACAGGGCATCAGTTTATGTTGCAGATCAAGAGACAAAGTGTGTGCATTTATTTAATTCATAGATCCAGAAGGGCCACAGGATCCTTTCAAGGATTCAGTTGAATCTGACTTGGCTGTGGGAGGAAAAAGATGGAGGCTGTTTCCTCTCTTGCAACTGACCCCAGTACCATCCTGCCTCAGCAGCCTCTTTCTTCCCTCATTAGGCTGACCTTCTTGAGTCCTCAGCCCATGAGTGAAACAGACTGAAGCCATTCCCCTCCTTGTACTTAGAGCACCCCATACCCACTCATCACTGAGATGATCCAACAGAAAGGAGAACAGTCTTTATGTCATCTCAACAATGGCTGGCTGATGCTATAAACCACTGTTGTGTATATTTTGGAATAAAAGCAGTATTTCCCCTTTTAAGCCGATTCAAGATTATAAAATCTGTAATTTTATTAGTGGACTTATTTGTTTGTTTATTCCTCATATTTGTATTTTGTTGTTGTTTAGTCGTTAAGTCGTGTCCGACTCTTCGTGACCCCATGAACCATATTGCGCCAGGCCTTCCTGTCCTTCACTGCCTCCCTGAGTTTGCTCAGTTTCATGCTCATTGCTTCAGTGATGCTATCTAACCATCTCATCCTCTGCCGTCCTCTTCTCCTTTTGCCTTCAATCTTTCCCAGCATCAGGGTCTTTTCCAAAGAGTCCTCTCTTCGCATTAGGTGACCAAAGTATCTGAGCTTGAGCTTCATTATCAATCCTTCCAATGAGCAGTCAGGGTTGATTTCCTTTAAGATTGACTGGTTTGACCTCCTAGCAGTCCAGGGGACTCTTAAGAGTCTTCTCCAGCACCACAGTTCAAAGGCATCAATTCTTCGGCGCTCAGCCTTCTTTATGGTCCAGCTCTCACAGCCATACATTACTACTGGAAAAACCATAGCTTTGACTATGCGGATCTTTGTCGGCAAGGTGACATCTCTGCTTTTTAATATGCTATCTAGGCTTGCCATAGCTTTCCTCCCAAGGAGCAAGCGTCTTTTAATTTCATGGCCGCAGTCTCCGTCTGCGGTGATCTTGGAGCCCAAATAAATGAAGTCTCCAGATGCCATGATCTTAGTTTTTTTAATGTTGAGTTTCAAGCCAGCTTTTGCACTCTCCTCTTTCACCCTCATCAAGAGGCTCTTTAGTTCTTCTTCACTTTCTGCCATGAGGGTGGTATCGTCTGCATATCTGAGGCTGTTGATGATTCTCCCTGCAATCTTAATTCCGGCTTGTGATTCTTCCAGCCTGGCATTTCTCATGATGTACTCTGCATATAGGTTAAATAAGCAGGGTGACAGTATACAGCCTTGTCGTACACCTTTCCCTATTTTGAACCAATCGGTTGTTCCATGACCGGTTCTAACTGTTGCTTCTTGGCCCACATACAGATTTCTCAGGAGACAGGTAAGGTGGTCTGGTACTCCCATCTCTTTAAAAACTTGCCACAGTTTGTTGTGATCCACACAATCAAAGGCTTTTGCATAGTCAATGATCATATTTGTATATAAATATATAAATCAATATAAATTATATTCATATTTATGTAGCTGCCCATCTCACAAATGTGACTCTGGGCGGCATATAATAAAAACAAACTGTGGAGTCCTTGCTGCTCTCTGAGCTTGGGAGTTTGTTTGCAGATATTTCATTACCCAGGTAGGTAACACCATCAGCATTTGGGTAATGAAACGTCTGCAAGCAAACCACCAAGCTCAGAGAGCACCAAGGACTCCACTGTTCAACCCTGAGGTACATATATTCTCTTCTATTGGAATAAAAACAAACCATATAAAAGAACAATATTTTTAAAATTCCATAATTTAAAAACATCGATATTATTTTTTTTATTTTATTAGATTTTTATTATAGATTTTATTGTAGATATTAGATTTTTTTATTTTATTAGAGGTGAAGCTCGCTGACTTGTGGATGCAAGCAAAGGTGTGTTTTGAGAGTATAGGGAGGTGCTGGTGCATCCTTCTCCTGGACCCTGGCCAGCCTCTTTCTTGGCCATTGCCCTTGCCACTAGCACCATGGGTCTTGAATCCTTCCACCATCACCCCCACTCCCTAATTTTGGAACCAGGTTCTCAGCAAAGTACCGAGAAGAGGTCTGTTGATTTACTTGGGGAAGAAATGGAGGTGCATTCACACAATTCCATTTTAACAGAATCTATGAAATGGGGTCAGTGGGGATCTTGACTGTAAATGCTGCAGCCCCGCCTTTCTTCACTGCATTTCCCAGAGATAGGGATACTGAATTTAGCTTTTGTTGCTTATTTGCCATATTTGCCTGCATCTGGCAGCTTCAGGCATTTCCCCCCTGAACTGATTTCAGCTAGCTTTGTTGCTAATTGGAAGCTGGCCTTGCTCCTATCCGGGGATATTTTTTTCCTGCATATTTTTTTAGTTCAGACAATTTTAACTTGGCTGATGCCCAGATGGGATGTGAGAGGAGAGTCAGACAACCAGCCTGGAAAAGCCAGTTGAACATAGTGTCTGCAATGATGAAATGTGGGTTGCCAAATTTTCATGCAACCCCACCCCTTATGTACGTGAGTGCAATGTGTTGTGTTTTGTCATTTAGGCATCAACGTGGTTAGGAATGGACATTTAGGCAGGCAGAATCCTGAAGTGAGACCCCTTGATTTGTGCTAGAGAACTCAGCTAGAGGGCAGCAAAGCCAGAGCAACAAATACTGGGGAAAAGCCCTAAGACAGTGTTGTCCAAACTTGGCCACTTTAAGATGAGTGGACTTCAACTCCCAGAATTCCCCAGCCAGCCATGCTGGCTGGGGAATTCTGGGAGTTGAAGTCCACTCATCTTAAAGTGGCCAAGTTTGGACAACACTGCCCTAAGAGTTGCCCTAATTTAGTGGTAAACCACATTCAGAAGGTCTGGAGTCCAACTCATGGTAGAACGGGGAAAGACCCTGCCCCAGTTTGGAAGAGCTACTGCTAGCTAGTGTAGATTAGTCATCTGCATCCTCATGCCATCGACAGAAGTTGGGCTAGAGCTTTCCTTATCTTCATGTGTAACTCAACATATGGAGGATATAAAATAAAACTGAGCTTAGATAGACCTTAACTATCCGGGGAGTGGAAGCCGTTTCTTCTGAGATTTTTTTCTACTTGTATCATTTCTTCACAGTTTCTAGGTCCCATGAGAATTCTGGGACAAGCCCGAATGGGTTACTTTAGTCACCGTAAGCTGAATGAGTGGAGATGGGCACCGAGGCTTTACAGGGTAAGGGGATGAAGATGGGCCATTCTCCAACAGCTGGTGCCTTTGGGGCGGCTCCAACTGGAGGAATTTCCAGCCTTTAGATCGAGAGAGGGCTGCGCGCCTGTGGGAAGCTCGAGGGGGGGCGAAGGCGGATGGCTTTGCACCTCTTTTGCAGAAAAGTGAACCCGGAAAGGAAGCCCGCGAGGAGGCCCAACCGGAGAAGGAATCCCCCGTTCTCGGCGCCTTCCCGACCAGAGGCAGCTGCGGAAGGAGACCGAGGCAGGCGCCGAGGGGCGCGGGAGGTGTCGGAGGACGCCTCCCCGTCGCCGCCCACCCGCCTGTCATCACCGGCCCCAGCCCGCCTCCTCCTCTTCCAACCTGTCGCCTTCTCGGCCCTTTTTGATGCTGGTTGCGAGGAGGAGCCTGCCTGAAGCCTCGCCGGCGCCGGTGGCCAGAGCGGCGGCGGCGGCTCCTGCTGCTGCTATTGGTAACGGCGACGAGGCTTGGCGAGGGAGCCCGAAGGGAGAGGCGAGGTAGATACGCCTCTGGTGCCTCTTCCCCGCGCTCGCTCGCTCGCGTCGCTTCCCCGGAGGAGTTCCCGGCATTGCCCCACGCGCGACGCTCTTTAGGCACTGGGGCGGCTTCGGGCTTCGCGGCGCAGGGCGGCTGCCGCTCTCGGCTTGAGACGCCCGGAAGGATGCCGCGAGCTTTGGCGCTGGCTCCGATCTCGTTGACCTTCGCCTGCTGGAGCCTGACTTTCTCCTGAGGGAAAAGAGAGAGCAAGCTCGGGAGGCTCCGGGCGGCGCTTTTTTCGCCGGGATCCGCTTCCCCAGGAGGACTATGGACTGATCGCTGCCGCTCCCTCTCCCGCCCTATGGAGTCCCCGCCGGTCTTCGCGAGCACTTTGTGCCTGCTCTTGTGCCTGAGCTCCGGTAAGGGCGAGGAGGGGTTTCCCACCAGTCCCCCCCCCCCATGCCACCCATCTCCCGCGCGGCGCCCTTGATTCAGCCGGGTCTTTGTTTCTCAGGGGGAGAATTGGGGTCTGTCTCCGCCGGGGGAGACGGCGGGAGGAGGGGGGGCCGCACATCCGACCCCCAGAACTTTGCCAATGGACCGCGCGAAAGTAGGTCCCGCAGCTAGGACTGGCCATGCGACAGATCATAGGGGATCCCCATGTCGTGGGCCGTTAGAGAGGAGGAATCGGGGGTCTCGGGAAGCAAACGGCGAAGGGAGACAAGTTGTCCCCGTTCCGTGGTAATCCTCTCATTTTTCTGGATCCAGTTTTCGGCATTGGCGTGGACCCTTCGGTGCAGATTGACGTGCTGAGCGAGTTGCCGTTGGGGGACTCTGTGGCTGGAGTGCGGCAAGTTCAGGGGCTGCACAACGGCAGCAAAGCTTTCTTCTTTCAAGGTAGGGGACGCCCACCCTTTCGGGTCTGCAGCGATGGCCGTGGGCTGACTCCCCGGGGAGGGTCGGCTGAATCCACCTGAACGATTCCAGACCTTGCGGTCACATGCATTTGATTGAACTTCTTGCATTAGTTTTGAAGGCAGGCACTCTTCCACTGGGGTCATGATGCAAGATTTGCTCAGCAAGGATTCTCCCCTGCTTTTAAGCATCGCTGATTTCTCATCCCCCCCTCCCCCGCCATCCCCTTTCACTTTTCTAGCTCTTTGAGGATCGGCTTTTCATTAAGGTCAGCAGGAAATCTGATGGCAGATGGCTTATTTTGCTAGTCATAGAAACCCCTGCATAATAAATACAGGCTGTTTTGGACAGGCTGAAATTGGTTTATTTGGTAGGGCAGGCTATACTAAGACCTTGGTTCAGTTGTTGCTTATGGAAAAATGCTGGCAATCAGTACATTAAATTTGTATCTGGCATTACAAATGTTGCATGAATAATGACAGTTATTCAAAAAGATTTGCTTTGATTAAAACTCCCAAAAGAACAAAAGAGAAGAAACCCCATTATATGTGCATACAATAAATTTAGTAATTTTTAATGAAGCTAATTGTTTTTTTCCCTTCCAATATTAGATAGCAAACAGCAACACCTTCCATGAGACTGATAACTAATGATTTTATAAAGATAAAACCTTTTCTGTTCAAAGACAGATTTTTTTGTCAAATTACATAAATTAATGTGTTGTTAAACTAAGCTGTAGAGCTGAATCTCTTTTAAAAAAACTATTTAATACATTATTTCTTCAAAAGAGGCATGGATCTCAAATACACAGGAATTTGGAAGAAAGGTCTATAATATTTTAAGGTTGACAATTATTATTTTAATATGGTTAAATGGTTTAGAGAGTGGAATAGTAAGAATATTTTGTTAGACATTCCATTAATGACAGAAGTTTTTTATTTTTTCCCTAGTGTCAAATGTAAGACAAGTGTAACTTTATAAAGCAAACGGAGGAGTGTTTTTACTTGTCAATAAAAATTACAGCCTTTTCCGGACCGGTGTAAAACCTAAAAACTCAACCAATTTCCGATTTTGATAATAGACAATTCCAAACATATTTGGAGGTCACTAGGCTGGGAAAGGCAAATAAGGTATCCAGAGCTGCCCACATAATCACTGGAGGCCTTTGTAAAAACTGCTCTTCTATAGCTCAACCAGAGTGTGTCACTATAACCATTATCATAGAAAATTCTGGGCATTTAAATAGAGATTGATACATGCTATTTTTATATAGAGGAAGCCTCATTGCCACAAGATCTATGTGGACTGGCACCCAACAGAATGAAAATCTAAAGTCAGTTTTGAGGCTAGTAACATAGACTCTTCAGAATGGCACTCATTCCTATGAGGGATAGATTTGTTCTTTCTTGTCTTTTCTTTAAAGAAAATATTTTTTAATGGAAAATAAAGTTTTAGCATTTATTTTTCTTCTGCTTCTCATTGCTCTCCTTTTTCCCCGAAAATCAAGTCATTCAGTATGAGCGTTCATTTTTATTTACCTATCCATTCCCATATATGTCTATTCATCTTCTTTAATCTGTGATGCATCTTATGAGGTGATTACCTTGGATGAAAAATAAATGAATGCATAGAGGCATCTGCTCAGCCTTATTTTGATTCCTATTGCTGCCACTTTCCCATTCTCAGAGTTCTGAAATCTCTGTAACTTCTTGCCCAAATGATGAAAATATTTTGCTGTGTCCTGTGGCAAGTAGTTAGAAGTCTGTAGGTAATCAAGAATATTCCTTATGTATAACAAGGCATTTTGCTTAACATATATTTGTTCTTTATAGCTAGTTCTAAACTGATTCTGAAATCTGGGTAGGTGCATGGAGTTCTATGCAGAGTAACACTGAGAACTGTAGAAATGTTACTGCATCATACAGAAAGAAGAGTGATTGCTTCATGAGTCAGTAAATGAATGCTACATAAAATTGCCTGCTATTGAGGAAATACCTTTTCTCTATTGCCCCACCCCACCTCAAAAGAGAGAAATCTGCAATAGAAGATAAAACGGGAATTGAATTACCTTTAATTAGTCAAGATTGTTACCTGGTTTCTATTGCTGAACAATGCTGTATGTTACAGAAATCAAATTAACATTGACCAAAGGAATTGAGAAAATATCAAGCCAATAATATTGGGACCATATACAATTATTTTGCCATACAAATCTGCTTTGACCTGCTATTCCTGGAGTAATGTCACTAAAGAATCCATCAGATGTTTCCTTGTGATGCAATCTCATGAAACCGATTAGCTATATGATGATTGGGCCATGTAGATCTGACCATATAAATAGTACTTCTGATTTCATTGGCTCTATTGGGATTATTTTTTCCACTAATTATTCCACTCCTGTGTTATGATTTTTATTTGTGTACCTCTGTTTTCAAGAAAGAGAGAGCGAGAGAGAGAGAGAAGGTGACTGTCTCTATTGTCACTGGGAAATCTGTGAGGCTTCCCTTGGCGGGCAGGGCAGCAAAAACAAACAAAAATGAAACCTTTGAAGAATAGAATCCCATGGCACCAAAGTGTCAGATAAATAGGTTTAGTGTACAAAAGCAATAAAGCTATTGCAAATGAATTCCAGTGACTTCTATATCAAATATAAGCCCTATTTATACTGAAGTTTAAATTCTTTCATCTTTCTCCTGCTTGTGCAATGTGGCATCTGTCTTCAGTAACAAACATCTGGTATCAGACTGTTTACTTTTGAACTTATGGGCTCTCACATCCCCTCCCACTTTAAGAGCAATTCTTCCCCATCCATTGCATGTAGAGAAGGCTGGTGCTTCTCTCCTCCCTCCTTTCCACGTAGCCAACTCACCAAGGATCTGTGATTTTTCTGCAGATTTTCTACGTCTGTTGAGGTTGAACAGCTCTCCTCCCTCTCTCTCCCCTTCCAGGGAAATGGTGTTGATTTCATGGTTAAAGGTCTGGCACAGTAGTAGGTATGATAAGAAGACACGTAGGCATTGACATTTGCTTGGACATGAGGTCACCAAAATCTCCAAGTTAAAGATGGATAGTCTTAAATATTCCAAAATGTCTGGCTAGTCTGCTGTCATAGCAAAGCTTCACTGTCTCCATGTTTTAAAATGTATATTTGGAATGCATAATCAATTTTGTTCAATTCTCTCTGTTCCCCCCAAAAAGAGGGAAGATGAACTCTGTGTTCCCAAGAAAAGGGGAATTATGAAGGTTACCTATCTGAGCTTTTACATAAGAGTCTTGTTGCTGCTGCATGCAGAATCACTCAATGAAGCTAGAAGTGTGCATCTCAGCTTCTAGAGTCTCTACTCAAGGCCAGTGTTGGAAGTGAGATAGGATGGGGTATTCAGGTTTTCAGGTCACCAGGTGAAGATGAAATGCAGACAAAAGAACAAAATATTTAGGTCCTTTCAGGTTAAGGGAGGGATGTTGGTGGCTCTGATTGTTAGGGATATCCTACCAGTGGTCAGGGATGTTGATCATAACATAATTGGGTGTGAGTGCCTTTATGTTAGATTTCAGCTATAGAGACCAGCTTGGGATCCTCCTGGTGTACTGACTACCGTGCTTCTCCAAGCTGCTGAAGCTGGTTTCCTGGCTGGTGATGGAAAATCTCCCCTTTTTGTTGTTGGGCCAGCTTCATTAATGTTTGGAAGTTCATGTCCTCCATAGAGACCATGGGCTAGTATCAAGAAATCTCAGGCCCAACCATGCTGGTGGTCATAACTTGGTTTTTGTCTTTGTCTTTGAACAGCTAATTGATGATCTGGAGAGACAGGCAGATTGAAGGACATTTCTTAAGCTTAGCATACAGATTGTGTTGGTGAAACCATTCAAGTATAGTCCAGGGTTCACTGTGAGTAGTTGGGTCTTCAGAATTAAATAAATAAGTCAACTAAATGTGGAATCAAATAAAATTCAAGAATCATGAAAAATTTCATTCATAATACTCAAAATTTCCATAACACATGTCAAATACAGATAAGTATTGGTGTCTTTTCTTTATGCAAATCAGTTTCTAAGCCTCCCAAGATCCAATTTGGTAAAAACACATGCTTTGTGCACCTGTTCCTCATATTCAGAAATTAAAAGGAGGAGGTAATAATGGTCCCAAATTCCAAAATAAAGGATCAATGTCAGAAAACCATCTTTCTCTTTGACAAAGAATGTTAATGCAGTGAATGTAGATGTAGAATTTTGGATGAACCTTTTCTGCAAGTTGTCATCAGTAAATTCCTTTGAGCAGATTGGTTCTGCTGTTGACATGTTATGGGTGTTTAGTAAGGATCTGAGCTCCTGGAATCAAGTTTATATTACAATCACAGGGTTTATGGAGGGCAAGGTTCATGCCTGTTCTTTCTCAAAACCATTGCATAATAACCAGGAAGGATATACAGTAGCAAGAACAGTACTTGGCTAAAAGGAATCAATGACCAAATAATACCAATTAGATTTCATGGAAAGCCCTTAATATGACAATTATCCATGTTTATGCTTCAACCACTGATGCAGAAGAAAAGGAGGTTGATTAATTTTATGGTCATGTTCAGTTGACCACGCACTGACAGATGTACTGCTTGTGGTTGGAGACTAGAATGCCAAAGTAATATATTTTATATTTTAATATATATATTTTAAGGAAGAAAATGTGGTTGGAAAGTATGGCCTAGGAAACTGAAATGAAGCAAAAAATGACTTATCCATTTCTACTAATCCAATCATTCCTTCATAGATGACACATTCTTTCAACAACCAAAACAATATATACATGGACATCACCAGATGGGGTCCACAAAAATCATATTGATTATGTTATCATTGGTACAAGGAAGTGAAAGAGCTCAGTTATATCAGTAAAGACATGGCCAAGGACTGAATGTTCTTGGGAATGTGGAATAGATCATGAACTGCCCATGTGCAAGTTCCATGTTAAGTTAAAGTAGAAGATAAAACCAACCAGTTTTCACATGATTTTTTTAAAAATATTTTTTATTAGAAATTACAGTATACAGATAAAAGTAGTGCAAACTACAAAAGATAAAAAAGTGAAAAGAAAAAGTAAAAAAGTGAAAAAGTGAAAAAATAGAAAAATGAAATAAAAATAAAAATAAAATTTTAAAAAAATTTTTAAAAAGAAAAGAAATAGAAGAAGTAACTTCCCGCTTCTTCCCAGCAAGTATATTCAACTTTAACAACTTATCACCATCCCTTAAAACACAACAAATAATCCTTCACCCCATATCTCACCTCATTCTCTATAAACATGCATATAAAACTGTCCTAATCCACAAAAGTCCATTAAGGGTTACCAGAAATAACCACATATCTGTTATAAACGTAATCCAATAA
Organism: Python bivittatus; assembly: GCF_059951505.1. NCBI lineage: Eukaryota > Metazoa > Chordata > Lepidosauria > Squamata > Pythonidae > Python > Python bivittatus. The sequence goes on along the minus strand of NW_028277058.1, from coordinate 16,162,341 downwards.
GTTCACTCAATTTCTTTCCTTTTCTTAAACAAACCCCCCAAATCTTATCAATCCAATAAAGTCCATAAGAAACCAAACAAAAGTATCAGTAATAGTAACGTAACTATTTTAAAGTTAATCAGATAAATTTAAAATATAAGAAATAATCCCATATAACTCTCTATCATTAAAACAAAGCCTAAAACATCTTCATAATCAAAAAGAGATTAAATATTGCCAGAAATAGAACTCTTATCCATAGAACAAATCTTTAAAACATCATCTTCCAGTCCTTGTCTAAAGAAATCTATTAAAGATTGCCAAATTAATAACAATCTTTCTATTTTAACCATGATCAAATAAGTCTACTTTATATTCCTTCTCCTTCCCAAATATCTTGATCTTAAGCCCCTTCAAATATCACCCCAACACTTGGTTTCCTTTCATTTTGTTGTTTTTGCTCACAAAATCAGAGACAACATTGCCACTTCCCTTTTGCAGATCCAGTATAAAAAGGTTATACATGCCACACTTCTGGTCTATTATTCGCAAGTCCTTTTTAATTATTGAAACATCAGCCGGCTTTGTTTGTAGGTTCAATTCATCTTGTTCCATATCCTTCTTATGGGCTATCATTTTTAAGTCCTCATTTAAGTCAATTTCATTCTTATTAAGTAGAGCTTGTTTCTCTTCCACAGCTTCATCTAGTCTTTCAATAATGGCAGAAATTTTTAAAAGTAACTTCTGAAAAAAATTTCCACATATCTCTTGATGCATCCATTATTTTATTTGCTTCTGAGCCCTCTAGTATCCTACCTTCAACAACTCAAGTTATCACCTTGTTTATTTTCCAATAACATCCACAGTTTCCCATGGAAAGGATTATATAATTAATTTTAAACCTTTCCAGATCCCTCTGGCCCGTTAGTCCATTTTTAACTTTCCAAAAATAACACTCTAAGCACCCTTTGCTGTGATCCAAAAAATAATATTTTTCCAAATCCTTAAAATTGTATTGAAACTTCTTTCATTAAGGGAAAGGAAACTCACCCAGGGAATACAGTAGAAACTTGATGATCTCAAGGTTCTTAATATTTCCAAAGCAATAAAAATATAATCCAAAAAGTGATTAAGAAATGAGGCTTGGTCGAGCTTTTAGTCCTTAAAAGGCTGCATTATGAGTATGAGCTTAGATGGTACCCTCAACTCCCAGCCACTCAGTCCATAAGCCAACTGCGAAACCATGTTTCCTGTGGTTACTCATGAGGAGTGGCTGTCTGGAGTGCATGTGGGTTATCTCAACAATCTCTCCTTGCTCCAGAGAGATTTTGCTAGTCCAGATCCAGCATTCACCCGCAGTTTTCCTTATAAACACTGTCCCACTGCTGGCAGGACATCAGCTTGCCATGGCACTCACCAGAAGTCCTCCATGACATGATCTTGGCCATTTACCTGTCATTTTCAAAAGGAACATCAGGAATGGGTTGAACATACTTGATAGGGAACTAGAGGAACCGTGGATTGAAATCAAATAAGTCGTAAAGGATGGATGTGAAAAGGGACTGCCAAAAACCAAGAAATGGAAGATAGAAACTGGATTTCACAATTTTGGTGGAAATTACCAAAAACAGAAGAAAAGCCAAAGCCAAGAAAGGCAGAGATCTCGGGAAAGAACTTAACAAAAAATTTCAGAGAGCTGTTAGAAGAGACAAGAAGTAGTATTACATTGACATCTTTAAACACACTGAAGATGGAAACACACATTGAAAAACAAGAAATGTCTTCTAAATAATCTCCCAACTCAGAAGGATGTTCCAACCTCAAACTCTGTATAGTAGAGATGTCAACATCCAAGATACCTTAGGTGATATTCCCTACTTAAATGAAATCTCAAATACTAGATGATGAAGTTAGATCAGACTCTTGCCATTACCAAGCTGGAAGGCTACAGGAATTGATGGAAAATCTACAGAAAAATGGCAAACAACAGGAGAAGAATCTATAAAGATGATTTGCTATATTTTATATTCTTTCTATTCTTGTAGTGTTGTTGTGTTTTTATTTTTGTACTGGGTTTGGTTAAGCTGCCAAGAGTCACTTTTGATTGCAGTGGCATACAAGGTTGCTAAATAAATAAATTAAGGTTCTAAACAAACTATGGCAGCAAGTCAATTGACATATGGCTAGCATTGAGTATCTACATACCAATACTAAAGAGACTTAACTGAGTATGCAAAGTATCATATAATATCCTTCATCTCACATGCTACCAAAATAATTCTTAGGATCATCCAACACAGATTAGAATTTACATGGAAGGGGTTATGCTAGATGAACTGGCTTTAGAAAAGGCCAAGGAGCAAGAGATTATTGCTGATGCATGCAGGATAATTGAGAAAGTCAAAGAATACCAAAAATATGTTAGTATGTGCTTCATGGATTATAGAAAGGCCTTAAATTGTGTCAATCATGTCTAGTTTTAGAATGTGCTTAGAAAAATGGGAATCCCAGAAAATCTCATTGTCTTCATGTAAAACCTATTCACAGGTCAGGAAGCCACAGTCCAGATGGGAAACGTGGGAAAACAGACTGACTCCAAATTGACAAAGCAGTGAGACACGGCTGTATAGTCTTCCCTTATTTTATTCCATTTATACGTTGAATATATATTTAGGGAAGTTAGATCAGAAGAAAGTGAGTGTGGTTTTAAAATTGAAGAAAGAAATATTAATAACCTGTGCTATGACACTTCTCTGATACTTGAAAATGCAAAGGATTTGCAAACTCTAGTAATGAAAGTCAAGGAGCACAGTGAAAAAATAAGACTAAAATTAAATATAAAGAAGACCAAACTAATGACAACAGGTACAACAGCCGGCCTCAGTGACAATGAAGATATTGAAATGATGAATAGCTTCTGCCTTTTAAGACTGAGTATTAACAATAAAGAAGAAAGAAATATGCTGCAGATTAGCACTTGGTAGGATAGCAATGTGGCCCTTGGAAAATATATTCATATGCCATGATATGTCTGTACCTATAAAGATCAGAATCATGCAGGCAATGGTTTTCTCTGTGACACTCTATGGAAGTGAAAATTGGACTTTGAAGAAGCAAGATAGAAAGAATATTGACCCTTTTGAATTTTAGTGATGGAGAACACTCTGAGAATACCATTGAATAAAAATGGATCATCCAACAAATCAATGCAGTGGTCTCATTCAAGGCACAAATGACCAGGCTTAAATTATCATACTTTGCACACATTATGCAAAGACCTAGCTCTATGGAGAAGGCTCTAATGCTGAAAAAGGTGGAAAGGAAGAAAAGAAGAGGACACCTAGCAGCAAGATGGATTGGTTCAGTTACAGTGGTGATGGGTGCACTGTTGGAAGACCTGAAAGACCAGGTAGAGACAGATCATCCTGGAGGAAATCTATGTGGTCACTAAGACTCAATACCAACTTGATGGCACCTAATCAATCAATCAATCAATCAATCGATCAATCAATCAATCAATCAATCAATCAATCAAAACAAGGCACCATTCTGCTGTCTTATGAGAAAAGGAGGGGGCAACTTGTCAGTCAAGCATTTCTGAGGGTTAGATATAATGTTTTTTCAATCCTAGCGAATCTGTAAGCTGTGACTCTGAAGCCAATCCATCCCCAAAGCAATAGAATATATAAAGGAGAAGTTAAATAGAGTTGCAAGGTTTCTTGATTATAAAAAATGGTGTGTCTATATGTGTGTGTGTGTGGTTGTTAGAGGGCCTGTATGTTCAGCAACTGGCCAGAGTGCAAGGGCTTACTATTAATGTCTATTGTCTGAGTGAGCAAAATGTATTTGGATATAATTGCAGGATCTATAAAATTGGCCAGTGGCTCCAGAATTTATCAGGACATGAAAGTTTATCACAGAGCCACTTTGAGTGTAAAGAGCAACATATAAGGTGATCAAGGTGTATGTCTGAGACCACTTAATTGTTGGATACCCCCTTCTCTGATCTTGTGGGATAGGGAGGGCTTTGTGTCATCGTCTGACAAGGTAGGCTTGCTATATCTAGGGTAGTTGCTTTGCAGGCGGCCCCTTATTCCACATGTAGGCACTTTATGGTTGGTTTAGAATAGGAACATTTAGCAGAGCAATTTAGTGCAAAATATTGCAAAACTATGCAACATAAAGGCTTTGCATGCACCAGCATTGCTCTTTGCAGCTGTCACCTGTTGGTTCCCAGTTGCATGAGCAAACTTAAGGGAAAAAAGGGAATAAAGAGAGAATAGTAATGTGTCTTTCCTATCTTTAGTGTGTTGCAGTTCTTTGAGTCTTTTGTCTAGTTATACTGTGCTGGATTAACACTTCCAAGGTGCCTCAAGTTCCCTGTCAAATTAGCTTATCCCTTAGTTTATCAGATAGTCCCTTTTTAAACTGTTCAATCAATGCCATAAGTTGGAAGTCAGCTATATATAACCATACTCTGTGCTTATCTTAACAAAATTGTTGAATCTCATGGTTGGCTATTGCATGTCTAGTCAGATCATTAAAAACAGCTTTTTTTCAGTCTGCCCATTAAATAAGTATAATTGTTAGGAATAAGGTATTATTTTCCAGAAAATAAATCACCAGTTTTGCAGCTTCCCTGATTAAAAGCCCACGTATAAATTCCTGGAACAATCTGTGGGAAACTTCTCCAGTCACAAGGAGATCTAAAACTTGGAAGCCCTTAATATTTTGGGATACCCATCAAGGAACCATGGAATAAAGAAACATAGTTGCTATGAAGTTTTGCAAAATGTTAACATGTTAACTTGTTCTCTATGAAAAAGATAAAACAAAAAGAAATAGTCTTTTAACTTGATGTATTTCTTCATAATGCATACTTATAAGCATTAATTTATAGTTGTAAAACATACATGACTGAAATGACCTAAATGAAAAGATGAAGGAATATTTTCACTTAGTAATTTTGTAGTATGAGATTCTTTGGTCATCTTATTAAATGGAATCAAAAAGCTAAAGAATAAGGGATAAATAAATATTCTAACTAATATTCTTGTATTACATCAGATATGTCGAACCATACTTGTTTGAGAAACAAGTCAGTGCAAGTAAAAGAGGCAAGTAATATCCAAACATTAGTCCTAGATTTGAAATATCTGTATTTATTTAATTAGAAGCTTAAATTCTACATTATGTATACATTTTATTCAGTAGTTATAATATAATTATAATGTATATAATTATAATATAATTATAGTATATGTAGTGTATTCAGAAAACAAGCTTTTATTTCATTATTTGGTGCTAACACTTAAGTTTGTACTTAGGTAAAGAACATGAAAATGCAGAATACCAAAGAGCAGATTTAATCTGTCAGAATGATTCATGAAGGAACTTTAGACTTAGTGGCTTCTTAAACAGTTCTTTCTGGTACAAGCTGTTGTCATAAAATAAAGCAGAAATAGACTGACTTGAACAGCCTGTTAGCACTGAGTTGCTGAATAATTCTCATCAATGACTGTTTCAGAGAGCGATACATTTTGTATACTAATTTTGTATTTGTCCCCATGTTTTTTTTAGAACAAATTGTGATCTTGGAATGAATCAGTTGTAAATTTGTTTATTTACAATATTAAACAAATGACGTACCAAACTGAGGTGGATGAGTGTCGATAAAAAAGTATCGTGTTTAGGAATACAGAAGTACAAAGTGTTAAAAAAAATCAACAGTGCAACTAGGTTAGATTTCATCAAAACCCAAATAAGCAACATGTTCACATTTAGAAAACTCAGCAAGGATGAACAATTCCTGTTGGCTTCAAGTGTCATGGAATGCTGGGAGTCACTAGGATAACAACATATAAATGGGAGGAGAGGTGGTAAGAAACGGATTTGGTCTTTTAGAACCCCTTACAGTTCATAGCATCTTGACAGAGAACATGCCAGTTGGGACCCAGAACAGAACCAGATAGTGAGTGTGGATAGGTAGAGGCTCTGGAGCTACATGAGGCTCATAAAAGTTTTGGATATAGGCCCTTGAAACCCTTCCAATTTGTCACCATAATCAATGATTGTACTGTAAACTGAATCATATTAAAATTTCACTTCCATTAAATCAGATTTAGTTTTTGTTCTAGTCTTATGTGTACCTCTCAAAGGTCATATGCTTTGTCCTGAAAGACATCCATGTCTCTGCATAAAGAGCAGAAAATACATTTTATTGCAAGGCTTACTTTAGATAATGAAAATAAGAGTAAATGTTGAATCTTTCCTCTCCTTCAATCCCAGTTCTTTTTTGGATCCTTATTCAAGTTGAAATAAAATACAAAACAAGATTAGGGATACAACTGAACTAAAATTCTTTACAGCCCAAATCAGCATGGCAAATGGTGAAGTATGCTAGGAGCTGTAGTAAACAACATCCTGCATCTTGTAATAGCTAAGACTGCAGTCTTGTAAACATTTACCTAAGGTGTAAGATAAATTCATCAAAACATAGTGCAACTGATTTCTAAATAAACTTATTGATGTTTGAGCTGTGAATCCTTATAATCTTTTGTTAATTTATAGTTATATCAGGGCAGATGACACATTAGGAGTTAAATATTTTGGGTCACAGTTATAGTTTGGAATGATAAAGATCATAAATGCAATTGTACGTGCTGTAATTTATTCAAGTATTATAAAGAATTTAGCCATTCCCTTTATAAACACCTCATATGTTTGCCTATAGCACAAATAATTTAGTTTAAAATAAATAATCCTATTGAGGTCTTCCAAATGGAAAACTATGCATGTTTTTTTCGAAATAGTATAGCCATCATTTTCACCAATAATTACAATCATAGGCTTCTACTATTAAATTTTGCCAAATATTTGGCTCCTATCACTATTATGTGATGTATCATTCTAAATTGAAAGTATCACTCTTTCTCAACTCAAAACTATTTTGTAAAAATGTTGGATTAAAATGAGAGGAGATTCCTATATTTGCTGCCCTGTGTTCCCAGAGAGAGGTGGGATAAATGCAATAATAAACAAGTAATTTAGTTTAGTTAGTTAGGTTCTATTGAGTTGGTCTGAATCCAGGAAAATTAAGTGAACAAATGCCCACAATCTCAACCTGTCCTTAGCAGTAATCCATAGTGCCTGCAGCACATTCCAATACACTCTGTGATTCCATCTATCCATATTATCCATTGTCATTTCCTACTTTACTCAGTCTTGCTAAGCACAGTAATTTTTCTAGGTCCATCATCCACTTGCATCACATGTACAAAGTATGAGTTTCTGCTTTTTCATCACCTCAAGAGAGCAGTCATACAGGATTTGCTGATCAAGTCTTCTTGCAGTTCCTGATACTCTTGGTAACTGTCTTCAAATACTTAATTCTAAGGTATCTATCTTCTTTCTCTCAACATACTCAATGTCCAGCTTCAGAGCCATTCATTACTACTGGAAAAAACTATTGCTTTAGTTATCATGATTTTCATTATCACAGAAATATCCTTATCTTTAAGATCTTATCTGTATGTTGGGATATTACAGAGATAGCTTTAATAAATTGATTGATTGATTATATGCCACAAAGTTGGTGTCAATTCTTAGTGACCACAGGTCTTAAAACAATGTACCTGTAGCCACTGTAACTGAATCTATCCACCTTGCTGCTGGTCATCCGCTTCTCCTTCTCTTCTCTCTCTCTCTCTCTCTCTCTTTTTTCCCCACCTTTTACAGCATTAGAGCTTTGCCCACAGAGCTAGGTCTTTGCATGGTGTCCAAAGTTGGATAATTTTAGGTTGGTCATTTGTGCCTTGGGTGAGAACTCTGGGTTGATTTGTTTGATGATTCATTTGTTTGTTTTATTGCCTGTCCATGCTATTCTCAAGAGTTTTCTCCAACACCAAATTTCAAAAGTGTCAATACACTTTCTACTCCGCTTCTTCAGGTTCTAACCTGAAGATTCTAGTCTTCAGGTTCCAACTTTTGCTTCCATAGGTTATCACAGGGAATGCTATTACCTGCACTATTCTGATCTTTGTAGGTATAGACACATCATGACATCTGAATATCTTTTCCGAGGCCTTCATGGCTATTTTACCAAGGGCTAGACTGCAGTGTATTTCTTGACTGTCTGTTCCTTTACTGTTCCTCAGCCTTTTCTAAATCCAGCTTAAACGTTTGGCATCTCTTTTGCCATGTAGGACTCTAATCTACGTTGGATGATACTAAGCATTATTTTGGTAGCAAGTAATTAAGGATATTGTACATTAGTTTGCACACTCTTTTAAGTCTCCCTTTTTGCATTGGAATATAAATTGACCTCTTCCAGTCTGTTGTGTCATTCTCCAGGTTTGCTAGCATAGCTTGGTTAGAACCTTTATTGATTCTTCTTCTGTTGCTTCCTATGTATCTGTGGGTATTCCATCAATTTCTGCAGCCTTCCTACATAATTGTAATGCTGATCTAATTTCAGCTTCTAGTACTAGAGGTTTTTGTAAGTAGGGAATATCTTCTAAGGTATCTTGCATGTTGCCATCTCTACTGCACAGTATGTCAGCATACTCCTTCCATCTTTATTGAATCTTCTTTGAATCAGTTACTATTTGTCTGTTGGTGTCCGTTTGCATACCAGTTCAAGGTTTGAGTTTCCTTGTTTTTCCATGTTTGTTTCCATCTTCAATGGAATACTGCTTCTTGTCTCTTCTAACAGCTCTCTGAAAGTCTGTCTTAAGTTCCCTCCTGAGATTTTTTCTCTTGTTTTTGACTTCTTTTCTTGCAATTTCCATGGTTTGTTCTGACATCCAGTTTGCTTTCTTCTTTTTCTTCGTCTTTGGCAGTCTCTTTTCACATTCATCCTTCTTTAAGTTCATTCCATAGTTCCTATGGTTTTTTCTCAGTGAGTTTCAGTATTTCAAAGCTTTAATAAATCAATCATAATTGATGATGCACATTTTTGCTTTTTTGAAGATGAGACAGCTGCCAGCTTGATATAATAACTTGCAGAAAACACCAAGTAATGTATAAAGCTTTAAGTTAATGAATAGAGATAAAATAAACTGAAGCTCAGTCTATTTATAAGCATAAATATGAGCTCAGAATAAGTGCAGCATAATACATGTGTTTAAATGAACATTTATGGAGGAAAGTAGAACTCTGCTTAAATTTAGAATAAATAGGATTGTCAAATCAGATGCCTGAGTTATTGTAAAGGCCACAAACATTTCTGCTGATAACTAATGAGTCATAGACAGACACAGATCGTTCTTGAAGTGCTCCCTGGTCAAAATAAAATAGAGGCATGAATGCAAATTGTATAAAACAGTTCTTAATGCAACATTTCATTTGTTTTACAAACAACTCAGAGGTTGAGTTTAGCCCAAGTTGATAACAACAATGTCTGAAAAGATAATTTTATGCTCACTTACTGAAAAATAAGATGCATTTGGACCTTTTTGTATATGTGACATGCAATAGGGACAATTGTCCTAGGCATCACACTTAGTCCTATTGAAGTATAATTCAGTATTTGAATGATCAAACAATCAATACTTTTCATTCAAATTGGTAAAGGAAATTAGCTAAAGTACAGTTGCAGGACCCATTGAGGAAGTCTGAATTGCTTCAATCAAGTATATTCACAGAAGCTTTGAATCACAACTGCAATAAAGAAGGTAAATCAATCTTCCATGAAATGTATCATGATTTATAAAAATATCTCCCCCCCCCAAAAAAAGTTCTCACCCATTTAGTCCTTTCTGAGCAGCAAAGATCTAGACAACCAGCAGCAAAGAGATACAAAACTCTTAACTCTTTGCTACTATATAGTAGTTGTCCAGATTAAAGTCACATTGCTGTATGATAGCTCTTCTTTATAAAAAGCATAGGTTGCCATATAATAGTGCTGAAGGGTAACCAGAATGATGCTTCTCCAGTTTTCTACAGCTACAGTATTAAGATAAAGATGTCCTGCTTTCTGTTTTACCTAGTTATGTTAAAGGACACTTAGTTTTCTGATGCATTTATGAACTTGTTTTCACTGTTATTCAAACGAGCACAAATGCATTGCAGCAACCCAGAATAGCAGAAAAGGAAACAGACCACCTATACAACATCTTCCAACAAAATGGATACCCACGAAACTTTATCAAAAAGTGCCTGAGCACTCAACCTACTATAACACAACCAACACAAGCTATGAAAAGGATAACACTGCCATACATCAGAAACGTCTCCAAAACTACCAACAGGCTATTACAACCACATGGCATCTCCGTAGCACAAAAACCAACTAAAGCCCTCCAAAACATCTTAAGCAAACCAAAGGACCCAGTAGCCCAAGAAGAAAAAAAGGAGTAATCTACAACATACAGTGTAAGGACTGTAACAACCACTATGTAGGACAGACAGGCAGAAGGCTTACAGAACGCATCCACGAGCACCAACTAGCAGTCAGAAGACATGATGAAAACTCCTTAATCTCACAACACATGGACAGACGGAACCATAGTTTTAACTGGGAAACTGTCAGCATCTTAGACCAAGCTAAACCCAAAAATGCAAGAGAATTCTTGGAAGCTTGGTATTCAGACAAGGCAGCCATCAACAGGCACATAGAGATAAACAACATTTACACACTATTCAAAAGAGACAAAAGAAAAGGAAAACAAAAGACCAGAACATCTCACCAGCAATCATCACCCAGATAAGCAGAAATTAACACCAAGATTACCACCAGACATACAAACAGTAAACAATACCTTAATCAAGGAACTACCAGAGGAAAAAAATAGAACAAGACAAAACCCACACCCCCACCAACACTGGCAGGGCATGCCACAATATATAAACAGAGAACAAACCCCATCCTAGCATTGAAGATGTTACCTAGCTGGGTAATGAAATGTTTGCAAGAAAACAACCAAGCTCAGAGAACCCCAAGGACTCCACAGTCTGCTCCTGTCTTGTGTTCATATCAGTTTGACTCTAAGATAGTTTCAGAAAATCTTATTCAGATGGAGAAATTTGAGCAAGAGGTTGCAAGGTATTCAGTCCAGAATGCAGGTTCCACATCTTCCCATTGGACAATTCTCCTGCTACTGTGCTCTACCACCTTGCTGTTTCAGGAAAGCTATTGCTAATTGATTTTCTTCCTGTATCAATCCAATCAATCAATATGTTTATTGTTATTGGTCATAACAAATAAGATAAAATCTACTTAAAGTGGCCAAACATTAATAAAATACATAAAGATCAGTAAGAGCATTAAAAACATTGTTATTATAGCAGATAAAATAATGGAGAAACATTAGGAACATTTGATAAAATCTCTCTTTTTAGCATCAAGCTGTGCAAAGCTTGCTAATCTCCATGTCTCCTTGTCTAAATTCATTAAATATTCAATTTTATGTGAACCAGGCCAAAATGATTTGCCTAACAAGAAGGGCTCCAAAATTTTTCTGTGTGCTGAAATAGGGCAGTACAATAAGTAATGTGAAAAAATCTATTATTTCCTCCTGTATATTTATACTTGGGTGAAAGTATGTATATAACACACACATATATATGTTCTTAAGGATAAATGAAATCAACACAGTACTGTACTTTATTTACACTAAACCAAAAACTAAAACTTAGTTAAGAAATGAAAAAATTCAATTGTAAATGAAATCTAAATCTAATATTGAGCCTATAATGTAATACATTAGCAAATTAGAAATAAACTGTACTGTAAAATCTAATACTCTAAAATATTAATGATAAATTACAATTAATATTTCGTTCACACATTACCAAGGGCTGATGGAACAAATATAAAGATATTGCTCATGTAGTCCATAAGTCTATAAGGCAGTTGTTTCTGCATGTTTATAGCTGCTATACAAAACTTTGCTACATTACGTGTAATAAGTCTATCCTTACCTGTTGGGGGGGCATTATATAAGATTTCTCAGACTGGCCTGGAGGAAACTGGCTGAACAACAAAGGAAAAATCAGTCTTCTTTGGGTATCATTATAGAAAGAGCAGTGTAACAGCATATGGAAGATAGATTCAATTAAACCAACATCACCATGGCAGGTTCATTTAGCTGCAGGAACTTTATTAAATCACCTGTATAATAGTGATAAAGGCAAACTATTGTATTTGGCTCTGAAGAAAAAACAGCCTTTCTCTGATAATTCTCTTAGACTGAGTGAATTTGAGAGATGTAGGAGATCAAGGGAGAGGCCGCACGATGAACGTTTTCTAAAAATGGCTTGTTTCCAAGAGGCCTTGAATTTATTGAATAAAAGAAATGGGATGAATGCAACTGAGAAAGAGGTAAGGATCGAACCCTTCTACCTCTGGTAACTAGAGAAATTGCTGAAAGGCTGCCCTGCTGGACACTTTTTAAAGCACAGAGAAAAATAGGAAGTTCAAGGAGAGAAAAATAATAATTAAAAATCTGCTTGGTTTCAAAAAACAACGATTCTATCTACAAGATAAGTGTTATAGTCATTCTGCTATTCTGAGCATTCACATGAAAGAAGCTTTCAAAGGTATCTGAGGCCATAGTAATCACTGACTTTGCCTCTGGGATGTAGCCAGTGAACTGCTGGGTTAGCCTGCAGCAAACTGTACCGCTCAGTCCCAGACAGGAACATGAGGTGACATAACATGGGAAATTATACTTTAGCAGAATAACACCCTGTGAGAGCACTTTGATGGTGGTGTGATCAGTTTGTGCCTTTCAGAAATGATTGTCAGCCTATTCTAGTGACAGGGCAGCTGGGCAGTGTGGACAAACCCTGCTGTATAGGGACTTTCCTGACGTGTCTATCAGTGAAGTTCAAGATGGATTGGATGAATGTGTGGTGACGAAGCAGAATAGGTTTATGTGTTCTGGCTCTGTAATGGATCACGCAGGAAAAAGTGGTTATTTGCTGCTGTAGGATTAACATAAAATTGTTTAAAATATAGGCTGGGTAGAAGATAAATCCAGGTTATGTGATCAAGGTAGAATTTTGGGGTTACCAGAACATTTTGGTGCTAATTTAAACTGCAAGTGGGAAAAATTCCTATATCTCTTTTTTCCTGTATGATGTCTTTTGTACTGATATGAATGAAGATCTATACTTAAAAATAGAACTGGCTTTGTGCAAAAGAGAAACATAAGAGCACCGCACAAGATGCTTGTAAGAGAAATGCTTCATTAAGGGTCTATTTTTGGTCCTCATCACAGTCATTGTCAGAGAAGAGGCACACTGGAGAGCATATATATATTTCTAAATTCTGATTGGCTTTCTCTTGTACTTCATTTACTGACAATTAATTAAGGCTGGAAAAGTCACATTGATGATAATGAAAGAGGTCTTCTTCAGATGTATTCTTCTTTTCAGAGGTTGTAAGGAATTTTACGGTCCGTGATTGCAGCAGTGCGGTGCAGTATTACTCATTCTCTGCTACTATGCTATGATCCCTGCACATGTGGTACTTCTTTCTTATAATCTCTAGGTTTTGGAGACTACCAGTTTTGAATTTGTGTTCTAATCTGGATATGGTGCTGTTTCTTAAAGTTGTTTGTTTATTAAACTGAATTTTTCATGGACTATTGAGGCATCTTAATAGCTAATTCGACTACATAGGTTTTAGAGATTGATTGATCCAGTTCTGATATTTACTTCTCCCAGTAGTATAGTGAATATTTAGACATCATAGTCCTGGAAAGTTTTTCAGAGAAGGAGCCATGGCATTATCTATTGGGGTGTCAGAGTAACTGGGATTTAAATGAGGCTTTCAGTGTTGATTATTATTTGTCACAGAGAAGCCTAAAAACAATTCAAGGAAAGTAATCAAGAACAGGAAACATCTTTTGTTTTTGATGGGATTCCTACTTCACAGTAGCAGTTTAAATATAAAATTTTTGTTGCAATATAGTTTTAATGTTTAATTAAAAACTAAACGCTGCATTTTAATTGACTAAAGATCTTGGACTCCACTGAATTCCATGAGGCTTAATCTCAAGTAATTCTCAATCTCAGTCAGGTACATCTCAAGCACAGGATATGAAATTAATAAACAGAGGAATATTCTATAATATGTGCTGTTGAACTGTGAGACTCTGTTTATATAATGAACATACATTTCTGATAATCTGCTGCACTTCCAAATTTACTACTCAGTATTACTTGTCCATTTAGCCAGTATGAATAACATTTAGAACTCAATTCCTCCTATATTTGTGTGTTTCATTTTTAATAGATATGTGCAGCTTCATTATGGGGGATGTGTGATAAATGTATTACTATATTTGCATTTAACTTTAGGCTTTATACACATAATAGGAAATGGGAGGGAGGATCATAATAAATAACTGCACAAGCCTGGTACTTTCAACCTCTACCAGAATTTGGGGTGTATGCGTTCCTCCAGGGGGGAAAATATCAGCCCTACAGGATAGTCCAGAAGTAAACCAAACCATGAGTACTAATACTGCCTTTAGCACTTCCCCCCTTCCCTGCCTTTACTTTACAGAGAACTAGGGAGAGTCCCTTCTGAGGCACTTACTCCTTCCCCATTCCTCCTTTGGACTCAGATCTCGTTTATCAGACCATTGTCTATTTTGTGTCATTTCCTTCTGTCTCCCAAGGTTATTCTCACAGCCCATTACAGTATGCCACCTACTCTTGAATTTCAGCTGTTCTTGAATAGATTCTGAAATCTGGATGATGGAGAACAGGAAATTACTCTTCCCTAGGAATGTAAATGGCTCCACTTTCCCTCTTTTAACCAGAATTTATAAGCCTAAGCATTTTTGCAGTGTGTAGTGCTAAGGACAACACCTAATATCAAAGTAAGAAAGAATAAAGGAATTATATTTCAAGAAAGGCAATGCAGGCAAACTTTAGAAAATGGGTTAGCTGTTATAAGGCTGAGACCTGTATGCTAAAGGTATCAGTCATTAATCTGAGTAAACAAAGAAATAGAGGGACAGAGAATGGGAGCACTTGGTTGTACCAGGGAGCACAAATATCAATTAAAATAAATAAAAAGTCCATCATGCATCTGTCCCTATTTTCCCTGCCAACTTTACCTTACTAGTTCTAACTCTCTCAGGGCTCTTTGTGCCCGTAATTGAGCTACCAATCAGAAATATTTTCTTAGTGTGCTTGAGCCTCAACATTTCTAATTTTAAACGTGAAAACCATTGCCAAAGGAAATAAAAGTAACAATGCTATGAACGTGTGACAGGTTTCCACTTTCTCACGTGCCAGTAATATTGATCCAGCCATACAGAAGAAAGACTTGGTAGTCCAGGAAAGTCCTGAAAAGGTCCTTATACTACAAATCTTACCATGTAGTGAAGAGAAGAGGCAGGGATGAAAATAAACCAATTGCTTGTCCACTGCTCTTGCTGTATTATTATATTTTTTTGCACCACAGTGAACTATATGATTATAGTGATTTATATATTGAATAAATAAATAGTGAATCTGAACATGCAGTCTTTGTCCTGCTTGCTAGATCTATCATGGAGCTAAACTGGATTTACTTAATGAGTAAATCTGTATAGGCTAACTATGTAGATATAATAAGTACAGGTAGTCCTCAGTTAATGATGGTAATTGCCAACTCCATGGGTAAGCAACATGGTCGTAAAACGTGATGTCATATGACGTTGCGAACTTATGACAGCAGTACCAACAGCAGTACCGGCAGTCCCAATTGCTGCCATTAGATGAATCCCACATGGTCGCAGTGTCCCACAGTCATGTGAACACCATTTGCAACCTCCTTCCAGCTTACCCAGAAACCAGCAGTGAAGGTCACAAATGGTATCCTGTGACTGCAAGATACTGCAATGTCATAACTGCAACCCGGTTGCCAAATTGCAATCATGCGACCATGGGGACGTTGCCATGGCCACAACAATGAGGAACAGTTGTAAGTCCCCTCATTCAGCAATGTTGTAACTTTGAACAGTTGCTGAACTAGTGGTCACTGAATGAGGACTACCTGTATGTCTTCTTTGGATTCCTTCCCCCCTTCTTTTGTATTTCTTTTCCATCTTTGGCTTTCCTTATGACTTTAGCTGCGCACCTCTGGACAGCAGCATGTATATCTGTGCATGTGCATGCACATGACAAAACAGGCAAGATGGAGGATGCAGCAGTCAAATGCACCCACAAAGGAACAGGACTTCCATCACAATGCCACAATTACCAACTTTCCTGTTTTGATCTTTCCCTAGAGATGCTGCTAGTCCTGGAGGACTAAAATGCTTGCAAGCTGTTACCCAACCGTGGATTTTCTCATAAGTAATCATGGTTGTTTTAATTTGTTTATAGAGACAAAAGGACAATCTAAGGTCTCTTTGCAGCTATGTTACATAAAAAGGATACATAGGCAGTTAGGGATTTCTCCATGTGCTCAGAGTAATAAGCAGAATAATTCAAACATGACTTTTTTTTAAAAAAAAGTTACCTTGCAGTTGTAAAAATATATATTTTTACATCCTAATTTTTATCACTGAGCACATTACATTTTGCTTAGAATTGTGAATTTTATCCTCCATTTCTTGCAAAGAGTATATGCCATTGTGTTAGTGTGTTTTGGCCTTTGGGTGAAATACATGTTTCCCTGTGTATTTTTCCTTTGTCTCTTGCTAACTTTTGGTGAACAAAGTGTTTATATTTTCAGAAGACTTTGGTGTACTTCTTACAGAATATAAATTTGGAATACTTTCTTTACTTTAGTATGTGATTGCTAAAACAATGAACTGTATGAAGTAATTGCATTTGAGTGGGTCCATAATTTAATAATGCTGGCATTATGTAGCCAAAAAATGAACCATTTAACCAAAATATTAAGGAGATTAAAAGTAATTTTAAAAATTAACACAATATTGTTACAAAAATGAAAAGTTTAAGAATCCTAAACTGAATTAAATCTATCCTTGGTGAAAATTTCTAGAACAACTTGGTTCTAATAATTGCAATCATTTTTGTGTTCAAAATTTAAAACAACATGCTTCTTTGTAAAAAAACTGTAAGTGTATTCAACATAATTTTATATAAAATATAGCATTTCAGTGATGAGGATGAATATTTGACTTTGATTCCACACTGAAATATATAATGAAATAGGTCTGAAAGTTTTTTGTAGTTGACTAAACAATTATTTTTGACTTTAACCAACTGTAAAGATATATTTCTATGCCTAATTTACTTTTGAACTGGAATAATATTGTTTGTTTTGGTTTATTTCAGGTACTGCAAGAAATATAAAAGCATCTCCAGAGAAAGCTGAACTTTTTTTCCAGAAACTAAGAAATAAACATGAATTTACAATGTTGGTATCACTCAAACAAACTCTCTTAAATTCAGGTGTTATTTTTTCTGTTCACCATTTAGATCACAGGTAGGCATAAAAATATACATTTCTTGAGGTTTATTTATTTATGGTATACTCAAATTGATTGATTTAAAAAAACTATGCAGGATCAAACCTATATCATGCTTAGATGGGAGCCTACTAGAAAAAAGAAGCAGGATTAAGCAAGATTAAGCATTGAAAAAAATACTTTTGGAATAAAGCAGAGGCAAACAATTTCTGTGCTGTTGCCAAGAAAAATGCTTGCCTATGGTTGCACCTAGTTGAGCTCAATTCAAAGAAGTCTTGCCTTCACAACTGAGAACATGCCTAAAATCTGAAAGAGATGATGGAGACAAACTTGGGCAACGATCCAAGTATGTCTGTACAGAAGCAAATTCTACTGAAGCAGATTAGATTTATTTCTAATACATTTATTGAGGACTGTTTAGAGATTAATTTAAACATGGCATACAACTTTGAAAGTGTGACCATTCTCCAAGGTTAGAGAAATCTATCTGCAATAATATGTAGAAGACTGAGCTAGAAGACCTGAGGGCATTTGAGAAATGTTTCTTTATGATATGGTAAGACACTTCTTATCACGTGCAAAAGAGTTGTTACCAAGGTTGTTAATGTATCTGCTACAGCAGATGAAATAGTCAGTATACAGTGGTACCTTGAGTTACGAATTTAATCCGTTCCGTGACTCTGGTTGCAACTCGAATTGGTTGCAACACGAGGCAAATTTTCCCATAAGGTTCAATGTAATTACCGTTAATCTGTTCTGGTGTGGAGGACAGGGAGGTGGCTATTGCTTGGAGGGAGAGTCAGGGGCGGAAAAATGGCCGCAGACCACGTGTCAGGGGCGGAAAAATGGCCAGGGACCACGTGTCAGGGGCGGAAAAATGGCCGCAGACCATGTGTCAGGGGCGGAAAAATGGCCGCGGACCACGTGTCAGGGGCGGAAAAATGGCCGCGGACCACGTGTCAGGGGCGGAAAATGGCCGCGGACCATGTGTCACGGGAGGGAAAATGGCCGCGGATCCGGTTCGTAACTCGAGGTGGTTCGCAACACGAGGTAAATTTCTGGGGCCGGAGCTGGTTGTAACACGAAAAATTCGTAAGCAGAGGCATTCGTAACTCGAGGTACCGCTGTATGTCCCTAGCAAAGAATTGTCAACATGGTCCTTAAAAATATAGAATGACTCCTAGAATCTAATGGAGTTTGTGGCTATAAATCAGCGTAGGATTGACTATGCTATGGCACTGCTGAAACAATATTTTTTCTTTGTTGTTTCATATAGGCCATAGTAATCTTTTCTTCCCTCCTTCCCTCTGTCCCTTCCTTCCTTGAGAGGTACAGGTTTGTTCCTGTGTTGGCTGTAAAACATCTACTATTGGATTTTGTTTGGGGTATGGTTGTTCAGAAGCTAGTTTTAAAATGAATATGCATTAACATCTCTGGATCTCATTAAACTGCTTCTTGAATATCTGAGACCAACAGGAATTTTTAAAAAAGAGAAAAGTCTTTAGGCCTTTAAAAAGCTACTGATAGGATATATAATGGGTTTTCACTTGTAGAACTAGCTAGCATAAAACTTTCTTTGTTTATAATCACATGCGTGTGTCATATTTAGTTACTCTTTTGCAACTTTCAGATATTGTAGAGTGAAGTAGAGTGAAACATATAATGTCTAGCATAGTGGATATGAATCAAATACTATTCCTGAAGATCGGGTGGATGGGAATTATTTAGAATGTCCTCCTGGAATTTCTGCATGGGATATTCCTGATTCTGTGAAGTAGATCTCACTGAATTATTCTCAGGGATGGATGTACTATAGATTGTAGCATAACAGCTAATATAAAGTAGCTATTTTGGCTTCTTTCTAGAAATTGTTGCCAAAATAGTTTGTAGATGTTATTTTTGTTCTTATTCTGTCAATTAAACATGGGAAAAGGAATAGTTATCTGAAAAGTATCAATTTCTAGTTATGGAAATTTACTAAATTTATTGTAGGGAACATACAGTCTGGCTTTATAGGAATTTACAAGTAAATAAGGCAGATATGACTAAAATAATAAATAAATGCAATATTTAGATTAATGATTGCCACTAGTAGCTATCACTCAACAGTGAATGTGAACTTATTATCTCTCTCATAGGATTTCTTAATTAATATCTAATCTTGCTGCTGATAAGAGGTTTCTAATTTTAATAAGTGTTAAATCTAGTTTTCTAAACCCTTACTGTTTAAATAATCAGAATTAATGTGTGAACAATTTTCTTTCTGATGGACACACCTGTAATTCTAAACTTTAAAGCATAACATTAACATCTTTTGAGTTGAAATTGTCTTCAGTTACTGTCATCAAATGCGCTTATCTCAGTAGACTACCACGGCATTGGAATATATTTTGAAGACAATGCTATTGTCATATACTGTTTACTTTTCATAGATTTTCTCTCCAGATATTGCATCTTTTAACAAATTGTAGTACATTAAAGGGTATCTTGAATGCCTCATTCTTCACAAAAGAATCTTCTATGATTGAGATGCATGATTCATGTAATACTCCATGTCAGACTTGATGCAAAATAGCAGTGTACTATTTAAGCTATAATGTTGCTTCCTTGAGGGGTCTTACCAACAGTATATGCTCAGATGCAATAATCTGCACAGTAATAATTCATATTGTTTTAACACTCAACTTCAAAATGGCAAGTTCTCCATGCAGTGGCTTCCACAGAGAGGGGAAGATGTGTGTGTGTGTGTGTGTGTGTGTGTGTGTGTGTGTGTGTAGAGAATGACAAAAGCAGCATCCTGCTGCTGTAAGCCGTGCCCCTTTTGTACAGGCCTTGTGATTTCACATTGACATATGAAAGGGACAGATCTTGCAGTGTGATGACATGAAATTGCTTTCATCATTTTGGCAAATAGGTTTATTAAAGCTGTGTAGGAACTATATGCATCTGGAAGGGAGGTACAAGCTTTTAGCCAGATAATTATGAGTAACTTGGGCAAATGAGTAACTGCCAGTGTGTGATGGGTAGAAAAGTATATGTACTTCAAGAGACGTAGTTGTGTTGGTCTGTTGCTGCAAACACAACAAAATATCCGTGGCAGCTTAAAGTTGAACCATTTCATGCTAGAATCTTTGCATTCCACACGTCATCTAAACTTTTCAACAAGATAACAATGTACAATTTAAAACAGAGGTTGGGAAATTTAGCAGGTGTTAGGCATCCCCTAGGGGACGCGGTGGCACAGCGGCTTAATCACACTGAAAGTTGCCAGCCAGAAATGGTCAACACTTCAGCGATTCGAGTCCCGCTCTGTGCGGCAGAGTAAGCTCCTGTCTTATCCCCAGCTTCTGCCAACCCAACAGCTTGAAAGCATCCACGAGTAGATAAATGGGCACTCTCACCCTGATGGTAGGAAAAATGCTGGCGGCGCCTTGCATGGGAGACGGGACCAGTTGCCGGTAACGTGGAAGCCCCGTACGCCCGAAAAAGGTGCGAAGCAACGGAAACTCCGCCTCCTGCGCTTGCCAGCTGGGCTCCACTCTAGGAAGGAGGCACTGGCAAACCACTTCCAAAACACCTTGCCTTGAAAATTGCAGGGACTCGTCCAGGCAGTCGCCACAAAATTGGTCACGATTGAGTGTGAATTAAAAAAAATAAAGGCATCCCCAAAATTAATAATCGACAGAATCCCTTGAGAATTCATGAGAATTCTCACGGTCTTGCCCAATCTCACAAGTGAACACTCAAATCATTGGCAAGCACAAAATTGCATGTGGTTTGGTGATATTTTAAAATTATTTAATTTTGGCCATAGATACCATGTAAAGTGGTGTGGGCAGAATGTTATGTACCTGATCTTAAGGGTTTACAGTAGCATTTTTTAAACAACCATAATTAAGTAAAATTACCTGTGATGTGAATCTACATACTGCATTTTTATTTCATTTACCTTACTTAATTTATCAATGACAGGATATTTGTGATGTTATGAATGCTTTATGTATAATGCTATGTTATACATAGATTGAATTTTGAATGTTTAGTTTCAACTTCTTTCTTTCATTTCCCTCTAATCATACCAGGAATTTCTCCCTCCCTGTTTGAACAAAAATGTGGTTATATACTAGTCATTTTAGGATAATTTCCAGTGCATCTGATAGGCTAGATTCTAGTATCTGAAAGCTTTTTCCATAGTAAGTGGTTTAGTCTTTAACATGTCACAATCATCTGTTACTTCGGAAGTATAAGCAGACATAATATAATGGAGTGTAGCAAGCATGATTCATTTATCTGAATACCTACACTGTGTAAAACTAGGAATCATTAATATTTTTGTTTGTTACATAGAACGTTTTTGTCAGAAATGTAAGCACAAGGCTGTCTTACATATTTGTGTAAAAGGGAAATTAAAGCATTCCAGCACTGAACCAATAGCTTCATTTGCTTCTGATCTTTGCAGCTTAATACTCTTGTCATCCATACTGCTTTCAACTTCTTCACTGATACCCTGTCACTCTACTCTTTCATAGCGAGTTATCTCTTTTCTGCTTCTTTTCCTGACCTCCTTCTTTAATTCACTCAAAGAATTCAATCACAGCTTCCAACAGTTATACCATAATACTATTATTGTTCCTATATGTCCTATTATTTGTTCCTATATGTCCTATAAGAAGAGATCACAAAGATAGCCAGGCACTCTTATGGCTACACATTACTCTAATATGTTACAGGCTGACTTTTCTAGATTTTGTTCTAGAAAGTTTCTTCTCTAGTTCAGCTTCACTGCTGACCTCATTATTATCTTGACTATCTTGACTATCTGGATTATGTTCCTTAACCTCCATGTAAACTACATTCTGGATACATTTTGTTTATGTACAAAGTCCCCAGCTCCAGTCTCTGAATTTACATTCCATCCTGGACACTTTCCTTGCAAACATCTGGAGTGCTCTAGTCTTGCTTTCAGACAGCTTTCAGGCCTAAATGTGCTAGGTTGGTCATTTAGACCACAACATAGTGATACAGAATGAGGAACTAAGTCTTGCAATAGACTTGGATGCAAATTTCACTCTTACATTTTCTCTGGCAACATTATTTTAGGTCTCAATAATGTCACTCATAAGATTAGAGATTTATACTTCTATAATTTTTCATTAAATCTATGGCATCATGTTTCTATAATGTGCCACTGCATTTTATGTAGAACAAATAGTCAAGATCTATACTTCAACTCCCCCAAACGTTCCCTGACTAGCCTCAAGTTAGCCATCTTGCAAAAAGATTACAAGAATCAGGTTTATCACAAAATGGCTCAACTAGACAGTCAACTATATTTTATGTGGAATTAACAGAATTAAATGGTTTTTCTTACATGTATTAAGAGCTCAGCAATATTTGGGCCTTTATCTACTACTAAGTACTGTCAATTCATCCTTGAGTTGGCAGAAAATAGTAGAGGTATGAAATTTGCTGTTCCCATTGCCAGTTCCTCTTCAGGAAATGAGTGCTTAACAGATTTTACCACTAATTGGTGTTAGAATATTATATAGTTTGATATAATACAGCTAACAATGACATAAACCTATTGACTTGTGGGTTGGAAATGAGTTGAAGGCATCCCATGGGGAAAAGGGGGAAAAATGGCTGCAAAGCAAAGTTGTGATGTGGTTAAGTACAAATGGGGACACAGCCTAACAATCTGGGTTTTGAACATAAGTGTTGTGAATGGCTATTGCTAGAAAGACTCTTTCTATGCTTAATTATTCTATATTTTATTTTTCCTTATCACTCCAGCCCCAAATGAGTCTGTCTGTCTGTCTGTCTGTCTGTCTGTCTATCAATCTATTTATCTTAGAAGAATCCTTCATATGCATCCGATGAAATAGATAATAGCCCATGAAAGTTATAATAAAGTTATTAAACTTCAAGTTGCCACAAAATCATTTGTTGCTTTTGCTTCAACAATGTGTTTTATTCTGATAACTTTCTATAAGCCTAAATTATTTTTATTCACTTAGGAAAATATTTAACATTTATTCAAATGTTTAATCACTCCGGGCAACAAGAATAGGAAATGTTTGAAAAAAAATTAACGTTAAAACCTGATTTCTGTTTAAGCATTTTGTTAAGCTTAACTGACTTCTTGCGTTTGATATTAAACTGACTTGATGTCTCACCATATTTTTCTGTTTTCTTTTTGAACCTAAGGTTAACTTAATTTAAATTTATTGACAATATTGAAATTTGTCTGCTATGTATCTCAGCTCATGTGATTATTAAATATGTAGGCTAAAGATTTAATACAACTGATATCCAACACCTCTAGGAACAGAAAGTTGGGAAAAGCTGTTATTAATGAATCAGAGATGTTGGTATTATTTTATACTGCTTGTTTTCTCTTCATGCTTTACTTTTTTTTTACGTAAACAGCATCAATATTGTCTCATATTATTTAATTTCCTTTATACACCAATACATACAAAAATAGCAAGAAATTCTCAGTGCAAATTATACACTAATTGTAACCATCAAATTGCAGCATGATCGACTATGAAGCCATTTTTTTTAATATCAGAAATGTAATAATGACATACTGTTTAGAATGTTTGAAGGTTTTTTTTTTTAATATAATACAGTCAAATAACTGTAATTGTGTAATCTTTTACAGAAGGCTTCTGTAGATGGCTTACTACTAGATTATATGAATCAAGCACTACTATACATTTCATATATGTTTCCAGGAAAGTTAATATTAAATTTAATTAGTACTAGAATCTTTTGCAATGACATATCTCTATTCCTAGGAATAGGAATAATTCAGTTTTATTTAGTTCAGTCAGCACATTTACATGCTGATTAGGAAAGAAAATAAAATTAAATTGTGAAAAATATTGGGTCTGCTATTTTCTGTTTTGTCAACTATTGTCTTATCCCTTTTCAACTTTTGAGATGGAAGAAATTATTACATTAGGTTATGTACAATTAACTTTATTTTGTTTTCATTCATATCTTCATTTTATTTATAATGAGTAAAGGGGCAACTAGAGCAAAGCCGAAATATTTCGGTGTGGAAGAAGAACTACAGAGAGAAAAAACACACACAAATTAAGACTGTTTATTTCATGGAAATGTACATTTATACTGTTTTGGGTCATTTGTGACAAAGCTAAAGGAGTGATATGTTTAACTTTTGATGCGATTTGTTAAATTCTGAATTATTCTATGCCACAGTAAAACCAGTTTACGAGAAAATCTAACTATGTGGCGTTTGCTTTTTATGAATAAGTATTCATTTTTAGTTTGTATGTAAAGAAGCATGGTTTCTGATTCTTTAGTGTTAAATTGCTTCACTTTGTAACTTTCTGGTCCATTTCTGGTGCAGGTACTTGGAACTAGAAAGCAGTGGCCATAGAAATGAAATTAAATTGCACTATCGTTCAGGAAGCCATCGCTCACACACAGAAGTATTTCCTTACATTTTGGCAGATGACAAGTGGCACAGGCTGTCCTTAGCAATCAGTGCATCACATTTGATTTTGCATGTAGACTGCAATAAGTAAGTTGAAAGTTATATTTTGTATTAGTAACTTGTAGCTGCAGTATTCAAGATCATCTGTGAATTGAAAGAACATGACTACTTTTAAAAAGTGTTTTACTTGCACTTTCTTTTTTTCAAATAGAATATATGAGAGAGTTGTGGAAAAGCCCTATATGGATTTACCAGTTGGCACTACCTTTTGGTTGGGACAAAGGAATAGCGCTCATGGCTTTTTTAAGGTATTTTTTTTTTAAATTGAAACCATGTTTTAAGTTTAAGTAGACAAGATTTTTTAGCTGGAGCAATGCATGTATTGTAAAAAAATATTTAAGCACATTTGAGAATATTATCAACTTTGATGGTGAGGCTTGTATTATATATATTTTCCTTGGACTGTTAGGTCAGTTATGACTGTTTTATGATTTTAGCTTCTCAGCTCAGGACAATAGTTGGACACTATGGGATTTTTTGCTATTAGGCCTTTTTGTTACATGTTTTATAAAGTTGAAGGTGATATGAAGTCCTTTTCCTCCTATGCTCGTCTCATCTTGTGTCAGAAGTGCAGGAACTGGGAAAGGGAAAATTATTAATCTAAATTTAAAAATTTAAAAACTTTAATAAAAGTATAGATTTATATAATTGTTGCCCAATGCCGGGCCACATTGATGGCAAAAATATTTCCGGCCAGCAAGTCATTCTGCGTGCATGTCAGTCCCAAAGGACACTGTAAAAGATGGATAATATCCTCCTATGCCAAATCTGGCTGTTGAATACCCATAGTTGGTATTTTCCAAGGCTATAAACAGGAAAAAGAAGAAGATTCCATTACTGTAGAGTGAATTTCCTCTAAAATTAAATAATTGTATTAATTGGTCTTAAATTATTAAGACTTTGTTAATATAATTTAATTAAGATTAAATTATTTCTGACTTTGTTAATATAAAGATTACCTAGTTGATTTTTTCTTTTATCAACTGAGGATGGGTGTATTTTACATATGAGAGAGTTTGACTTTAATACATGAAAGTGACATATTTTTAAAAAAATATAGAGGACTTTGAATCATTTGATTGCACCTTTTACAGTCCCTTCAACATTTATATTTTGTACCTGGTAAGACCCAGTTGTTATGTCTGGAGGACACGGATGACATGCTAAGAGGGTTTTGCTTACAGCAGGTTCAGATGAACTTGTATCAATAATCAACATTCTTAGAAGGGTTTTCTTAGTTTAAGACTAGCATCAAACCTTCAGGTCAATTGTTATAGGTAAGATTAAGGTATTCTGAGCTAAAGCCAAATCAGCAGGACCCTATTGATGGAAGCTGAATTCAGATCATACTATGACAGAGGAAGAAAGATAAAAAGTTGCCTGTAGTGGATAGCTTCACTTGACTAGTTGGCAGTTATCTTGTTAAAGTACAGGTAGTCCCCGGGTTAAGAACGCCCGGTTTATGGATGACCCATAGAACAAATTTTGTAGCAAAATTTGATTTAAATACACAATGATTTGAGTCAAATATACAATGGTTTGAGTTCATTACACTACTTATACAGTACAGTATATATAGTACAGTATATACAGTATTAGACAATACAATAAATACAATATACAGAATTATACAATACAATAATACTGTTCCAGCTTACATACTACAAATTTGACTTAAGGACAGACCTTGGGAATGGAACTTGTCCTTAACCTGGGGACTACCTCTAGTTGCACAGCTTATATGTTTTTATATTTCAAATTTGGTCACCGCCCATCTCACAATATGTTCTTAGACCTTCCTTTGCTTCTGAAAAAACCCCCCAGATTCTGGGCTTTTCTGGACTGCCAGATTGCTCCATCATCAGTATGGGCCAGCAGTGGTTTTGGATAACAAGAACCCTGACTCACTACTGATTCACTGTCTGCAGGCTTTCCTTTCCCACTTTCAAAGTGGTGTTTTTCTGCCCTTGTAATTTCAACCATTGCTGTCCAAATGGTCTACTAATGTGTCTTCCTTCTTGGCCAAACACTGCATGCTGATTGGCTATATTTCACAGAGGTGCAACACACCCCTCAGCTAAATCAATGATTACTGTGGTCTCTAGTATCTGGTACAAAATAATGTGTTTCTTTAATAATTGTATGCTATATATTGCTTCATGTATTTTTATGGATGAAATATCCCTTTGAAATCCATGCTAGATTCTGGAAAAATAACTTAATAAATACAGTTGTCTGGGTATATATGCCAATGGTTGTATATTCCAATTTACCATTAAAATCAGGTAACTTGTGATCCTATAGATGTTGTCTAATCACCATTCCTACTGTCTCTCGTCATGCCATATTGGCTAGATTTAAGTGTTGAAATTCAGTGAAAAATGGAGTTGTTGTTTTTTAAATGAAGCCTAACTTTCAGAATTCACTGTCCCCCCCACCCCACCCCCACCCCCCCAGTCCTACAAATTTTCTTCTCACATGTGTAGAAATAATCCCAGACTAGGAACGACCTGTTGGTTGCACTTGTTTCTGCACAATTATTCTTAACAGATTTATGAAGCATAATTGCTGGAGATCTTCATGATTTGGAATACAGTCCACCATGCATTCTCCTGTCTAAACCCTTCTTAAATAAATTAACTTGTTGCAATTCACCATTGTAGCTGTGGCTTATATTCTCATATTTTATTTTAATGAGTATCTCAAAACTCAGTTAAACTGCAAATTATGTTCAAATTGCTTTTAAAGGTCACTTGAAACCTTTCCTTTGGCAACTAAATAAAAGTGATAGTGAATTCACAGCAAGCAGTCTCTTCCTCATTAATTACACCTTGACATTTAATTTTAAATCTTGGAAAACGGTTGAATGCATAGATGTATCGGTATGTACATGCATAGCTATCCCCTTCTAATGCTACAGTAAATAATATAGAGATAATAATTTCATAGAAACTGTTTTTTATACAGGAGGGTGCAGGAAAATATACCTATTCTATGACAAACAGTTTTATATAGAAATATTTTGGAATATTATATTGCCAGGAAATAAACTTTCTCGTATCATTTTGCTACAGGGCATAATGCAAGATGTGCAATTACTTATCATGCCTCAAGGATTTATCTCTCAGTGCCCAGACCTTAATCGCAGTAAGTCTGCTAGTTTTTATGCCATTACATCCAATGTGATGGATCTTGTTTAATTTTTTATATCCTGAGATTTTTCTTAAAATGTATTGCTCTTCAACAAAAGGTTGATAGATTGAAAGAACAATCTTATGAATGTCTATAGAGATGCTATTTGTATTAAGTTCAGTAAGCTTTACCCTTTGGTAAATATATATAACATTGCAATTTTGGCTTAAATGAAGTGCAATGGGATCAATGTAATGTTTGTAATTTCAGCATGCCCAACGTGTAATGACTTCCATGGTCTTGTGCAGAAAATAATGGAGTTGCAGGATATTTTAGCCAAAACGTCTGCAAAGGTAATAAGCTCCTCAGAAGCTCCTCAGTGAACTGAATAACACTAACTTATTTCATTTGGACAAGAACAAAAATGGATTGCAGTGTAATTTTTACTGCAAATCTAAGGTTATTGCAAATCTAAGTAAAGCTGCTTTACCTACAAGTACTTAGTACTTCTTAGTACATTAAGTAAAGCTTCTTTACTTAGAAGCAAATTCCACTGAATTTAAAGGGATCACTTCCAAAATGTTAAATAAATATTTTTGCTCTAGGAATGTAACCAATGATTGATAGATAGATAGATAGATAGATAGATAGATAGATAGATAGATAGATAATATAATATAATATTATTTATTTATATATATATATATATATATATATATATATATATATATATAAAATAGGTGCTTATTGTCGCATTTTTTCATTTGGAATTTCAGGTGATTTACTTCAGGTGTAACATTGTTGCTGTTAGTTTAAATTGATGAAAGAAATTACATTTTCAATATCAAATGTTCTGGAAGATTATCTTAATTTGTAATATAATTGATTCAACAAATGAATATATGATTTGTTTTTAGCATTATTAAATGAAGAATTCACATACACATATATGCTCAAGCTATTCCTAATAGCTTGGTCTTCTAGGTTTAATAGTATATGATTAGGTGATTATATTTTTAAAGTTACAATTGTTATTATATATATTAACTACCTGGAATGACAGTTACATAGCATAAATTATATACCAGAAATTTGGTAAGTGCATGAAGTTTAATTGTGGATAAAATTGCTATTAAAAGGAAAAATAAGTAAATAAAGAGAACAAGTTAATAAAAGTTTTTTCTGTAAACTATATTAATTAGTTGGAGGTCTATTATATTATATAATTTAAAGAATATTCTAATTTAAATTAGAATATTCTTTCTTTCTTGTTTATATTATATAAACAAGAAAGAAAGAATATTCTAATTTAATTAACACAATGTTATTTTCAAAATATACAGAAAATATTGTATGAAATATGGGAACCATCTGGTACATATGAAAAGTAATAAAATAGATTGGTACACAATTGTACAATTTGCTATTTGATTCTTAAAATATTAACATAAGGTATAGAACAATTTCATTTCCTCCTAACAGTTAATCAGACATGCTACAAAATTTCAAGTATTGAATGTAGAGTTATTTGCAAGGTACTTGTCATAACAAATGATGTAGCATATTCAAATTAGTGGCCATAGGAAGCTATAGTATTCTTATCACCACCTCCAGCCACTGTTTAGTTCAAATTCTTCTGAAAACATATAGATAAAAAATCTGTATTTATCCCAAATCCATTTTTCAGTATAACTCACTGATTTTTAAAGGCTTGTCCCAAGTAAACATGAATACAACTGAAGATAAAATTGCTCACGAAGGGATAACTAAAGACTGAAGCAAAGATGACACTACAATCTGTTATGCAGTATGGATGATGTGTGGAACTAATAACCAGGCTACTTTCCCCATTCATTGCATAGAAGAACACAGTTCTCTTTAACTGCTTTAATTTCTAGTTTCATACTAGGATCTAAATTCCTGTTTTCACCTTTAGCAATATCCTTCTGCTAATTAAGATGTATTTCATAGTATAGTAGGCTTAATTTGTGGTGGCAAATCTTTCTATGGTTAACAAATCCCTTTCTGTGAAACATGTACGTAGCTGTCCCGAGCTGAGCAGAAGATGAATAAGTTGGATCAGTGCTATTGTGAAAGAACCTGCACCATGAAGGGCATCAGCTACAGAGAATTTGAATCTTGGACAGATGGCTGTAAGAACTGCACCTGCATGGTATGACTCTTCATTAAAAAAGCATTCAAGTACCTAATTGTGCAGAATGTTTATGCATTTTGATGAAAAAACATTCTCGCACCAAATCACTTAAAAGCAAAAGTGGCTTTTAATCATATAGGACATAAAACATTTGCAGAGTACGTATTAAATCACTTTAGTAGGCCAAGCTATGGTATAAAATCATCTGCTTGCTGTCTTGTTTTCTAGAACAAGATAAATTTGTATAAGAAGGAATGTATTTACATTGTAATTTCAGTTCTATTTTCTCTTTTCAAAGGGTCCCTCATATTTTTAGGTGAATATTTATGATGAAGTAGAGCTATTATATTCAATGTTAGAAGAACATTCTAATGCTGGGAGATACTGGGATGAACCAACATATTGCCCGTCCAGCCTGTTCTCTCTCTGGCTGATGTTTGAGTGTTTGTTTATAGCATTTATATGGCTTCCCAACTCAGAGTGTGACTGTGGGTAGCACAGAAAGAACCAATAACAAAAATAAGACAAAATAACAATACTAGGTAAAAACAGCTGCAACTATTAATAAGCAAACAGGGATTCAAATTTATTAAATGTCACCGGAAAGGAACTCTAATCATTCTAAATTAAGCACCTAAGGAAAGAGCCAGGTCTTCACTGTTACAATGAATAACAGAATCTTGGGTCAGAATATATCAGAATATGGCTGAAGGTTGGAGAAGGTGGAGTGCTGAGTGAAAGGTACTTTAATACTTTAATAAAGCAAAGAGAAAACTGTAACAAACTCAATTCATTTTAGTGCAACTTGTATAAGAAAATAGGTGGTGGCTTTAGGATCAGTTGGCAATACATACTATATTTTATGCTGTAGGAAAAGTAGCTGTATATATGTGTCTTTGATGTAAAACAAATATGTTGACCACAATTTAATGCTTCATGAGATTCTCTTCCATGATTGGGATTTGTCTACTTTGTGTTAATAAAGCAGTCTCAGTATTGTAAAGAATGCCAATTGTTCATGTAGAACATGCCAAATTTAGTGGATGACAATCTTTGATTTTACCAGGACTATGCAATTATTATTAACCATGTAAGAAAAGTGTACTACAAATAAATATGCACAATGATGCACATTTTATTTTATATTGCACATTTTTATGTTTTATATCTTATGCACATTTTACTTTATGTTGGTGAGAGTGGCTACTGTCGTCTACATCCTCTTCTACTAGTTGTGTCTAAGAG
Organism: Python bivittatus; assembly: GCF_059951505.1. Lineage (NCBI taxonomy): Eukaryota > Metazoa > Chordata > Lepidosauria > Squamata > Pythonidae > Python > Python bivittatus. The sequence goes on along the minus strand of NW_028277058.1, from coordinate 16,130,918 downwards.
ATTTTTGTTTTAGAGCTGTGTTTTATCTTCTCCAATTATTAGATGATTTCTTATCTAACTGGATGCTCACAAGAACTTTGTAGCTGCACATTTACTCCCTGGCAGTTTACAAACAGGATAGAGAGAGATAAAGACAGATATATAGAGAAAGATAAGATAGATTTAATAACTGATCTGTGGAAATCACCTGAAAATCTTTATTCAGTATGGTTTTTCATACATCAATAGTCTTCCAAGTTACAGTATTTGTAGCATCTTGACTACAAATGATAGGATTTGGAACATCTTTAGAAATAATTGAAATGGTTTATCAGAAATCTAGGTCACCTTAGAATGTGTTTTTCCTTCATAATTATTTTTATATAAGATAAGGATATGTTTCAAAGGATTCATGTCTTCAACTACCCAATTCATTAGACCACATTCTTGCAATTATTTTTAAAATAAGCTTTTGTTTTTTAGAATGGTACTATCCAATGTGAAGCATTGATTTGCCCACTTTCTGATTGCCCTCATAATTCTGCACCTGCATATGTTGATGGCAAGTGCTGCAAGGAATGTCAACGTAAGTCTTGAGATTTTTTTATATATAGTGTTTATTGTTCCATATTCTGGTATGCATAACGCTTCATTCCTATGCATTTGTCTCCGGTTTTCACTTTTCACCACTGAACCAGAGTGTAATTTTATTGTTAATGAGATTGATACCAAGTGTTCACAGTGCACATTTATAGATGTACATTAAGTGAAAATATGGGCAGTTCAGCCAAGCTTAAAGCCAAATGGCATATTTGTCATCTGTCGTTTCCAATAAGCTTCTGGTTGTGATTGTTTAGTATGTGAATTGATCTATTGAATATTGAATATTAAAGGAAGTTGTCTGGAAGAAATCTGATATCATAAAATTTAGATATCTGCCAGTTTCCACTCCTTGCAGTTGGCAAAGGTAGCTTTGTGTAGTTTTTTTAGTCTTTAATATCAAACACAATTTGCTAGTCTTTAAGGCACCATAACATTCTTTCTTGTAGTTATATTATCTCTGTGTGCATATGTGAGTTTAGAATGCTTTAGGAATGGGATAATAATATTAGTTATTATTGAAGAAAATGTTGTCCAAGTTACTCTGCCTAATAGTTTTATTTAAAATCATTCTACACTTTTTAAAAAACAAATAATTTCAAATTTATGGGGTATAAAAATACAGAAGTCTTCAATCCTACTTCTATCAAATTTAATTATATGTGTAGATGTGTATAGTTTGTGCTGTTATTAGAATTAAACTGACATTTTTTCAATGTTGTTTCTACTTAATTTCAGCAATGTGAATTACTTTCATGGTAATATTTAAATATCAATATTTTTTATTACATGTTATCAAGGGTAAAATGGTTTATATAATAAGTATTTATTTGTCATTAAATTTCTCAGAATGTTACATTTTGAATGAACATTACTTCTTCCTTCTTCTCCCCTTTCTTTCTTTATGAATACACATTATCACACATATACACAAATCTATTATTTTATTTTTACTTTACTTCTTGAATAAATCAGGGCAATTTCTAATTACTTTTTACTAAGTAATTACTAATTACTTAGGCATCAATCTTTTTCTAGATAAAATGAATTCTATATTTGATTGGAATCTGCAAAATCAACAGAAATCATACTATTACACAAAATGCTATAGTTCTTAAAACTATTAAATCTTACAATATACAGGCTCACCTCTATTTTTTCTAAACTTACAGTATATCATAGAGCCACTTGTATGTAGTAGTTAAGGCACCAAGCTAGAAACTAGGACATGGTGAGTTCTAGTCCTTAGGTATGAAAGCCGTCTGGGTAACTTTGGGCCAGACACTCTCTCTCAGCCCTTAGAAGGAGGCAATGGCGAAGTACTTCTGAAATCTTGCCAAGAAAACTGCAGGGACTTGTCCAGGCAGTCAGCAGGAGTCAACACTGTTTAAAGGCACAATTTTATATATATATATATATATATATATTTATATATATATATATATATATATTTATATATATATATAATTGCTATGTATCAAATTAAATCTTTATAATAATTACATGTTCTAAGTTGTTTTACATATTCAATAGCAATTCTGCACACTTGCACATATAAACACGAACATGATAACCAAATCAAATCAGTTTATTACAGCCCTAAAGCCAGATACAATAAAATATCTAATAGTAGAACTATTTACATACATACATTCATACATATAACAGAAAAACAATAAGTATAATAGGATTTAAAGAATAATTAAGAACAGATATAATAAAATGAAACAGAATAAAAATAGTATTATAAGAAGTTCCTAATTTAATTAATGGTAAAGCGTATCGTACAGATGGTAGCACAAAGCTAGGAGACTTGGGAAGATATTTCTGACTCCTGAAAGAAGTAACGTTAAGTAGAAATCACACTCCCTACCTGGAAATTTCTTCAAGATTGGATAAATGAAGATCTTTCTAGAGTCCTTATATAGGGAGCAGCATAGGAACACAATATTCCACAAGAAACCATTATGTCTCTGAGAAAACCGTAATAGAGTCTCATAACAGAAGCTAATGAGGTGAAATAGTCCACTCAAGGAAATGCCCATCTAAATTAGAGTGTAAGAACCAATTAGCTACATGGGTGGCAAATCCTTTGAAAAGTATGAAAAAACTAAGTTTTCTGTGATTGAAAGAAATAAAGTATTTTATTCGTGACTGACTTCTAACTGTGTAAAACTTGGCCGTTCATTTAGGTGTGCTGGATACATTTAGCAGACACCTGACACATGGTTATTAAAGTGTTTCTGATACCAACTTGTGCCTGCAATTTTCCCTTGCGCAAAGATTTGTGCATTGTACCATTGGTTCAGAAATATCAGGTGCTAATTACATATAACTGTACCAGTTGTTTGGTAAAAAGTACAAAGATAGCGATGAAACTGACAAGTCTTTTCATCTGGGATGTACCTTCACTGTAAAGTTAAAATTGACAAGGGATTTGAAAATTTCAATCTTCTTGTCAGATTAAATAAAAACAGCAACTAAACTATGGATGCTGTGAAGTGAATATGGCTGAAACACCAACTTCTAAAAAATAAAATGGATATAATTTTTACATTTATTCAGCTGTTGACTCATTTGAAACCAGAGTCTTTGGATTTAAGTTGATTTAGCTCCATTATTCTTAATGAGGTCCTCCAGTTGTGTTCTTCCCTCTGTGGATGAAGCTGCAATTCTAAACACTTTTATTTGGGAATAATTTTTATTGACAAAATGACATGGTACCAGCTCAATTATTTTGAAAACATGATTTGAAAGGGATTCATCACTTTTAGAATTTCTGAACTGAAAGTATGGTTTATACTTTGGTACAAAAATTAGTGCATGACAAGAAAAGTCAGTTATGTTTCCAGTTATGTAAAAAATCAGAATACTGCAAGTTTGACTAACAAGAAGTAGGATCTAGATACTAGCCAGTTTGGTATAGTGGTTCTGGATTAGATATCAGGAGACATGAGTTCTGTTCGTCCTTTAAGCATGGAAATCAGCTTGGTGACTTTGGGCCAGTCAATCTTGCTCAGCCTGACCACCTCAGAGAGTGGTTGTTGTGGAAAAAATAGGAAGAGGAAGCATTATGTATGTTATCCTAAGTTATGCAAATAAAAGCAAGATATAAATTCAATTCAAATGTAGGTAACCGAAGCTGGCACTTTGTTTGATCTTGTCTGTACAGTTCCAAGTATTATGTGCCTTCCAAGAGGCAGATTAATACTCAGTGTGTAAAATTATGTATTAAATTGTCAACATTATTTCACAAGAAATGTACAATTAATCAGTATAATCAAACTCTATCTTTAGCCACTCTATCAAGTCTTGCGTGTTTATGTGTTATTGTATTGCAAAGTATTATTGAAATGACGCTTTCAGTTAGGCCTTAAGTGATAGGATATAGTTGCATGTTCAAGTAAGAAGAGAAATATAAAAGAAGGAAGATGCTGTATAAAGACAAAACATCCATCTAGTGCAGTATTCAGTGCATTCTTGTGGTCAACAAGATGCAAATAGCCGCCTAGAGTCACTTATATAGTGAGATGGGCAACATATAAAATTGATAAATAAATAAATAAATAAATAAATGGAAGGCCTACAAATAAAATATGAGAGAAATAGCCAGCAACTATTATCGAGAGGCATAATCTTCCACTACTGGAATGTGTTCGTGTATGTGTTTTTAGGTCTGTGTGTCTGTTGTCAGGTGGGAAATAGATTATACTTCCAGGAAGGCTGTCTCAGTGATCTTGGTGACCAAAATTGCAGTGGTAAAAGAGTCACAGGAGTGTATCAAGTGTCACTTGCCTTTCAATCTGCTTTCATCTCATCTGTCCCACAAACATAAGAAGCTTCTTATCCCTGAAACATATATTATCAGTACCGATATTCTGGTCATTCTGAACACCAGATGCTATTTGAATAATAAAAGAAAGCTTTATGTTTTGAGTAGAGACAAGTGATCGGCCCACAAGCACAAACTGAGCTCTTAAACTCTCAAATAACTCTTAAACTCTCAAATAAACTCATCAATCTCCCCTCAAAATGCATTCCTAAAAGCCAAAATATTTTCCCAGGTTCCCTCGCTCCTTATCTGTCAACTCTGTTTTTTGCTCTTTTAAAATATAAAATATTATATTTTCATCTTTAACTCACTCAGCTGATCTAATTATTTTCAATCTTCAATTTGAGACCTTCAGACTTTTCTTAATTTTTTTTAATGCAAACATAAGCCAGTCTACTTTCTCAACTCCAACTATAAGGCTATAGTTTAAGCTGCATACTTTAAAATACTGTAAATAGATGTATTCGCATGCTCTGCTGTGCTCCAAATTGTAAACAGCAGAAATGTTGAATGGATTGCTGCAAAGGTACATAAGGATGAAACCAGTGAATAACAATATTTACCTCACCTTAAGTATAGTATCCTATTTTGGTCCCCAACATCATCAACAGCAGCAGTAATCATCATCACTGTCATCGTCGTCATCATCATCATCATCATCATCATCATCATCATCATCATCATCTAATGAGAGTCAAGATTAGCAATACACTTTTTAGGCAAGGAAATGTAGCAGTTTCTGGAGACAAGCAACCTGAGCCAACTGAAAGGTAAACAAAATTGGCTGAAAAAGTCATAAAAATGTTATCAGAAGTGACAGCATGCATGAGACTACCTGGCTTAAGATAAATACATAGGAGAGTCTTATCTGACATTCCAAAGCACTGGAAACCATTTCAACATTAATGCTTAGTGAAACAAACCAGCTAATGTATGCCTGCTTATGTTGTCACTAAAAAACTTAGACATGAAATTGAAGTACAAAAGCAAATTTAAAAAGATAAACCTAAATGGAAAATTTGCTTAGAACTGAAAGTGGAAAAAATGTGGGTATATCTGAGCAATTTGGACAACTAGGAAAAATGAAAAAATGAAATTGGACCTGGAACCAAACCCATAGCTGAAGATCAGGACGAACTGAAGAGAAAGTTGAGGCATTTTTAGAAAAAAATCAAGTGCTCTGTTACTTGCATAAGCCAATGAAAACAAAATTTGCAATTTAGAACAAAACAGTTCTACAAGAATTTTTTGCTCTAAGTACCATCAAAGTGAAAAAATGTTTTGAAATATGACAATGAAGAAATTTTGCATTTCTGGAGAGAACTGTGGGATTGCCCCATAGAACATAACAATAAGCACAAAGAGGATTTACACTGCAGAAAATGAATCAAAAGAAAAAAATATATAATCCAACATTTGTTCAGAAGCAATCAAAGAAAATCAAAAAGTAGAGTGGACTTTGAACTGGTGACTTGCATACATTTTGGCTTAAATATCTAACTAGGCTAAATGCGTGATCAGTTTAATGTTGCACTAAAGAAAAGAGTGGATGAGAACTAGAAAACCCTTCTTTAATAAAGAAAGACAAAGACAAAGAAAACTACAGACCAGTAACTTGTTTGTCTATCATGTTCAAAATGTTTATTGGAATAATAGTGAATTCAGTGTTATGTAAGTTCAGTCTTATTACTCTTATTCTTACTTTATTTCATTATAACTTTTCAGACTGTATCAGGGAAAATGTTTTCACACTGATTAGGAAAGGTTGTGTGAGCAACATTACAGGGATTGTATTTTATAATTGGATGCCATACAGTATCATTTTTTTTAGAAGTAGTATATATGGATTGACCTCAGGATGTCCATTCTGGATGGAATTCTCAGTGACAGCCCCCTCCTCTCTGAGTTGAGGTTCCCAGTCTTTTATCCTTTAAGAAGCCATTGAAAAAATTCTTTATCCACAGGGGTTTTGGGGAGAGACTTTAAAAGACAGCCACAATTCTTTTTAAAGATTCTGAGATTTATTGTTTTTAATGTTTTGGATTTATGGATGTTTTTAATGCACTGCTGTAAAGCACCTCACATCATTCAAGTAGGCACCATACAAATAATTGCAATCAATCAATCAGTCAATCAATCAATCAATCAATCAAATCCTTTCCTCTATTGCTTCCTCCCCACCATCACAGTCTTCACCAGTCCCCAAAATTCTATTCATGATTCTGCCATCTTCTGTTCCTGTCTGCACCATTTCCCACCATTTTCTGCTGTTTCCCCATGGTTCAAATGCACATCTTAAATTCTTATTTCCCTTGCTACCATTTTCTATTCTACTTTTAGTGCTTTCTTCCCTTTATGTTATCTGATCACAACATAACATGTTATCTGTTGAAATATTGTTTCTCCATTGTTCCCTTCACTTCTCATCATATTTTAGAACCTTCCATTGTTGTTCTCTATTTTCTGAATGCCTATATTTCTTCTCTGCCACAGTCTCTTTGGCTCCCTCCCCCCCCCACTACAGGTCATTTGAAGTCTCCACCCCATCTTGTTATTTCAACATATTAGCATAAGGAGCAAAGCATAACTATTGTGATGTAGGGTAGGATGAGTCAGAATAATTACCATAAAGTCAGAGTTTGTAGTTGAATGGGAATGCCCATGCCCCAATCCTAATAGACCACATTTACTCTCACTTGAGAGATTTGAAGTATATAGAAATAAAATAGAGCTCCTCTGAGGCTGCTTTAAGACATTCTGTCTGGCGCTACATATTCAGTCTTAAACTTTGATTAAAAAAAAACATAATTGCAAATGTTAAACAAATGCATTTATATAATCAACAAAGCTTCCCCAAAATTCCTCCTACTATAGTAATTGTGCAGGCAGAAATTCAAAAGGTTCACAGTTCCTTCTTGAAGATATACCTGATGAATTTTAATTGACGTATATTGACAAATTTTCTGGTATTCTGTCTATTAGGTAGAAATATGTTTGCATAATTTCATCAAGGGTGTATTACATGGCAGAAAATTATCCATATGTTGCAGCAAGTTGTAAAATATGGTACCTAGGCTGCTAATCAGTGCAAGGAACATGGATCATATGATACCTGAAATGGAAGAATGGAAATGGCTTTCAGTTGTTTACTAGGAATAGCTTAAGTATTGATATTGACCTTTAAAACTAAACAGCTAAAGGCTTGACTATTTAAAGGACTGCCTCTACTGTTATGAACCTGATCATTTGTTAAGATTTGAGGGAAAGCTCCTTTTGAAGATTCTGTCACCATCAGAGGCTTCACTTTCTGGCTAGATGGCCAGAAACCTGGGTATTGATCCCAGGTCATGGAATGCACTCCTCAGGAATTGCCTTTGGACCCCATGCAATAAATGTTAGGGAACACATAGTTCTGCCAGGCCTATACTACATGAATTTAGCTCTTATTTTACTACTTTAATTGACTTTTTAAACTTTTTATATTCCGTTGAAGTAAACATGTGAAATAAAATAAAGAATCAAGTGATTGTGGAAGCTGTAACAGTGTCTGCTTGGACATATCTGTCCCTAATCCAAGTTCTCTTTTTTCCTGAAAGACCAACACAAACTATGTGCATGGGGATCCTGATTTGTAAATGTAGTTATAGCATAACTAAATAAAATCTTTACTGCTTCTGTGGGACAGGTTATAAGAGCTATTCCAGTTTCATATCTTTTGAAACACGAGTGGCATTTGGAAGGCCCTTACATCTCCATCTGAAACTGAAGGTTTATTATTATTATTGTTATTGTTATTGTTATTGTAATTATTATCTTAGGAAATTCAATTCTTTCTGAATATAGAAAGAAAAGTATGAGTACATCAAAATAGTATAAAATTAAGTTATTTCTCTTCATAAAAGTTACCTTTTTTTAAAACTAAGCATTTTATATAACATAGGGATGTGCTCTAGAAAAACTATTTAAGGGATTTAAGTCATATTTATTACATGAATTATATTTATTTATATATTCGTATATAAATACAAATAACATCCTTCAAACATGAGATTTCTAATAATTGGTATGACAGTAATTACTTCTTTAGATTGAATTCTGTAGTATTGTGTATTACTGCACAGTGAATAGTCATTCTGAAAATTACAAATAAGGATAGTCTAATCAAGGAAAATAAAAATTTGGTTCAACAAAAATACAATATATATTTTGAATAGTTCATATTAAATCTTATTATTTAAGATTTAAGGAATTAGTCTTAGGGTTCTGGGTAACATAAAGGTGGAAATGGGTATGTTTGGTTTAGCGCACTCTTTTCAGAACTGTTTAAGCATTTTTGCACCAAAATTCAGCCATTTTGCCTCTGAATTTTTGAACTGCAATGTAAGGATTATTTTACTATCAGAAACAGGACTGAAGCTAATTTGTAGAGCACATTCTTTACATACAGTAGATGCTAGGTTTAATTTCTAGGTCTTAAATGTCTAGGAAGGATAGTCCCTGAAACTCTAGAGAATTGGAAGTAATCATTGTACAGCGTGATTGTACACATTTTTGGCTCCTAGTGTCTTTCTTAATAATGCAGCTTTCTCAGTTTGCAAGCCACCAACCAGCGGAACAGCTCAGACTAGATTTAATGACTTTTGGAGGTAAAGAAGCTTAAATATATTCCACTTTAACTACTTTGCAGAAGTTGCTGTTTTGTTAGTGAAGATCTTGCATGTGTGTTTATGCCGTTGAGAAGTGAGAGTTATGTAGGGTGTTTAGGTGTCAAATTTCTGCTTCATTCAGTTTTACTATCCACTAAATCCCCAGGGGAAGAGTCTTCAACAGCTTGCCTTTAGCAAAAACCTGCTGGGAGATTTTGGAAATGAAATTTCTGGAAGCAGCCCCGCAGCTAGTAGCTGTCACTCACAGTTTAATTCTCACAACACTAGTGCATCTGGTGGTGGTGTCACAGAAATGCATTAGGGTTGAGCCAAAGCAGTGCTTTGGAGCTTCGTGTTGCTAAGGTCACTTCTACTAAAATACAAGTAAATTAATTATACTTGACTGGCAGAGTAGCTAAACGTGGTCAGTTGAATATTGCCTTGAAACGGGAACAGGTTGCTGTAGTATCCATCCTTTGTCCTATTACGTATCATACATAGATCATATAGTCAAACATCTACAATATGAATATGTGAGAGCTTTATCTGGATTGTGTATGTTTGAAATATCAAGCGGCTGGAATGTGTACAGACACATTTCAGTTCACCCAATCTAATGGAGTAAACTTCCATTAGTAGAAAACATTTTAAAACCCTTGGAAGAAAGAACTCAAATTATAGTGAACAGCAGCCACTGCAATAAGAAATAAATAGTACTGCTTCAGTGTGGCATAGTATTTATTGTATTAAAGTAGTTTAATACTGTAGCATATTAGAGCTTTCAGCAAATACACATTTGACAACTTATTATTAGCAGAATTGCAATCTTTTATAGATTTCACTAGATTAATTGGCTATAAACATACATTGATTTATTAAAATATGTCTCGGATGAATTCCCGGATTTGTACCAAAGATATGATGACTATAATTTGTAAGTCAGATATATAAAATATAAACAGAATATATTGACTTGGACCCTGATATCTGTGATTGTGTACTCTACCAACAGAATCCTCTAGCTCAGAGAAAGAGGGGAAAACGGTTGGTTGGTTGGTTGGTTGGTTTATTTATTTATTTATACCATTTCTCCTTTCCTTCACACTGGTTATGCTCTCAGGCATATACTATGAAAGATGGAAAATGTCAAGGACAGTGTCTTTGTGTATGACACAGCTACAAGAGAAAATAATTATAAATATATACATCGAGGTCTTGTTTCTAATCAGAAGTGACCATGAGTTATTCAAATAAGCTAAAATCAAAAGTTCCAAATAATGATAGCATTAAATTCAGTTAAAATCACATGCAAGTTTTACGCTGAAAGTCAGTGTAAATTATACTAAATGATCTGTCCCCAGTGCAGCCCTTCAGGTCTTTCAATGATGCACCCATTTCTATTGTAATTGAGTCCATTGATGTTGCTGCTGGTTACTTTTTCATCTCTTTCCTTCGACCTTTCCCACCATCATAGACTTCTCAAGAAAGCTAGGTTTTTGCATGTCCAAAACATGATAATTTCAACCTAGTCATTTGTGCCTTGAGTGAGAACTCTGGATTCATTTGTTCAATGATCCATTTGTTTATTCTCAGGAATCTTCTCCAACACCAAAGTTCAAAAGCATCAATACTCTTTCTATCCTGCTTCTTTCAAGTCAGTTGTATAGTTCCACTGGGAAAACCATTGCCTGCATGATTCTGATCTTTGTAGGCATGGACATGTCACAACATCTGAATGGCCTTCATTGCTACTCTACCAAGTGATGGTCTGCAGCATATTTCTTGACTGCTAGTTCCTCTAGTATTGAGGCAGAAGTTATCAATATATTCATCATCAATTCTAAGACTGATTGCTGTATATGTTGTCATTAGTGTAGTATTTTTTAATATTTAATCTTAATACCATTTTTTCACTGTGCTCCCTGACTTTAATTACTAGAGCTTCCAGATCATTTTCAGCTATCATTATCATAGCACAGATTATTGATATTTCTTCCTCCAGTTTTCAAACCACACTCACATATATAGCAAACACACACACAAACACACACCCAATATATATTCAGTATATAGGCTGAATAAATAAGGAGAGAACATATAGCTTGCTTCCTTTGCTGACTTGGAGTCAGTCTGTTTTGCCATGTTCCATCTGGACTGTGGCTTCCTGTCTGGTGTAAAGTTTCATACAAGGACTTGAGATGTTCTGGGATTTCCATCTCTCTAAGTACATTCCACAGCTTGACTCTCTGTCTATCTCTCACACCTACACCCCCAGAATATGCTACAGAGATCCTCTTCCATTTCAGATGCTGAAGGCAGCCAATCTGGCTGGTATTCATATTGTATCTCTATTCTATACACATTAGAAGCAAATCTCAGTCAGTAAATCCTAACTACAGTACTTCTACCAGCTGCCATGCCTCACTGGGGAATCTTTCCCTTCCCCTTCAGGTTAGTTTCAACAGGTTTTTTTTTTTTAAAAAAAAGATCTTTTATCCTGCCTTTCTTATTTTTATAAATAACCCAAGGTGGCTAATACTCCTTCCTCCTTCTATTTTCCCCACAACAATAACCCTGTGAGGTGAGTTGGGCTGAGAGAGAGGGACTGGCCCAGAGTCACCCAGCTGGCTTTCATGCCTAAGGTGGAACTAGAACTCACCGTCTCCTGGTTTCCGTACAAAAAGGCTTACAGATTTGTTGCAAAGTATGCCCAACTATTGGCCATTCCAAGTTACATTTGGAAATCCAGAATACATGATATTGTGGAACCAAATTAGGAAAAACAGTCATGGTTAAAAAACTGAGGAACAGTGCAGTAAGTTAGCTTAAGAGTAGTTCTGCAGTTGTAGTTCCGAGCTCTTATCTATGCAGGCTATGGTAACAGGAGGAAGTAAGAACATAGTACTCATGTGACTGACGCCCAAGAGTAATGTTCAGTGACTAGGTAATAATATGTTCCAAATCAGGTTTGCTGCTTTTGTTATCACCTAATTTTGTGGATTAGTAAACACATATCTAAATAGGATTTTTAAATTTTTAATTGATGGATCAAGGTTAATATATACTCAGGGAATTTTCTCAGGGAGTGATGTGATGTATGATTGTATTAGAATATTAATTATATTACTTGGTAGGTGTGTTGGGGGCCATAAACATTTATTGTCCACTCCTGCAGCCATACCTCTCTGTTGCTTATTATATCATATACTTATCATACATAATGCTTTTTATTATTTCAAATTGTGTTTTGTGGACTTTAAAATCAAATGGAATATATATTGCCTGCATTTCCATTAAAACACCACAATAACTTGCTTATAGATTCAGGTTCAACAGGTTCTTGCTTACAAGTTCAGGGATGTATTTACTGCTTTTGTTTCTCTCTCTCTCTCTCTTTGCTTTGCTTTGTTTGACAAACAGAGGAAAACAGAATGATCCTAGGTCAAGACTGAACCTGATTAATCCAGTTTCCCCACATACAAATACCAAATCGTAGCTTCTAAAGAACAGTTGCTATGTTTCTGAGTGATATTTAAATGGTGTCTGATACCTAAAAATTTCTGTTAAGTGGTGTGAACATGTCTTGGAACATCATAAATAAAAAAATCTAAGTACTAAAGAATTGTTTTGTTTTTAACTTTATAGCAATATGTGTGTTTGAAGGCAAAACCTACTTTGAAGGGGAAAGACAATCTGTATATTTAGACTCAAAGGACTGTATTCTGTTTGAATGCAAGGTAAGATTACTTTTAGTTTATCTTTCCCCTGTAATTTGTTCCAACAATATTTGTTCCAATAAACCTTAAAAGGTATTATAATAGTGACACTGATGGCTTTTCAAGTTGATGTATATTTTTCCATATCACCTTTAAGTGGAAGATCCTTTTTTTTAACTGTCTGCTTACTCATAATAAGGCTGTGGTATCCAGGGAGGAGACTCAAATATTTCAGCACCTGGTGTCCTATTTTCTTCACTTGGAGAAATGTATTTGGGAGTCCTAAATACTTCATGGGATATCTGAAGATTATATCTAAAACAATTTTTAGAGTTGTTAAATATGCCATGCCATGCTATTTCCCCACTAATTATTGTTTTTAAACACTTCATAATTTCATCACATGTTCTATATAATGTGTTCCTACTACAATTTTGGCTCAATTTAATTTTTTTGTTGTTGTCAAGAAATTTGATCTTTAGTGCGCTGCTATAGCTATGTTGTTTTTGCTAGTCTGAATTTAATATATATTTTTCTTTTTTAGAAGAAATGGACAGATATGTCTGCTATATTAATTATCACATAAGCATTTTTCATGAGACAACACAAGTTCATTCAATCATTTCTCCACTTCAGTTCGTATTTCTTTTTATAGCTGCATGCAGTTTTCTGGCACTAGTTTATGTGTGGTCATGAGAACATATTTTAGATGCTCTTTCTGTCAGGCCTAGCCCAAGGAACTCCAAGAGACAATGCAAATTCAGTCCAGCTATGTTTATTAGCTACAACCTCTAGCAAGAATCTTCCCAGACTGAAACCCAGCTCCCAAAGTCAGCCAGCCGCAACAGTGAGCTAAGAAAATGTTTATCTCTCTGAGCCTGGCCTTCATAATTCCATTCCATCACACTTTCTTTCTGTCTGTCGGTCTGTCTTTTCCATTTTTCTTTTTGTATATTAAAGCACTTAATTTAATATATATGGCATTGATACATATTTAATTGAGAGTATATCCACTGAAATAAACTTAACTAACCTAAGCCCCATTAATTGTGGTGCATGTCCTGTACTAAGCAGGGTGGGTCCAGTCTATGGTTTTCTCTTCTAATAGTTTTAGATCTCTTTTAAAAGATGAGGGGAATCTGTTTTGAATTTAATATGAAGAAAATATTTGCTGCATTAATGAATTACTGAGTTTACTATTAAAGGATAATGAGATCTGTGTTATGTCGAGAGCAACTTCCTTATACCAATGAAAGATAATGTTCTAGCAACATTTAAAGAAAAATATGGTGCAGCAATTTGGCCTGGAAATGCAGCTACACTTATTATTCTGATGAAAAGTTTTGATCCATTGTTGTTGTGTGGAAGAACAGCTATAGATTCTCCTAGAAGGTCCCATCTGACAGTTCCCCCTCCCCCATTGCTCTACTGCAGTTCAGTTATGTATCACACAGTGCCCTCTCTGAACCATTTTTCTGGCAGTCTACCTCGATATACCATTTTCTTCTAATCCTCTTGGCTTTTTTTGTTAGGCTGTAGTTTTTCTGCAGTGCTACATTCTCTCTGATACCATCTAATACAATTATATCATAACATTTACCATTGAAAGTTTTTTTAAGAGCTTTAGATCTGAGTTCATAATTTGTTCAACTTTACTCTTGAATTGGCAGGAGATCTGGATTGTTGCTCTTTTCCTCTCTTTTCTCAAGCCGCAATGTTCAGTGCTGCAGAGTTGTGGATATATTTACAACTATTTATTTTTAATTAGTTAAAGACAAAAAGAGAATCTGAAACAACTAAGTTTACACATGAGGAATATAGTTAACAGAGATTCTAACTCAATATATAATTTTACATATAATTTACAGTATTATCTTAATGTATTGCTTATCATATATATTTTATCTTTCTTACTTCTTTTTTAATGACTTCAGTTATGTTAACCAAGTACCTTTAAAGTTTAATAGAGACATTTTTAAATTAGGAAATGGATATGAAATGTCTTACAGTATTCTAAGCTTTTAATGATGCACTAGAATATATTAGATGATTTTGTTGACTATTTGCCTGCATTATACTGTTGATATTTGGTTTTAATAAAACAAATAACAATAATAATAGAGATTCATTAAAAATATCTATACAATAACATTTAATATAAATACTTTGTATAAATATAATATTTAATAAAATAATAATATAAATACTATATAGAATAATATAAATTCAAACCTAGTGCTTCCTAACGGTAATTGCAATAGAATAAAATTTAGCTCCTTTTTGGAGATATAAGTGGATATTTTTCACACTGGTCTAAACATTCAGTAAACAGTAGAGTTATTCACTCAAAGCAACAGCTGTTAAAGGGACTTGGTGACAATGCAGGGGCAAAAATTTCAGTAGCTTCATTCAGGCATAGACATAAACATTCCAGGTATGGAGCATTGTTCCTACTACATTGTTTCTCCAGCATCCTATAGATCCTTTAACAGGATCTTCTTTTTTTTTTTTTTACAGGATACATAGCACATTCTGTAGGGAGGCCCTTGTTCTTTTATAGGCCGAGTATTAGGTGTAACACATTCTTTATAAAACAAGAATGAGGAAGGTCTAGGAATAGAGTTCTGAACAGATAAGATATTAGACTTTAACAACTCCTGTGTAATATTCATCATTTGCTGTTATAAGTTAAGTTTACATGGGCACTTTTCACACCAGTTAAAGCTTCTTTGAGTTCAGATACCTTTGACAATATTGAGAAACTAGAATGAAGCATTTGTATGTTTATTGGACAATTCAATTTGAGGGTGCCTAAACTGAATAGCCTCTAATGTAGTCTGAGCAGTTAACCTTGACACTGAGTTAATAAAAGCAAACTAATACTGACTGGTGAATGAATGCTTTCATGCTGAGGGGATGAAGTAGGAGATCTAATTAATTGTGCCTGTGCCCATGTGTCAGTAAAAGGTAAGATCTACCTCTGAATTGCCAAGCACCGAGCCATTTAAGATTTGTAGATCATTTTTAATAACCAATTCAACAAACGTCCACCCCCCACTGTTGATGCCTTTATTCTGGGAACTGCAAGATGTAGAGCAAGCTGTCAAGGATTAAAACAGGCAAAATTAAAATGTGAAGAAAAAAAATGGCTTATCGTCAGATCCATCCTTGCATTAAAATTACCCACTAGAATCAGCTCAGAGTCTGGGTATAGAGACAATACCTTTAAATACATCTCAGGTGAATTTAAACCTATCTATCTAAATGATAGGTTTAAATACACTATCATTTCAGGTGTCTTTATTATGTGACAGAAATTTAGAGATAAGGAAATAACATTTGCTAATCAATAGCTAGGGTCCCCAATTTTCAGTTCATTGGAGTTGCCTTGGGCATTCAAATTAGAATTTGGTCCTACAGAGATGTATGGGTGCGTATGATTAGTTGAATTTAAAAAGGGAACCTGAAATGACCAGGGTCATTTCTCTTTCAGCTGCAGTACTCTGTGTGCAGCTTATATACTTATGATAAGCAGACATACTAAAACACACATTGCCCTTCGCAATTTTTTACTTCTGTCAAAATTACACAAATGTTAGGTATGACATTTGAACATATTACCAACAGTGGGATGAAATAGAGGACATCAGACTAGCAAATCCATGTGGAACAATAAAAATAAACCAATAACACAATAATGACTTACAAGCAAAAGTAGCTTCTACCCAGATGATTTACAGTATAATCATTTATATGTGAATATAACTGGTTATTAACTGTGGACTTATATTTTTATTTATGTATTTATGTATTTATGTATTTATTTATTTATAATTATGCCAAAATGTAGTTCATAGCCAACACAAATAATGATCTTGATTCAATAGAATTACAAAATGCAGCGTACAGTGGAGTCAAATTGTCCTGCTTTGAACTGTCCTGAGTCTCAACAAATATCCTTATCTAAAAGTTGTTGCAAAGTTTGTAAAGGTAAGATAAAAGAAAAGATAAAAACTTTTGATGCCTGCCATGTTCATATAATTGTATGTTACAGTGGGTATTTTTAAGCTTTATAGTACCATATGTATTGTTTTTACTGTAATATAATAATATAATATTATTATTATTATGTAATATGCTAATTTAGCAAGTTTTTTTAAAACCTTGCCAGTATACAATCTATATGACACGTATGCACACAAATTGACATGGGAAATTTCTTGAAAGTGAATGTTGTAAAGCATATAATTTACTACTGAACAATTATTGTATAGTGGGCATAGATATAGATTCCAGGTGTCAATTCCAGTTCCTTAGTTATTGTGCTGAAATATGTGAGTTTGCTGAAGAGGTAGAAGTCTTGAGGTACCTCTAATATGATAAAGTGCATTTTCACAGAGTTGCATTCTCCAAACATTGGCATAATCATTCCATTTTTAAAAACACAGGTATGATTATGTGAATAGTAGGGATCATGTAATTCATGCCTGTTCCAAAGGTCACTGTTACAATGGCAAGCAATTCTGCTCCTCTCCTTCTATAGAAGGAGATCTAGGATACATTGATTTCTTGTAAGGCCTTTTCAGAGTCTAGTGTTATCAATGATTGGACTAAGAATCTGTAGTAAGTAAAGTCTGAGGCTATGCTTTTTTCCATGAGGAATCAAATTTGTCAACAAAAATTATCTGGAATAGAGGTCTCTTTCCCCAAATTAGTTTTACCCAGAATTTCAATTGTCAAATCCTCACATGAGCCTCAATTGTTACCAATTTGAAGGTTCTTTTCCACCCAGATGGTGATCATTATCTCTTTATTGCAAGATTACCCTCTGATTCTGTGAGAAATAGGCAGAAAAATAAGGATAATATAACTACCAACAGCAGTTTCCAAATAAGATGGTCAAATAAGTTCAATAACTTACTTCCTTCCTTCCTTCCTTCCTTCCTTCCTTCCTTCCTTCCTTCCTTCCTTCCTTCCTTCCTTCCTTCCTTCCTTCCTTCCTTCCTTCCTTCCTTCCTTCCTTCCTTCCAGCTTAAACAATCTTTATGTAATCCAGAATCTAAGTATGAATTTCTAAGTATCTATTATCACTTGATTACTTCCATTCTGTTCTTTAAAAGTTAAGTCTCTAACTAGTCAAAGAATTACCTTAAGGCCACAAACCTTGGTTTGACAAAGAATGTATAAAATCCTAGGTTCAATTAGTTACACGCTACAGCCCTGTAGCATGTAACTAATTGAACCTAGGATTTTATAATCCTAGGTCACTTTCTTCAAGATGAACTTTTCAACTTAAAAAAAGTTATAAACCCTTAATGAAATCCCCAAAGAACAAATGCAAATGGAAAATTGGGAAAAATTGGTGCAAGCTGTTAAAGAAAAAAATTCCTCTGCTGATTGCTAGTTCTAGTACAGACTAAAGCCAGGATGCACCATATAATTCCTTCTGCTGATGGACTGAGTATTTCAGTGTCCATTTTGGTGCCAGTTTAAATGAGTTTTGCCCTCCAACTGAACTATAAATTCTCTTCTTTTCTTCATGGGCCTCCAGTTTTAACTTCAGAAATTTCTAACTCCCAAACAGCTAAAAAATGGGAAGGCAGCTACTGGAGATCTGATCCCTGCACAATTAATAAAAGCTAACACAGAATATGGACTTCCTATGTTGGTCTCCCCCTTCACACAGATTGATCACTCTACACAAAAGCCCAAACACTAGTGCTATTCTCTTATGGTCTCAATCTTTAAGAAAGGTGATAAAACTGATCTTGCTAATTTCTTTCCAATTTTAAAGTGTTATTAGTAAACTATATGCTAAATATCTGAATGAGAAACTCACTGATTGGATAAAACATGAGCAAGTCTTGATTAGACCAAGTGGGCAGAACTATCAACAACAGATTAATGTATTTTAAATCATTTGGTGGAAAAAAACCTCATGCTTGAGGTCCTTTATATACTGCCTTTGTAGAGTTTGAGTCAATCTCTAGGGAGACATTGGGATATAAAGTACTAAATACATCTCTAGACTGTCATCTTATTAGAGTAATCATAATCTCCATGCATATTAAATTCTATACAAAATGCAATATCAGGAATAATAAACAGCACAATATGAATCATAAAATAAAATTATGAACAGTGAGAAATTCTTGTTTCGAAGAGAAAAAAGAAAAGAAACAAGAATAAAAGTCAGTAAAAGCATTATATATTTATTGTATGGAAGAGAAACTAGACATTAATTATAATAAAACAAAAGTGTTGTATTCACAAAATGATGTGCTAAATGTACTTTTTAAAAGTAGATTTTCTTAGTTAAGACTTTTGATTTTTATATTTAAAGTATGTTTCCTGTGTTAGCAATAAGAAGCACCATTATGTAGAAATAAGAAATGTATTGGGATTCAGATGCCCTTTGAGAGTGTAATTCAGTTTAAAATGGCCCAGGAGAAAGAAGTAAAAGGCCCATAACAAGTTGTGGACTTGCATTTTGAGGGGACATATAAAAAAGGGTAATAATATTGAAAGAAATGTCTATTCTTTAGTTTCAAAAATGTAGATCAGGGTTGACATCAAGACCAAGGCAGCAGATTAAAGTCTAGGTCTGGCTGATTACCTTATTGCTGACAGAGAGTCAGGAGCTTTTCCTGTCTATGTAATGTAATGTAATGTAATTAATTATTCATGAGTGTTGATGGACCTTTTCTATCTCCTATATAATCCTTGGACAACCTATTGTCGGGCCTCTTGGTCAGTTTGGCTGGGAGCCCAGGGATCACTGTTAGAGGGAATTTTAATATAGAAATGTTAATCTCCATTGCTTTGGTTCATGTTTAGTGGATCACTGTTTTTCTGCAACTTCAATCACTTAGAGTTTGTTTCTTTGTTTAATTTTAGGCCACAATTTTTGCTCTGAAGGACATAAGTGTTTAGAGAATTCTTTTTGCAGAAACATTGAAGAGAAGGCAGTTTGTAGCTGCCGAGATGGTTTCCGAGCACTTCGCGATGACAGTGTATACTGTGAAGGTAAATCCTTATAAAACATGGCCACGTCAGCAATAAAAATTAGCATGGAATATTGCTTGAAGTATATATTAATTCACAGCTTGTCAAAATGATGGGCTTTTTATATGCAGAAAATTTAATTTAAAGCTTATTAATCAACTGAAATAATTATATCTCAAATTAAGGTTTTATCTTCTTAAAAAGTTTGATTTGTGTCAAAGTAATAAGCTGACTGAGTTCGTGATTTATAAGTAATATATTAACACAGTAAGTGTAGATTTCTTTTCATTAATCAGATTTCAGATAAGATAAATTTATATATCAGGCCATTTTAATACATCTTCTAAGCTGTTATATCATTTTAATTAAGCTTTTAGGGTTGTCCTTAAAATCACAACATTAAACAATAGGAGTGAGCTCTCAATATTTTATAATATGCATACTTTTAAGAACAACATTATATTTGAAAGATCTTTTACAAATATTGCAACAATTATGAATGTGCTAACTCATTACATGGTTTGTTCATGTATGATATGCAGTGTACCTTGACAGGAAATAGAAATTGAACCATAGTTTTCTGGTTTTTAGTCATGGGTATTTTGCTTTAGTTCTGCTATATAATCTTTCAGAACTCTGACATTCAACTGAATTCCAATAATTATAGTTTAGATGATAGAACTAGTATTCATTTAATATTTGGCCTAGATTGTTTTAATAGCATATTAAGGGTAGGGAGGAAAACTTCTCCAAACTGGATTAATGTTCTCTCTCTTTCTCTGTTTGCATGAAGATGGGCTTACTGTAACTGGAGGAAATGTGACTGTCTTTTTTTAAAATTTATTTTTAAAAATTTTTGATTACAAAAAGAAGAAAAAAGTACATAAAAGTGGTTTAACAAAAAAGTGAAAAAATACAACAAAGAGAAAAAAGTGTTAATATATCATTATAACAGTAAACAATTTCAATTCTATAAATTCTTATATAATACACATATTCAAGTACATATATAATTTTAATAGGTTTATATGATTATCATGGTTTTTTTTTAACCTACTGTATTTTGTATAAATGAGTCCCATGCTTTCATTTTCCTTACAAAGTCTACGTTTATAGGCAATCCACTCAAAAATGGCAAGCGCAATCAGGTCTTCAGTCCATTGAATAAATGGGGCCATACATTTATCTTTCCAACACCGTAAGATCAGCCTTTTGGCCATAGTAAGGGCACAGAGATTCCATTTACGTTGTCCAGATGTCAAATTCCACGTACTAGTTATATAGTTCAAAAGAATATTATCCTCTGAAAATTTTAATTTTGTGGCACAATCATATTTATATAGTCCACTACTTTCTCTCAAAACTTGGAAAGTATAACACATTGTAGAAACATATGCTTTAAAGAGGCATTGTCCTTATTACATCTCCAGCAAAATGCTGTTTTTGACAACCCTTTTCTATACAGCTGTAGTGGAGTCCAATAAATTCTAAATATTTTTTGTTGTGTAAGTTGTAGTTCAAGGTCTATTGATACTCTTGCTATAGAACAGTGTTTCTCAATCTTGGCAACTTTAAGATGTGTGGACTTCAACTCCCAGCATTCCAAGCCAGCATGCTAGCTGGAGAATGCTGGGAGTTGAAGTCCACACATCTCAAGGTTTCCAAGGTTGAGAAACACTGCTATAGAAGTTAAGACACTCTCCCATTGTCTAGGCAATATAGAAACCTCTAATTATTTATTCCACTCATCCCTTAACATCTGCATATCAAATTGATTTAATAATAAATATCTATACCAACTAATAGTAGGTTTTTAGTTTTAAAGGATTTAGCAAATTGTAATATTTCAGAATGTGTTGTAATATTTCAATGTCTCAGAAACTGAAAATGGTGCTAGTCTAAACAATGTTGTTAACAAATGTTGTAGCTGTAAATATTGCCATTGGATTACATATGATAGATGATATTTATTTCTTAACACAGTACATTAAAAATTCATCTTCATCATCAGTTAGTCCTAAGTCATGTCCCTGCTTCCATCCAGTTTTTCCAAATCACCATCTTTCTCCCAATTTTTAGAGTTGGGTTTCCCCATAAAGTTAATTTGGCATGGGGAAAAGAGTCAAATCTTTCTTTATTAGACATTATGTTTCATAGCTTTCTAACTGATGAAATTGTTTCCAGAGATATTAGAGTTTTAGTATATTTTGATCCTAATAGTGTCCATCAGACCAAAGGTGTTATATATGTATATTCCAAAGTTGCCCAAATCAGAAAATTAATACCACTTGTTGGCTTCCAGTATTTAATACTTGACAACAGTGTTGGAAGAAAAAGTTATCTTACCAAGCCCGTTTCTGAGCCGGGAGTAAAGACACTGACGAATTGCATGAAGTTAGGAGATTTATTCTTCACCCAAGTGCAGAAGCAATGACAGCAAGCAGTTAGGTGGGCGGCCGCACTGGGCCCCATCCCTACAGTACATTATATACCTTCTGTTACATTCAAACCCACGTTAAGATGTCATGAGCTTTCTGATCCAATCAAAACCAGTTACCTTGATCTATACTCCTCCCCTTACCCAGGACCCCTTTCTCTGATGCTGAATAAGGTTCTTCCTTTCTATATGTAAACTAATTTCTATCACCTTGAGTGTTAACAGCCATATGTAAACTATCCTTTATCACTCTGATTGTCCACCAGGCACTGTCCTGATTTACATCCCTAAGAAACAAGGTCAGGACCACTTATCTTTCTTTGTGAGGGGTCATCTGAACAAGAAGAGACTATCAGGTCAAGACAGTTTATCTGCTTACATGAGTTGCCGCCTTTCCAGTAAGGAAGAGACAAACCATGAGAGCAATTAACACATCCTTGAGATTTTGAAAAGTGTTAAAGGTCACATCCTCAAGAATGCAACCTTTTGATAATCTAAAGTACAATCAACCATACCTACAGGAAAGGGAATATTGGCATTTTGCTAGGCCTGCTTTTACTTCATATTATACAATATATAAAGATAAATGTTTAAACATCTAAATGTCTGGATATATATAAAAATGTCTACATGTCCCAACCTTCTAACAACAGGTAAACATGATGATATAGCTCCAGATTTGGAAGACTGAATCCTTGTTCATTAATTGATAATTGAATTTTCTGTAAAGATATTCTCGGAATTGAAGAACCCTATAGAAATTTTCTAAACAAAGGATTTATTTTATGAAAATATTTTCCAGATATAAAAACTGGAATTCCTCTTAGAATATAAATTAATCTGGGAATAATGTTCATTTTGAGAGCATTCACCTTTCCCCAAAGGGTGAGGTTTAATGACTCCCATCTATTGATATCTGAAGAAACCTCTCTATATATTTTATTTATATTACTTGTTGCTAACTGAGTTATATCCTTTGGTATACACATACCTAAATATTTAATAGATTTGGTACGAATATGGAATTGATATTCCTTAAACGAACGGGTAACCAATTTTTCACCTATTGACATCAATTCCAATTTGGACTAGTTAATAGAATATCCTGCTATTTTACTAAAGTCATCTATCCTTTGCATCAACACTGGAATAGTAGTGTGAAGTTTAGAAATAAACAAAAGAATGTCATCTGCAAATTTGTGTTAAACTGAGTTGTGTACTATTCTGTAGATCTCCCTGTGTTGTCTAATAGCACAAGCCAAGGGTTCCACACAAATGTTAAAAAGCACGGGTGAAAGTGGACATGCTTGTCTAGTTCCTCTAAATAGTGGAAGAATAGGAGAAAACATACCATTAACCTTTACTTTAGATGTGGGTGACTCCTATAATATCTTAATCCATTTTATAAATTTCAGAGGAAACCCAAATCTATTTAGTACAGCAAACATATACTGTTTATGTATTTTGTTAAAGTCTTTTTCAGCATCTAATGATAAAATTACAAATTGTTTTTATTCAAGTTACATTAAATCTACAACTAACTTATGTTGTCTGCTGCTTGCCTATTTTTTATAAGCCTTGCTTGATCATTCTTTATAATGAATGATATCACTTGATCTAATTTATTTGCTAACACTGCTGTTAAAATGTTTGTGTTGACATTAATCAATGATATTGGACAATAATTAGCACACTGAGTATGATCTTTACCTGCTTTTGGTATAACTGTAATATAAGCCTGATTAAATGCTGGTGATAAAATTCCATTATCAAATATCTCTTCATATACTTGACAAAGTTTTGGCACCAAAAGATCTATAAATGTTTTGTACCACTCAATAGGGAATCCATCTAATCCTGCTGTTTTACCACTTGCCATTTTTAAAATTACTTGTTTAAACTCTAGCTCAGATAGTGGAGCGAGTAAGAGTTGTTTTTGTCTATTATCTAAATGTGGTAGGTTAATTTGTTTGATACATCCTCTGGTTTACTATATAATTCTGAATAAATTTTTTAAAAATGACAATATCCATTGAAGTTTTATAATTTCATCTCTTTCACCTCTAACGATTAGAATCATTGCTGTCTGTGTGTGTGTGTGTGTGTGTGTGTGTGTGTGTATATAAATATATTTTTTGCTTTAAGCGATTAGCCCAGATCTTACCAGGTCTTTCACCATTCTCCCAGTATCTCTGTCATAAACATGTTAGCATAAATTCTGCTGCTGTGGTATTATAGTAGTTAATTCATATTTCTTCTTCTGTATTTCTCTGTACAAAACTGTAGATGTGCCTGTAAATGTTTCACTTCGTCTTTCAAATCATTTTCCCTTTTATTTTTAATCTTATTTTTGTGTGGTGCATAAATACATTCTACCTCGAATGTATGCTTTGTATGCTTCCCATTCAAAAATTTGGGCACTTGATGTTTTGTAAGGTCTCTATCCGCATTTGTTGTACAAATTCTTTATCATTCGATAAGGAAATATTAAGATACCAATTTTTTGATACCTTAACCATTTCTGAAACACACATTTCAAGGTGGTTGCCCTATGATCACATTCATAACAAACATCAATGTTATATTCTTGAATTTGATGATATAAAGTCAACAATATTAAAAAATAATCAAGCCTAAAAAAATTCTGATACACATTTGAATAAAATATATATTCTCTTTTAGTTGGATACATCAAATGTCATGAGTCTACTAAATTCAATTCTTCCATATAAGTCTTAATTGTTTCTCTCACAACAATTAGTTTTGTTTTTTTCCATGCCAGTGTATTTCTCTCAAACTCAGGATCCAATGCTTCATTAAAATCTCCTCCTATTATCAATTTATCATAAATACACTTATTCAAGTGTTGAAAACATTCATAAAACGTAGTAGAAGAATCTAAATTTGTCCATAAACATTAACAACTGCTATTGCAGTCTCTGCCATTTTGGCATACAAAATTAAATAATGCCCATTTACATCAGTGATAACTTGTTGTACATTAATTGGGAATCCTTTTCGAACCAGAATGGCCACTCCTTTAGCTTTTGTTGAAGTATCTATGCGGTAAATCTGTCCACCCAATCTTTCATTAATAGAGATTTATCCTGTTCCATTAGATGAGTCTCTTGTAAATAAACAATATCTGCCCTTAACAATTTTAAATTTGCTAAAATTACATTTTGTTTTTTGGATTCTCGTAACCCCACGTTTTTTTTTTCTTTAATGAAAATTTTGCCACTCTTCAAATGGAAACTTGGTTATCCTTAGCAGTTAGTCCCCAAAGCATTTTGGGAGATTGAAGTGATATGCATGCTGGTGTGAACCAGTCTACAAGTATCTCAGCTTTTGTAAGTATGAGACATGCCCATTATCTTCCCTTACACTTCCTTTTACTAGAAAAAAATGAACAATGTATAATTATGGATTTTCTTCTCCATTAATTGCCAGTTTATATGCACTTACTTTCATCAGGTACAGATGAAAAATTAAAGTTTTAAAAACTTTTATTTTCAAGATCTGTATTAAGAAATAGGTCTAATGGTACACGGGAATGACCTTGGGAGACAGGAGGAAGAGCCGTAGCCTAGACAAAGGTCTGATAAATGGAATTGGATCCAAAGGAGGAGGGAGGCAAAAATGTCTCAGAAGGGACCCTCCCTAGTTTTTGAGAGAGTAAAAATGAAAGAAGGAGGGGTACTTTCAGATTTGCAAGACTCTGTTAATGTAACCTTACAATAAAGATAGAGCAAGTACTCCTGGTTGTATTTCTTGTCTGGACTACCTTGCAAGGCTAATAATAGCTAAGCATGACTAACATGACTAGTTTTATTTTTATGAACAAAGAAAATACATATGCATTTTTATTACTGTGCTAAAACAGGTAGTTTTACCCCATGATCAATAAAAAGCAACCACATTCTTAGATATTTTGACCACTGTAGTTACATTTTTTTTAAAAGCCATTTTATCATCAAAGAGTGAAACAAAAGTGAGAAATTGTCTGAAAGCTGCAGTTTTAATTGCTACCAAACTGCAGTTTTAATTACTACCACTTACCAATTACTGCCTGCGTCTAGTGCTCACTTACTTAGGAATAAGTATTACTGAACATACCTGAGTTTTGACCCAAATAGATCTTCATGGAATTGAACTACAGATTATACTGAAATTAGTTTTCCTGTTGAAGATTTTCCTCATCATCATAGCAATGCTTTTGCATAATTGAATGCCTGCTATTACAGAAAAAGCTAGAGTCATTAAAAAACAAAGTGGTTTAAGAGGCTTGGGCCATTTAAATAGATTCAGTGAAATCTTGTACCATCTGCAATATATTGCACTTATGATTTTTAATTTTTAAAAAGAAACGTGCATTTACAAATATTCACAATCTCTGCTTCTAAGATTAGGGCTATTTTCGATGGCATTTTCTTTCAGTAGCTTTCTTAATTATTTGGAGTCCACAAGATTGCTCACTGACAGTGGTTGAACTTCTAGATTTTCTAGATCCTTTTTCTTATTCTCCACTCATTCAATACCTTAATTACTACACCCCACAGGCTTTCTTTTTTAAAAAAATTCTATTCCTTCATTTAAGGCTAACTGTTCTTACATCTAGCTCTTTAGTTTATTAGGGGTTATGAAGAAATTAATTACAGCTTTTCTTAAAAATTGCTTTGTAAATCACGTATTTTGATTTCTGGTGCTAATTTGATGGAATTCAAGATTTTAAAAAAATAAATATTATTATAGAGAATGGCTTAAAGGTAAATTTATGTGCCAACTTCATTTGTGTTCCTTCTTAATGCAGAACAGTTGCTTCTTACATATGATTTAATTGAAACAGATTTGGTTAAAAATACAATAAACAAATTCAGACCTGCCTTCTCAATAGACTAAGAGAGGTACATGTGGAATGTGGTGGATTCTGCTGTGATCTCATTGAGATTTTTTTTCCCCCTCTATAAATTATCAAAATAATTTCACAAATATAAATGTCATGGATATTTGTTGTCCCATATTAATCAATCACTCTACTGATAATACTTAATCTCTGCTATTAATCTGTTATTCTACCAGTTATTATTCTACTGATTATACTTATTAAAATTACTAAAATAATTAGTAACAATACATATAATGTTAGAATACATTTTATTATATATTGTTATTTATATAACAATGTATATATTAAATCATAATAATAATCATAATAATAATCATAATAAGGCAGTTAGTAGTTGCCGTTCTTCATATTCGTAATCATAAACATTCTTCTAAAAGTGTTACAAGAGATGAAGGAACTTGCTTTTATGAATAAAAATGGGTGATTTGGGCTACCATAACCTAAATCTCTGCCTAGGTACTAAGACAAAGGCAATTGGTCTGATTGGAGGGAGACACTATTCCAGTCTGCATTAACAGCAGGATATTCAGCAGTGTTTGTTCATCTGGCATTGTTGTTTTATCCATAGACATTGATGAATGTGCTGAAGGGAGACATTACTGTCGGGAGAATACCATGTGTGTCAACACACCAGGATCATTTATGTGTGTCTGCAAAACAGGTTACATCAGAATTGATGACTACTCTTGTACAGGTAAGTGTTAACAGAAGCAGCTGTCCAACATTTCATTTTTTGGGAAAGATTGTTTGTTTTATAGATCATTAGCCTATAAATGTAATTAAAAAATGCAAAAGCTGATACTCTCTTTTCTTCCATACAGTGAGAGACATATGATTTAAATTTTACATTCACCAGAATTTTTTATGACATCAGTCTTGGTTAATTCTAATGTGTTCTTATGTATTCCTCTGGCTTAAAGGGAAAGGCTTGAATTTTGCACTAACATAGAATATGTATGAATAAATGTAATGTAAGGACAGAAATGTAAGGAGAGAATCCCCCTCCTTCCTTCCTTCCAAAATTTTAAGCTCTTTTTTTCCCACTTTATAGTGTGGGAGGTTGGGAAAGTTAGTCAGAATAAATTGCTTAAGCTGCCAGGCAATAAACATAAGCCTCTTTCTGTAAAAAAATCAACAAAAACCAAATAGTTGAAAACAGGCGGTTTGCTTCACATTTTAATTTTTCACTTCTGAGGAGCTCCAAAACCCCCAAAATGGGTTAAGGAAATAATATCTGGTCTACAAGCATGGCCTTATTCCTGATATAAGATAAATATGTCCTCTGTTATAGTTTTATCATAGGGCCTAGTTTTTGGTCTACACTTAGCTAGCTTGGTAAGTTTAGACACTGCTAGAATAGTCTGTTCCTACAGGCTCTCAGATTGTTTCCATGCCTGAATCTGGCGAAAAAAAATTGATGTAAAAATGCAGGGTAATGGGCAAGCAATATAGAGTTGAGTAGTTTTTTAATCAGCTTTCTTCGTGTACTGCCATTCCATTAAAAACAAATGTTAAACTTACAGAATTCTGTGTTCTCAAGTGCTGTATATAAATTATGTTTATTAAAGGAAAGTATTGGATAGATAATGACTTGCATTTCAGATGACAGATATTCTTTTGAATTATAAAGTAAGTTGCATTAATAACTTAATCAACATGCTCAGTTGCAGTTCCCAGGTATGCAATCTTTTCCAGTGTCATAACCCATGATACAAGCACATCTTGGTCAACTTTTTTTTTTCTTCTTTGTCCCCGTGATGTTGCTTTCATTTTGCCTCCAGCCATGAATGAGATAGACTTAAATTAACTTAAGTTGTACTATCCTTGAAGTAGTGTTTTCCCTCTTCCACCATCCAAGGACAGCCTCAAGATGTACACAATCTGTTACTGATTCATACTGATCCTCTTGGATATAAATCAGATATCTGCAGTGACATGAAGCAGAGAATGTTGATTAGAGAGCCAGTATCAAAGTCTAAATCTACTGTGGCTGATTTTTGATACTTGAAAAGTCAGATATGCATTGTATGGGGAAGGGCCGGGTCAAATGGGAAAATTTGTGTCATGACACTGCAACCGTACCCCTTTTGAATGTGCATCATGACACTGCACATAAAAATGTGAAAAACAAAGTTTGCTTTGTTATGTTGCAGGTTTCATTGTTTTGGTGAAATTTCTGTGGACATCAAAGAAGCCAGATGATGTATTTTTTTTATATTATCTATATTTTGCAAGTTGGTTTGTACTGTAGTTAATTTTATCTTATTTGTCAATAGGTTCCTTGGTCACCATTGTGTGGAAATGACCATGATACAAATAATGAATGCATAGTAAATTAGGTCAATTTTTTTTTTTTTGAAACAAAGATGGATTCAGTGCAGAGAGTTAGATTCAGCAGCAGTGGCAGACTGACAGTAATTTCTGGTTTACTGTTTTTCATACAAGAACAGCAATAGAACTTTCCGATTCTAAATCATCACTGGAATGAAGAAAGCAAGTGCCCAGCAGTTTATTTTCTTACATGGAAAATTTGAGTTCTGTTGAGTCCAAATATCCAGACTAAATCTTGGGCTCTAGCAGTTGGTATTATGAGACCCTGGCACCCAGTTGTTGGATCTCAGATTCCAGAAAAGAATAAAAATAAAAGTGTACAGGACTGCAGTCTGCCCATCCTGACTTTATAACTTTCAGACAAAAAGGTCTCAAGTCCCTCCACTTCAGCATTTAAATGTATATATGCTCATCCTTCTGATTTGGCTGGACAGACATGATGAGGATAGGAGGAAGGTTAGAAAGAAATGCAACCTGCTATTTTCAATTTGATACAGTGGCTTGCATCTAATTATGATAACTGCTGATGGAAGATGTCTGCAAATGATTTTAATTTTTCCTGGCCCCCTTAACTATTCCAACTGTTTTCCAAAAAAATCAGAAGTCTGGTAGCACCTTTTCTGACTATCAAATTTAATTAAAAGGCATAAGCTTTCATGATTTTCTAGGCATACAGTAAGCTTTCTTGTAACATATGAAAGTTTGTTTCTTTTAATAACATTTGTTAGTCAGAAAAAGATGCTACCAGACTCCTCCTCATTCTTTGCCATGAGAGATAACATGGTTTTCCTCCTATAATGTTTTCTAGAGAGAGCCTCTATATAAGATTGTAGGTACATAAGAGTTTGCAACAGGGGAAAATAATACAACACTGAAAGTATTAGTTTGTTGGAAATTGTTCAAAGTTCCCTAAGTCTAGAAGTGTATTCTGAATTCCAGATTATTTTCTACTAATATGTGCTATAAGTCTTGGGTAACACAAAACAATAAAACTGTTAGTTGTAAGGAGATTATCTTATGAGAAAAAAAAGGAAGTTATTATAGGGCAATTTGCTTAATGAGGACTGTGTGCATTTGCAAATATAGCAATCCACATTTATTGTGATTATGAGGAAACTTAATTTCACTTAAAAGTGTCTTTGACCTTAAGTCTTGAACTTCAAAGTGACATTTGCAGAAATCTTTCTTTAAAAATGTAGAGCAGTTTAAGCTTATTAAAGTGATTGTTGGCAAACTCAATGCACAATTCTTCATAGAAAAAATGAATTATAATGACAAGGTGGCCTTGCAAGCCAGTTCTCTGCTTGTTGCAGTGCTGCAAGGTTACAAGAAAATCAACGAAAGTCAACATGCAATATTTATGAAATTCTAATATGCAGGCTCCATTAAATCTTAAAGAGCCAGTAAAAATTAAAAAAAACTTTCAGAGTTTCTTTTTTCTTTCACTTTTGTAATAACAATAATAATAATTGTAATATAATAATAGTAATAGTGATAATAATAATAATGCATGCTGTCTCATTTCATTTTCCTTTCCAATTCTAAATACAACTGAGAACAGCTGTTTACCTAGCTATCCAATTATAAAATGACCTGTTTCTTTTTTGTCTCCTTAACATACCTACTCTCTTTCACTATTAATCAAGCTGTTCTGAAATCCAGATGGTTTCTTGTTCACTGCCAGCACAAGTGTTAATGCAAACTAAGGATTCTGTCCACTATTTCCTAAATAACAGAACATCCTATAATTCTGAACACAATAGGGAAGGTCTGGAAACCACAGAAACAGCTTTCCTTCAGTGAGTGAGAAGAAGTAAGATGGATCACTGTACTATTAATTGTAGAGAAGGAGAAGGAAAAGGATAAATGCTGCATTTACCCTTGCTTTGCAAATATGGATATTTATCTTGCTGTTGCACTGCATGGCAAATGGAATGATACACTGATGCATGTAGAATCTTTTGGACAAGGCTAAGCAAGGAACAATAACTATGCAGATATAGGTCAAAAATTGACTGCAACTTTTATTGGCTATAGTTTATATAGTTCTGGTGTGGCATAAGGCAAGGTTCTTAAGCCAGGGGCCAACTTGCCACTTCAGGCTTCGTGCTGTATAACCACTGGTCATCGATGCATTAGTGTTCTGCCTATCAAAAGTGGGTTATTACTGTAAAACTTTCAAGAGGGGAAAAAATCAGCATTGCAACTTGATCAAGGACAGCTCTCTGTAGCCATTGACTGATGCACAGCCAATCCAACTGCCATCTGGCTGCTTTTCTAGAGAGTCATTATAAATGCATAGTCAGACTTATAAGACACAGAAGATAAACACTGTTTACAATTTTTAATGATATGCATTGAGCAAATTGTTTTAGAACTGGTACTGTTAGAATGTTGATCAGAAAGAGATAATATTTTTAGGTGATTTTAATATTCAGAAGAGTTCAGAAATCTGAACCCTTTGAGAGTCTGTTGAGCAATTATCTTCAGGATGAATACCTTGATTCAACAGTTACCAGATATGGCATTATGGAGACTGGTAAACAATGATTCACCTGTCTCCTCTATCTGTACACCAATATACAGTACATTGTACAGATCACAAACAGAATGAAACAGAAATCCTAATGTGGAAAAGCAAATATTATCTGATTCATGGAAACCTAATAAGATGACTGGATAGATAGAGAGCACCATTATGTACATGTATCGTCGCTGCCTTTCAAGCTACCAAGTATCCATTAATTTAGAAAGGCAGAAAGAAGAAGCCTAGAGTTTAAGCTTTAGAACATATATAATTTCCTGACTTCTAACTCAGGTAGGTGCGGGACACCGCTGTTGTTGACAGTTTTAGTTTTTCAGAGAGTAGAAGAGGAAATAAAAGGCTCAACTGTCCTAGATGTAATCCTGACCAACAGAGATAAATTAATTGATGGATTGAAAGTGTTGGGAATCTTGGGGAAAATTATCACAACTTGTTGGAGTTCAAGATAACTAGGGACAGACAGCTAAGAGAAGTCTGTTAGGTAGGCAGCGTGTTATAACTGAAAAAGCTAAAAGATATGAAGAAATGTGAAGTCCTGAAAAACTGAATACAGAAATCACAGGTTTGAATAAGAAGAAAAAATGGGGAAGCATATAGAGACATCTGTGAATGAACAGTGAGCACACAGATAAGCTGAGATGCAAAAGGAGATATGCAGGAAATGGAAACGGGCTAATAACTAAGGAAGAGAAAAAACTGGTGCACTGAATCTGAAGAAGTGGAGTTATGAAGGCTAAAGTTCAGAATGAGGTGAGCCTTGGAGTGAGTATAAAAGATACGAAGAAAGTTTGGGAGGTATGTATGAAAGAAAAGAATACCCAGAGAGGTTGTTTTGCTGTGAGATGAAGGTAGGGAAGTAATAATGGGAGAAAAGGAGAAGACATGTTTTTAAACGCTTTCTTTGCATTCCTTCAGAGAAAGAAGAGATAGATTCCTAACATGACTTAGGAATGGGGGTGAATCACAATTCCTGACTGATAAAAATGTAGTATGAAATAAACCACCTTTGCACCTTAAACTGGAATTTATTTATTTATTTAAAAATTATGTATTTCTGTATTTATTCAATTTTTACATCACCTGACTCCCAGTGACTCTGGGTGGTTATTACATCTCAGGATGTTGAGAAAGCTGGCTGAATTATGTTAGAATCACTGACTGGGATATTTGAAAACTTATTGAGTCTCCTGTGAAGTATTGTAAGACCAAAGAAGAACAATATTAAAAGAGGGAAGAGGAAAGATTCAGGTAACTACAGACCAGTAAGTTTAATGTCTATAGTAGACAAAGCACAGAACAGATTATCAAGCAGCAGTTCTGCAAACATTTAGAAAAAAACTGGCTTTGTTAAGAACAGGTTTGTCAAATTAACTTTATTTCTTTTTACAATAGAAATAAAAAGAAAAGATATGATTTCTTTGTGAACAAGTTGGATAAATATGATTATGCAGTCTGGTGGATTTGGAATAGGTTGGACAACTGCACTCAAAGGATTACAATCTATACAAATTGATTGTGCACTGTCCATGGTCCATTGTACTTCTGCATCTTATCAATGCCCTGGAAAATGAAATGGAAGGAATGCTATCAATTTGCAGCTGCCATCAAACTGCAGGGATTTGCTAATACCTCAGAGAACAAAATCACAATTCAAAATGACCTCAACAGGTTTGAGCATTGGCTCAAATCCAACAAAATGATGGTCATTGTGACAAGTATAAAATCTTGCATCTGGGTAGCAAAAGTCAGATCTCTAGATACAGAAACGGGTTCACTTGAATTGGTGGCAATGCATCTGGGAAGGATCTAGGAGTACTTGTAGACCTCTAGCTGCACATGAACAAGAAGTGGAATGCAGCAGTTAAAAAAGCCAATGCAATCTTAGGCTGCATCAACAGAAACAATGAACCTAAATCACATAAGGTGGCAGTTCCATTGTACTCTGCATTGTGGTTGGACAAGGACCAATGGGTCAACATTAAGAAAGAATATTCAAGATGAATGCTAAGAAGAATTTCCTGATGATAAGAGCTATTAAGCAGTGTGATAATCTGCCTGGAACAGTAATATATTTTCCCCTTACAGGAGATTTTCAAACAGGGACTGGATAGCAGATTGCCGGAGTTGGTTAGTTAAATTACATATGAGATGTCTCCCAAGTTCATACATTTTATGACTCTGAATTTTAATTTATGTTTAATAAACATGAAAAAAATCACTTGATTTATTGTAAGTCATATTTTTTCTGGTGTCCTTAAATTGGAGTGGAGTTGGAGATCATACTTGTCCATGTAGTTTTGGGACCTCGGGTACTGTATTTCTGACTTAAGCCGCTTAGACTTTTAGCTGCACTTGAGTGCCTTAGTATACAAAAGGCACTCAAAGGTTAGTATTGTAAAGATTTGTATAATCTTATACAAAAGTTTAGCTTTATAGCCTAGGTAGCCTGAAGACTAGGAAGTTGATTATGGCTTGATACTCAGAGGGAGAAGAGGTACAAATAAATCTGCTCTATGGCAGTAGGAGAGTTCATTAGAAGTCAAGTTGATTGTAAGCAAACTGGTATGCCTTTCATCAATGGATGTCCTAAGAAGACTAGTAGATGGCCTTTGGCTTTGTTCCTGCTTGCTCCTGGCTCATGCACAGCTGACAAATTGCAGAAGCCATGGAACATAATTTCTGAATCTGAATAATGGAGAGCTATGACTTCTGACTAGTAGGCCTACAGTAAAATGAGATTTTCCAAATTGGAGTACCTGAATTTCCTTATAATTGGAATGACCTTCATGGCCTTGTTGGGCTCCTAGGGACATAGCAGTTGGCTCTTTGTTAAGGACTGTTAGATGCCTGATATGAACAAAAACAAACTATACTATAAGTATGCTTTCAGTGATCAGTGCTGTTTCTCTTATTTTTTAAAAATAACATATGCATATTTGTAATTTTTGAGTTTGAGCTTTTAAAAAAATTCTAAGATTCTGTTTATGAATTTATTGACAATTGCCTCAAGGGCATGTTGAGAGTAGCAGCAATCCCAAAATATATAAAATAATTACATATGCAGTGAATTTTATGTTGAGAAGGAATGACTCATGAAGTATGTGAGATTACACAAATTGATATTTATATAACATTCAGCTCTGAGACAGTGCACGAGAAAATAGTGGGCCGGCTTTAACATTACATTTGATTATCAATCAGTAAAGTCCCCTTGTTAAAGCACCAGTTTTTATTGGCATCTTTAAACACAGACACATTATTTAATTTGTATAAAAAAATGTTGGCATATTATAATAGTACAAATCAACAGATGCTTGTTCAGTGCTATATCATGAAAGCATCATGAAGCAATAAACAATGGTGTGTCTTCAGCTGAACTCAAATTGACAGGCTTTGTTCTTTTCAAAAATATTTGCTTTACTTAACATTTTTTTATCTTTTTCATTTCCGTGTGGAGTTCTTGCACTGTATTCATATCCTTAATGATAGTTAAATGAAAATAGATTATATCTAATTAGCTTACAAACTGGTGTTAAAATTAGAAGAAGTTGATAAGGAACAATGAAAGCTCAGCTTACACAACCTTCCACAGTATTTGACTTTAATTGGACTTCAAGAAATTAGTATCTGAACAGGGATATAACATATACCAGAGGTTAAAGATTGAACTAACAGGATAAAAAGCAAAGGTTCCTAAAGTGATCACCAGGGGAAAATACATTGTCAGTAGTAGTAGTTATAGGAGATAAATTATGTCATTTGCTCTGTTTCATTCCACTGGTCAGAGAGCCTTCCACCTGGAACATACATTTAGCTTTGATATTTAGAGTTTTAGAAAATTATCCAGAGCTTCATAACAAAATTAAAGGTTACGTGAAGAGCAACTTAACTCTGCATTGACAGATAGCTCATCAAATAATGCACCAAGAGAGGCTAACCATGTAAAATGATTACATTGAAAAATAAAGAAAAGCTTTTATCTAGTGCTGAAAGGATGACAGAATTGGTGTCAGTTGTACTTCAGCTGGGGTTCTACAATGCATGCATGATTCAGTCATTATGTACAGGAATCACGAAGAACAACTGTAGCCTAATCTCCTTGCCTATACAGCTCATACTGGGGAGCATCCAAGGTTGGGACACCAGTGCGTTATGCATGGAGTCTTCATTCTGGACCTATAACATCTATGGGAAGGGGATATATAGGAAGGGTATATTGATGTTTAATAGTCATTTTTAAGTTCAGCAAACAGCAGCATCTCTCATCAAATGTCTTTTCAAAAGGGATTCTAGTTTCCACTGTAGTCTCTTTGTAACCAGACTCTATGTCTTGTCAAAACAGAAGCAACCTGAACAAGTGGTCTCAGGTGTAAGAGAAAACAAAGCAAAGGTGTAAGAGAAAACAATATCCCCTATACTGTAAAACAAAACAAAACCAGATACTGATATTGTTGAAATTTGAAACTCATATTTCTCTATTCCAGAGAAGAAATGAGGGGGAAAATATATAGATTTAGAAATAATGTACAATTTCTATCAGTCGTTCTCAGAGATCCAGGATACCAGTTTGCAAGTTTAGGCTCGATCCAAGCAAGGTGGAGTGACTGTGGATTCAGAAGCCAACTTATTACAGAAATGTTCCATGTTTAATTCTAGATAGGATGCAGTTCCCTGGGCCAACCTGGCTCTTAAGGTGGGATCCTGCTGAACTGGTGGTTCCTGTTTCAAGAGCAAGTAGAAGCATTTGCACAACTTCATCTGGTACACCAGTTATGGCATTTCTGATCAGAAGGCTCTGCCTACAGTTGCTCATACTTTGCTTATCTCTTGTTTGGACTACTCCAGTGTGTTCCACATCAGGCTGCCCTTGTAATTGTATTTGATTACATGTAAAATTCAGTAAAAAAAAGTATTTCATCTCAGTTTTAGTATTCTTACTGATAGTTTGTCTTATTCTGTATTTTTTGTTTTTTCAGTTTCATTTTCATTAATTTCATTTACTGAAGTTTCTTGGTTGTTGACCATAATGTGTTCATTTATAAATAATATTTTAAACAAATAAAAAAGCTTAAATTTATTTTTAGTTAATAGGAATCTAAAAGATATGATAGATAGCTTTGCTATACTCTTAAGTATAGGTATGGGTTATGTCTTGTACATTCAAGTGGAATGTGTAAATATATTATGCGCAAAGAAAATTAAATATACAGGATACATATTTATGTATATTTCCAATGATTTTTAAATATGATTGTTTTTATCATGGAAAGCTAATGAAATCCAGGCATCAAAATGAAAGACATAAGAAGAAGTAAAAACTAATTCCAAAATATTTTACTTCCTTAATTGGTTATTTTTAATGGGTCAATGCTGAGCATCTATTAATGTTATTAATCACACACTTTACCTCCATACTTTTGCTGTGAAGTTATCTGGGAGTAGTGCTGGCTTGAAAAGTTTATTATTAATGCTGTGGTTTTGAAAGTAAAGTGAGTTGATGATATATAGCTAAAATCCTTACTAAAGAAATAAGTTATTCACAGCTTCATGATTTTACAATTTAACAACTTCATAAATCACCGTGTCCAGCCAATCGTCCATCTAGCATTCTTGTCCTTAGTTCACCATCCATTTGTTTTTTAAAATGACCAGAGAACAGTCATTAGGCATACCAGGAGCACAATTGTTCTTCTGCTCAATTAAAAAGAAAAAAAACTCAGCAATATGCAAGGAAGGGAAAAATCCAAGGAGCTAGAATACAAGATGAGGCAGAATTCCTGCTAGTGTTAAACCACCTTTCTCCAAATTCCAGCATTATAACAACAAAACTATTTTTGCAGTCATTCTTCCTGCTGAGTTAATTGGCTCAGCAGTCAAGCAATGACAAAGCTTAAATGCAAGGTACAACATCTCACACATGCCGTAGGTCTGTGCGAGGTTTCAGTCAATCAATCACAAACCTATATTATGGACTTTAAATCAGAAAACACTATATATAAATACATATACTATATATATATATATAGTATATGTATTTATATATAGTGTTTTCTGATTTAAAGTCCATAATATAGGTTTGTGATTGATTGACTGAAACCTACAGACCTACATGTGTGAGATGTTGTACCTTGCATTTAAGCTTTGTCATTGCTTGACTGCTGAGCCAATTAACTCAGCAGGAAGAATGACTGCAAAAATAGTTTATATATATTATATAATATATATATATAAAATATATATTATATAATTTATATATATAAAAAGATAGACAAGAAATACAATAAACATAACATTAATACAATAAAAATAATATATATAATAGTAGCATTAATCTTCAGTCATAGGTGAAATGAATAGAACAAATAGAGGTAAAGAATTGGATGACCTGGGAAGATATGTCAGAGTTGAGGAAATGACAAATATACATTGTATTTTCTCTCAGGATGTTTTAGAATGGGATAGATGAATGTCATCTGAGATTCCCTGTAAAGAGAGTAGCTGAGGAACATGTGGCTCAGGGACTCCATGGAGCTGTCCCTACATGGGGTTATGTACTGCTATAGAGGGGAGATCCACAGGACTGCAGAGAGTAGCACTTCTAAACTCGCCAAGGTGAGATTTCAGTTAGAATGGAGAAGAGACAGGGTGATGGCACATGCCCATTTGAAAAAAATCCATGGATACCCATGGTTGGATGCTAGATTTAGACTGGTTTGGAAATCCACATCCCAGATAGGCTGCTCAAGATGACTACTGCTATATTCAGACCCTAATGGGCAGACAACGAGAGGCCCAGCATGGCCAATGCAGTGGAAAATGCTGAAATTTTAATGGATTTGAAATAATCAGGTAAATGGAATCGCCTTGATTTTAGTTCTCCTATATTGATTGCCATTCAGGATTCCAGCCCAACTCCACTTGATGGTTTTGAGTTTTAAAAAGCTTAGTAGCCCCAGGTGCCAACGTATCTCCAGAACTATCTTTTATGCATATTTTCTCATGTCTTCCCATGTCATCTTGCCAAGTCTCTCTGCTTAATTCTACAGCATTGCTAGCACTCATGGTCTATTGCAAAGGCATCTTAGATGTTTTATAAATGAATCAGTGAAATTCACAGCTTTAATGGTTTTCTATAGCAAGGATGAATAACTTTTGTTTTGACTGAGATCTGCAATTAGTCCTTGAGTGATGTTTCAGAGGCTGCGCTTCAAAAAGGACCAGGGAAAAGGTGATCCCAGAATAAAAAGTACTCAAATGAATTTAAAATGTACATTCAATTTAGTTAATTAAAATAACTCTTAAAATTAAAGATTGTTCATATGAATACTGCCCATGAATTTAATGACTTCCTATTTTTGTCACTTTAGAAATTGTAATTTTTTTGAATATTGTAATTCAATAGCAACTTTTGGAAAAATTAGATGCAGGTTGTATTTATAAGATGGTGTCACATTAATCTGCAGACTATAGTTTTTGGGTATTGTGCCAGAATCCGATCTTACAAATGTATATAAAGATTATTTTGAAATAATTATTTTTTGATGGTGTTACAGTTCACTAGGGGAAATTATTCAAAGTGCCTGCATAAAGTAATATGCAGAGTACAATGAATATTATATGTTTAATGAATAGAACCACAACATTAACTTCACAGCATTATTATTATCTTCTGTATCATGAAATTAATGAAATGTGCTATCAACAAATACTGCATTTAAATGTATTTAATTACATATATTTGTTTCGAATTTACCTAATGCCAAGTTAAAACACAGCAAAAAAACTCTAAAAAAATTGTTATGACTTACGCATTAAGAACTCCTCCCTTATTAAAAAAAATAATGATAGATTAAGTAGCTTTCTTAGGAAAGTAACATATGATGCTATGAGATGGATAAAAGAACAGAATATAAAATAATTGCTGACTTTGGGTCTGAAAATTGATAATGGCAATTTTGGTAACAATAAAACTATTGCTACCTGAAATTTTTAAAAAAGCATATTTCTCCCAGGATTCAATTATGACAATATAGTTATAAATGGTTGTTCTCTCTTTACATAATACTGAAGAATTAAAACACAGGCTTAGTTGTTATAATACTTGCTTCAGGGAGATATGTATATAGAGAGAAATAAATCATTTTTAAAAACAAATTCCTAACCTTTTTATTCCCAAGGTTGTAAACTATTGTGTGTCACTTTATTGTTTTCTTTTCTTAATAAGTATTCTCCAACCTGAGAATAACTGGAATTTTAATTTTACACATCCGGACTGAAATCAGGTTAGGGGAGGCTACAGTAGTGCACCCCAGGCCTACCATTTCAAATCTCAGCAGGGCCTTTGTTTTACTTGTATAATAACTAACTGAAAGGCTACATCTAGATGCAGACATTAAATACCCATGCTAAGAGCACAAGACCATTTACTGCTGGCCCAAGGACTCTAGGAGACAGAATAAATTATGTACTCTTCTGAGAAAGATATGGGCTCCATGTCCTTTTTGATATTTTCATTAATAATTATATATCCTAATAGATATTTACTATTATGTGAAATAGAATTGAATGACAAAAATGAATGCAATTACATTTCAGTAACATTAAGATAATGATACCATGCACCTAAGTCTCTCTGTTTAATTCTACAGCACAACTGATTCTCATGGTCCTAATTTGCAAAGTTGTAACTATTGTTGGTTTCCTACTAGTCTAATCCTCTGTAAACGCTTCTTCTCTCTGCATGGAGTAAGTCTGTGGAAGTGATTCCTGCTGGAGGTCACTAAGTTGTACATGATTATTGCGATAGCTAGATAATTTCATGAGTAAGTTATTCATGCTGAGTTGAGAGCAATTAAATTTTATGCTTCAGGGATCAAAAGCAGCAGCTCCT
The DNA here is from genome assembly GCF_059951505.1 of Python bivittatus. Lineage (NCBI taxonomy): Eukaryota > Metazoa > Chordata > Lepidosauria > Squamata > Pythonidae > Python > Python bivittatus. The sequence continues at coordinate 16,090,031 of NW_028277058.1, read as the reverse complement.
TAGTATATTTGCTGAAGACTTAACAACAAGTCTTCTGGACACAACACTCTATCAGAAAAAAGATCAGAGATCAAATACTGACCCAGTTGAGACCTCATGTTCCAATTTTTTAAGCTGTTGTTTAGGAGGATAAAGAATAGGCCGCAAAACCTGGATGTCTGCTAATGGCTGCAAAGAGTTCGATTATTCTATATCAGTTTTTGCTGCCTACATCTGGCAGCCCCTTCATGGGGTGAACCACAAGAAAATACAACTCTTTTCATACAGTAGATTTTTTAAATATATGAAGGTTTTAAAATTATTTTAAAGCAATTATTTTCAAACATATTTCCTTAAATATTTCCTCCTCTCCTTATTGTCAAAAGTTTGCCATGCTTCTGCTACTAAACCTTTGAATACTATAAACCACTGTTGTCCAAACTTGGCCGCTTTAAGATGTTGTTTAGTCGTTAAGTCGTGTCCGACTCTTCGTGACCCCATGAACCATATTGCGCCAGGCCTTCCTGTCCTTCACTGCCTCCCTGAGTTTGCTCAGTTTCATGCTCATTGCTTCAGTGATGCTATCTAACCATCTCATCCTCTGCCGTCCTCTTCTCCTTTTGCCTTCAATCTTTCCCAGCATCAGGGTCTTCTCCAAAGAGATCTCTCTTCGCATTAGGTGGCCAAAATATCTGAGCTTGAGCTTCATTATCGATCCTTCCAATGAGCAATCAGGGTTGATTTCCTTTAAGATTGACTGGTTTGACCTCCTAGCAGTCCAGGGGACTCTCAAGAGTCTTCTCCAGCACCACAGTTCAAAGGCATCAATTCTTCGGCGCTCGGCCTTTTTATGGTCCAGCTCTCACAGCCATACATTACTACTGGAAAAACCATAGCTTTGACTATGCGGATCTTTGTCGGCAAGGTGACGTCTCTGCTTTTTAATATGCTATCTAGGCTTGCCATAGCTTTCCTCCCAAGGAGCAAGCGTCTTTTAATTTCATGGCTGCAGTCTCCGTCTGCGGTGATCTTGGAGCCCAAATAAATGAAGTCTGTTACTGCTTCCATTTCTACCCCTTCTATTTGCCAGGAATTGATGGGTCCAGATGCCATGATCTTAGTTTTTTTAATGTTGAGTTTCAAGCCAGCTTTTGCACTCTCCTCTTTCACCCTCATCAAGAGGCTCTTTAGTTCTTCTTCACTTTCTGCCATTAGGGTGGTATCGTCCGCATATCTGAGGTTGTTGATGATTCTCCCTGCAATCTTAATTCCGGCTTGTGATACTTCCAGCCTGGCATTTCTCATGCTGTACTCTGCATATAGGTTAAATAAGCAGGGTGACAGTATACAGCCTTGTCGTACACCTTTCCCTATTTTGAACCAATCGGTTGTTCCATGACCGGTTCTAACTGTTGCTTCTTGGCCCGCATACAGATTTCTCAGGAGACAGGTAAGGTGGTCTGGTATTCCCATCTTTTTAAGAATTTGCCACAGTTTGTTGTGATCCACACAATCAAAGGCTTTTGCATAGTCAATGAAGCAGAAGTAGATATTTTTCTGGAACTCTTGTGCTTTCTCCATGATCCAGCGAATGTTGGCGATTTGATCTCTAGTTCCTCTGCCTCTTCGAAACCCAGCTTGTACATCCAGTACTTCTCGGTTCATGTATTGCTGAAGCCTAGCTTGTAGGATTTTGAGCATAACCTTGCTAGCATGCGAAATGAGTGCAATTGTGCGATAGTTTGAGCATTCTTTGGCGTTGCCCTTCTTTGGAATTGGAACGTAAACTGACCTTTTCCAATCCCGTGGCCACTGTTGCGTTTTCCAAACTTGCTTGCATATTGAGTGCAGCACTTTAACACCATCATCTTTTAGTATTTTAAATAACTCAGCTGGAATACTGTCATCTCCACTAGCTTTGTTGTTAGCAATGCTTCCTAAGGCCCACTTGACTTCACTCTCTAGGATGTCTGGCTCAAGGTCAGTGATCACACCAGCGTGGACATCAGGGACATTAAGATCTTTCTTGTATAGTTCTTCTGTGTATTCTTGCCACCTCTTCTTAATCTCTTCTGCTTCTGTTAGGTCCCTGCCTTTTTTGTCCTTTATCATGCCCATCTTTGCACTAAACGTTCCTTTCATATCTCCAATTTTCTTGTAGAGATCTCTAGTCTTCCCCATTCTATTGTTTTCCTCAATTTCTTTGCATTGTTCATTTAAGAAGGCCTTCTTATCTCTCCTGGCTATTCTCTGGAAATCTGCATTCAGTTGCTTATATCTTTCCCTTTCACCCTTGCTTTTCGCATTCCTTCTTTCCACAGCTATTTGTAAAGCCTCATCAGACAGCCATTTTGCTTTCTTGCATTTCTTTTTCTTTGGGATGGTTTTAGTTGCTGCCTCCTGTACAATGTTACGGACCTCCGTCCATAGTTCTTCAGGCACTCTGTCTACCAAATCTAATCCTCTAAATCTATTCATCACCTTCACTGTGTACTCACAAGGAATATGATCTAAGTCATACCTGAGTGGTCTAGTGGTTTTCCCTACATTCTTCAATTTAAGCCTAAATTTTGCAGTAAGAAGCTCATGATCTGAGCCACAGTCAGCTCCTGGTCTTGTTTTTGCTGTCTGTATAGAGCTTCTCCATCTTTGGCTGCAAAGTATATAATCAATCTGGTTTCGGTATTGACCATCTGGTGATGTCCATGTGTAGAGTCGTCTCTTGTGTTGTTGGAAAAGAGTGTTTGCTATGACTAGCTTGTTCTCTTGACAGAACTCTATTAGCCTTTGCCCTGCTTCATTTTGTACTCCAAGGCCAAATTTGCCTGTTATTCCGATTACTCCTTGACTTCCTACTTTAGCATTCCAATCCCCTATGATGAAAAGGACATCTTTTTTTGGTGCTAGTTCTAGAAGGTGTTGTAGGTCTTCATAGAAGCGATCAACTTCAGCTTCTTCAGCATCAGTGGTTGGGGCATAGACTTGGATGACTGTGATATTGAATGGTTTGCCTTGGATACGCACTGAGATCATTCTGTCGTTTTTGAGGTTGTACCCCATTACTGCCTTTCCCACTCTCTTATTCACTATGAGTGCAACTCCATTTCTTCTAAGGGTTTCTTGCCCACAGTAGTAGATATAATGGTCACCCGAATTAAATTCACCCATTCCCGTCCATTTCAGTTCGCTGATTCCCAAGATGTCGACGTTCAATCTTGTCATCTCATGTTTGACCACATCCAGCTTGCCTTGGTTCATAGATCTTACATTCCAGGTACCTATACAATATTGTTCTTTACAGCATCGGACCTTCTTTTCGCTTCCAGATACATCCACAGCTGAACGTCCTTTCGGCTTTGGCCCAGCCGCTTCACTCTTTCTGGAGCTACTTGGAAATGCCCTCCGCTCTTCCCCAGTAGCATATTGGACACCTTCCGACCTGAGGGGCTCATCTTCCGGCATCATATCTTTTAGCCTTTTAACATTGTCCATGGGGTTTTCTTGGCAAGGATACTGGAGTGGGTTGCCATTTCCTTCTCCAGTGGACCACATTTTGTCAGAACTCTCTGTCATGACCTGTCCGTCTTGGGTGGCCCTGCACGGTATAGCTCATGGCTTCACTGAGTTACGCAAGCCCCTTCGCCACGACAAGGCAGTGATCCATGAAGGGGGCTTTAAGATGAGTGGACTTCAACTCCCAGAATTCCCCAGCCAGCCTGGCTGGGGAATTCTGGGAGTTGAAGTCCACTCATCTTAAAGCGGCCAAGTTTGGACGACACTGCTATAAACAGTCAGGGGACGTGTTCCAAAGCCCACTCTTCATTCATGTCAAGTGATTTTTTAAGCTTTCTTGGACTTTAAATTTCTTCTGAGTGCCTCTAAAATATATATCCACCACTGTCCTATTGTGGTATATTGAGGAAAACATTGGTAGCAGTAGGCAAGCAATCTCTGAATGAAATGTGCCTGTTGTAACTGATCTTCCCTTTGAAGAATCTCTGACAAGCCTCAGCAGAACTCCAGGGTTCCCTGAATCACATTCTGAAAGCTAAAATCTCAAGCATCAATGTAGAGGCATAAAAGGAGTTTTCCTGATGTATCTAAGCTGTCTAAAATTATATTTGTTCTATATATTTTAAAATAATGTCTAATTAGCAACTAGATCAAGGTTCCTCAACCTTGGTAACTTGTGGACTTCAACTCTCAGAATTCCCCAGCCAGCCAGTCCAAACAGGTTTGTGGTCCTGGATTGGTCAGCTTTATTTGAACAAGTTGAGACACAAAAACTGCTCTTAATGTAGAAAAGGAGTTCTAGTGATCTGATGGAGGCTTCTATATTACATAGAGACATGGGGGCCAGGACAGTAATCAAGCCCATGCTATTGGTGAATGGTGTTTTGGTGAGCCGCTTTGTGTTAATTGATTAGGAACAGTGCTTTTTAATTTAAAAAAAAAACATAGATTATATTTATATTGCATTTTAATTTCTGTTAGCCACCCAGAATCACACTGGTAAGATGGGTGGCCATGTAAAATGATATCTATCAATCAATCAATCAACTGTATTAAAATTTAGATTTTAATATTTTAATTTAATTAATATTTAAAATTTTTAAAAATTGTATTAAAATTTAGATTTAATACAAGATTTTGCTGACTTCCTGGCTGTGACGAATGAAGTAAAAAATTATATTTGTAATCTAGACATATGTGTATAATTTTAAATTTTATATGTTATATCTTGGATTTTATTTTTTGTGCTTTTAATATATTGAATTGCAATGTGAATGTGCCATACGATCGATAGATAGATAGATAGATAGATAGATAGATAGATAGATAGATAGATAGATAGATAGATAGATAGATAGATAATAGAAGTTCTTGGCTTCCTCTCCATGTTATTACATGATCCAAAGTATGGTGTAATTAATAATCATAGAAAACAAAGGATAGGTAAACAGGTTGATTCTTTTACTATTAACTGTAGCTGTCCATATCTTTCTATTCTTGCAAAACATTCTACTACCATAGCCATGCACAAATTCCTACACAGCTTTTCTCTCTTTTTCAGGATCTCATTAACTCAGTCCAATTGCAACTTTCTCTATTCTCCCTTTCCTCTGGATCCAGTCACTCATCCTCATTCATTATCTCTGTGTGACCAAGCCACCTCAACATACTTCTCTCATACTTCACATACACAAATGTGTGTATGTGTGTGTGACATACCCAAATTTCATACAAGAAAGCGGGCAGCAGCCATTTTCATTTTTATACCCATGTACAGTATTCCTTGTATTACACTACTACTTTTGATAAGCATTGGCATGCCTTAAAATTTTTCTGTTTTCCAATTCTAGTAAACATTTTACCAAGGTATACAGATTCATTTACTGTTTATCTTACTTATTACTTCTCAGTATCCCGCTTTTAAGTCATAACTTTTTATTGGAAAAAATGCTTTATTCTTGTTGTCATAGAAATATTTTTATTTTTCATGATCTTCTCAATGTTTGCCATTGGCTGCCTTTCTGAAATTACTCTCTTTTTAATTTTTTTATTTAAATTTCATTTTATAATACATAAACCAAGAAAAAAATAGTTTCACAAAATAATTTCCTCTTTACTTCTCCAGCTCACTGTCTATCTATTCTTACATATATTTCCACTTGCTTAACTATTTTGTTCTAAAACTGTTAGTGTTCCCTTGTCTTCTGCAGTTTTAAACAGTATATTTAATATTTCATTAGTGCCTGGTGCTTTTTCTATTTGACAGCTACTGCTTGTCCAAAAGCCATAATAAAAATTGGTTCATTTGCTCACATTGAATATAGTCTTGCTTTGTAAGTATATTTGTTTTCTGCAAATATTTCTGCCATTCTAGAATTCTGTTTGTAAAGTGTTCAACATAGTCTTTCTATTTTCCTTTAACAACATTTGCTTCTATAAGAGCTCTTTTGTAAATTTTCTCGAAACTACTTTAGCTATATATTTTCTTGCAATTCTGTTAAACTGCCTCCTAGATTACTGCATTTATCCAGCTCAAATTCATGACATTTCAGGTTCCTTTGTTTCTCTAATTTTTGCATTCCAATCCCCCATCAATAGGACCATCTCCTTTTTTGAAATTGCATTTAGTGCCTATTGCAATTTGGCAGAGAATTTTTCAGCATTTTCCACTACTGTGTCTGCAAGAACAGAAATTGGTATAACTTTGATGCTACTTATCGATAATCTTTTTTTAGCATCATTGCCACTCCATTTGTTCATATCATGTTTTCTAACTGGTTTGGTCTGATTCATGAGAACTAGTTGTTAAATATCTTTGGGGACATGGCACCTTTCCATTCCACCTTCAGTGGGATGTGCTGAGAAGGATAAAGTGGTAAGCCCTAGCAGAAATGCTTCCAGAAGTACTGGGGTCTTAAATATGGGGCAAGCAGCTGCCACCACTAGCTGGGAACCTGAGCAGGAAGGGTATGGAAGCTGTACCTGAGCACAGTGGTCCTGCAGGCTTTCTTCCACTCCTTATCTGCTGCGATGAGATGTGGACTGATGCAGAGAAGGGGGAGAGGAATACCAAGAAAGTATACAGGAAGAGGTAACTGTGCATACTTCCTTTGATAACTACTTGCTTTTGATTTTTAAACCAAAGATTAGAACAACAGCTTAGGATGAAATTCTATGCACATTTAATTGAAAGAAATAATTGCCTGTCTTCAGAATACCCTTGCATAGTATTATATCAGTACATCAGATTTCTTCTTAGCTATGTTTACTCAAATGCAAGTCCTACTCAATGCAGTAAGACTTATTACTCAGTAAGTACCATTATATCTGCAGACTTTAACTCAGTATATTAAGATGTTTATTTACAGCCAAATTACAAGGAGAAAAAAAAAGATACAGGGAGAAATGAAATATATATCAAGGTATATTACAATATTTAGATACAGTGCTAAGTGATTCTTTTTTCTTTTTCTTTTTTAACTTTCAGAGCATGATGAATGTCTCACAAATCAACACAACTGTGATGAAAATGCATTGTGTTTCAATACTGTTGGAGGACATAACTGTATTTGCAAACCAGGTTATACTGGAAATGGCACCGTATGCAAAGGTAAGGTATCACAACATGAATCAGATTTCAGATCCTTTTGTTTCTCTAATCTTTGCATTCCAGTCACCCATTAGTAGTATCATCTCCTTTCTTGATGCTGCATTTAGCACCTGAAATTTATTTTCTACACAATACATGCTAAACCTACCTTGGTACCTGAAAGATGAATGTAATTGCAGTTCTGAATTCAAAGAGTATGTATGTTTTATCTATCTAGATATATCAGCAAAATAATGATACATTATTATATAAATCATCTAAAATCAAAACATAACAATTTAGAAGATGTAGAGAGTAAGGAAGATGACCTTGGCCTAGATTTGCAAGCCCTGTTACCAAAGTGCAAAGGGGTGAAACACATCTTAAGTCCACCACAGTTAGTATACAGAAGAATCTCAGATGGACACCTCCCTAATTCACAGGAGTATAAGAAGGGACTTATTGCACAGACTTGCAAGATTCTGTTAGAATATTGTAATGTCAATTGTGTGTGAAAATTAGATTTAAATCATTTTTAGTCAGGTATTTGATAAAACATCCTTCTGTCCCACTTGGAATAGAATTGAAGATCCTTTATGATTTTCTTTTAATGGTTTCAGCCTTTTGCAAGGATGGTTGTAGAAATGGTGGAGCTTGCATTGCCTCCAATGTCTGTGCCTGTCCACAGGGATTTACGGGTTCAAGCTGTGAAACTGGTAGGAGATCCTTTACTATATTTACCAAACCCATAATTGAATTTCTGTGTATGACTAAAAAAATAATATATCATGTCAAATACCATGATTTCTGTTGAATGGGAGAAGACTTGCCAGGACCCAAGTTTACTCTGTGAAAATTTGGCAACAAAATTGTTAATTTTCATCAACATTTTTTTTTTCTCAAAAGGATATAAATGGGAGAGGAAGCAAACTTCCCCTTTTTCCATCCTTAGCCCTGCCCCACCAACATCCTAAAATTACACTGCTGAAATTTGGTCATTTTGCTACCAAATTTCAGCAGCATTTAGTGTAGAGGTAGAAACCAGAGCAGTTTGCTTCCCAAAACTCCCCACTCTCTTTCCCACCCTTAAAAAATAATTAAACCAAAATATCAGCTCCCACCCCAAATATTCCTCTGATGTCACTACTTTTCCAGGGACATAATCTGCAATACTCACCCCCCCCCACCTATCCCGCTGGTCAGGGAGTAAGTTGTTGTCTCCAAATCACAAACTGAAGTAGAAATAGCCATGTGTCTACCACTAGTTAACTCTACATTACCAAATTAGTTTTGCCTGGTAAAGGTGAACATTGTATGTGCTGAAGGTTTTTTTAAGTGTGGAAACATGGTAATCTTTATTTTTGCTATTTGTTTACATGTGAATATTTTTTTAATATGTGATACATTTTAAATTGCTATCAATCCAAAATCTACAGTGGATTTAGAGATAAATCCAGTTATTTAATTTTTTTCTTTATTTCAAGTTAGTTAAATTACTTATGCCTCATTCTCATATGATCAATCTATCTGTCTATGCATGAAGTGAAATATTTCCCATCTTATCTAAATATATATTAAGTGTGCATATGATAGCAATACATCTTACAGATTTATGGTCACTATCCAGTCAAACCATTTCTTTGTGGCATATCTTGTAATACATACAACTTAAATGCATGATAAATGAAATTGCTGTTAAACATAAACTGTCATTAGGGAAAGAGTTTATTCAAATTAGTCTTCCCCCCCACGCCCCTACAAAAGATGTTGCTGTTTTTAAACATTGCTTGGTCATTTGTTTTTCCATACTGGAAAAATTACAGATTTTTCCTGTAAAACATGTATAGACTAGTATAGTACATTTCATCACATTTTACTCTTACTTTATTTTTTTCTTTACTGTTGTAAGAAATCTGGGAACACTTATACAAGGATAAAAAGTACTTGTACAGCATAGGAATACCTGATTAGCTATTGAAGAAATACTATAAATTTATCTTCACTACTGTGTGAGATATAGCATAAAGAAATAAACTACCCACATACTCTTGTACACTATTATTACTTTCAGAAATGAATATGGTTTTCTCCTTGTTCTACAAAATTCTTTGGGTGGAAGTATTTTCCCTTGACTATTCTTTTATTTACACCCAGTGGATATTGTGTGTAAAAAGATAAGAAATGCTAAACTATATACAAGTCTTCTCCTGGAAATAATGAAGAAAAAGAATTATTTGAAAAGCATTTCATGTCCTAAGATTCTGACTTCCACTGAGCAGTTAAGTTGTTGCTATAATATTGATTTCTGCTGTATTTTTTCTTTTCCCTATAATAGTCTAAATAGCAGATTTTGAAAATTCCCACTAGACCAACTATGGAGGAATGGTTGGTGAAATTGACAGATCTTGCTGAGATAGATAAATTAACTTCTTTGATTAGAGAAAAGACACTATATTTATTGGTGACTGGAAACCTCTTATGGACTTTTTGCGTAAAAATGAAAAAAATGAACTTGCGATTTATGGCTCTGATGATTAGACAGGATAGATTATAGAAAGAAGAATATTATGATGTCACGCTAGAGAGAGAGGTTAAAATATACTTGTACTTATAACTGCTGTGAAGAATATCAGAAGCCATTTCTTTGTATCTTTTTTCTTTCTTTTCTATTTTTCTTCAACTTTTTTTCTTTTCTTGTACTTTTTGCTTTATCTTTGCTTTCTTTTTCTTTTTTCTTCCTTACTTTATATTAGTTTGCATTAGTTTTTATCTTCTTTTTAAAATAATTTTCAATAAAAATCATTTTAAAAACTCCCACTAGAAATTTATCAAATATTTAACAAAAGAAATAAGATGGATGTTGCAATATTATTGGGCTCTGCAAGAAGGAGAGTGAAGTCTGGATTTAAAGTAAAAGTCCTTATTCATTCATGAATGGTAGATTCTATAATAAGTTACTATCTCTTGCAGTATTTTAGGAGTTCTCTCTGAGCCAGTTCATATTGACAGTTTTCCAAATTATTCACTTGTGGAGCAGGGTTAGTAGTGTGCATGGTTAATTGTATGGTGAACAGTAAGCTTAGGCTGCTACATGGATATTGAACTTTTTTTTAAAAAACTCTTGAATATAGGATTAGCGCCAGACCTTACTGGGCCCTTGACATAAAGTTCCTGTCGATACTTGTCAGCAATGATTCCTTGCTCTGTCAGTGTAGCTTCTTATTCCTAACATTACCTGCCCTTTCCATTCAGATTATGCTTGAGGGGGAATGAAACTAAACACTTCTGGTGGAAGAAACTACACCACTTGCTTTCTTCTGTAAGGAACCTGTAGGGTTAAAACATCTAACACCACATTGAAGGGTTTAGGAAGTTAAGTTACTGTTCCTTTTTTGCCTGTCACTAGGGTTAAAGTCTCATGTCCAAAAACATGTTGTCCTTTGCAGACATAATCAATTGGTACGATATCCTTGATGTTATTTTGGCTTGGGTACATACATTTGCAGAGATAACTGTAAACCATAGATTACCCTAACCATTTGGTGTGAAAAAGCAGCCAAAACAAGGAGTCGTAATCAATTGGTGCACGAAACTCCCTGGAGGCCAACAACTTTTTGGCAGGCAAAAAAGGAACAAGAGCAGGAAGTATTGTCTCCCTATACCATAAAACCAGTCACCAAGAGGAAATGTCTGACACCAGTAGACTGTATATTAAGTCATTAAATGATATAATGATGCCATTCACAGATTTTGCATGTTTAGAAGATTAAAATTCAGCTAACACAGGTAACTCATCTAACTAATTACTAACACCTATCTTCATTTATATGTCACTTTCTGTGGAAGTTAAATAGTTAGCACTGTGTGGTTGACCTCAGACATTTTGCCTCTGAAATAGATCAACAAGCAGGGCCTGTCCACTCTTTAATCCCACTCTCCTGCTGTTTCACAGAGATGATAAATAAAAATAAATTGGCCTTGTCCAATTTGGCACCTAGAAGCAAAAGGTCAACTTACTTTAATTTTAACTGACTTAACAAAAGCTTTTATATCTCACTAATCAGTTCCAGATCCATTTCACTTACTCATTTGTATGCTATACAGTCCTATGGTTTGTATTTCTGTTTAGGACCTCTATTTGGTATTGTACCCTAGGCTTCATATAGATCCGTAACAGAATAGATCTAACATATAGATCCCTGCATATAGATTACCTAAGAGAAGGTCCATTGAACTATATTTAACTTTCTCTTGGTTAGGTATGGTCAGGGTCACAGAATTAGAAAATCTTGTATCTTTATCCTAATATCTTATCTTTATTCTTTGTCCTTATCCTTATAATCCTACTTTATAGGATAATATTGAAGTTTTAAGCATCAAAAAATAAAGTAATTAACTATGATTTCTATACTAACATATGCCCAATTTTGGACATTGCCCATGTACTCAACATTCATTTGATTGCTTTAAGTCAATTAAACTGTGCAGTCTTATATTTGTATACTTTCAGGCATGTAAATATATATATAATATTGCAATCAATATGCTTGAAACATAGATCTTCAAAAAATGCTTAAAATCATGACAAGAATCTGTAGTTTTACAGCATTGCAATGCCATTTTTACTTTACAGAGTTGTATGTACTTGTCAAGTATGGATAGATTATGTAGCATCTGTTTTTAAATGATGCCAAAACTTTAATGTCTCATTTTATTCTGGGGAATTAGAGAAATCTAATAAGAAATTGAGGAAGATCCTCAAGTAAGAACACTATACCATGGCAGAAAAATGAATTAAAAATTGTGTCCCACCCCAATCGTAAGATTGCATTGAACTTTCTATCCTGCTCAGAGCAAAATAGCTACATGGTGTTATTCATTTCTTCAGTTTTTGTTAACTAGTTGACCTTCATAAATTATTAGTCTTGTGCAAACAATAACCAGCTGACAAATGTTTTTTAAGTTCTTTTTTAAGTTCTTTTTAAGTTCTTTTTTAAGTTCTTTTCCTTAAAATGAATATTAATAACCAGATTGTTCTTTATAAAAATAAATATAATAAGCAGTGACAATAGCTACTTTACTTACTGTGTCTTTGGCAAAACACTTAATAGGTTTGTTGCCTAATAAGAATTGTATGTACTTGTCAAGTACAAATAGATTATGTAGCATCTGTCTTTAAATGATGCCAAATCTGTAATATCTCAGGTTGTTTTCAACACTTCTCAACATTTATTGCAAATTCTACTAGGCTAGAGCATAGGACCTTTTACATTCTCAGGGTATCTTAGCTTATTTGCATTAATCAATCTTTTTTTCCACTTCTAATCCGTATTCAGGGTGAATGCATGCTCTTTTTAGACATCTGAGATGAAACAGGTCACCATTAAAGTTTGTGCTTTTCACTATGTAGGGATGTATCAGGATTAAATAAATTACACCGGGGTCAATTTCAGAAGCTCCTTTATACCATAAGAAAATGCACCGTAGTGCACTTTTTAAAAAGTAACTTAAAATGTTTTACAAAAGAGACATTGAATTTTCCTGTCAACTTAATCACATTGATCAGAAAGCACTATGAATAAATAATGTAGAAGAGAAAAAAATATAAACCAAGTAAAAGTTCCATTTCCCTCTTTCTCTTCCTTCCTGCCCTCTTCATTTTTTTTTTCCAAGAGCTTTTCTACTTCTGTGAATTCTAGTTTTCTGCCTTGCCTGTTGCAACCTTTTCTTTTCTGATTTTCCATGCTCTATCATTTCATCATATCCATTTCATAAAATGGATATAATAGTCCAAATTATTCACCTCATTGCTTAGCCTGTGTAATGATGGTTACTATTTAATATTGGTATTTGCTTTAATTTCAGATTCAGCACAAATTCCTTGTATGTACTGAAAATACATTCCTGCCAGGAAGAATAGGCGGGGGGGGAAGAGTTATAAAAACACAGAAGAACCTGGCCAATACCTAGCTTCCCCATCTTGTCAACCTGGCATTGCCATCTCCAGCTGAAACCAGTCCTGATGATTTCCACCCTTCTCCATAAATGTGTGCATGCCATACACTTCTGTACATATGCGTATGTGTTTGTGTGTCAAAAGCCAAAAAGAACAAGGCTAGGACCAACAAAACAATGTTAGAATAATTTACATAATAATTATTAATTGAAAATAATTACCTATAAAATAATGTATTTCATTTACAAAGCTAATCGATCCCCATCTGAATATACCAACCATTTTCTTACATACATAAACCATAACGTTCTGCTTCCCGTAGGAATGTATAAGTACAGGCACAGACATATTCCCTTTCCCCCTTCCTTGAAGAACAGCAAGGAGGAAATGGAAATAAAAAAAGAAAGGAGGAACAAAAGTGGGTGCAGATGTATCAAAAGAAGAGATAAGACATGAAAACAAAAGAGAGACAGAAAGGTTTAAATTCAGTCGGCTTTAAACCACATTCCCAAGCACCAGCTACTCTTTAGATATTTTCTGCCTTCTCTGTGGTGGTGCCCACCCTACGCAGCTGCTTACTCCCTGAAATTTGGATGGCCCCAGTCCTGTTGGCTTGTGGAAGGCACTGAAGACCTGGCAGTTCTTGTGGACACTGGGGGCCAGGGCACTGACTGAGCTCAACTCTGAAATATGCTTTTAAGATGTGTCTGATGGAGTTGAGTGATTGGGCTCGGTTGCTAGTTTGTTTTTGAGGTTGAATATTTTTACCTGATTTTAAATGGGTTGTAAGCCACCCAGAATTGTTTTGAATTGGTTGGCCAAATAAATAAATAAATAATCATGTTTCACAGGATAGGACTGTCGCTATTTGCCCCTTCTGCTCATTTCTTTCTTTTTCACAGCTTTTTAAATTCTTATCATTCCATGAAAGAGACCCTCCCATTCACAGGAAATTATAAGGCAGTGAGGGACTCTCTGCTTCTATAAATAAGTATTCCTACTCTGAAAATCACAACTGGTATTAATGAATGACTGGTATTAATGAATGGAAAGGGATTTCTTTCGCATTTAGAAGGACAATGCTGTGTCTGAATAAGAAAATCCAACTTCCATTTAGAGCAAAATAGCCCAAAGGCTGCCCATTGCCTTAGATACCGTAGCCTCTACTTATCCCTTCCTACCATCCCTGCATCTCCTTTAATGGCCCAAATTCTCTGCAACAGTAAAGTCTGCTCCTCTGAAAATATAGGAAGAGGGAGAGGACATTCTCGGTTATGTCTCATGGTAGTTTTTTCTGTGTACCAGTACATTTGGGTTGACTAGTTTGAGCCCTTAGTTCTTAAATATACAGTGTGGTATAAATAAAACATGAATTTAGCAGCAGTTCAGCAATATATTATAATATAATTTCATTCCACATAGGAAGAGAATAAAGAATGACCTCATAACTCACTCCAAGCACTTTCACTTATGAATTATGGTCCATTATATAATTAAAGGAAATACAATGAATAATGACATTAGTGTTCTTACACGTCCCTCTTTCATTCCCTCGCTTTGCTCATTTTAAGAGAAGCAGCAGTTCTTATATTTAGAATAAAGTGTGCCCAAGGACATTTTTTTTTTTTTTAAGCACAAAAACATACATTCCCAAATGCAGTGTCCTGAGACAGTTGGTATTACATCTCCCTCCTAATTTTGTCTTGCAAAATAGTCTCTAGATCAGAGATTTTAGCTTACAAACATCATGATCGTGCTTGGAGTGAAGCTCGGTTTTGGTTGTGCTTTTGACATACTGGCCAAAATGGCGGTCTGTGTGTGTGTGTGTGGGTGTTTTGTGTGTATGTGAGTATTCTGTTGGAAACTAAGATAAAAAGGATGATCAGATGTTGTGGGGTGAAATTTATGCAGGAAAAATAAGTACCCCAAGGGTTTGGTCTTATAGAGAGAGTGGTAGTTGATGGAGTTGATGAGTTCCCCAAAAAGAGACAGGTGAGAAAATGAAAGGACAAAAGGCAATATTGAAGTGGTCAATATGGACATGATGGAAGCAAAAAGCTTTGCAAGGGAAAAAAGATATGGAGTGGTGTAGTAAATTGTATTGGTGTACATTAGATTTATCTATATGTCTTTTATTATTATTTTTTTATGTATCTCATGCTTTGTTTTGGCTTACTATTTCTTATGCTTTTCTACATTTTATCTAATGCTTCTTATTCCAAAAGGGAAATGTATGATATGGATACATTGGATGTTCTAAACGTGTAATTTTCATCATTAAGTGTAGCCCTCCCTCCAAAAAAGGAAAAAACAAATCCAACAAACTCAACCTTAACAATGGTATCCATAAAGAGTTTAATTTAATTTCTATAAGTCAGTCTTAAATCCTGATTTAGAGATAGGCTTGGGTATGAATATTTTCTTTCAGAAATGTAAACTGCTGCAGCTTAGAGATAAGAGCAAATGCAACTATGAGTCAATATGGGTGGTCGGTTTAATTTTGTGTGATAGGTTGTACTTTATCATTTGTAACCCCACAATTAGATTAGGTCCTTCCTGTTTTTAATCTTAAAGTTTGACTGCATTTCCTTCCTCTTTCCTTCCTTTCTTCCTGGAAGGCACTTTAATTGTCTTTACAGGAAAGTAAGATATAAATTCTCAGCTAAACTATGAGAACACTTAATTGGAACTCACTTGAAGGCAACGTAACCTATGTGGAAGTCAATGAAGCCTGTAATTGTAGTAGACTTTCTTTTTTATTCAAATGCTGCTGAAGATATATTGGAGGGAAAATCTTTAGAGAACTAGTTCTAGTGTTGATACCAATTAACTTAATGAATTTAATTAACTCTTTGTTCTAGTCAGTCTAGTAAGTCTGTGCTTTGCAGGAAGGGTAGATTTAAAATTCACATTTTTATAATCAACTGCTGAGAGACTTCAGTTGTTAGCAGTAAATTAAGTTAAATAAATAAATAAGTGTACTCCCTGAGGACTGACTCCATTAGATATTGCTGAAGAGACCTCCCCAGAAACCTTGTGAGTTTGGAGTGTTTATTTAAAGTCAAAACAAAGCATGCTATTTCGTTATTTTGACTACAGAACAAATTGTGGCCGTTTTAACAGCAGTGTTTCAACCATTCCATGCAGAGAAAATCGGCTTGAAGTAGGAAGTCTTCTGACCGCAAAATGGTCTGTTTTCAGTGTTCTGAGCTTAAAAAAAAACTGTATACGTTCAAGAATTTTGTTTGAAAATTTAAACAAATTATTTGAGTTTTATTGCAATGGAATATAGCCAACTCAACCATTTTGAAATAATGTTTCATGGAGAGCTGATTTCTTCCCCTGAGTTTAAAACAAAACATTTTGTCCTCACCACTAGTTAGTACCAACACTTGGCATTGTGCCCCAGACCAGATTGGCAGCATGCACAGCTGAGGAAGCACTGACATTATGCAACTTTATGGAACAGAACCTAACAGTTTCACATTGGATAAATAGAAGTTCAAAGGGTCTTCACAATGTAATCTACTTATGAGGTTTGCAGATAATGTATGCCCAGGCTAGCCTTTTATAGATTTATTTTTACTTGAGTAAAAGCTATCCTAGCCACTGATGTCATCTGTGCTTCCAGTGAAAATTATGGGTCCAGAAAATCTGAGACTGCATATCTGACCTATAGGAGGAGTACAATAGCACTGTTCCCCTGGACAGACAATCTACCTAGTAAGGGTGATTTCGGCTTTTCTGGACTGAACCTCACATAGTCCTTATTCTTCTTGGGTACCAATGGAGGATATCTTCCAATTCACTTGGATAAGATGAAAAGGAGAAACAAAAGTGGAAATATCTTTATATTCCTGATAACTCAGCCCACATCTGTGAATTACTTCTCCCAGCATTTCATCTGGATGTTAAATAGACAAGGAACACTGAGTACTGGAAAGATTAATGCTGATGATATCATTGAAGCCAGGTGATGAGAATAAATTCTCCTGCACAGTGGAGTGTGTTCTTTGTACCGGGGTCATAGAAAAGAATATAATAATATAAAAAGAGTTCTGCTTTGCTAGAATAGACCAAAGGTCTGTCTTCTTCAACCTTTTGTTTCAGCAGTGGTGAGTCAGTGCTTGTGGGAAGCTTACGAGGAGGACATAAGTGCCAAAGTATCCTTTCATTCATGTTCTCCTGCAACTAATTGTCATATTGCTTCTGAGACTGGGGATAATAGATACCCAACGTGATGAGTAACTAATGAAAGCTTTATCCCACAAAATTTGTCTATCTCCTTTTTAAAGGAACATTCTGTGGTAGTGAATTCCACAATTAACTGTGTGATGTTTGAAGAATTTTTTTTCCTTTTGAGTGTAATTATTTTTTGTTGTTGCTGTTTTTTTTCCAGCTTCACTAGATACCAGGTTCTAGTATTATGAGTGGAGAAAAAAAATAAGTCCATTTTCTCTTCGCCATGTTTGATTGTAAAAAAAATTACTGATTACATTTTTCTAAACTAAAAAGTAATGCTGTTTCCTCATAGAAAAGCTGTTCTAGACTCTTGCTCACTATTGTTTATAAGGGTGATGATCAGAACTATATACTATATTCCAGGCATGGTTTATACAAGGCATGTTGACAGTGGCTGAAAATATTTTTTAATTTATTTTATTTTTATTTGCAACATAGAACGTATCTTTTTCAGGGCATCCACTTTCTGTAAACGTTATCACTGAAACAAACTCTCTTTTAGTGCCGGCTCTCACACCCATCAGCATGTAGGTGAAATTAGGATTTTTGGTAACGCTGGCAATTCAATTTACTTCCTTAAAATGTGTGAATGTAAAGATAGTTGTCCCTGCATATATTCAGATAAAATTATTTAAAAGCTAAACTTGTATACATTATTAAATAATAGCCTTCCTTTTTATAAATTTTGAATGAATGTTGTCACTTTCATTTATAGAGAACATGGCTTATCTACAAAGGATGACTAAAGAACAGTGATTTTTTAAGAGTTAACTTGGAAAAAATAGATGTGCATTACGGTTCTGTCTGAATCAGCATCTCAATGTAGTAGCATAGTATTCTCAGGCTGCCTTCTTAACTGACAATGGCACACATCCTAATTGAATGTGTTTGTATGTATACACAGACATGTACACACTCAATTTAAAATCTTCAAGCACTCACTCAATTTATCATGCCCTATTAGTACTCTGAATTACCATCTCCAGTTGTTACATGTGTCATATATTTTGATGGTGTTGACTGTGTAATGAGAAACTCTCATAGTCTTGGTTTTCTGTATATTTGTGGTTGATCATTTCTGACAACAAAGAAATGTTAATAGGGCCACATGGTGAAGCACTTAGTGGAGAAAAACATTTTTCATAATGTTTCTATCTAACTGGAACAATGCCACAGTCACAAATGAACTAACAACATGACTGAATTTCCTTTTTATAGCATTTAGAAGGAACTTTAGGGTGTAAAAATCAGTGGAAGATCAGGAGTGTGGAAAATTACATATTTGAAGAATTAATGAACTATAATTCTCTATCACATTTTGCTTCCTTTTCATTAATGGAGCTAAATTAGTTTTTCATAGATCGTTTTTTTAAACCACAGTCATGCTGTTCTAAAAAAATACACTCAATACCTCACCCCCAAACCAGAGTGTCATAAGAATAAGTTTGTTCTTTCACGCAACATGACAGCCGAAAATATTGCAATGAAGAACTGTGTTAATTCAATTTGTTGAACAGTTTGAAATGGATTTGCTGTAACTAATTTACTTCTCTTTGAGAAAGATTAATGTTTTAAGATAATTCATGTGAATTTTTTCTGGGCTCAAGCTGTCAGTAATATAGGAAAAATATACATTGCTTTGAGCAGAAGCATCATTTGTGAAGACTCATCTACTGAATGTATTATTGTTCCTTCTCTATATGGTCATTGCAACAGAATAAGTAATGCTTAAATTAAAAAGTTGGAATTATTGTAAGGTCTTTAAATTTTTTGTTTTCCTTTTTTTTTAAAAAAAGTATACACATATATGTATAAAATTTCAAGAGAGTTTTTAAGATTAGACAATATTTTATTCAAATTATTCAAGTTGGAACATTTATTTGAGGAGGAATTTCAGAATACTGAACTTTGGTTGATTTGGAGAGGTTTTAGTATAAATTTGCTGAAGGCTGGGAGCATGATCTCATAGCAGCAACAAGTGTCTTCCTTAACTTCATTGGTGTTGTTAAAGTGAAAAATTGTAGTTTTGCAGCTGGTTTTGGTAGAAGTAGCTGAAAGAAAATTCTTATTGTCCCACTACCAACCACAGTCCCCCACCTCCAACCCCTAAATTCATAATTAATGACATCATGTAATATGGTATAACAATAAGAACCTTCAGGGAGAGAAAATGCTGTTTCCTACCTCCTGCCAGATACAAAAAAGACCTTCGTTGCCATCATTGCTGGCAGTAAACCCCAAGTCAGCAAATTAGCTCTCAAGTCCATCATTTATGTCTGGGCTTTTGAACTGGGGCAGGGCGATTTCATTAATAGTTGTTGAGATTCACCATCACTATCTTAAGTTTGAACAGAAGTCTTTCCTAACATTTAGTTTTATAATTTGCGAAGTAAGGAAAAAAATCTCTGAATGTCAAAATGTAATGGGAGATGGTAAGGATATTTGAATATTACACACACCACATTATGTTCTTGTGAGGTGGACAGAACCAGTGACTGATTCAAGTTCACCCAATTGACTATATATGGGAGTGAAAATCTGGATTTATAACCCTAGTAACCATTAACCTACACTGGCTGTATGCTTATTGGAATTAGGAAATATGTCTAATCCTTCAGTTTAATTCTATATGAAATAAGAGGTTGTTAATTTCAGTGTAAAACAATTATGTTGATGTCTTACTTCTAAAGATACAGAGCTTTCCAGGAAACTAAACTGGCATTAATCTAATGCACCTGTTTTTAAATAGATTTATTTTACATGGATGAGCTGACTCTCCTAGTCTACTTTTCTTGATTAAACCTATTCATCTCTGGATTGAGATTAATTTTATAACATCTATATATTATCTTAATTATATCTTAAATGTACTCTCATGATTTGTTACTTGCTTTAGTATGTAAACTCTTGTGATTTATTTACTGTTCTATTTTTCTTTGACAATGTGGAAAATAAAGAGAAGTGAGTGAAATATAAGCAATTTCTAATTTGAATTGCCTTGCAACACAATTTGAGTATTTGGAAATAGCAAATCTTTAGGCCTGCCACAATAAAAAACCAGGTTGTTTGATGTAAAAATAATAACTCTCATATATCTGTTTTTGCTCTCTTGTAAGATGATTATCTGAGGACTAATAATAAAGCTACACAAAAGAGTGATACCTTGTTTGAACAGACAAATAGCTGCCATTTATCAAATTGTGACTAGATTGTTATGTCTTTCAAATTGAATCTAAAATCCATTAAAAATTTAAAAATCTGGTTGAAATGTAGTATGTCCAAATGTCAATATCACACTATACACAGAAAGCCATAAATGCTGTTTTGTTTGCTGGAATGTAAATACTGGTAGAATTTGTAGCTGATAGATGAGAAATATTTTCAGATGAATTTCTATGACTATGTTGGGATAGAAATGTATTGAAAAAGATAAATTAACGTGTTAGGTATATCTGAATGTTAGACAGTAGTTTCTTTTTCTAGTTGAATGGGGCTGATTCACAAAGAGGGGGATGTAAGGAGGGATGAATCAGTCATTTTTCAAAGCCCATATCAGTTTTGACCATGATTTCTCCCTGTTACTTGTGCATTAATGCATAATTTTTTAAAAAAAATTCTCATAGAATCATGCAAGTAAATAAATATTTAAATATGTATTTAAACATAGTGCACAATGTGTACTTCTAAACATATTTCTATACACTGACACATTTCTAAACATAACTTATCCTAAAATTTAATTTTAATGTCATTGGTACTTTTTTGATATAAAACTATATCACAAAACTCAGACATGTGCAAAATCAGAAGGATTATTAGATATTCATTTTAGGAGGTTCAAATCTGTTTATTTTATATCAGAGTTCACAAAGTCATAATTCCTCAAACATCCTTCCATACATTTATTTTCTTAATGATTTTAAAATTATGCATTATTGCAGAGGTTTACCTAGATTACATTAGCATATAAAATATAATTCATAATTATGCCATAGCAATTCTCAAAGCCAAATATCAGAGGCTATTCAGAAGTAACAGGTGATATGCTTATTACCTTTATAATTAATTGGTCATGGATTTGACTTCAAATTGGCATCACAGAATGTCAGTTTTTCCAACTTGCTTTTCAAAGTCTTTACCTCCCTGTGAAAAGATTACTTTGCACAATACAGTGGTACCTCGGTCCACGAACTTAATTCGTTCCACGACTCTGGTCGTGACCCGAATTGGTCACAACCCAAATCAAATTTTCCCATAAGGTTCAATGTAAATATGGTTAATCCATTCTGACCCCTCCAAATTTGGTCGCGTCCCAAATCAAATTTTCCCATAAGGTTCAATGTAATTATGGTTAATCCATTCTGAACCATATGTTGTTGTTTTTTTAAACCGCAAAAATATGAAACAAAATACAGTACGAAGAGAGAGAATGCTAACCTTGCTCGACGCAACTTCTGGCGTGGAGGACAGGAAGGCGGGTGGGGAGGCAGTTATTGCTTGGAGGGAGAGTCCCCCTCCCTACAGGAAGCCACAACCACGTGTCACGGGACGGAAAATGGCCGCGGATCCTGTTCGTCACCCGATCCGGCATTCGCGAACGGAAGCAGAATTTTGCAAATGGAGCTGTTCGTGACCCGAATTGGTCGTGAACAGAAGCGTTCATGACCCGAGGTACCACTGTACTTAATTGTGTTGAGATGTTCCTCTTGGAGATTTTTTAATGAAAAAGCTAATTTTTTAAAGGAGCAATTGCTATATAACAGCCTGCTTTCTTATGTTTAATCAGTGGAGACTTCATTAGGAATATAGTTCCTTTTCAGAATTCATAGCTGCTTTAGGTAAAATCTTTCAGTGAATTACTAATCACGCATCAAGCCACTCCTGTTTGAGGTCCCTTAAAATAATTGCAGAAGTAGAAGAAAATAAATTCAGACTAAAGCCGATGCATCACAATAGTAATAACATAGTATAATATTACCTGAGCAGGGGCAAATATTAGTTGCATTGTGACCAGACTTATTGTAATGTAAATGTAAATGCTGCTCTGGGCATCCACAGTTTTTTTTTTTTTTTTTTAATCAAGTTGTTCACTGAATATCTGGATGTGAGAAACATGAGAAATAGAATTAGATGTCATCAATACATTAATTACATTGCTCCTCAACTTCCAGGCAATTTCTTCCACAAATGTCCTGTAGATTTTAAATAGAATGAAACTTAGATCATCATCTAAGACAGGGATTCTCAGACTTATGATTCTGTGACAATCTAAAAATGATAAAATTTTTCAGTGAATTACTACTACAGTGAATTACAGTAACCACCACTGCACTCCATAAATAAAACTAATGATTTTGTTGGGGTTATGGTTGGGTAAGAAATAAATATATCATTTATTTTTAATAATTAAATGTAATCTATATATCAAATAAAACAATGGTACAACCTTACAATTTTATAAAATAAAACCATTTCAAAATAAGTCAATAATGTTTTGTACCATTTTTAGAACAGAAAGCTTGAATAGTTCCTGAAATTTGGGTTTCATTTTGAAGAGAGTGACTCTCATTCATCAAAGCCATAGGGGTAAAAAGGGGTTTTCCTTGCCTTAAATCAGCTTCTCTTAAACTGCTATTAAACTGATGCATCTTGCAGAATACTGGCAGGCTGGTGCTCTTTTTCTTATGGCACAGCTGCAATGGGAAAACAATCACAGTCTAATTTCTTCCCTTCTAACCTGATGCTTGTAAATCTCCTCCCACTTTTTCAATATCCTCCGCTGAGTGAGCATCATGTAAGATAGCTGGACTTTGCATAGAAGCATCATGTATTTTTAGCATATTTCTCCTTGTTTGAAACAAAACAAAGTAATAAACAGGACTATGGAACCACTGTGTTGCTTTGATTCAGTATACTTTTGCATCAGGGAGCTAAGCCTGTTCAGAAAGGAGGAAGGTGCTTCCAGATTACCCTCCATTCATTGTCTCATGACTAGTCTAGCTGTTGCAATCCATATGTTAAGAAACCCTGGTTTCTGAGTGGTTCAATACATCTGGTTCTCCGATATTTGAGAGAATTACTTTTCTGCATTTTGTTCATAGACTAATGGATTGCTGTTCAGCAAGGGAGGCATTTGTAGTGGAAATGGTTGCAGGCAATCATTCATTTCTAAAGATCTGCAGAATTCTTCCATCAGCAAATTCATATGCAGCAAATACTCATCCAATGCTCCTTTCAACAATTTTGCATTCATACATAAGGAAATGGCAAGAAACTCTTGGCATATGTTACACATTTCAGTCTAAGTAATATTTCTTGTGATATTGGTTTGCCAGTTAGTTGGCAAATAAATACGAAGAGTTATTTCAGCTGTCAGCTTACCAATACTGACGTGCCCTTTAAAATCTTTTTCCTCCTGAATAATCAGTAGAAGAGTTCATCAGAATGCACACTGC
This sequence comes from Python bivittatus, assembly GCF_059951505.1. Taxonomy (NCBI): domain Eukaryota; kingdom Metazoa; phylum Chordata; class Lepidosauria; order Squamata; family Pythonidae; genus Python; species Python bivittatus. The sequence goes on along the minus strand of NW_028277058.1, from coordinate 16,066,297 downwards.
AGTGTTGGACTCATAATTGGGGACCTTGCAGCTTCACAAATAAGTTTTTCTTAGAGAAACAATGTAGAATTTGTTCAATTAATTGATGTCATTTTGACCTAAGTCATACACTTTCTACCCAATGTTTCTTAATAAAAGAATCCTATCTCTCAATATTGAAAGATCTATCATTCAGTATTTTGAAAGGATTTTTTTAAAACTGGCTAATGTCAAAGTAGCAGCAGGCACAATTTTGGGTACCTTCTGCTGTGGATTGATTTAGAAAGTCTGGATTGTTTGATACCCACTTTGGCTTAGGTCCAAATCTGAATCTTAAATTGCCATACTTTCCAATTAAAAATAATGAGGACCTTTATTTATGCTAGACCTTTATTTTTTAGTATTTACAGAATTAGATTAAAACATGGTCTTTTGAGTGGAGAAAAGTCTATCAGATGTTGGACAAATAGATGCAGTGATTTTATGCAAGCAGGGAGTTACCTACAGAAGTTTTAGACTGAAACAGAATTGGATAAAAATTGCAGGATATTTTTTCTTATAAAGCAATAGAGCTTGATATCAGCAGGCATTATGCTTGGGAAGTTAAAAAGTCAGATGTTTATCCTTTCCTCTTGTTAAATGAGAAATATGTATGAAAATTATTGTATGCTTTGCTAGTTGAAAAAGTCAATACAGAGGTCTTCAACAAAAGAAGTGGAGCAATTATTGACAGCAAGAGCCAGAATTAAACAATGAGTCATTTTAATGTATGTATGTGTGTTTAATGTATGTATGTATGTAATCTATTGGGAACAAAGTTAGAGACAGTTAATTAGGTGGAGAGCATTAGTTTGATGTTGTGGTGAAGGCACCTAGCTAGAAACTGTGAGATTGTGAGTTCTAGTCCTGTCTTGAACAGGAAACCAGCTGGTTGACCATGGACCTGTCACTATCTCTCAGCCCTAGGAAGAAGGCAATGGCAAGCCATTTCTGAAATATTGCTAAGAAAATTTTGGAGATTTACCCAGGCATCACCAAGTCAACATTGACTTAAAGGCACTCCCCCCACCCCCACCCCCCCAAAAATGTGAAAGACAGAATTAGGTGATCTTCAAATGGGAATTTATAGAGCTGGATATATAGAGCACCACAAAGAGATAATAATATTTATCAAGTTGAGCTCTAAATACATACTGTATATAAAAAGGACTGTTCTACTGTTTCCTAGCCAGAGATTCCTAGCAGAAAGAGAAAGGATTTACTCTTCCCATAGATTTTCCGAGAAAGTGTACAAAAATGGCATAGTTCTGTATAAATGTTTGCAGACACATTGTGTCTCTGTGTCTTTCCAAATCTCCAAAATGGAACTGAAATTTCAAAGCTGATATTGTTCAGGCCAATTTGGAAGACAATCACTTGGTTTCTGGCATATTCTTTCTGAAGTGTTCTGTTGTGGTAGAGGATTTGCATAAAATGGATTGTTGTTGTTCAGTCGTTTAGTCGTGTCCGACTCTTCGTGACCCCATGAACCATATCACACCAGGCCTTCCTGTCCTTCACTGCCTCACGGAGTTTGCCCAGTTTCATGTTCATTGCTTCAGTGATGCTATCTATCTAATCATAAAATGGATGCAGGTCCTTAAAAAAAATTACTGTTACAAAGATTTGTTCTAAATGAAGATTAGTGAGGTCTTACTTCCCTCCCTGTGCAGCAAACCTTAAATTGTTTCTAAGATTTTGCCAGAGAGATTTTTGCCATTCTCAGCTAGGTCTTATGCTGTATAAATACTGACCATGAGGGCAGGGAAGATCTTTGAAGGGGCACTTTGCCATGTCTAGATTTCGGTTAAGGCACACCTTCAAATGAAATTCATGAAACTGCACTCCATTTCTCACTGTTAACGTAGAGCAACTGCTTTGTATTCTTTTCTTCAGCAACAGTGGTTATGTTAGTTAACCACTAACATAATGACATAATTAGCATAATAACATAATAAGGGGGTGGACTAAGACAGGATGGAAGGATGGATGGAGGATAGACCGACAGAGAAGAATGTACTTCTGTGAAATAATCTGTCTACTGATATGAGCTACCAGAGATCTGATTAACTAACTGACTATGGTAGATTTAACTTTCACAGTTTATGATAGAATTGCTATGCCAAGGGGAATCTAAGGTACACAATAAGATTCTCTACTGCAAGCTTTTATGCCCTTCTATGTGCCATAGCACATGTCCATATCAATGCCCCCATGTAACAGTAAAGGTTTTCTTAGTTTCCTTGTCTCTAAAGACACACAATTTTCACTGATCTTGTTCTTTAATTTTAAAACTCTTTTGAGGCATTGTTTTTACAGCTACATTCCAAGAATGTGTAGAGGTCAGGGGCAAAGGAGAAATGGTGTTAGGTTTTCAAAGAGCATCTTGAACATCTGAGTTCTGTGGCACAGCCCACTTCTTTGGTATCTGGGAACTGTCTGTAGATTTTCTTTTGTAACTTTGAAAGCAAAATATCAGTACCTTTATCTTCAGATGTGTGGAGAATCAAAAGCATTTAAAAGGGATGATGTGAAGAGCTAAAAATAATTGCAGAGAAATTTAGGTTCACTCCTGGGAATAACTGGAAGGCCTGGGTGTAAGACCTAGAGTCATGTAGTAATTAAGGTATTGGACTAGGACTTGGGAGACCCAGGTTCAAGTTAATCATCAGCTAATTCACTGTGTGAATTAGGCCCATTATGCTGTCTGTCAGTCAAACCTATGACCGAGTTATAGTTTGGGGGAAAAATGGACAAAGGGGTACCATGTAAGTCTAACCCTTAAGCTCTTGAAGGAAAGATGAAATTAAAAAATAAAGAATCCAATCAACTTGTAAAAATATTTGAGAATATTGGCTTTATTTTTTTAAAAAGCGCTTCCATTGTAAACGGAATTTGAGTATACACGGTCAGACTATTTAAATATCATGTCAACATTTTGTAATATTCACATCCTCGGTTACCCCTTTTTATCTATGCACACTGTTGTGGGGGATGGGAGAAAAATTCAAAAAGCATTTTGTGTGGCATAATTGCAGATAAGAACTTTAGTAAATAAAATAAAGGATTCCTAAATTTTGTCTCGAGATATAATGGAATGTTATGATATTGTGAAAGAATGGGATACATTTATTTTATAAATACCAATTCATCTCCTCTTCAATTGTTTGAATTAATTCATTGTAAGCTATTTGTTACTTTTCCATACATTCTTTTAAAAAACTCTATATATTTAATTCCTCTCCTTCTTGGAATACTTTCCATTGCAAGAGTTGAGAGATGTACTGTAGATTTAGAAAAACAGTTTGTTTCAGTTTGGGAAATGTGCTAATTATGACAGTAGATGATGCAATTCATATTCATAATGTGTTTTGGAGTAGTCTTCCTATTTGAAAAACAATTTTTTAAAAAAAGAATTCCTAGCAGTGTTACCTCTACAAGAATGGGAGTTATGATTTAATATCCTGTCATACTATAGAAATAGATACTGTCGGTTTATAAGAGGCAGCCTGATGTAAGAGATGGGAGAAGGGATAATGGTTAGAAATAACCCGATTTCTAGAATGACTTTTTCTGCTTGCCATGGGTAGTGACACAGAGCATGCTTCTCCTTTATCTTAATTGAATGAATTAGAAGTGTTTCAAGAATACTGAGTGTAATTTAATGGTGTTATTTTGTTCAGAGTTCGCATTTATTTCTCATCCTGCATCTTTACAAAAAGAAACACCTATAACACTTCAGTTCCTTTTCAGTATACTGAATCTCAGACTGTAGAACTTAAATACTTTTTGTATATCAATTTCTCTTATGTGTCCACAAATAACAGTCATTTCTGTGGACTGATACTATGGTTTATGTTGTTTTCTATTTATTGAGCAGATATTGATGAATGTTCAGATGGCTTTGTTCAATGTGACAGCCGTGCCACCTGTATTAACCTACCTGGATGGTACCACTGTGAGTGCAGGGATGGTTACCACGATAATGGCATGTTTTCACCTAGTGGAGAATCATGTGAAGGTTGGTAAAGGGGCATCATAATTCATGTGGTGTTCCTATGAAATTGTGTTTGAGTGATGCTATTGTCTTGATTTAGACTAAGAATTCATTGTGTTGTGGTCCAGAGATCTTATGTTCTGAGTCATCTAAGTAGATAAAGGGAGAACAATCAAATAAAAATTATATGCACTATTATTTACTTCCTCCCTGAATATCTGGAACTGAGCATTATTTCAGCAATCTGTTTCAGCATATCTCCCCACCCATTTCTACCATTCTTATTGCAATTTACTCCAGTAAAAATCAATACCATATCAGTGCACATAACGTACTTTTCCACATGGATCGTCCTCACTTCCTTCCATGTCATAAAAGAGAGCTTTCTACTTTGCTCTTTCTGCACCATCTGCATCCCCCAAAACATTTTTTGGGAGCACTAAGGGGCTTTCTTGAAATGTGGGATACCATGGAAAGAAGAAATAACCTCAATTCAGTCTTAATCTTAAAATAAGTTACTGTATCTTTAGGAAATGCCTATAAGGAAAGTTTTCTGTTCTTCTTTTCCTTGGTAGAAATATTCCTACCCACATTGTTTAGGAGCCTCTCCTAGTGCTCTCGAAGATACAAATAGATATGGAACATTGGGAAACTTTAATTTTGGAACATATTTATTCATTATACAAGCCAAGGCAAAGTACAGGCTTGGTTAAGCTACTTTGTGGACATGACAGATGTTCCTTTTGATATTCTGGATGTTGAACAACATGGAATAGCAGTGCACTTTCATCAGTTATGTAACTGAAAATGTCATCTGATTTCCACATGCTCATTCCTAGTCCATGAAACTGAGCAGACTTTTGGGACTGGAAAATGGATGAGATGAAACTGCAGGTGGCCTCATTTTGAAAAGCAGCCAAGTGTTTTAACGTTAAGTTTTGCTCTTTTCTATTTTAAACAATATAATTGCTCCACAACTTTACAAAATTACAAGTAGCATTGCAGTGGGTCATGATTCTTCCTTACAATGCCTCACTTAAAATAGTACCATGTTGGGATATCATTATAAAAGTGCTGCTGAGAAAAAAAAAATAGATTGAAACTTGCCTACTCCATCTCTGACATTCCCAGATATCTTTATGGCTTTGTAATATTTGTATAGAATCTATATAAATCCAGTTCCTCATATACAATGAGGAGATTAACTAGGGAAAATGGCATTGCGTGGACTGGTTTACAGGCTCTCTTTAGATGCTACAGAATCCCTCCATGCATTTGTTGGAAGATATCTGCATTAGAGCAGTAGAAGGATCATACAGTCTTATACATAGCTACCAGCTCAACCGCAGATTCACTGTATGTGTTTGGTTCAGGAACTGTAAAACAGGGATATATGGAAGGATAATCTCTGTGTAATCATAATGTTATGGGCAGACACTATTAAACATATTACTACATTTTCAGCAAAGGAGAAGCAGATTTTATTGTTATCTGAGTAAAACCACTCCATTTTATGTACATATATATTTTGCTTTACATATTTAATATACATTTTAAAGAAACCTCTTATTACCCTGTGAAACTTCTGCCACCAGTAGGATAATATTATGCTGCTTTTACAATCTGTAGAAATGCTGCAGTTAAGAAGGAAAAAAAAAAAAGCTATTTGTGCAGCAGTATTGCAAACTTAGTAATAGTAAGATTGGGTACTATATACAGTCAGGTCCAGAAATATTGGGACATCAACACAATTCTAACATCTTTGACTCTATACACCACCACAATGGATTTGGAATGAAACAAACACAATGTGCCTGAACTGCAGACTGTCAGCTTTAATTTGAGGGTATGTACATCCAACTCAGGTGAACGGTGTAGGAATTACAACAGTTTGCATATGTGCCCCCCACTTGTTAAGGGACCAAAAGTAATGGGACAATTGGCTTCTCAGCTGTTCCATGGCCAGGTGTGTGATATTCCCTCAGTACCTCAATTACAAGGTGCAGATAAAAGGCCCAGAGTTCATTTCAAGTGTGCTATTTGCATTTGGAATCTGTTGCTGTCAACTCTCAAGATGAGATCCAAAGAGCTGTCACTATCAGTGAAGCAAGCCATCATTAGGCCGAAGAAACAAAACAAACCCATCAGAGAGATAGCAAGAACATTAGGCGTGGCCAAAACAACTGTTTGAGACATTCTCAAAAAGAAGGAATGCACCGGTGAGCTCAGCAACACCAAAAGACCCGGGAGACAACGGAAAACAACTGTGGTGCATGACCGAAGAATCCTTTCCCTGGTGAAGAAAACACCCTTCACAACAGTTGGCCAGATCAAGAACACTCTCCAGGAGGTAGGTGTATGTGTGTCAAAGTCAACAATCAAAAGAAGACGTCACCAGAGTGAATACAGAGGGTTCACCACAAGATGTAAACCATTGGTGAGCCTCAAAAACAGGAAGGCCAGATTAGAGTTTGCCAAACGACATCTAAAAGCCTTCACAGTTCTGGAACAACATCCTATGGACAGATGAGACCAAGATCAACTTGTACCAGAGTGATGGGAAGAGAAGAGTATGGAGAAGGAAAGGAACTGCTCATGATCCTAAGCATACCACCTCATCAGTGAAGCATGGTGGTGGTAGTGTCATGGCGTGGGCATGAAGGCTGCCAATGGAACTGGTTCTCTTGTATTTATTGATGATGTGACTGCTGACAAAAGCAGCAGGATGAATTCTGCAGTGTTTCGGGCAATATTATCTGCTCACATTCAGCCAAATGCTGCAGAACTCATTGGACGGCGCTTCACAGTACAGATGGACAGTGACCCAAAGCATACTGCAAAAGCAACCAAAGAGTTTTTGAAGGGACAGAAGTGGAATGTTATGCAATGGCCAAGTCAGTCACCTGACCTGAATCCCATTGAGCATGCATTTCACTTGCTGAAGACAAAACTGAAGGGAAACTGCCCCAAGAACAAGCAGGAACTGAAGACAGTTGCAGTAGAGGCCTGGCAGAGCATCACCAGGGATGCAACCCAGCGTCTGGTGATGTCTATGCGTTCCAGGCTTCAGGCTGTGATTGACTGCAATGGATCTGCAACCAAGTATTAAAAAGGGAAAGTTTGATTTATGATTATTATTCTGTCCCATTACTTTTGGTCCCTTAACAAGTGGGAGGCACATATGCAAACTGTTGTAATTCCTACACCGTTCACCTGAGTTGGATGTACATACCTTCAAATTAAAGCTGACAGTCTGCAGTTAAGGCACATTGTGTTTGTTTCATTCCAAATCCATTGTGGTGGTGTATAGAGCCAAAGATGTTAGAATTGTGTCGATGTCCCAATATTTCTGGACCTGACTGTAAATGGCAATTATTTAGTGGGCATGCAGTTCTTGTAAGAAACTTTAATTGTTCTGAAATGAAACTTTAAGTTGTATTTATGTAGAAGCTTTGTGTTTTGTTTTTTAAGGAAGGCAATACAGCACATTCTATTATGATCTATTTTATCTATTTAAACCAAATTGTGAGAGGAAAGAAAAGCTCTTTCAGTTTGATAGCATTAAATTTCACATTTTCTTTCAATATTTTCATATCATTAACTGTCTAAAATATGAGCATAATTAACCTTACAGGACTAAAGGCGGATTCTTTTCTGGAATTCCTCTTTCCTTAGAAGGAAAAAGCTGTCTGAATGTACTACTGGAAACGACCAGCTCATAAGGAGATGGGTCTTCCTGAGGAGACGGACATGACTATGATGCCTGTTGATCTCAACTCTTAGATTGCAGGCATTGCAGGGTAGAATCTAGGGATCCAGGAAGCCCTATGAAAGCAGCCACATTTTTCAAATAAAATTTGCTTTCAAGTAGTTGGCAATATTAAAACTGAGATGCAAAATACTCTCCCTCTTCATTATTATTTAGTGTAAAAAAATATAAAAAATGACAACATAGTGGCAAGTATAAGGAAGAAAAAATGCATACTGTTCTAGGATATGGTGAAATGATTTTGTACTTAAATCTAAAATATGAATCTGAAGTAACTAAATCAGTGTAGGTTGTTAATTCTGTATCCCAATCCTCTGAACAGTATAATTCTTACATTTCTATACAAAAGTGACGCCTGTTGCTAGAATTTAATCCCTAGTAAGTTGAATTGGACAGTAGCCATTTGGACAGAACATGTGTTTGTGTGAATGAGTGTCAATGTGTGTGTATTTGTCTTCATTAATTTTTTAGATGGCTATAAGGCCAACATGATATCTAAACAGTTCTATATGTATCATTTTTAATAGGGTTTTTTAATATTAATACTTTAAAAAATATAATATTTTTAATATACTTTTTCAAGTATACATAGCAATATGTAAAAAGGCACATAATATTTATGCTGACAAAATAGAAAACCCCCAGAAGACAGCCCATAATCAGAATGGAACATCTACAGTTTATGAAGTATAAACATGACCTGTATGATGCAAAAGGTCACTGGTCCCGCATCTTTTTTTTTTTAAAGTTCTTTATCCATCAACAAATGGTGCAAGATTCTTATTTTCTGAGAAATTAACGGAGTCCTTAAATTGTGTACAAAGGAACAATAACAAGTCCAAATAAGGGGAAAAGTTATGTGTAATTTCTTTTCCTTTATTACATCAAATGAAACAACCAAATACATGTGTGCATTTAACTATGAAAATAACGTGGAATAACTATATTAATAAAGGAGGGAAAGGAAAAAAAGAGGTAGAACTTCACCTCATAAACAAAACACATAAAAGAATTGACTGTATTGAACAAAAGCATCCTTCATTAACCTTTGCCTAATAATAATAATTCAAATGTTGACAAATAACACATATCAACAATCTACTGCTGCAGAACAGGTGCAGGTTGATTTAGCCTTCCATTATTCCTTAAAAATATTCCATCCCTCTTGCAAAATAGGTTCTAAATCCTAGGGATTTAGCCAAGAAGGATATATGGATATATTCTTGACATTCAGCAACTGATCTAAAATCCATTGGTAACAATAATAGGATAAAATCAATCCATGTGAGTAAATGTTCCCATTCCTGAATTTCACCTGCAATAATATAGTGATTACAAGCAAACTTTAGTAAGTGTCACACTTCAATCCCCTAATATCGCTAACAAATATGAAACGTCATAACAATAGAATTAGGAGCAAAAAGTCCAAATAACAATGAAGTTGAAAAATTTGCCAAGAAGCATTCTGAGCTAAATTTAAAAGTTCCAAACACCAGTTCATTAGAACTGGGTCATTCTAAAATCTAAATCTAAAATTTATTAAATTTACAGACCACATTTTAATCCAGAATTATCTCTAACATAAATGTTTATCATCAGTAGAAATGTCCAAATTATGCCTGCAACCAAATATATTCCACATAACCATTTACTTAAATTGCAGTCTTAGGTGCAGGTACTAAAACTGATTTTGAGCAAGCAAGAATCCCAATACTTGCCAAGATTACAGTCAAATAGTAACCAATGAACAGTGCTAAATAAGTGCCAATGATAGGTCTTTTCCAACAGGTCACTGGAATTTATGCAGTGAAAACTCAGAAGGATATCCTTACTAAAAAAAAAAAAAAGAAGTTATTTAACAGTGTGATTTATTAGAGTAATTAAAAAAAAAAAAGCATTTAAAACATATCTTAGTAGGGCTGTGCAAAGCATTCCTAGGGGCTTTATGATGCAACTGATGCGTCCATCTCCAAAACACGAACGTAGCACACCCTCACAAAGGGTTGTTATGGCCACTTTGAGGGACACTCCCCCCCATCTGAGCCACTTCTTAGTCATCTTACACAGATTTCTGATTAGTAATAATAAACTCGCTCTTATTAATAAGACTATGTACTGTCTGGGGAACCATTTATAGCTATAACAGAGCATCAGAAAAATGGTTTGTGTGGAAACAGCAGAAAAAGAAAGTAAAGGAAAACCTGATGTATTTAACAGAACCAGCTCCCAATGGTTTGAGAAACTCTGTGCATTTGCGGTATTTTTCACTCTTTCACTGTATCTACTCATTTCTCCTCATTTATTTGATTCAAAGTATCTGTGAGGCAGAAGTTGAAATGTGTTTTTAATATGGATGCTTTTTGAAATGTTGTGGGAGTGAAAATAGTTGCATACATAAAGCAATAATTGATAATCCAGCTAAAGTTTAGTTCTTAAGATATACTATTTGAAATAAAATGTACAATGGTGCTTAAAAGTTTGTAAACCCTTTTGAATTTTCAATATTTCTGTGTAAATATGACCTAAAACATGATCTGTTCTCCACACAAGTCGTAAAACAAGATAAAGAGAACCCAGTTAAACAAATGAGTAAAAAACATTATACTTGTTCATTTCTTTACTGAGGAAAATTATCAGTTTTAAGAAATTATGTGGCCCCAAGCTTCTAAACTTTATGAATAATAAAAAAGATGGTTTCTTTACATTCCAGCGGCTTTCTAAAATAAGCAGTACGGTATTTCAGTCCATATGTGTGTACAACGTTTTAATCATTTTCTATAGACTTGTTTTCATTGCTGCCAACAATTTATGTTGTTTCTAATTACATAAAGAAAGTAGGATAATATTTTTGAAATGTGTATATTATTCAAAATGGTAAATTAGACATACTTTTTGATACTTCCTAATGAATAAACATGAACATTGAATTTTACTTATCCATAGCACTTTCTCATTTGTAGCAAGCATTAATATATGCATTTAGAGCCTCTTCTCACGCTCTGGAAAAGATGTTTGAAGAAAACCTCTTGCTTTCTCTTCTTTTTTTTTTCTCTAGCTAGTTGAATTTGTCAGCTCAATGCCTTTTGAAATGTTTAAGTAAAATAACATGTTTACTGGATACAGCATTGTATAGAAGACTTGCCTTCTGCTGCACAATATTAAAAAATACAGAGCCTCCTGCAATACAATTTTTCTTAAAATAAAACATTCAATACTCTTTACATTTATTTTAGCTGCTCTTATAATTAACTACAATAAAATAGATTTTTATTGTAAATTAGCATGGACTTTGGGCCTTTGGACTGAAGATCACTGAGGTTTCTTTTACTGGCCAGTTGCGGATACTGATAGATGTCTCCGGTCTCTTTCTACAGATATTGATGAATGTGGAACTGGGAGGCACAGCTGTGCCAATGACACAATTTGTTTTAATTTGGATGGTGGCTATGATTGTCGATGCCCACATGGGAAGAACTGCACAGGAGACTGTATCCATGAAGGCAAGATCAAACACAGTGGACAAATCTGGGTGTTGGAAAATGATAGATGCTCCGTTTGCTCTTGCCAAGTGAGTTGGGAGATCTGGGATTGTGAGAAAATAAGAAATGAGAAAGAGCGGAAAACAAATAGTTTTGGGGAGTTGTATGTGTCGTATGAGAGATATTAGTATTCACTGATTATCATGAAAATAATTATAGTTCATAGCATAGCTAGGACATCATATTGAAGAAGAATAATGGTCTACCTAACTTAGTGTTCTGTCTGACCACCTTGGGATGATCACTGTAAAAAGATTTTTTTTTTAATTGTAAAGAATATTGTCTTTAGGTCATCCTTATTGCAAATTACATATGATTTAAAAAAAATTTAACTTTAATCTTTAGTACTGCAAACTACTGCAAAATGTTTTTTATTTTCCGTGTCATAATGATATACCTTAAGTGTCATTTTACTATATTTTACAATGACAGAGTGGCTATGTAATGTGCCGGCGAATGGTCTGTGACTGTGAAAATCCCACTGTTGATTTATTCTGCTGCCCTGAATGTGATCCAAGACTGAGCAGTCAGTGTTTACATCAAAGTGGGGAGATCGTATACAATAGTGGCGATACATGGGTTCAAAACTGTCAACAGTGCCGATGTTTGGTAAGTCTTCCTACTATTTATTTATTTGTTTATTTATTTTTATTTGTTCTGAATTTATTAGCTGCCCAACCCAAATGGACTCTGGAACAATTAAAGTCACATTATTTATATGTAACTTAACTGTTGTTTATTAAGTTACATTTCTTTCAGTTACATTTTTATATAGTTCACTTTGCTATTTCTCAAATAATCTTTGACTAAAGTTTCAGCTAAGTGGCAAGTGCACATCTAATTACAAAATAAAAATAACTTGCTGTAAAATATTTGATTTAAGTAACAGATAGAAATCATGAATCTTGGCATCAAAAATAATGTATTGGTATTAATCATGGTTGAAAGAAAAAACTGAAATAGTTAAAAATATACTGCAAATATTGATTTAAATTAATAAAGTTTAGATACAGCACACAGAGAAAATTTCCCCAAGATAATGTGCAATTCAGATCATTAGGCATAATTAAAGCCTATTGAAACACACAGTAAAACATTAATAATTCAGTACTTAATTACAGAACTTGATATGATTTAGGCATACCTAGTGGTTTCTGAAATGGACCTTTAATTGTTTAATGTTGATTGTTCTGTTTCAGCACTTGTAAACAAATAGACATTACAAATGAACAATGGATAAGATACACTGGAATCCTAAACAAGTCATGTTTATTCAAAAATATGTTCCATGGGGCTCAGTAGGACTATTACTGATAGCGAATCACAACCAGAAAATATCAAATAGATTTGCCTCTTAGGTGGTCATTATTCTTTGTTGGGCTAAACATAGACTTCCGTTTTAATTCGTTAAGCCTGGTATAAGTACTATGAAGTCCTGATCTAATTTAAGATGCTCTGTGGGAGTAAATCCCCTCAAAACAGGTGCCTTTTAGCAATGATATGAAAGAGCTACGTATACTCTCTATTTTCTTGGAAGTGCTCATTAATATCTTATGTGACTGCTCTTAGCATATAGCTCATGACGGCAATCAGATGGTTTTCAACATTTCATGATTTAGAAAACAATAACAATGATTTTAATAATAAATAAATAACATTACCCGATAGACGATAACTTTTTGTCTATTTTTTTTAAACAGCAGGGGGAGGTTGACTGTTGGCCTTTGTCTTGTCCAGAGATGGACTGTGAATTCAGCATACTCCCTGAGAATGAGTGTTGCCCACATTGTGTCACTGACCCTTGTCAAGCAGACACCATGAAGAATGATATCACCAAGACCTGTCTGGATGAAACTAATGTAGTCCGATTCACTGGATCATCCTGGATTAAGCATGGCACAGAATGCACTCTCTGCCAATGCAAGGTATGGGAAAAGTAGATATTTCTCCAGCTGGCTTTATAATGTAGAAGTATTATAATCTTTGTTCTGGAAATATGTTCCTACATCTGAAGTAGATAGCATTCTGTTTTGTTAAAATCAGTTGTTTATTGTTAATCTGTTAATTTAACAGATTATTTCTGTTAAATAATCAGGATAATTGTTTAGATGCATTAGTAGTATCAAGATTTTTTTATTTTTTCCAGGCACTACATGAACTTGGGGGTTAAAATAGCAAATATCTCTCTTTTATTGAAATATATTGACTCAGCTATGATAGCTTGCTCCCATTATTTTAAAGATACTCAACAATATCAAATTATTTTCCAGGATATGTAAGCTTAGTACTGCTTCACACTTCTCCCCCTGCAAACAAATTGCCAGAGAGGATCATGGTGTTTTGATGATGACAATTTGTTTATATTTTAGAAAATCAGAAATGGAAATACAGTTATTATGTTAGTCAGGAGTAATTTAGGTCTAGCATTTATTGGGGTCAAGAAGAAATGTTGACTCAGAAGGAATGATGAAGAACTTACATGATTCCAGTAGTTTTAAAAAATACATAAACTATGGGAAAAGTGGAATACAATAGTTTTTCACTTATAAATATACACATGAGATAAAACATATTTTGTATAATTTTTCCTGAACTGAAATAAGTGGGATTCTCAAAACTTGATACTTTATTACAGCCAAAGACCAGCATGAAACAATACAATTAAAAAAAAAAAAGAATCACGTGACTAAGAGGGGGAAATATGCAAAACCATTCAAGGTATAATTAAACCTGCCACAGTAGGTACTAATAACCCAAATAATAACAAGTCAAAACTATAGAATATATAATAGGCAAACTAATCCTGAATAAAGATAAAATATATAACATCAAGATAAAACTAGAACCATTATAAAATTGTCATATATAAAATAGACTATCAATACATAAAACAGGAAAATGATTCTCACCTAGCCCCTAGAAAGCAAAAATATCTCTTCTGAATATCAAGAATTTCATCTTCATTCTAGGTCATTGTATCTTAAAATAACTGCTGTAATCTTTGCTGTATGATCCTGGGGAAATGAGTATTATACAAATACCATACAGCTGCAATATGCTGTAGTGAATTCAGTGCAACAGAGAATCATATGGCACATCTGTAACTAAATGAACAGTATAGATCTGTGTTCAATCTAATTTATTTTCATTGGCCAAATTTTCTTCTATTACTCATAGAACCGCTTTCTATGAACAAAACTATCACTGTTCAAAGCAGTTCTATTTATATATAAATCATGATGCTTGTCATTTTGAAAAGGTGACTTTCTTTAGCCAAAAAAACGTAAGATAGAATGTTTTCAAGAACCAATTGTTAAGGACTGTTCACATCAGAAAAAAGGTTAGTTAACTCTCCATTTCTCTCTCTGCTTTTGAAGAGAAATCAGTTTTATATTATTTTTTAAAATAAAAAAGACATTTATCAAATGAGACATAGAGTAGTTAGGGTTAGGATTAGGCCAGTCCTGAAAGTATTGGGCTTTTAAAGTTTTTAATAGATGAAAGAGAATTTTTGCTCCTGCTGTACATTGTAGAAGTTATTGCATCAGTCCAACCCTATTATGGATTTTTGATTTTTATTTTTTTGTTGTTCAAGAAAGTGAAATGCTAATGAGACTTGTACTTGCCAGCATTCATTTTACCATGGATCTGCTGGAAAGAAAACACCCAAATCCACTATCAGCAGGACAGTGGTAGAATTCTTTTAATTCATAAACAAAAGAGGTACATGTTTAATCTACAAGTGGTCCTTCTAGTAGAATGTTTCACCTAGAAAAGAATTATGGAGTAATTTCATTGTACTAATAAATCCAGCAGATAACTTAACTGAGAATGCCAGAATGCACCTGGGACTGCAGAAGTTGTGCCAGCCATCAAAGAGCACATCAGTGTTCTGTATGAAATGTAGGCTAAAATTTCTCCATCAGAGAGCCTTGACTGGCTTAGAACTGCCTGAATTGTAGCCTAAGATAAATGGAAGATAGCAGGATGGAGATCTAGAAGCATGTAAATGGGATGGTTCTAACAGATACTGGCTGATGTGTTTAAATACTCTCCTCCTTGAAATAGAATATTTTTGTGCTTCATTTTATAACAAAGTACTTTTAAAAGCTATGTATTTTAAATGCCATATTTTAAATAACTCCAAAGGGCTCATTAAAATTAGACTCATTACTCACTATATGAGCACTATACCATAGAATAGAATATTAATGCTGTAGGTGTTCTTGGACTGCATTTCAAGGAAGGCAGTGGGATAAGACTTCATCAAACTTACAATAAAGTAATTTTACTCAAAATTCCTAAAATTTCAGAAAAGCTGCATTAGTTAAAGCTGTTTTAACACAAAATATTTTGAAATTGCAAGTGGGAAAAAAGTGAATGCTAGAATGGTTCTTGAAGGCCTTGTCATACCAGATCTCAACAAAATAAATAAACAAATTGACTAAATGCTGTGCTAAAAAGTAGGTATGGTTTCAAGGATAACACTATAATAAACTTTTAGCAGAACACTGCCATCAGAAAGAGATGTTGTGTCAATTTCTTGGTCCTTGGTCGTCAAATATATTTAGGGGTTGTGAAGTGTATTTGATCGTTTTTCATTCCCATTAGTAGCAAAAAGTAATGTGAAGGCAGGGGAATGCAAATTTGATAGTATCATGTAACAGAACTAGATAGATGCTTTTTTTTTTTTTTTGCTGCAAAATAATATGTAGTTTCTCCCTAACTGCTCCTGAGATCAAGTAGTAGTCTATAAGTAATGAGTTGAAGGCTGGTGTTTATTTAAAAACTAACAGGTTGTTGCATGACTATATACACTATAAGATATATAGCTGGGATAGAGAGGGCAAAATTATCTCTGTTATATAATTTATTTAACCAGGAGCCTTCTTCTGTTTTTAGAAAATGGTCAAAGTAGAATTTAAATTTGAATGAAGGCACAAACAGAATAGAATTCAATGTACAGTAGGTTATTTGTGTGGCACATTTATATCCCACCTTTCTTTCATCATTAAATTCCAAAAGGGATCCACGTTACATTCCTCGGTGGTTTCCAGAGAATCAATGTGCATAAAAGCTGGAATGCAGAGTCCCATTTATAACTTCGTTAAAATAAGTCAAGTGGAATTCTAGGCATGAACAGCTACATTAAGTGATGGAATTTTGTGAGCATTATTCTCCATTTTGGTTAACCCACCAACATTTAAGAGAAACATTATCCATTTAATAGAAATATAATCTGAGGCACATAAATCGATTCTGGATAGGTCACCTGTAGTATGTTAAAATATGCAAGAAAAAAGAAATGACTGTAATCCTGAAAGGTGATTACACTTTTAAATGCCATCTTTGCACAATAATAACTATAGCTGATGAGGCAGTTAGCTATGTCTGCTGCTATGGTGTGATCAAGAGGAATGGGAATTTTCAATCTAACTTGTAAACTGTGGTAAGAATTGAAAATATGACACACGATATGCACTTGCATCTGTAAAAAAATCTCTTTGATCAACAACTCTTAGCTGGATAGGTCACATTCTGCTTCCATCCCCACTTACAGGCATGAACAAGAATTCTTTCTCATTCACCCTTCAGTTGCAGCTGGAAGTTGTATCAAACTGCCATATTGGCCACTATTTCCAAGGTATTTGATTATGTATAACAAATGCATACAAGAAGGGTAGGTGGCATGCCCTGTTCCCAAAGTAATATTAAAACAGAGGTCATGAATATACAGCTGGGCATAGGCATCAAATAATTAAATGCCAAAAAAAAAATTGATTCAAGTATTCATTTTAAGTGATATTAGTCATTAAAGGATAGCAAATGAAAGTTGCTGGGTTAATTTACCTAGAACATCAAACAAAAGGGAATGCAGAATGATTGAACAAGTGCTAATGAATTACTTTTCCCTCCATTTCAGCATTTCTAGGGTTATATACTTAATTTAAACAAAATTCTGTTGAATAATAAATCACTTTCTCATCTTTTTTCTAGAATGGGCATATTTGCTGTTCTGTGGATCCACAGTGTCTGCAGGAACTGTGAAACAGTGTTGTAATCCTGGGCAATTTATGTTAAAGAACATTCCTTCACTAAGGACTTACAGACCAAAAATGAAAAAGCCAAAACTGGAACAAGATTGATTTGATCTAATTAAAGTATAGAAATGCTATGAATTGAATGAGTTGTCTGTTTCCTCAGTCTGAATGAAATGTGTATGACTAGGAACGAGTTCAGATGTACAAACCTATGTTTTGATGTGAGGTTCAAGTTCTGGTTCATGTTTGTGTTTGACATCATTATGTAAAATACTGGACTACCAAAATATATATATATATATATATGACATGCACATAAAGATGTCAAAAGCCTCAAGCAGGGAAATGCTCACTAAAGTTTTGAAACTGCACCTCATCTATGGCCAAAATATATTTTTTAATATAACTACACTTGACTCTATATCAATTTGTTTGATTGGTAACTGCAAGAATCCCCAAAGTAATATCTTTTGGAAACAGAATTTTTTTTGCAACATATGTACAGCTCTGAAAAAAAAAGAAACCATTGACTGTAAAAAATAATGCACAGCATGATTGCATAATGTTTTCTTATGAAAAAAATCATCTGTATTTCCTCATTTGATTGCACTTACTCCTTGATTGAATTTGTCCAGTATATATTCCTTGTGCAAAATTTAAATAAATATTTCTCTTACCTTATATTTTTGAGAATCTGTTGGTGCTTTGACTTACAGAATGCATTCATTATTGAGGTCCATCATCACATAATTATATTTACAATAGGGGGAAGATGAGGAAGCACACTTTGTTTTTTTTCTGCCATTATATCCTCATTATCTCACTGTCTTCCATGTGCTGGATGGAAGAGATCCAATGTCCAAGCAGACCTTCTGTGCAATAAAAGATTCTAAACTGGATGAGAAGACTAAGTATGCTCCCCATTGCATGTGGTGTTGACCAACTGTGTAGAATATAGTTGTGCACATAGAACTTGTTGCTCCTATACATTTCCCCATTTTAAAAAATGTTTTCTAATCAATCATTTTATTCTTCACTTGCACATGATTTATTAGGAAAAGAGTCCCATATTCTAAAATGAAAGCACGGGAATAGCCTTACACAGAATCTGTCCTTTGTCCATCTAACTCAATAATGTCTAAAGTGACTGAAGCAGTTCCAGCTCTCAGACCAAAATCTGTAGCAGACATGATCTACCTTCTGTGTAGATCTTGTGATCATGTTCTGGCCATGTGATCCCGAGCAGAACAATCGAAGACTATCCTGTGCTTCCCAGTGAATACCAATAAATCCTATATATACCATAGACACTGCACAAAGAAAGTAGAAATATACATACAAACACAAATAGCATATAACGTCACATGGAAGAAATACAGATGCCTAATATAGTCACTGCTGATAAAGAGGTTGGAAAGAACTCCAGAAGCTATGCTCTGCATGCTTTCCATACCTTGTTATTGCTTTGGACCCAACAAAATGTTAGAAAGAAGGGACTCTATCTGTCCATCCATTAGCAGGATAACTTTCCAAACAGAAGAGAGAGGACCAAACTTAGAGAAGCCAGTATATGAAAATAATTCTATAGAACTATTTGCAGATAATCCCATGAGGGCAAAGTAGCTTCTGGCCTCTGTGTTCAGTTCTGTAAATATAAATAGAATATAAAAGTCAACCTACCAAAAATCAACAGCAAAGGTAAATAAAGATCTGAAATATTTAAGAAAACATGTAATGGTATGTGGGAAAGACCTTGGGAGATGAGAGGAAGAGCTGCAGACTAGACAACCATCACGCAAAAGGTATCTCAGTCCACAGAAGCAAAAGGGGCATAGGAAGCATTTCAGAAGGGAGCCTCCCTAGTTTTTTGGAAAGTAAAAGTAAAGGAGGGGGAAAATACTTTCAGACTTGCAAGATTCTGTTACTGTAAGCTTACAATAAAAGTAGTGTTAGTACTCATAGTTTATGCTTCTTGTCTGAACTACCTTGAAGGTCTGGAACGTGTAGCGTTCCATTATGCACTATGAAAATGGAACTTTTTCAGAAGGAATGTAGGTGCATGTGCATACTGATACACTCTGTCACACATGTGCTCCTCAAATGCTTGTCTGTGAATAGTATAAATGCTAAAGGGATTTTTCTGTTTTATCCACAGATTCTTCAAGCAGCAGAGTTCTTTCAGTATGAATGTATTAATACAGCATTTTCTGTCCACTAATAACTGTCAACAGATCATGTTTTGCCTTTAGATACCCAGTTCCAATGATAGTTGTCTACAATGGTGGTCATGTGTTGATATGCAAGGGTCTAATTTGACAAAAAGCAATGTTCTAGAAGGATTAAATTATAATTTATTATTGGTGTGTTAGTAACGTGCAATAAAAGGAAAGCTGACATTCTGCTTCAGGAAGGCAACCACAGATTAATCTTGTTAGGTCTTATGGAATTTATACATGGAAAGAATCAGGTTATTGTATAACCGTTATTGTATAACCGTTATCGTATAACTATAGCTAACTCCTGAATCTTCTAAAAGTACTAAAAAAAGAATACTGAATTAATCTGGAAGGCGGAAGTGATCCAAAAAATCTTGCTTGCGTGGCTCCTTGGGTCCCAACAGATAACATGAATTACAAATGAGAATGATCTAAAGAACTGTTGTTCAATGTTTTGACGCCCAAGGCTCTTTAGTTAATAGGAAGCTCATTAAAATGGTCAGTATGTTTCAGAGATAACCACTAAGCCTTTGTTGCTTATTTGACCCCACAATTATTCAGATTTTCTTGAAATCACAGTGACCTCAGCCTGAGTATGCCAAGCTTCTAGACTGTTTTACTTATTAATTTCAGCAACCTAAAGCTTTCATTATTCCATTTCAAAATATTATATAATGCCCATTACCAGAAGTAACATACCCTGTTACTCAGTGGGGATTAATGGCAGCTTAGCCATCTTTGAACACCAGTGACGACATTGCAGCTGATAGGTGGCTGGCAGCAAGCACCAGCCACTCAACTTGCTCCGAATCAAGGAGGAAGTGAGAAATCAACCCATCTGCCCTCCGGGCGGCTGTTCCTCAAAAGCTAATCGTGGAGATAAAAGCCTATGCAAACGACTTTTGGGTTGAGTGGCTGGGAGGCGGGGGATCCATCTCTGTTTGCAGCTGCAGTGCAGCCTTTCATGGACACTAGAGCCGATCAAACCTTATTTCTAAACACTGTGGATCATAATTATTTTTTAACTTAAGAAAGACGTTCCTTGGCAACAGATAAGTAATTCTCTTGAGGCTTATCCTTATTTCTGGGACTTTATTTTTAAAAGAAGAAATAGAGCTTTAATTTGAATGTGATTAATTTGTAAAAAGTGGGATGAAAATTAGTTGCAGTCTTAAAAAAGACTTAAAAGTTATTTACAGTGAAAAAAGATTTATTTGTTAGAAGTTTATTTTTCTATGAAACTCCATTTGCAGTAATGAGGTTTGCTTTTTCCATGGGAAAGTTTCTTGTTGTGCTGGATTAGGTTTGTTGATTGGCTGGGTTTCTAAAACAGAAAAAGACTGCAACTTGATCCCTGTGTGTTTCCTTTGACGCGTGCCCGCAATTCCAGCTTGAAAGACATCAGAGGGCGTGAACTGTCAGTTTACTTTCTCTTGTATTTAATTATACCCGGTTAGTCATTTTACTTGTGAAAAGGAAAAAAAATAAAATAAAAAGATCATGGTTACCAGGAAAGCAGTGGAAGAAATGAGAGAAAGAAGAGGCTCTGTAAAGCAACCATTAGAGGAGAAGATGGTCACTTTTAAGTTTACTTAAACCAATGTTTGATGAATTAGGAGCTAAATTTGCTACTTTGGAAAAAATGGAAGAAAGAATAGATAAGATGGACAGTTATGTGAAACAAATAGCTGGAGAGATGAAACAGATCTCTGGAGAAGTGAAGCAGGTTACTGAAAGAATGGAAATGTTGGCGAATAAAGCAGAAACCAGAGATCTTGAGTTGGAGAAAGGACTGGATAATGTAGATTTGTTGGAGTTAAGGGAGAAGGATTTTTGCTTGTGATTTAGAGCTATACCAGAAATTTCAGGGGAAGATATCAGAAGGAGAGTAGTTCAAGCATTGTCAGAATTTTTAAATTGGGAAGAAGAAAAAGCTGAAGAAGAGATTAATAAAGTGTATCAGGTAAATTCACATTATGCAGCAATAAGACATGGACCAAGAGATATATAAGTACATTTCATAAAGAAAGGGACTAGGGATCAAGTTCTGCAATGGCATTTTAATACTAGACTGAAGATTGACAATGTAGATATAATTATGTTAAAATAAATTCCCATTAGAATGTTATGCAAGAGAAAGGAGGGGTTTTTTTTGTTTTTTTGATGGAGGTATTGAAACAGAAAATGATTTTGTTTCATTGGGGTAAACTGGAGGGAGTGATTTTTATTTTCCAGTGCAAAAGATTTTGACTGAATTCTGTTCATAAAGCCAAATAATTTCTGGAAAAGTTTAAAGAAGACCTGAAGGAGATTTAAATGGAGGAGAGTGAGCAGACAATCTCAAAGGCCAAACAGGTCCAAGAGGAAGATGAAAAAGAGGACTCTGAGTGGATGCCACAGGTATAGACTTTTCTAAACTATTGGCTTAATTATGGATTACAAATGGCTAGCATGGAATATAAATGGAGCAAATGCTCTGGGTGAGATGGGTGGCATGTAAATTTAATAAATAAATAAATAAATAAATAAATACTTCGCAGAAGAGAAGTATTTCATCATTTAAAAAAACTTAAGCAAGATGTAATTTCTTTACAAGAAACTCATATTAGAAAAAAGGACATAAAATAGTTGAGTTATAAGAATTGGGGACAAGAATTTATTTTGGCAGGTCCAAAAAAAGTTAATGGAGTTGTGTTATATGTTAATCCACAATTAAAAACGAAATTAGTATTGGCTGATGAACATGGTTGGATTTGTTGGAGTCGAAGTTGAACTACAGAGAATTAAAACATTAATCTTGGGACTTCACACTCCAAACGAAAATAAAGGAAAATGTTTTAAATGTCTTATGGAAAAACTGACAAATTTTTCTTATGAAAATTGGCACCTGACAGGAGATTGGAATGGAGTGGTATACCCATGATCAGATAGAACATCAGAGAAGGAAGTTAAAAAAGAACCAGGGTAAATTATCTAAAACACTTTTTAATTTGATGGACAATTTATCTTTAG
This sequence comes from Python bivittatus, assembly GCF_059951505.1. Classification (NCBI taxonomy): domain Eukaryota; kingdom Metazoa; phylum Chordata; class Lepidosauria; order Squamata; family Pythonidae; genus Python; species Python bivittatus. The sequence continues at coordinate 16,043,705 of NW_028277058.1, read as the reverse complement.
TGGATACATGGAGACAGAAAAATGGCACTTCTAAAGAATATACTTATTTTTCAGAAAGACAAATCGTTCTCAAAGATAGATATGATTTGGATTTCAAAGGCTTTGGCTGCTAATACTTCTAAAGTGGAGATTATACCAAATACTTTTTCTATCATAACCCAGTGAATTGGACTCTTAAAAGAAAATCTAATTCATTCAGATGGAGACTAAATGAAATGTTGCTGCAAAAGGAAGAGATAGTGAAAGACTGTAAAAAAAGATTAATAGAATTTTTTGAGAACAATTTAAATAAAGGTATGGACTTCAGAATGGTTCGGGATGCAAGCGAAGCTTTTATTAGAGGATATTTCATACAGCATAACACTGAGTTTAAAGAGAGGAATCAAGAAAAAATGCAAGCTATTTTGGATGAGATAAAAGGAAAGAGGATGAATTAAAGTTAAGAAAAGAAAAGTATTTCAAACCAAATTAAACCTTTACAATAACAGATATCCATATTAACAATGAGAGAATTGGAAAGAAAGATGAACTATGCCAAACCAAAAAAAAAAAAATTGAATTTGCAAACAAGGGAGATGGTTGGCATATAAATTAAAAAAGGAAAAAAGAAAAAAGAAAATGATTACAAAACTTCCAGAGGGTGATAGAGTAATAATGGACAATGAGACTATACAAAAAAAATTTCATCAGTATTACTTTAATTTATACAACAGAAATCTCTCTGGAAAAAATAGATGACTGCTTAAAAATACAAAATTTATCAAAGCTTTCAGATAAGCAAAGACAGATTATGATTGGGCCTATAACAATAATGGAAATATCTGAAGCTATTAAAAAGATTAAACCAAGTTAAACACCAGGACCAGATGGGCTTCCAGGGTCATATTATAAAAATTTTGTGAATAAAATTCTACAACTGCTCCAATCTATGATGAATTTTATATTCCTGGAAGGTGGAATGCCAGCATCTTGGAAGGGGGCCAATATAGTGCTATTACCTAAGAAGGACAAGATTTGACTTTAATTAAAAATTATAGACCAATATCATTATTGAATGACTATAAGTTGTTCACAATGATTTTATCTGACAGATTGAAAGTTATATTACAAGAATTTATTTATGAAGATCAGTGTGGATTTTTATCTAAAAGACAATTAAAAGATAATGTTAGAATGGTTAGAATATTTGGAACAGCATAATGAAAAACAAGCTGCATTAATCTTTTTGGATGCAGAGAAAGCTTTTGACAACTTAAATTGGCCTTTTATGTTTAAAGTTTTGGAAGATATGAACTTTGGAGACCATTTTATAAAAGGAGTGAAATTGATTTATATGTCTCAGAAAAATTATTGTGAATGGAGAATTAACTAAATCATGTGAGATACAAAAGAGAATGAAACAAGGTTGCCCAGTGACTCCCTTGTTCTTTATTTTAGTTTTAGAAGTTTGAATAGAGATATAAGGAGAGATGAGAAGATAAGGGGGTATAAAAATCAGGAAAGACACATATAAGTTGAGAGCCTTTGTGGATGATCTGGTGTTGGTGTTGGAGGATCCCTTGAAGGGGATTGCAGCTTTAATGAAAAAGTTGAAAGAATTTGGTGCTTTGGCTGGTTTTAAAATTTAATAAAAGACTAAAATGCTAACCAAAAACATGAAGATACAAGAACAAGAAGAACTGATGAACAAAACAGGTTTTAAGGTGGAAAAAAAGGTTAAATATTTGGGGATGAATTTGACAAATAGCAATTGTATATTGTTTCCAAGTAATTATGTTAAGACTTGGAATGAATTTAAAAATATATATGCTAAGATGGGAAAAATTACAGTTGTCATTGCTGGGAAGAATTTCAGTAATTAAGATGAATGTTTTAATTTTTGTTTCAGACAATACCTGTCGTGGCAACTGATGTTCCATTTAAACAATGACATAAAGATATACCTAAATTTGTGTGGCAAGGTAAAAAAACCCACGAATTAGGTACAAAGTTTTACAAGATGCTAAAGAAACAAGAGGTTTAGGTCTCCCAAATTTAAAGGTGTATTTTGAAGCTTTTTGTTTGGTTTGGATGAAAACGTGGGTGACTTTGAGAAATAGGTTATTGGAACTAGATGGGCATGACTTAAGATTTGGGTGGCATGGCTATTTATGGTACAATAAAGTTAATGTAGATTTTAAAAATCATTTTATTAGATGTGCCATATTGCGAATATGGAATAGATATAAATCTACATTGTCTCTGAAGGATTCTTTATGGTTGTCACCACAAGAAACGTTTTATAGAAGAAAAATGATAACTAAAAACAAATGGTTAACTTATGGTAACATATTGGAATTTTCTCAAAGGGACTTTAAAGACAAGAGAGAAACTGATATCAGAAGGATACATGTGTCAATGATTTTCCTATGTAGAGTTACAAGAAAGATTGAATTTGAAGCAGAATTATGTACTAATGATGAACATGTTATTGCAAAGATGTATAAACTTTTATTGAAACTAGAGACAGCAGATGACCAAGTTAGGGACTGTATGATAAAATGGGCTAAAAACTTTGGTTACAACACACAGATGGAACAATGGGAAAATATGTGTCAGAAAGGAGTGAAATTTACATTGTGTTATAACCTTAAAAGATTTTTTATAAAATGATGTATCATTTGTATTTGTCACCAGAAAAACTTATAAAGGTACTTCACATATATGCTGGAAATGTGAACAAGAAGGGACATTTTATCATCTCTGGTGGACTGGTAAAAAAATTCTGGAATGAGAGACATATTTGTATATAGAAGATTTTAAAGATTAATATTCAATCAAAACCAGATACTTTCTTTCTGGGTTTGATGGACAAACAGCTGGAAAAAACTCATTGAACTTTGTTTTTATATATGATAAAGCAGCAAGGCTTTTATATGCACAGAGGTGGAAAGATAAGGCATTACCTACAATGGAAGAATGGATGGTGAAATCGATAGAGTTGGCTGAGATGGTGAAATTGACAGCTTTGATTCAAGATAAGACATTGTGTAATTTTAATGCTAATTGGAAACCTTTTTTGGACTTTTTGCGGGAAGCAGAAAAAAGTGAAATTATATTGTATGGATTTGATGATTAGAAATAATATGGGTTAATAGAAATAATGGAAGATATGTTTTAAATGTAGAGTAAGGGTTTGATTATTATTGTTACTTATATCTGTTGCAAGTCGGAAGTCAATTCTTTTTTTCTATTGTTGTTTCCCTCTTTTTCTTTTCTGCACTTTTGATCTTTACTATTTTTTCTTTTTTCAAATTTATTTTTCTTACTCTTTCTCTTAATATTAGTTTTTGTTAGTTTTTATTGTTCTTTTTTTTTAGAAAAATTAATAAAGTTATTATTAAAAAAAGGAATAACATATACTTACCATGCTTCCAGATAGTGAAAAGGCATTGGCAACAGAGAACTATTTACAGTCATCTTCAAACCATGATTCTTTTTTATTATTTTGTAAGCATCAGTTGACATACTATATGTAGTCATGAATATTATAAAAATTCCATGAATACTTACAGTTCTTGAAATTGCAGGCTAAATAAAGATAGAGCTAGCACAACAAAAGAGAAATCATGGCTGTGTTTCAATGGCATTAGTGCAATTCAGAAAATCAAAAAAAGCCTGCTAACACTGGACTGGTTCATATGTGAGGAAAATATCTTGATTATTCCACAATGGCAATTCAGTATGTCAACTGACTCAATAAGAACTATTAAATGCATTGGATTGGATCCAAAGGTTTACTTCCTCTTGATTAGATGATTCTGAGAAAGATCTATTTGTGGAATTTACTCTCTAATACTGCCATGCCGACATACCAGTCACCCTTACAATTTCAGCTATCAAGCAATACAATGCCTAAGTGGATCAACCCTCAAATATCACATGACGATGGGAAAATGCTTAAATCACAGTGTAATGATTGAAGACTTTAGAACATGCAATTACATTCAGTAGTAAGCTGACTGACATATCAAGTGAGAACTGTAATCAGGATAATGTGAAGGAAAGAACAAGGGAGGGAAACCTTTTCTATGCCCAAGGTTCACATTCCCTTTGAGTCAGGTCCCAGATTTGCATTTCTATGGCTGTCATGACTGGAACAAAGTAGCTTCAAGGACATTCTTCAACAGATAGACTTCAGATCCACACATTCACAGGCACACAAACACAACCCTTCTTCTCCTTCCAAGAGCCATCTCTCTGTCTCCATATTCTCTTTTCTCTCATTACGTCTTCCACGTCTATAATGGTTGCTCATTGTACTTACCTAGAAGTGTTGCTGAGAGGATAAATAGGAGTTTCTCGTTTATGTAGAAAGGTAGACCTTGTGAACACCAATGAGAAATGCAAGTGTCTTGGCCATGTCAGTAAAAGGAATTTCATAATGTGTTCAGGAAGTTAGACATTATTCTATAGTCCATCTTACATTGACTGGGAACATTCTTTCATATATATCCATGATAATACTGTATGATGTATTTTACAAATCTTTGCCATTGATACGTAATAGGGTGCAGGCAAAAGGGGTTACCAGACACACTTATTCTAAAAATTAGGAACAAGGACAAAGAATTAGGTAAAGCTAAGACAAAACCAATTTTGATATAATTTATATTTAATTACAATGAAATTAATCAAACCAATATGATCATTGCTGTTAACTTTAATATTTTCCTGCTTCTGTAGCTTTATAATGTATTATTAGGTGGAAATTATTAGAGGAGTTTGAGTGTCCACTCCCAAATTCTCGGTAGTACATCCCTAGAGGTAATTAACAGTGGAAAGGCAGCCTTAAAAAGGGATCCAGCCTTGTTGTAATTTTATTTACTGTAAGTCAAGAGTGAAAAGACTGTAAGGCCTCTAATTACTGGTGAACCCCAGCAGCCCCAGTGACATGGCTGGTGTGAGGGATGCTGATGTTTCCAGTTCAGTATCTCTAGGATACGAATCCTAGAATGAAATAAGTTTGTTTTTAGAGCAATATGTTTTTAACTCCTACCAAATTTTGTTCTTTTGCAGATTGATACACTGTAACAATCTGAATAAATTTGGTTGACATTAAATAGGCTTATTGAATGATACTAGGAAATTAAATCTACCACTGAAAAGAACATGGATCAAAAATCATTAGGTGCATTGTTCTCATTTATAATATGTTAATATAGTTTGATATATTAGAATCATGGAATATATGAGCTACAAGAGGCCTTTGGAGTAATTTAATACAGCTTCCTGCTCTGTGCAGGAAACCATTAAACTATCAGTGACAGGTGTTCATCCAGCCTACATGTGAAAATCTCTGAGTTGGAATCCACAACTGTTTTAAGTTGATTATTCCAGTTGGTAACAGCTCTTACTGTCAGGAAATTCTAGCTAATTTTTTATCTGTCATGTATATTATGTTTTTCACTATTATAACAGAAGATGTATACAGTTTTAATTTTAATATACTGTATCAATATGGTAAAACATTCATTTATGGGCAGGCAAGACTCCAACTGTATTCATATATGTTTGTATCATTTGCATAAGAGGGTTGCTGTGAATTATGCACTCTTTTATAATAAACACTTGGAAATAATGGACATCCCACATCCTAACTGGTCTGCTAAATCAAGGTTTCGCTGCAAAGCATTTATGGGACAAATGCCCCAATCTGCTGATTCAAATTTGCTTCTCTTCTCTGCAATTCCTTCTGGGGTTGACTGAGCCTTTTATTAATCCTGTATGCATTGTCATGAGACAGCGTGCCTTAGAACTTTAAATCGTGTTAGGCAATCTCTCTGATGATACCCACCTAAACAATGAAGAGGAAAAACAGAGTCAATGTGATAATAAAGTACTTCAGACTGCCTCATAGCCCAGAGTCACTTTTTTGTGAGATGGGCGGTATCTAAATTTGAAAAATAAACAAACAAACAAACAAACAAACAAACAAATAAATGTTGCACTGTGAAGCTCCATATGATGTATTTCCCCATGTAATAGCACTCTAAGGCAAATTTCTACAGTTTGATGGATTTCACATGTTTTAGGATGAAGTGTAGTCCCAACACATCTGGAAGGCTCCAGGTAAGGAACAGCTGTTCTTTAGTTTTTCCCAGCCCTAGTATTTCAGTTCCTTGGCCCTGGAAGTGTCAACTACATATGGAACAGCTGTTCTCTCAGTTTAACCTATTGATTATCTCTCATATATGCTATTAACAATACAATCTTTTTGGTTTGATCATTAGGCAGACAAAAGATACCATAACACCCCAATAAACACATCGTTTTATTCCAAGAGCACTGTCAGTGACTCTCAAGCACTGTCAATATAAATCAGATTACAGAAAGACATTCGAGTATTCAGTTTCCCACTTCTTCTCCAAAGAAATAAAATCTTCTGATCATGTATCATAGCAACAGAGCATAAGAATAGGAGATTTAAAATAAATAATCTGATGCCACTGTAATCTTAGCATATTGCTCCTTTTTGTAAAACTAAGAAGTCTTCTGTCAAGATCTATGGGAATTTGTTCACATGAAATTAGCCAGTAGAAAACAATATTTGCTAACTGCAGTAAAAGTTACATTTTGTAGGAAATATACACGGTTGAAATCAACCTGCCTAGCATTTAGTAAAAATATTGGGTTTCTGACACAGTGGGAACACAGCTTTCTGACACAGGCTGTTAAGGATGGGAGATTCTATACCTATACCTATACCTATATCTATTCATCCACTCCTAACCATGAAATATGCATTGTCATGTTGTGAGTTATGAGGTTGCATGAATGCATGTAAGATGTAGCATTTGTGTAGCATCATGGACACACACATTTTGTCAACTTCATTCCTCCCCTCCCATGCCTACAGATAAATGTAGGCTTGAAAAAAATATACGTTGTGTTCACTAGCCTGGACTGGGACATAAGGTGAGGAATTTCCTGGATAAAACTGATCACATCACATTTTTGGTGGAACTACCAGATCCATAAGGATTGCTCTGGAACTAATAATAATAATTTATTAACTTGTATGCCACTAGACTCTGAACAACTCTGGGCAGACTAGTCCTCAGTTCACTATTATATTTGATTGTGAGTGCTCTCTTAATTGTGAGGGCTAACTGACTTGATATCAATAGAAGAGAATATATGTACAGTGGGGCAAAAAAGTATTTAGTCAGCCACCAATTGTGCAAGTTCTCCCACTTAAAAAGATGAGAGATTATTAAACAAATAAATTATTAAAGTATTAAAGTATTAAATTAAATTTATTAAACTTTAAATTTATAAACTTTAAATTATTAAAGTATTAAATAAATTATTTAATAAAGTATTATTAAACAAATTCCAAAGATCTGTGGGCATTTTGAGCAGCCTGTGATTTTTTCTTGCTGGCATGGAAACTTCTCTGTAGTCTTGATTGCACAGTCTCTAAGAAATCAATATCTCATTTCTCACACCAGACAGATGGTAAACCAGGGAAAGTTTTCAAATGAAGCCTTGTAAAGTCTGACAGGAAAAAGAACATGGTTTTCCTGTTTCGAATTCAACCTTTTACAAGTAGGTTTTCGACAGCTTATTGACAACTTTGAAGTACTGTCTCCAGGTATGTTCCCTCATGGTGGAATTTGCACCATTCTTGTGTGTGCTGCAAAAATCTGGGTTAGTCTTGGTTAACAGAAACATAACTGAAGTGCAGTAGTCTGAAGGAGTATCTGATTGTTAGTTTTGATCTGTTTTGTTACAATTTTGCAAAGGGAACTATCCCTACAGAGTATATCTAAGAACATAATTGTATGCTCAAATTTGGAAAACTGCTCAGTTTTCTTCAGAAGCTACCTGATTACACTTGGAAGCTGAAATGGAGTCTTCAATTGTGAATTCAAAGCACTGTGTCTTTTGCTGACTGCCATTGGAAATCAATATATGGCTATAACTTAATGTGATGGACCTGGATGAAATTTTCAAGAATAGTAGGACTTGATGTGAGGAACGATACCCTGCCAGAACCTTTAAAACAGAGAGCTGGCAATGACTTCTTAAAATCCTGGCTGAATTGGATGTAGTTTGCAGGCATATTTGTACCTTTTGAGAAATTCAAGCTATCAAGTTCAGAAATTTTTATGCAAGAATATACAGTATATGAGGAATATACAAATTACATCCTACATACATTATAAATAGGATGTATTTTACTCCTTCCTTAAGAGATGGTCAAACAAAAGCCCATGGGCTATACCTCAAACTCCTTATCTGCTACCCCGACAGCTTCCTTAGGGTAGCCTACAAGATATTAAGAAGCAATGGATGAACATTGGCTGCATACTTTCCCATACTTTTCTGGAGAAAAACAAAGCCCTATATAAAATAGTTTTTAAAACTTCTCCAAAAAGTGTATGGGGGAGGGAAATGGGGGGAAAAATCCCTACCTCCTACTTGTCATGTTATGGTAATGCTCCATCTTCATAGTGCCTGATTGTGTTACTGCTCCACCATCCTATGGACCTCAGGTGATGAAAACAGTAGCAGAGAAACAAAGTGAGACTCCAACTCTCATACAGTTGCCTCCTTCTCCCTTTCATTTTAGGGAACCCACTGTTGAAAAATGACATACAGCATAGAGCACAGAGATGGCCATCACTAAATTAACTGGGGGGAAAATCATGAGAAAGGTAATGTTTTTTGGGGAAAGTAAATCTTTTTTAAAAAGAATGAGGAGAAGGGATTGAAGATTCCTGTCTCCCCTCATGTGGTTCTTTTTGGGGGTGGAGGGACAATTTTTATTTAAAAAGTATGCCTATAGAAGTGACTGTAGGAGGAAGCCTAACAAGTTATACAAAGATAGTTGTGGGAACTATATTGAGATGATGAATGAATGAAAAATATTAAGGTTTTTTTTTCCACATCAGCTGGCATCAAAGTTACAGGTGGATGCAAAAATGCAGAGGTGGAAGAACACAAACACCAATAGTTTACAAGCAGGTAAAACACATGCTCTGTAGCTGAATTATTACCCTTCCCCATTTCTGATTTTGCTGTAACAAATTCCAAATATTTTACGGTTAAAACTGAGTTTTCCACTAAAGATAAAATTAACACCACCTGTAATTAGAGCCTGCCATGCCAATAAACTACACTAGAGAACAATCAATTTATTCCCTGTGCCATGACACATGAACCTGTCCATATTAGAAATATAAGTGTGAAATTCTGTTTTGGTACATCTGAAGAGCTAAAGCATTTTAAATTATGCTTGACTGCATTTCTTCCAGAAGGTGCCATGACAGAAATAACATCTGGCTATTTGCATATATAATCCAGATCTTGTTCACCTTTGTCTACACGTGATGTGCATAGGTTACTTTGGGTGGTCATGGGATCTCCGTAAGTCACAGTACGTGAATTACGATTCAGCGTCAGTACAATAAAAGACAAATATCTTTGAGAGTTTAACTCAGTGTTTCTCAACCTTAGCAACTTTAAGATATGTGGACTACAGCAATTGAAGCTGCCAAGGTTGAGAAACACTGGTTTAACTGCATACTTTGGTGAAGCTAGGGCTCCATCTGTCACTTCCTATTGTCACCATATGACATATTCCAAATGCTGCTGCATTTACTGATTTCTTCTTGCGCGAGACTGTGGCAATTAGAAACTGCATAATGAATTTCTAGATGCATGCCATCTAGTTCAATATATGTTGGAAACATTCGTCAACATGTGTAAAACTTCATTTAAATTGTTACATTAATACAGTAAATTAAACCAGGAATACAAAGCCGGGGAGGATGAACATAAGAAATAGAGTTAGCATTGCCTTGGTGGGCATTATATGGGTGGGCAGACTTCAGGTGGTTGTTGGACTTATGTTATTTTTTATGGTATCCCAAGACCCACCAAGCAGAGCCAGATGTAAAAGAGATTCATGTAAGGACATGTTGAACCTGAGTATAATCTCAATCAATATGCAGTATCAGAACCAGGGTTTACAATCCTTTCACATAAAAGTCCCTGTCAAGTTTTCTTTAGTTCAGCAATGTAATTCTCCCCCCCACAAAAAAGAAACAGCTATTTCACTGTTGCAACAAGTCAGAAACAGAGATACATCCAAGTTGAAGGAGCCCTCAATAAAAGATCATCTCTCTCCACATCCTTGATATGCTGCTATAGCTCTTTGCTGCTGTTTCTTCTTTGTTTGCCTGATGATGGCACTTTTTCTTTTTATATTTTCTTTCACTTTTAAAAGTATTTGAATAATTGTGCTTAGCATTTGTCCACAGGTGTCCACAGGTGGGGAGAAAACTGATCTTTTACACAATTATCTCTCTTCGACCAGTTTTACTCTTTGGCATAAAGTTATGCCATTTCTTTGCATTCCTAAAATGCAGATAGGAAATAAAGTGTCACAGAATGGGGATTCACCAAGAAGATCCAATAGGTTCCCTTCCAAGTCCATATTTCTGGATTCTAAGATTTGTATGAATTGGTTGGGAAGTAGCAGATATTACTGAACTTCCTGAATCCCTCACCCTAGGTTGCTGGAGATTTTAGCTTATCTGGAGAGTCACCAGTTCTCCAGCTCTGCTTTAATTAAAGGTGTGTCTAGTGATCTAAGGAAGCAGCAAAAGATGGTTGGTAGCAAGTGATACTCTGGTGAAGTTTTTGGAGAAAGTTAAGATGCATCACCCTTCCTGGATCATTACTTTGTCATGGATAGGGGACTTGCACACCCAATGGTTCAATAGACTACACAATTGGAAGTACTCCCCAGAAGGGTCATTCATTATGGGCAGTTCATAGATGAAGGGTCAGGTAAATTTGATCCAGTGGAGAAGGAAATGGCCACCCACTCCAGCATTCAGCCAAGAAAACCAAATGGACATTCACAACCAGAATAATGTGCACATGACCCTGGACTCCCTCCCTCCTGACAGAAAGCACTGGACAAGCTACTGGGAAAGAACAGAGGTCAAATATGAATGTATTGGTCCTTATGTGGTATATTAAATCAAAAATAACATCCAGTTTACTTGTCTAGAAGCAAAAGGAAGGATATGTACATTATTGGTACTTGGGCATTCAGGACAAAGGACTAAGACAAACTACATGTTGTCAGAGCAGAAATGAACATTAATATTCTGAGAATGAATGAACTATAACAATCTGGAGTGGATCACATCAGAGAGCCTCAGATCATCTACTGCAGATAAGAAAAATGCAAAAGAAGCAGAATAACCATAATTATTAATACAAGTATGTCAGAATCAGTGCTCAGATAAGTCCTCCCCAATGATAGAATTATTTGTATCCGGAACAAGTCAATCAGTATTACAGTAATCCAAGTCTATGCTCTACCAACAGTTGCAGAGATAGCTGCAACTACTTCTATGACAACTTTAAATTCCTTGTTGACATCACACATACAAAAATGTCATACTAATTATAGCAGACCAGAATGCTAAAGCTGGAGGTAAAACAATATATGGAATAATGAAGCAGGAGACAGACTAATAGAGTTCTGCCAAGAAAATTGTTTATTGCAAATACCTTCTTCCAACAATCTAAAAGACAATTCTGCACATGAATATCATAAGATGAACAACATCAAAATTAAATTGACTATCTATGCTGATTTGACTGACTTTGACTGACTGACTGACTGACAAATTGACTATACAGTCTGCAAGAATGATAGCAAAATTCTATGCAGTTACCAAAAACAAGACCTGGTGCTAACTATGATTTAGATCATGAACTCCTTGCAAAAGTACAACTTAAACTAAACCAACAAGCTATAACTTCAGCAATATTCCATATGATTATTGGGTGAAGGTAAATAATGGAATTAATGAGTTAGATTTGATAAATAGAATGTCTCTGGAGAAAACTGGACTGAAAATCGTGATACCGTTACAGAGGAAATAAGCAAAAATATCCACAAATTAAAAAAGGAAAAAAAAAAGATGATATGGCTGTCTGCTGACACATTGAGAAGCAAAAGCGAGAAGCAAAAGCAAGAAGCAACAAAGAAAAAATTGCCCAACTGAACACTGATCTCCAGATTAGAGCAAGAAGAGACAAGGGGTTATATTTAAACATGTGTTTAAATAAAAAGAAGATATGAAGAAAATGACTATATGGAAGACATGAATCAACAAGAAAAAAAAGGCACCCCAAATCAATAATATTTGCAAAGGACTGATGACTGAATTAAATGGGCAGCAACCAGGCATTGAAGAGAAGGGCTGTGCCAGGCACTTAAGCCAATCGCAGTTGGGGCTGCTGCTGGAATGGAACAAAGCACTGGAGTCTACTTGCTCTGAAGGGCTTAAAACAGCTCAGATGGAAAGCAGCAATCTTGAATCAAAGTTGGAAAACATGATGTGGGGTGCATAGTAACAGTCTGGGATTGGGAGGGGGACAATGCCAATCATTCATGCACTTAGGAAGCAGTGGTGGCCTATGCTGGCAATGGGCCAAGCAGACAGAGTAAATCAGGTCTAAGTGTAAGTTCTTGATCTTCATATAAATTCTTCAACAGGGAGATGAAGTAGGATAATAAACACATTTTTTAAAAGATTATCCACAATTTTTGTTATCTTGTCATTGTCATTTGTCATTCATTTCAGTGAAAAGCCTTTGTATAGTTAATGAAGTAAAAATAAACATATTTTTGGACTTCCCATTATCCATTGGATGTTAGCAATGTAATCATGGATGCCCCTGTGTATCCGGCAGATCCCATTCCATGAATTTTGGTTTGCAAAAGTTTGAGCATGAACGTCACAGCAAGCAATATAACTGCGGTACAGTTATTTAATAATGTGACCATTCTTCAGCACTGCCTCTTTTTGATACTGGAATTGGAAAATACTTCTCTCTCAATCTGTCCCTCAGTGCATTACTGGTGGGATATCAATTTTTGTCACACACCCCTTTGCACCAGCAGTCTCACTGCCTGATTTCAGTACTCCCAATTCATTGTGTACACTTCATTTGATTGGCACAGTCTGGTATCCCACTTGTGAGCAATCCGAAGAAGGAAGCTATTGCCATAGTTCTGCTACTCCGTTCTATCCCAAGGGCCCTGTCGTGTCACTAAATATAGAATTTACTCTGCTGACATTATAACAGGCTTTGCTCACCTGTAAAAATTCACTGCATCTGGAACTACCACACAAAATCCTTTTCCAGCATTTTCTTTTTTGCCTTCCTGAGGTAGTGTTATTTAAACATTCCGACAGAAATTAATAGACTTGGCAAGAACAGGTTAAGGGGAATATTTGACAGAACTTGTTTGTCATAATTTCTTGATAACATCAAGAATTTGAATCACATTAACATCAATTAAAAAACAACCTAAATAGCATGGAGCAAATTGGATGCACCTGCAGCGTTAGAATGAGTTTGCTTGGGTAAACTGGATGTGAAATCAGAGGTGCTCAAAATCAGTGTAGCCACAAGCCTTCAGGTACCTGCAACCACAAGATTCCAATATTAAGCACAGTTTTTTTTAAATCCATGGTAGCACAAAATCAGAAGAAGTCCAGAGACCTGTAGAGTTAACCTTGGTGATAAGGCAGGGATGAATGAAGCATTAAAGGGGGATTTGCAGAAAAGATTAAATAGTCCTGAGAAAGAGGAAAGCCTGAGAAAGAAACTCAACATAACCCCACCTTCATTTTGTTTAGTATAAAATAGGACAGAAAGGACCTTGGACAAGCTTTCAAGGTCTGTTATTCTGCCTTACTACAATAAAGAGCATTTCTGGAATCCCTGCCATGACCGTTTCTTGACCTGACTTTCCTTTCTGCACACCATCAGTCAGTAGCCAGAGGCCACTCACTGTCTTAGCACCAGGAGTCAGTTGGCAAGACCCAGGTCCACCCCTTCTTCTCACAGACACTTAGAGTCAACTGCCAAGATCCTGTTTAGTGCATCATTCCCTGCTTTCCCATATGCTGGTTCACAAAAATACTGTGTCAGAAAATTAGCTCATTGAAGTGTAAATGTGATAATACAAGTATCAACATGAATAGTAAAATTCAGAAAACTGACAGTAATAAACAGGTTGTATACAGTATTAAAGGTTGTTAGTGCAGTGGCCACTCCTCAGTCTGCATGGTCTCTGCTAAGTGGAACTACGATCTTGTGCAAGCAACCCCAAAGGAAAAATGTAATACAAAATACAATCATAAATATTTAAAACTGGGATTCCATTGGACTGGACACCCACATCTTCTAAGTCCCTTAGTAGTCAGAAATTTCTATTGAAGAACATTCTTGACCAGCCAGTTTGTGCAAAGAATGCTGTTATTATGGCTTGGGGAACATAAAATTCAACTGTATACTTGATTCTGGATTGATTTGTTTGGTACCAAATTTACTTTAAAAGGCCTTTGGGGAAAAAAAAAAGGGATGGGAAGACCTCCACAGCTACCACCATCAGCATCTTATTGGCCCTAAACAGTGTGAACTGCCATTCTCTTAAAGACAAGAATGTAGGGAGTGTATGTTGCTTAATTGGATGGTCTATGATTTTCTGAATGTTTATGATTGCAGAAACTTTGAGAAACACTGATGTAGAAGAAAAATGATCTTAAGAACCCTAAAGTTGCTCATCCATTAATGGAAAGGCCAGTATGGAATCATTTTTTTTCCTGGAACTTATTATTACCTACTTATTACTAAGAGTGACAGGTGTGAGGATATGCTATATTTAAGCTATAAATAGTCCTAATAATATAAATGGAACATGACCAGAGGTTCCTTAAATGACAAGCTCTAAGATAGGCATACTGCTTTGTTGGAACAGAAGAAGAATATTGCAGTCAATGACTAGTCCACAAACTGTGCTGGAATAATCCAATTAGTCCTGACTATATCCATTACAGATTTCAGGGAAATAATATCAGGTCACTGTGTGTGTGTGTTTGTGTGTGTGTTTGTGTGTGTGTGTGAATTTTATTATTATTTTTAAATTGCTGCCTTCCTTTGATGTATGTATACACTTGATCTTCTCTTCTGCCCTTCTTTCCTTCCTTTCCTCCTTCCCGCCCCCAAAGATGGAATGAACAACTAGAAGGGTTATTTACATTCCAATTTTTATTTACTAATAATGTGTCACCAGTATATAATATCTTCTTGATACTATAATAATCATCATCAGAGGGAGATCATACATAATGTTGCTAAAATGTCATTCTTATTTCCCAGATGTAAATCAGGCATCCAAGTAAATTGTACTGAATCATGGTGATTATTAATGCATTGCCAAAGATCTGGGTTTATAGAAAGTGAAGTAAGAATGGTTCCATATGTGCAACACATCACATAACATGACAAATATAATAAACTTGCAATCTGGGTTCTAAGGGGAAGACTGGGGTTCAAATCCCTTCTGGTACCTACCTTATGAGTAGGGATCCTTGGGCAAAGACCCCCTAAAGCTTCAACTGCCTACCTCAGATATGAGAGTAACATGAACTCAGAGAGTCATGCCAGTTCGGATGTTGCCCAGATTAACAAGGTCTGCGCCAAATGT
This sequence comes from Python bivittatus, assembly GCF_059951505.1. Taxonomy (NCBI): domain Eukaryota; kingdom Metazoa; phylum Chordata; class Lepidosauria; order Squamata; family Pythonidae; genus Python; species Python bivittatus. The sequence goes on along the minus strand of NW_028277058.1, from coordinate 16,028,131 downwards.
TGGGGAACCAGGACAATCTGATGATAAGTGGGGTACTGGAAGAAACCATACATGGATGAGATGAGAGAACTGGAACTGATGGAATGCTACTACAACAGTAGACCTAATGAGAAGGGATATATGAAATGTATGAGGGAAATATGAATGGACAGAAGACCTACATCCATGCTGAGAAACAGCTAGTTGCCCAGCACTTCAACATAGTGAAAAGGAAACTGATCCCACAACTTGAAATAGACCAACTAATGTAACCACATTACATCCAGGACTCAAGAAGACCTGGGAGAACAACTGGATGTGCAGCCAACACCTGAAGCTGGAACATAACTGCCACCCCCTCCATTACAGAACATGGCAGCTGATATGAGGCATAAGATCATGCATAAACTAGCTACAGTCAACCCTTGAGACTGATTACCAAGGCTCAGTGGAGAAGTACCATCAGATAGTATGCTAGAAGATGCCAATAGAGCCCTCACAACAATCCCTACTATCACCATAACTCAAACCAATGAATTGGTATATGCTACAGCAGCTGTAATCCTGGAGATGCTTGGCTACACAGCAAGAAGAACAGTAGTACATACCCTCCCTGGAAAATGAGGTTGGAGGCTAAGATCAAGGCAACTCAGAGATAAGTTAGTCAGCTGGTAGAACTACAGAAGGGTGTGGAGATTAAGGATAAGACTCAGGTGTTGAACTGGTTCCTGGGAGAAGGCTGTACAGGGCCTTCCAGAAACTAAACAGTACTGGAAGAACATATGCGAAAAAGAGAAGACACATAACACCAGTGCAAAGTAGCTGCAGGACCTGAGACCACAGCAATCTCCCAGAACAGGAACCAGTCACCATCACAGTAGCAGACATCCAACAGCTGGTCAAGTACCTGAAGAGCTGAACAGCACCTGGTCAGACATGATCCACACCTACTGGCTAAAGAAACTAACAGCAGTGCATGAACACCTAGCAGCACAGACGAACCAGCTGCTAGCAGCAGGCTCCCACCCAGACTGGCTAACACAAGGAAGGACAGTGCTGATCATGAAAGACCCTCACAAGGGAAGAGCACCATCCAACTACCAGCCAATAACCTGCCTCCCCACAACATGGAAAATCCTATCAGGCATCAGAGCCACCAAGCTACAGGATCATATGAGCCAGTACATGAGCACAGCTCAAGGACATTGGGAACAACACCAGAAGCTCAAAACACCAGTTGCTCATAAATAGAGCAGTCACCCAAATTCAAGGTCTAGACAGACCAATCTGAACACAGCCTGGATTGACTACAGGAAAGCCTACAACTCAATGTCACATACATGGATCTGTGAATGCCTGGCACTATACAAAGTCAATAGGACACTAAGGACCTTCTTCAAAAACTCAGTGGACTGTGGAAGACAACACTGAAAGTCAACTCAAGCCAGCTCATACAAGTGGCCATCAAGTGCGGCGTATACCAAGGTTGTAAGAAGCTGCAAGGCTCAGTTCCTGTCAGGCCTAGCCCAAGGAACTCCAAGAGACAATGCAAATTCAGTTCAGCTATATTTATTAGCTACAACCTCTAGCAAGAATCTTCCCAGACTGAAACCCCAGTTCCCAAGTCAGCCAGCCACAACATTGTGAATTCCTCAGGGAGGTGCCAGACTCATCTTCTTGTATCTCCCACGCTTCTCCGGCGAGCTAAGAAAATGTTTTTATCCCTGAGCCTGGCCTTCATAATTCCATTCCATCACAGTTCCCAATAAAAGCAACTCCCATTGAAACCATTTGAGGTTCAAAGAAGAATTCATTTATTAAGGACTAGTGTACAGTTCTAGAGCATTGCTGAGACTAAAAGCCTGCGTGAGCCAAACTCAATTTTACCTGCTTTCCCTTTCACCTCCCCCGTTCTATCCCATACTCGTTCTTGCGCATACCACTGGGTCTCTCCTGATCTCATGCTGGTACGACCTTGGGCATTCTGAGAAACAGATAACAGTCCATCTACACCTAACAGTTCACCTTCTAGCTCTCCCCCTTTCTCTTGTAATGGCAGAAACAAAACGAGCAAACTAGCAGGCTGGTCTAATTGATTGCGAGGCTTCTGACAAAGTTAATGCATTGTCCCCACTGCTGTTCTTCAAGGGAAGAGAAAAAGAGATGCCAAAGTCCTTCATCAATGCAGAAATAGCTCCTTGGAGCTAAACCCACCTGTGTCTGCTGTTCTTTTCACCAACTAGCCATTCCTGGGAAGAACAATGATCAAGTTTCTTACTGATTGAGACCACTATTACAGGGTGAATTTCTCTGTGAACAGACAATATTGTGGCATTTACTTCTATTTATTACTTTGTTGTTGCTGTTTACATTTTGTTTTATTCTTTGGATAAACCATCCAGGTTTAACCCCCTCAGCCAGATAATCAAAAGGACTGGATACAGATACAAGTTCAAGAGTGGAACTACCATCAGCCTCCTCCTATACACGGATGATATCAAGCTGTATGCTAAGAGTGAATGAGACATTGACTTGCTGATCCACCTGACATGGATCTACAGTAAGGACATTGGGTTGTCATTTGGACTGGAGAAGTGTGGCTGGATGGCAGTAAAGAGAGGGAAGGTAGTTAAAACTGATGGGGTGGAACTATCAGCGGACCACATAGCAGGCATACACACCAGCTACAAGTACCTTGGTATCCCAAGTCACATGGGAACCATGAGGAGGAGGCAAGGAAGACAGCAACATCCACGTACCACCAAAGGATAAGATGGGTCCTGAAGAGCCAGCTCAATGGGAGGAACAAGATGCACACCATCAACACATATGCCTTGCCAGTCATCAGATACCCTGCCAGTATAGCGATCAAAGGAGGACATGGAGGCTGCTGATGTGAAGACCTGGAAGCTCCTCACATTGTACAGAGGTTTTCAGCCCAAACAGAGACTGTACACCAGTTGGAAAGAGTGCAGATGGGGTCTGGTGAGTGTCAAAGCCAGTGTCCTAGATGAAACCCAGATCATCCAGGAGTACATCAGTAAGATGGCACCAAAAGATGAGCTGCTGAGAAAATACCTGAGGCAGCAGCAGACATGGGAGGACGTTCAAGCAGAGGAAGTGCCAAGGCAAGACAAGACCCTGCATGGGATGTACCATCAACAGATAGCTGAGGTGGCTGACATTGGGAAATCCTACCAGTGGCTGGAAAGGACTGGACTAAAAGACAGCACTGAGGCACTGATCATAGCAGCACCAGGACAGGTACTAAGCACCAGATCCATAGAAGCAGGCGTCTTCCACACTAGACAGGACCCAAGGTGCAGACTGTGCAGAGAGGCCTCAGAGACAGTCCAACACACAGCAGCAGGCTGTAAGATGCAGGCAGCATACACTGAATAGTACAACCAAGTAGTTGTGTACAGGAACATCTGCACAGTGTATGGGCTAGATCCTCCCAAGTACAGATGGGAGATTCCATAGAAGCTTGTGGAGAATAACAGGGCTAAGATCCTGTGTGACTTCCAAATCCAGATGGACAGGCAGGTGCTGGCCAGTCAACCAGACATCATGGTAGTAGACAAGGATCAGAAGACAGCGGTGGTGATAGATGTAAGAGTGCCAAGTGACAGCAATATCAGAAAGAAGTAGTATGAGAAGCTGGAGAAGTACCAGGGCCTGAAGGAGGAACTAGAGAGGATGTGGAAAGTAAAGGCCTAAGTGGTCCCAGTGGTGGTGGGAACACTCAGGGTTGTGACTCCTAAGCTTAGTGAGTGGCTCCAACAGATCCCAGGAACAATCAGAGCTCTCTGTCCAGAAGAGTGCAGTGCTAGGAACAGCTAAGATACTGCGCAGAACCCTCAGACTCCAAGGCCTCTGGTAGAGGACCCGAGATTGAAGAAGACACATATCACCCATAGGGGTGAGAGGGTATGTATGTGTGTGTGTTCACACATACATATATACACACACAGAGTAAATAACAATACAAGGAGACTTTAATAAGTAAGCTTAAGATTGAAACCTCTGTTGTTGTTCAGTCATTAAGTCGTGTCCGACTCTTCGTGACCCCATGAACCATATTGCGCCAGGCCTTCCTGTCCTTCACTGCCTCCCTGAGTTTGCTCAGTTTCATGCTCATTGCTTCAGTGATGCTATCTAACCATCTCATCCTCTGCCGTCCCCTTCTCCTTTTGCCTTCAATCTTTCCCAGCATCAGGGTCTTCTCCAAAGAGTCCTCTCTTCGCATTAGGTGACCAAAGTATCTGAGCTTGAGCTTCATTATCGATCCTTCCAATGAGCAATCAGGGTTGATTTCCTTTAAGATTGACTGGTTTGACCTCCTAGCAGTCCAGGGGACTCTTAAGAGTCTTCTCCAGCACCACAGTTCAAAGGCACCAATTCTTCGGCGCTCAGCCTTCTTTATGGTCCAGCTCTCACAGCCATACATTACTACTGGAAAAACCATAGCTTTGACTATGCGGATCTTTGTCGGCAAGGTGACTTCTCTGCTTTTTAATATGCTATCTAGGTTTGCCATAGCTTTCCTCCCAAGGAGCAAGCGTCTTTTAATTTCATGGCTGCAGTCTCCGTCTGCGGTGATCTTGGAGCCCAAATAAATGAAGTCTGTTACTGCTTCCATTTCTACCCCTTCTATTTGCCAGGAATTGATGGGTCCAGATGCCATGATCTTAGTTTTTTTAATGTTGAGTTTCAAGCCAGCTTTCACACTCTCCTCTTTCACTCTCATCAAGAGGCCCTTTAGTTCTTCTTCACTTTCTGCCATTAGGGTGGTATCATCTGCATATCTGAGGTTATTGATGTTTCTCCCTGCAATCTTAATTCCGGCTTGTGATACTTCCAGCCTGGCATTTCTCATGATGTACTCTGCATATAGGTTAAATAAGCAGGGTGACAGTATACAGCCTTGTCGTACTCCTTTCCCTATTTTGAACCAGTCGGTTGTTCCATGACCGGTCCTAACTGTTGCTTCTTGGCCCGCATATAGATTTCTCAGGAGACAGGTAAGATGGTCTGGTACCCCCATCTCTTTAAGAATTTGCCACAGTTTGTTGTGATCCACACAATCGAAGGCTTTTGCATAGTCAATGAAGCAGAAGTAGATGGTTTTCTGGAACTCTTGTGCTTTCTCCATGATCCAGCGAATGTTGGCAATTTGATCTCTAGTTCCTCTGCCTCTTCGAAACCCAGCTTGTACATCCGGTAGTTCTTGGTTCACGTACTGCTGAAGCTTAGCTTGTAGGATCTTGAGCATAACCTTGCTAGCATGTGAAATGAGTGCAATTGTGCGATAGTCTGAGCATTCTTTGGCATTGCCCTTCTTTGGAATTGGAATGTAAACTGACCTTTTCCAATCCCGTGGCCACTGTTGCGTTTTCCAAACTTGCTGGCATATTGAGTGCAGCACTTTAACAGCATCGTCTTTTAGTATTTTAAATAACTCAGCTGGAATACTGTCATCTCCACTAGCTTTGTGGTTAGCAATGCTTCCTAAGGCCCACTTGACTTCACTCTCTAGGATGTCTGGCTCAAGGTCAGTGACCACACCAGCATGGACATCAGGGACATTAAGATCTTTCTTGTAGAATTCTCCTGTGTATTCTTGCCACCTCTTCTTAATCTCTTCTGGTTCTGTTAGGTCCCTGCCTTTTTTGTCCTTTATCATGCCCATCTTTGCACTAAACGTTCCTTTGATATCTCCAATTTTCTTGAAGAGATCTCTAGTCTTCCCCATTCTATTGTTTTTCTCGATTTCTTTGCATTGTTCATTTAAGAAGGCCTTCTTATCTCTCCTTGCTATTCTCTGGAAATCTGCATTCAGTTGCTTATATCTTTCCCTTTCACCCTTGCTTTTCACATTCCTTCTTTCCACAGCTATTTGTAAACAGACAGCCATTTTGCTTTCTTGCATTTCTTTTTCTTTGGGATGCTTTTAGTTGCTGCCTCCTGTACAATGTTACGGACCTCTGTCCATAGTTCTTTAGGCACTCTGTCTACCAAATCTAATCCTCTAAATCTATTCATCACCTTCACCTTGTACTCACAAGGAATATGATCTAAGTCATACCTGAGTGGTCTAGTGGTTTTCCCTACGTTCTTCAATTTAAGCCTAAATTTTGCAATAAGAAGCTCATGATCTGAGCCACAGTCAGCTCCTGGTCTTGTTTTTGCTGTCTGTATAGAGCTTCTCCATCTTTGGCTGCAAAGGATATAATCAATCTGGTTTTGGTATTGACCATCTGGTGATGTCCATGTGTAGAGTCGTCTCTTGTGTTGTTGGAAAAGAGTGTTCGCTACGATTAGCTTGTTCTCTTGACAGAACTCTATTAGCCTTTGCCCTGGTTCATTTTGTACTCCAAGGCCAAACTTGCCTGTTATTCCGATTACTCCTTGACTTCCTACTTTAGCATTCCAATCCCCTATGATGAAAAGGACATCTTTTTTTGGTGCTAGTTCTAGAAGGTGTTGTAGGTCTTCTTAGAACCGGTCAACTTCAGCTTCTTCGGCATCAGTGGTTGGGGCATAGACTTGGATTACTGTGATGCTGAATGGTTTGCCTTGGATACGCACTGAGATGTGAGTTGTAGTGGTTCTTTCTCCATGTTATACTCAACTTGAGATAAAAAAGCTAAATAATTTTATGCTTGAAATATTATTTTCAATATTCTAAGCTATTTAAATAATAGAATGTTAATTTTTAAATATATTATAGAAACATCAAAGTATGGAAACAATACAATGTAGTGAGATTTATAACAATGTAATAAAAAGGAAAAACAAAAGAAAGTGAAGATTAAGAGACTTATTTATTTCGGATCACATACACATTTAAGTGGTGGGTATAGCATACTTTATAACATGTGACCACCTGCCATTGGGTCCAGCTCATGTGGATGCATTTCTTTTCCAACCCCAAGAGAAAAAGTGCATGACCATGATTGTCCCAAGCCAGAAGAGAAACCCAATAAATTCTGATGTTGTATAAAATGTCATTTATTTGAGGGTTCAGAGATGAGACTTCTTAAAGGCTCTTATTCATCATATTTCTATATACAGCAATGTTAATAGAAACAATTTGAGCTACTTAAATGTTGACCAATCCTATGTACCACTCTGGATTTTACTTTGTAAGATAAATAGAAAGCTATGTTTGAAATTCAGTTGTCGAAGGAAAAAACTCGAAAGAACACCGAATGGTAATTAAAGTACAGTGTTTCATGATGAATTAGCAGGTGTTCATCTTTCTCTATGTGGTCTTTATAAGCTGCTATTTCCATTATCTTGAGGTATTCCATAAAGACCATTTTATAAGTAAGTATTCTTATGTTTAAATGAGTCCTAAAAAACTAAAGTTGAATTATCACAATAATGATATAGGGAGAGGGATTCTAAATTCTTCCAGTGATTCCTTGTATCCTTTGGAGTGAACCGATGCATTTAATTGACCATTCACTGTCCTTCTTTATTGGTGGTCCTACCAGGTTGGTCTGATCTTTGCAAGTCACCAGTCTTCAAAGGAATCTCCTTCTTCACATGCCTTCAGATGTCTGCATGGGAGGCTTTATGGGTGGTAAGAGAAAAAAACTGCCACTTTCATGCCAAATGTGGACTGCTTTAGTGTAGGCACCATGAGGACATATGGTCGAGAAATGATATATCTTCACGTCATGGTGAGATGTGAAGATAGCCTAGCTGATGTGGTCTATCTTCATCCTTGATTGATTCAGTGTTAAAGTGCTATTTTCCAATTTCTCTTGGCACAAGCCTTTCAGTATGTGTGATTTCTGGCAACCAGAATGAGTCAGTAATCTTCTTATATTTGCTACATTTCATTGTTTCTGTAATTCTGTTTTAATTTTTCATATTTATCTAGTAAGCGATGTGGAAACAAGAGGCTCGGGGAGTCTTCTGAGTACACATGCTAAAGCCCATGCTTGACAAAAGTTGATAGAGACTCAGACCCGGACACAGAGATGCTGTCTGGTATTTAGATTGGCAGTGAAGTTGTAGCATTGTGAATGCTGGTTGTCTGTTCACATATTGTAATTGTAATATTCAGCATACACAGCACATTTAACATAGAAATTGCCATCGTATATTACATCTCTTAAGGCAAAAATGCAATCAGAATGGTGTGTAGGGTAGGGGAGTTATTAATTTCCTCACTTATAAATATTGCCCACATTCAGCCATGCTTTAATTTTCTTGAAAGAAACAATTATCAAATTCTTTATAGCATACTAATTAGTAACACATGCCAACATATATTCTAAAATATATTGCAGCCTTGGGAAGAAAATTTTCACCTGGATGGCAGATCACAGGAGTCATGTTGAAACACCACCAATACAGAGGTCTGTGTTTAATGCCGTATGTAGTTTGGACCTGTCTCATAGTGACAGATAATCAAAGGACATAATACAGCCGACAATATGCCGGAGAATATAGATCAGTTCGTGTTTCCCTTCTCTGAACCGGTGGGGATATCAGATTCCCTCTCAAATCTCACTGCCAGCCTTCATGACTGGATCTGAGTTTGAGATATCCCAATGTAGAAAAGTGTTTAAAGAGGCCATGTCAAAAGTTTTGCAATAAATTGCAAATAAATGGCAAAACTTGGATGGAAAGAATGCAGTCTAAATTATTCTGAGAAATGGTAGCATGGTTTTATGAAAATAAAACTACCTTTCCCTCAAAAGCTACAGAGCATCCAAATTCTTATGCATGTGTTTTTCAGGCCATTAAAGAGAAATGAATGCCAGGTCCATTAAATATAATGTATTGCAGTCCACTATTCACTTTCACATTTTATGCTAATTAAATAAAGATGTGAATCTTCTGGCCATGTTACTTTGAAAATGGGCTTTGTTTGGTTTAAACCTACAAAAATCTGTGGTGGATTATGGCCTTCTAGTTTAAGAAGAGTCTCTTGAAAGTGATGGATATAATTATAAGGTCTGCAGTTGCAAATGAAAACCGTTACAAGCAAATATTTTTGATTAACAGGAACTAGTAATGGACTGGATATAGATTAGTAATTCCTAAAATTATGCCTCACAACCCCTTTGCAATATAGATTTTTCCCTCCATGAATCTCAAATTCATCATGTTAATGGATGTTACTATTTTGCCTAGTTCAACAACAAAGATAACTTTTTCATGAATAATTCTAAGCACTGATCCAAGGTGATTGATTACATGGGTTCTGAACTAAAGAAATGACTTATTCAGGATGCAAATACAATATAAGGCAATAAACACACACATCAGGGCATGTACGTGCAAAACAATAATTGCAATTAGGTACGTCAGCATTGACCTGATATACATTTTAGCTAAGATGCCATGATTGTCTTGCAGTTAGGCAATGCAAAACAAAATCCAGTTAGGGTTTGAGCTTGGCAATGAATGGCCCCATTAGAAAACCAATGGAGATGTATGAATTTCCATGTCAGTTGCAAGAGGGACAGGGGTGAAGCCTGCAGCATGCATTGGGACAGCATCAAATGCCTCCTGTCCAGATGCTCATTACAATTTGGATTCAAATACAAATTTGTACCTGCTCTTTTTTGAGTGCAGGTCTCAGGCTGCTGGATCACATCAACAATATGTCCATCCATCTAGTTCTTTATTCATCAATTCACTCACCTATTTAAATTCACAGCTTGCATCATCAAAATTACTCTCCAATTGTGTAGACTTGAATTCCCATAATTTCTAACCTGCATGGCCCAGTAAACTTTGATAATATTTTATAGCCTGATATTGTGTCACTTCCTGAGAATAAAGCAAAGATATAAACTTAAAAAAGAACTGCTTCCATTATTTCAAAACATGCTTTTTGAAACAAGAAGATATTGCAATGTAAAAGAAAAGCCAGATTAATAAACACTCAAGGAATCTAATCTACACATGGCTGATCTCTCTCTCTCTGGAAAGTGGCAGAAGTTAAGGGCAGGTGGAAGTGTAGTCTTTTAAGAATGCAATATTTACTATAATATGATCCATTATCCTAGCCTGCTGTTGCGTATTTTTATTTGCTATTATTATTTTATGGAGAGCAGGTGAAGGGAGGGAATGTTTGAAAAATACTGGGAAGGGATTAATATACATATTTAATATAGAGGGAAACAACTGCAACTGTGCCTTGTGTCCAGGTTTTCACACTAATTTGTAGAGCACGTGCTTTGCATGCATAAGGTCTCAAGGTTAGTTCCCTGATCACCAGGTAGATCAGGAGAAACATCTGCATGAAACTTCAGAGTACAGTTGTCAGTCAATGTTGACAGTACTGACATAGATGGATCAATGTTCTGATACCATATAAAAAAAAGACCTATGTATAAGTCTATTGCGTATATGCCTCACTGAGTTGGTGGAAATTATTTCCAAGTAATTTGGCATAGGTTCAGGAAAATTCACAGGATTCTGTTTCATTTATGTTATAGTGATGTTGGGTCATCATTTCCAAAATAATGTGTGTTTTGTCCTTCTGCAATTTTTTAAAGGATTGTGAGACCTCTAAGCAGCAATAGATGACTGTATGAACTCCCTGTCTCCCACTCTCTGTCAGTGTTATTTTTACCTCCTTGGTTATCAATGCTGATGAGATATCTTGTAATTTTCTACACTGGCAAGTGGTAAACTAGCTGATTTGGTGGGATGATTCTCATGATTAGAACACAGCTTAAAATGAACAGAATTAATAGAAAGGGAGAAGGAATCACCCTGTTTGTTTAAAAAAAAAAAATCTGGAAACAATCCAAGGTCTTGATGGCAGTGTTGAAAGTAGCTGAGCTGAAGTGGAAAAAAAATTAAAAGCAAGATCATTGTTGATGTCCACCACCAACAAAAAATAAGTTCTGGATGATGCTTTCCAGAAGCAAACCCTGCATGAAACAACAGTGAGATCCTGTTTTTTCCTATTTGTTTTAACAGATTTGAAGCCAGTTAAGCACAAAGTAAAAAAAGCAGCTACAGAGTAAAAAACATTACAGAAATATTTTTAGTGATGCGTTTTTCTCTTCCTTTTGCTTCTCAATCACTTATTAAATATTTGTACTTTACTTTGAAAATGGAGGGTTATTGCTGATATCTGATTAAGTCATTTCATCTATAATTTTTTTTGTTGGTCTGTTTTTTTCTTAAAAATCATATTCCAAATATCTAGGTTTGCCTTACAGGTAGTCCTCATTTAGTGACTGCATCATTTAGCAGTTACTACAGTGATGAAAAAGTAACTTTACAACCAATCCTTGCCTTTATGACCTTTGCAGGTCTGTAAAGCAAAGGAAAGCTGAAGTCAGATCATAAATACAATCACAGTTTCACTTAGTGACCAATTTGCTTAATGACTGAGTTGCCGGTCCCAATTGTGACTGCTAAATGAGAACCACCTGTACTGTGTATTGGGTCATATATAAGGGAGTTATTCCTGCTTAAATTTTGTTAGACTCCTACTATGGATATATACTGTCAGTTTTGCCATTGCTGCATAGTCTCCAATTTTGGTCCCTCAGCCTTATATCATTGGCAGAGTTTCTCTTTTCCAAGTATGGTATAAAGAAACAAAAGAAGAAAATAATTTGAAAGGATATAAGGCAAGGTCTGTTAAAAATATGGAATCTTCTAAAAGCAAGAATAAGTCTATCAATCTCACCATTTACATCACCATCAAATCCCTTTCATTTTCAGGATAACTACAGCAAGCAAGATTTAATCACATATTTCAATATGATTCATCCAGACTCAGTTAACAGGTAAAAGACACAGCAAGAATGGCTCAACAATGGTAGGAATTTGCCATGGTTGATGTTGTGGCAGAGACCCTCATAGACAGAGAGGTGGGAAGTATTGGACTCTCCAAAGATATAGATGATGCTGAAGTTTTTTCTCCCTAGTCTCTTGAGCATTCAAGGACGGGGGTTGAAAACTGAAACAGACTCTTGGAGCCTCAGCAGTCCAAATCAAGAATTAAAAGTAACATTCAAAATAAAGTATCTAACCAAGGAAGTAAATGGATCTAGCAGCAGCTTGAGGGTTACTCTCCTGCTGTCACACCATCAGTCTCAATAAGCCTTCCAGCCTCAGCTGAGGGGATATAACCAACTCCTTCCTGGAGTAGACTTTGACCCCTTCTTCCCTCTGAGGAAGGCTTTTCAGCATGAGGAATCAGCTCTCTTCTCAGCCTTAGATGAGTCCTGGCCAGGCAGCCTAAAAGGGTGGGAGAATTTGTTTATACAGGTCTGATAAGGGTAACCCAGCAGAGGCTTTATCTGCAGGCTTCTCTTTGTATCCTGCAGCATCTCCCTCAACCTTCTTCTCCAACCTCCACACCTGCCCTTTCTTCAGAGTAGCCTTTATGCTCAGCAAGCATTGAATCTGCTGTAGCTTACTCATAAGGGGGCTGGTGTTTTCCCTTTACTACAGATGTACTTACAAATTGCTGGGAGAATAAAAAGTGATCTCAAGAAAAAGGGAAGAATCTTGAAATGCATATACAAGACCAAGATCATCTAATAGGACACACATATGTAAATTATTATTGAAATAGGACATGAAGATGGAACAAATCAATGATTGCATGATAAAGTGGATTCAAAACATCAAAGAAGTAATCACAGTACAGTTCTGGAACAGTTATGGAAAAAATCAGTAAAATTTACTCCAAGCTACCATTTAAGGGAAATTGGTATAAAATGTTTTACAGATGAGATATAACTTCATCAACAATCAAATAATAGTAAATGTTGGAAATGCCACAACTAAAAAGGAACTCTTTATCACATGTGGTGGTCATGTAAAAAACCTCAAATGTACTGGATAGAAATATAACAAAATAGTCAGAATGTTCTAAAAACAATATTTGAATTGAAGCCACAAATATTTTATTAGGTATAATTCCAGAAAATATAAATGAAAAATATTACAATTTACCAAGATACATGGACAAGGATATATATTAAGATACAAAGACAAATTTGGTGAAAGCACTTATTTATCCCAACATCTGTTGAGGGACAAACTGCCAGACATGAACCTTTCCTAACTTGTGTTACTGTAACTGTTATTCCTGTTGTTTTGTACTGCAGTTTTTATTATTCTTCTATTTTAATCCTGTTTACAGCTATGGAAGCTGGCCAGATTGGAGTGGCAAATAAACCTAGATAGATAGAGCTGTCTTTAAAAAACTTCTTGACAAATCCATTTTGGGTTCTTGTAATTGCTATATTGGATTATTTTATCTGGGTATACTTTGAAAGCTGTCAAATCTCCAGGGCCATATGGGTTGCATCCTGAGGTACTGACTGAACTTGCTAATGCACTGATTGAACATTTATCCATTAGCTTTGAGAAAACCTGCAGAATTAAGGAAGTACCAGATAACTGAATAAGGATCAATGTTATTTCTGTCTTCAGAAGGGAAAACAACTACAAGGAATTACAAACCAGTCACATTGATTCTAACTCTGGGAAGATTCTAGAGTAGATCATAAAGTGATTCATCTCTAAGCATCATGCTTAGAATAATCCAATATAGCAATTACAAAAAACCAAAATGGATTTGTCAAGAAGAAGTTTGATTAAACTGATTTCATTTTTGATTGGATAATTTAGTTTGTCAGAATGCAGTGGACATAATTTATCTTGATTTCAGCAAAGCATATTTGTTTACCAAATTTACGGATGATAAACACACTGGGTTGGATAGCTTATACTCTAGAAGAAAAAACAAGATTCAAAACATCAGAAAAGAAGGCTGAAAATAAAAGAACAAAATTTAGTAGAAGCAAATAAATTCAGTAGAAGCAAATGAACCAAGAAAGGAAAATAAACCAAATTCATGGGTAAAGAATAAGTGATATGTGCTGTGTATGTATAAATGCATTTGAAGTGTGTGAAATGAATTTTTGAATGATAAAAGTCAGTGGTATAGCTTTTAGGAGTTAATAGCTGTTAACTCTTTTGGACATGTGGGACTCTGACTTTGTCCTTTCATAGGTGTTCCCTTCCCTTATGTTGTTTGACACTCTTGTCTTCATAATCCTCTTCCTAGAGTGATGGTTGATGAGAATTCCTTTCCTGTTAGCTGTTCTTCTCACTAAACATATCTGCATTTTAATACATTGTGTCTTGTCCTCTCCTTCTTTTTTTCCCACTATTATGCCAACTTGTTTACATGTAGTTATCAAATCCTAAATATAAGTCAGTTATGTGATGCAGTTGCTAGGAATGCTTAGTGTTGAGAGAAGACAACCGAGGGGCACTTCTCAAGTCAACTAGAACAAGGTTTAAGTTACATAATGATTCAAAGTTAGGGAAAACTTCAATTCAATTACCAAGAGAAGTTGTGAGCTCTTTCTCATTGGATGCATTCAAGTGGAAGCTGGAAATAATCTGTCAGGGATGCTCTACTCTGGATCTCTGCAATGAACATGGGCCAAAAGGACTTAATGGCCCTTCCATCTCTAAGATCCTATGGCTTTTGTGAACATTGACAATGCTGTGATTCCATGTGTGACTTGCTTCTGCCCCCACAATGTTCCTGTCTAAGTCAGGAATTCTGTTCCTGTATATGCTTATTTTCACTCATATTTGTTACGAATTAAATTTAAATGGCTTCTAGCAATTTTTTGGAGGGGGAGAGGCACAGACCTATGATGATATAATGGATCTCTTATTAGAGATTGCCTGGTAATTAAACAAGGTTTTTATATTGCCTGAAAAAAACCCCCAATAAATAGATACAGCCTATGATATGTTTTGTTTGGGTTACATTTCACATGACAGTGGGTAGTCACAAAAGGCTGTAAATTAAACAATCACAGAGGGAAGAAATCACATTCCAAAGAGATCTTGGAGGGGGATTAAAATGAATAAAAATGAGCAGGAAGAAATAGAACGGGAATATCTGTAAAGAAACTTGAGAGATGCCAAGCAATCCTGTGAAATAGACGATGCTTGCAAATATCTGCTAAGATACCTTTTATTTACCTCTTCCACTGTATATGCTAAAAGGTGCAGAGCAGATTAACAAAGACATTTGTGTCAAAACATGTTTTATAAACCTTGAAAATAAAATGTACATAGGTGCACATGGTCCTATAAAGTGGGAGACAAAAACGTTATTTATAGGTAAAAATTATGAAGAATACAGGTTCTGTTGAATCTAGGAAATAAAGAAACTTACAGTGTGTAAATAGGATCTTGTCTGGATCAACTTTACATTAATCTAGAAGAATACAAGCTGTCAAATACCTTCAAATAAGCATCAGGCAAAATAGATATAAAAAATTACAAAATAGACAGCAAGTTGTTTTCTATGACATATGTACCAATATAAGACTGCTTACACACCAGTGACCTAGTAGTTAGGATATTAAACTAGAGCATCAGATTTTTCAACAGCATTTTGAACTTCATCGCCTGAATTTTTAGACAGCATTGCATAAGATCACTCAGTTACCCCACACTGATCACTCATTATTTTAACCTATTTCTCAGTATTGTTAGGAAGGTTTTTAAAAAAAAAATGGAGATAATAACTTGAATAAATTATTTTTGTCTGCTGTAAGTTTTCTATGAGTATATTATATATGACTCTCTCTGGATAGTTATACTAAAAGAGCAAATCTAACTTGTAGAATCAAGAATTCCATAATGCTTCAGAGTGCTACTATCCAGAATGCAGATGAAATATTTACATAATTGGTTGCTCCTCCATACATACTGAGAACCAGCAAGGAGTCTACCCTAGCATTTTCCTTGCAATGCTATGGACAAGGAAGGAATGCTATGGGCAGAGGCATGTGAATCCTTATTTCAGTTGGAAGTGATGTAGCTCTGATATTGATGTCTTATCTCACAGGTTAGCAGGTGGCATCTTTGATGAAGCTTCTTCGATGTTAATATCAGAGCAGTATCAATGGAGCCAGTGCTCCTCAGTGAAACATCACCTTTGCTCATGTTTCTTGTCCTGTTTTTTTGGCCAGTCCAGGAGATGATTGATAGATAGATAGATAGATAGATAGATAGATAGATAGATAGATAGACAGACAGACAGACAGACAGACAGACAGACAGACAGACAGACCGAGGAACAGAAGAGAAATGGATATACAGGGGTTCACAACTGTAGAAGACTGAATAGATTTCCCCCACAAAAAATAGGGACTAAAGACAAATTGAGTTTAACATATACAACTGAGATGTAAAATCTATACGCAAATTAAATGTTCAGCAGCTACAAAATATGGTAACTAGGATATTGTCTGCAACTTCACATTATAATCAAATTACACCAGGATCATTCCACTGATTCCAAATTTGTTTTGAGGCTTAGTAAGAGTTGTTCTTATTAATTTAAAACTTTTCATGGCTTGGAACCATGTATCCTACTTCTTCCTATACTGGAATTATGAGATGATCCTGGGAGACCTTGTTTCAGATTCTCCCAATGTTGAGATGCAGCAGGTGTGGTTGCTTGTCAGTTTAATGTTTAGTACTGCTTCTTAAATATTAGATCGATTTGAAAAACAAGAGGCAGCAAACAAATTCCTAAATAAATCAATTATTCATAATAACTATACTATACTTTGCATTCAATTCATAGTATAATAATGCATATAGAAATGAGAATGCGCACATAGAATTTAATGCTAGTAGGGAAACTATTTACAGAAAATAAGGATATCAAAAAAGATCCATATAAAATGTATATATTTGGAAAAATATTCATGAAAAAGTAATCATTTTCTTGTTTGAACTTTACCTGTGACCAACCATACCCCATAGAAGTGGCTCTCTCAATCTTATCACCATCATTGGAGACATTTCTCCAAAACTCTCGTCATCAGAAGTGAAGTAGAAGATAGAATGTGACATGGTACCTCTTTCTGGAGGACCAGACCCTGGTAAGAGTAACACCCTTAGCATCTCAAGGACTGACTAATGCAATCTGATCTTCGCGGGACTGTCTTCGAGACTTTCCCAGAAGCTTCAGGTGGTGTAAAGATACAGATTTTAAAAAATGTTAAGTTATTCGGTCCTTAATGTTAAAGACAATAAGGTATAAGAAGAGGGAATAGTAAAAGAAGAGGCTAGAAATCATAAGAATCACAGGTAAATAATGGCAATTCACAAGAGTTGAACGTGGAACACTTTTTGGTCTGATGAGTTCATTAAAAACATACAGTGTAATATTTTCTTGGTTCCTGTATAATCCATAACAATAGCATTAAATCTCCTAATAAATTCTAACTCAGGTGTTATATATTGAGGTGTATCTCTGTAATATCTTTCTTTACAGTAAAGAGATTTAAATTTATTTAAGGGCAGGGCCAGAGTGTTCTGGGAGCTGAACAGAATTTGCTTTTGAAATTTTGTTCAAAGGAAAAGAGAATTTCAGTGATGTTCTTGCACATTTAGACACAACATGGCCTCTGTGTGTGTGTGTGTGTGTGTGTTTGTGTCTGTATGTGAGAGGGAGTGACAGAGGGAGAGAGAGACAGGAAAACTGCAGAGTCCTTTTTCCTACAGTCCTATTTCCAGTGGGTCCGCAGCTTTCCAACATCATGAAGGAAAGCCCTTGCTCTCAATGGGTCTCTTCATATTGAGTGGCGTGGGCAATCAGGGATGCTCTAGTATTGGAAAGACAGATGAAACAAACCAGTAAGACTAGCAGTAGTGCCTCAACCATTCTTCAGTATACCCCCCCCCCAAAAAAAACAAGCTCAAAAATACCAACAAGAGAAATCTGAAGGGAATTCTTGTGCAGTGAAGGTTAAAAAACAAAAATAAAGAATCTGAAAACTGAATTTGGATTTGGATTCAGTTGAGAGGCAGATTTGGATTCAGCATGAATTGAAATGTTCCCATTTCAATGGCCTGCTGCCATTTCTGCTGTCAGCAGATTCAGCCCATTTATTCTTTACCTAAAGCAGGGTTTCTCAATCTCAGCAACGTTAAGATGTGTGGACTTCAACTCCTATTCATGCTGGGTGGGGAATTCTGGAAGCTGAAGCCCACCCATTTTAAAAGTTGCTGAGGTTGAGAAACACTGGCCTAGAGATTCACCAATATAAACCCCAGTGGCATTGCTGAAATATGTTGCCATAAACCATATTGAAATATGAAAAAGGATATGATTATTCTTGTTTGGGTCCTCAAACGGTAATGCCAAAGTAGAGATGGAGCAGAATCTTTTTTTCTTCTGCAAGAGAATAACATGAATTTTCTCTGTAAACTAGGGAAAAGCAAGTCATTGGTAGTCTGTGTTTGGTCTACTTCCGGGGAAGAAATGGAGAACTGAAGATGGCTCTGCTGAGAGTGGAGCTGACGATGTGGCCAAATGAAGAGCTGGTGAAGGGACCGACTCTTCGCAATTCCTCTCCAGACAAGGAGAGGTCTGGGATTGCCCACAAGTGCGCCAGACAGCCGCTCCTTGCAAGGAGACTTCAAAATAGCGGTCTCCGGCAGGTTTAGAGTGCTGGATGATGAGAGATCAACATCATTGCCCAAACCGCAATTCAGTGCCTTTAAAAAGGAAACAGGGTTCACATACTTCCTTTCTTAAGCACCTTGGAAATGGCTTGCTTCCTGCTTTTTGAATATTAGGAACCTTCATATGGCACGTTTTACTACACTGGGTGAGTTTCCTTCAATCCTTAGTGAAAGAAGTTTTATGCTGTACAAGTTTAATGACTTAGTAAAAAAATTCTTTTGAAAAAAATTGGACATGAAAATCTAGCTGGAGCTGTTGGCTCAATAATCATTGCCTTATATAGCTCTGTGGACATGAAGGCTCAAGTCCATTTTTATTTTTTCCCATGTTTAAAAAATCAAATTATTGATCTCATTTATTAATAAAAGAGAGAGGATTGCAAAAGGATTAGATATCTTAGGGTTTATCAAAGGCCAATGAATATTGTGGATAAAAAACCCAGTTAATATCTGCTGCATAGTAAAAGCAAAATTTGGTGTTCTAATAAGCAATTAAATCGCCAGCAATCATTGGATTGCCAATGTGGATTTTATTTTCTACAGCTTGAAAAAGTTTCCACATACCAAACACTAATGAGAGTTGCAGTGTCTGAGGGATAAAAATTTGGTGTGATTAAAACTTTCTCCTGATAAAATATTAAATATTTTGAAGGCAAAGTGGGATTTCTGTGATACTAATGCATCTGCACTTTTTTCTTCCAACAGCCAGTAATATTTATGATCCTAATAGCCTGATGAGCGGACTTTCTGTGCCAGCAGAGAAATGCTTAAAGTGGAGCATCTCTTACACAGTGCATCATTTACGAGCTCTGACATTACATCAGGGTTGCAAGGACATTATGGCAGCTTTTCAAACCCCTATGCTGCAGCCAATATCGAACTATAGTATCAAACTGCGGCGGGCTTTAGATAGAGGTTTATCTGCTGCTGAATGTTGAGTAAACTTAGCTCTCAAGACAGATGCAGTAAATACATAATTCAAACATCTGTGCTGATTTTAGTATGGAGGCATTTTTTAAAGCAAGCAAATGAAAACAAAATATACAAGCATTAGGAGAGGACTAAGAGATAATAGTTGTTACAACAGTTTTTTAAGTTTGCAGGTAAGGCACCTGAAGTGTTTGGGGAGGTAAGGATTGCAGAGGACCAAATGATAAATTCACTTGACCAACCAAAATCCAGGAGAAAGGAAGGAACAGAAAAAGAAATACAAGATTTATTTTATTTCATGTCTCTGTTTTCTATTTTTTAATTAATGAATACAGTCTCAATGCCTCAAAGCAAGAAAACACAGTACTTGCCGTTCTATTTCATGCATTCACTTCTGTTTGCAACTCATGGCTATAGCCCATTTGCCCAAGTCTTACTTTCTAATCCATATTTATACTGCATAACAGATACCTCAAAGAGGGGATCCTATTATCCCTAATATCCCCAATTTTAAGGCCATTGGCACTGTATAGGTTCCATCTGAACATCCAGCTGTTCCACAAGTACTGTTTTTATCCTCTTTCTCCTAAAAAGGGAAAGGTTTTTTCTGTAATCAAGTCATATTTTGGCTTTAGTTATGAAAATAACCTAATCAGTTATCATTACCTACTTCCAATTACCCGTGGAGAAAGCCATGTTTGTAAGCCATGTTACATTACCACTATGATACTACAGAGTTATGAATCTGCCTTAGCTTTAGAATTCAGCTACCAAAGTCAATCACTCTATAAATCAATAACATAAAGTCCGTGTCGCTGTTGTTTATTGGAAACCTTTCACTGATTAACAATTTACACCATTGTTGTGCTTCAAACCCCACCCCATCCAGTGAGATTCTATAGTCTGCTGGATGAATGGCATCTTCCATAGGTTCCTCCATCACTACAGAAAACAGTCTACTCTGCTACTGCACAATGTCTTATTATCTAAAGATGAGGAAAGAGGTCCTGGAATGAGACTATCGTGTTCGGACAAAGGGCAAAATACTCTCTGGCCAAGTTCTAAATCATTTTGGTTGAAACAACATTTGAAATACCTAATAAGGAGACCCAGATCTCTTTCCTATATGCTTGAATTAAATGTTTGAAGGCACCACCAAAGTAGCATTTCATACCTGCAAGTAATCATCTAGTTCACTATTGCAGTTTTTAGAAGCAATCTATAAAGGAATGTTTACTATAATACAGTAGGCAAAGTCATTATAATGTAAATAGAAAACAATGCCATAGAAAAAAGCATGTTGAGCACCATTGGTGTATTTCTCCTGTTCTAAAGGCTATGCGAAATGTCACTTACAAAAAACCTCAGTGAAATCTCACAATATTTCTTTGTTTTGATATTTTCAAGAGGGATATTGTTACTTATTAGGTAAAGTATCATTCTTTGGTACAGAGGGCTCCCTTATTGGTTGCAATGGACTTGGCTGATCATCTAGATGAGAGCTAAGATTTTCAGATGTTAAAAGTGAGGAATTAAAGACAATCTCACTCAAGTCAGACTTGATAGATATCAAATGGGGATCTTCAGAGCTTAAAGGCTCCTCAGCTAAAACTTGTGTGTTCTCTCGTGTCATTCCCACATCAGATGGTGATTTCCTTTTCATTCGTGTATATGATTTGTCAAGATTTTCCATGCCTTGATCAGTTTTTTGAAAACGTCCAAAGAACCAGATGAAGAATCCAAACAAAACAAATGCTAATAAAGATGGAATGAAGGCCAAGCATTTAACATCTAGGCTTGCACCAATATATCGGCTATGCAGAAACATGTCATCTTCAGCATAGGTCCTGTTGGTCAAAGGGTTAGTGTTGTTTGACCGCCACTCCCAAGAAAGTTTGGTTCTGTTGAGGTCCTTTAAGCTTTCTAAATCTTCCACAGTATAAATTTTCTGTCCAGGACCAATATATTGACCGTATTCATGTGGCTTGTAGAATATTTGATTCTTCCACATATTCAGATCCAAGATTAAAACAAGAAATATAATCCCATAATTAAACCATTTGCCTGCAGCAGAATGAAAAGAAAAGGATAATAATTAGAAAATTCCTGTTTACAACTACAGCATGCAAAGTCAGTAGGAAAAATAAGATGTGAGCTTTTTCAATTAATTTCACAATGAAGTTTTAATTAAATTCTTTGTAACAGTAGATTTGTGACTGAATAAGTTTTACAATTTAGGTAGTTAATCATTTGGAAATGTGAGCCTAGAAGTAAAATGCTGAAATTCTTATAGTAAGGTCTAGGTGGCCTGTGGATTAAGCCATTCTGTGCTGCAGTGTAGATCACTACACAGGAAAAGCAGCCTCTTTATACTTTAAAATAGGTCCTAAAAAATAAAAGCCATATGACAGATCATTTTTAGAGGCTATTTTTGTGTTGTTACTAGTCATCAAACACTATAATATGTATAATATGTATTGTGGAAAAAATGGAATTCAGGAACTCAGATCAAGAAAGACTGTAGACTTGCATGTTCAAGCAGTAGATGACAATTATTCTATACTATTGCTTTTGAATGATAGATATGGATTTAACTCTGAAGTTAATCTTCTTCCCCCATGCTTCTTTTTCCTCATCTTAACTTTAACAAAAACGGAACACAATAAATTAAACTGGTTAAATAACAATTAAAAGCAGCAACAGAGACCAAACTACTAACAGTAGCAGCAGCAGTACAAAAGTTAAAAGACAGAGAATGAAAAGATTTTGCCCTGACTCCAAAAAGATAATGGAAGACGTGCCAGGGGAGATCTCTGAAGAATTGTATTACTGCATTCACTAAGTGCCTCTAAAACCAGCCATGCAAAGTCTGTTCTTTATATCTGAAATCTTACACAGTTCATATAAATAGCTGAAATGGCTATCCTTCATTTTATTGTAATTCTCTGAATTTATGAACTAATAATTGCCAAACATATAAATTAACTTGCTTTTATCCATGTCTCCTGCAACTAGGTCAACGACAGACAAGCTTTCATACAGCTGAATCAACATCAGATTACAACTCTTCCCAGCCAGCAAGGCCAACTATGATGGCTGGGAACTCTGAAAACTGAAGTTCAACCTATGTGGAGGACACGGGTTCAGAAAGAGTGACCTACACAACCATCAGCATCCACCAAAGAGAAGATCAAGATGTAACTTCTGTTAATTAAGTTTCCTAGGTCCAGCTAGGTCTTGAGAGAGGAAACCCAGGCCTAATATTTCAGGAGGAATTCTAGGTCTGGTATTCTAGGAAGAAACACTGTGGAAGACCAGGCTCAGCATTCAGGCCTTCTGTTTTCTAACCTTGCAATGGAGCAAAAGGTCCAAGATAAGGAACATCAATGTGTCTGTTTCTAGTAACAATGAGAGAAACAATGTGGCTGCTTCTAGTAATAAATTACCAAAACTGTTTTCTTACATCTGTTATACCAACTGCAAGGAACATCAAATGTCCCTCTCCCACCAGAATGAACTCTGTTGTTAACTGCCTGGCTGGTATGTTTGCAGACTTACATCCTGCATAGATGATATACAGATGGTCCACCTATAACAAATACTCCACTGGAATTGCTTTGTCTTGACTTCTGTCCCTATCTTTCTGGTTTTGCTTGCATGGACTTGGGAGGCATATTTTCATCTAAAATGAATGCACTAAAACCAGACATGCCTGCTCAGGTTGTAACCTATGAACAAAATGTTTTTCTGGATCGGGCAGGCACTTGGGTATTTACCTTATTTGGACTTATTTTAATAACCCCCCTTCATCACTATAGGTATAATGCATATTGATCTTGGTCATCAATAGTCTGAAAGGCCATCCATATGAAACCAATATTTACACATACTTTTGTAGTGGTGGCTTGGATGCAGCCCTCAGAGCTCTTTTAAAATGTGCTACCAAATTGTAATGCGTCAAAAGAGCATACTTAAATACACAGAGAGTAATCAGATTACCTGTATTTAAATAATGTAACATAACTTACTTTTAAAATTGCCTGGCCTTGCCAATTATGTTGTTCTACTCCTACCCATTTTCTAATGCACAGCCCTGGGATATCAACCAAAGACAAAATACAGCCTCTGCATTCTGCCAACTGTATAAATGGTTTTTGACAGTCTTAGATGGACTGTATGAAAAACTACAAGTAACACAAAAATGTGTCCCTTTGCAAAAGAGAACATGACAGTTGTGGTGGGTTCTTGTTTTAAACCTCTGAGGGTAGATTTCTTTTATCAATGTAGAAAGTAATCTGAGATTCTCAGGTGTTCAGATTTGGTCCCAGATACCAAGCAATGTTTCATATGAGCTGAAAGACAGAAAATCATATACTTTTCACATAGAAGGAGGTAGCTGGTTTATTTATGGCTGAGCAGAAATGGAGAGTGACCATTCTTCAGGACAGCATGAGAAAGTAGACATACTTGATGTACAGCTCATGTTTTTAGCTTGGTGGCAACTGTGATTCTGATAGTGGTGAACATGTTCACCCTTCCTCCAAAACTCCATATAAATGAAATAATGTTTTTTTTACCTCACTATGCATTTGTTTATCATATAGCTATACCTGACTGATTATAGGCACCATCACAAACTTAATTCAAAGCAAGAACAAAAAGCATGTAACTTACTACTTCTTGAGCAGAAGAATGCTACCTAATGACTGTTAAATATTTTTCCATTATGTAAATATATATCATTGCATAACTTTCCATTCCAATCACATGGACTTCTGAAGGTCCAGATTACTCATTTCCAGCATGGTTGAGTAAAAACATTAAAATAATCCAGGTTCACAATTTAATGTACTTTAACGAGGGAATAGTTGGAGAGTGGATAACCAAACTTTCTTTTAAGTCCTACAAATCTCCCTGGATACCATGGAAACTAGGCTATCCTGTGTATTTCTATAAACTGCTGCCTCGGAAAGAAAGCACATACTCTGCAATGAGCCATCTGTCAAGGGAAATCTAGATGAGATCAGCAGATGTAAAAATGCAGCTCTATGTACACAGATAAAAGAAAGAAATGGAAATGAGAAAATAGTATGTAAAACACTCATTAGGGATTCCACAACACAAAGGGTTAAGATTAGGGTTAGGGTTAGTAGGACTGGACAAACCATTTAGAGCAAAAGATTGCTCAAGCAACTCTGCTGAGGGTTTGAGAGAGAAGGTTGCGTGGATGCAGGTCTGGACAGATTGAAGCACCCCTTACAGTCTTAGAATTGAAGGTTTAACAAGCGTGAAATAATAATTCTAGTGATTCAATCATGTCAGTCTTGATAAGAACCTTCTGAACATTATATTAATCTGCACCCACTTTTTACATGTGGCTCCATGATCTATATATCAATTTTAGGAGTTGGGGAGAGATGTAGATGAAGCTTCAAATGAAATAGGGATTATCTTCCGTGGCACATCATTCCCGTGAGTGCACTATTAATATACTGCATGTGCTATTCGAGGTACCTGAGATATTAGTTCTTATTTATAAGCCATTGGGGTGTAAAAGGAATCTGCCATAGGCTTGTATGAAGAAGATTAGTAAGACCTACCAAAATGGACATACCATGACAGACCCAGTGGCACTGAATAACATTTGCTGCCATCCATTATTCTCTGGTAAAAATTAGTACCAAAGAATATATATTTCAGAAAGCAACATACAAAAATGCAAATGTTTGAGTGTAGAGACAGAGAAACAATTTACATGTGAGAAATGTATATTAAGAAAAGTTTTCTGAGAGAGGTTTATAATCAAACTGCGTATCAGCAAATATTAATACATAAGTTCTACTTATTAGGGAAGGCTGTAAATGAAAAACATGGATTGTTTTATGGCTCCTAAAAATAACCTTTAGAAACTCAACCCTACGAAGGCAGACAATAGAAGAAAACAATTTTACACTGATTTACACATTCCTAATAGCCTAATGCTTGAAGTGATAGATTTGCTACCGAATGCACTGATCTGAAGATTACTAATGGAGCAGATTTAACAAATATTACAACTGAAAAGATATGAATTTTAGAGTCTCTCCCCAAATAGATTTTTTAGAGAGTGCCTTCAAGTCAGTGCTGACATTTATCTGGCTATATTCACCACCAACAGGGTATCCCATTTCTTACTGCAGCTTTTATATAATGCCTAGTAGCTGACAATACTTTCCATAAATTGTGAATGCAGATTACAGGCAACAAGCTTTTTCTCATTCCAAGAAACAGTGGCTTTCTTGTTGCTTTACAAGGGAAGGAGAATGATTTGATCTAAAATAATCTGAAAGCATAAAAGGAAATGTATCTAATGTTAAAAATTCAAGCAGGTGAAAAGTGAAAGGCAATATATGAATTTTCAAAGCTCC
Organism: Python bivittatus; assembly: GCF_059951505.1. Lineage (NCBI taxonomy): Eukaryota > Metazoa > Chordata > Lepidosauria > Squamata > Pythonidae > Python > Python bivittatus. The sequence goes on along the minus strand of NW_028277058.1, from coordinate 16,002,293 downwards.
AGAAGAAAAAATAGGTCAAGCTTTTGTAGTTGCTAAAGTTGGCTGGAACCAAATAAAGCCTCTACATTTATTGCAGGAGTCTTCTTTGTGTTCTATATCCATATCAAATCAAATCTAGATCCAAGATAATCCTGGATTTTGTATGAAGTGAATTCCAAAAGAGATCCCCAACAGAGCTGAAAATACCTGGGTTTGCCAGAGTTTAGATTCAAGAGGAAAACTAGGCTTTGCTGACACTCATTAAAAGAACACATGATTTGTATATATACAACATGATTTGCCATGAAGAAGAAAAATCTAAAAGAATAATTTGCTTGTTATTATTTTTATAAATAAATAAATAAATAAATAAATAAAAATAAAAGTTCAGTTTTGTAAATAACTGAAGGCAGCAAACGTACCTAATACTCCTTCCTCCTCCTCTTATTTTCCCCACAACAACAACCCTGTGAGATGTGTTAGGCTGAGAGAGAGGCCAACATCACCAACCAGCTTTCATGCCTAAGGGGGTACTAGAACTCAGTGTCTCCTGGTTTCTAGCCTGGAGCCTTAACCACTAGACCAAACTGGCTCTCTACTGTTAGTAATGCTGTTAGTATTCTACATGTATATACAGTATTGGCCACTGATTTAAACACACCCAAGTAAAAAAACTGAAGAGCCCAAACAACTACAATCTCAAGATAGGAGCTCAGAGCCAAGAAAGTATTTGACAAAAGTAATCCTACTAGCCAATGCAGGAAGTGTTAACACGATTCTTCTAAAGATTCCAAAGACCTGCTAGACTTGTCCAAAGAGGGCAAGTTTGGTCTTCAATTGTAATAAAGATCGATTTGATCCTTTCTGCTTATTTCTGCTTGATATCAATGGGAGTGAAATGAACTATGCCAACCTGAAACAAACAGATCTTCCCATAATCTTGGTACGTGTGCGGAACATGAGATGGGTGTGAATCACAGAAATTCACAGCCTCTCCTGTATAGCCATAGAATGGTACCCAATCTACTGAAATATCTAATTAGTCTGGGAGGGGTTAGATCTGCCCCTCTTTGGGCTTTTGTCCTCTGGCTACGATATTAGAGTCCCCCAAATTCTAGACCAAGAGATTAGAATTTATATTCTAGTCCGTGCATGACATAAATTGAAACTGTAACTTAGGCAAAAGACAGATGACTTCCCACCAACTTTTTAGATACCTCTGTGGAATAGTAATGCTAACAGTTGTCCAATATATTCCTTTCTGTTTTTCTTTTAAACTGCAGAACCCTGTTTGTATTTCCTTGCCAAATGGCTATCTCTGAGAGCACACTGCCTTGCCATGTAATTAATTTTGCACCAAATAGCTTAAAAAATAGTCACAGATACTTAATTTAAAAGAAATATAATTTCCAAATAACTTTAAACAGGGTCATCAGCCAAATCTTTGGAATTCTTTTTTACATCTAAGTTCTGGATTTGAATGAGGTACTCATAATATATGGAAGCAACATGGGCAACTTTAAAAGTTCCAAAGTTGGAGTTCAAAAACTAGGACTGATTTAAGAACAGATGGCCACGCATAGCCTACCCAAGGGGAGTTTCTCATGCTGGCTTGATACTCTTTATGATTCTCCTAAAATGGCACTGAACTGAGATAAAGCAGGCTCTTGCAACTCTGGTGATGTGACATGCATTCAAATGGACTCATTTGTCTAGTAACTGTAATAAATAGGACTTATTAATTCTGAGCTGGAAAGGGAAAAAAAAAGATTTCACAATCCTTATTCATATGCTCATTCTCCAATTAAATTATGCCCTTCACAAAAATATCTCCATCACTTTAAAGGGTCTGGGAGAGAGAAAATACAGCGTAAATGCAATGGTCAACCTAGACAGTCTGCTTTTAAAAACAGCTAGAATGGGAAAAAAATCAAGTCATTTAAAGTTGCACACTCATTTATCTCATTATGGAAGATCTTCCTTCACATCCATATAGCCAATTATCTCTTTTTCTTTTAGACTGCTCTTCTTGCCAAAAATGTTGACGTACCCTTGCTTTCTGATCAATGATACATTTTCAAAATGCTATACTGTAGCATATATTATCCACTTACTGTTGTCCCATCTTCATATCCTTCTACACATGATGGAGGTACAAATCACGCTATTATTTATGCAACACATAAGGGAGGAGAAGAATCAGGTTCACTCCATATAGACACAATGCCTGTGCCTCCTGGTAACAGACAGTAAACCTCTCTTGCATTATGAAGTATGTGTGTATCTCTATGCAAGTCTATCCTACAGGAAATAGAATTCTGATTTTTCCTGGATTTCTTTTGCGTGAAGCGATACTATGCATAGCAGACCGATTCTAACTGAGATCAAAAGCGTTCTTGTAGGAAATGTAGAGTTATTTTTTTGTCTGTTCTTCCTACAATACATGAAGGATATTCAAATGAACACTTCTCAAACATGATTGAAAGCATTGTTCTTATCTTCTTCTAGATTCAAATGTAAAGATGTATGTTGGAAAAAAAATCATATTATTGTTTCATTTTCGGCTTTGTTTTACTTCCCACCCCACCACATTCATGGGGGGGTGTCGATCTCTTCACTGAAATATAGTGGAGATTCTTCCCTGCCTGCTGCTTTTCTTTCTTTGGAGTTAGCCATTAAATTGGTTTTAAAATTCCAGTATACGGACTATTTTCCTCTAGGATCACAACTGTCAAGCGGAAGCCTGTTGGATATAAGAACTCTTTCCATTTTATAAGCACTTTTAAAAATATATCATCTTCTAAGCTTTATATTGCTTTCGGTGGAGATTCTTTCAAAAATTTTCAGTTTATAATTTTGATAGTTTCCATCCAAATGGCAGAAACCGTTAAAGTGAAGGTTGTTTCCCATTGCGTTATGATTTCAGTTTAATAGTTTTCAATTGCTTTTGTTAATCCTGACAACATACCCCTTTCTACTCAATGTTTTCAGACTGTAGTATTCTCGTTTAATTTACTAAAGCAATGCAATGTAGTGTTACCAGTCAATTAGGGGAATCTTTTTAATGAGTAACAAATTATAAACCTGAAAGGGAGGGATTTTCATTCATTTCTCCTATTCTTTTTTATAATGGACCTAAGACTTGTCAAATTCTAGACAAGTATCTCTTCTTAAAGAAAGCTGTCATTGATACACTTATGAACATAATTCCCCTTCTCTATTCAACTTTGATAGTCCCAAGGCTGGTTAGGTTTCCCCAATGCTATTTACATAACAAGCACATTAATTGCACCTGTACGATTCTGTACTGCAACGTGCTATTTTTAATGCACACTCAAACCTAATGGAAATTCAGATTGCTCTTAACATTTAGTCTCATGGTTAAAAGTTAATTCTATTTTTCATTCTTCTGGAAACTATCTGCTGTTCTGTGCTTCTTCTAGTTAAAGAGTGGTAGAGAGTTACAGCCAGACTTTCGGAGCCCATAGCAAATGGAGGATTAGGAGGAAATGAGAGCTCAAGTTATATGGAAGCTGAATTAATCTGCAAGGATATAACCTGTGATTCACATCTTTAAGATCTTCTGGAAGAATTTTGATACAAGGTCAGATGGTGTAGGACAAGTGTCACTGGACTGTACCATTTCAAACTTCAGGTGGGAAATCACAAGAATGAAGCATCTCTCCTCGATATATCAATCTGTCTCCTGAAAACCTCATTATTCTTTTAAGAAACCATATGCATGAGAAGATTTTAAGCCATACAGTTTTCAGTATATATTGATTATATGCTCTTCCCAGGAAAAGTATTGTTACCTTCTCTCCTTAATGTGGCAAACCAATCAAAGATACATGTACCACTTTGGAATCCTCCAGTTTTGCTTTGAATAGGATGTTCAAGGAATGTTACATACCTGTAATATGTATGTGATACTCCTCCTTTAAAATAGTTTTCAAATAAGGCAGTCTGAACTGAAAATGTGCAGCAGGCAAGCCTGGAAGATTCACATCAACATCACCCATAAAATGTGGAAATTCCCAGTCCTGCCAAGAAAGAAAAACAAAAGAAAATCTTACCTTCTAACATTTTTTTTTTAAAATAGATCTTCTCTCACCTTCAGATACACTTTACAGGGTCAATTTATAAATTATGTTCCTTACTCTGGGGTGATTTATTCAACTTCTGTGACTAGATCCCTATGAACAGTAGCATTAAGATTTCTGTTTGGAATCTTGCAGTTGGTCTCGCCCCAAACTGGGAATAGATAAGACTACTATCTGCCTGGAAAGACTGTCACCTACAAGAATGTTAACAACTCAAAATTATTATATTGATCCACAAGGAAGACAACTCTGACTTTAAGATAATCTCACTCTTCCCAAAAAGAAAACGCAGATGGAGGGGAAAAGTGCAGAGACAGGCAAAAGTGCTGGGGAAAATGGAGCTTTTCTACCTCATTGACCATTGTTGCTAACCCAAATGGAAACCAGTTCCATAGACTCCCCTTCTCCCTAAATGGGTTTGCATATGAGACAGTTGTGTATGTAAATAAAAATATCTGCCAGAAGCCCCCCCAAAAGATAGACAGACAGACAGACAGGCAGACAGAGAGCAGAGTTTTAGGACAAAAGAGGAAATTAACTGAATTAATAGCTATTAGTTAAAGTTAATTGCCTATAAAGTATTTCATCTATAACAGTGTTGTCCAAACTTGGCCACTTTAAGATGAGTGGACTTCAACTCCCAGAATTCCCCAGCCAGCCATGAGTTGAAGTCCACTCATCTTAAAGTGGCCAAGTTTGGACAACACTGATCTATAACATGGGTATTGATTATCCATATACATATACCAACTATTCTCTTTTTCACAGAAGCCTTGTTTAGATATGAGAAAAAGGATTAAATTCACTAGGTAAGCAGCTCATTCCCCAACAAGCAAGGACTACTGTTCACTAGTGTCAAGTGCATTACCATCTGTCCTCAAAGCTTAAAGCACCTGTCCTCAAAGCTTAATGCAGCTGTAGCTTTTACAATGAATGGCTCTACAAGCATCTACATGCATGGCCGCTTCACTTGTGGTCCCAGTAAAAGCATGTCTGGCGTGGAAAGGATGCAGCTGCTTTAATGCTCCAAGAGTGTTTTATTCACACTAACATACTTTGTGATGCACTTCTGAATGTTTTCCATGGGCCTAATCTTCAGGCTAATTTTTAAAGATAGCTATTTGTGCCTCCACCAATTATTTTGTTTTTAACCATGTCTTCTATTTTTCTTAGCAAATATAAAAAGATCCTTAATTCATAAACAATTGTTTGGGAGGAGTGAGAGGAAACTCTATTTTTACTGGGTAAAGATGATTGATTCTGGGAACATAATCTATCTCTGCTTTTTTTTTTCTCTCCTAGTGACAGGGATTTAACCTGAAACCTTATGCACATATTTCTTGCAGTCTACCACTGAGATATGATCTTTTCCATGCCTGTCAAAAAATGATGTTGCTACTTTGGCCACAAAGGATCCTCCACAGGATTCATGCAATCTAAAAGTACATATACTGGATTCTAAGTTAAATTAATTTACAGAAATGGTGCTATATAACTCTAATTGCATCCCTTAAACATCTCGTAAGATGTTCACAGAATGCTCTTTGAAAATCACTCAAAATTGGTTTCAGATTCCAAGATAAATTAAGGCAGTTTTTGTAAGAAAGTTTCCCATCCTTTCCCTTTCTTCCCTGCATTCATTTCACAATGTTCAAGACAACTCTTGAGTATTTCCACAAAGCTTTCTGGAGGTTGCTGGTAGCTAGTAGGAGAAACTAGAAACAGAAACATTCTACCATGGATGTTCGAGCTTTAATCAATTCATCCTCTCAGTTCTCTCATCTTGTCTGAAAATCTGAAGCACAATCGGCAGTCAAGCACTATCCCACATATTGAGGATCTGAGCAACAGGATCACCCAAAGAAAATACAGGAGGTCCTGATTCAGTTCTTACTGGATAATTAGTTTATTTTAAATTAATGCAGTATTTCCTGCAGCCAGCCAGCCAGCCAAACACAAGTATTCTTATGACCCTGGAATGTCTTTGAGTACATCTTAGATTATTAACATCCAAGCTTTCAGCGGCAACTGATGGTACAGAATTACCATGGTCAGATTTCAAAAGATTTCTTTTATATATATTTTTTAAAAGAGTGGAAAAAATTGGGCCCCTGTTAAGCTTTAATACAAACTATAATCAGAAATTGATTCTTTTCATTTCTAGGAACAGTCCTTGCTACCGTAATTAAACTGTCAGTTTACAGATAGATAATTTAGCAGGTAAGCACCTGGCCACAGAACTGATGCAAAAGTAAAATTGCTGCAGAAGAGAGATCTTTTGTTAACATAGAAATATTGTTCTAAAATCACTGCTCTGTGCATTGGATTAGGCTCCTTCTATTCATATTCTAAAATACTGTCTTTCATGAAGGCAGTATTTTAGTACTTCACAGAGTTCCAGATTGTATTTTATATTCTAGGGAGTTCCAGTGAAGTCCCAATAAAACTACTAGACCATACTAAGCAATCTGTCCATTCCAGAAGGATTACAAAATCTGTGAAGAACCATTTATGCTATACAGTCTGATGGATGGTATTGAAATGTCTTTGTTCATGGATATGCAGGTAATAGGTGCGAATACCCATCATTTGTTATATTGGCTGTAGCCTTTTCCAGAAGACTAGTGTTTGGCTAAATATGTTGGTTTTGTATGGTTGAGGGGGGACTGTCCTTAGGTGATGTAAGAGATTGTGGAGCAACTGGGAATCAAGAGACGCTGGCATCTTATGTCATAAATAGCAACTTGTTCTGCTATCCATAGAGTTCCTTGTGAGTTGGTAGCCATGGTCTAGATCCAAAACATGAAACTATGTATTCTCTCTTGTAGGGGAATAAGAAGTTTCAAAAACTGATATCAAACCCTATGCACCTGGGCAAAATCAAGGCAGCAAGAACTACCCCAATTTCAATAAAGTATATTTAATGAAGGTCTGGGGCTAAGTACAGAATCTGGGACACTGCGAGAAGAATTTCTCACCCTAATTTATAGTGAGTTCATTAAGATGGAGTATCTTTGAATGATCTGAAATGCTTCTCACCACCTGGGCTGAGTTACCATTTATGAGATTAGCTGCCAGTGGACTTGCCTTCTATCTTGACTGCTTATATCTCCTCTCACTTCCATTCTTTTTTCAGCCTCCCCATTATCTCTGACTTTTCTTACTTCTCTAATGTATCCATCCCACACCTAGGTCAACAAGATCTCTAAACGTATACATGTGGATTGTGCATAATTGCTGCAGCATTGTGAATCTATGCAGTCCCCAAAGGAAATTCAAGACCCTGAATGATCTACTTGTCCCATACTCCTATCCATCTTATCTCTACTTCTATGTAAGGTTCTATTTGCAATTTCTTTCAAGTATGTTCAAAATCTGTTCAGCTATTATTTTTTTGCCATGTTGTTTATTTAGCTTTATTTTTCACAACACAAAACTCCAACTAGATAGAACATTTGCTCTTTGAAATGAATCTGATGTTTTTTAAACAAAGAATATCTAGCCTCAACTAAATTGAGGAGTTGCCAGGCAATTCCTTCAGTTTACGGACAAAATGTAGTTAATTTTGGCCCTAGAGAAACCAACTGAGTTGTAACACAGTATATCACATATGGGAAATAACTCAGTTGTGTCATATCTATTAGGCTTTCTTGTAAATCACTGAAATGGCAGCATTTTGTTTCCCTTTTTGTATTTTGGGGGATGGGCTAAGCAGAGCTTGGGAATTTTTTATAGATAGCATGCTTATGTGCAGTCTCCCAGTTTTTTTAAAATGAAACATTTTTGTGAAGAAATAAGTGAAAAAGCCTGAATTCAATGCATTCTATCATAAACTGGGATAATAATCTCTATTTTATCAATTCACAGTGGCAATACAAAGATGGAATTCATGTAGAGAGATAATATCTCCACCATGCTGCTTTCGCATGGCATTTTTAAAAATCCTTCTTGGACATTTATTTCCAAGTTGTGAGCTATGGAACTGCACATTCAATACTTAGTCATCTTTCATAGAATAGAAATCTTCAAATCGGGATTCTAAATATGTTCAATTACTTAAGTAAATGCATTTAGAATCTCCTCTGCAATTGGGAACTTTGTTGAGTTGGGACAATCCAAGACATTTTCCTGCCTGATGCAAAGAACAAGAAAGCATTCCTATTCTTTCCAGAAGATTACTGGACTGGAGATTGAATTGCCTCCTTGACATTGTCTACAGAACTGAGCACCCTGCTAGTTGAGGAAGTCAGGTAGCCTTCTCTTCCACAGCAAAATAGAAATAGCTTACAGACTACACAACCATCCTTCAGACACCTGCCACCTAAGATAATAGCTTCATTTTGCCTCATGATATGGCCAGCCTTAGTGCAGAGCTTCACATTGCAGAGAGGAGTCTAAAAATGTCCAGCCAAATTTCCCTTTATAGTTTTTTCACTCACGTTGAAAGGTCAGGGATGTAATCAATATGTGTAAGGAAACTAAGAGTACTTAGTCTCTTTTTCTCAGGGCTGAAAAATCTGTAATTCCTGAATTATGTTTTGAATCATCCTAATTCTGAATCAGTTCTAAACCAATTTAAACAATACAGTGTTTAAAAAAAACCACACTTTCCCATTTAATGTGGTTGTGATGGAACCAGATATGGAGAAAGATCCTAATTTGGATATAGTTTGCTCAGGTTGTGTGTATGTTTGTGTATAGGCATATATGGTAGGAAAAATCCCTTTGCTTTTCACCATTTAAAAGTTACTAGCGTATCATCAAAATTTGACTAGAGCGTGCAAAGAAACCTGAAGAATTGGTTGCCATAGTGGATACTGTGGTTTGTTCACCGAATTTGGGGAGAGAGGCAGCAGAGGATATTTTCTACATATGTAATTTTCCCATTTCCCATCTTTATTTTCTTGCCATGAGGTAATTGGTTAAAGAGGGAAAAGCTGCAGCTGTCATTGATATTCCAGGAACTCTTTTTATGGAAGCATCCTGGAAGTAATCCCAATCTGGGGTTTATGTTTAAATACATATAGGATTGTGGTATAAAAGGGGCTTTACTGAAATTGAAGTTGTTCTTTTGATGTAACCTTTATTCCAGATTGAGTCATGATGATGATGAAGATGATGATTTATGGCTACTGACTAAATAAAGTACAGGTAATACAATAAATTAGAGAGTTATAAAAGGGTGGCTCACAAGTTAAAATAACAATAATAATCAGGATAATCCCAACTTGATTTTGTTTGGCATGAACAGGTTGTCCTCAAGTTACGATGGCAGTTGGGACTGGAATTTCCATTGCTAAGTGATGTGGTCATAAAGCTCAATGTCACGTGACCACATAGCTTAGCGACCGCAATCCCGGCACTCCCTGTTGCTGTTGTTATCCGAATCCCACCAATCATTAGCTAAGGACCCACCTCGATCCAAGCCATTTCTGACTTGGTCCCTCCCAGGCCCAGGCCTTAGTCAGGTAAGGGACTGCCTCCCTTTCAACTCCCTCCAACTGTCTTTTCCCCCCAACTTTGCCCTTTTGGCTGCACTGCACCCTACCTTGTGGAGTGGCAAGCAGGCCCAGAGCCACGTGGTTTGGAGCTGCTTGCTGCACTGCAGCTTAGAGGCTTCTTGGTGTGCTGCAGCTCTGGAGCTGCAAGAAGCCCTTGAGCCACAGCGCAGCATAGCACAACGCAAAGCAACAGTCACCCCAGGAAGACCAGCTTGGCCCAGCACTGCGGTGTGAAGCCCCACCCACCCCAGCCCACCCTGCACTCTGCTGCCCCAGCTGACCTTCGCCATCTTGTTGCTCCCACTGCTGACTAGGCATGTCCGGCTTGGCTCTTCATGAGGCAGCTGCTGGCCACACAAGGTCTTCTTCCCCAGGTCTCGTGTGGAAATTGCCACGTGCGACTTTGGGAAGAAACCTTGCATGCCCAGCAGCTGCTTTGTGAAGGGCCAGGCCAGGCATGCTTGGTCAGCAGAGGGAGCAAGAAGACAGCAAAGATTATAACTGGAGAACTACCCGTAGTAGAGAAAAACTCTGAAAGGCTTTCAAGATTCTGTAATTATACCTACAAAAATAAAGAGCATTTCTGAAATCCTTGCTGCTCCTCTTTCCTGACCTTGCCTACTCCAAAGTGCTCACATGTATTGCAGTGCTTAGGATCTGTATCTGGATTGTGTCTACATTAAACCGTCCTAATCAATGGATACAGCTTCCAACTCTCTGAAATTAACCATGTCTATCAGTAGCACATAACGTCTGTGGCAGAATAACTTAGCCTGTAGAGTGGAAGGCTGAGGGTTTCAAACTTCTATTCTCTCACCTGGTGTCCTTCTCCTAACTCCAGTGTGTGTAATAGATAGGTGTCTCACCCCTATCCCATCTTTCTAGTGGTTAAAATGTCAAGAAATAAAAACATGGATATAAATTTCTGTAATATAACTTATGGCCATTTCACTTAATGGGGCATGTTAGAAGTTTCAGGCTTTCCTTTCCTTCTTTGGGAAATAAATCAAGCTCATCAAACAAAATCAAACTTTATTTAAAAAAGAAGAAAAGACAAAATATAAGTCTCCTGAAAATTGCAAAATAAAGTGCAGTGTTCCAGGCAGACCAAAGCGTGGTGCTGGTCTGCTACAAATGAGTCAGACGGAAGATAATGCAGTTTAATATATAGACTCTCTGAAAACTATAATAAAATTTATCTCCTTCTGCTCAGCTTGAAAGATGGAATGGAAGATTGTGGCTACACACTCTATTTTCTTATTCACATAAGGTTATTAGGCTGGATTTAGCAGAATACAGGGAAAAAAACCAATGTAACATACATTCTGGCTTGAACATAATTTTCTATTTCATGAATAGTTTTTTAAAAAAATGAAAGACCCTTTGCTTCATTTTATTTGGATTTCATTTTTTTCCTAGCAATTCCAAATTTATTCTGAAGCTTCGGTGAGATACTAGCTCTGTGCTTGGAACTCAAGTCCCAGCTTCTTCCTCAGCTACAGTATGTCATCCTGTCTGCCTCTGCTTTTTAAAGGATTCACATTTTTAGCCCCAAAACTGAAGGAGCATCTGCAGTGTCTCTCTGTGAGTATGTGACAAAGAGCTATGATTCCTTTTGGACATGTAGATTCTAGGTCTGCAGCCTTCATGGAGGAAACTTTATTGGGAATGTCTAAATTCTGCTGGCTGGCAAGGGAACTCTATTAACAATATTCATTTTAAAGAGATTCAGCAGTGAAAAATTACAGTATAAAATTAGAATCATAGAATGAAATCAGTCAGTGGTTTCACTCACAAACATTCCATACTAGAAATACAAGAAAAGTTGATTTAGCCTACCCAAGGAAATTATGCCTAGCTGTCAACGTTTGATCAAAGACAGGGGATATGATAGATGTTTAGGTCAACAGCAGCCTACAACTCCATAACCTTGGGATCTAATAGAAGCAGAACCAGCAAGGTGGAAGGCAGAAGCAAGAGAGCCACACACTGTTTAATTCACACAAACAAGTTTCTATAGCCAAGACAAGCACATGTCTAATTTCTCCATTACAGCAGCAGTCTCAAACATTTGCCATAAGGAGCCCTTTTCAATTGATTGTGCATCATTTACTCAAAGCTTTGTCAGGAGAGCAATAAACACACAGTGGCCTCTCCCCATTAATGTAGGGTCTGCCAGTTTTATTGTTTTTAGTAATAACACAAAGCTTCATAAAGATAGCACGCTGCTGCCTGGGTTATTATATTGAACTTTCCACCCAGGTACCGCATTCCTTATTCACAGGGATTGAGGGAAATGAAATATGCTGCTATTAAGGAAAGCACATGACACTTGCTTTACATATAAAAACCAGTAGATATTTTTCTGCTTTTACTTCCAAGCAAAACATCTCAGGCATAGCCAAGGAAAAAACTCTGCCCCATAAATCAAGCCCTTTAAGCAATGAATGAATCATAAACCTAAATACCAGGCTTAAAATGGTACCCAAAAAATAAAAAGGGGAGGAGAAGCTGTATTATTCCCTTTGACCCAAATGCAATTGCAAATATACGTATATACACATGCACCCACCCACCCACACAGAGCACCCCCAACCAATATGCCTTTCTTTGTAAACTCCATGTAGAAAATATGCATTTCATCTTAAATATGAATTTCATGTTGAAAGCTTTTTACCATTAGGAATCCTTGGGCAGATTTATCAAAGCAAGCAAGCAAAGCACACTCTACCTGATTTTAATTGCATCAGCACTACCTGGTTTTGACAAGCAAAACTATCTGGTTGAAATAGCAATGCCTTTCTCACCCATGTTCTTCCATCAAAAAGAAAAGCACAAATTAAGTGCTCCTTGAGCATGTGTGTAGGAAAAAATTAAAAAATGAAATCGAAGTTTGGTTATGAGCCCTGAATGAATTAACATCCTCTGTCAGTCAGATGAAAACCTGTTTATAGAATCTCCTCACTTTCAAAAATGGCTGTGTTACAATTTTAGAAAATGATGTGCGTGTGAGTGAGAGAGAGAGAGAGAGAGAGAAACGGTGGGCAAACCTTCAGAGGGTTTTGTAATTTGGTTTAGATAAGGAGCTATAGTTTAAATGCACTCTTGAAAGGCACTCAGGCTTTTGATGGATGCCCTCTTGTGACCCCTCCCTTCTCATCTTCTGGATTCCTGTCCTACTTGATTGCTGATGTAGCCTCTTATTTTTTTAAAAAAAATCTTATGGAATCTCTCACTGACAGTCTATACTGTAGCTTCTCTTTTTTTCTTTCTGTTTTCTTTCTGCCTCTTCCCTTTTCTTTTTTCTCCGTTCACCCCAAATCAATTGTCAGACATTAGCCAAAGAACAGTTCAGATGTTAGCAAGATATGGGCAACATTCAAGATAACATCTGCAGGTTGTTACTCGGGATTAGATATCGTAACATCTTGTCATTTCAGTTTCCTCACTGGAATTATCCTGTAGTTGATTTTCTCCCACAAAAGGATGGGCATTTCTGTTTTTTAGCATGGACCAACAAGAAGCTGGAAGTCAGCTAAAATTATGCCGAAGATGAGAGCAATCAAGAAACACAGATGCAAAAAGTAAAATCTTGTTGCCTTCCCCAGTTTAGCCAACATTGTTGGGTACAACTTCCTGAATTCCTAGCCAACACAATCACTGGAGGACATCTTAAACCACCTGATTGGGGGAGACTGATATAGTAGTTAGATAGGCAAGGGCATCTCATTCAATTGGTGAATGACTTAGAATCCGCAAACCAAAAGTTTACCTCCAAATTACATCCATGCTAATGAGATGACTCTCTATTGTTCAGCTGTTTTCACTTTCTCCTCTTTTTCCTGTCCTTCCTCTCTGCTAAAGAACTGTACTCTTGGACTAGTGAATACATCATCATCATCACCATCACCACCAACACCATCAATATAAGAAAATTAACAATGGAAAGATCTTTGGAGTACACAGAATACAGCCAATGCTAGATTTCTGATACTGCTTTAGAAATGCGGCTTAAGAATATCCATCACTTTTCCTTGTTGAAGAGAAATACACATTTTAGGCAGCAGCCTAGTTGTAATAAGCTTGGAATAGGTTTTTAGATATTTATTAGTAATCAGAACTCATTTAGCGCATGCTGCACCACCATTCCGCATTAGACACCTATGTTTCCAACAGTGTACAGCTTCCATACTTTCCCCAAGAAAGGCACATCTACATTTTGCCCTTTGCCTACTTTTTATCTCCTTGCCTTTGCCCATTTCAGTCTTTTTAAGCCTTTTTGTGGTTTAGGTGGAAAGAAAGTAAATAGATGAAAAAATTTGTGAGAAGAGTTCCTCAGGGACATAATTATTATTTTCCAGTTGTTTATTATTTTATAGTTTGGTTATTTTGCATTTTTTGTGCTATCTTTGCATTATTGTAGCAATGAATATTTAAGACTCATACAGTGTTGGAGAAACTTAGTAAGGGACAACACTTTACCTCCAATTCTTTTTTGGTTAATAGTTCCATAGTTTGATCAGTGTCTGGGAATGGGTCGCCCAATAAACCAAGAGCTGTTTTCCAGTACCAGGTGATACTGCTTCTCCCAAAAGACGAATCAGATGTATTAGCATCCATTGGTACTCACAATCCATCTTGATGAGACCATGCATAGCAAATAGCATCTTTGCTGTAATCAGTAAGAACTTGATGGTTTTGAAAAATTAATTTGTGGCACTCAAAATACTGGACATGCATTAAAAAAGCATATGGTAGGGAATAGGTAACCAAGGCAAACTGCTAGGGAAGGAAAGAAAATTTAAGATGAATGTAAGGATCATGGTAATTGAGAGAGTAAAAACCCTCTCCCTTTTGGTGGACACTCTGGGGAAGGGTTGCTACTTGGGATTCAGTAGTTTAGTAAAGGTAAACTTCACTAGGGGGGAAGGGAAGAGACAGGTTAGGGTGACCTTTCCTATGAAGGAAAAATTATGTGAATGTAATATAACACTAGCAGCTGGTGGTATATAAAATAGCTAATATTGCTAGTTAGGGGCTAGGGGACACTTAAGGCTGGGAGAACACTGAACGTAAGGTAACCATTTGGTTCAAAATGTCTCTCCAGTCTCTGCAGATGGCAGCAATTAGCTATCTATGAATAGTCTCAGATATTAAGCAGGTTGGCCCTGGTAAGGATGGGGGATTACCTAGGAATTCCAGGACTGTTGCTTAAATTGAGAAATTGAAAAAAAAAAAAAAAAAAACCCAAAGAAGTCAACAATAAATACTTTGATTCAAAGCATCCTTACTTACTCTGTCCACAGCTGGCCATAATGATACCAGGATGATGAAACATGTGTTGTGATATCAAGATACAAACTCTGCCCTTTTGTATTATTGTAGTATGTAAGAGGCATATTTTATCACTCATCTCCTTGTCCCTCTTAGATGCCTATGCTCCAAGAGGAAATGCAATTTCAATATGAGTTGAGAGTTCACAATGATCCGGTACGGAGAACATCTCAGCTAAATCTTCATGCCTGTTTCATCAGTCATCAAATGGGAAAGGAAGACAAGAAGCAACTCATGGTCCATTTGTCTCAGCTTTGCATACACTGATTGGCAGCAGCTCTCCTGGACTTCATCCTTTTTTGATTCTTACCAGGCAGAACCCAGGACTAAACATGGGAACTTCTGCATGCAAGCTTTTACCTGCATGCGTTTACAGGTTGAGTTATAGTTACTTATCCATAGCAGTATTAATATCTAGCATGTTATTGCCCTATCCTTTAATAAAATATGGCTTGAAGTTTGTGTGTCTTTTTATTTTTGCCTACACAGGCATTCACATACATAGATTTGCATCAAGCTATATTAAGTAGGTACCTTGCTTAGCCATAGCTTTACATTTCTGAGAAAGAATGTCTTTGAATGTCTGAAAAATGATAAATCAATTGTTTCATTGAAGGAGCAATTTGCCAAGTCAGAATAATGAATGAGCACTTCCACTGGGCATTCCTAGTGGAGACACTATGCCAACTGATTACTCAACATGTGCAATTTATACAAAGTCAATCACTAAGTCTGCCATATGTTTTACACAGTTTGTTATGATACCTGCCCATTTTTAATTCATCAGTAGAAAAGCCTGAAGTATTACATTTCTGTCTGGTCTGCAGAGTCACTGTTGTCTGCAATATTACACCATCTACATTACTGAATAAAACTAAGAAACCGAAGCTTTCAGAAATATTGATAAAGATTGACATTTAACTTCTTAAAACTTAAAATTTATTCTTCCAAAGATACATTTGGAAACAGGATTGATACATGATACAAAATATGTCAAATTCTTATCATAATCACAGGATTGAAACCAGATGTAATTGTAGCTAAGTGGGAACACTGAAATTAATGAAATTTGATATGACTAATTTATATCCCATTGATTTCAGTGGACTTACTGTAGCTATAACTAAAATTGGACACAAGAAAACCAAATAAGTTACTGGATTATGGGACATCTTCCTGTTCTCTGTAATAGATACAGAAACCATATAGCCACAAAATCCATTATTATTCTTATCCATATTCTTAAAATTATATATCATCAGTCACGTTTACTATATAGATATGATACATTTGCTTTATCTTCTTAAGCCATGGCTCTCAACAATAGAACCCTGGTGTTCTCTAGTGTCTTTAGAGTTCAATTTTGTTAAAGTCATTAGGATTAGCAAATGGGTTGTGATTGCATCTGGAGCACTTTGAGTTGGAAAGGGTTGCACTAGGAAGTAGTATTTTTGAGACCACAAAAGCATTAGTAAATTCTTGATTTAAAGGACTAATGGGGGAAGGAGATTCCATTAAAACAGAATGTCCATTAAAACCAAATGGGGTTTTAGACATGCCTATTTTCTATATTTTATGCATTTTAAGCATGAATATATTATACCCATGTAAAATAACAAATGGGATTTTATGCACTGATGCGTATAGCTTATGGACACATAGGAAATTCAGCAAATCAGGTATTTAATTGGTATGCCCAAAATTTCTACAATAAAAATGGAAAATTCAGGTTTGGAATTAAATCAGAAACTTTCAAGCTGAAAACAAACTCTGAATGTACTGTATGTGAAGATTTAAAGCAACAAGTAATCTTTGTGTAAGCTACATGTATGATTGTCACATGACACATTTCATCCACTGCACCTGAAATCTGCTAAGCTGAAATGAGTAAGAGCCTTGACTGATGCCATTGTGAACATTTGACTGAATAGTCTGCTCCAGAAGGATTAGACAAAGTAAAAATTAAGGAAATGAATGGTCAGAAAGAAAAGGTGCCATAGATGCAACATTTACAATTCTCCAGCTATTTTATCCATAAATGAGGATGATCATGGGTCTTTTTCTTTTTGCACAGGTCAGCCCTCCGGTGAATATATCTTAGTTCTCCATGTGAAGAGTATCTAATTAATATCCTACTTCAAGATCATCAAAGGAAGAGAGAGGGAAAGCAAAAACCTTGCAGTAGTTTGCAATGTGTCTATTAGAAAAAGATGCATTGCAGCCTGTGTATGATTGCTGCCAAGTTTAATAGACTCTGGTAGGTTAAAAATTAGTAAACAAACAAACAAATAAATGGCAAGATGTGTAGCTAGGTTGCTTCAACACTAAACCCAGGGTAACAAAACAGAAATCACTTTGTTCATATAACAAACTCTGCCAAGGAAACCATAGTAAGTTACAACATGATGGTCTAATTCACATGACATGCTATGATGAGGTGAATAGACTAGTAGACAACATATTGAAATGCAAACTACCGAACTCCAACTCCGTAGCTGAATGTATGTCTGTAAATTACATACCAATGGCATCCACTGTGAATGTTCTTGCATTTCTATTTGTTAATAATTTTTAGAAAATTAGACTGATTAGTACTCAACTGGATTTGGATAAATCAGCATGTGACTAACTGAAACACAAACAATTAGGCAACTGAAAAATCAGAGACATTTTTCAAGCAAGTCTTCTTTACCTGGTAGCTTTGTCTTACATTGCAGAAGCATTGCTAGAGCTAGTATTTCCACATTTTACCTCATTATTTTTCCCACCCCTTATTTCACACAGTTAGAGACTCTGCAGATGGTAAAGATCAGCATTCTCCCTGCAGAGACAGGGAAGCAGGATCAAATGCATAGAGAGATGGGGAATCCCAGAAGCCAGATTCAAGCACAATTGTTTCAATGCCTCCTCCTAATGTAAAAGTGTCCAGGGTCATACTTGTTGAAAAAGGCAGGAAGAACTTCATTGCTACTCCCACTAAATGTAATGACAAAACACTTCATGCTTACAGCAACCCTAATCAACTATCAGAAAGGACTCTAACTTTGTGGGAGTGATGCATTAGCTATTCCTTGCACATCCCCTTTTTACATAATTAAACCTGAATAGAGAGTGCTTCAGTCTTTAACTGTAATTATATATTGTTTTCATTATATATTTCTTGATACTTTGAGTTTGTCAGCAACTGAGGCCAAAGAAATCACTACAATGAAACAGGGAAGAATGTGCTCCAAAACCACATGTATGCACTTATACCACCGTTTTAGCTTAATTTTACATCCCTAATTAGGAAAAAAAAGTATTTACGGCTTAAGTAAGCAATAACAAAAGTGAACTTTCAGGATCCATTTGCTTGATATGTTACATTTATATAAAAAAAACTGGAAAAGCAAGCTACTTCTGTCTTTCACTCTCTTTTCATTCCCACTTTAATGCAGAAGAGTGGGCAATGTGGTCCACACTAGGTTGCAGACATCTTTTTTTGGCCTTCAGAGGCCCCTTGGACTATGACTGTTGAAACACCAGGCAGCAGTTTCCTACATGAGGTAGGAAACACATGAAAACTATAACATAAACCCTAAACGCAGTTCCACTCTCGTATCTGATGTGACCCATGTATGGTCCTTAGCCCCACCCTGTCCCAAATTTCAGTGTAGCCCATGGCTACCTAAAGTTTGTCCATTGCTGTCAAAATAATTTCAAGGTGGTTTTATTTGGGTATTATGCAAATTTCTGACCTAACTATGCCTTCCAGGGAGAATGGATACTGGAGTGATTTTGCATTAGTCTGAATATAAGTATGGGGTGAAATAGCTATTTTTCTGTTTGGCAACTTCCATCCATTTAGAGGGGTCCTATGGCTCTATTACATAAGGGCTGATAGGGACAGTTGTTTAGGTAAGATTAATTCATTGCTTCATCAGCTTTGTACGACAACATTCTCTGAACATATAGTTAACAGCCAAAGTAGAAAATTTTAAACGTGTTTTGATCCTGACCTATGGGATGCCAGAAGCCTTGATTCCATGATTGATTACTTTGTCTTGTTGTTAAACCATTTCAACTTTTATTTTAAAACCTTTTTGAATGCCATTTTTAAAAAGAGACAATGTTAGCATCACCAGAGCATAACCCTAAAGGAACACAATGGAAGAGTTAAACATTCTCTGTAAGGAGGAAAACAATAACAGGAAACTGCTATGTAAATGAGGGTAGGGGGTGGGGATAATTTCCCCATCTCTGTATAGAGTGGAGGAACAAAATTACTCATTAATGGCCATAATAAAGTGCCGTTATAACAGATGCTAATATACCTCGTATACTCATTATGGCAAGACACCTAGTGATTAGGCCTGCATCTCGCTTTTGTGATGCAAAACCAGCAGCAGCCTCGCGGTATGATGAAGGGGCTCCAAGGCAATAAAAACAAGTCTGCCTTTTAACCAACGTACTCTCCAATACCCATCAAACTTTCTGAGGAAGCAGAAACTGCCATTTCATCAGCTATGCAAAAAGTAAGCCATCAGAAGCACCCCTTTGCTTATATTTTATCCTGCTGTTTCTTTATTCGATACAGTAAAGCTAATCGCGCACAAACGATGCCACTGCTAATATGCCTTGGAATGCATGGGGAGGATTACGCTCAGCTGGGTTGGCAAGATTGTCAGCCTACCCCCTGGGACAGCGCTGGAGGGACATTTAGAGTCGAAGTGCACATACAGTTATTTTAAGATAATGTTTAGAAAATGGGAATAAACTGAACCATTGATAGGGCAGTTCTGAAGATGAATGTAACAGTAAGCGACTTAGCCACACAAAGAGATCCGTTCTTTTTTCCAGCCAATTATTTCAGGTACCATACCAAGCCAATCTGCTTCGGAAAGAAGTTTGTCATTCAAGCCTTCGAGAACCTTACCATGACACACTGTGAGTGGGAAATTTCATATTTGTATGTTCCTATCCATATATAAAGGTTGTGTGGGAAAACCAGGATGTCAGGGAGACAGGCAGTTCAGTATATATTATGGTCAAGCTTGTCCCTCGACTGCCAAAGCTTTGCATCCACCTGACTTGGCTTGGCTTAGTTGGTAAAGAATTTTTACTGCACATCAAGAATGAAGCCCCTTCAAACAGTTGGTTTCCTTCTGACATTTAAGGCTGCTGCTCACATTCTGTACCCTCTTTCAACTTGGTGCCTTTTCCTCCCATCTTTTTTGCTGGCTTAACATAAACCCCGTTTTATGTTCCTCCTGGGCTTTTCTAAGTGGCAACTGGTTACTTATATTTTCAGCATTCCTATCCTGGGACATTTTTGCTCCCAATATTTTTCCCATAGTTTACACGACATACAGGTAGTCTTCGCTTAATGCCTGTTCGTTTAATGATGGCTTGAAGTTATGACAGCCTTGGAAAGAGTGCTTTACGGTCCATAAAGCACTTCCAGCCATCGCAAAACACTGTGCCCCCCCGTGATCATGTGGCCACATTTTGGTTGCTTGGCGACCAGCTAGCATTTATGACCGGTTGCCAAGCCCCCCGCGATCATGTGATTGCCATTTACAATCTTCTCTGCCAGCTTCCCCGCTGGAAGTTGACAGGGAAGGTTGCAGGCAGAGGGGATGCGGGGGTGCAGGAACGGAACTCAAGTCCTTAAGACTTGAAGCGGTTTGAAGGAATGGACCTCAAAGTTTCAGGATTTGAGCTCCGTAAATGCCCATCACTGGGAGGTTTCCACTCCCCTCTCAGCGGTGGGCAGGCAAATCCTGAAGATTTGAGCTCTGTCCCTCCGGCCCCAGGAAGGATTTCCCCTCTGTCCATGGAGAGGAGGGCAATCCCTTCAGCGGGCTTTAGGAACATTTGAGGGCGAAAGGGCTGACTGCTGAGAGGATTTCAGTTCTATGCAGACATGAAACCATCCAGCAGGCAGCCCTTTTGCTCTCAAAGAGCAGCCTGCCGGGAGGATTTCAACTCCATGCTCTTTCACTCCATCTGCTTAATAACCTGGGAGATCACTTAATGACCACAGTGTGCCAGATTGCAGCCACTGAGTGAAGCAGCCACGTGGGTGCCTCACTTAATGACCGCTTCACTCAACAACCAAGATTCTGGTCCCAATTGTGGTTGTTAGGCGAGGACTACCCGTACTACTCTTCTATAGGCAGAACTATTGGAAGTAAGAGGCACATCAAATTCTATAAATACTAGATAGAATTCTGAAAGAATGCAAAAAATGAACCTTCAGTATCTACAATATCTCTTTTCTGAAAGGGTATGTTTCCAGAAATATTGTAATGTATACTTTTCTAAATATACAACTGTCCTTAGGTACCATCTGGGAAATTGAAAAGCATGCAATCCTGATTGTTGTGGGATTCCTGCATATATAAACACGGTGCAAAGAATAATAAAAAAGCGGCTGAACCACCTTATTTCAGTTTGTTCAGCAGGTTATCTTAAGCATTTCAGCTCTGTATCATTATAACGATGAAGTAAAGAAAAACATAGAGCATGTTCAAACTGAGGCAGCTAGTATTTTAAACAATCTGCCCCAAATTGTTTATAATTTTAAAAATATCAATATGTAAAACTGCATTTGAAAAAAAAAATAGAGCACTAACATAATTGGTAATGTAAGAGCTGAATACTTAGCAGCCACAATAATTCTTTTCTACATGAAGCTTCCAGGTCATTTTTAAGGACAAGCCATACAGAGCACATCAAAATGATCTAATTAAGAATATATCCTGGGGAATTAAGACAGAAGTATAATATGGTAAAAACCAGCCTTTTCCAATCCTAAAGATCTATTGGACTGCAAGGCCAACAGTTCTCAGTGCTGTCTGATAATTATACAGGCTCTGATTCAGTCTGGTAGATTGGCTGATCTCATTTGGAATGATTGGTTGATCTAAGAATAAGAATGATCGATATGAGGAGAAAAGGATAAAAAGATAAAGATACCACTAAGATGATCTGAACTCCTGCTGACTACATGACATGTAGTTTTCTTGGCAGCAGTATAGACGTTGTTTGCCACTGTCTTTTTCCAGGATTTTAATTTTTTTTTTTTTTACTTCCCATGCCCTGGGATTTTTGAGTCTGTGTAGCTTTTTTAGGATCAGCCAAGGTTAGACTTAACATGGCAATGTTCTTTAAAAAGCAACATTAAGGGATGTGTAGATCCTTACTATAACAATCTGCAGGACACATGAGTATAACTAGAAGCTGAATATTAATGCCAAGAGCAAACATTCTGACAACAATTGCAATTAATGGAAATATGTAACTGTCAAGGCATTGCCACGTATCCTTTGTAGAATAATGAAGAAAATCAGGGAAAGATTATAACAGATGGATATTCTCTGCTGGGACTAATCACGGTACTAAAATAGCTATTTCTGCTATTTCCTGGAAAAATGAGAAGAGAAAGTCATTTTTTAAATATTTCCAAGTTCTACAGATTTAACTTTTTATTGTTTTGCACATGATGTTTAAATTTCAGAGCATTCCAGCATATTCGCTCACCTATAAGTGCGGGAACGAAGGTACCTGTGCAAGGTTCCTGCTAGTAACAGTGACTAGGAACCAAAAACAGCCTTACAGGGTCACTTGCCCTTATCCTCCCTAGAAGGCAATGGTTATGTCTAGTTCTGATGCCCCTTAATAGACACCCATCTAATGGGGGAGCTGAAGGACTCCTTTAAGCCCTTCAGCCCTTCTCCATTAGGCATCAATCCTCATTTACTGCTTCAGCTCCATCATCCCACCCAGCATCACTGACAATTTTAAAGCGAGACCTACATACTCTCAACTTAAAAGCTGAGGAAGGGAGGACACACAGCGCCGCTAATTATATAGGACAAGCAAGTCCTTGGGTTACAAAGCTTTGGGTGTAGGTCCCAGCAGTCTCCAAAAATTAATTTTTGCGTAATTTTGTGTGACAAAAATGTATTGAAAATATAGGAAGCAACCGTGTGAAGTATATGAATTAATGAAATTAAAATGTTAAGTCAAATCCAATTTTTGTCTTGTTGCTGGCCCCTTCTTTGTCCTGCCCCGTTGACACATGTCACTCAAGGGCCAAGAGCAGCCTTTGCTTAAAAAAGATTATACATCCACAAAGTAGATCTTATATGTCATGTGCAATAAAATGTTGTACTGTTTTTCATCTCTAATAGGTGGGCTTTTGTCCCAGGCTCCAGTTTGCCAGTTAAAACCTTTTCATGTAAAAGCAGTAAGGGTCTCAGAAAGATGAGGTACTCCCTCCTGCCCTTCTGAAATTTCAGGGTCATGTTTAGAACTGCAGCTGATTCCTAGGGAGATACATGGACTGTAAACAAGACCAAGCTCTTAATGAAATAGTATGAATAAATCCACCAGGTTCATTTTTCTGACTGTGATATCCTTTTCTGAGTTTCTTTTTTAAACTGAGATTTGATTGAAACGCAAAAAGTGCTATTTCTATTTTTTGTTCCAGGTCTGGAAAAATTTCAGTCCCAATGCACCAGCATAGTGTGCTTTTTGGATGCAACTGATGCACTAATGGATGATTTCTCCAGAAGATATCCATTGTTATACTTTCGACTGATTGGTGATTACAGGAAGGTCACAGATGTCAGAGTGCCTGATTAATGGATGTGACATACAGAAATTATTGAGCATTAGGAACCAATTACAATAGAGATTATAAATCCTTGTATTTCTCTCACTAGAGAACTGAACATAGTCTTAATTTGCATTCAGAATTATCTAACATTTTTGTTTGTTTGTTGTTTCACATCAATGTTGGTCCCAATTACAGAAGCTGGGCACTACGTAACATTTTTCTCGTAGCACCATACTTACTTGCCCTATCAATACATACCACCTATACCAATAGATTATCAATGAAAAACTTGGCAGAAAGGCATTAGTTAATCAGAATGGCAGTCACTTTCTGATTTGAAGGAAACAGCTGTATTGAAGCTATTTTAATCTTTTCAGTATCTTGAAGTATGTACTTGTAGTGTATATAACTCGGCTACTGGAAAGGAAGTTGCACGTCACTTCTTCTAGCTGTTGGCCTTTGAGTGGTGAATGAGGAAGGGTAAAGTGCACATAATGTTGATAGTCGCCACCAGTCACAGAAAGCCTTGAAAAGAAGGTCAAGGTGCAGATGAAAATGGGTTGATAATTTATGACCTGTAGAAGGCAAACCTAATCGA
This sequence comes from Python bivittatus, assembly GCF_059951505.1. NCBI lineage: Eukaryota > Metazoa > Chordata > Lepidosauria > Squamata > Pythonidae > Python > Python bivittatus. The sequence goes on along the minus strand of NW_028277058.1, from coordinate 15,978,173 downwards.
TACAAGGTCAACAATTAACCTTGATTTCCAGAAGCCAGTTAATTAAATCCAGATGGGAAAAGTCAGATAAGCTTGATGAGGTGGGTCACATAGTATTTCAAAATAGGTCATCATATATGTATGTCAAGATAGGTCAAAGTGGTGACCCATGCATATGAAAATTGTCTAAAGGGTAAAAGTGAAAGCTTTTGAAAGGTAAGAATGGAAAGTGAAAGGTAAGAATGGAACAGCAAGATAGCCTTGTATGGAACAGCATGTATAGAGATGTCTAAAAAACATGCCAATTAAAGATCTTGCAGTGCCCTGGGCCTGGTAACAGCTTCAGTTGTAAATTGCTATTATGGATCAGATGAGATCAGATGCCAGTGGTATGTACTGTATATTCAGTTAAATTTGTCATGTGAAAAACCTGACCAATATTGAAGCTCAGGAGACAGGTATCCTGGCTCCACCCATGAGGTCAGAGAAGGATGAACCTGCAATAGAAACTGAACTGTTGGATCAGCCTCCTGAAGCTAAATGTTAGTATATTCTTCTCATCTGATCATTTACCTATCTATCTCTTATTTTCTAGCAATAATCTTTAGAAGGGACTGAGTAATCCTGCCTCTTTTACCTTTTTGCAACTTATCCAGACTCATGATCTAGCACTGCTGTTCTCAAGTATGTCCTTAGTCATTTTGATCCAAAACTTCTTCAATTATCATCATAAAATGCATTAATTTACTCTAATAAGCAATGCATTCAAAAATAAGCATGCTGAACACCAGGCTTCAATAAACATTAAATTCTACTAATTTAAAATTGGTAAAATTGTTATAGCGGATTCATGTAATTTTTTCCCTCAAGGTTGAGAATGACTTTTGCACACTACGTTGTTATTCTCCTGTTGCTAAATTTAGATGCATGTAAGGTAGGAATACAGCTTTCCCAAGCTTTATACTTTGCAGATACTTTGAACTTCAGTTTGTGTATTCTGCAGTGACTGGGGGATTATGGAAATTGAATTCTAATGTATTTAGAAGATACCAGTAGGGGAAGTCTGAAATAACACAATAAATTAATATGAAGAAAATCACATGAGAATTCTTCAGTGTGTTTACTTAACACTATGTAATGTTCACATGGAAAACATGATTTTCAACATCACTAAAAATTTTACATTAATTTCAGAAACAAGCTGGCCTGGTTTAGTTAGAAGAATCATACTGCACTATTTCTTTGAACTTCTAATTTAGTACCAACCTGTGTCAACCTGATTTTACTGGAATAGCAATTTACTGATGCCAAAGCCACCTTGTAAATAAGATGAGTCATCTCAGTCATGCATCCTGGATAAATATCTAAATGAATAACAACTGTGCTGTACAAACATCACTCAAAAATGCAATTAAACTTAAGACTTACTCTGTGCAATAAAGAGAGAAAGAGAGAGAGCACCAAAGCCAAGGATTTTCAAATGAAGTTTCCCTCTCAGCTCGATACCTTCAAGGTCATACTGTGCTGACTCCATTTTTCATAGTCAAAAGAATGATTTAGTAATAATAGTGATAGCGGACAATAGCATTTTATGCCTTCAGTATAATGATATTCAATGTTGCATAGGATAATATATGGGTATTCTTGTTCATGTTTCTCACTGCAGCCACACAAAGTAGATTCTCAGAAGGTACCCTGTACCTCATGAAATTATACTGCAGAGTAGGGAAGGGGAATAAAAGCCACATGAGCACTTAAAAGTGATGCTCATGCTTTTGGACTTTTTTTCTCATTCAACCAAAGTTCAGAAAAACGTGGTCATGTAACACTTCTGTTTTCCATAACCATAGTTCCACCATGGCATCCATAGTGGAGCTGCACTGAAACTGGATGAAGAGATTAATAAAAAATGGAATAGACAAACAGTTTTACCCTCTAGAACTATCTGAGCAGCTGCGCTCCCTCATCAGCCTTCAATCTGGATCACACCATGCCATTACTGGGAATCTGACACACTACAGAAAGAAGCTTGTTATGTCTTGTACATGTGCTCTGATAAAACAGAAACAAAAGCAGAAGAATGGCCAAAAGCCCATTTTTTTCAACAAATTTCATGACAGTTGTTCAATAAATCTTAGCCACGTGGCTATTCTTTCTCATTAACTCTCTCTCATATTCAGCCGTACTGACAGCAAGGGAGTAGAAAGCCAGAGCAAGGATACTGAACATTTCAAAGACTGAGGAAGCCAATCAATATTTTTGGAATCCTCGACTGTGTTTCTTATGCAACGGTAAAACGTTTTCAAGAGAATCACCATAGGAATGTAAGAAACTTATCACACTAGAAATACATCCTATTTACGTAAAATATAATTAATGTCTTGATATTGCCAACATTATCCAGCATGCAGCCCAGAACATAAAGTTTATATAGCACTTCTCAGCCTTTTGATTAAGATCAACTATTGTTTGTATATTCTTTCCTGTTTTTTTCCATGCCACATAAATTCTGAGGGATGTTTTAGGAATCCATCCCATTTCTAGCAACATTCAAACACCCAGACACTCCATATTGTTTCTTCCTTCCTGGGAAATGTTCCTTTTTTAATGTTCGTTGAGATGCTTTTTTAATTATACTTCTTTCTTTGTCCCATCTGAGATAGCTTTCACAGGGCTTGAATTTTGTTTACAGTAGATGAACAGATGGACTGGATGAACAGGAAAACAAATTGCTACAGGGGACTGCATCAGTTCCAAGACCCACATATACTCTTTGCTGATGAGTAGACCAATCATCATTTGGTTAGCTTGGTCAGCAAGTGTTTCAGTATTCCCCATACTACTGTCCCATACTACTGGATGGAACATAGCATTATGAATTTTGGAACAGCAAAGAAGACATAAACATCCAAATGCTAACCCAGTTACATTTTATATCACATTAGCAGGTCTTAGATGATGAGGTGACTCATCATCTGAAATATTTATCATCACTATATCTCCTGCCCTTTGGACACACTAGACTTTAACTTCCATAATCCAAGGTTAGCAAGGTTGTTGGGAATTAAATTATGGAAGTCCAACATATACATGAAGAACCCAGGTTGGGAAGGCTGGTGTCTTCAAACTGAAAGGACTCTATAGGTCCTTAAGAAAGGACATCCTTAAAATCCTTAGGAAAGGATTTTCATTTACGTTGAATGCTAGGGGCTGACCCTCACGCAGCTTCAGATAGTGATGATTGATGCTGTTCTCACGCTACATATCCTATCACCCATGAACCACCCTGACAGTGTCCTTATTTTCTGGCCGCCACTGATTATCTCAGGTTGGCCTGGGCTCTCTTCTTTTCTCTGGGCTGAATAATGTTCAGAGTATATATCATCACTCCAACTAATGCTCCACCATATGGTAAGGAATCAAACCACAAATGATTTGGGACGAGGCAGAGCTATAAGCCTATTGGAAATTATGTCAGTACTGCTCTAGAAAACCATGATTTCTGGTGGAATGGCAAAATCTTGGAGTTGTAATTATGCAAAAGTTCACCTGCCCCTCTTTTGAAGTTAATTGGCTCAATTTGCAAAGACCTGCAAGCACAATCTCCTACATCAAAGTTGCAATATTTCTGTCAAGGTCATTCGTGTGATGAAGGGTTCAGTGCTGATACAGTTCAGCACTAATACTTTGTCTGAATTTGAACAGAAGATGTTTAAGTTTTGATGTAATCTGATTATTCAAACAAAAGGGACTTTAAAATTGATGGATCAAGCCTGTACTTTGTAAATATGGCTTAAGCCTGCGAAGCAAGACTATATCAATAATACTATAGAAATAAGTCAATGACAGACTGAGTACTTTATTGCTATGTTAATTCATATGCAAAATGGTAGAACATTTGGTGTTTCTCTGAAAATGTCACTGTTAACACCTTCATGCCATTCAACAGCTATTAAAAGATTACTATGAAAATAAATCAAATTTGTAAATGCAGCCAGAAACAAAAAATTAGAACTATTCAAAATAAATAAATCCTTATTTTGCCAGATCTTTTTATTTATGTTTTAACAAAAGAAAAATATTCAAAGTGTAGAAAAGAGCTATCATGAAGACATCTTTGTCATCATCACAATTGTGTGCAGGATTGTGTGCTCCTATTTTACCGGTAAGACTCAAAAAAGCAGCATTTAGATGGTCTTTAAGAATCCATCTCCTTAGAAACAGTAGGTGGTAGAAAGAAATTGGTTATAATAAGTGGAGAAGTTATTGGTGTAAAAAGAATGAGACTGCCTACCAAAACAGGTTGTTAATTTTTCGTGTGGTACATGTGAAACAACCTTGCCTTGCTAAAATATTTATTTCAAACTCACAAGGGAGGTATTTCAAGCTAAAATCTTCCCATTTATTTATCCTCTTTCTATTTTTCTCCATGCCATTTTGAGTAGAAAGACGCCTCCGTTTGAAAAAACAAATGCTTATATGAAAAAATAAAGTTAAGAAATGCAAATGTGTTTCTTCTTCTTTTAAATGATCATTTAATTTTTTAAACAGTTCCCTGAGAATGCTGATCTTAATGTATGTGTATTAATAGAGATTGCAAAAGAAATGTTTATTTACCTTCCAAAAGTCTGAACAGTACACATGGGAAGTGAGAAATTAGCAAGAACTCTAGCCACTTCAGCACTCTGTGGAAGAAATACTGGAGTAACATACCTGCATGACAATAAGAAGGTCAAAAACTAAGATGAAGGAAGCCAGGAAGGCTCTTGAAACCTCATCACTGGGCAGAAATCCACGATTCAACTTGTCCCAGCTTATCCAGTCTGTTGTGATAACCAGCACAACCACTGAGGTCAAAGTAAATAAAACAGTCCTAGAAAGAGAAATCCAAAAAGAGTCATTAGAACATAGAAGAGAAGAAAGAAAATTACATAATTACTTTATAGTGATCTTCAAAACAATTTGAAAATAACATCATTTTCTTTGTTATACATGAAGTCCTATTGCACTGATATTCACCTAAATCAATCTTCAACTAGGTTTGTTCTAGATGTGCTGGGCTACACTCCATCATCCCTAGGCAAGTCCCCAAACTACCATTGCTGAAATTTGCTGCTGCTGCAAATAAATTCCAATGAGCCTGTCAAAGAGCTGAGCAATGAGAGGAAGTTTACAATAGTGACTAGAAGAATACTGTAGGATGACCCTCCCCCCCCCGCCAGGTCTGTCCAACACCACTGGGGGCATGTGGGAAATACAACTGTATTGAGGAAGATTGCATGTGGATTTATTCTTCATGCATAAATGTATGACTCTGGGGTGCATATCTAAGAATGGGATAGTGATTATAAATCTTTGCATGAATTGGAAAGAGATGCTGGTATGTATGTGAATGGGTCTACTGCCTTCATGCATTCAGAGAAGGCTCACTCTTAAGTATAGTCAGGAAAGCAACCTTTAAAATTTCACAGATTTAATAGATTTTTCCTATGTTTTTGGCTGTCAACATTCAAAATGATGAGGGGTCACTTTGCTTGCTTGTGAAAGTATGCATATGGATGAATCAATGTGTGTGTGCATGTTCATTGATATGATTTATGAATGACTTGAAGTGCATTGTGTGTGTGTGTGTGCACCCATGTGTATGCCCTATTCTACTCAGTTTCTGACTTTTGGCTTTATTCTTACCCACATTTGGAATGTCAACTCTCCTCCCAACACGTTCATTGGCAGAATGTGGAAATAGTGTCATGCCCCTTTGGAACCTCAACCAGCTACGAATCTTAAATAGCTGATATGAAAGCTTAAATTATAGTTATATTACTTTTCCGACAATATTAGTGAACTGTAAACATATTCATTAAAAAGCATCTACTTACAGTAAGACATATATTAACAAATGAAACCCACAATTACTTGGGAAGGCAATTCCTATCGCTTTGCCACACAACCATTAAATTGCTTGCTTTAGGCTCTCCTTGCACATTAGCTGTGAATCTCTCTTCCAAATATGCTTTAGAAATATTTCAGACAGTGGAAAGGAAAACAATAATTCTGGATGTCAATGCACATGTGTTATTACAGGGAAGATAAATGCATAGGCAGATGCGTAAATAGCAAGTAAGCAAGTCAATATTTGCTCTGGTTTCCAATTGGAGTTCTCATATTGTTCCAAGGCATTTTTTAATCCTCATTTCCTTCTTTCTTTCTAGTGTGAGGGTAGAAAGTCAAAGTACTGAAAATGTTCTTTTGTATTTGCAACGATGACCAATACTTAATATGCTTAAACATCAATGTATCTAAGAATCTATATAAGTTGTTAAATGCTGACAAAACAGAAGTATGTATATCTAAGGAATACTTTTCTAATGTTTTCAAGAATTGAAAAGGCCAAAAGAATCACCAGATAAAACAAAATTCAATGTACTGCCATGTCATAAGGCAGGGTCCTGATTGCAGCGGGTGTTATGAGTGGGTTCTACCGAGTGTATTTACAATCCCTTTTTCAGATTTTCACTTGTTTGTGAACAGCTGAACACATGGGGACACTGAGAGAAGGCCTGTTTATGAGCCCATATCAGAGAGTGTGAGGACTGCAGCTTGCATGCCTGCTTCTCCCACCTTGTTTTTAGCAAATGTTTATATAGCAAAAGTTCTGACCATCCAGGATCACGACATTGTAACTTCTCATACAAAAGGAGGTTGCCTTTGGTAACACTGCTGGAAATTCCTCAGTGCAAAATCAGTCACAATATTGTTTATGTTTAGCTATTCTAAAAATTCTGGAGGATCCCCATATTGTTACTGTTATAGGTTTTTAAATTTAAATAGTGAAACAAATGAAACCATAAATAGGTAGGTGCTACAATACAAAATAGAGTGAACCTTTTAACTGAGTTCATAATAACACCAAGACAAACATTTAATATATAGCAATCATTTTGTTTTGTTCTAGGACTAGATTTAATTCTTTTCTGCTGGCCTATTGCTTAAAGTGCTACTTGAAAGGCATCTCGCATGGGAATTAGTTTTGTTCATGTTGGGAAGCTGCTGTTGACTTCCAATTTATATCTTATTCTTCTGTGATTGCTATGGGGATGTGAAATATTGATTTATAATTCTCTTATTAATCATGTATCCTGGAAGAATGTCTGACTGGTATTTGACACTTCTATTTAAAAACAGTAATGTGGATGGAGTCTCTTTGAATGTTTGGTAGCACCTGTAACATTGTACAGGACAGTCATCTTTGCTGATGAATGACACAAAACTTTTTTTTAACTGAATATCATACTTCGTATTTTATCTCCCCTTACAGTGCTTTAGTTTTGTATTGCTAATATTTGTATGTCTATATTATAAGGGGTTTGGTTGTAACATATGTGTTTGATAAACTGCTCAGTTTTTGGTTGCTAGCTTGGATTTATGACCACAATAAAGAAAGAAAGAAAATCTGTACTGTTGCTGTTTAATGTCAGGAGGAATTTCTCTGTGCACTGCTCGGTTTAGACATTATATTCACCTATCTTGGAAAAGGATGTTTAAAATGCTATTTTGAAGCAAGGGATAAAGTGATTTATCACTTGTAAAATTAAGCAGTGGATATGCTGGGGGAAAGGGGGAATTAGCTACACACAAATAATTAAACAGGACATAGCTAGGATAGTGCTAACTTGTGCTTGTAAAGAGAGCCCTCTGGTCATAAACTGCTCAGTATCTGTCTGTTCTTATTTATTTTCCCTTACAATCTTGTTTCTTCCTTAAGTTCCTCTGAGCAGGGCCTTTTTTGGTTCCTTGCTCCAGTGTTGCAGTCTCCAATTTCTGGCCCTGCAAGTCTGCAATCAGCTGCCTTGTTCCCTTTATGTCTATGGATCTGATAGTGTTTAAAAAATGTTGAAAGACCTTTGTGTTTGATTGGTAGGTTGGACCTAGTTGTTCCACTAAAGTGCTGGGCTAACCTATAAAGCCCTACATCACTTAGCACCTTTTTATCTGCAGGATTAGATTCTCCCATTGGAATCGACTCGGCCTGTTCAATCTATCTGGGAGAAACTAGTAGCGGTGCCCCACTTTAGGATAGGGGGAATCTTTGCAGCACTGTTCTTTGCTGTTGGTGGTGCTGGTTTTTGGAATGGCTTCCCAGTGGACATCTAGTTGTCTCCCACCGTGACTGCCTTCCAGAATACTAAAAAAAACCCTTTCTTGAAGATTGGTCTTGATTCTATGTTAGTTTGATTATAGTTTGGTTTGGTTAATTTTATTTTATTCTAAGTTTTCATTAGTTTATGGACTTTTATACTTATTGGTTGTTGTATATGGTTTCTTGTCTAGTTTATCTTAGCGATTTAGGGGTCAATTAGGGTTAATGTGATAAATAAATACATCTTGACAGTTCCCAAGACAATACTAATTTTATTTTTAATAATGGCTGTACAGACACTTGGTCATGTCCAAGGTGTTGTTTTATATATGTATAGCTGTTGTGTTTGGTTTAGCATTAACTTAGCATTAATATTTGCTGGTTTGGCTGTTAAGTTGTGAATTGATTTCATTGCACTTGAATGAGTTGAAGTGTGAGTTGAACTGATGACAATCAGTTATGTTCTGTTGTTCTGTTTCTGTGTCTGTCTTTTAACAGGTCCTCTGAGACACCTCCCTGGGAATCACCTCACTCCAGTTTAAATTCTGTGTCAGGAGCTACTCCATGCACCTGGTGAAGTGAGTTATAGCTCACGAAAGCTCATGCCTTTTAATAAAACTTATTAGTCTGAAAAGCTGCTCCCAGATACCTCTTGTTGTTTGGAAAGTAAGGAATGGAAGCACCTCTCTTTTCCATCTAGATGGGACAGTATAAGAGTTGAATTGGATTAAGATTTTACACACACACACACACACACACACATGGAAAATCTATCTGTCTGTCTGTCTGTCTGTCAAATCTCTCTCTCTCTCTCTCTCTCTACACACACACACACACACACACACATATATATATATGATTTTAAAAAGAAAGTAAAAAAGCTAATACAAACTAATATATAGTAATAAAAAAGAAAAGATCAAAGAGAAAGTAAAAAGTGCAAGAATAAAAAAGTAAAAGGAAAAAAGAAAAGAAAAAAGAAAATAGAAATAGTTTCTGATTTTCTTTATAGCAATCATAAGTACAATTATACATTTACCTCTTACTCTAAGGTAACTCTCTTCTTTCTATAATCCATTCTATCTAATCATCAAAATCATAAATCATAAGTTCATTTTTTTTCTGTTTCACACAAAAAGTCTATAAGGGGTGAATTGGATCTAGATTTTCCCATTTGAAGGAGAGGTGGGATTGCGCAATTTGGCAGTAGGTTATTGACAATGTGGATAACAATTGAAAGTTCTGTTTGTCCAATCACATAATCTGCTAGGTTGGAGGGGCATGGCTTTCATCATCTCAAAGATCACAGCAACATTTGAATGACATATAAAGAGTCAGGTCATTTGGAGAGGGAAGTTCAGGAATTTTAAGTGATAAAATGGAAATCTTAGGCATATGCTTAAGGCATCAACTTTGTCCACTAAAACACCCATGTCTCCCCCAATGTAAAATAATAATAATAATAATAATAATAATAATATAATTATTATTATTCTTGGCCCACTCACTCTGGAGGTGGTCTCTAGGTCACTACAGATGTTCTAGTAGGTTATTACATAACCTTGGACAGCACCTTTTGCATCTTTATGGTCCGTGAATTTAAATACAATTTCACATAACAAAACTGCAATTAAAATGATTATTTTGAGTGGAGGATTCAGATTGCTTCATTTATGGAAAGAAGTGGGGTCATTTTTATTTTTTTTCTTCCCTAATGTATGAGCATCCCACAGCTGAAACAGCTTTAGAAGGCAAACAAACATGTCCTTCAAGCCCATCCCCATCAATTAATCAAAGCTGATTCACCAGCCAATTAAAAACATTAAAGTTTGCAATAATAAAATTGATATATTACAGCCTAGTGCTTCCTTGGGAAAAATATTATGCATTAATATTGAGCACCATTTTATGTAGTCATGATTTATCATTTGCATTCTTTCATACCACACTGTAAGCATATAAAGTGCACTGTGCAATGAGAGGGGGCAGCCTCAACAACAGCTCTGAAACCACATCTCCTGTTCCTTCTGGGAAAATGTTTCGACAACTGGGTTGCCTTTTCTTTTTCAAGGAACTGAATAAATGTTTAATGACTGATGAACAGGTGAGGCTCCAGAGAGCAGAGGGGAAAGGAGTCTGAAGGTAAATAGAAGGGAAAGTCAGCTTGGACTGAGTTTGGAGCCAGCCATGTGGCTGACCAGTATCTGCTGGCTAGGATCATACAGTAGGTACTGAGTCCCAGGACACTGGATTCTAATTTTAGGGAAGAGAACTGGAAGAATGGTCTAATTTTATGGATTTACACATGTATAACCTGGTCTTTATTCCAGAGGAGCTTGCATATCAATAAAACAAGACAGGCTTAAGTCCTTCATGCACGAGGACTTCATTTTCCTACACAAAAGGAAAATGGCATAGCAGTTGCAAGCGGCTTACCTTAATTATGTTGTTAATTTTATACATATACAGTATACACACCCATACACCCACACACCCAACACAGAAGTTTTGTAAAACTAGGCTGAAGCTGATCTGCAGACATGAGGAGCTCCTGAGTGAGAACTGGAAGGTTTTCAGATTCACTCTGGACAAAGAGTTGGTGCAGTGAAGCTTTATGGTGGCAGACAAGGTTGTCTTTTGGGCAAGAGGGCAAGAAGACTTTTGGGTGGATATTGTTTGATCTTGGCCAAGACTGAGCTGTGTGGCCATCTGGATCTGGTGACAAGATGGTGCTGGAACTGTGGCAGCCAAAGCACACCAATCATCTGCTCAACAGTGCAAACTGTCAGTTTGGTAGTGTGGCTGTTAAAGATTTGGTGGTTTTACTGGTGGCAGTGATGGAGTTGACTGTATTCTTCTTTCAGGAAGTGGCAACAGCCTGGCTTCCTCTCCTCCTCTTGAATGGCAACAGTTGCAGAAAAGCAATCCTGGGATGCCCACCATTAGTGTTCCAGAGGATGAGGGTAACCAGGAGATGGAGCTGACTGGTGATGGGAGTGGGAGCTGGTCAATTACTCATTTGGAAGGCCAGTCTGCAGCTGTTGCATGCTTGTAGTAGCCATTTTACCTCACACATAGTATATTGGGTTTCAGAGGGACTGGAGTAGGTGTTGTTTGCTCCATCTTTCCACAGCTCCAGCATTTGTTGTCTGTTTTTCCAAAGAACACATTGTGTTTATATGTGTCTGTGTTGAAAGTACACCTAGGACTGGGCTGAGAGGCTAGTACTGGCAGAGGTGTAAATGTTTACCTCTCCCCAGGTGATATGATAGGCAAGCCAAGTGAAAGTAACTTCTTGGTTTTCTGAGTTGGGGTGGTTTGTGAATTTAGTTTAACCTTTTAACTATCCCAGTCAGAATGGGAGAGAATAGAGGTGGTGTAGTTGTAGTGTTAAGGGAGTAAGTAGGGATGTAAACTAACTATACAAGACTAGGGACACTAAATGCTATGACACAATCATCCTGAAGAAATTGTGAGGCAGCTGTTGAGATGGTTGTAGTATCAGGATGTGAGTTGGGGCCCTTTGTTTTGTGGTGATGGAATGTTGGTTTGACTCAGAAAAGGCGGACAAAAATGCTAACTTGTTACAGAAAAGATGTTTGAGTCCTGGGAAAGTAGAGTGAGCAGGAAAAAAACCCAACTCTGCCTTGATTATATTAGGTATAAGTTGAAGTAGAGAGGAACTCTGATGGGCTTTCAATATTCTGTTACAATACACTAACCTCATTCAAGTATGTTCCAAGACTTCTATTTCCTGACCTTGCCTACCTTGAAAGGTGACATGGAAGGAGGAGGACACATGGGGGAGATGCTGTGTTGAAGGGTGGGGGGTCAGGCAGTAGCATTACCATGGTGTTGCCAGGGAGAGAGATGGTGTGAGATGTGAGTGGACTACTGTTGCCAGGGAGAGAGATAGTGTGAGATGTGAGTGGACTACTATTGGGAAAAGTAGTCTTGGTATGTTGTATTCCTTGTGCTCAGCCCCAAAGTCTAGTCATCAAACTGTCAGTCTCCCAGGCTTTTGGCTGTTGCTACTGAATGTCAGGTGGGCCTGTAATAAGTACCCCCCGTCCCATCCGTGATCCTAGTGGATGACAGGAACAATCTCGTCCATATTACAACCTGGATGGGCAAAGTGGAAATGTGTCCCCCTGGGTTTCAAGTGTGACTATAATCCTCAGAAAGACTCTGGTAGTTTTTAGAGGTGCTGCTCCAGATAACCAGTTATGAGACTCTGTTGGTAAGGCTGGGCTCTAGGGATCAGAGAACTGCTGTTACTGTACTAGTCTCTCTGCTACATCAGAGCACCCTGACCTGAGGTGCTAGAGGCCATCGCTGATTTGGTAGAATTTCCCAGATTGATGGTATTGGGAAACTTTAATCTGTTTTCTTTGGGCACAGGTTCAGGGGTAGATTGTGAGTTCATGTCCATCATGGTAACCCAGGTTATTATGGCCCTGGTTCACATTACACCTGATTTTCTTCTCAGGCAGTAGAGATATGGTCTGGAGTTGGGGATGTTAGACCTTTGTTATGGCTGTATTGTTCTCTGTTAGCCTTGGAGAAAAGACCAATTTAATCAGTCTACTCAAGATGGCTGATGGACCCTTCTGGGTTTCAAAGGGAACTTATGAACATTCCTGAGCCTGTGATACATGGTTCAGCTAAGGTCTTTAATGCTGCCTGGAATGAGGGGGCAGCTATGGCCATGGATCTGATCCTCCCTATGCATGGATCTGATCCTCCCTATGAATACCCTTTCTGCCCATGGGTCCCAGAGGTCTCTGCCCATGGGTTTTCAGAGGAACTCTGGTAGGCACAATCGCAGAAGAAATGCCTAGAGTGCTGCTCAAGGAAGATGAAGATTGAATCCAATTGAGCATGGGTAAGAGCCTTTCTTAAGGCTCTACACTCCAGTTCCAAGAGTGGCAAAATATAAATATTTCCTGCAGATAATCCAGAAGCCCTGTTCAGGGTGACCCCATCCCTCCTGGGGAAGGAATGGCTAGAGGAACATCTGCAAGGCCACTGTGAAGATTACTCTAGCCATCTGTTGGATAAAGTCATTCTGAACTGTTCTGAATTGGACTTGAACTGTGAAAATCCTAGAGGAAATGAATTATTTCTTTGTGGGATCCAAATGCAGTGGTAAAAATATAGGTTATGCTTGAGGAAGCTGCTTTGCTTTCCAGCATCTTACTTTACCATTCATTTTTAAAATTAAAATAAACTAAAAAGATAGACAAGGCAAAAAAAAAAAAAGTAGCTCAAGAAGTGCTCCAACATTATCTTCTGGATCCAATCTGAAAGGATCATAACTACTAGGATATAGTATTTCCCCAAAGTCCTACCTAGCTGGTCATCCAGAAGAGCAACATGGTATACAAACCTGCTAAGATTTAGAAGTGCTCACTTCTCCATCTAGTTCTAATGTAGGTCCTCCCCAAAGCAGTTTCTGTCCCATATCCTACTAACAGAAACCCAACTAGAATAAGTCCAGTTACCACAGTTTTCTGGATGCAATTATGATGCAAAGTCAGATTGGAAAAAAGCAAAACCTCTTTTTTCAGAACATATGGAGCCCTGCTTTCCCTTGTCTGCATCCTGAGAGATTTGTTCATGGCTTATTTGTCTGTCATGGAACCTAATATGCATGAATTAATTATATTTACTTATCAGAGTGAAATTCTTCTTGGCCCTTAATAATGTTTTATTTAATTTGTAAGGTCCTCTTCATAGTTATTAAATTGTGCTCCTGCTTTAAAGACAGTAGGCTTTGACATTAAAAAAACCCCAACTAAATTGGATAAGTAAGGAGGCATAACAGAACAACACTTCTATCATGAGGTGTTATTAAGCACTCAGTTATATTTCCTTTGGATTAAAATTATAAGTAACCAAAAGGGAACACTGTGCGGGATGTTTGTGGTGTGGGTGTGTCTTGTGCTGTGCTGCAAGTCAATATTTAAGATGCCAAAGATGAATCAATTCCATTTTATTAATATTAATATAAAATTATACTTACATTAATTCAGCAGGGTAACATTTTAACTATGCATAAAACATAGGTAAGTGCATATAATAATAAATAGATTACAAAAAATCACTACATAGTGAAATGTTAAATTCTGGAGAGTATCATATTTTATATACATCCATGTGTCTTGAAATTTCCACTGGTCGCTATTAATATACTAAACTGAAAAGCGTTATCTATTACAAACATAAGTTCCTTGAAATTAAACTCATCAGCCTTACGCTTTAAGTCACAAATACCACAGTTTCCTATTTAATACACAAAGGAACAGCTTAGGAAATTTCATATTCATAGTTTTGCTTGTGAAAAACATTTTCAATCATTGCCTATCAGAAGCTTCACATAAATTACTGTTTTTACAGAATTTGCTCCTCCTCCTCCTAAACTCTCAAAACAAAGCTAAATGATAAAACACAAAAGAAAGTCATTTGGGGGAAAAGTTTCAAAAATGAAGAGTTGCTATTCAGATTTTAATTTAGTAAGCTAGCTGAATGGGACTTGAAAGTACAAAACAGATCACTATAGAAAGGTGCGGTAAATACTCAGGATGGTGAGATTCTTTTGACCTATTTGTGTGCCTTGCTTGGAGAGAAGAGGTTTCCTTCTAACATGTACAGCATGTGGGAATGAAGTAGTCCCTTTTGCAGACCATTAATAGATGGACACAAGGGGGCTGAACTTCAATTTTCACAGACTTTTGGTTTCATAGTCAGTCTCCCTGGATTCCCCTAGAACAGTGTTCAAATTTTAGAATTCTGACCGGGAGCATGGCTGGCTGGGGAATTCTGGGGGTTGAAGTCTATACATCTTTAAGTTGGTAAGTTTGAGAAACACTGTCTTAGAAGAATGAATATCACCAAGTAAGCTTTCTCATTTTTAATTATTCTTGGTGATGCTAGTACATATGTTTCCTTGACTCAGACAGCTACGTAGAGCAGCCTTGGCAGGCTAAAATTTGAATTTATGTAATTAGGTTACATGCTTCCAGGACAAACTCCTTGAATTGGTCCCTAACTCCCCAAAAGTGCTGGATATAAGTGAGTGGGCATATGTAATTTAAAGCTTTTATCATCTCAAGAATTATGCACAGAAGAGGTAATTTTGGAGACTATAGCTCGTCCCATGGATCTGAACAGCAACATGTCTACTGAAATTCTATCTGCATACTTTTAATCTCCTTTGCATAGAGTCATTACTGCTTACATGATCTTTTTCCTGTCTGGTTGGCATCACCTGAGGCACTGTTTGAATCATAATCTGAGAAGGTATTAATTTTAATCTTGATCAGAAAGAGCTTTCAGTATTTCCTGATCTTCAGAAACTTGGTGATAAGTGTTAATATCTCTTCTCAGCGAGTAACAATAACCAGAAATGTCTTGGTTTGGATTCTTTTCTGAATGTTCTACAGCCCAGTTAAGCAAAATAGAAAATCAAATCACTTATCTATAATTACTCTAAGGCAGGGTTTTTCAACCCTATGGTTCTGTGAGAGGTCGCTACGGGTTCTCTGGGAGATCACAGTGATGAGCAGAGACCAAACAAAAACCCTCCACCTCCAACACTGGGTTGGCCTGCTGAAGCACACACAGACCCTGGGCAGGAGTGGGGATTGCACACATGCATGCAAGCTGAGAGGCGTGTGAAGCGTGACCGAGGAGGGGGGCTTGGAAATGCAGCGGGGGAACAGCAGCTGGTGCTGTGCTTCTTAGCCAGAGCCATGTGCACGAGCAACCCACCGCTGGGGCCTCCTTGCCAGCATGTGTCTTCCTTTCTGAAGGCACAACAGTCTGGGGGGGTCTGTCTCAGGGCAGGTGCAGGAGATCTGGGGCTGGCCTGGCTTGGGTAGCAGCAGCAGCAGCAGCAGGAGCCACCCACAAAGGTGGGGGGAGGAGGCGGGGAGGGAAAATGGGGAGTGGGGGTGGAGGCTTTGGCATCAGGGTACCAAGAATTCAGGAGAGGCTGAGGGATCCAAGTATTAAGGGGAGGTGTGTTGGAGGTTGCAAGGCATAAGCCACCCTCTGGTTTTACAAAGGGGTCCTTGGGAGAGGAGGTGGAAAGGGGGGTGAGACAGGAAAAGCTGGATTTGGGGAACAAGGTGCTGGTGGTGCAGGGGAGGAGGCTGGCGTCATCCGTGTCCCTGGAATGTACTTTGCTGTTATCATTCATGACGGTTTGATATATCACCCAAAAACTGTACATGCCCTTAAAAGTAACCCCCAAAAACCCACAACCTGCAAAAGCCAAAAATTTCCCACAACTGATCTCCAAAACTAAAGTTTGGCCCAGAACTATTTGTGCAGCAAAAAACAAGCATGGGTTTCACATTAAAGAGGTAAGTTTCATTCTTTATTTTTAGTTTAAGAACACCATTAATGCATATATACAGGCCTGTACATGAAACAAATATAATAATTTTGTAACTTCTGGCCTATATTTGAGCCTGAAAGTGCAAGGATTCTCCAAGGCCTGAAAAATATTTCAAGGGTTCCTCCAGGGTCAAAAGGTTGAAAAAGGGTGCTCTAAGGCATCTAAATAACATAATATTAAGAATTTAAGTATATTACATAAATATTATTGTACTGAAATAATATACTGTATTAAAAGTGAGAAGATGGAGTTAAAAAAAGAAAATCAAATAAAGCTAGATTAAGAATTTGTATTTCTCATTTTAGTATATTTGAACCTTGATGTTTAACCCTAACATTCACATTTCATGTCTTTTGAGTGGTTTATTTATCTAGCTCTACATAGAACAGGTAACAGAGAAATATTTTTTTCTGATCTCTGCTATTTCAAACTGCAATGTGGCTGAATGCTCTTGACTATCAAAAACAGACTAGGAAGCTAGTACAAAGAATAGGCCTGACTATTTCTTTCAGACAACTTGTTTTGTGAATGCAGGGTTTTTTTAAATGAATATCTATCATACTTGAAAAATGTGTGAAAGTATGAATCAACTACTTGCCTTCACCCCTCTCCCTCCAAAGCTGTATGAAGCCTTCTGCTATCCCTGTCTCACCTTCACTGGAAAAAAAAAAAAGGAAGTCAGCCACAAAATATATGCCACATATACTGAAGGAAATTGTCCCAGTTCCTAGCTGATCCAAATGACGTTAGGAAAGGCTCTCATCCAAATCCTTGGAGAGATAATTAGTTCTATTTTGTTGATAGCTACCTACTGTTTGAAAGGCTGTCAAAGGACAATCCTCCACTTGAAGCTAACTCTACTGGCTATCCATTTCCAGTTCTGTTTAAAGATAAAGAACCATAAGAAGAGAAAGAAGGGTTCCTGAAGTTGCTGATCACGACAGTTAGACAGCAACTATGCGGCCAAAGTAATTTCCACTATATTGAAATGTATTCTGTTTCTACATAAAGTACAGCCTTTATTTCTACTTTATCTTCTAAATATGCATCAAATTAGCAAGTGTTGTTCATTTTCTGGTGATATGTTAGTGATGTGATGCACAAATGGCCAAACAGCGAGCTTGAACTTTGCTGACTTAGATTTAAGTTAAAAAACAAAGAAAGTTATGTCTAAGTTTCTTCCTTCCACACAGCATTACAGAGGAGGAAAGGACTCTATAAACTAATGAGGGAAGTATGACTTTAAAAGTTCTATACCCTTTGTTCCATGTCATAAACTTCCCCTTACATTCCAAATCATTATTTGTTTTTTTCCTCCTATTTTTTGGAAATAACTTCTTTTTTCTGCCTACTTTTTGGAACATTGTAACAAAACTTCATGGCAGCAATCAATATGGCCTTTTGGACATATCTAACAACACAGACCCTAATTCAATGTGCTCACCTAGGATAGTATCATAAGTTCCATTCCCATTACAATTGCTATCTTAAGTGAATGGACAGCACAAATGTCCCATTACTTTTAATATGAATCCCAAACTGGATTAATTTAAATTCTAGATTCTGATGTCTTTTAACATCTCATTGGCTATAGTCAAGATCTTAAGGTTTCTTTGCTCTATTGACCTATGTATCCCCTGAAAACTGATTGGGATTCCAAATCTCTCGAATCTGGATCTTTGTGTGTGAAACACAAAGTTCTGAGATTCAGAATTACCTTAAATATATTATGACTGTGGTTGCTGTTATTGTTATCTTGGTCTATAAGCTAAACTAGCTCTCAGATAAGATGTCTAGCCAATAAAACAACTTTATTTTCTAAGACTGAATTCCTGAGAAAGTTCCTATAGGAATATTCCCAACAGAAAATCAAAGCATATACAAGTACTTCTTTTATAAAGGCACAGAGTGACTTACTTACTTTATTTCATTTATATCATCTTTCCAGCAAAGAATAGTATTATATAGTACAGCCTTCTGTATTTTGTTCCCAGAACATATGCTTTAAAGTTTGAGTTGATGTTCATAGCAGGACACTATAGGTATAAATAACTGTATGTATAAATGTAAAAGTAATAATGCAAGTTCTTTTTAAAATCTTCAATGTTTTCTGGGTCTCAAAACACTAACTAGTGTAAATGATGTTAGCCAATGCACTTGCAATAGAACAGGTACAAGAAGGAAATAAATGCATTCTGTTGGCCGTAATATAACTTTAGACCTACTGCAGAATTGCTTATCTGTGAGCTTTGCTTTAATAATAGTCTGAAACTGAATTTTCAAAAAATACTTGGCTTTGCTTTAGTGTTTACTTTAGATAAATTGCCTTTGCTTCACCATGCTGCTATCAGTCAGCAGTGCATGTCATTACTGGAGCAGAAACTGTCATTCTGCTAATGGTATCACTAAAATAACACATTAGGATGATATTGTTTTCTTATGGGAGATATCCATACATCTCCCACAAGTAATTACATTACAAGCAATCCTCTTAAACTATTGGTTTTGCTTAGATGCTCTGCCAGTATTACTAATTATTGAAAAATCCCATTACTTGAGGTCTATGAATCAAAAACAAAGTAGCCAGCTGCCTTAAAAAAAGATTTCAAAGGGGTCAAGATTACTTCCAGTTGGACTAAAATTGTCTGAAACTAGAACACTGAAAACAAAACAGTGGACAGGAAAGGTTTATAAAATAGAGAGAACTATTGTGTAAGTGATTCTATTTAAAGAGAAAAATTTGTGGGCGAGTTCCCTTAGTAACATTTGGAACAAGGAGCTGCATCTGTGACGTGCCAGAATTACAGTGTCCCAAACCAAAATCTATTTAAAGTATCATTAATATCTCAAAAATAATAATAAAAAAACCCTCACCCCCAAAATTACTGACCTTCAGTATAATAGCTGTCCTTATTATATGATTTGAAAAGAACAGCAATTATAACTAAAGTTACGAAGAATTTATTTCATTTCAGAGGGTTGCTACTATAGCTGCTGAATGTCAGTTCAAGCTTCTCTTTGTGAATCATGAAAGCTTTGTTCTGAAATCAGATGCAATTCTGGGTATCTTTGCACATCAGTTATTTGGTCAGTATAAGGAAGAACATAGGAAATTGCTTTAAATCAAAAACATAGACTGTTAGTTCACTTAGCTCTGTATCATCTGCTGTAGCAGCATCTCTCCAGGAATTCAACCAGAACACTTGCCTTTTATTGGTTACATGATCTTTCTAAATAGAAAAATGTCACGGTTTAAACAAGGGATCTTCATCATGCGAAGCATGATTTACTGAGGAAGAGTGTGGTGTGAATTTGTTGAATGAAGTAACATACTCCAGGAAATATTAGCTTCAAAATCTGGTGCTGTTTGTTGAATCTATTTTGCTGCTTGATGCTCAGATAACAGCAATGGGCTTCATTAATCCACATGTTGGTAACCACCTTCTTAAATGAGTTACCTTAGATGTTGCAGCTGGTCAAAACTAAGCTGTATACCTTTTGACAAGGACAAATCAAAGAAACACATAGTATGTTTCTTGCCTGCTTGCTTCTAGACACAGTTCAAT
Organism: Python bivittatus; assembly: GCF_059951505.1. Taxonomy (NCBI): domain Eukaryota; kingdom Metazoa; phylum Chordata; class Lepidosauria; order Squamata; family Pythonidae; genus Python; species Python bivittatus. The sequence goes on along the minus strand of NW_028277058.1, from coordinate 15,958,084 downwards.
GTGTGGCATTTTATTTTTAAAGCAGGGCTTTCCAGAAATAGTTTGTTCAACTCCCATCAGCATCAGCCAATAAGGTCAATGATTTTAGATGACTGTTTTAAGGTATTAAAAGACTTGAGTTTAATCATCAACAACATCTTCAAAGGAATAAAATTCACCAGAGAGGAAGAAAACAACAACACGCTACCCCTCCTGGATATCCTCATCAGCAGAGGAAACAACAGTAAATTAGAAACCCAAGTTTATCGGAAGACAACCCACACTAATCAAGTACTCCATTACCAAAGTAACAACCAACCTCCCACAAGAGGAGCTGTGTAAGAACATTATTCAAGCAAGCACAAATGCATTGCAGCAGCCCAGAACAGCAGAAAAAAGAAACAGACCACCTATACAACATCTTCCAACAAAATGGATATCCACGCAACTTTATAAAAAAAATGCTTGACCACTCAACCTACTACAACACAACCAACACAAGCTATGAAAAGGATCACACTGCCATACATCAGAAATGTCTCAGAAACCACCAACAGACTATTACAACCACATGGCACACAAACCAACTAAAGCCCTCCAAAATATCTTAAGTAAACCAAAAGACCCAGTAGCACAAGAAGAAAAAACAGGAGTAATCTACAACATACAGTGTAAGAACTGTACCAAACACTATGTAGGATAGGCAGGCAGAAGGCTGGCAGAGCACATCCACGAACACCAACTAGCAGTCAGAAGACATGATGAAAACTCCTTAATCTCACAACACATGGACAGACTCAACCATTGTTTCAACTGGGAAACCGTGAGCATTTTAGACCAAGCTAAATCCAAAAATGCAAGAGAATTCTTGGAAGCTTAGTATTCAGACAAGGCAGCAATCAACAGACACATAGAGATAAACAGCATCTACACACTATTCAAAAGAGACAACAGAAAAGAAAAGACCAGAACTTCTCCTCACCAGCAATCATCACCCAGATAAGCAGAGATTACCACCAGGTACACAATCAAGCAGTAAACAATACCCTAATCAAGGAACTACCAGAGGAAAAAAACAAACCCCCCACCCCCACTGGCAGGGCATGCCACAATATATAAACAGAGAACAAACCCCATCCCATTCTAGCACTGAAGATGTTACCTAGCCGGGTAATGAAACTTTTGCAAGAAAAGAACTAAGCTCAGAGAACCCCAAGGACTCCCCAGTTCAACCCCGAGCTACACATATTCACCTCTATTGGTGACTTGAGTTTGTACCTGAATTTGTACCTGATTCCCTGGGAGCCAGATTACTCCAAATCATTTGCTTCAAGAAAATCCACCGGATCTCATGAGTAACAGATACAGTTGAACCTTTCCCCCCTATCTTATTTTACCTTGTTTTTTTACTAACATGTTCGTTACTATGGGTGCCTCTATGATGAGATCTTGAATGAGAAAAATCAATAAATGTGTGTATTCATGTTTTTGATATTCACTCTTAGAGTGGTGTTCTAAAATATAATTGAGAGAAGATCAACCCATTTTGATAAGAGAACTATTGGAAATCCAAGCATAGAGGCATTACACTTCCAAATACTAGATCTTAAGAAGACAAGAAATAATCGATTTCTTCATAATCTACTTCATCACCCTGCATCTGGCTGGTAAGATTGGGCCTTCTTTTCTCCTAGCATGACTTCATATATTTATCCATAAATACTGATTGTGGGTGACCATACAGACCTGGTGTTATTGCCAAGCTCTGGTTGGGACAGGAAAAGGATACTGTCCTCTTGAATATCTGTATTTCTGGGTTTCAGGTCCTGTAGAAACCTTGAGGCCAAGGATTGGGTATGAAACAGCATGTGGCTCTGTTATCTAGGACTCCTTTTGGCTCATAGACTCCAATGAACTGGATAGGGCATGACTTCTACCTTTTTGGCTTGATCCATGCCCTCTTAGTACCTAAGCCGTGTGTGTGTGTGTAAGATGGGCTGGATCTCTGTTTGAGGGGGTGATGCTACAGTCTTGAAGGAGGCTGTGCTGTTCCTCCAACTTAACAGGCCCCTCCTTGGATCTGGCTGTGTTTGATAATTATCATCCAGTCTTCAACCTTCTCTTCTGCAGAAGGTTGCTAAGAATGTGGTGAAAATGTGAAGTCCTTTCAGTTGCATTTCAGGACCAGGTATAGGATGGAGATGATTGGTCACTCTAGTAGATTACTCTTAACAGGACCTTGATAGCAATCCTATTAGACTTCTGGCACTTTTTGACGTCATCAACCATGGTGTTCTCCTTAATACCTGGGGTGGGGGGAGGGAGGAGGTTGAGATATACCCTCTCTTTCAGTGGTTCTACACATTCCTCAGTGGGTACTTCCAGACAGTGAGATCAGGAGAGGATAGGTCAGCCTAGTGGCCATTCCCCTGTGGGGTTCTGCAGGTGTTCTGTTTCAAGGTTGCAGGCACATACATGCAGACACAGGAGTTGAAGTATTTACTATAGTTTATGCAGATAACAGCAGACAGGATCGTAATTCAAATAACTAGCAAAGAGCGCTTGCCTGAAAAGTGCCAATTACAGTCCAAGAAGCAAGAGAGCAGTCCAAATATGTTCCAAGAATCACAGAATGCCAAATTGGGTAGTCAGCCAGTCCAAGAGTCAAGGTTTCATGAACAAGAAGCGGACAAACTCAAAGCAAAGCACCTACATAAATCTGTCTACAGACAGCTGGTTGCAATTACTCACGCCTTGCCCTTTGCCTAGTGAGAACCTCAGAGGAGCATTGCTCTGCTCACTGCTGCATGCATCTAGACCTGGAACTTGGGGCTTGTGCCTCATCATTTGATTGCTCCAGCTGCACAGGAGATGCCTGTGGCTGATCAGCCTCAAATGAATCCTGGTTTAATGATTCCTTAGACTAACAATCCTCAAGCTAACAATCCACAGGCTCAGCTGGAGCAACACTGTCAGAGTCTAGGTCAGAATCAGATTCTGAATTGTGGCTCAGAACAGCAGGGGTCAGTCCTCTCCCCCTACTGTTCAATATCTAAGCCACTGAGGAAGGTTATCCAACAGTTTGGGATGCAATACCATCAATAAGCTGACTCATGCACTTACTATCATCCATTTGAATTGCTGTAATGTGCTCTACATGGAGCTGCCTTTAAAGATCACCCAGAAGCTGCAACTGGTCCATAATGCAGTAATCTGCTTTCTAACTGGGCACATTGGCATGATCCTATCACACTTAATCTGCAAGCCCTATCAAATTAATAGATTTTCTGACTGAATTCAAAGGACTGCCTTTTCCATCCTATGTCAACCTGTCTGAGATGATCCTCTTGGAAGAAGTGGTTGAGGGCCTCCATTTCCACAAGGTGAGGGATGAGGTGGGGAGTGGGGGGGGGCAAAAGTCAAAAAGTGTTTTTTTTGGGGGGGATTCCTCCAATTTTATAGAAGAACTTCCACTTGAAAGCCAGATTAGCCCCAACTTCAACAAATCTCTGGAAAGGAGTGAAAACTGAACACTTGAAGAGGTCCTTTGGAGATTGATGGCTATTTTGGGAGCTGTTGTATATTAGTGTTGGTAGTTATGGTAGTAATTATTATCTACATTATTTTTGTGTTGTTTCTTCATTTTTTACTGTGGACATTTAATATATTGCATGTTCCATGTTACTAGATTCTGGGAATCAATAAAGACTTAGTGACATACAAATTCAGCACACACGCACACACACACACAGAAACATATATGCACACAGGCAGTTCCCAGGTTAAGAGCGCCTGGCTTACAGATAACCTATAGTTAAGAATGGAGCCTATTGTAGCAAAATACGAGTTAAATACACAATGATTTGAGTTAAATACACAATGGTTCAAGTTAATTACACAATACTACTTATACAGTATTATACAATAATAGTGTTCCAGCTTACATACAAATTCAACTTAAGGAGAGACCTTGGGAATGGAATTGGGGGGGGGCTACCTGTAATCCAGGATGACTAAATAAATGTATGGATCTCAAGCTAAATTAAGCTCAATCATGACATGCATTAATGAATAACTGCAGGCTAAGTATGCATCTTTTAAATCTGTTGCTGAGATAGTGATTACAATAATAACTGCTGATGAATATACTAGTCAGAATTTATATATACCACACAGAAGGCACAGCTCTGCAAAGTGTTTTTTGACTATCTAGCCTTTGCACGGAGAAAAGCAGTGAATAACTTAAAACCTAAAATATAAGCCTCAGGTGATATGTTTTAACTTCATGGCAAACATTATTCATACATATTTAATTGCTCCATTGAGAATTTTCCTGTTTTGGACAAGCTTCAGGCATTATTTCCATTCCATTAGTAAGTCTACAGTCTGCATATTCCTTAACCCAAAATGATTGATTCTATAAATGTCTTACCACTTATTGACCTGAACACTAATTGAAGATATGTATAGATTAAAACAAAATGTATGTTTTCAAAATCCAGCCAAAATATGTTGTAATCCCTGGAATCTTTTATGGCAGCTGAGAAAAGAAGCATTTCTATAGTGCATACGTGTAGATTTCTCTTCACCAAAAAAGTTTTTCAAGAAATAACAGCTAACACTGAAATGATGGGCTGCACAAGGCCTTTCATCTCAAGGATGGAATGGATGGATGGACGGACAGACGGACAGACAGACAGATATGGATGGACGTATGTACTTGGTCCTGGTCCCAACATGTAACCTCTGGTAGCATTGCTAATTAACAACCAGAAGAAGCTATTCAAATTATTTCATCTAATTTTGCCAGAGGCTTCACACTCTTTACATGCTGGAAGCAGCTGCTTCATTCCTCTAACAATATTCTCTTTCTCACAGGGTTTATTATATTCCCCCCCCCCCAAAGTCTCTTAATTAATCAAGGCCTGCCCAAACTTTTCAGCATTTGAATGATTTCTGCATGCTAATATTTTGTGCCTGAATTTGCCCTTCCCATGGTTCCTATGTCCCTTTGGATAAATAATTAAGCACACTCCACAATCAATATAATCTATTCTCCCTCTTACGTAGTTCTTATATGGAGATCTCTTTATTTAATGCAAAACTATATTGAATCTTTTTGGTGTTTATACAGTATCAGGGAAGCTAATAATCAACACTAATAAAATATCACAATACTCCAATAATGTAACAAAGGAAAAACAGATATATAGAGAAAATGTACTAAACATACTAAAAAGTTTACAGTTTAGGTGGAGCTACTGAAAAGTGTTTTTTCCCCCCCTCTTGTCTCCATGAACCTTGGAGGCCTATCCTGCAGCCATGACATACAGAAGGGTAGTAAGAACAAAACAGCTGCTTTACTGAGGTCTCTGTGTTGTTGTTTGATGGCACTTAATTGATATATCTATTCTATTTATACTCCCAACCTATGTCACATAGTCAACCTTTATCAAGGAAAACTCTTAAAATGTAACAAACAGAATTGGAAGTCTTATTCTATAGTTAAGGTAGAGAGCCATAATAAAAACAGACACATTTGTAATACAGCTATTTGTTTTTTCTATGGTATTCATAGCAGATGCTTTGATCCTTGTGTTTTTGACATAAGCTATTTCCCCACTAGTGATTTATAGTGTCACCCAGCCATTTCTGAGGTGATATAATGACAGGCTATTTATATTGCCATAACCACGGTTGGATGACAGGATAACTCTCTCGCAGGGAAAGGGCCAGTATAGAACAATCTCTCTACCATCCTCTGCCTCTGGGCAATTGGAATTGAAAGAGATGGCCCCTAAGACATTTTGGACATAAAACCTTTACATCTTTATATATAATCTCTGGCACTCTGAAGTGCCTTTGAAACAAATTGATAAACAGCGCAGCCCCAACAGGTGCCAGCAGCATTTTTACTGCTGCATTCTGGACCAACGGCAGTTTCTGCGGGCTCTTCAAGCATAGCCTGGCCCAGCACATTGCAATAATCTAGCTTTAATTAAGGCAGGCAGATGATCATCAATATTCTACCACATTGCACATATTCCTGCTATATTTAGATTTTATTTTCTGAAACCAGACACTTTTAACTTGCTTATCCAGCTCTGATCTTTCTAGATAGCATTCAAGCAAATACTGAAAATATTTTGTCATTCAATACACTTTCCTGCTATGATATCTTTGTCTATAAGATTGTCTTTGTATTGCTTCTGTGTACCACAGTTTTATAAAACTTCTTGCATACATAAAGTGGCTTATCAGTTTCTGGCCACAAAGGAGAAATGGTTGAAGCAACACCATCTGCCTTGCTGAAGTAAACTGTCATCTGAAACAAAGGGATTAAGCTGGTAGAGGAAGAAACCATTTATGTTTGCCAGCAATCACATGGCTTGCCTGGAACAGAAGTTTCTTTAAAGTGAGTCCAAAAGAGTAACGTCTTCTCAAACTTTGAAAAAGGAATTCTACTAAACTCCAACTTGCTATGAAATATGGTGTAACTAGCCATTCTAATGGTAGGCTAAAATCAGAGTTCCATTCTTCAAAAAATAATCTTTAAAATTAAAACAGTTCCCTAAACTGTTTGCATGTTTACATATATGAAGTCCCTCCTACTGAATCAGATCATTGGTTCGTCTATTTCTTTTTTTAAATATATCTACACTGCTTCTCATCTGTACAAATCCCAAAGTGCTAGCACAGCCTCCTGTATTCTGAAGAATCCCAAGTCTTCCAAATTCCAGAGTTTTTCTAGTCCTAGAGATGCCGGAAATTGAACTTGGAACTGTTAGCCTGTTAACTAAATAAAAACACAGCAAGCCCCTTCTCTGCTGACATTGACTGTGACTCAAAGTCATAAAGCAGGTACTGGCTTCTGATGAGATTTTTTTATAAATTGTTAAAGACAAATTTGGGACAAGTGATTGAGCTCCAAAGCACAATTAAAAACAAAACAAAGCAAAACACCTGACAGCACAGCAGTGTTGGCCACTTTTGTTGGCAATGACTAAGAAGAAATACTTAGTTTAGGTTGTAACCAAGCTATGGGTAATTGTCACTAAGTTTGCCCAGCAACTGGTATGCTACCTGTAACTCAGCAATCGTGCTGTTTGCCACACTCATCAATAGGAAATCCAGAGCACTATCGGTGAACTTTTTGGATAAGCACAAACCCACATACAGTAAGCTTCACCTCAATTCTAAAGTCATTTTTTTCATTACCCTGTTACTTCTACTAGCCTGGATTTAATTTCAGTTTGTCCTCTCTATTCCAGCCCATTATGAAGTGAGGGCTGATTACTGATGACTTCCTTAGAAGTGAAGAAGCAGGAGAACTGGATGTTATCAGAACACTGATGGCACCAAACTCCAATGCTCCAAATGACCTCCTGCAGTTGTTTCATGCAGATGTTAATATGGTACTCTGAGGTTACCCTAGGATCAATGATTTAGGTATTGAACAATAATCCCCAACATCACTTTCTGGATAGGACCAACAGGAAAGATTGGAATCACTGCAAAACAGTGTCCCCAAGGTCCAAACTAGTTAGGTAAAAATACTGTGGTTAATGGTATCAAAAGCCTCTGAGAGGTGCAAGAGAACTATCAGAGTTGCACTGCCCCATCTAGTTTCTGGCATAGGTCATCCATGAAGGAGATCAAAGCCATCTCAGTACCATATCCTAAATGAAATCCCAATTGAACTGGGTCCAGAAAATCAATTTAATCCAAGTGCATCAGGTGCTATTAGGTCACCACTTTTCCATTCACCAAACTGAAGAATGGGATATTTCTGACTGAGCTATGACAAAAGAAGGCCTTTTAAATCTTTAACTCTTAACTCTTTAAGACATACAAGAAAATGTCCTGTGCTGATGGAGACATTAATCACCTCCCATAAACATCGATTTAATCAGCCAGGAAAAGCAAAGGTCAAGTAGACAAGCAGTGGCCTGCATTTCTTCATACGCTAGGCCCACATCCTCAAGACCCAGAAGCTGAAAGGAATCCTTCTTTGATTTGTTCCTTCACCAAATCACCTTCGTTGACCTATGACCTATGAAACAATGTCATCCAATGTTCCTCTGTGCCAGTATTTCTCAACCTTGGCAACTTTAAGTTGCATGGACTTCAATTCTATGCTGGCCAGGTCATTCTGGGAGTTGAAGTCCATACAGCTTAAAGTTGCCAAGGTTGAGAAACACTGTTCTGTGCAATGTTCCAATATTATGTATGTATGGATGGATGTGGGGATCAAGCTACCACCAACATACATTGATAGGGGATGGTGGGTTTTAATTTCATCAGTCATAATCCTCTTTTCATAGGGAATGTAAATTAATATTTTGCATGCACCATGGGTCTTCTCCAGTTTCCTTTCCTATCCACTGTGCCTAAAGGTCATCTGAATTTTGAGGTGGCTGCTTCTTTGTAAACAGAGTTGTCTGAAAACAGGGACCAAATCTCATTAAAACTCTTGCAAATGAAAAGGCTTCCTAAGTAACCCATTAATCTATTATGAAAAGCCTTTATTTTATTTAACGAAGGGTAATCAAAGGCATTTGACATTCTGTGTATTTCAGGGGAATTCTGAATTAAAACTAGTTGCTGAACCAAAGCTGCTGATCGGGAAAACAATGCTACTAGACAACAGAAAGAATGAATATGCAATGACAAAAGGAAATCAGTTTCCGAAAAGCTGGGGTGGGGATAGAGTTGAGCTTTGGAGGTCAACCAATTAGAACTATTTCAAGGAGAAAGTTTAATCAGCATCCGGAGGACAGATGCATGGGGGTGGGATGGGGGGGGGATGAGTGGGCTGGGAAGCATTTGTAATATTCTCAGCCATGCTCACAAGGCTCAGTGTATGTGAATGCTGCCAGAGCAACCAATGCATTTTAAATCTCTCAGCTCCATTTTAATGCAGTCTTCCAGCAAATCCTTCTCCCTTTCCTTTGACTATCTTTGGAGTGAATGCAATCCAATTAATGTTATGTGGTGGCAAGAAAAGGGAATGCTGATTTCCACTGCCTTTTAGAAAACTGGAATGCTAAAAAATATTTGCAGTTTAGACAAAAGGCATGAGGTGCAAAATGAAGAGCCAGGGCCACTCCACTCAAGCTTACAGGAATTTAGCCACAAGAAGAGGCTTAAATTTGAACCAAGGGAAAGCAAACTATCAATAGAAGTCAAGGTCCATCTCAAGGCCACCTAATCCAATCCATAAGCAAAGGATGTAAATGCAGTGTGCACTATATAATAGGATGGCAGGCATTTACAGGCTACTGACAATCATGATGATATAAAATACTTTACTGTGGAATCTGTGAATGCCTTGTAATAGATTAAGTTGTATAATCTTCAGCATAAATTCATGGCATAAATAAAATACTCTGGATCTGTGAATGTTAAAGATTTACATCACAACTGTTCTTACAATAATTCTGGAGCATCCATTCAAAGGCAGCATCATTGTATTTTTAGAGCAACATGGAGAAAAATAGGACAAACGATTGTGAATTATAAAAGGTGAAACTTAAACAGGTCATGCTGTTAACATACTGCAATTTACTGACTGTTTAATCTATCTGATCTATGGTATCTTTTCCTATTTTTCTCAACTGTGGTACAACAACATACAATAATATGGGAGGTGGGGGGAATGAGCACACTGTTCTCATTATTTCATCTCAGTTACAAAGAAAATTGAATGCCTGGATATTGCTTGGCCATCAGAAGCTTCTCCCACTAGAGGGGAAAATCCTATATTGATTTTTGTATTTTTTTTAAAAAAAGAAATAAGCGAGAACTCTCCAAGATACCCTTTGTTACATGACAGAAGAATATAGAGAACAGGTAAACTTGCTAAAGCAGACACTGATCACAGTGTGTGTGTTTTCTATCGTGATCTTGAAAAGTTTATTTTATTTATTTATTTATTAAATTTGTATGCTGCCCATCTCCCCCAGTGGGTGATTCTTATGCACACATTAATAGAGGTTTTACAAAGCCGGTATTGTGAAAAAGTGAAGAATCATGTTGCATTTCAGACTCCCAAGCTCCGCAGATCAGGGCAAACCATTTGCAGAATGGGAGCTGGGTAGGAATATGCACTCATGTTGTCTCTGACTACAAACTAAGATCATATTTGATCCAAACTTTCTGATAAGGCCTGTTTAGATGACTGAGTCCTAGCTTCTGCTCTGTGCATGGGTTCAAATTAAAGTTGGCTGCCAGTTTCTGCTTAAAGGGATGTCCATCATTTTGCTTGATAATTAGTTCCACTGTCAAACTGTTATTACTATTAGGAATCTTTTCCTATAATTCAATTGAAATCTGCTTTCCTGTGACTTAAATCCAGTATTCTCTACCCTACATAATGGATTTATACAGAATAGGTCCTGACCTTCTTTTGTAGCACATTCTTCCAGATGTTTGAAGAGTACACTCATATCCATGCCCTTTCTCCAGTCTTTTTGTCTCAATGTGAAAAGCAGACAATTCTTTCCATCTTCTCCACAAGTTTAGTTTTTAGTCCCATGGTTATCTTTGTTGCTCTTCTCTGAACCTGTTACAGTTTTTCTGAATCCTTCAAGTGTGGTGCCCAGAACTGTGCACGGTATTTAAGATGAGTTCTCAGCAAGATGTCTAGTTTGGGATGGTGCTGAGAATTGCACATTGCTTGCCTCTCAAAACAATTACATCAGTTATAAAGTTACGGAATGTAATGTCTACTAAAAAAAGATTCAATCCCTTTTCCTATGCTAAATTGACTTTATGGGGAAACCCAATTTTAAAAATTGGGGAAAAGATGGTGATATGGAAAAATTGGATGGGAGCAGGGATATTGACTTTGGACTAACTGATAGACAATAAAGATGAATTCTTAACATATGCTGTGTTAACAGATAAATATCATCTATCCGATGTAACTCAATAGTATTATTTACAGCTGCAACATTTGTTAACAACATTGTTTGGACTAGCAGCATTTTCAGCTTCTGAGACACCTGAGATACTAGAACAACTTGTTAAATCCTTTAAAACTAAAAAAACTACTATTAGTGTGTATAGATATTTGCTGTCAATAAATCAATTTGTTATGCAGATGCTAAGAAATGAGTAGAATAAAGAATTAGAGGTTCCCATATAGCCTAGACAATGGGAGAGTGTCTCAACTTCTATAGCAAGAGTGTCCTCTTGCTATAGAGCCTTAAACTATGACTTATACAACAAAAAATAATATTTAGAATTTATTGGACTCCATTGCGTTTGTATAAAAAGGATTGTCCAAGACAGCATTCTGTTGGAGATGCAATAAGAATTTTTACATCTTACTAAATTTTGGGATATAATGCTGGGAAAGGTCTCAAGACAGCTAGGTCTTCACATAATATGTCCAAACTATAATGATTTGAGCCTTGTCATTTGCCCCTTGACTGAGACCTCTGGGTAGATTTGTTTGATGATCCATTTGTTTTCTTAGCCATCACATTTATTCTCAGAAGTTTTCTCCAACACCAATAGCATCAATGCTATTTCTATCCTGCTAGTTCAAAGTCCAACTTTCACTTCCATAGATTGTCACAGGGAAAATCATTGCCTGCCTGATTCTGATCTTTGTAGGCATAGACATATCATGGCATCTGAGTATCTTTTCCAAGTCCTTCATTACTATCCTACCAAGTGCTAGCCTGTGGTATATTTCTTGACTGCTTGTTCTTTTACTGCAAATAGTTGATCTAAAAGACAGAAGGTATTCACTACTTCTATATCTTCACTGTCTATTCTAATGTTGGTTGACATTAATTTGATCTTCTTTACATTTAATCTTAGTTCCATTTTTTTCACTATGCTCCTTGACTTTCATTACTAGAGCTTGAAGATGATTTGCATTTTCAGTTATTGGAGTAGCATCATCAGCACAGTACAGACTATTTCTTCCTCCAATTTTAAAACAACACTCATCTTCTTCCAATTCAGCCTTCCTCAATATATATTCAGCATATAGGTTTAATAAATAAAGGCAGAGGATACTTGTCATGATGAGCCAGTCTGTTTCACCATGTTCCATTCAGACTGTGGCTTTCTGTCTTGCATACAGGTTTCACATTAAGACAATGAGATGTTCTGGGGTTCTGATTTTTCTAAGCACATTCCACAGCTCCAAATAATCAACACAACTGAAGTCCTTTTAATAATCAATGAAGTACATATTGATTTCTTTTTGGTATTCTCTGACTTTCTCAATTATCCTGCGTGCATCAGCAATAAGGTATCTTGCTCCTTGGCCTTTTCTAAAGTTAGCTTGAATATCTGGCATCTTCCATTCTACCTAGGGTTCTAATCTGTGTTGGATAACTCTAAGCATTATTTTGCTAGTATGTGAAATTAAGGATATTGTATAATAGTTTGCAATGTGAAATCTCCTTCCTTTGGTAGTAATATATAGACTGACCTCTTCCAATCTTTTGGACACTATGCCATTTTCCAGATATGCTGACAGAGTTTGGTTAAAACCTTTACAGATTATTCTGTTGCTTTCCATATTTCTGTAGTATTCCATTAATTTCTGCAGCCTTCTGACTGGGCAATGACTGGAGTGGTTATTTAACTTCATCTTTTAATACTATTGGTTTTTGTAAGTAGGGAATATCTTCTAAGATATTTTGGATGTTGACATCTCTACTGTACAGAATTTCAGTATACTCCTTCCATCTTTGCTTGAACTTCTTTGAATCAGATTGTATCAGACTATTTCGCATCCTTTTTTATACCAATTTGAGGTTGGAATCTCCTCAGTTCGGACATTATTTGGAGGACTTTTCTTGTTTTTCCATGTCTATTTCCATCTTCAGTGTCTTTACAGATGTCATTGTAGTACTGCTTCTTGCCTCTTCAGGTTTCTGAATTTTTTTGTCAAGCTCCTTCCTGAGATATTTGTCTTCCTTGGCTTTGGCATCTCTTCCCTTTTTGACAATTACCATTGTTTGTTTTGACATCCAGTTCACTTTCTTCTGTTTCTTAGCATTTAGTAATCTCTCTTACATAATAACTTCTTTAATTTTATTCCACAGTTCTTTTTGATTCCTATCATTGAGGTTCAGAACTTCAAAGCAATTCCTGATGTTCTCTTTGAAAATGGTAGATACACGGTCAAAATCTTATCATAGAAACTGATTGGCTTTCTTCTTCCACTTTAACTTAACTTGGAACTTGCACACGAGCAGTTCGTGATCTATTCCAGTTAGCCCCACTCCACACCTTTGCTGTTATAACTGAAGAACAGAGATATTATAATTATTGAAAGAATTGGATAACATTTAACTTTTTAGTAGAATTCTGAACAAGACTGATAACTTTAGATTCCTACAACCTGAAGAAACTGGCCATGTGAAGCCACTTGGATCTTCTATCATCTGCAGAGACAGAGATAGAGCTAATCTAAGTACTTGTATGTTCCAGAAATTCTCGGAAAGACAAGTCAATGAGAACTGATCCTTTGGCTATATTGAAAAATGCATTCAATTAAGTTTTTTTTTAATTTTGAAAACTGTATAAAGATCAGTTTTGTACAGACCAATCTGGCTGAAGTTCTGAGTTTCATGCTTAGTTGTAGCTGTTTGCACAACATGCTACATTGTAGACTATGATTAACAAACTGCAATTGCTTTATTCAAGCTACATACTAGCCCCCCAAAAGCAAGCACATTATCACTTAATATGAAAGCCTGGTTTGGTCAACATGTTAAATCATATTGTGCTTTGCTTTATTTTTGCTCAGCAACTGTGCTATAATCCATGGTTTATAGTTTACTGTGTACTGCAAACAAACATGATACATCAGCACAAAATATATAGATCTAGCACCAGAGAGTGATGTTTTTTCCCTCTTCTTTAATGCAATCAATACCATGAAGATATTTAGAGTTATGGAGCTTATATCACTTTCCATCCCAGTTAATAAAAATCAGATGAAAGACACTGTGCCCTTTCTTGGTTGAAGTTATCAATGTTTTGCTCTCAGAGCAATTGGAAAAAGGCTGCAATTGTCCATTAGTCAGAAAACCTGTGTCCAATTCTCTTTTAGGAGAAAAGGATATAATACAACTGATAACCCTTTGATTGTCCTTTTCAAAGGCTGGAACTATTGGCTACTAGCTGTTAACCCAGGAAATGGTACAGCTGATTTCTGGCCCCAGGTGATAAATATACTGAATCAGCAAACCAGTCATTCTGCTCCAGAAGCATTCACCATCAGGAGGCACCATATGACCAGTTTCATCCTTACTGGGACTCTTCAGGCGTGGGTAGCCAGATGTTATTCTATGGAGTTCAAACCCTCTACCAGGAATTGAATTCATGGACCTTCACACTTTATACAGTGCATTAGCTTCACCCACTGGTACTAACTGGTTCTAGGAAGGGATATTTAGAAGCTATCAGGATGGTACAGTATATACATTCTACCTTCCCTTAAGCTCTCAGAACAGAGAAGTACAAATGTTGCATTATATCATGCCCCCATGTATGGTGTTTCATATGACATCCACCACCTCTCCAGAAGGGAATAGCCTCAGTCATGGTTCCTGCTTCTAGGTTCAATTCCTAATTATAGAATCATGGACTCCTAGAGTTGAATTCAGATCACTCATTCCCCCTCAGTGCAGAGAAAACAAAAACAAAACATGTCTTCTTCAAAAACTTTTTTTGATTTCCCATTCTATCATAAAACTCCATGATTTCCTGATAATCTCCTATCCAAATATTATTATTAAGATCCAATTCTGCTTAGCTTTCCTAAGATCAATAAAATTGGCTAGGTGCTGCTACTGCTAAGAGATCTAAGCGAAGCCTGTCTTGTAGCTAGTGTGGAAGCCTTCAACTCAAGATCCAAGGAAGTTTTTGATAGTGAAAAAAAGCAATTTCAGGCTTGACAGAGCAACAGTCTAACACAATATACTGTATTCAATACACAATTTCCTGTATTCAAAAAATTAATTCCATTTGTTTAGATTATTCTGCAAATTTTGCCATTGCAATTTGTAAAACAAGTCAATAATTTGTTTAAATGTATCATGGTTTAGTGCAGATATTTGGCATCTGAGTAGCATGCCATAGACCAGAATTTCCAAAGTAGTGCTAGGGCCAAATAAAAACTAAGTTCAATTTCATTTGATTTCTAGTTAAATGTAATTAAAATTAAATATAGTTAATTATTATTATCCAGTCAAGCATTTAATTATTTTCTTTTTGTGACATAGCAGAAATTATAATTTGGTAACTACTTGTTGAGGTTTCTATGGATGTACCAAGATTCTGGGTCATTTTGTACTTGTCCTTATGGTAGTGCACCTCTGGCTTAGCACAATGAACCTAGCCTCTCTGCCAGGTGTGTGTACCTGTGTCAGTGTGGGCAGTTTTTAATGACAATAAATAGGGAGTGTATAACAGCAACAGTCCCTACTGAATTTTAGAAGGACATTTCTAAATAATTCCAGTTGTTTTTAACTGACTAATACCAAAAGATAATGTCTAATCATCTATCATCAATCTGGGATCTTATCAGTGTTGGTTTCACTGAATACTTATGACACTACTTAAATTAGCTTGTAAAACTGGGTTTGTATTTTGTTATTTAATTTTCAGTTTTGAAAGATACAACTATCTAAGGAGAAATCTCCATTATACCGTGTACAAAAGTATGCTTTTAAATAAGAAATCATATACTAAGACATGCTTGACAAAAGCAAAACACCTTGTATAAATATAAAGCATTATGTAATCTACTGAGGTAGCATTGATCCATGCCTTTGAATGAATTTTTCTCTTCTTTGAATATTCACCCTCAAGATTCAACCTGTAGTCAATTAAATTATATTTGCCAAAGTGGTTAAAAGCACGATCTTCAAAGCACATAGCAATGGGGATTTAGAATACTGGTTACACAGCTTTGTATTTTACAGCATATTCCTAATTGGTTCTTCACAACTAAATTGTTCAAACTAAGAGGGATGAATTGGACTGGGGGAAAAAAAGCATTTTTCCTTTTGAAATGATAGCTATTTGTGTCCAGATATGGTAAATTTTTTTTTTTTTTTTGCTTGTCCACTTTCAGAAGGGATTTGCACATTTGTTCTAAGTGAATCCATTCCGGAACTATTTAGTGCCAATAAAAGATATACATTTGGAAGGGTCACGCGTGTCCTTCCAAATGTTATACTGCCATTTAATTTTTTTGGCATGCTGTATAGGGATGAAGAGTTCTGGAATTCAACAGGTTATTGAAAGGCCTCAGGATCTCCATCCCAGGGTAAACCTGGAAATTCATGTTTGTGATCTATTTTTAATTATGTTAAATACACACACACACAGAATTATAAATGTCTGTATGAAATAGTTGAGCACAAACAATTGGCTTAAAATAATAGAACGTAGCTTACAGGATTTCAATCAATATACTTTATGGGTTCCTAACAACCATTCTTACATCACTTACCACAGCAGATTTTCAGATTAGGGACAATGAAATATAACAGAAAGTAATTTATGAAATACTATATTTGAACAGGATATTATGGAAATTCTTTTTGCTGCAGATAAAATTTCCATCTTCTGTCATTACACTGTTCACTTGTATAAATTATTGTCTCTAAATAATATGTGTTATTTTTTGATATAATAGGCAAACTAGCTAATAAATGGGATGGACTGTTAACATTCCATAACTGTTCAAGAAATATCTAAATTTTCAGATAGCTGACAAGAGTCTGCACTTACAACATATGCACACGCACACATGGTTATACAAATGAAATATCAGTCCAGTGATTGACTCAATTCTATCATATGTTCCACAAAATCAGATGGAAAATTTTGTAATCAAAATGGGTCACTATATATCTTTGCAATCTTTTTCTAATCCAACCCAACCCAACCCAACCCAACACAGCCACAACACAAATCATTTTAGGATAACCACAAAAAGCATTTAAAACTACCATGAACCGTAAATCACAATGGCTGGATTCCTACAAAACACTAAGACAAAACTAAGCACATCACATTATAACTTAGCACAATGTGTGAACCCATTAACTATACATTGATGATTATTCTTATTATTTTTTATTTTTTGCATTTATTTTGCTTTTGTGATTGTTGTTGAGATGAATTATTGATTTACAATTTATATATTTTTAAAAATATAATCTTTGAAGCTGCTAATAATCCTCAAATTGCTGTAGGGCATAAATGAGAGGGACAGAGAGAAGAGAAAAGTGTGTGTGCTAGCTACAGAAATAAACTATATACTTATGATCTCCAGCATAGCTAGCTAATACTGTACTATAAAATATGTAGCGTAATCTTATACATATTTGTACTCTGTACCCTATGCATATATAGAAATAGGTCTGCATAAGATTTCGGATTTCAGCCTATAATTCAATATCTCTGTGTAATATATCTTATGATCCTAATGAAGTGTAATTTAGAACAATACTGCTAAAACAGGTTTCATTGTATACAGTATAACTATAACATAGCTTATACTAGCACACATATTCTAAAATCATGAACACCTCATTGTTCTTATGTGTTAATTAGCTTACTAGTGCCAGGATCTCATCACACTGTGTTGCAAACACTTATTGCAACTGTTTATATACATTCAAGAACGAACATGATTGTCATGGTCTCTACATGAAATATCAGTCCAGTGATTGACTCAATTCTATCGTATGTTCCACATTTATTTTTGACTTCACTACTTACAATCACACATAGATATAGATATATGATACCTAACTTAGGATAGCACTAAATATAGCTCATAAAATAAATTCTAGTTCATGAAAACATGTCATAATATATTAATATACATAACTTTGCTGTATTTATTTGTTTTTCCTTTCCTCATTTGCTGTACTGACTAGGATAGCCAAGCATGTTGTTACTAAATGTCTGAAATATAATCAATCAATAAATTTTGATTACGTTTACATTAAACTGAATGAGAAGCATTGCAGAAGGCATTTTATTTCACTGCCCCTGCTAAAAATGAAGTCACATGTTGCCTTAATATTGAAAAAAAAAAATTAACCCAATTTTTAAGGACAAAAAAGGACTTCTAAAACATACAGTACTTTGATGATCATAGTTTTGTTGCAGATTATTTGAAGGTAAAAACAGACTGACAAATTTTGAAATCAAGCTGAAATATAACTGCTACAGAAAAACAAATGTGAATCAATTCTACAGTTCTCTCTGGAAGACTTGAAAAGATTACCATATAATTTTTGTGAAATGGCAGAAACATGCTCTTACTGCACATACCTTGGTAGCTGAAAATTGGAAAAGAACCCTTTGCCATTTAGAGATATCAAAGAAATTCATCACACATTTATTTTCAAGCAAAATGTTACAATCTACCGCAACAGAAACCATCATGATATGAACAAATCTTTGTTAGATTCCATAAGTTCTCTTCTCAATATTTACTTGGCCTGAAAATGTACAGTGGTACCTCGGGATACGAACTTAATCCGTTCCGTGACTTTGGTTGCAACTCGAGTTGGTCTCAAGTCGAGGTAAAGTTTCCGATAAGGTTCAGTGTAAATACGGTTAATCCGTTCCACCCTCCGAATTTGGTCGCAACCCGAGGCAATTTTCTCTTCAGAGCCTTACTCCCGCCAAGCCTGCTCTGCATTTTATTTGGAGCCATGCTAACACGCACACCAAAAACCTTTGCAAAACACCGCAAAACACACCACAAGCCTCACCGAACGTCTCCTTGCTACCGCGACCTCGCCCACAGGAAGCCGCGACCGCGTGGCAGCAGGGAAAATGGCCGCGGATCCAGTTCGTAAGTAGAGGCGAGTTCGTAACCCAAGGTAAATTTTTCCTGCCGAAGCTGGTCGTAACCCGAAATGTTCGCTAGTAGAGGCGTTCGTAACCCGAGGTACCACTGTACATATCTTGGAAGCTGTATACAAATGTTGTTTGTTTGCTTATATGAAATGTTTTCAGATTTTGGGGTGGGTATAAATCTTTCCAAGATAGCTTACAATAAAAAAAAATGCAATAATCACTATTAATAAAAGATTGTGATAATCAAAGAAAAATATCACCACAAAATACTAAAAAAAATTAGGAACTTTTTTACATTTTGGGGAAAGCTATATAGCAAAAATGCAGGTATTTAGGAAAGTTGCATATAGGATGCATACAAAATGCAACAATTTTTCTTGCAGGCTGATAAGACTTTGACTATATAAATGATCCAATACATAATTCATTTTTTTATGTTATTCAGTATAAATTGCACCATATATTCTATTATGCTGGTTGTTCAGATTTTACTCCTTTTCTTAATATGGATCTATAGGTTAGAGCATCATGTTTTGGTCCCATTACACATTTGTGTTCTGATCCCCTCTAACACCATTCCAGAATTCTCTTTCATTAATGTGATGTAAATAGTCATGAAACAAAGATTTAATGTAATTTTCTACATGTCTATGTTTGGTTTATACTCTTCATGCCCCCCTCCACCCAAAAGTGCTACCAGCTGATATGAATGGATATATATTTGCACCCAATCACAACTACACTGAAGTTTTGAATATCACCTTAGAAAAGATCCTTTTCCATATTTGAGAGAGAGTAGAAAAATTACTTTATGGTCTTGGCTGAGCAAGGAGATCAACCATGAAAGCTCAGGGAATCATGTACACTATCCTGGCCCTAACAACAGTAGAGAAATAGCTTCAAGCCCTAACATTCCTGATCCTGTCCCTTGTATTTTGAACTGCAGTCTTGTCCATTCAGCCCAGAGAAACCCTTTTAACTCTGGTGAAGAGTCAAGCAAGGAGATGAAGGAGTGTTCAGCTATAGAGAGGAATCCTGAGTATATGCAGGTTTACTCAGGAATAGCCTGGCACTAGACCTCAGGATTTACTAGTGCTACTTGTGCTCATGTGAAGGGGTTTCCGGTGTTTAAGGTGCCACCTAAGTGCTAGAACAACTCTCTATGATAGCTCAACTTTGCACAGTTTGAGCCATGTTTTACTGGCTTGAGTACTTTCTATGTTCAGTTCTTTCTATGAAGCTTTTTGAGATACCTCAAACTCAGCTGTACTCCTAGCACCAACACTGGCTTGACCTGTTAATTTTAGTTACTGGTAGGTATTCAGTTATTTCTGAACCTGGACTGTAATTAAAATGATACTTTTGTTTGTCTAATTGGCAACCTTGAACTTTAGGGAGTCAGGGCAAAGGAGCAGAGATAAAAGAAGCCTTTTTAAAATATATATATATATGTAAGAAACTCAGCATTAGTCTAGGGAAGCTTAGGAGATGTAAGAAATTTATATCAGCAAGTTTAATAGCCCTCATCTGCATGGCTGTCAGACTCTTGGCAGCTGACTCAACTAAAAGTAATTCTGCCAGGGAGATCCTCACTGTCTTCCTTAACAAGATTTATTGAAATGAAAGAAATAGGGTTACAAGAATTTTAGCAATTAGTTCTTTCCAGTTAAGAACTAGTTTATCCTCCAATAAATTGTAGCAGAGACTTTCTCATTTTTGTTGTAATAGCTTCCTTGTAAATTGGTCAGAAGATTGTTCTTTTTCACTAAAAATTGAGAAGACTGCAGGCGAATGCTTAGAAAATCATCTACACCCCCTAATTCCACTGTTGCAAACTTTTCTTCAAGAGAGTGCCTCATTTGGCATCCTCCCACTAAACCCAGCATTTGAAAGAGACAGAGCTCTCACACCCTGGGTGACTTTCTACAAAGTGAAAGGAAAACAATGAGGGGAAAAAATTAAGTAAATCATATAGCATCACCTCTTTGTGCTGTAGCAGGAGTGTGGATAGGGAAAACAGCCTGTTTGCCCCTGCTTTTTTTGGGAAATAGAACAATCTCATGAGAGAGAAGCAAAATCACAATGTATTTAAAAAAAAAGAAAAGAGAGAAAATAAAAATACATGTTTAGCTTTAGGTAGTCACAATCAAACATTCTGTGGCAAAGGTAAAAATCAGAGTTCAAATCTAAGATAGCAACTTAAAAAGGATTTCCCACTGAAAATATAATAGTAAATATATAGCTCTGGCAGCCTACAAGATGATACTGGTTTCCTCCTTTTTAGAAGCATTCTGCTGTAAAGAAATTTCACACTGCAAAAACATTGCTGAGCTTGTACAGAGAACATAAATACCAGAGAAAACAGGATCAGATTTTAAACATATGCAGTTGAAATAAAAATTAATATTATGCAACAATTCCAGCTGAACATTATTTTACTTATCCTTTCAAAAATATCTGTGGTCCAGGAACAGACAAGAATTCATTGTGATTAATCTTGGGCTTCCCCTCCAGATACCTGGGGATCCCAATCAGTTAATTTGGAGACTGCGGGAGAGATGGAAGGAGATCTAATTTGTCTTTTAAGCCTCCCTTAGTTTAAAACTCTTGTTTTAAAAAGGCAAACTAATTTTTTCCTCTCTAGAGAAAGGGGAAAGTGTGGGGGTAATCTTCCTGAATACAGATCTGCAACCAGATCTCAAGCTTTTTGACAGAGGAGCGTGTAAGGAAACGCAGGCTCTGTTGGCTGTTAGTAATTCACTACAAGCTGAGGGTGTTAAACTATTCCATAGGCTTTTCTTTTGAACAAACACAGTTAGACTGTTTTGCTCAACCATTCATAGCTCCTGCTGGAACAGCCAATGGAAGCTGTGGCCATGAAAACCTTTGACCAGTTCTAGTTGGTGCAATAGTTATAATCAGTTCTCATATCCTTGTCAGCTCTTGAATGGACTGCTGTAACTGGCTCTACCTGGGACCACCCTTAAAGATCACCCTAAACTTCAGCGGAGACAAAATGCCTGGGTACTAACAGGACTATCTCAATGCTACCATAGAACTACAGTAGCTGCATTCAGTTTGTTTCCAGGTGCAACTCAAGGTGCTGACAACAACTCCTCCATGGCTTGGGGCATAGGTATCTGTGAGATCATTTATTCCAAGTAGAATCTGCCCACATAAGATGTGCTGGCAGAGATTGCGTGCTGAGTGGCCCTATGCCCTGCAAGTTGCCATTGGAGGGGACTTGGAGGTAAGCATTCTCTGCCCTGCTTGTGGAATCAGTTACCAAATAAGATCCCCTCCAACGTCACCTTGCGAAGAATATGGCCACTCAGCAGCTTACAACAACTGTTATTAAAGATGGCTTTCCTGGTTGCTATTAACTTCTACCTCAGCAATACTTGGGAGAATCACAGTGTTATGATTACTATTAACTATTAGTTCCTATTAGCCAACTACTAACCAACCATTAGCTCCAAATTCAGGGAAGCTCTTTGGTCCTATGATGTTTAACATCCTTTATCATTTTTTTATGGACAAACCATACAATTTGGTATTTTGTTTTAAGGGACGAGGTACAGTTGCAAAATAATTTTTTAGGAAACTACCCTTTCATAGTGGCTTACAAGATACTTAGAGTATGCAGATCAATATTCTTAATGAGAATTGTGATTTTCCTACCAGAATAAAATGATCCTAATGTTCCCCTTTTTCCAGAAAGCCCTGGCAGATTTTCCCCAGTCAGGGTAAGGCTTGTCCTGAAGCATCATATCGGTGACCTGAAGCGAAGAGAGAGAGAGAGAGAGAGAGAGAAACTATGTAATTCAGTTTAGGTAGAAAAAAATCTGCATTATGCTTGAGGGTCATAGAGAAACATGAGAATTGTCCCAAACAGCAAGATAATTTTGCATGTGCAAAATATCCTCATGTATATCTCTGTATAGGAAAGTCATGTGCTTATTCTTGCTCTATGTGGTAATATATGCCATGCAGGGAAGCCCACAGACAAAAGACACAATGCCACACTTAGGTTTAGTGCCTACATATAACAGAATATGGCATCACATCTCTCCCCCCGGCCTCCGAGTCATTGGCTGTAACTCTAAATGAGGAAGGTAAAATTGCCTATTGGCATGTGTGAGAAAAGAATTCCACAAAGAAGATAAGCAGCTCCTAAAAGGAAGTTGAAACATATCATCACACAACATAGGGGTGCAATTTCTGAATTTCTGAATCACTTAAGAAAGGACTATAGGTTGTGTAAGCCATTTATATTTATTTATTTGTATGCTACGATTCACAGAGGCTCTGGGCGGCTAACAGTCAAGAGAAGCATATAATAAAAAGCAACTCCCTCAAAATTCATAAATAAGCCCAACCATAATATAAATAAATTGGCAACATCAAAGTAAACAGTAAATATACAAAGGTACGAATCTGCCAGATTTCTACCGTCCTCCTGCACTAGATGGAACAACCGGGCCTTAATTGCTCCCCTAAAACCCAGGAGGGAAGTAGCAGACTGGATCTATATGGGGAGGAAATTCCAAAGTATGAGCACAATAACTCAAAAGCTTGCTTCCAAGGTTCAGTCATACAACCATCTCTTATAGAAAGAACCCAGAAGTTGTCCCTATTCAAACTGATTGGACAGGGAAAGATAACCTGATCTGGAACCACATAGGGCTTTTGAGGAAACAACCAGCACCTTGAATCATACCTGGAAGCCACCTGGCAACCAATACAATCACCCAAGTATATATCCATCAGTGTCCAGCTACCTCAGTACCAGCTGTATTCTTCCAAGTGCAGCCCCATGCAGGAGGTGACTAAGTTACAACCAACTGTAAGCAGGGCCTCCTAACTGACAAATGGCCAAAATAGGAACACAAGATATAACTGTACGAAAGCCCTCCTGGCAGCAGCTGCCACATGCTGATCAAACAGGAGTTGTGAATTCAAGAGGACCCCTAAATTGTAAACCATCTCTGAGTGGGAGAATACAACCCAGTTCAAAGTTGGAATTGTTAGGGCCACAAAGACCAAAGCTGCTGTCTTTAGATTCACCCAAAGTCTGTTCTTCCCCACCCAGATTCTGATAGACTCCATGCACTGGCTCAGCACTTCTACACCACTGCTCGTTTGGCCTGTGGCCAAGATGTATATCTGGCTATTATCAGCATACTGATGATACTAGAACCTGTGGCAACAGATGACCTCCCCCAGCAATTTCATATATTGTAGATATTAAAAATAGTGGAGCAAAGAGAGACTCCTGAGGCACTTTACAAAGTAGAAGCAGATCTCTCCTCCCTTTACCCCTTACCAACAGGAACCACACTCTCAGGAAGAACAGCAACATAGCACCCACTACTCCAATGCTATAAAATCAATCAAAAAGTATACTACGGTTGATGTTATCCAAAGCCACCAGGAGATCAAGGATCAGGAGGCTCATATTAAACAAATTCCAGCCTCTCGAAAGATCTTCCTCAAGCACAATCTTTGGCTAAATATGTCACAGAATAAAGCAACTCCTAATCAACAGAGATACAGAAGAATAGAATCAGTGAGAGCAAAACTGAGTTTATTGAAAAAAATATGTTTCATTTTATTGCTTCCTTATCAATTTTTTAATAAATTATTATTTCCATAAACATGAAAATGAACTTACAGAGGATCTTCTTCAGTTTCCTATTCTGTGGTCCCTTTGAAGTATCCATCACTGAGCTCCTAATCCTTGCAACTGTATCACATTACAGGAAAGTTCTGGATATGTATATGTATATATGGAGAAATATTTTGCGACACCTTGTAGAATGTGCAAGTATTATAACATTGAATGATGGCAATTAATACAATGCAGCAGGTTCTAAGTCTCTTAATCTCCTACAACTGGTCAGGTATACAACATAATCATCAAGTATCTTCCATTACACAAAACAAGTCCCCTCCCCCTCAATAAGGTATCATTGGAAACTGAGAACTAATCCTAGCTGTAACATGTTGGGTGATTTTCTTTTAATGACTACATTGATGAAGAGTTTAATTTCACCTCCCTATGTGCTCAAACCTAATAAAAAAAAATGGTTCCCAGGGTTGATATATATCACAATTATGTGATATCTATATCTTTATTTAAAGCTATCTTCCTAAAAACCCAATGATGTAATTTAAAGCAGGGAATTATGCCCTACGCACTCAGACTCTCACTTACTCATGGCCCCAGATTTTCTGCAGATCACAGTATCAGCACTATGGACAGCACATTCTTGAAGGATTCTTTTTTTAATCTCATATTCTCTTTGCTCATAGCAAAAAGAGAACGCTGTGTCTCAAGGAGGAGATGCAGGAATTATAAACTAGGAGCTCCTGACTAATTAAACAACTGTACCCAAGAGACAAGCTTTACATTACTGAGTTTTGCATCTTGCTTATTCTTCTGCTTTAATTATTAGGATATAAATGAGAGAAATAGGTACTCCACAGATTCTTGGAATCGTCTGTCTTCTTACCAGTTCTGTGAAAGGAGGGGCATGTACTTGGTGTATATGATTGATTTCCTGGGACCAAAAGAGTCTAGAGAAGATGAGAAAGTCTTTGGATTATACCTTCAATTATAGCATCCAAAGCAGACAGTTTTGAGCATACTTGAGTCTTCAACAGAGCATACTTTTGTGGAGTCTGATTATGAGGCACTCTGGCAACAAATCTTAGTCAAAAGTCAAGGTATAAATATAATGAATGAATACAAAAGTTACTGATAATTGGATATTGTGGATTCTTTAACAATCCACCTGGAAGGAAAGGTTCCTGAATTAAAGAAGTTATACAGAAATTATCTGTATAAATTGTACTTTCAGAATATACAAAACAATCCTTCACAGCATTAATTATTCCTTCACTATAAACAAGATTTTTTTTCTTTTAGATGTCTGAATGCAGGTTTCAAGAACACTCCTTTGTTTCCCAATAGCTGCTACTGTTCTTATGCTGGTTGTTTCTATAGATATTAAAAATTCAGTTGAAGCTGGTCAGGCAGAGCAGAGAACTCCCTTTGCAAAATAAAGCTTAACATCGACATTCTGGTCAGGAAGTATGCTGCATGGCCTTTCCATGTAGCCACATCTCAGAAGATCTAACATAGGGTCACAACCCAAAGCTGCAGACTATATGCGGCCCCCGAGCCACTTGTTTATGGGCTCAGCATTCACCAATGCAAAGTTAAATATAAGATTCCTAAGCTACATCCTGGGTTTGTAACCAAAGGGTTTGTCCTGCCTCCTCCAATTATGTCATCACAACACTGCCATGTCCTTTGCGTGCATCACTTCCCAATGAAATAAAACAAAACAAAACCAAGGGTAGTGCAAATGAAAAAATAGTTTCTGCTCCTATCTGATGCTTTCCGAATTTTGCAGGCTTTGTGGAAGCAGAGATCAACTAATTAAACTCAACAGTGCAAAGTATATGTACTTTTGAGTATTTTGTAACTCAGGGATAAAGCATTTCTTTATGTTTCAGTCTTTCACCTTGCTAAGTGATGCATCTCTGAAATTCAGAAAAGTGATAGCAAGACAGTCAAGAAAGGCCAAAAGTCTTATAAGACAGCTTCTTTGATTCTATATTCATATAAATCTTCAGAGAGCTGGGAAAAGCCACCATACATACACACCCAAGATTAGTGCCATGTTTCAATCATCCAAGATTTATTGTCTAATCTGCATGAGTTGCCCATCTCCATTAACGTAGTCTTAACTCTTTTTGTAATTAAGTTCACTCAGTAAGAATATGGCAGAGTTATTCCCACTGTGAATCTTACTATTTTATTATTGTTTTTTAAAATTAAATTACAAAGTATAAATTGTGCAAGATTCAGCCTATGTTGAATTAGGATTTAAGCTGTCTAAATGGAAATGCACCCACATAATACAATATTATCTATACTACTTAAATGCTTGTGTCTGTAACCTTCAACTGGGCAAAATGGTGTGTCATAGAGCAACAATTTTTGAACCAAGGTACCTCAAATGGGCTAATTTACAGAATGCATCCAAAATCAAGGACCCATGACGCCCATGAGATTGAAATTTGGGGAATCTGTGGCTGTGCTGCCACGGTCAGCCCAGGTCATGTGATCATCATGTGGGTATCCCCAAACTCTTTCCCACCTCCCTCTGTCCCCTGCACCCAATTGGCTGGCAGCCAGGCCCAATGGGCAAGTGATGATTGGCTGCTTTGGAAACGAGACAGAAATTTGAAATCCCTTAACGATGGTGGGCATTGAGGGATGAGGGAACAACTTGGATGCCTGCTGATGAGATAGGGCTGGCTGAGGGGTGCTGGTGGTCAATGGGTGGAGGAGGAAGCAGATTCACTGGGGCTCTCCTGAGGGTTGTGAGGGGAGGGCAAAAGGCAAAAGGCATAAGCCTATATTATAGGTAGGTAGGTAGGTAGGAAGGAAGGAAAGAATCCCCGACCTTTTCCCCACCTCCCTCTGGCCTCTGCACCCAATTGGCTGGTGGCAAGACCCAATGGGCAAGCGGCGATTGGTGGTTTGGAACCAAGTCTGAAATTTTAAATCTCTTAATGGTGGTCAGTGTTGAAGGAAGGACAAGGGAGCAACTTGGATACCTGCTGGTGAGGTAGGGCCAGCTGGAGGGTGCTGGCAGTCAACAGGTGAGCCCTCTTCCTCCCTTGAGGAAAGACCCCTTGGGGACATGCCAGAATGGGGAGTGGGGGTGCAGTTTTCCTCGTGGTCCATGGCTCCCTTTGTTCCACCTCCCCTCAGCAAAGTGGCAGGCAGTTCCATGGGTCAGTCAAGGAGGAGGAGGAGGCTTCACCGGGGCTTTCCTGAGGGTTGTGAGCGGAGGGCAAACAGCACAAGCTTATATTATATGTGGAAAGGGAGGGAGGGAGAGAGATTTCTGACGTACCCTGCCAGCTTCCCACAAGGAAAGTCAATGGGGAAGCCAGCAGCAAGTCGCAAGTTGCTCACACTTCCACTGCTTTTTTGCCCTTGGTCATTCTGTTTCTTTGTTTAGGTAAGGAAATACCTCTGAAATGATGACCCAATGGGTCATGGGTTGTCTAGTCCAGAATGAGGTCTCCCCTGAGATCTGTACTACTCTCACCCTGACAACATTCTGAAAACCTGGTTATTTACCCAGATCTTGGGGTTGGGTGGATGGGATTCCCCTGTTGGCAATGTTTTATGTTTGCTTGTTGGGTGGATTGCTGTCCCATTTTTTGTACTTATTTTTTCTTTAAGTACACTTTTTGTACTTATTCTGGCTATTTTTTGTATTTTGTTGTTTTTATGTTACTCTGTTGTTGTGAGCCATCCAGAGATTGTTGGAGTCAGGTGCCATCCAAAGTGAATAAATAAATAAGATACTAATTATATGCTTCAAAATTATTACTATATTACATGCTACAAAAGTATTAATATATTCATACTATAGAAGTTATATAGGGGTGTTTATAAATGGTAGACTATAACATTTATTTGCAGGTCTGAGCTGTCTTTATTGCACAAACTTTCATTTTATTATTTTGAACTTTAAGTAAATTCTGTACTATGACCCAGAAAACCTGACCATATACTATTAATTAACTGTGAACTAGTTCATTCTTAACGTAAGGTTTTCAAACATCCCAAGGATGACACTAATCAAGTAAGCTTGGCTGATATTGATTTTTCTTCTTCCCTCTTTAATAACCATAACTTGGAGGGAGGTTAATAGATGGGCCATTTAAATATGAATCTTAAAAATTAAAAGCAGTGTTTTATTTTTCCCAAACCAGTTTATAAGAGAATGGGGTGTGGATTTATTCTTTTTTTTAATTCTCATGGGCATTAAAGGTGGGAAGAATAACGCATGCGTATGGATAACAGCCAAGGGGACGCAGTGGCGCAGCGGCTTAATGATGCTGAAAGTTGCTGGCCAGAAATGGTCGACACTTCAGCGGTTTGAGCCCAGCTCCATGCAGCAGAGTGAACTCTTGCTTCCTTCCCAGCTCCTGCCAACCCAGCAGCTCGAAAACGTACGTGAGTAGATAAATGGGTACTCTCACCCTGGTGGGAGGAAAAATGCTGGTGGCGCTTGCATAGGAGACGGGACCAAGTTGCCGGTAATGCGGAAGCTGCGCATGCCCGAAAAAGGCACGAAGCAATGGAAACCCCACCTCCTGCGCTCGCCAGCTGGGCTCTGCTCTAGGAAGGAGGCAATGGCAAACCACTTTCAAAACACCTTGCCTTGAAAACTGCAGGGACTCGTCCAGGCAGTTGCCGCAGAATCGGAAACGATTGAGTGCGGATTAAAAAAAAAAAGATAACAGCATGAAAGATTCTCAGTCCTCACTTCCTTGGAATGCAGTAATGAGTGCTGAATAAGGATTTCTTTTGATATTCTGATAATATTTTCATAATATAGCAGATATTTCATTTCCTGAATTAAGTAATTCAGCGACATAAACCTGTTATTTTGAGTTTATAAAATCAGTCATGGTTAGTGTCCGAGCTTTTTTTTTTTAATCTCTCCAGCCTTCCTTCTTGCATGTCAGAACTATTCAGATTACAAAATTAAAGCACAGATTGCTTCATTGATGATATTTGTAAGTCACTGTGGGAACCTTATAGAATAAAGATTGGAGTTTAATGTTTTAAATAATAATACATAATAAAAATAAAGATTGATAGCTAACCATGCATCTGAAAACTGTCTGGAATATACTGATATTTGAATTTTGTATAAACAGTAACAGAGGAACTAATGCATATTCTGTTCTATTCTACTAAAATAGGGC
This sequence comes from Python bivittatus, assembly GCF_059951505.1. Classification (NCBI taxonomy): domain Eukaryota; kingdom Metazoa; phylum Chordata; class Lepidosauria; order Squamata; family Pythonidae; genus Python; species Python bivittatus. The sequence continues at coordinate 15,928,429 of NW_028277058.1, read as the reverse complement.
CACTACTCAAAAGGTCCCATCACAACTCAATAGATCTTATTGGCAAACACATGAACAGGGCTCCATAGCTAATCTTAGGGCTTGGATAGATTCATAAATATGCAAGTTGTCTTCAAATAATTTGTTCCTAAACGATTTCAAGCATAAAATGTGTCCACCAACATTTTGAATTGAACTTAGAAAAGCTCTAGTAACTAGCACAGCTGATTAAGTATGTTTTGCCACCTTGAGTTGACCAAATATATATATGCACATACATACATACATACATACATACATACATACATACATAGAGAAACATACATATATACACACACACAAAAGGTGGGATAAAAATATAACAATAACAACAACACAGAATCTCTGTGTTCCATATTCTTATCAGCTCAGCAAATTACTAGGTGGATAGTAATGGTTAGATCAGTGTATCCATTGGCTAATGCAACTCCCTCTTTGCCAAAGGGTAATCTGGGTTCATAGAGTCATTCTCCTAAACCGGATTTTTTTTAGTGGTGAGTATCAGTGTTCTCTACAAATATCATTTTGTCAGGACAAAGAGCAACTTTCTCTAAAACATATTCTGTTCTTCCTCTTCCTCTATCTCATTCTGCAGCAATCCTTCTGCAGTGTTAATCTATGGTTACATTAGGTCCCCAAATTTCTTAAACCAGCCCTAGCCAAAGCTTCTGAACTGCTTGAAAAGACATCTGAAATACAGGAAGGAGAGAAGAATCTGTCAAGTTTAGTTTTTCGCAGAGTCACACATTTTGATAGGCCACTTTCAAACTTTAGGTTTTTAAAAACATTTGCACAGGAAATTATTTGCATTTTGGTACGTGCTTCTTCAAGCACAAGCATTTTTGTTACAAATTTTCTGTTGAGAGAGAGAGAGAGATGGATGGATGGATGGACAGACAGACAGATTTGTAGTCTTTTCCTGAATATATGTTTTTGGGTAAACAGGATTACAAAACTGAAGACTGAATTTCAAAAGACAGGTAAATTTCAATTCCTGTATCAGTTTGAAAAGGCCAACTTAAATTCATATTCTCATGCACACTAAATGAATAATTCATCTATAATCTAATGTAAAGTGTCATAAGCTGTTCCAGCTAATGCTAATGCTTTAGAACAAAATTTCAGTTTATCTTGATTCCTCCTAAAACTCCCCCTAGTTATCTATTTAGAGTTTTTTCAGTCTGCCATGACCATCTGGATGTACCCTGTCAGAAAAGAGGAGAACTATTTCAGAGCAATGCTGTCTGAGTCCCAATTTGTAAGTAACTCATAAATATGCTACAGAGCCAACATTTCCCTGATGTACGTCACCCACTATGGTAATTACAGTACAACCAAGGGAATTCTACCTTCCCCCTTTCATTATTCTAAAGATGGGGTAGTAAATCCAGTTCTGGCAGCTTTTTATATCCAGAAAGGAATCACTGCCAACTTCTGGGGGAGGTATGGTGAACTGAAGTTGTCTCCGCAAAAGTGGAGCCGACGACTGCAGCAAAGACCGAAGAAGTTGTGACTAGACGGATTCTTTGGAACCTCTCCGAACCTCTCCACCCACATGCACTCCAGACAGCTTCTCCTTGTGAGGACACTGCAAGACAGTCATCTTCCACAGGTCTGAGCACAGGGAATCAAAGGGATTAGCCATCTTTCTCACAAATGCGGTAGAGCCTTTTAAAGGACACTAAATTTGCAAGCCTCGCAAATATGCAAGCCTCACAATCACTTTCAGAAATTGCCTATTAACCATTTTAAAGCTATTAGAGAACTTCAGAACAAGTCTGAAAAGTCACTGGGTGAGTTTAGTTTCAACTCTGAACAAAAGAAAAAAAATCACAAGCTTAAGGACTTAAAGAATTTGAAATAAACAGCAACAAGCTAAATAAGATTTTGATCTAAGAAAGTTACAAATGGATTAAGGGTTCAGTTAAATTTGGAATATTGACTTTTACTATAAGATTTTCGAATTAACTATAAAAAATACATAGCTTCTCATGGGAACCAGAATTATTTTGGCTACCTTGGCTCATAACAAAGATAAGCAACTTTAAGATTTTAGAAACTGGATACTAGAGAAGACTAAAGATTCTAAGTAGAAGGAAAAAATACAAGCCTGGTTTTGATGTTGGTTAACTGGGACTTACAAAATGACACAAAACATCATAACATTGGAAATATTAAAGGAGATCTTTGAAGAATGGAGCCACAAATTAGTACCTACAATATCAACAGTATCAGTAATGATGTCTGATTCTATGGCTAGACTATGTCCAAAAGATGTTAATGAGGGAATGATAGATGTGGAAGAAATTTTGACTGACAAAGTACCGAAAATGGAACTACAAATGACAGGCCAAGAGAACTATTTGGAAGAGGATGCTTTATTGAATATACAAAAGAATCTGGCTGAAGTTTTAAAAATTAAAGGGAAATACAAATGACAAATCAAGAAAATGACCTGGAAAATGTTTTCTTATTGGATCTACAAAAGAGGCTTGTTAAACCCTTGAAGAAATCTGTGGTGGGATAAAGATGAATTGAAGAGAAATCAAATCCTATGACAATATTTGAATGAACTAAAGATTAAGACTGTTAGAAGTAAAAGGAAGGAATATAAAGTTGGTTTATTTAAACAAGGTTAAGATAAGACATGTTTTTGCAAAGTTCTGGCAACCCTTTATGGACTTTTTGCTGACACTAGGATTGAAAAGTTGATGTTTTATGGATTTGCTTATTGATAAGGGATGGGATGTGGGATGAAGAAATATCTGTTTCTAACCTTACAGGGGGTGAAGAGTTACTAAATTTGTCTATATTTGTTGTAATGAAGGTTGGAAGTCACTTCTTTATATATTTCTTTTCTTTTTCTTTATAAATTCTTTCTTTTTTCCTTGCCCTTTTTTTCCTTACTATTCTTTTTTCTTTCTATAGGTTTAGTTTGTAGTACTTTTTACTATTATAATAAAAAACCTTAATAAAAAATTATATACAGAAAGGACATAACTTCCAAACTTAGTACTGATTTAACAGCAGCAATGTCATTGCTTTTCTTTCTGGTTAATTGATCCAGAATATATATAAAATCATTTGACTCTTCATGATCACAAGTTATAAATGCTGATCTATAGCTACATATGTATCTTCAGATGGTTTCCTGTGGGTATATTAACCTGCAACATATTTTTCTCCCAGTGGAAATTGTCTATGATAGCATTATCACAATGCTGTATTTAAGGGTTGAGTTATTCACTGGAAATTTGGCTTTCCCATTATTTGTGTAGCTGTTACCTTATCTTATCCAAGTTTCATGATGCTTTTTGAGGTAAAATTGGATTTAACAGTGGATGAAACTTCTTGTGTGAAACTGTCTCAATATACCTGCCTATCAATCTGAGTTCTATGAATGCAGGCATACCAGATGGATTAGCACGAAATATTTTCTCCATCCAATGTAATTAGAATCATTATCCAATATTATGAGTGCCTCTGTATGGAAGATTTGAAGTGGAGAATAATACATAGTATCTATTTCTTGCTGTCCTACTAAAAAAAGTGACAGAAGAGCCCTGTTGGAATAGACCAGAGCCTGCCTAGCATTCTGTTTCTCACTTTAATCAATTACATGCTTATGGGACTCTTACAAGGAGTTATTAGGGCAATGCTTCTCTCCCGCTGTTTCCTAATGACTGGCATTCAGTGACATGTTGTCTCCATTCCTATAGCCTTTGATAACCTTATATACATATACATATACAGTGGTACCTCTAGTTACGAACTTAATCTGTTCCGTGACTCTGGTTGCAACTCGAGTTGGTTGCAACTCGAAGTAAAATTTCCCATAAGGTTCAATGTAAATACGGTTAATCCGTTCCACCCTCTGAATTTGGTCGCACCACGAGGCAAATTTCCCCATAAGGTTCAATGTAAATACGGCTAATCCGCCCTCCGAATTTGGTCGCACCCCGAGGTAAATTTCCCCCATAAGGTTCAATGTAAATACGGCTAAACAGTTCTGAAACATATGCATTTTATTTTTAAACCTCAAAAACCTTCTAAACGCCACAAAACACACCACAAGCCTCACCGAACGTCTCCTTGCTACCGTGATCTCGCCCACAGGAAGCCGCGACCGCGTGGCAGCAGGGAAAATGGCTGCGGATCTGGTTCGTAACTTGAGGCGGAGTTCGCAAGTAGAGGTAAATTTTTGGGGCCGGAGCTGGTCGTATCTTGAAAAATTCGTAAGGAGGGGCGTTCGTAACTCGAGGTACCACTGTACATTATATGTGTGTGTGTATGTGTATATATATATATATATATACACACACACACACACACACACACACACACACATATATATATATATATATATATATATATACACATATACATATACATATACATATACATTATATACCTATACAGTGTATATATTATCCTTGTGAACTATATGATAACTTCCTTCATGGAACACAGGACTAATTAGTATTATACAATAAAGTAGTACTTGGAACAGACTGGGAAGAGATGAGACATTTATATCCAAAGGCAAACTCTCTGTGATGGATCTTATAGAACTGCAAGAAAAGAAGTATTAAGAAATTGCTAACTGGATCCCTGCAAAGCAATACTAAATATCTTAAAAGAATAATTGAAAATACTTAATACTGTAACAATTAACTATTTGGAGAGTTAAATTAAATGCTATTATATGAAAGAGAATATACATAAGAATTTTGGGAAGTCACATCACTGGAAGGACAGACCCCAGGGCTTGTGAAACCCTAAAACCGTTCAAGCAAAAATGGCAATAGTCAAAAGAACAGAATAGAATGTCAGTACTAGAACTTCTTTTATAAGAAATATTTTTAAAAATTAATGATTTTTAACCAAGATGATGCACGATGAATAATTTTTAACCAAAGTGATTTTTTCTTAGGGTTGTGGATGAAAGAATTATAAAAAGAGGATTTCTTATATTCTAAGGTTTTAATAAAATTAAAATAGTTTTTTCCCCCCAGAAGACTAGCTGCCTATGCAGGAAATAGTCATCATTGTGCAAAAGTGATAGTACCGAAATAGCTTGAAATGCTGATCACTCATGTCCATTTTCCTTTCTTCTTATGTGAATACAATGATTTGATCTTAGAAACCTTCGTATATTTGTGATTAGCTGAGACAAGTATATACAATATGGTAATCACCTGATAATACTTGTTTTGTTTCTGTAATGAATCTGTATTTTAAGCAAGAGAAAAGTCAAGTTTAGGCTGAGAATTACTTTTGATTTTTAATTCAAGAGTTCAACCTGTTTCTCAGGGAGGTTAATGGCTTCATTTATAAAGTCTAAATGTGTTTAGCTACCTTCTGGGCCTATAAAAGACAAAAACAATTTTGATTCCTGGTGAGTACTCAGATACATTTGTGCAGTTTTCTTGCTATCAATACGGAAGTGGTTTGCCACTGCCTTCTCTCAGGATTTTTTTTTTTTCACTTTGACAGAATACCAGGATATCTCTGGTACTCTGTGACTGTGCACCAGCAAAGTACTAAGCAGTCCTAACTTGCTTAACTTCCATGCACACATAATGAAAGGCTTATAGATCTATTTTTAAAAAGTGTTGAATTCTCCAGGATAAACTGGTTCTAAGCTGGAACTTTTATAAGCCTGAAATAAAACTACTCCTACTCCTATTCCTATTTCTATAACTACACTGAAGGCATTTCATTTCTGGATCATCAAAGCAATAATATTTGAAATAATATAATCAATATGGCCTGTGATTATATGAAATTAAAATGATATGAAAATGATATGGTTGTGCAGTAAAGTCCATGTTAATCTACATCAGCAAACAAAACCATGACTTTGCACTGAAGGTACAACCTTCAAATATTTCACGTTTTAGGATGATCCTTTAGCAAGACTGACTGATTTAATCACAGACTGCAAATCAGTAGGAAATGGGGGGTTGTGTCCTAGTTCCAGGAATATACTGAATTAATAAGCATTTGCAAGAAATGAGTTTATTGCTGGTTAAATTTTATTCAATTTTCAAAGTCTTATCTCCAAGGCACTTTCTGGAAATTACCTATTATACATGCTAGAAGGATACAATCTGGGACTGAATGATCAATTATTTCAACTGTGTACTTTCAAAGAATGGCTTTCAAGGAGGAGATATTATCTGGAACCAGAGAAAGATAGGAAGCTCCTCTCTATCTTATCAAGTACCAATCTTTTTATCTCATAGCTCAAGCATTTATTTTAAATCCTATCATCACATCAATGTCAGATCACTTGTAGCTAAATTGGCTTAAGCGGAGACAGTCATTAAAGAGATGCATCCAATAAAGAAAAAACCCAATTACCTTTTGCATTAAGTGAATAAAATGTTCTTGTGCTCATCAAGGACACTAATACATCAAAGAAGGTACTTGACTTTGTCACAATATACCTAATGCAGTCATATTTGGCTATATATATACAGTTACATATTTGGCTATATATATATGTACAGTTTTTCTACATCAGTGGAAGCCAAAACAAATTGCTAGCGCATATATATATATATATATATATATATATATATATGCTAGCAATTTGTTTTGGCTTCCACTGATGTAGAAAAACTGTACTTGTTGAACCAGTAATTGAACTTAACAGCTTTACATGCCTATCTAAAGTAGCATTTTTATACGACTTTTAGAATCTATTTGTGGGAAGAGTAACAGAAGAACATACACACAAATTTTTCAGTGTGTAGCAATAATCTCTAATGCAAAGGCCTTTGAGTTAGGTTTTCTAATGTACTTCAGCTCTTGGCTATTTTCCTCCCAATTTTCATCATTATCAATTTTTTTTTCTTTTTCTGTACTTGAAGAATAATTGTGTACAAGCCCATTGATCTAGAGACATCATTAATTTTATTTGCAGAATTTGTTCGTGGAAGAAAATCAAAGAAATTTCACTATCCAACAATTCAGTTTCTTCATGAATTTGAATTCAAGAATGAATACACACACTCACACACACTTCTGTGGAAACAGTTTGCACTTCTTCGCTCCAGAGGAATTTGTTTAACAATTTATGTAACACAACAACATCCTCCCAAAGTAACAGTCAATATCTTAAACCATATAATGCTGTAACAATTTAAAACAATAATTAAATAGTCAAATTACAATCTAAAAGTATAATAAAACATGGCAACTCAATGAAAACAAGATTAGACAATAGAGTAAAACCTTTCTTTGTCCTGCATAAAGGTATAAAAATACATTTTTAGATTAATTTTTTAAAAATCCCACAGAAGAGATAGAACTATTTGGCAGAGGGGTGGAATTCCATAATTCTGGGGCTACTGCTGAAAAAGCTATAGGCCTAGTACATTCAAGGCAAGCTTCTTTTCTGCAATAGGCCTTTGTCTAAAGGACACATTTCTCTGGCTACTAACTATGGAGAAAATTATTCTATTTGGTTTGCATGGCCCAAGCTATTTGTATAGTAACAAACACTTCGAGTTTGATTCAGAAATCTATGAGTAGCCATCTCAAATTAGTTAGTGTAGCTATAATGTGCTCCCACTGAGACATATCCAGCAGACCTCTAGCCACATCATTTTGGACTTGTAATTTATACATTTCTTTCAAGTTCATCCCCAATTAGAGGGCATAGCAATAAGTCACCAGCGCATGAATCACATTAGCCAGATCAAGCCTCTCTAGAAAGGAACATAAATGCAACAATTCCCTCAACAGATCTCTTCTTGCCCATACCAGCCAAGAGGCAGCTATGTTAAATGGACATCTGATAGCCAAATTTGCACAAGATACTTTCCACATCCTCATGGAACACCAGCTGAAATTTCTAGTATCATTGTTAAAAGCATTGTCTACATAACAACAGAGAGGAGAAGAAAGAAAACAGCTAAATTACCTCCTTGTATCCTTTGGCTGGTGACTATATCAGATCAAGGAATAAGCTCAATCAACCCGAACCTCTTCTACTACAATGGTTAGTAGAATGAATCATAGGGACAAGTGAAATTTAGTAGTCAATGCTCTTCTTGCATAAAATAATATGCAGAACACCTGGCGGGATTGCACTTACTTTTTAAAAATGTACTTTTTCAGCTTGCTTGGTCTGTTTGTAGAGAGCATGTTGTGTGTCATATAGCTATTGCAGGAAACATCAAAGAAGAGAAGTCCAGCACTATTGCCTGGTTTGACAAAGTTTTTGAAAAGTGTGAGACCCCCAAACTGCCCTGCCAAAGTGGACAATAGAATGAACCAATTTTGTGAGGTTTTACATAATTTAAATCTAGTTGTGGGAAATGGGAGAGGCAGAATAACATAAACATTAACATTAACACCAGTGATGGGCAAAGTATAAATGGAATGAAATATTGGATGAATGCTAATTCAGATATGCCCCAATTTCATATTTCAGAATCCCAACAGTCTATGTCCATCTCCCAAATGTCCATCTATTTTCCAAAATAGTCTGTTATGTTAGACTTAACTGACACTGAGTAGGAAATTGCAAAACAGTTAATGTAATCTGATGAGCAGAAGGTGCATTTGCCACTGCTGGTAATCATATTTACAAGTATGGTATAATCGAGAGGAAAAGCGGGGGGGGGGAGAAGCAATTGTTTTGTCACTGCACTAACTGTATTTGCATCTAAGAGTTGAATGCAAAAGGCATGTGCTGTTTATATACAACATGTTCTATTAGAAGAAACAAGGTGCCTCACAATTACAAGGCACACATTGATTTATTTTCATTGTTCATGAAAGTCACAAAGGACAGTCAGATTTGTGCTCATTTGAAAACTGAAATTAGCATATCTTATATTTCCTTGAAGGACTAAAATATCCATTTTGCAAAGTGCAAATATAATTGCATTTTTATCTGTAAAGGTAATTTAAATACTTTAGTAACACATTGTTCTTCCTCATTAGAAGCTTAAAGGTTAGTCAGTTGTCAAAATTTTTGGGAGGCTTATGAAATCAACTTTCTAGTAAATGGTTTTTACAATATGTTGTTTTATTTATTCTTGAAACATCTATCCTTGTATGCATTAAGGAAATTCCAGATTTAACCAAATAGATATATTCATTATGTCATGAAGACATGTTCATGGAAAATGACCAGATTCCATTAGAAAAGATGAATCCCTGAACTGGATTTGGAAGGATTTGGGGAAATAGGCATTCTGTTATAATACAGCAAACTGGGAGTCAGGTAGTAAAAGTCTATAATCCCAAATATGGCTAACTTTAATCACCCAATTGTCATTCTATACTGAGCTCACACGTTATTTTACTTAGTATTTCACAGAATGAAAATCAACTTCTCTAAATTCATGAAACTGGATGTAGGAGAAAGCTGGATTCAAGCACCTTTTCTGTTGAGAATAATCACTGCTACAAAATTATTGGCTATGATGTTAGTTTTTTTGTTGCTTGCTTCTGAGAATCCATTTCCTAGCTGTTCATTAAAATGTACTTATACATATTCATAGTTCAGCTAGTGGTGAATACACATCACATTAAGCCTCTCTGTATGTGTGTCTTTAAAAAAATCAAACTCCTAAAAGTGGAGAATCACAGAATCAAACAAAAAGAATTTTTCACAAAAGGTGTCATATGATCAGATTTTTATTAAATTTACTGCCTGAAGTATATTATACATACTGTACGTACATAAATGGCCATCCCACTATTTTCTTTTGGAGTAAGAAATGCAAAGTGCAAGAAGGAAGTAAGAAATAGTTAAACTAAGGAAATTAAGGCATAAGGTAAGAAAACTCCACCCGGTTTAAGATGTTCCAGAAATCATGGGAACTGAGGGACCCTGAAAGAAGTTTCTGGTCAATGGCAATGTGCACAGTATGACTAAAATCTTGGACAGTTTCCAAAGAAGAATGCTTTCAGGTTAAATGACAAGCTGTCCTGAAACATAATGGGCTTGGCTGATTTAAAGTCAACACTGAGATTGCTTTATCGATACACTACTTCCATCTGGATGATGAATCAGAATTATCATAGAAAGAGTAACTCAACCTCAATGGGTGAAAAAGTAAAGATAAATACTCTTGTTGACCTCCATGAGTTTTCTTGGAACTCATGGAAGCGGTTTGCCATTTCCTTCCTCTGGGAAGGATGGATGGATGGTTGGATAGTTGGACTGATGACTTTGCAGTCTAGCCCACAATCCTGGCATTCCCTGATTGTATTCATCCAAGTAATAATCAGGGCCAACCATGTTTAAGTTTTTTTTTTTCCCCTCAAAAACAAGCAAGGTTAGCTAGCTGCCGCCACCTATTGTGTTGATGGGTGAAAAGTTTCTAAATAAATTATATACCTTAACATTAATCTTTCTAAAATAAATATGAGAGTACATTAACTTTCATTAATTTATTGATATTTTTTCCAAAACATTCTGTTGATTCTTGTAGGAGGTAGATGGATCTTCAGTTTTATTCATCTTGATTTTTAAAATGTAATATTAGAAACATTATGGTTTAAAGTATCTCTAATGTGTCCATTCATGCTGGAAACCATGCATTTTCACTATAAAATGATTCCTCGACTTCAAGATTCATTTTTTTAATAATCTAAAAGCCCAATCCTTAACAACATAAAGAAGTTCAAAACTATCTGCTTAACTCCCTAATTTCAGCAGAACAAAGAAGCTGTAGTGCCAGTTTGAAATCTTAAAAGCACCAACAATATATAAAATAGGGGGGGAAACTTTTAGAGCACTTTACTTGCTATTAGCTGTTATCAAAAAGTTGTTTTCTTGTCACTGTAGAATAATAACACAATATTAAATGTGGAGTGGTAGTTACCAAGAGTAACTCTTTGTTATTAGTAATATTCATCAACAGATTTCATGTTATTATCTGTACCTACAATTTTTTTAAAAAAGATCCAAACCAAGAAACTTACACCTAATGAAAACCTTTTGAAGATACTACTGCAAAAATAGATTAAATGCTCTCTCTCTTTCACAGCTGATAAAAAGCCCTAAGATTTCTTCACACAGTTTTGTCAAATTTACAGGAAGAGTATTGAAACTGTATTTTTAGCTATGGAATATGCTGAAGCTCAGAAGCTTCTATTTTGTCTTAATACTGATAAATGAACAGCACTGAAATATCAGGTACAGTATCAGAACATCTCTTACTGTGCTTTAAAGCCTCTGCTCCACATGACTATTTCCTTTCTACCATTAACTGCAAAAAATAAAAATAAAATATGTGGGTTTATATATGGAATACCTCTGTGGTCATACTATAATTGCCTCAAAATATTACTTTTATAAATGAATCATAAAAAATATTGTGAAATGCATGACCTAAAACAGAGGTAAGCATTCCAAATGTTGTTGAACTACAATACCAAACATCTCTAGGAAGCACAATTGGATCTAGGCCACAATGTAATGTGAAACTTGCTGGATTATAGTGACTCTTCATCAAGTCTAGAATACTGTTTCATGCTGTGGTCATTTTGGGAAGCTCACAGGCAGAACATCAAAGTAATCACTCTCCCTTCTTAATTATCTTCAGGAACTTGCCTATAATCACAAATACATGTTGTGATCATGAATGTTCCTTTTGATATCACAACTAACAGCCAATAGCATCCAAACAGCTTTCTGTTAATATTCTCTCAAAAAATTCATTCTCAGATCTGCCCTTTATTGGCTCTGCCAAGTTCCACATAGCGCTAAGTGAGCCTTGCTCAAGCATGCATCTACAGATATTGTTGGATTATAGTTCCTACAACTTCATTGGTCACAATAAATGTGAGTAATGTCCAATAAAATGTTGGGATGAACACATGGGAAAAAACTACAGGTAGTCCTTGCTTCATGACCATTCATTTAGCAACCATTGGAAGTTACAATGGTGGTGAAAAAAGCTACTTATGACCAGTCCTCACACTTATGAGCATCGTAGCGCCACCCCCTCCCCAGTTATATGATTGTGATCTGGGCACTTGGCAACCAGCTTGCACTTATGATGGTTGCACCATCCTGGGGTAAAGTGATCTCCATTTGCGACATTCCCAGCCAGTTTCCAGCAAGCAAAATCAATGGGGAACTGCGTGATTCACTTAACAACCATGGTGATTTGCCACCACAAAAATGTCATAAAATCAGATGCAGTCATGTGATGCCTCGCTTAACCACCACCCCACTTAATGATGAATTTTCTGGTCCCTATTGTGGTTATTAAGTGAGGACTCCTTGTATGCTAAATCACCAAACACTGATCAGAGGATGAGCCTGAATAAATCCAATCAAGACTTCCTGTTATTTTTTTTTCTTGAATGTAAATGAGAAGACAATTCAGCAGTTCTTATGAACGAATAGCTAGGTATGAATTGGAAGCAATTCTAGGCAGTTAACAATAGATCTTTTTTTCCCCACCTGCATTAAAAAATAATATATCTTAAAATTCTTGTTCTCCTTAGCATATTTTATTCCATTAGGACTGTAATATGCCAGATGCCAGAAAATTACTTAACCTACCTCCCCTATACTTAATTGACTGATTATGTGCCATCAATTCAGTATAGCCTCTTAGTGACCACATAGATAAGATTTTCTCCAGGACAATTTGTCTCCAGCAAGGTCCTTCAGATCTTACAATGGTAGTCCCTAATTGAGTCCATCCACTTTGCTGCTGGTCATCCTCTTCTCTTTCCTTCCATCTTTCCCAGCATTAAAGACTTCTCTAGAGAGCTACATCTTTCCACAATGTGTCTAAAATATGATAATTTGAGCCTGGTCATTTGTGCCTCAAGTGAAAACTCTGGGTTTATTTGTTCGATGATCCATTTGTTTGTTGTCTTGGATATCTATGGTATTCTCAGTCTTTTCCAACACCAATGTTCAAAAGTGTCAGTACGCTCTATCTTGCTTCTTCAAAGTCCAACTGTCATCTCCCCAGAATATCACAGGGAAAACCGCTGTCTACATGATTCTGATCTTTGTAGGTATAGACATATCATGGCATCTGAATATCTTCTCCAAAGCCTTCATTGCTACTGAACCAAATGTATTTCTTGACTGATGACAGTACTGTTGACAGTTGATCCTAAAAGCAAAAGCTATCCATCACTTCAATATCTTCACTGTCTGGTTGGTTCACTAAGGCGTCACTAAGGTTGTTGTAATTAGTGCGGCCTTTTCACATTCCTCCTTAATAGCTTATTTGATTTCATTCCACAACACTAGCAACTAGAAATCCTGAAGGCTTTCTTCTGGTTTCCTTTCAATGAGGTTCAGAACTTTAAAGCAATTCCTCATGTTCTCCTTGAAAACGGTGGGTATATGGTCAAGATTGTGTTGGGGAAACTTAAGGTTAATAAACAAAAGACAAATATGCTAACAAAAAATATGAAGATACAAGACCAACTAGAATTGATGAATACAACAGGTTTTAAGATTGAAAAAAGGTAAAATATTTGGATGTTAATCTGACAAATATGAATTGTATGTTGTTCCAGAATAATTATGTTAAGACATGGAATGAAATTAAGAAAGATGTCAAGATGGGAGAAATTACAACTATCATTGTTGGGAAGAATTTCTGTGATAAAAATGAATGTCTTACCTAGGATGCTATTTCTGTTTCAGACAATACCGAGTGTGACTACTGACTTACCATTTAAACAATGGGAGAACGACATAACTAAATTTATTTAGCAAGGTAAAAAACCATGAGTTAAATGTAAGGTGTTGCAAGATGCTAAAGAAAGAGGAGGTTTAGCCTTGCCTGATTTCAAATTGTACTTTGCTGCTTGCTGTTTGGTTTGGTTGAGAATGGGTGTTGCTGAGAAATAATACATTATTAAATCTGGAAGGACATGAATTGAGATTTGGGTGGCACAGCTATTTATGGTATGATAAAGTTAAGGTTAATGTGGATTTTATGAATCATTTTATTAGTTGTGCCATTTTGAGAATTTGGAATAGATATAAACCTAGACTGTGTCCGAGAATACCCCTATGGTTATCCCCACAAGAAGCATTTTATAGGAAAGTAATGGTAACTAAGCAGAAATGGTTAACTTATGGCAATATCCTTGATATTCAAGGAGAAATTAAAATAAAATCAAGAGGATTTGATATCTCAAGGACATTCATGCCACTGGTTTTATGTAGAACTTGGAGAAAGATTTAAAGTTGATAAAAATATATATGGTTTTGAACAAAACAAAGCTGTTTTTGAAACTGAATTGTGTACCAATGATGAAAACCTTATTGCTAAAACGTATAAGCTTTTGTTGAGATTTGAAAGAGAAGATGAACAAGTTAAAGATTGTATGATAAAATGGGCTAAAAGTTTTGGACATAATATATAAATGGAACAATGGGAAAATATGTGGATGAAAGGGTTAAAATTTACATTGTGTTATAACTTGAAGGAGAATTTCTATAAAATGATGTATAGATGGTATTTGTCACCAGAAAGACTACCCAAAATGTACAAAGGGGGTTCATATATATGTTGGCAATGTGAACAACACGAAAGGACTTTTTATCATCTTTGGTAGACATGTAATAAAGCCAAAAAATTTTGGACCCAAATTCGTATCTTAATTCAGAAGATCTTGAAGGCTAATATACAGTTAAAACCAGAGACTTTCCTTTTGGGACTGATGGATAAACAATTGGAAAAAGCTCATGGACCTTTGTTTTTATATATGATAACGGCAGCTAGACTTTTATATGCCCAAAGGTGGAAAGACTCGACATTACCCACAATGGAAGAATGGATCGTGAAGATGATGGAGCTAGCTGAGATGGCAAAATTGACAGCTTTGCTTAGAGAAAAAACATTGACTAACTTTAATGTCAATTGGAAGCCCCTTTTGGACTTTTCGCAGGAGACAGAAAAAAATGAAATTATGATTTATGGATTTGATGATTAGTTATACAAAATATGTATGTTAAGATGTAGTTTTAGAGTAAGAGGTCACTATATGATTTATCTATATCTGCTGTATAAGAAGTCGGAAGTCATTCTTTTTGTATTTTTTCCTTTCTTTACTTTTCATCACTTTTGTAGTCTTTATTTCTAACTCTCTTGTTCTCTATTTATCTCTTTGATTATTAGTTCTTGTTTGCTTTTATCTTTATGCTTTTTATAACTTAATAAAGTTCTTCCCCCCCCCCAAAAAAGATTGTGTTGGGGAAACTGGTTGTCTTTCTTCTTCCACTTTAGCTTAACTTCAAGCTTGCATATGAGCCATTCATGATCTCTTCCACAGTTAGCCCCTAGTCATGACTTTGCTGTTATAACTGAGGTCTTCCACCTCCAGATACCCATAATATAGTACTGATTTCTGTGTACCATCTGGCGATGCCCCTGTATGTAGGCATTGCTTTGGTTTGTTTTAAGACTGTGCTGGCAATGAATAAATAATTGGATTGGCAAAAATTGATATACCATTCTCCTGCTTCATTTCAGTTTCTTAGATCATACAGTCCAACTACGTTTTCCTTCTTAGTATTTCCAACTTTGGCGTTCCAGTCTCCACCCACAAGCTGCACATCTTGCTTGCATATTCTGTCACTTTCAAATTGAACTTGATAATAAAAGTCATAAATCTATTGTTTTTCCATCAGTGGTTTACGCATAAATTTGGATAACTATCATAATAAAAAGGTTGTTTGAGAAGTTTAAATGATATTATTCAATCATTGACTGCTTTGTAGCCAAGTACTGTTCTTGCTATATCCTTCCCGACTATGAAACTAATGCTGCTCTTTCTTTGCTTTTCATGTCCTGAGTAGTAAACAGTATTTTCTTCTGACTGAAAGTGTCCAGTTCCAGTCCATTTCAATTAGATGATGCCTAAGATCATCTAACGTGTAGTTGATAATTTCATCCTTCACTGAGTTTCACTTTCCCATATTCAAGCTTCTTACTTTCCATATTTTCACTCTAATTCAGTTTTTGCAGCTTCAAATGTTCTTTACCTGCATGGCAACATCAGCAACTAAACATCCCAAAGACTTAATCTAGCCACATCATAAACACCATTATTAGTCCAAAATATCCTCAGTCCTCAGTAGCACAGTGAGTGCTATCTGTCCTGAGGGGCCCATCATCTGGCACTATATCATCAATCACTTTATACTGTCTATCCATGTTTTCCTGGTAAAACACAGAAATGGTTTTCCATTGCATTCTCCTGTGCAGTATGAAATGATTCATTTGCTGTTGTCACTAAAGTGATAATTTGCTTCTGGGATCTTCTAATATTGCTGTTGCCCATTATACTGTAACTACTTACTTGCTTTTGCTGGATTGCTGGGATGATCTTGGATGACCCTGGGATTATATACTCTTGGCATACACTCTCATCATTCTTTGCTCACCCTTCCCTGGGACACCTCCTATCTACCACAAAGAGGCAGCACAGCAGTACTTGGGGTGGGGTGTCTACCATACTAGCATACTTAGACTCTTTGGAACTTATATTTGATCCTAAATTAGCTGACAATTGACACAGCTAAGCAAACCTATTCAAAAACATCTTAATGAGCACCTGGATCTTGTATAACCTTTTTAGTTCACAGAGTAGAAGCTGAGAAATCAGAATGTAGATGGACTAATCCCAAAGCACAGTATTTGATGAATACTTCACACAAGACAGGCTGGTCAAACCATTTATTGGTCAGTAACAATATTTTTTTTTTACTTTTTACATTTTACTTCAGATATCTGGTGACAGTTCATTCTACATAGTATAAAATTCATACATTTAAGGCAGGGGTAGACAAACTCCTCCCTCCTTTCCTTCCAGCTGCCAAGGGTCTCTGAGGCAATGGCACAATAAAATTTTGGTATTGTTTCTGACAAACATTAAAAGATTGTTAAACCTATAGAAAGTGTATTGCAACCATTTCCTCTAGTTTTTTACCAAAAAATAAAAAATAAAAAAAGCCAGGAAAATTTCCGCCTGTTATTTACCAGACTGGTACCAAATTCAGTAGCATAATCCTAGGGGACTCCTCAGATGGTAAAAAAACAAGAGATCAGGCAACAGGCATGGCCCACTCCAGCTGCTTCCCAACAGAAACTGCTGTTGAAGATTCTAAGCTCAGTTAAGCAACTTCGTTGGTTTTGATGAGTGTGACATTCATTCTCCCCCCTTGTCCTGAGGCTACTGATTCTACCAAATTCAAACAACCCCAACACCATAATATACTTTAATAAGTCCTCTTCTTTAAGCACAGCCTAAGGAAAAGTGCAACCATAAAAGGCATTTTACTGGGCTTTAACATTAGACCCTGTATTTTGCTGATGTTATTCCCATATCGTAAAATAGAAATGGTCACTCAGCATCTGCAATATTGTTTCATTTTTATTTTTTTTAACCAAACCAAAAATACAGCAGAACAAATCAGGATTATTCAAAATTGTACTATTAAATTCAGCTGCAGGCTCTGCAGGCTATTTTGGACTTTTCATTTGCAAAAGGTTCTTTATTTAAGTTCTCAGTTTCAAGTGGCCTCAAGATTACCCCTTCAGAATGTAGATTTTAAAATATTTTAATGCATGCAGAACAACCAGCAATACATTTGCCTTTTTTAAATATAGTAGAAAAGGCTGCTTTTGTCATAAATGGATTCTCATACCTGACTGCTTTCTGCAAATGAGATACTAGTCTTTTAATGTAATTTTATACCAATTAATAATTAGGAAGTGGGGTTTATGCACTCATGTATCTATTGTTAGGGTTGGTTACTGATTAAAGCACTTTATTGGATTAGTCAGTTGCATTCAAATGCAACGCTGATATTTCATTGGAATGAGAATGAGCAGTAGCAAAGCATTTGTGACTCCCCACTGGTCTCCTTCAACACAACAGAGGATCAGAAGGGTTTGTTTTTACTTTAGATTAACTGCAGTATGTAGTTGTCCAAACCACAACAGTGGATAATTATAAGTTAAGTTAGCTGAAGGGCTTATTTTATCATCCAGAGATGCCCATTACTTTCTTCAAGGGAAAAAATCACATACACATGATGATGATGATGATACAATAACAACAAGCAGAGTTGTTGGTCTGAATGACATGGCAATCTTACAGCAGCTCCCAGCCTGCAATGTTGATAGTATGGAAAATCAACAAGATGAACTTAAACTCCTGGTACAGGAAGACCCAAACATGATTTAAAAGGTACAATGGAGAGTTGGTAGGATGATTTCTATTACTGGAATAGAGCAACTGAAATAGTACAAAAGAAAGAGTTGCACTCTATGTTAACAGCATCCTTACCTGCTCAGAAATTCAAGTGAATAAATATGGCAATGCTGGAAGAGAGCATCTGTGTTCCAATAGCACAGATATATTTATTATAAGTTATATGTGTCTTAGTCTTCGGCAGCAACAGAGTATGTATTCCAAAAGCAGAATGAAAATTAGGAATTTGATAGGTCAGGGGAATGGTCTGAAAATAATTAGACCATTTCACTTGCATTTTAACTAGTTAAGTATGTCCCAACATTAACTTTACCATTTGCCCTTCTGACGAAGCTATTGCTTCAATCCTGCTCAGAAGGCTCTGTGCAAACAATGACAAAGCCCAGGTCAGCCTGGCAGCCCAGCCGTACCAATAACCAGTGAAAAGCCCAGTTCTCTCCTTCTTTCATTCCCCATACAAAAGGTGAAGAACCAGAAAGCAGACATGGTATGCATATGTATAACATGGATCAGCAACACAAGACCCATGAATACCAGGGCTTCTGCTATTTCCTAAAGGGGTCTTTGCGGCCTCAAATTTTATTGAAATACATAATATTGGTGAATTCTCAAAAGCAATCTCGCAAGATTTTTGGCAATGGGAAAACAGGGGAAGCACTTAGATCTTATGCGACATTATACAATACAGCCTAAGGCCTGATGCTTGCTATCCCCTTCTTTTAGTTCTTCTCTGAATGAACTAGAATGCAGCAATTGAAACTAATTATTTGTAAGTACTGTTCCTTCTACTCTATACTTAGAACAGTTTTGTAAAGATAAATGCACTTTGGTGAAACAGTGAATCTTCAGTATGTTAAATCCATCTGTCTTCCCAAGAAGCCTCAACTTTTCTTCACGTTGCAAAGCAAATATCAAAGTGACATTTCATTTTTTTGACCAACTTTTGTCAAACACATTACAGAAAACATGTTAAGAGTGGAGCATAAAATTTTATATACACAGGTTTTTTGAGTAAATGTCAATCATTCTAACAAGCACAAAATCTTTAGATGGGAAAGTAAAGGCAGCTCTCCCTCCCCCCTTTCTTTTTAGGAGCATCAATTATTTGATTTTGCATGGCGGAAAGGTGTAATAAAGACAACACTTCTGCTTTCATGTAAATTTACATTTCATACTAAGCAAAAAGAATGATCTATTGTTTGACCTTCCAGCAATTGTCCTATTAGCTAGAAGGAACGCATAGGAACCATGTAACTGAAGGGTCATTACTCTGAATTTTATAAAGCTCAACAATAGGGAGTAAATTGGGGGCTTTGAATCTCAGCTCTGACTAGGAGGAGATGCAGAAAGAAAAATACCCATATGAAAGCTTTCTGCATTAAGCAGGGGGAAAAGAGTGGGGGAGGAGAGAATGCCTGCTTACTCCTCCAACAGTAAATGCATTATTTTGACATATATAGAAGCAATATACATTTTAGCTATACTTAATTATATACCAAATGAATGATAAGGAATATTGCATTGTGGGAACTGCAGCCATGTACATACCCAAGAAGTGCAGAGACATTAAAGCAATAATAAAGCGATAATCACGACAGGTCATGGTAGGAACATGTATGCACATAGACAGAGATTTCTCCAGCTGGCTTCCTGCTTCTCTCTATTACATAGGTAGGTAGAATGAGATCTATGATCTGCAGTAGATCTGCAAGGATTCTGGCTACTACTTATTTAACAAAAGGGTCAACTAAAGAGCTTGTGACAATAAACCTGAAGTGAATAATCTTCCTTTTGGTACTGAAACAATTCTTGCCACCATGTGTCAGGTATCTGTACGACATACATAGAAAAACAGGTGGAGCTTTGATTGCATTGTCATGACTGCTATCTTGTTTTTTTTCAGTCAAACCCTGCATGTGATGGACCTTAATTTCTTCAGAGCCTCTTTGGCCTCCCTCCTTGGAATTTGTTTTCTCTTAAGACAATAGGGTTTTCTCTTGTCCATTCAGTTGTGACTTCAATCCCATTCTTCACTTCTCCCCATTTCTTTCCCATTATGGAAACAATTTCTCTCTGCACAGCTCAAGAAATCTACCATACTAACAAAATTAAATAGCAATTTTAATAATAAAATATCCCCACAAACACACAAATAAGCAGAATAAATCACAGGCAGCAATACCAGTGTTATTAAATCAGCTTTCAGCAGCTTGAAAACACAGTTCAGCTTTAAGCATTTGTGGCTGAAAGTCCTTTATAGAATGGACAGTTCCAGCAGTCAGAATGTAAGTGAAGAAGAGCCCCAACCATGCCCTTTGGGAGAGAATTCTAGAGCTGGATTACTAAAACTTGGGATAAAAGGATGCCAGATAGTGCAATATGGGGGAAAAGAGCAGAGACATATCTTCTTCTGGTCATCCCCAATCAAAAAGTGCCCCGTTTTACAACAGCTAGGAGCTCTAGGAACTCCTCCCTGTAAGGTTCCTACATACATAATTGATCCTCCTTCATAGTGTGCTGGGTTCCTATTAGGTTAACACATGCTCAACCTATAACAAGAAGGAAAGTTCACACATGCTTGATTCTAAATATGGGAAAAGTCCAGTTTTGCCCTGAGAAACCTTTCTTTCTATTCCATGCAGGAGCAGATAATCACCACTGAATGTTATGATTACAGCAAAAGTCCTTGGCATGATATAGCACAAAATTGTGCCCAAATTCATTGTATTTTCAAGTATACTATTTTAGCTTTGAACAAACAAAGGAGCATCCCTAAAAAAAGTCCAGTTAAAATTGCCTAATAGATATAGGGTGCTGGACATGCAACAGCTTCTTAATCTTGGACAGCCTATTTTTTTTTCTTCTTGGTGAGGAAAGAAGTAAAATACTGATTTTTAAGGTAATATTCTATCTGTCACATATGTCTAGCCTCTGCCAAGCTTTAAAGCTTAGTCACCCACACCTATCCAGGCTGGACACTCACCACCATATGTTTTGTAACCCATTACTCCTGGTGACAAGATATATTTTAATATGTTGATAGATGCTGATTGTAAATAAACCATATAGGTAGAAAGTGGGACGAGGGAACACAGTCTGCAAAGAAATGTATATTAATCCAAATATATTAAAATGATATATAATGCTAATATCCAGTACTATCCAGGTGGTATGAATTTGATATTACTCAGTGGATTAAGGTGTGTGCAACTAAGTGTTGCAGTAAACCCAATCTCTAGTGAGAACCAGCCCTGGGAAAGAGCACTGTAATGCTTTTTCCAGATTCACAGAATCTGTGAATTTCTTTTCACAAAACAGCAGTCTGGGGGAAAAAAAAGCATACTAAAAATTCAGTTATATTTGTTAACAGTTAGAACTGTGGTTGCAAATATAACTTTAAAGCATTAGGAAGAATGTTTTTCTCATATGCTTTACTCTAACTTTCCAATGTGCATTCAGACTCTGCCTTTGATGTCCAGCAGCCTCCATTCTGATTCTTCACATTTAGAAAAAAAAATCTTTGAATTAAAAATGATGGAAAGCTGCTATGCTGCAAAGGAAAATGCCTACTACCAGTATCATTTTTATTTCCAAAATGTCTTTCAGTTCAAGTTTCTGTATCTTAGAAAATAAAAATGGCAGGTCGCTGAAGCCCAACGCTCTGTTTGGAAGGATGCCTCTCTGCTAAGAAAGCGGGAATAACAAAGAGTATCCTACTGGAAGGAGAGGATGGCAGGTAGGATTCTGGTAAATCCTTTCTCATTAGGGTAACCATTGTGTGAAAAGGCAAGTCCACCAGCAACCATTTTGCAAGCATCTTACAACAGCGTTTCTCAACCTTGGCAGCTTTCAAATGTCTGGATGCCAACTCCCAGAAGCTGGAGTCCACCCATTTGAAAGCTGCCCAAGTTGAGAAACACTGATCTATAGCATGATCTCCATACATGCCCATCTTCCCAAAAAGATTGTATGCTGCTGCTCTAGCTAGATATTGAACAGACATCCAGATGTGTCTAATTGTTTTGTTCCAGGCCATTTTCTAGTACAGTGACCTCTGGTCAGCTGAATGTCAGCTGAATTACCCTGGTATAGCCTCTGTTAAACTAGCTCCCAGATTGTTAGCCTTCAACCATCAGCTCCCATCATCCTGACTGTTCAAATTTGATGCCAGCTTTGGGAGGAGAGGGGGAATCAGAGCTGTAGTCCATTATACCTGGATGCGCTGGACTAATAGTTTGAAGGCTGGGGGACAGTCAGTTAAAGTTCTCCCATTTGCATGATATCAGGTTGGATAAGGATGAATCAAGCTTTACTATGAAAAACCAGGCTGGAGGAGGACATGTCCTTTCTTTAGAACATTAGGAGAACATTTATTTTGCAAAGGTTAAGAGCTCTGGGTGAGGGATTCCTTGAATTCTATGGGAGGGAAGGGTGCCATTTCTTTTATTATTTACAAGAATACCTTATGTCATACATAAAAAGCGAAGTGTCTGTTCTATGGACTACGGAATAAAGAATGGTGGGTGTCATTTATTTGTGTCAGTTTCAACTTATTTGATAGTAAATTGGAATTCTTTGGGAAAAAGTAGAGGGGTATCAATGGTTTTGGCCATATCTGTATTGTTATTATTATTATGCTTAGAAACTAAGCATGGAACAGAAATAGAACAAAAATAATGCACAAAATTGCAAAATAGACGTATTACAAACCTAGGCAGTGCTAACACTTAAAGAATTAGTGGGGTAGCAAACAGGTATTTACAATAAAAAAAATGAATAAACTCCTCTTCTGTACATTGGCATTTTCAAACTTCTGCTTCTTAGGTCTTTAACCATTTTTTCCCTTAGATTTTTGTATTTATTGCTCTCCCCGTAAACCAAAATTGATCTGCCACCATCTTCTGTTGATCAATCCTCTGAAAGTACCTTCTGCCAGCATGCAGCTTGCATTCATTCATCAAGCCAATTCCTTCCATCTCTTCAACACCCCCCTCAAAGTTCAAAGCCTTCTACTGTTGTTCCTCCACTGCCATGTGACCTTTTCTGACCTAACCATTCCTGACTGCTAATCTATGGAACTTGCAGAGATATATCATTACATCACAAGACATCTCAAGCACAACAGCACCAGAAGGACTCCAAATGTACAGAGAAGCAAGCAAGCCTTAAAACCAGTTATATCTAGAAAAATTATTTCAGAATTAGAATAACTTGGGTAATTAAGCCAAGAACGATGAAAACCTTTGGACTGTTGCTTTATTTTTATAATGTTCTATGTTATTAATTGAGATCTAGTTAAAAATAGCTTCTTCAAATCTATCTGAAAATGCTGACTGCACTTTACTACAGTTGGAAAGGTTCTTTTTGACAAAAAGAAGGCCTGAAGTGTACTTAGCATATACAACATTGGTGAGAGGTTCCTCTCCCCCCACCCTGTGTTGCAGTCAGAGTTAATGGGCTTATAGCAGTCACCCATTTGGCCCACTGTGAGCTTTGCAATTTGCTATAATCCGCTAGTGAAATTATGGTGTTCATGACTGACTAGGCAGCGAGTGTGGTCATGCCCCTGCTGTGTGTGCTGTCAATCTTTCAACCTCCAGTAGATTCCACTATGTTCTTTTGGGCAGCTCTCAGGAACAGCTCAATACAATTTAGCTGACAACATAAATTTTATTGACAATTTTGACACATAGCCCTTGATGGACCACCTAGAAGCTCTGTAGGCCACAAGACATCTCCAAATGGGCTGAGCTGGTAGCAACACGCAGGCACTGAGGGGCTGTGAGAATTCTAATTTGCTTCTAAACTCAAAGCTGCCTGACTTTGAATGACTAACTACAAGGAGCAAGTGGAATAGAATTAATGTTTATGGCCCTGATATATTTGCCTAATATAGGGACACAGATAAACTGCTTATTATAACCTGGATGCTCAACAGAATCAAGCACATTCACAAGATATCTGGAATCAAATATATATGTGTCATTGGGGCAAGACATGTAAGATGAGACCCAAGGAGGAAAGTCAAACCAAATCCCAGCTGTAAAAGGCCAAAACAAAAGTTATGCTTAGTTATTCAAATGATTAATTAACCAGAACAAAATAGCATGAAAATTATGAAGACTAAAATTAAATACAGAATTAGGTAACAAAATTCACACTACAGTCCAATTAAACCACACTACTATTCAATTAAACTGTCTCTAATAACATAAATTATAATCACAACTAAAAACATGCAAACACATTATATTTAAACAGTAACAACCTACAATAATATTAACTAAACAATGCAGTGTAGCTGAATAGTACAGTTCACAACATAAAGCAAAATAACAGTCTGTCTGTCTGTCTGTCTATCATCTATCTATCTATCTATCTATCTATCTATCTATCTATCTATCTATCTATCTATCTATCAAATTTATATAGCTGCTCATCTCACTGATGTGACTCTGGGCTGCATACAATAAAACAAACATTTAAAACGAATCTTAAATGACCATTAAAATAATTAACATAAAATATAAATAAGGTCATGGGAGAATGCACCAAAATCTCACATACAATAGAACTGCTAAAGAGTTCTTACAGGGTCCCTATTACTGTGGGAACCCCAAGCCTGCTAAAAAAAAACATGTTTTAAGAGATTTCCAGAAGAACAATAGGGGCAGGGTTAATCTCACCCAAGGGGGAATGATGTTCCAAAGGGTGGGTGCTATGGCAGAAAAGGCTTGTCTCCTGATGGGTCCCATCAGATGGAACTCTTTAGCAGACGGGGCCCATAACATGCCCTTCCTGCCAGACCTGATGGGATGGGTAGATGCAACCAGAGAGAGGCGGTCCCTCAAATAAACCGGGAAGAGGTGGTCCCTCAATAACAACCGCCCCCCCAAAGAGAAGGTAGTGGTAATAATTCTGCATTGCTTGTTTAAACATCTGAAATGATAGTCTCCATCAAATCCCAATAGTAATTTTCACAAATGTGAGAATACCTCCAAAAATACCACTTTCTCTTAGGTCTTCCTACTGCACATCCTAACTGTGGAGTGTCCCCCCCTCCGCCTTTAAAATCAAAGGACAACTCAGGGAAATCACCATCAAACCCTTTTCCGATTTGAACACTCTTTTGCTTTTCTCCTCCCTTCCCCCATCTCCCAAAATTAGGGTGATTATGTAGAACAGGGGAAGATACAGAACAGCAGAGTCACTTTTTGAATGTTTAGACAGAGAATGAAGTTTAATTATTTAACTTAAAATGAATTGTAAACTGGTTCTCTTAAGAATACTGTTTAGGACAATTTCTTTAGAATATTCTGTGGACTCTCACAGCAAGATGACTTCTAGTAACAAATATTTTATGAAGTATCTGTGGGCTGATAATGCTTGCCTTCCCTGCCAATAAATACATATATTCCTAACCCGTCACTCAGATAATTGGAGGATTTCCTTAGGCTAGACTCTGAGCATCTCTGACTTCATCCTTCCACCCACAGCCTAAAAATCCCTCTCCAATTAATCCACCCCCTTTCCAGAATTTGAACTGGAGGAGTTGCCTCTTTTACCGTTCTTCGAGTAACAGTTCCAATATGCAGTCATCATAACACCAGACTGGTAAACAACTGTCTTTACAAATCAGCATGCAAGCCAGCCAAAGAAGCAGTTCTCAGTGGATTGGCATTTAGTGATATGGGTGAAGATGATCCTTCAAGTAACTATTTCCTACTTTAAAGATCTGTATCAATACTTCAGACTGGACCCAGTAATGCACCCTCAGGCTGATACATTTTTTCAGTGACTTAAGTTTTCAAATAATTGTTTCTTGGCCTTTCAGTCTGGAATCAATTAATTAGCAATTATGAGATCATAAATCCAATAGACAAAGACTGGACATGAATAAATATAATCCACACTTAAAGGAAACAGACTTCCTACCAGCAGTGAAAGATCATAGGGTAAAGCAATATTCATGATGAGGCAGAAACAATTTAAGGCAGAATACAAGATACATGAGGCATTGTTCCAGTGCCAGACTGCACTGGGGTTGGACCTTAAATACAGCTTCTGCTTGAGCTTGATCAGTTAGTTCCAATTTCCAGCAGCAGGCCATTCCTATGTAGCTCTGCTATGACAGATGCTTCACATTGCCCTGCTTTCTGACTTTTCCCATGCAGCCATGTGGGCAGATGAATGAAGCACCAGTTCAAGGTCTGAGTGTTAAGGCCCAGGTTCAAGAGTAGTGAGTATTAATGCCTTCTCATCATTGTTTCTAGAACTCAGACTCTCTGTGCCCAAATCCCTAATTGCCCTATCCTGGTGAACTTTCTTATCTGAGGATGATTATCAGCTAAGAGCATGGCATATTAATGTGCTGGATGACCTGGATCCTCATCTAAAACTATTAGCAATCTTTTTCAAAAGCAGTTGGTTTTCCCAACGGATTTCTGTCCCCTGCAGATTAAAATTTAGTTTATTCTCCTTCTCCTGGCTCAAAGCCACTCTTAAATCCTGATTCAAGAGTTCAGTAGCTACTCTAAATGCAATTAGATAGAGCTGAATTTGTCTCTCAGCTAAAAACTTGAGAGAATTTTTAGTGGCAAATATTGGTAATTCTTTTCCTCCTTCTAGTCCTCTTCTGCCCTCCTTTGTCTTCTTCTACACTTCCTGTATTTGAATTTTTCCTGTCCTATATTACCCTACAGTTTTCCAGACTCTTTTAAGCATGCTTTTCTTTGTTACTTCTTGAGGAAACCCTCCCTGGATCCCTTCTTATGATCAACTTACCAGACTGTGCCTTAGTTCCCTTTTTTATCTAAAGTACTTGACAGAGTTTGATATTTATTTATTTTTAGTAAATTTTCACTGGTATCATTGACTTAAGAACAACTTGTGTGTTCATGTGTGATTTTTTTTGCCTAAAAAAGGTTAAATTTCTTTCATCCTACACAGGATTATTCTGAACAGAGTAGGACATGATGCATTTAAATACCTGGAAAAGTAGGTGCAGTTTAATCTTGAGACACTTCAAAAATATAATGACCATTGAACAGATGTCCTGCAGTACCATTTTCTAAACCAGGCCATCTAGAAATGACCAAAGTTCCTATGGGCATAGCTGGGAAGGGGAATAAACACCAGCCTGGAGACCATTCCAACGGAGTACGTTTAGCATGATGATTAAAAGTCGATCATCTTTAGATATTTGAAGAGTGTCATGTAAAAGATAAATATGCTTGTTATCTCTTGCTTCAGTGTGTAAAGCCTAAGAAAAAGGTTTAATTTGTAAGAAACATTAGAAATTATTTTCTATGTTCATCACCTTCAGAGAGCAGCTAATACCATTATTTTCTGATGATACCAGCTGTTCTCTGAAGGTGATGAACATCAGTGATTTTAATCAGAAGATAAATAGTAATCTATTGGGGATGTTGTAGCTGTAGATTTTTTTACTTGGGAAGAAAAACCCACTAAGCTTGGAGAACCTCAATTTAAAGTATATACTGGAAATTAAGTTTTAGGAGGCCCTTCCAAATTCTACAGTTTTACATAGCTATGCAAAAGTAGGCCCTACCTAGTTAAATCAGGAATGTGCAAAGTTGTTTAGGCTAAGTGCCACAATAGGTATCAGAGTAGCATCTTTTATTCATTTATAAGTTTTATCTATTTATTTGCCTGCTTGGTTTAGCTTGGCATACTGCTGATTAGCGACATAGAACTCTGGAGATGCATACTAAAATGGATTGGAAAGGACAATTTTATTTTTATTACATGAATTTTATTTTTAATACACGAATTTAAAACACAATATGCTACATATTTAAAATCTTCCCCTTCGCTTTACAGTTCGTTTGGTGCCAACATCTGTGAAGTCTGAGGAGTTGCACCAAGGCTTCTGAAGTTTTTCATGGGTTTACATCGGCTATGGGGATCTGTACTGCCAAACTACGTTCATTCCTAAGGAAGCAAATATAGGATTGCAGCTTAAAGTGCTTAATACAGTGTGATTTCCTGCCACTAGCCAAAACTACATCTCCAAGGGACAGGATGTACGAAACAGCTTCCCACACTGTCCAGATGGCTTCAAGTATAACACTGCAAATGCTCAGCACTCACAGAAAACAGGATCTCTACTAGTTAGCTAGTTTTTTGAAAAGCAAACAAAGGGGCCTCACAATGAAGCATGCTTACGCCATCCAAGCCTTCTGATAAAACCAAATGGAGAATGCACGTAACTACGCAAGTTTTATCCAGATATTCCTTTTCTTCTCGGTGTACATGGTAATCAAGCATTGGTTTTCTGTGCCTACCATATTGTTAAAATGATGACTTCATTCCCACACACACAAACATGTACACACTCATATATGTGTGCACCATGTCTTCGAGTCAGTCTTGATTCCTGGCGACTGCCCGGGCCAGTCCCTGCAGTCTTCTTAGCAGCATTTTTGGAAGTGGTTTGCCATTGTCCCTTCCTAGGGCTGAGAGGGTATGACTGGCCCAAGCTCACCCAGCTGACTTCTGCACCTAAGACAGGAGCAGAACTCACAGTCTCCCACATCCTAGCCCAGTGTCTTTAACCAGTACACCAGACTGGTTCCCAGATAGATTGATACTGTACACACACACACATAAACACACACACATCTACAGGTGAAACTCGAAAAATTAGAATATCGTGCAAATGTTCATTTATGTCAGTAAGGCAACTCAAAAGGTGAAACCAATATATAAGATAGACGCATTACATGCAAAGCGAGATATGTCAAGCCTTACTTTGGTATAATTGTGATGATTATGGCGTACAGCTTATGAAAACCCCAAATTCACAATCTCAGAAAATTAGAATATTACATGACATCAATAACACAAAGATTGGAAATAGAACAATATCGGACCTCTGCAAAGTATAAGCATGCATATGTACTCAGTACTTGGTTTGGGCCCCTTTTGCAGCAATGACTGACGCAATGCGGCGTGGCATGGATGCTATCAGCCTGTGGCACTGCTGAAGTGTTATGGAAGACCAGGATGCTTCAATAGCGGCCTTCAGCTCCGCTGCATTGTTCGGTCTCATGTCCCTCATCTTTCTCTTGGCCATGCCCCATAGATTCTCTATGGGGTTCAGGTCAGGCAAGTTTGCTGGCCAATCAAGCACAGTAATCCCATGGTCATTGAACCAGTTTTTGGTACTTTTGGCAGTGTGGGCAGATGCCAAGTCCTGCTGGAAAATGAAGTCAGCATCCCCATAAAGCTCGTCTGCGGAAGGAAGCATGAAGTGCTCCAAAATCTCTTGGTAGACGGTTGCGTTGACCCTGGACTTAATGAAGCACAGTGGACCAACACCAGCAGATGACATGACTCCCCAAATCAACAGAGACTGTGGAAATTTCACACTGGACTTCAAGCATCGTGCATTGTGTGCCTCTCCATTCTTCCTCCAGACTCTGGGTCCTTGGTTCCCAAATGAGATGCAAAAGTTGCTCTCATCAGAAAAGAGGACTTTGGACCACTGGGCAACAGACCAGTTCTTTTTTTCTGTAGCCCAGGTAAGACGCTTCTGACGTTGTTTGTTGTTCAGGAGTGGCTTGACAAGAGGAATACGACATTTGAAGCCCATGTCCAGGATCCGTCTGTGTGTGGTGGCTCTTGATGCACTAACTCCAGCCTCAGTCCACTCCTTGTGAAAGTCCCCAACACTTTTGAATGGCCTTTTCCTGCAATCCTCTCCAGGCTGCAGTCATCCCTGCTGCTTGTGCACCTTTTTCTACCACACTCTTCCTTTCCACATAACCTTTTATTGATGTGCTTTGATACAGCACTTTGGGAATATCCAACTTCTTTTGCAATTACCTTTTGGGGCTTTCCCTCCTTATGGAGGGTGTCAATGATGGTTTTCTGCACAACTGTCAGGTCAGCAGTCTTTCCCATGCTTGTGATTCCTACTGAACCAGCCTAAGAGACCATTTAAAGGCTCAGGAATCCTTTGCAGGTGTTACGGATTCATTAGCTGATTAGAGTGGGACACTTTGAGCCTCGAATATTGAACCTTTTCACACTATTCTAATTTTCTGAGATTGTGAATTTGGGGTTTTCATAAGCTGTACGCCATAATCATCACAATTATACCAAAGTAAGGCTTGACATATCTCGCTTTGCATGTAATGCATCTATCTCATATATTGGTTTCACCTTTTGAGTTGCCTTACTGACATAAATGAACATTTGCACAATATTCTAATTTTTCGAGTTTCACCTGTATATACTCAGACACATCTCCAAATATTTTATTTTTCTCTGTTTTCAGGATTAATTATGCTGTGAGCCATCTGCTGCTAATCCCTAACCTTAAGCCTTTGGGGGATAAAGGAGTCTTTGTTTGATTATATATTTAAGCCACTAAAGTTCCGCTGCTAAGTTTTCATGGTCAATTGAATCCTTCTCTAATGACAATGCAAGTGAAAGGAACAGGCCTCTTGTTCTAAAATTCTGGGAAGGATGCCATTTCCAGTTGCTGCAAGAAATAGTTGAGAGTTTCTACATATGCGAAATAATTTTTAGAAGAAAGGGCTAAAAAAAGTCCCAACTCTCAATAAAATGGTTCCTTTATTTATCAGATTCTCATAAGTAAAATCAAGAATAATTCTCAGTTGTTTTTAGTTGATTTAGAAAATGTAAATTATTCTAGAAATTGCAAAGAGGAAACTATTTTCAAATCATCTAAGCTGCAAGCCTTTTGAAGTATGTCCTCTGATTCACAGAGGATCTTGCCTATAACCTTTTCATCTACAAGCAAAGGGTAAAATGCAAGTGCCCAAAGGTATCTTTCTAAAAGGGCCTTTTATTTCTTAAAGAACCTTTTGATGGGAAGTGTTTAAGGTCTGACATCAAGCATTAAAAAAAAAAAAATTTTTTTAAGCGTATTTCCAATTAAAATATTTGTAGATTTAATCAATCAAAATGAATCAGTGGCCTTAAAGTATGATTGAAAGTTGCTAAAGCAAAATATAAATTTAAATCTTTTGGAAAAATATTCTAAGGCATGGCATGCATAAATCCTGATGTATCAGTTAAAAACAGACTGTGAAATAACATTCTAAAGGTTTGTATATACTTAATAATCAAGGCTATTATTTCCAGGTTTATTATGAAAGTTAATATGAGGAGAAAAGTCTTCCTATTAATGTATTCTAAAATACCTCTGGTGATTCTAATTCCAAATACCTTGGCTCATTCCAAATCATTTCTAGGTAGCCTTAAATTATATGTAAAAACATGGGAAATGGATAACCTGTGCTTTTTGTTTTCTCTGCCTAGTTCTGAATTACAATTTTCTCTCAGTTACAACTTTTTCTTTTTGTAGCAAGATGTATGAGCTGACCCCACAATGGAAACATGTATTGAACCAAGATGGAAACCCCCATGTTTCTCTTCATGGATAGACTTTCATACTACATGCTTTTGAACATGTTCCAGAATATCTGGAAAGCATCTATATGTACCAAAATCTGCATTATTAAATATCAAAGCTGATCCCACTCTATTAAATTATAATACATAAATAAATCACCTAGTAGACATTATCCTAGATAATTAACTGTATCTTCTGGCAGTTGTTAAATTCTACAGAAATACATTTATTCACAAAATCTTTATCTTGCCACACTGATGAGCCCTATAGACCTTTCCCCTTCAAGCTGCCTTGCTGAACTTAAGAACTTCTTCTTAAGGAACAAGATTCCTAACAAGTTTTAATGAGCTAATTTTTACATTTTGTATTATTTTAAAATGGACAAGTTCTGAATTTCTTTCTGTTTGAACTTTTAATAAATATTCTCAGCTTAGTTGTTTAGCCAAGGCTGCCCTCATTTGTGTCCTGATCTCTGAAATGTACAGCTTGGCCAACTTTTCAGAGAATAAAGGAGACTTGGGAAACAGAACTGTAAAAATCTGAATATCAGCAGCATCTGCCACAATCTGTCCAAACATCCACAACTTCTCTATTCCACTATTTAAGCATGGAGTTGTCCACAGCTAGGTGGCAGATTCCAAAATATTCACTTATTGTACTTTGTCCGTGCAGGTCAGTGTGTACATGTGTATGTTCCCTATGAGAGTGAGTTTTATACGAGCACTTCAGCAGGATAAAAGAGAAATGAATAATCAACATTTGTTTCAGGGCTGTTGATCTGCATCTAACCAAAAGAAAAGAAGTCCAGTTGCCATGACTCAACCTCCAGCTCGCCATATGATTTTTATTTCAGGAGGAATGATGCGTAAGAAGCCATATATTCCATTAGAAATGAACTTCCTCCAACTAGAAAAACACACACACAACTGTACTGGAAAAAAAAAAAGAATTCATGAAAGGAAAGGGGAATATTAGTAGTATACTTCATTTCCTTTTTGTCTGAAGTAAAAGATTTTGTGGTTCCAGACCTGGCAGTGGGATAGGAAGGAACTGATTTTTTTTTTTTTAATGATGCTACTGGTCAGCTAGAGAGAGAGAGAGCTGATTGGGTTATTGTGGTTTCATTGGCAGGAGTGAAAATTAGCAGCAGATCCACTTCAAACTGCTTTGGAGGGACTGGGGTGAAAAAGGTATCATGTGTTAGTGCCCTATAATCACCATATAATAAAGTCCCCCATTGGGGGAGATGGGTGGGGGACAAATTTAATAAATATATAAATATAATGGTATAATGTACCTGTTTTTTTACAGTTTTGTCTTGCTTTCAGAGCTTTTCTTCAGCATCTTCCAGAAGTTGCCATTTGTCCATCTTGAAAGACGTGCCCAATGGTATAACACTAATACAGGAAGTTCCTTACAATTATGGAAAATTTGTACTGTATGACTTAAATGTGTGGGGAATTTCAGGCTCAAGGAAATTCCAGCCTTTTCATTGTCTCACATAAACTGTTTACTTAGCCAGTTGATTACAACTATGGGTATTTTAATTTTTTTTTTTTCAGCTCAGCAAGATTTAGGCAGCAGCAAGCACTGGAAATCCAGAAGTGTTTCAGTTTAGTAGAAATACTAGTATAAGCTAAGGTTTCATTTCCATTTTTGAAAATTCAGAGAACACTTTGTTTCTAGGATGCCTCTGATTTTAGTGGACCAGCCATACCTTGCCTGTATTGCAAGGGAGAATTAACCACAATGACACATGCCATAGTTACATCAAGTTTGGAATAAACACTGTATAGGACAGCCTTTAAGTAGCATCAGTGAACATCAGCTGGTTTATTATGTCACAGATGAAATCTTGACCACACTCCATTTATCACAATTCGCTGTTCCCTGATCAATAGAACTTGCTGGTATCTGGTCTGTTTCTGTATCCACTTCATATTAGCAATCATTATAGTACAGTTTTCTAAGTATTACAGACCAGGAATCTACAACAATTTCAGAAACAGTGGAGAAGATCCTTGTGTGTCCTGCCAACATGGAATGTCATTGGTTGGGATGCATTCTATGGACATTTTTGTCTCAGGAATTTCTTACACAAGAATGGTTTTCCACGTTCCATTGGTTTTTGTCTACTTTACAGACAGGAAGATGCTTTGTAGAATAAATCATTCTGAAAAGCCCTAGAAGAGTTTTCTCTAATCTGATACATGCTAGTAGCAGTGTCCCCAGGGATATGTGTGGTTTATGTAAATGTGTGTGTAAAAACTGGTGAGATGGTGGAGGTGTTGTGATGCAAGCCCTGTCCCTTTGATACATGTAGGCAACATCAATGCACATATAATAGGGGCAGCGCTTCCATTGCAAATGACCTTGCCCCCCAAGGTACCACTGCACACACTTATAGTGGAGTTCAACCATCATCGTTCTTAGTTGGCAAGGATAGAATTCAAATATATTAGGAATTGGAGAATGAGCTTTTGGGGTTTTTTTTCTCAACCAGCTGTCTAAGGGGTGGGGGGCAGAGAGATGATAGTTGCTTTTGAAATATATTCCAAGTCAGCTTGAACATTTTTTAAAATATAAACCTAGGCTATCACTAACACTTATGAATATAATCCACCACAAAACAGATTTTAGGAGGTCCAGTGGATTAATTCAAATGACAGTGAGCACAGTGACTGGGAGGAAAAATAAAATGTTCACACCCAGTTTCCTTAAAAAGCTGACACTAAGGTGAGCAAAGGGTCATACCTGGCCTTTGACTATTATATTGGGGACACACTTTGAAAAGTAGATGGCTCAGGACAGAAATTAAATGGGTTCTAAATATGGTTAATATCTAATAATTAATATCACAACATATAACAGTCTCCATATATTTAATACTTTTCTCTTTACACATTAATATAATTTAGCAGCATTTAAAAGAGGTTCTGGGGTTGTACACAGCCCCGCAGTAGTTAAAATATCCCTGCCTTATTTAGCATATGTGGAAACTGCATGCACAGTATGATCAATACAGAGCTTCAAACCAAATGGAAATACTATCCATGGGAGACAGACACTCTGTTATCCTTTTGTGTTAAAGATAACATATGGGCAGACTGGATTCTCCATGGAGAAGAGGAAGCAGATAATAAATGTGTAAAACTACATCGGAGCATATTCAGAAGGTGACTAAATGGTCAAGTGATAAAGTCTTGTGTTTAATTCCTAAATATGTAGGGATTCTATTGATCTAAACTTTCCCAACACGGTACTCCTCAAATGTTGGTTTATGGAATGACAGCAATTGCAGTCCACAAAACTGAAAGGCAAAGGGCAGGGAAAAGCTGGATGAACTCATATGCAACAGCTCTCTTGGGCTTCTGCATACTTCATCAGGACAATAGCAAGCATATGAAGGCATGCAAATAATCAGAAAAAAGTGCTGCAGTAAATGTAGAAGCAAGATAAAGCATAGCCTTTTCTGCTTCTACATCCTTAAGGGATACACTGTGTTAGTATACTAAAATTATTATCTTAATAGAAATCTCTCCAGAATGAGAGAGGGAGGGAGGGAAAGGGAGAGTTTGCTTCTATGAATAGCATCTCCCTGCCTCTAATGAGGTCATTCGTGACATCCCTGAGTAGCACTGCTTGTGCTAAGCAACTTAGTAATATATCTTATCCATTTCATTCTTTCCATTTCACGCTTCACAGTTTAATTTCATTTCCACCACTGAAGTACAGCAGAGTAGTTAGCTACCCACTGTACTACTTTAGATGTTGCTGAAAATTCAATTATATCTCAGAGAAAGAAAAACAATTGGAAAAACAGTAACTTTGATCATAACTTAAATAGAACATACTTAAATTTGTTCACAAAATTGTGAGTTGGTGGAGAACTTCTCTTTCATCTTGGCAGAGATACAACAGTCAGCAAAATGACCACAGTATTTTGCTCTCCTCTCAATATGGCAATTTGCAACTGTTTGTAAAATTGTTAATCTCAGCCTACATCAAGGGAGAGGTCATTCCTGTAACCAAAGTTGCCTTTTCACTTGAACCAAAATGCTAGTTACTATTCTCTTTCTGCTTAAATGGGTTTTCTTTGAGGCTTTTTCTTCTGTTTGGTTGTATTTTTATCCAATCAGCAGAAGAGAGACACACAGTTCTACTGCAATCCTGCTCTCTGATCTCAACATAGCCAATACACAACAAGGTCTGAAGGAGCATCATATGAAGAAAGAAGTTATATTGGTGAATTCATTGGAGTGACTTTGGCCAGGTATAACTGCTCCAGCCTTCTTGAAAAGAGATGTCCTGTCCACAGTAGTCCATGCTCTGGTCACTTTCTATTTCAGTTACCACATCATGATTTACATGGATTTGTCCTTAAATTCTACTCAGAAATTGCAGCTAGTTCAGAATATGGCACTAAGGCTTTTCTCCAGAACATCCTTCCAAGAGCACGTAATGCCAGTCCTAAAAGAATAGCTCTAGCTATCAATGCATTCCTGGTTAGGATTCAAGGTTTTAGTAACGATGTTTAAGGCTTTTAATGGGTGAAGAGACTGATATCTGAGGGAGTATCTCTTCCAGTGGGCCTTCCGCAACATTAAAATCTGCAATTAGGACTCTCCTTGGTTTTCCCTAACCAGAAACACTCAACACTTTCCAGAAAACTCCACTGGGTGAACATGCTTTTTCTTTTAGATGCTGGCAGACAGTAAAATTCAGAGCCTGCTGGGAAATTCTAGAAAATCAACCATTTTAGTGTCCTCAAATTTAAGGATGCAGGAGAGGGACTCCTCTGTTGTGCACTCAGGATAGCACTAACATTATCTGCCTTTTGGTACCATATGACAACCTGGCTTCTTACTCTTGTTTTCAATACTTAGTGACCACAGCCTGAAGTTATTTCATTAACAGAGAAAACATTTATTATTGTATGCTTTAAAAAGTGTGTAACTAAATTATTATTTATTTACTTGGTTTTACTATTTTAACTTGAATTGTAACCCATCACAAGATCCTCAAAATAGTATACCTGCAAGTAATTTAAATAAACAGAGTTCTATGTGCAAAATATAATAAATATTTTTGTCCAGGGGGGCTGGCAATCAACATTGTGTGGTCAGCTGATCATTCCCTGAGGAAGCTGCAAGATGGGAGAAAGTCTTTTCCCCATTCAACTGTGAATAAACACATACAGACATTGTTTTTAAACTGAGACATGCCATTCTTGGCCACCCCCTGCAAAGTAAATTGATCTCACTTTCCTTCCTCTACTCTTTATGATCAAGGTAGATTAAAGGAAAGTTAATAGTTCAGTATATCATTATTATTAATCTTGGAGGCAGGCATCCCATATAATTATAATCCACATGGTTAATATAAGCCAGTTATTGCAAAGGATTGCATTGTGTGGATGGAAACAGATCTGCAAGCGATACCTAATGGATATGAATTGCTTGGGAATCAAGCACTTGAAAGCTCTGGCAACTATAACAGACAAATAGCTTTCAGAAACTTAAGTAAATGTCTCATCTTGAGTTAAAAGCAGCCAGGGTCATTATGGGATGCCTCATTTTTAACTGAAACCCAACTGTTCCTTCTAGCAGATGCAAGATAGGAAAACACTTCATACTGTGACTTTATATAGAAATTATTATAAGTGACATGGAACCCATGTTATTTGAAAGACTGGATTTCTCCCAGTTCCACCTGTCCACATCCAAAAATTGACCACAGAGATCATATTTCCTGCTGCTAAGGTCTATTAAGTTAATGAACAGAAAACTTAGGGTGTTTTTATTTATTATTAAATAATACCTTGTCATGGGATGTGAATCTGGCTCCCTCCTTACTATTTTATAAATGAGCTTTAAATACTACAAGTTCCAGTTTGTTCTTTCAGTGAACAGGTATTGCTCTTTTTAGTAAATGAAAGTTATTTTGTAAATAACCACCCTTATTTAAAAATGGCTTATGCTGTTGTTTTACCTGTGTTCTATATTTTGTATAATCATATCTGGTAAACTGGCATGGGTGCCATACAAATGCTTGCATAAATAATCTACAGTAATGACCCACAATAATTCTGACTGAATAATATGGCTTCCATGTTCCAGTTTGTCCTAATATTTTTCTTAACAGGAATTAAATTAATTAATTGGAAGAGCTGGGCACACTACAATGACTGTTAGCTGCTATAGTTACAGTGCAATCTTGATCTTCCTGTGTCAGCTCTTCACAATACTTTATCTTCCAAATAAATTGGAGTACAGTTTTCATAATTCCCAGATAGGAGTCATAGAGGTTTTAATCTAGCATATTTAGAGGATATCAAGTTGAAATGGCTGCATTATGTAAATGCAGATGGACTCTGAATAGTGTATTTAGATTTATCTGTTCTGCAAAAGAACTCAGATTTAGAAATTCTATGATTTCCATGAGGATTGCTATTTCCTTCCATTTTAAAGCACAAGTATTTGTAGAGTTTATTTCAGAAGTATATTAACTTTGCAAAAATGTTCTGCTATCAACAAAACTATCACCAACAATATGGTAACTTTCATCCAGAAATAGATATGATGCTTTCATCTGACTCCACATTTCAAGTTTATTACATGAGTTTACAATGTACATGTAATTTCTTTCTTCACCTAAAGTTCTGCCTTATTACGAAGCCTACTTTGCACAAGTATAAAGGTAAATAAAAATCTACACAAGGAAATGTTTCATTTTTCATTCCCCTCATAGCCACTTAAACACCCCACCAAATGAAAGATTTTCTGGAGGCTTAGAAATCCTGATGGACAATTGAGAAGGAACCAAAGTATTGCCAGGAAAAAAGGCAATTGCCCCAAACTTCGATACAGTTTTCTTAGAACTGAAGCCAATGTCAGCACATCCTGATCATGAAGAGACAGACATACTGTATATGCATGTAACTCTATGCTCATAGGGTCTGCACATACTATCCATTCAACTGACTACACATAAATTAAACACAGCCAATCACCACCACTGTACATTCAGCAAATTCATATCCATAGCTATTCTGTATCAGATTTTCCCAACCTAATGCCCTTATATTTCAGATGTTTCACCACTCTAAGCAATTTTATTTCAATAGATACATTTTAAAAGATATATTGAAATTCTTTAAAATCCCCAAAGTGACATTAGGCTAAACAGTTGAAATGGACATATTTTAGGGAATATATAAAACTTTCTCATTTTCTTAAAAAAAAAAAAATGGATCCATGCTAATGGCCATGCTGATTGAGGATTATCGGATTTGAAGGGTTCATGTGAAAGGCAGCAAGTGGGGACATGGAATGGACCACTCTTCTTCAGGCTATCAGGAATCATGCAGTGCTTAAGAAGGTATCAACATGCAATGCAACCAGACACATCTGGCTATTTCTGATTTAACGATAGTGTAAAGACAAAATGTATTGTATAAATCATGCAGTTGATGCCAGTGAAACATAAATCACAAAGAGTAACCCTTTTAGTCCTTTTTGGAACGATGTCCACAAGATAAATATATTTTGTACATGGTTGTGGTCTATGGCCTTTGGAGTTCTTA
This sequence comes from Python bivittatus, assembly GCF_059951505.1. NCBI lineage: Eukaryota > Metazoa > Chordata > Lepidosauria > Squamata > Pythonidae > Python > Python bivittatus. The sequence goes on along the minus strand of NW_028277058.1, from coordinate 15,889,181 downwards.
TGAAAAGTGAAGTAGATCACTAACCACAGATAGCTGTGTTGTGCAAATGCAGCCTATACAGGACCTAAAAGAGCCAGATGCAAGTGTCCCCTCACCCATGGAAACTTATTGGGTGACTTTGCGTTCATCTGCATCTCTCAGCCCAACCTGACTACAGTGTAGTGAGAAATATTGGAGGAAGGAGTGCATTGATGTCACATTTAACTCCTGGAGAGGGGATATAACTTTAAGAAATCTAGCATCTATTATTAATCTATAAATCCTAACCTTTGGTTTAAAAATAAAATAAGGCTGTTTGAGTATCTAGTAAATGCTGTGATATGCCTTCTTACTGGAAACACCATCCATAACGTTGTCAACATAATCAGACTTTATTATGGGTCACTGACCCAGATTTCATTAAAAAAAAAAAAAAGTATGTACAGATAGTCCCTGGGTTAAGAACTCCTGGTTTAAGGATGACCTATAGTTAAGAAAGGAGCCTATTGTGGCAAAATTTGAATTAAATACACAATGATTCGAGTTAAATACACAATGGTTTGAGTTCATTACACAATACTACTTATATAGTATTATACAATAATACTGTTCTGGCTTACATACAAATTCGACTTAAGGACAGACCTTAGGAATAGAATTTGTTCTTAAACTGGGGACTACCTGTAATGCAAAGTACAGTGATAAAAAAGCCTATAGTCATACATCATCTATTTTGCTGTTAACAACACATGAGTTCTAAAGGCTACAATTGTAAACTTTGCAACAGCAAGAGTCATCTTGGGATCTTTATCTGCCAAAAGAAGCTGTATACAGAATTATTTTGTCTGACCTGGAAGCGGACTAAGAAGAGGTGTTAGTTACTCATTGCGGGTCTCGGTTAAAATTACAGTACAGCAGATATGGTCCTGTGACTCAGTGCTCTCATCTTTGCAGTGACAAAGCCTTTAGGCAGAGAAGATTTTGTGATATTTACCCTCCACTACTACTGATGTTAAAATAGTGTAAAGGCCCTCCAAATTTTGTTATTTGTAAGTTGGGCTGGATATAATGCTGGTTTAAAATTAAATCTGCTGTGCCCTAAGTGACATCTTGGTATATTGTGTTTGAAATTCTATGTCAAGAATTCTTTGCTTAAGGCCTACCATTGCCTAACCTTGTCCAAAGTATATCAGCTTCTCCCCCCCACTACCCTCCCCCCAATCCTAATGTCCTCATTGATGTGGACATACCTTCTAGTACTGGTAACAATAGCTTCAATCAGAGGTTCTTTGTTCATTTTATGTGATTTAAACCTTTCTTATAACAAAGTACAAGAGGCAACATAAATTTTATTATCCATGTAAGCAAATGTAAGAACCCTTTTTATACTGTTAACAGTGCAAAACCTATTGTTGTTTGGTGCTTCTGAGTCAGTGTTGATTACTGGTGACTGCCTGGACTAGTCCCTGTAGTTTTCCTGGCAAGTTTTCAGAAGTGGTTGGCCACTGCCTGTTTCCTAGGGTGGCAGGAGAGTGACTGGTCACCCAGATGACTTCATGCCTAAGGCAGGACTAGAACTCACGGTCTCCCAGTTCTAGCCTGATGCCTTAACCACCACACCAAACTGGCTCTCTGTACCTGTAGTAAATCCTTATGAATAGGAAGCTCCTCTTTATGTAGGTATCTATTCGTTTCATCAATGTACATTTATTTGGATGGTCCTTGTATGCACTGCACCATTTTCACCAATATCTGAATTATTTATAGGATACTAGGATGCTGCTGGCCATTTTATAGGCTGTCTTCTAATTACTAGTCAAATGCACTGCTTTTGCTGAAAACTAATTGTTCATCTGAAAACAGAGTTGTTGAAAGATAACCATGATTATTTTTGGTTTGATAAGCCATTAAATCACGCAGTATTTTTCCTTGATCCAAAAGGCAGAGAGCAAACCCCATGAAACAAAGACCATGCTTTTAGAGATTCAGCTGCAATGATAAATGATGAATGGTTTGTTAGAAAACTCTGTGAGATGGCAACATTCATCCACAAAGTAACCCTCTCCTTATTCTAAACCTGTCCAAATGAATGATTTGCTGCATTGTTCTTTTTCATGGTCACCGAATAAAAATAGTGTAATTTGTTTTGGACATGCCATTGTCACACAGTGGTAGATTGCTAAGTTGAAAGAAAACACATTCCTTTTTTTTTTCCCCAATCCCAGTTTGTTTTCTCCCAAGATAAGCAACACATAGAAGACAAAACATTTTAATGACTTTCCCCAATATTTGAAAACTATTTCAGAAGTATTTGCTCTTAACTCATACATCTTTATTATGATGGCAACCACAAAATACATTTAAGTAGGTCAGAAGACTTCTATCACATTACTAATCTAATGAATACTAGCTGAACATTTCCAGCACTGAAATCTCCTTTTAGACAATCTTTCCTAAACTTCTGATTTGAAAGTCAAATGGTTCATCTATATATTATTCAATACAGACAATTGTTTAAACCATGATGTAGAATAGTCTCCCAAAAAGCAGTCCCTCAACATATTTTGGATTTCAATTTCTCACTTCTGGTGAGGATTCATGGCAAACCACATGTCCCTGAAGGAGTGAGGACAGCATTTTGGCAGAAATTGGCAGCCAAATGGCCAATTCTGGCTGGTGAAGTCTTTCCGGAAAAAGGAGAGATCATGAGATTGCCCACTTGCACTCTGGACAACTGTTCCTCGTGAGTAGACTGCAGGAACTGAAGTTTTTGCAGTCGGCTTGTGACTGAGCGGCTGAGAGTCAAGGGAGTTCAATCAAGCTCACAGCCATAATCAGCCTATACAGACTGATTCTCACAAGTCTCATTTCTTAACCACTTTTGGATATAACTAATTTACAATTAAAGAGAGATTTTCTGAGTGGCAGGATAAGAAAATTCCACTTGGTGAGTTCTTATTTTTTCTGGATTACAAAGGAATAAAGAGGGAAAAAAAGGCTTTAAAGACTTAAAAACTTTTGGCAAAAAGCTTAACAAGAAGTCCATGTAAGAAACTTTAAAATGGATAAAGGGGACAGTTCTTTTGAAATATTTTTTTGTATATGTGTGAAAGTGCTTTGAACAAATTGGAATTAAATTAAACAGATGAACTGGACCTTCATTTTTTGTTTACCATTAAAGAGTGTAGGCAATTGGTGGATTTTACAAAACAAAAGATATAGGTAATATGAGCCAGACTGTGATGCTGATTGTATCCATGGAGATGTTGATTGCGATGCTGACTGTAACTCGAGTGCAACTTGAGACAAAAGTATTAAGGGCATAGGAAGATAAAAAAAAAAGGGGGGGCTTGCCTCCCACCCCACCCCCATTTGAGACACTTTCATTTTTAGATTATAATATTATAATGGCAACCACCAGAAAAATGGCAAGAATGGAGAGGTTCTCTACAGCAACCTGCAGAGAGAGGAATTACACCAGATTTGCTTCAGAAAATGTTTGAGCAACTGGGCAGTAAGTTAAACTGGTACTAAATTGACAGCTTTTGAAAAAGGAATTGATGAAAGACTTGAAAAGATGAAAGAGGAGATGAAAGAAGAAGTTAAGAAGGTGGAAAGCTCTGTAAAACAAATGTCAGGAGATGTAAAACAAATTAATGACAAAAAGTGGAAATTTTGGAGAGTAAGACAGAAGTTATAGACAAAGTTGGAAAGAGAACTAGATAATCTGGCTCTGTTGGAATTGAGAGAGAAGGAATTTTGTTTGAGATTTAGAGCAATCCCAGAGGATTCTAGTGAATATATTAGAGAAAGGATTATTAAAGTCTCAGCAAAAGTTTTGGATTGAGAGGAGGAGGATACAGAGACAAAAACTGATAAAGTATATAGAATAAATTCAAGATTTGTGAGAATAAAAAATGTTCCAAGGGATGTTTTGGTGAACTTTGTTAAGGAGAAGAAAGGGACAAGTTCTGCAGCAGCATTTTAATACAAAACTGAAGACTAATGATACAGATATGATTGCTCTTAAACAAATTCCTATTAGAATTTTGCGTAAGAGAAAAAAGTATTCTTTTTTGATTGAGACATTAAAGCAGAAAAAGATCTCACTTTGATGGGACAAATTGGAAGGTGTGATTTTTACTTTTAAACAGGAAAGGTTTCAACTGAATTCTGTCTAGAAGGCAAAGGAATTTCTAGAACAATTCAAAGAAATGAAGGAGATTCAAATGGAGGTGTCAGAAGAGATTACACAATAACTCCAACAGGTGCAACAGGAAACTGAAAGGGACAATACTGAACTAGGCATTACAGGTATCGATTTTCCTAAATTTTTGGCTTCATTATGGATTATAAATGCTCAAAGTGGAATATAGATGGAGCGAATGCTCCTCAAAAGAGAGAAAAAAAATCATTATTTGAAAAAATTAAAACAAGATATAATTTGCCTACAAGAGACACATCTTAGAAAAAAGGACATAAAATATTTGATTTATAAAAATTTGGATGAAGAATTTATTTCAATAGGAATGAAAAAGAAAAAGAAAGAAAGAAAGAAAGAAAAAAAAAGAAATCCCCAATTAAAACCAGAACTTCTGATGAGCATGGTAGATTTGTTGGGGTGGAAGCTAATATGTATGGGACTAAGACTTTGATACTGGGAATTTATGCCCCAAATGAGGACTAAGTATTGTTTTATAAATGACTTACGGAGAAATTAATAGGTTTCTCTTATGAAAATTGGTGTTTGATGGGGGATTGGAATGGAGTGAACTCCCTAGAACTGGACAGAACTGCTGAGAAAAATATTAAAATCACTCAAGGTAAATTACCAAAAGTTTTCTTTGATTTGATGGACAATTTAGGGCTGGCTGATATATGGAGACAGAAAAATGGCAATTCAAGAGAGTATACCTACTTTTCTGAAAGACACAGATCCTTTTCAAAAATAGACATGATTTGGATTTCAAAGAATTTGGCTACTAAGGTTTCTAAAGTAGAGATACTACCAAAGACTTTTCTGGATCATAATCCTGTGAGCTTGGTTTATAAAAGAAAATTTAATTGTTTTAGACAGAGACTAAACAAAATGTTGCTACAGAAAGAAGCAATAGTGGAGGATTGTAAAAAGAAACTAAAAGATTTTTTTGAAAATAATTTAGGTAAAGGCACTGATTTAAGAATGGTTTGGGATGCAAGGAAAGTTTTTATTAGAGGTTAATTTATACAACATAATAGTAAGCTTAAAAAGAAGAGTCAGGAGAAAACACAAGCTATTTTGGATGAAATAAAGAGAAAAGAAGAATTAAAGACATTTCCAGAGAAGATGTATTTCTCAACAAATTAAGTTTTTACAATGACTATTATCTATATTAACAGTAAGAGAAATGGAAATAAAAATGAATTATGTAAAGCAAAAAAACTTTGAGTTTGGAAATAAACCATGGAAGTGGCTATCATATAAATTACAAATGAAAAGATAACGATAGTGAAATTACAAGAGGGAAATACTGTATTAACGGACAATGCAGCCATACAAAAAGCATTTCATCAATATTATTCTAATTTGTATAAAGGAAGTTACATTTCTCTAGAGAAAATAGATGAATATCTAAACAAACAAAATTGACTGAGGATTACAGAGGAACAGAGACAGATTATGAATGGACCTATAACAATAAGGGAAGTTTCTGAAGCTACAAAAAGATTAAACTAGGAAAGGTGCCTAGACCAGATGGATTATCAGATTCTTATCATAAATGTTTTGAGAATGAACTTTTACAACTCTTACAAAATACGATGAACTCTATCCTACAGGGAGAAAAGCTGCCAGAGAGTTGGAAAGAGGCCAATATAGCATTAATACCCAAAGAAGTACAAGATTTGACTTTAACAAGAAACTATAGGCCGATATCATTATTGAATAATGATTATTTCACCATGATTCTAGCTGATAGACTGAAAATAATTTTGCAAGAATTTATTCATGAGGATCAATGTGCGTCTTCACTTAAAAGACAGTTAAAGGACAAAGTTAGAAGTGTGTTGGACGTATTTGGAGCAACATAATGAAAAACAAGCCAAATTGATCTTCTCAGATGTAGAGAAGGCCTCTGACAATCTGAACTGGGCTTTCAAATAAAGCTCTGTTCCTGCACAGCGCTGAGAGGTTTCCTGGGGAGGGGAAACCTCTCAGTGGTGTGCAGGAACAGAGTTCAAATCCTGAAGATTTGAGCTCTGTTCCTCCAGCCCCACAAAGGATTTCCCCTCCATCCACAGAGGGGAGGGCAAACACTTCATTGGGCTGTAGGTAGTTGAAACTGTCTGGCAGGCATACCTTTCGCTCTCAAAGAGCTGCCTGCTGGGAGACAGCTCTTTTTCTCTGTCCACTTAACAACCCAGGAGATTGCTCAATGACCGCAACCGGGAGTGCCCGGATTGCAGTCATTGAGCGAAGCAGTCATGTGGGTATTTTGCTTAACAATCGAGATTCCAGTCCCAATTGTGGTTGTTAGGCAAGGACTACCTGTATGTGCTTGTCTGAGCACCTTCCAGAAATAAAACTCATACTATTCCATTTTAAAAGCACCAAATTAAACAAAAACAGAAGTAAAATGACAGCACTGAATTCTTGTAACAGCTTTCTCTAGCTGGTGTCTTCCAAATGCATTGGAGCAACAGTCACAAAAATAGCAGGCATTGTTCCCACCTATTATTCTAAACTGCAGTCTCTACCCCAAATGAAAAGCTCATCTATGGCATCTGAATGTCTAATACTAATTAGGTCACTACAATTTCTGAAATAGAAAAAAATCTGTGCTGTCTAAAGGTTATTAAGAAAGTGTAGCTTTGAATTTTCAAATCCCACTGCCTCCCTTTCACCTACCTGTGCTGGTTTTTTAAAAGATCTACTCAGCAAAACATTTCCTGTCTACTTTATTATTCAACTTCACAACTAATATGAAATAAGCTTCAGTATCCTTAGCCAGGACTCTCAATACCAAGAGGCCCATTCAGCACCTAAACTGTTCTGTTTGCAAGGCACGACCATATCCAGCTGTTCTCCATCATGCTACTGTTATCTTGGGGCTTATTTGATTTGAGTTATGCTTTTGAGACCTTCTAGCTATTTTGGATTTCAATTACCAATTGCATTTTCTGTTCAACTTTTTGGCTTGGTTTTTACAAAATCTCTTACCATCCAGGCTGTGACAAAGTCTCCCATCCAGGTCCCCACTGCCGCTACTTTCATAAAATTTTCATTCCTGATGCCCATGAAGTCTGACACAAAGTATGCCCTGTAAATACAAGCATATATATTGTAAGTTACAGTAATTTACAGCAAAATAATAGATAATCTGGCTCTGCTGTCACCAGGAAAAAAGGGAAGTACTCCAACTCTTAACAACTGTGCTTCTGCTCTGCAGCTTAGATATTTGTTTTCTTTATTCACTGCATTTATAGCCTGTCTTTCATAATGAGTTCAAGGAGACATATAGGGAACTCTGTAATAGAGCTATGCAGCATTCAGATTCAATCTCCAAAACGTGCTTTGGATATGCAGAAGCCTGATTATAGGAATGGCTGTGTCCAACATCTTAAAGCACCTGCATCTTTTCTCATTATCCCAGGAAAGGATATGGATATTTAAGGTGCTGTAGACATTCCTACAGGCTCATTCAGGCTCCTGCACATTTCAAAGCACTTTTTGGAGACTGAATCCATCACATTGCATAGCACTATTCCATAAGTCTCCTATGCTGTCACTGACCAGACAGACACCTGTTTAGTGTTAACAAGGTGCTCTGAAACCTCACTTTTAAATTTAAGATGTACATAACCTGCCAGGGGAGGCTCTCTAGATGTTCTGGAGTTCAGCTTTCCAAATCCCATTTGTCATGATAGTTGAGGCTGGTGGGAGTCGAAGTCCAAAACATCTGGAGGATACCAGGTTGCCTATTTTTGGATTTAGAAGCTAGATACTGTCTAGTAGCTAATCCTATGTGTCTTCACTGTCACATTAGTATGAGGTCAACAGCTCAGTCGTTTTCAGATTAGGTGAAAAGGTATCCTTTTTGGCACAGAAAATAACAGAGAAGCATAATATCAAGCCACCTGGGAATATATATATTGTTTTGGCGAAGCTAATTCTGATTTGAGAAATGAATTTGGGACCTACTTTTGGGGAAAAGGATCAAGTAGATTTAGCATAACATATCTTAATAAATGATATTTTGACACCACATTCACTGAATCTAAACCCAGAACAACTGCTGGATATTTGCTTGTGCTTGTACTTTTCAACAGGGAAAATGAATTAGATAGCTGTGAGTTTCAGTAATGAAAACATGCTAGTTAATAATCAACTCCTGCAATTTTCACCCAGATAAAACCCCGCAACAGAAAAAAAAATATTGCTCCCAAATGTATCCTTCTACAGCAATTAAACATTAAATTAAATTAGTTAAATATTATTTTCCTTGCCCTGGTCTTTAAAAGAATGTAAGTTCATTCTCTAACATGCTTTCCATATCCTATGATAGCCTTATTTTTGCATCTTTCAGGATTAATGCTAAAATACCAAAACATCTGGGAGCTTGTACTCCTTTTAATAAAGGTGAACATTAAGGACAAAAGTTTTACTTAGCTGTCTCTGTGATATGATTATCTTTTTTAAAAAAAATATTGTTTTAAAATAGGAAACAGTGAATAATAAAAGTTCTTTACTGGATCTCTGAGTAAAGTAAAGTAAAGGAAGGGCTGTACACATATTCCTCCATCTGAGATTCAGGATCTATATACTAAATCAGGTATTCTAGCATAACCTCTGATCTTTCATCCGGGGAAAAGCAATCACTAAAGCCTAGCATTGCTATCTCAAGCAAATCCTTTTAACATGCAGTAAGCAAAGATATTTGAGTGAAGCCTCTTGGAATTGCTTTGTCAAGTAAACAAAGCACATTTTCTCAATATAAAAAGAAAAAAAAACCCTCTGAATTTTGGCACTTTCAATAAACCTTTATTCCTTCCTTGCCATTTCTATCTTTACTCATCCTTTATAACCCCTTGTATCTTCTCAAGGATTTTCTAGGCGCCTTGCTTCACATGGCACGAGCAGCAGAAGTTCCTTCCTTCCCTCTTACATTCCAGCATCTTTTTCTTTTTTTGTGGTCTGGGCTTGAAGTTACTTACATTCAGTCACAGATACTGTTTCTGCTGTGGCAACTCTCAGTTGCTGAAACCAACTATATTAGCAACATTCATAGAAACAAAATAGTTTACTCACTAATAGTTTATTATAACAAGCAAAGCATAATTACTTGTATATTTTCTTTAGTTATTCAAAGAACTATTAAAGAACTATTGAAACATTACTATGAACAGAACACATGAAATATGGCCAATGCTTATTAAACTCCCAGGCTGATCCTAAATTCTGTGTTTTTGCTATTAGCTTATATTTTTGTTTACGGGAAGGATGGAAGACAAATTAGATGTAACATTCCAGTAAAATACATTACTGAAATAAAAAATCATTTAAATAATTACTTTAGATCAGGGTTAAATAACATGGTACCCTCCATATATTAAAGTCTTAACTTGTATCTGCCCCAGCCAGCATAATCTGTGGGGAAGGACTGTGAAAGAGATAGTCCAACTATTTAAAGGGAGAGGTTGCCCATCCCTATTTAGATTCATAGTTCTACCAAATCTTTTAAGATATGACAGTAATAAAGACAAAGACAGTAATAAAGACAAATGGCCTTTGTGAATAATCTGCACTATGAATTAATGAAAGCAAGCAATTATTTCATTTAAATTGATAGTCAACACTGACTTGTACCCCACTGGTTGTGATGGTGAGGGAATATAAGCCATCAAACAGCATTCAGAACCAACTTCCTCCCCATATGTTTCTGTATGATTCCCAGAACTGCTAGGGATTTCTGGCAACTGTAATATGTGATATCTCTGCAGAGTTTCAAGTTACAGAAGTCTGTAGTTAAGTCTGGCCCTATTCAGATATGAATGTCCTGACACAACTACATATTTATTTATCACATTTATATCCCACTGCAATCAAAGACACTTGGCAGCTTTCAAGGTATGAAAAATTAAATAAAATATGTTAGAATTTATCTGAAAAAATAATTAAATCTGTATCTTAAATTCATAACCCAATAAATCAAACACAGCAATGACCGAAACAAAAATTAAAAAACTGAAGATGAAGAAGAGAAGATAGCATAATCATTTACTCAACTAGAATGTTCTCCAAAAGAGCTCATTTTTTAAAAATCTGTCTAAAAGTCATCAGGGAGGGCGATCTTGCTCAGTTCCCTTTATTCCCTTCCCTTCCCAGAAATGTGATGTGGGACTACAAGGACCTTTTACCTAGATGATCCAATAGGTTGGGTTTATTTATGGCTTGGCACTTGGGTAGTCTTGCAGTTCATCAAGTGTCAAGCCATAAAGTGCTTTATAGATAAAAAACAGTGCTTTAAATTGTACCTGGCAGCCAGTGCAGCATATATGTTACTAGTGTTATGCATTCCCAAAATTAGATACCAGTTAACACATGATCTGCTGCATTCTGGACAAACTATAGTTTTCAAGTAGTTTTTTAAGGCAGTCCCATGTAGAGCACATTGAAGTAGTCTAACCAGGTAGAAATGAGAGCATGAGTTACTGTAGCCAGGTTCTTCTGCTCCAGGTAAAGCTATAATTGACATCTCAGCCGAAGCTAGGTAAAGGCTCTTCTGGCCATGGCTTCCTCCTGCTGCTCAAGCAGAAGCTGTGAATCCAAAATGACTCCCAAATCACAAACCTGTTCCTGCATGGGTAGTGCAAGCCCATCCAGAGATCATACTAGGGTTAATAAAAAAACTTCAATCAACAAGCAGCAACTCTGTCTTGCTTGGTTCAACTTTAGCCTGTTCTTTCCCATCCAAACTGTTATAAGCTCCAAGAACTGGGCTAAGACATCAACAGCACCCTCCTATAGCTTGGAGTGGTGATGTAAAGCTAGACATCATTAGCAAACTGATGATATTGCACCCCAAACTGTCAGCTGACCCTTCCAGCAGCTTCAAAGAGATGGTAAAAACCAGGGGAGTGAGAACTAAGACCTGTGGCACCCTGTAAGTTAGGCCACCAGGTTGACTTACCATCCCCACTACCACCACTACAGGCTGAATTTGCCTTCTGAGGAAACAGTATCTCCAATTCCCTACCCCTGTAAGCAACAGATTAAGATACTATGGTTGCTAGTACAAAAAGCTGCTCAAAGGTCAAAAAGGACTAGGAAAAGTATATTATCTTCATCAAGGTCTTAACAAAGCTCATCCAGGAGAGTGACCAATTGTCAGGCCCAGCCCAAGAACAATGATGAAACAGTCCAGTCAAGTACAGTTCCTTGATTTGCTTACACCCTATAGACAGAATCTTGCCAAACTAAATCTATACTACAGGAACTAGGGCATATACTCTGGGAGATTCTAGAGAGTGGCTATCCTGAATCTCTTACTTTTCTCACGCTCTGCCTGTGGACTGTGTTGTCTTTTGCGTCCTTTCCCCTCCTGGAATGCTCCCCTCCTTCCTGATAGTCTTGATCTCCCACATCACTCTCCTCCTCGTAGTTACATTCCATCACACCAATGCTGTCTTGAAACCTGATTGAAACAATTCATGTAATCCACTTCTTCTATAGTGCTGAGTAATGGGGATGTAAGATGGGGCACCCCCATCTTAACAAACTCTCTGAGAAAGGGAATGTTGGAGACCAGCTGACAGTTATCTAACGCCACTGGATCCAGGGATGGCCTCTTCATAAGAGAGTGTACCACAGCATCTTTCAAGATTGTGGGCAACTCCACTTCTTGTAATGAGGCGTTGACAGTCTCCCGGATCCAGATGGTCACATTTCCGCCAGGATGAACAGGGGTCCAGACTACAGTGACAGTGCCCAGTCCAGACAACAGTTTATTCACTTTTTCCAAGTTCACAGGCCAAAAGGAGTCCCAAATAAGCAAAACAGTGCCCTAGTCATTGTTAAAGACTATGCCCTGGAGGAGTTAAGACTTAGATGAATCTGAGTTTGTCCACAACATGCTTTGCAAATTGGTCAGACTAAAAGAGCTCAATCTGACAATCAACGCTAACAGCTATAATTATAATATGTAAAAGCAAATTAGTATTTAAATCCTAGTTTTCAAAATGATATTAACATTTGTTTATAATCACTGGCTGTGAGCTATTAGGCAGATTTAAGAGATTAAAAATACCAATGAAGTCCTTAAGTAAACCAGCAGCCAGATCTAGAATTCCTGCCTGAGTCCAGGAATAGGGAACATTTTAGAACAAGAGTAAATGAAACATTTTACTGGGGTGGGACAGGAAATGCTGCAACTGGAAAAGTGAAACAAAGAGGGATTGCAAATTTATTTATTTTCAGACTTTGGGAGAGAGCAGGTTTGTGTATTAGATTTATATGGCCACTCATCTCAAATACATGACTCTCAGTGGCTAACAGTTTTAAAAAGAATACAACCACCTACAAAAAACATAAAACATATAGTAGCCAGAGGAGATTACAAAAACATCATACAATCAACACAACCAGGAAATGGTCTCCGTCACATACCTGGGGCCCCAGGCTCGAGCACAGAACCAAGTCCTCAAGGCCTTGTAGGAGGCCAGCAGGGTTGAAACCAATCTGATTTCCAGAGGGGTGATATGTGGGTGCCACAGCAGAAAAGGCTGTCCTCCTGGGCCCTGCCAAACAACACTCCCCAGCAAAAGGGAGCCAGAGCATGGCCCTCCCACTGGACTGGATGGGATGGGTAGAAACAACAGGGGAGAGATGATCCCGTAAGATGCCTATATCCTCTGCTCAGTACAAGAATCCAAGTTAAAGCAGCTCAGACTGATAGCCTCCTAGCCTTTGCTTGAACACATCCGTATTAACCAACTCTTTGGGTAACTGATTCCATACCATATTATTTTCACACTGGGAAGGTTTATATCACTCTTTCACATATTCCTCACTTAAAATAATGGGAAATTGTGCCACTAGTTTTCAGCAACTGTACTGCTGGAATTTGGTGGTGCAATTAGTGAAAAAAAGGTCTCAGCATTTGCATACACTCTGGGGACATGAGCTGCCCACTACTGTACTAATCCTAGCCCTGCCTTTGGAAGAAGGCTGATGGTTATTTTATTCTAACAGAAGGACCTGCCACTGCTACAACTGTATCTCCATGGAGACTGAAGATGAGGCATACGGAGATTCAGTAATGTGTGTGTGTGTGTGTATACATGTTTGTTTTACAGCTGAAGATTTTTTTTAAAAGCAGTTTAAGGAAACAGTGCATTACATATTTTGTCAGGTACTGGAAGATATCTGTGGTTGAAAAGCAAAGGATGCAGGGGGCTGAGGAGAAACAAGACTACCCCAGTCCAGCAAAGGGAAGCTCCACCATCAGCAGTAATAGAATATGAACTAAGGACACAGCACGATGTACCCATTCCTGAATCATGGTTCAGGAAGAATTTCAGAAGTATATGCTGGACTCTAATCCTCTTTTTGTCAAATTGAAACCCACTTCTAATTTATTTCAGTACTGTGTTAAAATATATATTCTGCATTATTGTTTTGCGACTCTCATTCAGTTTGGTTAAGGGAGATGCTTTGGGACTTTTTTTTCAAATGAAAACAACTTTTCAACATTATCAGGGAAGGAGGCAGTAGTTACTTTACTTACAAGATTGCCAAAGGGTATGCAAGAATGTCTTCTCTTTCATTGTCCCATCATCTCTCCAGTAGTCTACAGCTTCCTTGGTACTACAATAAATACCAAGGGAATATACCACGAGGGAACTCAACCCATGAGGCATTTTTAGATTGGGAATAAGGAGTATCCAAGGAAGCTTCAGAATGGAGATATGCAGAACTGAAAAAGAAGAGCAATTCTGTCCACAGCAATCCCACAAGCCGAAAAATGTCCTCAAAAGACATTACAAACCACCCTGATTACATGGTAGACAAACTGGAACCTCCTTCACAAAAGAAACCTTTCAAGTAATTGGTAGGCAGATTTTGGAACATTACTTAATTTAGGACTCCATCTCAAAAGGTGTTTTGTACTGGCTGTAGACGTTGAAATAAAAAATCCACCTGCCTTGCTTCCACTATGAAATTTATGTCAAATTAAAATACGTGGTTTCAAATTTAAATAATTGATCCCTAAGGTTGTTCCAGTCACTGTTTTGGAAGGAATGAAAAAATTGTAACTATTTTTTGAAATTATGTAAAGCAAGCAAGCAAGCAGGGGTGTCTGCAAGGGATGCCAAAAAAAAAAAAAAAAAAGTCAAGATGGTGGCCATGATGGTGCAATCAAAGCTCCGCCAGTCTTTTACATGAACTGCACATGTCACACACACACACACACACACACCCCAGATGGAGATTCAGTTGTATGTCTGTGTGGTATGGCTCTCAGCTAATCCACATATGGCAAAAAGTAACCTTAGGCAAAAACATTTAGGTCTAACCACTGAGACGAAGTAGACAAAATTACCAAGGCCTTGTTAATAAATCTGACAAATGCAATAATTCCCTATATTTCTCAATTTACGTATTTATAAGTTGTTGATAAATCAGCCAAATTTGAGCTGAATCCTAATCTTGCCTAGTTCAAAAAGGGATGAGGTGGAGGGAAAATAATTTTAGAATAATCATTGAATTGGATGACCGAGTTTACATGACATACACTGTAATTTGAACCAGGATGTACTTAACTAAATTTTCCATTTTCAAGGTTCCCACTACATTCTGAACTTAATTACCCAAACTGATTCTCACAATGTCCTAGAATAAAATGTGATTCAGTTTTGTTGTATAATCAAAGTTTATGATTCAGAGTGTTGTATAATCAAAGTCAATGTGTTGAAAATTAAGAGTACCCACAGCCTAGGTATATTAACTTTGGGCTGGCATTGTGGCCATCTCTCTAGTTTGGCTGGATTTGGGATATAGTATAAATCATCTCCTCTCACGTTCTGCCACTCTTTTTGGCTTTTCTTGTTGGCATATTTCTGGTTTACTGGCAGGTCCTGGAATTCATCTGGCAGAAGAAGTGTTTTCAGCTGGCAGAAGTGATTTGTGCCTCATCCTAACCTCTTCCAGATGGCACATTTTTAGTCAAATTGCTTCTTCCTACAGAACCAGTAGTATACATGAAAATGTTTTTAGGGAAATGTGTAAAGCAGAGATTCTCCCTTTAATTAAGTATCTCCTAAATTAGTGGCATCAATGAATGTGCAATGTGCATGTTTTCCTTTTTTTGTAATTTACCATAACCAATTGTGCTAATCTACCTCATTTCTAGCATCCCTGCTAGTTATGGTCAGAACCCATTTGAGAAACCTCTTGTTTTGCTTAGTGAAGTCTCTTAGGGAAGGAAGGAGGAAATGCCAGCTGCAAAACCTTCATTCTAATCCATATAAAATAGAGGGTTATTTGGCTGCCTTAGCACTATGTGGTTTGCCAAATGAATGTCAAACACTCCTCTGGATAACACGTTACATGTTCACATATTTCTCTGAACTTGAATAACACTCCTTCTTAAACTGCAGGTTCTTTCACAACATATACTTTTGAACAAATAAAGGTACTTTAAGTAAGGTTTGCTCCTTTTTTGAAAATATAAAGGGTATAAATATCATTCTATTTATACGCTTGCTCTGCTATTAAAGCCTACCCTTCATTTTAAAGGATTTGCTACTATAATGGAAACTAAAGTCTCCTTCAATTTAAGCTTGACTCCAGAAGACTTTATGGATCTGCCCATGCAGTTTTCTTGGCATCACTACAGAAGTAATTTTCCAGTGTTTTCTTCAGGGAAGTTTTTCAACTTCCCATGTAAGTCTATGGCCCTGGAATTCCCAGGTAATATCCTATAGAAGTACTAACCAGGCTGACTCTGTTAGCTTTCAAGCTCAGACATATCAACTGGGTCTCTTTTTTTTTTTTTCCTCTTGGAACGTAACAAAGCTATTTGAATGCGACATTTAATATTGGACAGCATAGCTGAGCCTAAGGTTATCCAAATTCATTTTTAGCTTGGTAATAGTGGGTGAGGTGTGGAAAGTGCATTTTCTAAAAAAAAAAAAAATCACACACACAAACATTGGAATTCATATTTCTCTGTATCTATTCAGACATATGTGCATATACAACCCATACAAGCAATTTCTACTGCTTTAGAAACTTTCAGTACTTTTGTTCTTCACTAAACTGGGATCAGTCATTGATTATGAAAAGAAAGATATATAATATAGCCAGTAAACATTAGGCTACTTGTAACATCACTTAGATAAAATTAAACCTGTTTAAAATGTGAGCAAATGTTTCTATATAAGAATAGGTAGTGACCACAGAAAAGACAAGTCACATGGTCTTTTTCCAACATTAAGCAAAGCCTAAATCTATTTTAACTTGCTGTTGGTAGCTAAATTAACTTAAAAGTTTTATATTATTTGCTCCATCTTGTTAGTATGGAAATTTTGTGAAAGTAATTTGGACCAATATACAAGGGACTAAAATTACATTCAAAAAGTAATAACATTGCATCAATATGTATGTTCTAAAAAGCATATCTTACTGCATTCAGATAAACTTATTTCAAATAAATATATGTAAAAATGCATCCTTACTCTTTGATATAATAGACATTAAAAGTTAGTGCAAGAGGATTCCTCTTGTTAGAATGTGTTCAGTTGGAGAAGTATGTTTAATTTGCTTAACATAAGAATGCAAGGAAATACAGGAGTTTGAACACTTGTTTGTTGTATCTACTTGCGGCTGCCTAACTGTCATGCTGATAAATTGTTCCTTGATGCCTTATAGGCCTGTAATAACATGCTATGAAACCAGGAAAAAAATCTAGCTGTTCCTTCCTCCATGCTAAAAACTCTACTCATGTGACATTTGTCAAAGCCAAGGCTAGTGCTATCAGTTCTGTGCTGCATGAAGCTGGACAACCACTGGATGGAAACAGAGAATACAGAATACTCAATTTTTCCCTGCCATCTACTGGCAGACAGGACTTTTGAAACACAGATTTGGTAACCCTAGGATCCTCCTAGCACTTTCTCATTCAATTTTATGAGGTTCCATTATTCAACAAACCATATTGTTTTAGTATGAGCAATGCAAATTCAGACAGACACACACACAAAACCAACCTCCTGCAGTTTTTCTACCAGTTCTCATTTAATTTCCTGAAATAGGATTTACTTTCAAATATCTTTCAGAAAAGAGAATTTCAAGGACATTTCCAATGGAGGAATATACTGCGTTTAGTTATTGGTGAGCAAGATATGTGTACATCAATGCCTTGTCTTTTACTGTATAATAATCTCTTCTGCAATCTGTAGCCTCTCTGGTTTTCCACGTTTCTGGTAAATTCCAAGAAAAAACATATTCCCACTGGACATGCTTAGACTGGGAAACTTGGTCAGAAAGAGTGAGGGAAAAATTGTAACAGAAATAAACAGTGCTAGCAGAAGAAATGTTTAGCCTCTCCAATAATGAAGTAAGCTAGAAGCAGTACCAAACAAAATTTTCAAGATTCTTTACTGAGGAAGAAAATTACAATGCAAATTTTGGCTGGGTTTTTAATGTCCTGTAATAATTTTTAACATGTGAAAAAGTTATAGACTCAATCTCATTTTCAGCTAATAAACTTGAGTTGTACTTTGAAGTAAGACCACGATCATCAGCTTTAGAAATCTAAAATACTGTCCACCACCTAGCAAATAAGCCTGTATTATAATGATTGAAATAATTTTTACACAAATCTCGTAGCATGTTTGTTTCTGACTTTGTGATAGAGTTTTATCATGTGTTAGTGTGGACATAACATATAGTTATTATCAAACTGTCTTTACTGTAAATATACAAGAATGTCTGTATATGTCTTGGGAAAAGATGGAGAGATCACTAGGTACAAGTATTATTTATGTGAAATGACCATGTCCATGTTCTCATCTAAACATGATTTCTGTAAAAATTATGGTCTAGAATAGTGCTATAATCATTATAGGTATTAAAACTTTTGTATAGATCATTGACATAAAGGCATGAGTCAGACAAATTGGAGCAGCTGTTAATCCCTCTCCAGATTTATGTATTAGAAATATACCAGTCTTTTTGAATCAGACCAGTCTGATCAAGTATCCTGTTCACAGTGGCCAACCAAGTAGCCAAAGGCTATTTGTAGGACATGACGGCAATAACAGATGCTTTTCAGAAAACAATCATCACAAGTACATTGCCTCTGAACCTGAACGCAGCATTTATAACAACTATGACTAGTACCTACAGTTCTGCTCCATGAATTGTTTCATCTCCCTTTTAAATGGTTGCCATGTCTGCCTCTGACTCATTCAAGATCGGGGCTTGTGGGAGACAATGGCACTCAGGCAGTTGTTGGGGAAGAACTCTCCTACAGAAGACACAGGTAAAGATGATAAATTGCTTGCATCTACTCCTTTTCCAGGTCCAGGAGAGTGGAGGAAACTGAAGCTGCTGGAATGAAGATGTAGAGAAAACTTGAAAAGTTTTCCACCAGAATAATTAGACTTGCAAAAGATGCCCTACTTTGCAGATTTATCCCTTCCTTTTGCTCTCTCAATGTTACATGTAATGCGATTTCTCCGAGGATGTTGTATACCAGGATTCTCAGACTGAGTCATGACCATCTCTTTTTGAGTCCCTCTGAACTACATTCCTGCCACAGAACGCTGAGAATAACCTGGCTTTGAACTCTGAACTACACTATCAGTAAGTGGCTATTAATCTAGGACATTCTGCCTTGCTTTCAATTGCTTTGCTCAGCACTACACCTGCTGCATTAAACTGCCTCAATGAATTATGACTCAAAGTTGGCAGCCATTGCAGTATCTTGTGAATGGCATAGTCTAACCTTGCATTGCATAAATAAATTTCCCCTTATATGTACCACATTAAGGAAAAGTATACATATCACATTAATACATTACTGCCTCTTTCTCATATTTACTTTTATCCCCCTAATCTTTTACATTCTTCATATGGAGATTGATTACACACACACACAGAAACAAAGAGAGAGAAAGAGGCCCACACTATTTTATACATCCATTTCTGTTCTTCTTCCAGTCTTTCTGAGGGACGGTGACCAGCATTGAATAAAATATTCCATGTGCAGTTGCAGCACAGATTTATGTAACGGCACTATGATCCTGGCCATTTTATTTTAACTTTCACTCATAGTGATCTCTAGCATAGAATTTGCCTTTTTCACAGCAGCTGCAAAAGTAAGCATAGCTTTCAGAGGAGTTCTTCACAAAAAATCTTAGCATGAGCCAAGCACCCTGCTCCTCAAAGTATTAAGATAGCCATGTCCTCTAGAAGGCATTGCATAACTGCTTTGAGGGCTTCTTCAGGTTGTTTCCATGTCCCTGTGCGTGCAAAACCATTTGCCAACAGGCTGAGAAAAAATACTATCTTTGCATGCATCTGCATATGCGGGCAACCCTGGAAAGCCCCTGAAGAAGCTACACTGAGTCTTCCAAGGAATGATGTTGCCTCAACACCTCAATGAGAACTGCTTGGCTCATGCGAGCACACTTCATAGTTGGCAAATGATTTACACAGCCCTATTGCAGACCTGATTAATGCTTTTATTAAGTTATCCAGTATACTTAAATCTCAGACTCCATTGATATCCATAATTAGAGACAATATTTTTTCTTCCACTGAGTGTCATTTTGCCCTTGCTTCTTCTGAACCATATTCACCATTTCAATGTCCATTTCCTAAATCTCTAGCAGCCCTCCAAGCACCCACAAAGCCAAAATTTCCTACTTACTCATAAGCTACTGGTTGGCTCCATCCATGAGCCCCAATTTGAATGATTTAACCCGATCCTTATTCTGTCTGCAATATATGTACGTATACATGTATATATCCTGAAATGTAGCCTTGAATGTAACTTCCAGAGTATATATAACTGTTCATAACATGCTCACTCTTTTTTTCCTGAACTATGCAATATATCAAGCTTATAGCTTTTGTAGTGGAAAGTAATGCCCTTAAGTAGGAGAACAGATGAAGTATTACAAGAGGCAGTTTCAGTGGCCCAGAACTCATCATTCCATGGATTACTTTGCCTTCTGCTACATATGAACAGCTTTTTGAAAGCTTTCAGGATAGGATTTTTTCTAAAATACTAATCAGATGTGCAGTTTGATGTGCATAACTAGTAACTTACAGCTCAAGGATATTTTTCCTTCGGTTCTATAGACTTCGAATTGTGTTTGGTGTCCATATTCAGTCCCCAGGGTATCAATTAGGCATGCACAGAAACACAAAGCAGAAGTAAACCTGTGAACCAGTTCATATGGAGGGATTTCTTAAGGATGTTATAAATCCCAGTCTCTAAAGACAGGGGAAGCAAACTGCTGTTTAGTTTTGCCTCAGATCTTTACATTCTTTACACAGCACCTAAAGTTATTTACTTATTTCTTGCTATGTTGCCTCCTTGGAAGAAAGCTTTGCTCATTAATCAAGATGCCACTCAACAAATGTTTGGAGAAAGCTATGTCGTTCCCAAAGTAACATATCTCATTTAACTAACAGAAAGTAAGATAAAGAATGCTAGACATAGTCCCACAACTGCTCTGATCTCCGCACAGTACCTTTTGTTCATGTTGTCAAATGCACAAATGTTTCAGATGCATTTGGTTTGTACTCCACAGAAAGTTGCTTACATGAACTTAAGAGCACCTGTGGGGCACAAGAATATGGCTATTAAATCTGAGTTCTCCTCCTAGTTTCTCCCCTAGGATTACTCTCCATATGGCAAGTTATTAAATAGAGGGATACTCTAAATCTATCACGCACTGCAATTAAGTATTATTGAGTTTTCTACTCCATTCCCATTGATAACCCAGATACAATCATAATTTACTCAAGTCAGTGTACTTTCATATTGCACATCTACATTGGTTGTTCCCATCCTGGTGCTCTTCAGATATATAGAGAATGCAACTCTATGAACATATTGGATGGAAATTTTGGGAATTATCATTTCTACATGGTGGACAACAAGTGTTGTATGAGAGGCATGGCTAGATATTGTGTTTATACTGAAGCTGGAATAGAGTGGGAACAGTAAGAGGGAGCAGCACCTTGCTATAACACTTGTTTCCAGATTTTTAAAAGATGGTTCACAAAGATTGGAATGATGTTCTTAACAAAACTATTATATCCTTTTCAGTTTCTTATTAATGATAGTTTTGGCTAACATGCAACTGTGATGTTCACAGTGCAGTGATAGCTACCTGACACTTTATGCTAAGCTCCAATTTGCTTGGTTCTGGCTTCATGTTGTGTGAACTATTGTGATTGGAAACCATGTTTTAAGCATATCACAATATTTCCTAACCTTTCCTAACTATAATCCAGGGACGACTGGTGGTCTTCAAAGATACTACATGTAGTTTCTGATGGAATACCAAGGTGGGAGGGGAGAGATTTTAAATGATTTTTCAATATTTTAACCAATACTGGCATTCTCACTCAATTTTGTGATTCTCACACAAAATCTCATAAGTTTTCAGCAGTTCTGCCTAAAATCTCACAAGAGATTCATCAGATCTGTATCTCATGAAAATTTAGCCATTAACTTTCTAAAAACTTAACTTTGGAGTCCTGCAGATGTATGCCACTGTGTCCACGTATGCCACACTGCTGTATCCTGTTTTATGTAAGATATTGCAAAAGGTTTCAGTTACATATACTAGTCCATGTACAAGTCTGGAAACCACTATCATGGCATTATGTGCGATCTGAGCCAATTATGGCCTGTTTGATAAATTATACTTAAATAAAACATGAAGAAAATGGTGTGTGAAATCAGACACTACATTTGTTATGGCCACTGCAAGAGAACATATCCTCTGTATATACACCCAAACATTCCATTCATCCTAATGAAATTAAGATCATATTATTACCTCTTAAGCAATGTATTCTGCTATAAATTCAACCCTCTTCCTAAAGGACTTTACATAACTGAAAGTCACTGCATAAAAAGGTCCTCTGACTTGGTGAATAAATATTGCAAAAAACAAAACAATAACAGCAACCCTCCCCCTACTCATATGGCAAGTTGTTATGGCATTTGGTGCTTCTTTACATATTTGGATATTAGGCCACTTAGGCTCTAAAGAAAAATGTCAGCACATTGTGTTAGTTTAGCATCCCAAACCTGTCAATGAAGTTCATTCAGAATAGACGTGAAATATACAGACCAAAAGTGAGGAGCCAAACTGGTGCTTTCCATATGGCTAGGACTATTACTGTCTTCCACCCTAGAGAACAGGGCCAATGGTGAAAAATTATGGAAGTTATGGTTATAGGATTCCCACCTGCTATCAACACTATCTTAATTCTGTCCAGTTCCGTATGATTTCCAATAACAGTCTCACATGTAACCTTTTACAGTAATCTAGCTAGGAGATTACGAGGTCATCCTTGTGCAGAAATAACCACAGCTGGCAAACCATCTGAAATTCTTTGTTGCCCTAACCTGACCTTCTTGGGATAAGGCTGGTTTTAAGAATATTCCTTGACTGGATACTTACACATTCATGGAGGCTACAACTTCAACCAAAAGATGTAGAATACCAAACATAAACCCATAGAACTTCAACCTCATTAGAATTCAGTTTCAGTTTATTGGCTTTCACCTATTTCATAATTATATCTAGGTATTAGTTCAGCACCTTCTCAGCATCATCTGACTCAAATGACAAGGAAAAACAGAGCTGATGGCACTACACTGAACATCTCCAGGTGACTCCAAACTGAGCATGTAAACTGCCTCTATTAAAAAGATTTGAGCAAATTATGGATTGAGAATTATTCCCACTATTGCACACCTTTTCTTTGGTGGTGGAAGTGGAGAAGCACATTTAGAATTGAAGAGAGACATGTTTTCTTGTATCATTTTTATGTCATATCTTGCAGCAAAGGCACTATGGTGGGAAAGGTTTGGTTTAAAAGCTTTTAAAAGCATTACTGTTTTTTAGTGAACACCATAAACTTCCATTAGTTGAAAGGGAGAGAAAAATGAACTATACATTTAACGTACAAGTCATGGAAGATTCCCCAAACTCCTATCAACGTGCCCCTGTCAAAACTGCTGCAAGTATAACTTTCCGCAAAGTATGAGTATGAAGTATTTTTAAAAAGATTTGTGAACTTTTGCCTCATTCATTCATTCATTCATTCATTCATTCATTCATTCATTCATTCATTCTAAATTATTTATAGGCTGTTCTTCAACTAAATAGATCCACAGAATATCCTAGAAAAACCATAAAAAAAGACAATCCCTCTCTGTAGACTTATAGTCTAAAGACACAGCACAGAAACAGAAAGGGCCTGGGAGGCCAGAGGGATGCCTGTCAACATCTGAAATAGTTCCCCCTTCCTCCCCCCCCCGCCCGGCAAAGGAAAGGAAAAAGGACTTTCAAGTAGAAGAGTGCAGTTGCATCAAGGCACTGTAAGAGAGTAAGAAAGATTACCTTGATGGAGATAGGCCAGATCCATTATCAAAGTGACAAGGGGAAAAACATATCTTAAGTTCAAAACAAGCAGAAAATGCGCAGAAGAGACTCAGCCACCTCCCTAATTCACAGTATAGGAAGGGGATGAGGTACAGCACAATCAGCCTTGAAAATTTTGTTATTATAGATACTTTCAATAAAAGTAGTTTTAGCCTTTCTGCAGAGCTGATTCCTGATCTGCTCTATCTGATGGGGCTGACAGGCATAAAGATACCTAATTTTATTTTACAGTTAGCTTATTCCAAATGTGACCCCGCAGATGACAATATTTAGCCAACACTGACTGATTCACCCGAAGCTAAGTAGGTTCAGACCTGGTTAGGATGGCAGGCTATCAAGAAACTTCAGGACTGTTGACTAGAAGTTGAGGGGAGGATTATCAGAAGAAGGAAATGGTAAACCACTTCCATTACCACTGCCAAGAAAACTACATGAATGCATCCATATGGTTACTAAGAGTCACACTCAGTTCAAGGAATCCTTTGCCTTTACTTAAACTGAATACAAACAACCCAGATTAAGCATTTAAGGGAAAAGCTGATAATTTTACCCTACTTTTAACAATAAATCTGGAATCGGTATCCAAAAACATGACATATGAGACTTCCTGTCCTGACATATATCCTTAACTTTCATAAACATCTCCATTTTTATTTAGACTAGAGATCTCCTCTATGCAGGATAGATGGATAAGGCATCAACACACATTCAGAATGGTTGAATTCACCTACTGTATTAAGATATAAAGAGATTTGTTTGGCTTTGGCTTAACATGTTGTAAGAATCCAGCCAACTGCAATTTATTTAGCTCGATATGAGAATCTAATCAATAAGCACATTTTAGATCTAGTGGTACCACCCTTAAGTGCATCTATTCTCCAAAGTCCCCTGGTGCCAGCCATTACCAAAGAAAATCACAGATTAGCCTTAAGACATTTAATAAAATAGAAAAAATGAACGTTTAATTATATCAATAGGAATTAAACTATGCAATTAGATTAATTAGACAGGAGTTAATCACCTTACTAATATTCAATTAGATATACACTCCAATAACTATTTGCCTGTAAGACATTAGACAAAAATCTGAAAGCAGGACCATAAAGTAAAGAGTACAAGGGACTGTAATGCAGCCCAGTAATATGGTCACTTAACTTTTTATACCCAAGCATAGCTGATTCCCCAATACAACATTTTCTTATTTCCTATTTACTAACAAGAAGCTTGTTCTACGATGGTTAATCCTTTTGTAGCCAACAGCACCAGTTACACAAAACAGACAAGACTGACCATGAGCCAAGGAACCTCAAGGTTTTCAGGAAGGGAAGGGAAGGGAAGGGAAGGGAAGGGAAGGGAAGGGAAGGGAAGGGAAGGGAAGGGAAGGGAAGGGAAGGGAAGGGAAGGGAAGGGAAGGGAAGCATTTTAGAATCAGATTTTCTCTGAATTTCTCAGGACCATGCATGAGCACTTTTGGGAAAATGTAGGACCACTTTGGAAATCTATCTACAGAAGTAGGGGGGTGTTGCATTCAGATGCCAGCTTTGTCAAGCAGCAATGCCAGACTGGAGAGCCCCAGGATATTCTAACAGACATATGCTATACCAAAAGATATCCTACATATGCCATTGTTGCATTTCCTGATTAAAACATCCCAAATACAACACAGATTTATATTTTATTTATTTTACAGTGTCCAGGAAATTTTAATTATTATTTAACCACAGTTTTCAGGACCTTTCCCTCTGTTCAAGTCCAAGTTCATAGTAACTGATTAGTCAAGCTATAAAGGAGTTGCTATTCACAAATTCAGCCACATTAACAAAGAAGAATGACCTTCAGTTCTATCTCCACTGTGTATCACACTTAAATACCTACTCTGACTTATGCAAATGTTAAGGCTAAAAACTGTATCATCGTACATTAATTTTCTACATTGCAAAGTTCATTATATATTAATCTTGATCCAGGCTTGTTCATATTTGCAAAAGCTTGAGTTCATTGTGAGATGTTCAGCTGCTAAAGCCAATATGATATCCAGGCAGCTTTGGAAAACTCTACTCACATGAAGCTGTCCAAGCATTCAGATCATCTATGATAACTGACCCTTATTGTTCCCACTTTTGGAAGAAAGATGGTGCTTTCTAAGGGTAGGACGTCTGTGGAATGGTATCTCAACTATAGAACTAACTTTACCTTTATCTTGTAGTAAAGCAGCTGTTAGGCCCTAAGTTTTGTTTTGTTTTGTTTTTTTTAGATTTAAAATAACACCTTAATCAAGCAAATTTATTTGCTTTTTATTATTTTATTTATAGACTGTCTTTCCTCTGAAATCTTAAGGAAAATGAGTAGGGCAATGGTTTCCCCTTATATTACAAGGTTCAAAAGCTTGTACACTATTTTATAAACATTCAGTTGTCCGTGATATGGATTCAAATACTGCTGCCTTAACATGGATTTTGGATCTTCCCACTGACACCATGATCAATACAACTGCATTTGTTCTTATGTTTTTCCAGACATTTAACATATTTAAGTAGTTTTAATCCTCTGATCATTTTAAACCATCCTTGGCCTGATACTGAAATGTTCTTGTTTTCTTTAAAACTGATGCTGCCACTGTAATTTTTCTTAAAAAACAAACTGTTGTTGAATAGTCTTTGATATACTCAAAGTGGAAAGTGGGACAGAAATGTTTTAAGTAAATAGGTCATTTATATTATCAAGTAGCAATAAGGAGAACAGAACATTAGATTCAATAATCAGAAATCAATATTTAATTAATAAAGATGAACGAATGTAGTATATGTATGATGAAGTGATATGGCATACAAATGTACCTGTTAATTCAGACCAAGGTCCTTCTTTGCTGACAAATAAGCAGTTGAAAGCTTCAGGGCTCACTGTTGTTTTTCCCATCTTGTTCTGGCATGTTGACTCTTTGTGGATCGTGTCATCTAAGCTCCTGTGCATCTCCCTCCTGGAATCAGGATCCCAGCCTCTGATCTGAAATGGCAGCTGGCTTTTTGAATTACTCAATGGAATGCTCTCCCTCCCTACTGAGCCAGTCATCTGCTTTAGTGCCACAAAAATTGCTGAACTTTTGTTTTTGTAATACAACACTAAGTAGTTGGCTAGCACTTCCCTGCTGTTATCTAAAAAACTTTGTTTAATACACATCCCTCTGTATTTTTCCTACTGCAGGAAAATAAATGGTAACTTATTATTTTAGGTAAAGTATACTTCTAAAGGTACTGTAGTATTCTAACTGGTGAAAGCCAATGTCTACACAGATGACCCCTTCATTTGTTATATTCATGCATATTTTATGATATTACAGAAGGTCTAGTTTCAGATATGGATAAGAAGGAGGAGGGGAATGAAACCGCAATCTGTACCATCTCAATAAAGAGACTAAGGTGGGATATAATATCCTTGCAGGCATCTGCAGAATCACTTTTATATGATTATATTTGCTCTTAAGTCCCAAAAGTTTAGTATAAATTACTGCCTGAGGAACAATGAATTTGAAAGGATTAAGAATAATCATACTGATATTTCAAATGCGGTACCATCAGTTTACTGATGGACCCATTCTGCTTTCTATTTGGAGGGACAATCAAGGCAACTTCAGTGGAAGTGATGATCTGGAATAATTTCAGTCTGGCTTCACATCCAGACAGGAAACAGAAATGGACTTGGTTGCTCATTTTGGGGTCCCCCAAATATTTTGAACATTTCTCACTCTTTTTGATCGCTGACCATCCTGACTTCAGTTCATAGGAGATGGAGTTAAAAAAAACCAAAACTCATTTTCAGGTTCCGTATTGAAGAGAGGAAGACAAACATTTCCTTTGGCATGTTCTGTGACTGTCCTCCCCACTGCAATTGGGTTTGGAAACAACTCCTTTCAATGAAGCAAATGGATTTTGGGGGGGGGGGGTGAACTTAGTATATGTAATATATATGCCTGGTCGCATTATCATTTTTGGACTGAAACAGAGTTCTAAATGCACATGTGTATATTATCTGTGAAAACGAACAGGTTCATGCATGCTTAGTGTGGTTATATGTGTATGACTTTTAAATGTCCTTATCCAACTTAATTCTTATCTAATTTCCATGGGACCACCACTCACTGCAACAGGTAACCCCAAAAATGTTACCCCAAGAAATGTGATTGTCAGATTGAAAAAGATTCCCTATTTATGTCATCAAACATAAACTTCATTAATTCATCCCAAAAGGATTTTATTAATGACATTGTTACTAATTTAGTCAGCTTCCTAAGAAATAACTTAGGAATGCAATTAGGAATTTATGCACACATTCAAAGCCAGAAGATGCATCTTGGACTTGTTACAGCATCCAGACACGTCTCTCATTGGGGGCTATTTACTTTCTCTATATTATTAATTTCAATACCTCAGACCTGCAACTTCAGGCCAACTTAATCTAACAGATGGATCAAGTACCAACAGAGATTTTTAAATAGAAACATTGAGTTCTAGGATGAGGACAAGACAGTATGTCAGTTTCTAATTTCAAAAGGTCTATACAAAGGAATTTAACATGTCTGGCTATGTGCACTTCACTTCATTAATAATAGAAAAACATCTATTTTTTGCTTCATATTTTTTTTTGCTAAAGAATTTCCAATATTTCAAACATTAACCAGCTATTTTAATAGTCTGTATAGGAATCTGGTTTAGTCCTAAAATGGCAATGTCATTTCATTAAGACTTCTCCACATTTCAGAAAAAACAGAAGCAGCGATGAAGTAATACTCATTAAAAAAAAAGTATCTACATCTTTATTTATGAACTTTTCTTAAAAAGGACGGGACAAGAATTTTGAACATACACGGAAAATGAGTTTTGCTGGAAACAAAGGTCAATTCTGATAGAAGACAATGTATTTTTAAAAGGGTGTTCTTACATAAGATCTGAAGTAGGCAATCCATTGGCTGCATGTGATTGCCAACTTCTCCTTCTGCAGCTTCCAGAATTTTGTGGAATCACATGGTTGAAATTCCACACAAGTTGCTGAATAAACACAATTTCCCACCTATTCTGGCAGAATAACAACACTGAGGAGGAGAAGGAGAAGGAGAAGGAGAAGGAGAAGGAGAAGGAGAAGGAGAAGGAGAAGGAGAAGGAGAAGGCGGGAAATATGAAGCAATACTCATCCTGTGGTTGTCAGAACAATAGTGAAGAAAAAAGTGTGTCTTCTATTCTCTATGCCACAACTTTAGTCAGACAGAAGGTACACTGGAGAATATAGTCCATTAATTAAAATTAAAGTAAAAATCAACGGCCAGTTGAGTTGAAGATGATGCAGTATATGAGACATTTACAACTGTGTCTTCATCCTTAATACCCTATGAGAACAGGGTAGAGAAATTCAGAATGTTCATCTGAAGAAAAGAAAACTAAGAAGAGACATGATATCAATGTTCAGGTTTATCTAAAAGGGTGTCATAGAGGAGACGATCAGGAACAATTTTACATTGTCTCCCAAACTAGGAACAGAAATAAATTTCAGCTACCTAGATTTCATTTAAAAATTAGGAAAAACTTCCTAACATTAAGAGTTGTACTTGAGTGGAAGAGTCTACCAAAGGAGTTTGTAGGGTTTTCATCTCTGGAAGTTTTTAAGAAGAGGCTGAACAATTACCCTTTGAAGATGGTTTATCTGGTTTTCCTGCAAGTTGCAGAGCTCTGATGATCTTTGCAGTCACCTGCAACTCCATAATTCAATGATTCAATGAATGTCTGATGATGTAGTTGACTGTATAGGTGACACCACTGTCAGCTCTGGGAGGGTATCAGAAGTTGCTTTAATGTGAGCATTTTTTTAAACATAAATATGAATTAGTCAAAAGTTTACTGTATGTGTGAGGCAGAGAACATAGAGAGGGTTTGCAAGATGATGGCAACTGATAACAACTCCAACATATAGATGAGTTGAAAGTCTCATGAAATTTGTAGGTTAGCAAAACCATTATTTCTTTTCAAATATTTATATATTGTTCTTTCACTAAAGACACTTAAAGATATTCTGTAGATCATAAAAACACACAATAGAACCTAACAGAGCAGTTCTCAGGAGGAGGTCAACATACTCAAAAGCAACACAAGCTAGTTATAATTCATTCAGCACCTTAGAAAATAAGAACTTGGAAACTTGTTTCATCTAAAGATCATTCACTGGGCATCTGCTGAATTTTATATAGCTATATAAATCCAAATAAATTTTTTAAAGGGGGGAAAATAATAAATACTGTGAATATGTTCTTCTACCAAAATGAGTTGAACTTCATCTAGGTTTTTCTTTTTAATGTACAATTTTGCATGTACTGATTAAAATATGCAACTCCAAGGTATTCTTAAATAGTTGATTTAATCTAATTAAAATCAAGCAGATTGTTTTCCATAAATGAGCATTAATTTTTATACCAGATACTCTGAAAAGTTTCCATACAACAAAGCTGATTTAAACCAGATGAGGACAGGGCCCATATTATTAAATTTTACTGCATCCTGATTTCACTGTGTGGTAAAATATGATGTGAGTAACATGATGTCAATGCCTGTCTGACTTCATGAATGCATAACTAAATATTAATACTGGTTTTCCAGGTACAGAAATTTCCAATTACCACAGAGTTCCACAGAATTTAACAGCTATGGGCTTTCAATGTAGGTTACTTATTCAAACTGATGCTACCTCAAATCTGATTTAAACATAAAGATCAGTGACATGTAATTAATTTCATATTAACAAATAACAGCGCTGCAGAATATATACAACCATATCAGAGAAACTGATACCAGTCATGTAATATTAGGAAGTGAAATAATTTTTTAAATAGGGCTTTAGCTAAAAAAAAAAATCTATAAGCAATGCCTAGATTTTAGTATATGAAGATGAGAGCAAGTCCTTTTATTTAAAACGGGGTGGACAACCATTTTCAACCTGGTGGCTACATTTCCAGTTGTGTCATATGTAGGGAAGAAACAGGGGAAAGAAGACATCATGATGAGCGGTGATCAGAGTGGGCAGGGATGATGCAACTCTATACAAAAAGCTGATTTTACAAAGGACATGCTGGACTTTATATTTCCCATATTTGCACAATGGTATTATAGATAGCTAAAGTCATTTTGCTACTTAAGACAGAAGAGCAAAAATGCTACCTCTGAGCTAATTCATAGTCTTCCCCAAAATGATGTCCTTCAAATGCAGCTTGCCTCATTCATTCAAAGTCTTTGAACTAATGCAACATACCATTGCTTCAGGACCTTCACCCTACCAGGTGTCTCCAGGAAGCAGAAAGAGTTGCTGGATCTGGAATTGGTAGCCTTTTCCTCCAACCATATATCTATGATTTTACCTAAGGAATGAAGGCCCCAAATCAACTCAGCACTGACTTGAAATCTAGTAATTAAATCCTTTCAATTGTCTGCACTCAAGAGATAAGTAGGAGATGGAATAATGACAATACAGTTAGATCTCGATTAACGTGAGTTTGAATAATGCAACATTTGATTCAGTGCAAATTATAAATTAATACCAGGTTGTGTTTAATGCAACCTAAAATTTGGTTAATGTGAGGCTAGAGCATGCACAGTTGCGGTTGGGGTTTTTTAGACACTGCTAATTTTCGTGTGTGCAAAACGGAGACAAGGAAAATTCTGTCAGAGGAATACAGTACAAGTTCAAAAAAGAAGGGGCTCATTATTACATTAGAGCAAAAATTTGATGTAATTGAACAACATGAACGTGGTCATAGCAACACTAAATTAGGACGAGAGGTTGGAATGCCTGAATTTATGGTGCGCAATATTATAAAACATGCAGGGGAAATAAAAGAAAAAGGCAAAGCAGCACCAGCTTTTTGTGATTTGTAAACATCTACAAGGAGACTGAGAGATAATAGATGTTTTTGTCAGTATAAGCTTACCTTTAGGAATGATGTTTAGAAGTTTTTTGTTTTTATTTTGCTTTCTATGACTACACTGTGACTTTATTAACAATAAATTTAAATTATAAGTATATTCTTTTTTATCCTTTACTGTAATATTTTATTAAAATACATATAAACATTTGTTTAAAATTTTTCATTGCCTATTTCCATTGAGCTGGAACCAATTACCATATTTTCGGTAGAAATATCACTTCGAATAGTGTGAATTTGAATAATGCGACCATTTCATGGGATTCATTAACTGCAGTAATTGAGACCTAGTCGTAGTCTTACTTCCTTTGCCCCTCTGCAACAGTTACAGCCTCTGACATAAAAAATGAAAGCTAAACAATTTTCAGACTCCCTTTTTATTCTCAGTCTGCTTCAGCAGCACCCCAAAGGCCTAACTTTTCAGATACTGACCTGGTTAGCTTTAGAAACAGCAACACACTCTGAGGACAGGAGAGAAGGAAGCACTCACTCTTTCTTTCTCTCTCTGGCATAAACCCAGTTTCCTCTAGAAAAGGCCAGCCATGGACTGGTAACAGACAATGTAAAGTTGTTGAAAAAGCAACAAGCCAACAGTAGGTGGGCAGGCAGTGTTGTGAGTTTCCTAGAGAGATCCAACCTGCCAATCAGCCACCTGAGGCAAAGGTTTCATTGTGGAAGACCAGATCTATAGCCTGTCTTGTAGATATTTTAGTATTCATTTTCACTCAATTCCACTCTTAGCAGGGGAAGAAAAATCCAAGTGACCTATTCTCTGTAGCAACAGGCAAGGTTACTGCACTTTTCTAATTCTATCTTTACAGAAACTTAAAAACCAAGTCCATGAGATTAATTTAAACAGCCACACTTCTGTAAAGTGTAAAATTATCCGATATATATACTCACTGAATAGGTTCTTAGAATCACTGGTGCCCAAAGCCAGCTTCGGCTTCTTGAAAACCATGAATGTTGGCATTTCCACTTATATTTCAAGATTAGAATCATAAAGAGAAAATTAACTTAAAGACTATAAAATAATTCCTTCCATATAGGAAAATAAGTCATTGCAAAGAAAGAAAGAGGAGGAGAGGAGAGGAGAGGAGAGGAGAGGAGAGGAGAGGAGAGGAGAGGAGAGGAGAGGAGAGGAGAGGAGAGGAAGGGGCAGTGAGAATATTCCATCAATTTAACACTAGAATTTTCAAATTAGAAAAACACATTTTTCAAACTAGAAAAACATATAAGCCCCTTTATATAAACCAAAAGAAAGAGTATACTCATCAGAGACTTAAGCCTTTTTACCATGGTAGGTTTCAAGCCCAAATGTAAGTATGTGACTTCCTATGAGTCCATGTAAAATTGGTCTCAATACAGCTTTCTTAAATTGCTGAGCTTATTATGTAGGTTGAACTTCACAATGCAAGAATCAGGAATGGGATCACGCACGGTAATCCTGATCTAGATCAGGTCATGTTGCTTTACAGTTGAGTAGTTAAGCAGTGAAGGGCATCTGCACATTCTGTACAGGTGTTAGAACAGGGTTCCTTAATCTTGGCAACTTTAAGACGGGTGGACTTCAACTCCCAGAATTCCCCAGCCAGCCTTTAAGTCCACCCGTCTTGAAGTTGCCAAGGTTGAGAAACCCTGCGTTAGAAGGCTTAGTTGAATCTGAAGTTGCTGCCAACAAGAACTGAAGGGAAGGCAGGCACTAGAAAGCACTACACATTTTGCTGAGTCCCCTCCTCAACCCTTCCACACACACCTCAGATCACTCATATCTGCAAACAAACACCCTATCAAAAATGTGTGATCAGATATCTGAGAAAACAGAATTTCTCCAGACGTCTTTTAAGAGTTTTCAGGCACAAATATGCCTCTCAAATAATAAAGGAAACAAAGAGCATATTTAAATAGTTATTCTAATGAAGAGCTCCACTGTTTTCAGTTGGGTTGAGAATCTTCAGTGTAATCTCCTGATAGGCACAGTTAGCAACTTCGTTACCTCCCTAGGAATGTGTTGTAAGATTCCCTAGGAAACACTGATGAGAGAAAAAGGCTGTTTCATTCTGGAGTGATTAACAGGTTAAAAGAAACACACAAGATTCCTAACAGAGACCTACTTAGTCTCAAAGCTTGATCTGACAACTTTGCAAGGTCAGGATCTAATAAGGCCTTTGTTCCACCAGAAGGATTGCTTCAGTTTTAATATATCAGAAAAGCCTGGCGTTCCAGCACTTCACACCGCCCTTACCACTGAATATGCCACGGTATTCTAGTTAAGCTTTGTAAGCCAACCAATTTTATCATTGCAAAAGTAGTGTGCTTATTTTCACTGCACGAAATTAAGAGGTAAAGGAGAAGAAAACACACCTGTTTACATAAGCACATGGTGGAAACACTGGTCTTTCTAGGCTGCAAAGAGAAAGATGCAAATAGAATCATACTCAAAAGAAAATCTGTACTCTTAACATTAACTTTGAACTTGCTAACTAAGGAATGTAAATGCCATAATTTGGGATGCATTAATTAGACACAGTTGCTTAATATGCACAATTTGTGAAATAACACACTGTGAGTGTTACTCTAGCAAAAATAGTCATGGATACCTCCTGAACTGCAATAGAAGTGAGGAAATGAAGAATGGCATGGCTTTCTATATACGTGGGTGTGTGTGTGTGTGTGTGTGTGTGTGTGTATGTGTGTGCGCTTATTTATTTATTTTGAGAATTTATATGGCTGCCTGTTTTAAACAAATAACTAACAAACAACACACTAAAGAAAACCATGTTATAAAACTAATATAAAGCAAGACAAAAATACAATTTAAAATAATCACAGTACAATAATCAAGGCATCTCACAACCAACCTGTAACACTAAAACACATGCACTGGGCTCCACTAATATTCTGGCCTCAACAGCTCAGGAAAATGCCAGGTCTTCACAGCCTTTTGAAAGGCTGATAGAGTAGGGCCCTCTTGATCTCAGGGTGAAGTCTGTCCCATATGGCAAGTGCCATGACAGAGAAGGCACATCTCCTTGATTCCACTAGATGACATTGTTCACAGAAGATACCTGGAACATATCCACCTGGCAAGATCTGGTGGGATGGGCTAAGACCACTACAGATAGGCAGTCCTGCAAAATGATAACCAGCACCTTGAATTGCATCTGGAAACTTACTAGGAGCCGGTGAAGCTCATGCAGCAGAAGTTTCACATAGGTGAACCTTGGCGTGTCTAACACTGTATGTGGCACTGCATTCTGATGAGGTGAAGTTTCTAAATGCTTTTCAAAGTCAATCTCATGTAGAGCGCATTGCAGTAATTCAATCAGGAAGTAACTACGGCCTGAGTAAGGGAGACCAGGCCCTCCCGATCTAAGAACAGGAATACTGCACAAAAGATAATTTGCAAAGCCCTCCTAGCCAAGACTCTTACCCACTCCTTGAGCAGGAATTGTGGTTCTAGAAGATTCCCCAATTGTGCACCAACTTTTTTAAGGAATGTGCTACAGCATCTACCAATGATTGAAAATCTCCAGATCCAGGGGGCCCAAGAATACACAGCCTCTCAGTCTTGCTATGGTTGAGTTGCAGCCAGTTTTTCCCCATTCAGATCCTCACTGCCTTGAGGCAGTGGGTAGGAAACTTGATGGAATAATTTGTACAGCCCAGGGCAGAGATGTATAATTAAGTATCATCAGCATATTGATGACATCTAACTCTGTGCCATCATCTATCAGCTTCATGTAGATGTTAAATAGGAGTGGAGAGAAAGTTGAGCCCTGAGGCACTTCCTACATCAAGGATCTAGGTCTGGACCTCCCCCCCGCAATACTGATTGGAACTGGCCTTGAAGGAAGGAAGAATTGTGCCCACCACTCCAAACTCCCTAAGCCAGTCCAGAATGATACCATGATTGATGGTACTGAAAGCCACCAAGAAATCCAGGATGTTAAAGATGGATGCACCACCCCCATTCAGAGCTTTGCAGACATCATCTACAAGCATAATGAACACCATCTTGCTCCTATAACCTGATTCAAAACCTGTCTAGAAAGGATCCAGATAAACTTCTTCCTCAAGGCTCTTTGAAGCTGTGAGTCTACCACCTTCTCAAGGGAAGATTAGAAAGTGGGTGAAAATGGCCCAGTACTGTTAGATCCAAGGATGGCTTCCTGAAGAAGGGATGGACCACCTACTCCTTCAAAACAGATGGAACTATCTCCTTCCAAAAATAAACATTTATCAACGCTTGGATCCAACCACCTGTCATCTCCTGGGAAGTCTTGACCATCCAGGAAGGACATGGATTTAAAACACAGATGACAGAATTCACAGCCCCAACACCCTGCCTGCTTCCTCAGGACTAACTAGCTGAAACTCTTCCCAGATAATCAAGCAAGATCATGCCTCATTCAATTCCATAGGACCTGACCAGTCTAAAAGACCTTCTGAGTTCTACATATCCTTCTGCATTCCCTGAAGTTACTGCAAGACTAGCTCAAAGAAAATGAGGGCACAGCTGAAAATATTCAGTTTCGCCTCTTTTGTAGTTCTGGGTCTTGATTTCTGATACTGCATTGATCTCAGTACCTACAACATTTCTGAAAATCCTAGCCAAAATGATGGATTCCTCAGCTATTTGTCCTTTATGATCAATGTTCTTCAAGAACAAGAAAGTATTGGGCATTGATGCAACATTGCTTTAAAGTATTTTCATGTTCAGCAAGATTATAAAGGCTAGCACAATTATGTTCTTGAATTGTACAGAGGCCCTGTGAATTTGCAGCATCACTACACAGGTCACTTGCCTATCAAGGTCATCTTTGTCCATCTCCAGCTGGCTCAAAGGCAGACAGCAAGGGGAATCTATAAAACTGCAATAATGCAAAGAAACAAGCACAGCGGGGAGAGATTTTTACTTCAAGCCTTCACAATAAGAACTATAATAAACTGTTTATATATCAGTTTGAAAAGCATATTTTATGTTTAAAAAACCTTGACAAAATATTTTTGTTGCCTGAAAAGAAATAGTAGGGCAGAATATTTTCTTGCTTGTTACTTAACTAGAATAATAACTGCTGTTTTGGGAATAAATCAAGCTAAAAAGTTACGGAAGAATTTAATTTATAGCCCTATTGTATTTTTTTAAGCTCAAGGTGCTAACATTGGAAAACATTATCCATATTGCAAATATTGGTATTAAGGAAGGGTTTTTTTTCAATTTCTGTCAGTCCAAAAACTGAAATCACCCAAAGTAGAGACTGTTGACCCTCATAAGCATACTGCCATGTGGATGGCTCAGTTCTGACCCAGAAACAAAACTAGTGACATATGCTGGCCTACAGAGAAGGAATGGGAAGTCTATGGGTATCCAGATGTCATTAACCTACAAATGCTGGCACCCCTTGCCATTTCCCAAAATTTATGAAGCCAGGAAAAAAAAATCATAGAACTGGAAAAGATTACAGGAGTCACCTAGTCTAACCCTCTGCTCAACGCAGGATCTGCCAGAGCAGTGTTTCTCAACTTCAGCAACTCTGAGTTGTGTGGACTTCAATGCCCAGAATTCCCCAGTCAGCATTCTGGGAATTGAAATCCACACATTTTAAAGTTGCTGAGGTTGAATACTGCCCCAGAACATGTGAGCATCCAGCTGGTTATCATACCATCTGAGGTGAGTCAAGAGTTCCAAAATATATAAAATATGGTTTAAATGTTTTATTCATCATTTAAAGGAGATGTTTAATAACCCAGTGTTAATTTTTTTCAATTGCATTAATTTCATTTACATTTCCCTCACTTAATATCTCAGCCTCATCTCCATCACTGCTCTAGAAATAGGAAGGAATTATTTTATTAAGTTTTTCCATTTCTAGGTTGCCATTTTCAAGTTCAAAAAAGTATTTGCTATGTTTTCTAAATACAGAAAAGCTCTTCCTTTTGCAGATTTTATCATCTTCACTTCTAATCTTCTAGAAAGCAAAAATAAGCCCCTGTAAATTCTTCCTTTGTATGCGGTGGCGCAGTGGCTTAATGACGCTGAAAGTTGCCGGCCAGAAATGGTCGACGCTTCAGCGGTTCGAGTCCAGCCTTCGTGTTAGCAGGGTGAGCTCCTGTTTCCTCCCCAGTTCCTGTAAACCCAACAGTTCGAAAACTCACGTGAGTAGATAAATGGGTACTCTCACTCCGGTGGGAGGAAAAATGCTGGGGGCGCCTTGCAAAAAAGGAGTCGGGAGCAGTTGCCGGTAAGCGTGAAAAACCGTGCGCGCCCGAAAAGGGCGCGAAGCAACGGAAACCCCGCCTCCTGCGCTCGCCAGCTGGGCACTGCCCTAGGAAGGAGGCTCTGGCAAACCACTTCCGAAACAATTGCCTTGAAAACTGCAAGGACTCGTCCAAGCAGTCACTGCAGAGTCGGTAACGACTGAGCGCAGATTAAAAAAAAAAAAAACTATAACGAGAATCACAGACTGTTTTTCATTTTCTATTTCTTTCTCATAGTCTCATTATCATCATTTTTATGTAGGAACTCAAGATAGTATACTTCTTGAATTATTATTTTCATGTCAGGCCTGGGAGTCCCTGGTGTACTGCTTTACCCAAGGGCTCCAATATCTTAATTATAGAATAAGCTGCAAAATATTTAAATGGGGTAATATCAGTTTATCCACCTATGATTGTTTCCCAATTATACCCAGTATGATACGATATTCAATTTTATTTATTTTCCTAGGTCTCTAAGTACTATACAAATTCTTATTTTAGGCTCTTGTACTGCTCTGTAGTCACTGGATCACAAATACAACAATGGTTATTAAAGGTAGTGTGTGTGTGTGTGTACACATGTAGAAAATTTGGCTGGTGTGTGTGTGTATATATATATAGAGAGAGAGATAGGGGGAGAGAGAGAGAGAGAGAACATGCGCACACGCACGCAAGCCCTGAAACACCCACAAAGCAGGTGCCTTAGGATTGACCTCTTCTCCCAAGTTTCAATGACTGGAACCAGCCCTGAAGAAAATCTGTGAACCACCATAACACAGTGCCTCCCACTCCTAATACCCTAAGCCTGGCCAGTAGGATATTATGATCAATGGTATAAAAGGCTGCTGACAGATCAAGGAGGGCCAGGAAGGCCTTTGCTCTCCCCTGCAAATAGTTTACAGGCTAGGATTTGGGGGCCTGAGGGCTGTTAAAATGCTTAAAAAACAAGCCATTCTTGTTTATAGAGATCTTGTTTGAGATTAAACATGGAAGATGATTTGCAAAATATTAGAAAAGAACAATTTTAAAAAATGAGGTTGATGTGACAAGACTTCCTGCAGTCATAAGGCAGAAGCAAAATGGTTTAATAAATTCATGACTTCTGCATCTGCATGAAGTCTGCCTATTTCTACCTTAGTGAGGCCGCCTTACCAACATGCCCATGATAATTCATTGGTAACCCAAGCCCAATTCAGTTTTCCCCAAACCTGACTTTTTGAAGTTGAATTACAATTCCCATGGGAAAGAGAAGCCTAATTCCTTGACCAACTGGTATCCAATTAACTTGCTTGTGTTGCAAGCTTTAAGATAAACACAAGTTTGCTTCATCAGACTTTCAGCATTAAGGTTTCTTAAGTTATTTCCCACTGTGACTTCTGCTACTGACATGAGACATGACTCCTGGGAAGTCAGTGCATGGCGCTGAAATATTCATAATTTGACTGTATCTATCAAGAGCAAACCCTGGTGGAGTAACATTTTAAATGCCTGCTCTTGCCCCTTTGTGGCTGCATGCTACGCAACGAGATAATTGGTTTCAATTAACTACAGCAACCACCTAGTGCATTATCCAAAGATTACAAATTAAACTCTCATCATGCCTCTTTGTGAAGAGGAAGCTATACATAAACAGTATAATGGACTTTGATTAAGTAAAACCCACTTGGCTCTATTTTTTTTTAAACTCAAACCGAGATTAATTGAGTTTAAATATGCCTGCTGAAATATTATAATTTAGGAAGGAAAATCTTTTGTCTAATAGCCCCCCCCCAAAAAAGCCTAAATATGTGTCTTTGGCTGGACATTAATCATGGAGTTCAAGAATTATTGTGAAAAAGTCCATAAACAGCAGGGAAGCTGTTCTTCTACATATTCTTGGATTCCATTCATTACAACCACCATGTCAGAGATTACAGGGTTGTGATCCAGGAATATTCAGAGGACCAGTTTCCCAGGCAAACTGCCAATGTTCCATGTAACTAAGTAAAGCCAACAAGACATAACTCAGAGAATCACCCAGAAACAGGGAATTGTGCCACCAAGCTAAATCTAAGCTGCCTTTAAAATTATCACTCCCTTGCTGGTTAGATAGGGTCATAATTGTAAAGGATGATGATCAACCATCTGGCCTCAGAAAAGGCCTACAAGACTACATAAGCTGAAATATGATGCAACTTTGGCTCAAGTGGTTTGGAAAATTTTGAAGGGATAACTTAAATGAATTTAGGATTCTACAATTCTTCCATTCCCAAGATTGATGAAATATATATTTAAAATATTCATATCCTATTTTTCCTTAGAATGTAGTCAATAGAAGTTCACAAAAGAACAATGATACAATGA
This sequence comes from Python bivittatus, assembly GCF_059951505.1. Taxonomy (NCBI): domain Eukaryota; kingdom Metazoa; phylum Chordata; class Lepidosauria; order Squamata; family Pythonidae; genus Python; species Python bivittatus. Next base: position 15,848,959 of record NW_028277058.1, on the reverse strand, counting down.
AACAGAAATTTCCTTTTAAGGATCTGTGAAGGTGTTGCATAATGCTTCTAGAATCTAGCATAAAATAAAATGTAAACAAAATTCAAAGGCACAACACACTGCTGAAGACAAAGGTGCTTCTGGAGGGAAGGGGAAAAGAAAGTTTAAACTAAACTATAAAAGTGCCTTGGCTCTATTATCATTACTATGGTCATCATCATCATCACCTAAAAAATCTGGATTATTGTAGATCAGGGGCAAGCAGTGTCACTGGACAGTACAGGACTGAAACGTTTGGATCTTCATTTACGTCTCCAATAGAAGAGAATATATGTAGCTCAGGGTTGAACTGTGGAGTCTTTGGTGGTCTCTGAGCTTGGTTGTCTGCAGACATTTCATTACCCAACTGGGTAACATCATCAATGCTAGTGATTCATTATCAACCTAACTTTATTTAGGTTTTTTTCTTTTCATTTTGTAAAGGTAAAATTACTGTTTTAAGGCTGCCCAATACATCTACATTGTGCCTTTGCTCTGTTAAAAAATATGTGGAGCTGAATGGTGGAGAGGTTGCCATTTGGTATCATCTGCAAGGAGGGGTCCAGGAAATACCAGAAAAGAAAAAGAGAGCTGGAAGGGTGAGTCTCATGGAACCCACATGTTTTCTAGATTTGATTCACCAGGTGCAGCACCTAGCCAAGCCCAGATCTCAGAAGCTAAGTAGGGTCACTATTTGCATGGGGGATCACTGGTGAATTCTAGTGCTTTTAGTTAGTCTGGAAAGTTAAAAAAAAAAAAAAATCCAGAAAAGGGCAATGGCAAACCATTTACATAATGGTGCCAAGAACAGATACCATCACCAGAAATTAAGCTCAGGTGATGACATGTCAGCCCTACAAGGTAGACCACACTAAGAAACCAATTCTATGTAGCTCAGTACTACTTTTATTGTAACCACTAATGAAACTGAATCTTAAAAGTCTGAATGTGCTTCCTTCTCCCTCCCTTCGTGTGAACTAGGGAGCGGCTTGTCTGAGACTTTTTTTAAAGTTACTTTCTTGGCCCAGGCTCAGGCCCCTTTATCTGACCGTTGTCTTGGTAGCATCTCTTCCTCCTGTCCTTCAAGGCTATTCTCTCTTTCCTCTACATATCTCTACCCATTTTTACTAGATTCAAATAACACTAATTTCAGACTCGCATCTTGGACACATTAAAATTATAAATGTGCTAGCTGAAAAGGGCAAGCATTCCAATCTACCCGTGGTAAGAGTAATGGGTTAAAAAGCCTGCATATAGGAGAATGAGGAGGAAGGCCCCCAAAACAGCAGGCAGGCGTATCCTATGTTGAAACTATTCAAGACAGATATAGATATAGATTTAGATATATAATCTTGCCTAAGATTGTTGAGTCCAGTGTGTTTACTACCTAATTGTACCACTGTTGGGACACTACCAACACTGTAAGTGCCACTTAGAACAAGGCTGCTTTCCCACATTTCTTGCTGTGCATTAAAATACAACTTGGACTTTTATGCTAAATCTCAAATAAAAGCACCATTAATTTTTATGGGACTCAGAGCACTCTCAATATGCCATTGAGTTGGATCAATGTAATGACCCAGCAGCATACCAATTATGCCTGAAAAAGAATTCACGCTTCAAGTCTTGTGTCATCACTACTGCAATGAAGAATTAAGGCTGAAGTCACTACCTCTCATACTACAACAGAGGAATATTTTCAGAAATATGGGTCTGTCATCCCCCCAAACACAGGCGTACAGAATCATTTCTCGAAACTTATGCAGCTGTCAGAAATATCCTTTATAGGCAAAAGGTGATTAAATGAACAGGTAGAGTAAAAAAGAGTAATTCTGCATAGTGGAATATTAATCCACAGAAAGGCTTAAAAAAGGCATTTTGGGCAATAGAAAGGTGAGCAATTTTGCTTAGATGATTTTTAATCAGTTGTAATTCATAAGATACCATTCCAAGATACATACAAAGATAGAAGACTTCCTATTCCTGATTTTGAAAACAGATCTGTGTCCTATATATAGTGATGTGGAATTTTCCATGAGAATTGAGTAGCCACTAGAACATAGTTGCCAATGGATATGGTCTAGCAATTTCTGAAACTTTTTTAAAATTGTGAAAGATTAAGAATGTCACAAGTGGGCATCTGCACAGCCATTTACAGAAGAGGCAGCTATTTATATACTGCTCCCATCCACTGGCTTCAAATATCACAATTATAGTACTGTGATGATGTAGGAACTCAGTCCTCTAATGAATATCTATAAAACAGGATTATTTTACTGGATACAGATGATTTACAGCTGCTGTCTCTGACTGCACCAAGGCAAAACATATCTAGGGTTCTCAGATAAATGCTTGGCAGCAATTTATTTTACCTATTTATCATATGTAATTTTAAAGAGTGCACTGAATTTCCTGAAATGGATGCATAACCCCTTGCAAGGCATTGATTTACACATGCTGTAATGCCAAAAAGCAAAAATAAAGCAAAACCAACAAACTGTCCAGCCACATATAGAGTAAAATATTAATTTCTGAACAAGATGCAGCAAAAGCTAATGCATTTAAATTGTAGACAGATCATAGGAAAAAAGCAGATGTGTAACAGGATTCATATAAGTTAAAATGTGTGCCAGCATGCTATATAAAATATTGTTATTATTCTAAAGTTGTGTCAGTGCTGATAGAAAGCAAGCTGACATGAAACAAGCAGGTAGAAGGGGTTTATCACATTATAATGTATATACAGTATGTAGAAACATTATTGTAGATAGAAGGACAAATAATATAAAAAGATCTTCAAAAACCCAGAAATCTTGAGCTCTCTGAATCAGTGTAACAAGAACCACCAATTATTCTTGCAAAGAGACTATTAGAATTTTCATCGAGGAATAGATACTCCCTATTTTGGGTATATAAATCTCTGAATCATCGAGCAACCATTGGTTGCATGCCAAAGAGGGCAATGTTGTCATCTAGAACAGTGTCCTAGAATTCCCTAGCTAGATGTGGCATTAAAGTCTATACATCTTAAAGTTGCTAAAGTTAAGAAACACTGATCTAGAACACTAAATGAGATATCTTCTTCGGTGACAGAGATACCTGACTTAATTTGTACCTCCCAGGCCAAGGTACAGATTGGAATATATTTTACCTACTTGCTTTTGAATTTCGTGAAAAAAAATCTTTTAACATTTTCCTGTGAATTTTGCAATTTGCAAGATGCTTTGAGAAATCTGTTTCATAAAGGTACCCAAAATCTAAATAATAAATATTTTAAAAATCAGACCAATAATTGAAAATGGCATTGGCTTAAAGTATTTTGATTTGCCCATCTGTACAATGAAAGTGGGTAGTCATAAAAAGAGGCCTTTAGTCTGTTGAATATTAAGCTGACTCAAATACTTCCTGGAATTGATAACGTATGGGAGCATAGCTGGGTATAAATTGAATTTTTCTGTCCATGTCAGAGTAGAGAGTAATTACATAAAGACTCAGCTATTCTAAGAATACATATTCAAAGTTCAGCTTAAAACACTGTTTACTGCAAAAGGCCTAGTAACCTTTTGTAGCTGCCTTCTAAGGAGGCTTCCCATAGCGTTATGTCTCCTTCAAAGCTAAGGACAATTTCACTGATAAAATCAGCTGCTTTAATTAAAAGTGGTGAAAGGTGAGAAAGTAACTAATCCTGAAAAAGCAAAAAGCTAAAAGACTCTAAAAATGATGGGCTTGCTTTAAAGTCTTGTGACAGATTCCAATTAAAGTTGTTTAAAAATGTACTTTACAACGCACAAGCCAAAGAGACCAAAAATTGGGGCACCAATCAGAAGTTTATTACTGCTTGACTACCTACTGAAAATCGAGCACAATCAATTGCTTTCCAGGGCATGCTTCAGCCGCAGTTCCAAAGGCCTCGGCACATTCTTCAATTAGGGCAGAAAATAAGGATATCAAAGCAATGTCCCCCGAGTGTTCTGTGTAGGCAAATCCCCACCTGCTTAACACAGAAAGCATTTTATCTTGCTGTAGCCCCTGAGTTTGGTCCATCATCCAACTAATAACCATTAAGGGATTGTGACCACACTGAGTACAGACAAAAGGCAGAGAAGGGTTGGGCCATGGTACAGCTGCCACACGCCGCCTGCGTTTAATCCCAGCTGAGCTCTATAGTCCTTACCAACAGCCGGCAAATACCAAATTGAGTGTAATTAATGAAGGATTCAACAAATAGATGGCCTAATTAAATAACAGCCAACCATTAGTAATTAGTACATGATTTAAACAGATACAAGCATCTAGCCATGTCAGATATAAATATATGTGTGTGTGTATATGTTTGCATATAATATCCTTTCAAGACCCATTAAGACAAATCTTGAAAAATTAAGAACTTCGTTTTTCTTAACCTTAATAATGATATGATGACCTTAATATGTTATGATTCAAAATACATGGAATATTACCATTAACATATTACATAAATATTTCAAACACACAAACGTAGCACAAACTGGCAGGTATTTCAGTAAGTGTTTCATTTGATTAGGACCATAGATCATATATTTTTACAAATTTATTTTCCCTAAATGTGCAGACTCTGTTAACTGGCAGTTTTAAATTTCTACCAATCAGATAATTATCCTTATTTGTACTCTCAAAATGATATTTCAAGAACCTTTTATTTTTAGAAGCACCATGAGATGATGCTCCTTGAAAAACAGCTCTAATCAATCTTAAAGCATCTATATTTTCTACAAGACTATTCCACATCCTGAAAGGCAAAATTTCCATTCTGTCAAAACATATTGTAAATTCTCCATTTTGTATATACCCAACTTCCAATGTCATAGTAGAAAACGAGGACTGTAAAGAAGAAATAAGATTCCCCAAGCATGTAAATTTAAGACGCTAGAGAAGAATGGCTAACAAAATAGGTCCAGAAGAAGAAGTTTTGCACCAGTTATAAAGAAGAGGTCCTTTTATAAATAGAGTTAAGGAAGTGAAATATTATAGCATATTATCTTAGAACTTGATATTGATTCTTCTGGGTCAAACCTGGATCTCTTCTATTAATAGCCTGATTATTAGACAAACACATATGCATATAAGCAAATAATACTCTATGGCCGAGTTCATACAATATACTTCCTCCAAATTAACCTATTTTACAGTGAAGTAACCAAATGGCCTGAGTTCACACTATATACCAACTCCCTCCCAACCCCCCCCAAAAAAACCTACACAAAGGCTAATCAAACAGCTGCTTTGCAAATGCAGCTGTTAGGCTTGTAATGAACTTGGTTAGGCATGTTATATAAAAGCTATATTGGATTTATAGATCCTAAACGTGTATGATATATTCTTTGAAACTGCAATTATCAATACCTTAGTAGCTAGTACTCAGGCACAGGATACGGTGGGACATCTAAAAATAGCTAGATTTCACTTACTTTGGTTATCCCGACAAGCTGCCTTCAACTGTTGGCAGAAACAGTCAAGAAATCCCATCTGTTTCCCCATTAACATTTCCAAAGTGCCTGCTCAAGCCATATGGATGCCATTGTTCCTTATCAATTATTTATTATATATGGAAAAATAATTAGACAAATATAATTAATGGATGGAAGGATTCAGCAGTTACAGATGGCAGTGCACGTATTTGTTTGTTTCAGGAGCAGGTAGAAGACTATTATTCTAAATATGATTTCTAATTCTCCTTTAATAGAACTGCCAAAAAAGGGGCAAATCTTTGGCTGCTTCCTCATTATTTTCCTCCTGATAACAATGGATCAGATGGTTCAAACTTAATAAATACAGTTTCAAGCTTGTGCTGATTCCAAACTGCAGCTGGCCAGTCTTCTACAGTACTATATGCTAAAGAAGCTGAAAAGGTTTAGCCACAGCGCCCCCTAGAAGGCTTTACTTAAGACCATAAATATTCAGTGCAACAAAACAAAATTAGAGTAGTTCATTTCTTTTAGCACAATGTGTATTTTCTCTGGCATGGATGGCTTAAGTTCTGTATAAGATCAAGCCAGAATTTCTTCCAAGTATTTTTTAAAATAATAATAATAATAGACTAAATCGTCAGTCAATTGCAGAAGGCAACTTTACTTGGAACAGCTTATATCCTGAGACGATACCTTTAACACCATCAAACAACATCTGCCCATCCCAGGTCCTTGGGAAGACCAAACCCAGTCTAAACATCTGGCTGACTGTGCGGCCAACCATAATAATAATTCACCGACACTATCCCGTTATATGAACCTTATAATTGGAAGATGCCTCCCACTAACTTGAATTCTGACTCTTTATTAGCCACATTTCACATTTTTCATCTGTTCCAAAAAATGCACATCCAACTGATTAAAAAAAAAAGTTTTCAATTCAGGACTAAATAGTTAAAAAATGGGCATTAAAATAAGTAATACATATGCCAATCTTTTTGCCAGAGTTCATAGCCAAACTATAAGAATGGAAGACACTGCCGTTGTTTCTGTAATTTTAACCTCTCACAAGTTTCAGCATATTTAGTAGGAAGAAAATTTCAATGGGCCACACCTTGAGCAAGTGAGTTTAGGATCCAGCATAAAATGACCCCAGTCATTAAAAAGATAAATCAGAAACTTCAGCAAGACTAGAATACAGTTATTTGGGAAGGGAGGAGATTTCTCAGGTTAGAGATGAGGCTTTGTCTAATGTTCTGAAAACAAGGCAGAGATTGTAACATCTCCAAAGCTGATTTAAGCCAGGTTACACATTCTTTGAGAAGGCAGCTGAGTTCCTGAGCTGTAGAGCCTGACATTGTATTGTTATCAGGTACTAGATACCAAGATAATATACTGTCTGTGCCAACTCAAGCGTACTTGTTCTTGTGAGTGGCCCCCAATAAGTAATGTGGCAGATGGTATTTTCTATCTGTGCTCAAAGCTAAAGCTACTTCCGCTGTAGTGATTAGTCAGAACTTTTACTTGCCATCACTTATCCATCAGCCGGTCATGAATCCCTTTCCACAATAAGGAAATCTCTTGGAGGCACTGTTACAGTTAACTCAGATAAACAAGATAGCCTATAGAACCCTTGCATTGTTCACTTTATCACAAGGGTGGCCAAAGCCTTTTTCAAAGTTTTGTTCCAAAGATGGGAAAACTGTTGAAAGTCAAACAGACTGTAAATATTAACTTGATTTTAAGCACAACCCTTTTCAGGTTTGGGTTTTTTTTAATGTCTGTAGCAGCAGCATCTGCAATATCATGCTGTCAGCCACCCCTTCTGTGTGTGCGTTATGATGTTACACAAACACCCCAAAGGGGCAGAGCTTGTGGCATCATGCAGGCACCCATGGTGCATAGCTAAACCTGTCCTCAAAGTTGTGCCTGCAATGTCATATCTGCAGGTACAGTGAGGACATCTGTTCTTAGGTCTTCACATTGGATCCATGACAACTTTTACATGAACTTAAGGTCTATGCTGTCAAGGTAAAGCTCATACGGAAACCAATGGATGCACAGTTGCATGAAAAACCCAACAGACACTCTTTTTGAATGTGCAAATGCCTCACCTGCTGTCAAAGATGCAGTTTCAAGACACATCTTACAGGGTGAGACCAATACTTTTCCATAACACCTTCATAGGGCTTACCACTTGTATTGCAATGTCAGCCCAGTTCCCAAATGTTTTCAAACTCAGTTTTAAGTCTTAATTTTAACTTCTAAGTTTCTACTATGCTTAGGGCCCATTCCATTCCATTTATTCAATTTAGGCACCACCCAACTCCAAAATGACTTGGGGCAGCTTACAATAAAACATTAGTCTTTAGTTATCTGTTGAATTGCCTTCTCCAACATCAGCCCACATATCCACTAAGATTTCCATCAAGGTGACTTTTTCTGGATGTCATCACCAATGACCTATGCCAGGTAGAATCCTAAGAGATAAACTTTCCAACAGTGATCCACTGTTGGGCAGTGTTGGGCTTCAGGGTTTAGTGACCATGGTCTAGACAACAGAATTCCTGGCACTTTGCCAGCAACTGTGGCTGGCATCTTCAGAAACAAGGTGGTCTGTTGTCTAGACCATAGTCACTTAAACCAGCCGTGATACCAGCCGTGAAAGCCTACACTAGTGATCCATTATCCTCAGAATGCTGTTTCAGGCCACTGGTTACCTTTTGTCAATAAGCAAATATTTGTTTTTCCAGGCTGTTATTGTTTTACTTCTTGTCCCTATTTCACAAGCTTTATATTTTCTGAATATAGTCTGTATATATTTATTTATTTATTTACATTTATTGGCTGCCCAACTCCAGTGGACTCTGGATAGTGCACAAAACTGTGTATGTATTTTATATGTATTTATATGTACTTTATGTGTGCATTTGTGTGTGTGTGTCTGCTCTTCTAGTTTTATCCGTTCAAGGGGCTTTGAGCTTGCTTCTCATTTCAGATAACTGTGACTTGGGGAGATTTTCAAGAGCAGACCACAATTTAGCAGGACTCTTTCACTCAGAGACAAACATCCCATGAACTTGCCCAACCTTTGTGTACACCAAAAATAACTCTCTGGATCCCAGCCACAGCCTGTAAATAATTGTCTGGATAATAAAAACTAGCAAGTGCAAAATTAAATGTAAGCGTTTAATTAACCACTGCTATATGGGACCAATGGCCTGATCCAAAGAGAAGAGTTATAATTAAGAATGTGATACTGCAAGATCAGAATAAGCTGTGTTGTAAAGCAAGCACTGGGCGATATTTGTATGACGGTTTGCTCTGGGAAACTGCTACTATGTGTCACATACAATGGAACAATATTGATTCTAATTACCCAAGGGGTAGGGCACACAGAAAATAAGAAGCTGAAAACTCACATACGTTGTACTCCAACATATTTTAGAAGGTTATGCATGACTCTCCTTGACCTATTTTTCTAAAGAGAAAAATGTCAGACTGACTACATCTTCATTCAGCATGATATTCTTATTGTTCTTCTTTTATTCTTTAGCTAAATAGCCAAGACCTCTAGTTGTGAAAGAATGAAGGAAACAATGAAGGAATCCTCAATATGTCTTCATTTCTTATTAAGTAATTCTGGAAAAAGCATTCTTTGTAAACTATCTGGAAAATCAACATAAAAAAATGTACCCACCCCTATCTGGTACCCAATAATAATATGAAACAGTATGATTTATAGTGCACAGCTATACTTCACAGGGGAAATAACTTGGTTAAATCTAAGAAACAGACTAGCTTAATTATTTATGTACAAAGATGTAATGCTTCAGACATGTATTCATAACACAATAATTTCACTATAAAAGGAGGATATTGGAAGGGAAACTTAGTAAAATATGCTCCTTCTCTATTATGGCATCTATAATTTTACAGCAATCTTCCCTGGCCAAGCACTCAGCAAATTTGTTGGAATAGCCATCTGGCAGGGAATGCTGAGAGATGCTATCACTGAACTTCTAGATGTCATCAGATGGGGAATGCTCCCTATAGAATAGGAGCAGATACGTACAGAAATGAACATGTAATTATATCTCAACCTACCAATGAATTAAGCCTGCAGACTTGAGAGAGAGGATTGTTGAAGTACTCAATCTGAGTGGTTTTCCAATCTACCAGTTCTCCAACAATCCACCAAAACCTGACTTTTCCTCTGTGTCTTCCTCAGGAGGTACATACAGTGGTCCTTGCTTAACGACCATTCATTCAGTGACTGTTTGAACTTACAATGACACTGAACAAGTGGTAACCTCTTCTTGTACTTACGATGGTTGCAGCATTCCCGTGGTCACATGTTCACAATCCAGGTGCTTGGTGACCAGCTTGCAGTTACAACGTTGCAGCATCCTGTGGTCATGTGATTGCCATATCTGACTTTCACTGCCAACTTCCAATAAGCAAAATCAATGGGGAAGCCAGCAGGAGGTCGCAAATGGCGACCACTTGACATCACATTTAATGATGGCATGGGATTTGCTTAATGACAGCAACCGGAAGTGCCAAAACTGCTGTTGCTAAGCGGCATGGTCACATGACATTGCATTTTACAACTGTGTTGCTTAGCGATGGAAATTCTGGTCCCAATTACCATCATTAAGGGAGGACTACCTGTTCACCAAAGACAGCAGTTCACAATAGAATTGGAAGCAGAGTTCAACCCTGCATTGCATTTACACCCAAGAATGTAAAGATACTATGACATGAGCATCTTTGTGGCAAATTTTTGAAATACCCTACTTAAAAATCGAAGGGTTTGAGGGTCTTTTTGCTTTATTTATTTAATGAAATAGAACAGAACAGAAAGAAAAAATAAATAAAAAATATACAAAAAGTAACAAAAAAGAAAAAGGAAAATATGCAGTAACAAGACATGCATTTTTTTTACATAACAGTTCAATAAAAAAAATAAATATATGTGATTGTAATTGTCCTTGCATAGTCTCCATATATAGGCAACTTGTTAATAAGTTTCAACTAACATCAATTCTTCATTCCACTGGGTAATTGGAGCCATAAATTTGTCTTTCCATATTGAAGGGTTAATCTCTTGGCAATAATAAAGTCACAGAGAATCCATTTCTGGTGTTCAGCTGTCAGTTGCCATGTAATAGGTATGTACATCCAAAGAATGTATGCATCTGTAAATATTAAACTAAGCCTCAAACTCCAATTAATATATGCAAATATTCTTCCCAGAACACTATAACTTAGGACATTGCAAAAACAGGTGTTTTAATGAAGCATTGTTTTGGTTGCCTCTCCAACAACAGGGTGATTTACTCATTCCTTTTCTGTACAAATGCACTGGGATCTAATAAGTCAGATAAATTATTTTTTGTTGAACAACTAAGATCTAATGAGGTTGCTGATATTACATTTTCCTACTGTTTAGGCAAAACTAGGTTTGACAGTTCTTTATTCCATTCAGTCTCTAAAATTTGTATGTTAAATTAATTTATAGATAACATATTTATACAGACTGATTGTGGGCTTTTTGGCTTCATAAGATTTAATGATCCCTTCTAATAACTATGTTGTCTCTGAGGCTAAAGATGCCACAGCTCTGAACCAAGACTTCAACTAGTAAGAGTCCTTGGTGCTCTCTGAGTTTGGTTGTTTGTTTGCAGACATTTCATTACCCAACTAGGTAACATCATCAGTGCAAGTGAGTGTGGGATTTTCTCCCTGTTTGTATACAGTAGTTTGCCCTGCCAATGTTGGTGGGGGTGCGGTTTTCTCCTTGGTAGTTCCTTGATTAGGGTATTGTTTTCTGCTTAATTATGTAAACTTAATTGTGTAATTAAGTAATACTTAATTGTGTAAATACTTAATTGTGTAAACAATCAAGCACAACTTTTAACATAGAAAATGATAAAAATAAATTATCAGCCACTATTTGATCCAAGTATCCATCCAAATATTCTATAAAACTGTTTTTTTAAGGATCTAGATTACCCCATAGCATCAATTTAATATGAGAAAAAAGATAAAAATGCATTTTCCATTATTACCAGTTTTCAAATCGATATAATACTAACAGGAGATATAGTAAATCTATATCTACATCAATCAGTGAAATAGTTTGATAATTAGCATATAATGCATGATCTTATCAGGTTTGATATAACTATAATATATGCTTCATTAAATGAAGAAAAAAAAATCCAGTCTCAAAAACTCATTATATAGTTGATAGAGGCAAAAATATCAATAAATGTTTCACCATTCCAAGGAAAGCCATCCAGTTCCAGTGCTATACTATTACTTATGTCCATAATCACTTTTTTGATCTAATCCATGATTAATTATGTAATAATTATTGTTCTGAGGAGTCCAGTTGCAGAAGGTCAATTTTAGCATTAAAAGCTTGTCTATCCATCAGATAAGTTCTTAGATTTACTACATAAAATAATTTTTTTTTAAAAAAATTGAAAATTTATGTCCTATAGAGACCTATAGTATGGATCTTATTGTTTCTCATTTTAACAGTGGTGACCATTTTTCCTCCCCCCCCCCCCCCGTTTCAGATGATTTCCCAAGACTCTGTCAGGTCTGTAACCATTTTCTCAATATTAGTTACATAAACACTTTAACGTGCTTATAACTCATATTTAGTTTGTTTTATCTCCCCGAATAGGCTGGGAGTTTTCAACTTGTCTTTCAAATTAGTCTTGTAATTATGTTCGAGTTTCTTCATTTATTTAATTACAATCTATCAGCAGCCTCCAGAAACTTAACGGCACCCCCATAGAGCCCTGGTGTGGGAGACTGGGTACCTTTGCTCTTGTATATTACATAATTTGCTTTAGCAAATCACAATTCACGCAGATCAGCCCCCCGCAATGCAAAGCTTTTACCAACCTTTTCAAACTTTATTCCATCTGTTGCACACATTGAATTAGAGAAACTTCTCCATTACTGTAGATAATTAGGCGCCAATGCTTCATGACCATCTTTATTGCTTAAAGCCTCATTTGAGTCTACAACCACTTTTCAATCAATATAGCATTTATTCAGTGTGCTAAAACTTTATTTCCAAAGGTTGCCAATTTCCTTCTAATTTATTCCCTTCTAAGTAGAACAAAGGAAGTAACTGCACCATTACAATGATCTAGCTGATGCCATTTTCTTTCCTTCCCCCAGTCAGATAAAAAATATTTTCAGATGGAACATGCTATTCTTTTTTCCCCCTGCTCCAATTTTAATAGGTACCAATGCTGTAATTTTCATTTTCTTGCTTCCACTTTCTGCGCTGTCAGAGGCCAGATTAGATGGAGCAGCAATCAATCAGAGCAGTGGTCAAGGTGACTTTTTTCCTTCCCGGCAGCCTAACAACTGCCGTTCATACTTCCTTTTCATTTTCCTATTCATTTCTTTAATACTTCATAGACATCCATTTTTATACTGCGTGGATAAAGTATTTCATAAGATGAAAAAAATCACTCCAAACACTGCATAATATCTAGCTGAAGATTAGGAGAAAATAGTGAAATATGGATTTGGGGGATACTAGTGGGGAGAACAGTTGCCAACAATGTACCTAGGAAATACAATTCTTTCCACCCAAATATGCAAGTAACATTCAGCTGCCTGTGCTGGCAGTGAACTGGCTGTACTGCATCCTTCTCAGTCTGATTCTTCTCCTCCTGTATTGGACTAGTTATGAGACATTAAGTTGGGCTCAGCCTCAGATAACAGCATCTCAAATGCTTGCCATTCTGGACTTCTCCAGCATTAACTTGTGGAGGACAGCTTTGTAATTTATTTCATCCTACCCATCCATCCAACTTAGTCATCGTTGTCCCCTTCTTTTATTTCCCCAGCACTGGGGCCAGAATGTGAGTGGTGCCTGACGTGTCCTTTTTACCTGTAGCTTGAGGCAGCAATCGTAACGTAGTCAAGGCTTGGCATGGGTGGAGGCCAGGAGGCCAATACACAAACAACAAATCCAAGGAAAAAGAGAGATGCGGTGAGGTGGAATCCAGAGTTTAGGGCACGGCACAAGAAGGTAAACACAGCACAATTGAGGCTAGAAAAGTTGTTCTCAACATTTCTCTCAGGGAAGGAGGCCAATAAATCAGCCACACTGAGCCACCACTCAGAGGCACAACTGAAGTACATTACTCATTAGTCTGCCTGCTTCTTGGCCAGTCCATCTGACCTGCATAGCTCAGCCCTCTGCTGTTGTATCTTTAAAGCATACCTCTGCTTAGGACTGGGTGGGTGACCCTCAGAATGTGAGAGGCTGGCAGTGGGTGCAGGCTGGCAGTCCTGGAGGATTGCTGGATCTGCCTCAACCAGATTGGGGTTATTGGCTTCAACACTGCTGGAATCACTCCTTCCAGGATTATTATCCCTAGAAGCCCCTGGCTCTACTTCCTCCTCCTCCTCCTCCTCCTCCTCCTCAGATGAATTCAGCCGGGCCATAAGAGTACACCTGCATACACTAATGTAAAACTACTCTTGTGTGAGCTGCACTAGTTACCAACAGACTTCCAGTGCAATTTGAAGTTGGTGATCTTCTGTGCCATAGGACCTGTATCCAACAGTATCTGCCTGTTTAACAAGATCCAGCAGAGTTAGCAGGCTCTAGGTCCCATCAATTAGATAGTGTCATCTGATGGGACTTAGAAGGTGTGCCTTCTCTGTTGCAGTGCCTGTCTTAAGGCACAGCATCTTCCCAGGTTTTGGCTGTCCCCAAACCTGCCAGCCTTTAAGACAACTTTGAAGACCTGGAAGACTTTTGAAGACAAGGCATTGGGCCTTTTGGGTCTATAAATCTGCTATAAATGTAAATATATGTGTCTTACTGTTGCTTTTGTATTATTATGCTTTTTCACCTGTTATCCACTCAGATTTGCTCTGCACATGGGTGGCCATATGAATTTAATAAATAAATATAATTTAATAATACATTACTACCAGAAAGACTATTTTTTCTCCTTCATGATCTTCAAGTTTGTTATTGCTTTCTTCCTTAACATTAGCCCCATAATTTCCAGCCACAATGGCAAACACATCTGGAAGTGTATGGAAGACTATGAAGTGATATATTATATCCTTCTTTAAGAAGTCTTGTTCTTCTCTCCAGGAAGGCTCACAAAATAATGGCTTGCAATGTATACTCAACGATTTCCCAGATACATCTTCCTGTACTGAACAGTTTTACACTGCTATATCTCTTGCCATTTAGGCATAACTAGCTTGATTTCCCTACAAGTACTGTGATATATTCTATACCAACTGTATTGTTTCACTGCTCTGTCTCCATAAACCTCAGTGTTATATGTATAATATATGCCTCAAATGTGTGAGACATCAGCTGAACAGGATTAAAATCCTGCTTCAAAATGGACAATATTGTGATGATGAAACATGATGTCTGGGGACTTGAAAGGCCGATCTTCCATGTTCCCGACCCTCTACTCATTGGTAGCTTTTATGAGCTCAAGTAAATATCAGGTTAGTACTATTATATTACAATCCACATGCTCTATTTGTACAACATGTATAACAAATCACAGCTGCTGCATTCACATAGCATGCTATGCCCATCAACTAAACCATGTCATGACTTAATTGATAGCCTGGTTTGCGCTACATGCTAAGTCAATGGCTGAATTTCCCACAACATGCTGAATCACAAATGATCCATTTCCATCCTAGTCTAATCCAACATGTTATATGAATCAAGCAACTGAGTTCCTTGTTCAAATTTGAAGCTTATCCAAAATCAAGGCTAGGTAATGTTAGGTTTCTGAGTGCCTACAGATACCTCCCATTGCACTGGTCAAGTCCGCTGCTTCATTTGACTTTATGCAGCTTCCTAACTAGCTTCCCTGCTGTTGAACTGAATGTTGCTGATTGGTTGCATCCTGAGTCATTCTGAGAGATAACTCGCAACACTCCCAAAATTCCAAATGTGTTTACTAACCCTAAAAGCTTGTCTATTTCTGTTCTAGGACGTTACTTGGGTGTACGTACGCTAACTGGCCCTATTTAACCATAACACCACTTAAGGAAAGCTGAACAGTCACTAGACTGGGGTTTTTCTTCTTTTTTCATGAAATCTTGAATCAATGGTATGTCATTATTATGAAGAGATGATAAGATGTCAATAAAGAAGACTGGAAAATTCACACACACAAATCTAAGTGCTAAAACCTCTAGGCCAAATAGACCACCAGATTCCAGTTAGGAACAAGACAGAAATTAGCATGGACTGGTGCAGTTACCATCTGCATCTGGATTGTAGATTGTCAAAACAAACAAGTAAGGAATAAGGGGAAAAAATAAGAAAATATAAATAAAAGCATGTTTGGAACTGTTCATGTATTGATTTGGTTAATTTGATTTTCATATCTGACTTAATTCTCCCACGATAAGTTTAAAATAAAAACAATGACTTCAGCCTTGAATATTCCGTTTCAGCCTGCTACAGCTTCCCATAATTTCTCTTTCAACAGACTTAGATATTATATTTTTTTAAAAAATTCAAGGTTACAAGTGATTGAGAAGCCTATCAAAAAATACACACACACACATTAGATTAGATTAGTGTGCTTTTATCTTGACTGATGCATATAATCATGAATAAAGCAAAGGGAATAGATGACATTATCTACTAATTTCAACTAGGCTCTGATATTACATGGAGCTGGAGGTTTCCTGGAGTTTCTTTGTACAATGGAAACAGGAATGCTTGGTTTTAATGGGACCAAAACATTAGAAACATTGACAGAAGCTGCAGTATAGCACAGAGAGGCTATTTGGGTGTAGAAGCTGTACACTGTCTTTGATAACACAAATATCTCCATGGGGAATACTGGATTGTTTTTTGCATAAAAGAAAATGAATTGGAAGGACTGTCAACATAATCCATCTACAGTCCAAGAGGTGAATGTGACATTGCCATAGTAACACCTTTTTATGAGTCTTTAGAGTAGATGACCATGAACTTCAAGTGGTATTCATTGGGTTGAAGTCCTTGATCATTAGAAACTAACATATTCATTGCAACATCACCGTACTTTGCATGCCCAGGACTGCCTCCAACCACAACTATCAAAAATTAGTTGCATAGTTTCCCACTTATTGAGGTGTGAAATATATAAAAAGTGTAGCACGAGTCCCAAAATCGGCTTAGAGGGGGAAAATCATACTTCCCTACCTTGCTTGGGGACAACGTCTCCCTTCCTTTGTAATACGGTCTCACCCTCTAATTCTCAACTTCAAAAAGCACTGAGCGTGTATGCTTGCTGCAGTCCCAAGTTTTCCCACCTGTTTCACCAACAAGCAAACTTTACTTTGCCAGGCGCATTAAGAAGAAAAAAAATAAGATGTTTTAAAATAAAGCCAACACAAGAAAATGTCGTGCAATGCAAGGAACAAGATAGAGTGATACAGAATAGAAATAGGAA
The DNA here is from genome assembly GCF_059951505.1 of Python bivittatus. Taxonomy (NCBI): domain Eukaryota; kingdom Metazoa; phylum Chordata; class Lepidosauria; order Squamata; family Pythonidae; genus Python; species Python bivittatus. The sequence goes on along the minus strand of NW_028277058.1, from coordinate 15,832,011 downwards.
TGGAATCCAATCTGCTTCTTGAGAACAAAAGGCACCCCAAGATAAGCATAAAGAAAAATTCTATAGCAACCTATCAATTCCCAGGATTATTGAGACTCTACTGGGACCTAACACCTGTGGCAACTCTGCTAATAAATTGTGACATGAAGGCCTCAAAGGGGAATTTCCCCTTTGTTATTATTCAGGGATGGTACTATAACAAAATGCCCAGGAAGACTGAAATTCCCGCCCACAACCATTCTGAGAGATGCCAATATTTTTGCCACTTACTCAACTAGGAATAGGATCATATACTATCCCAGTTCTTATAAATATATACAAGTGAATGTATTAGCCTAGCAGTTAAAAAACATCCCATTCCAAAAACTCATTCTGATAACTCCTTATACAGTATTAAGAATGCTTTGAAATCTATAACTATGTTAGCTAAAGATGGCTTTGAGAGGAATTTTCAAAGGGTATTTGTATTCCTTTTTTAAAAAAATAATCACAACAGGCCATCATAATGGAAGTGGGGGAAGTAGAAGCTGAAGGGACTCATATTACTGAAAACGTGTGGGTTTTTAAAATAGCATATGGACAATCAGTAAAAACACTGGCCACCATTCAGAGTTTTATAATACTGAACTCAATGGTCAGCAGTCCCAAATATTTGCCAAGGTAACTATTTGTAAAGCCTTTTGCTGCCCTCTTGTGGCTGTCTCCAAAACTACATTGGTGAATAAAACGGACAAAGAAAAACCAATAAAGATCATATTATATGAGTATATGACTTTCTCTTTGCTGATCATTGCTTCAAGGGACAGTCACTTTTATTTAATACAGAATTGACTGATCTGTTTTTCTTGCATTCCACAGTACCCTTAGTAATTGACTCCAGATCCATAATTTGAAGGCATACATATTTCTCTTTCAATATCCAGCTTCCACAGTGGCACATTATTATTTTGTTGTCACAAAAATACCTTTAATTTCATGATCTTGTCTAAGTCTGTCATTGTATCTTTCCTAGAATTAATCTCTTTTTTACTTCTCCAGAATACCACCCATCTTTATTTTTGACCTCAAGAAAACAAAACCATCTACCACTTTTACTTCTACACTGTCCACTCTGAATATGCTCTTTGCCATTATTTTTATCTTCTGAAAATATAATATTAACCTGCTTTTTCATTTTCTATGTTTACTTTCAAAATTATCTTTTTATTTTTGGCTAAAAGGGGAATCAAATCTTTATTACAGTCATAGGCCAGCATAAAGAGGGTGGAGTACAATTATAAAGCATAGAAGATACATCAGAGTCTAAAAATAAAAATTATGAAAAGCTAGGGGAGTTGTCTCAAATTATTATTTTTGTGGGCCTATTTTGATTCTAGCTTCCATTCTATATTTGCTGTACAAGTTGAACAGATAAGGGAACAATATACAACATTCTTGTCTCCTTCCTATTTTGAACCACTCTGTTTCTCCAAATTCAGTTCTTACAGAAACTTTTTCTTTGCTGTATTTACTATAAAGCTTACTCAGAAAAATAATCAGGTAAATTGATACTCCTATTAGCTCTAGTATATTCTACCTTCTGGCATGATCTACATAATAAAAAACATTGCAGTAAGAGTAAACTACCTTACAGTCTGTTGCTCTCTCAATTATCCATTTTATGTTATCTACCTGATCTTTTGTCCTTCTGTATTTTCTAAAATGTATCTGTTCACCCTAAACAAAACTTTGCTTATATGCAGGATTAGTACAATGGTTTGTTAATTTGCACACACTTGCATTCCTCTTCTACCAGTATTTTTCAAGAGTTTTTTCTATGTTATTGTGGAGATGTTAGCATTTTAACTACCTCTTCTGCAGTTTTAATCAGTTCAATGGGGACATTTATCCGTACTTCACGCTTTCATATTAATAGCTAATAAGGTTACTCTCTCCCAACTTTGGTTTTTCAATTCCTTGTTTCATGTGGTTTGGGAAAGTGAACTGGTAGCACAATTGAGAATTATGGATGGATGGACAGAGTTTTCCAAACTGGGCATCCATCTAATGTGTGGACTTCAACATTAGAATTCTCCAGCCAGCATGGCTACTGATAAGTATTCTGGGAGGTGCCAAGGTTGTATCAGTTTCAAGGCGGCTATTTCTCCCAGACAGAGACTGAGCCTTTAACAACCACCTGATGCAATGGTATGTGGGAATGGCTTTGAGAGACAGGGAGAAGAGATGCAGCCAAGGGAATGGTCAGATAAAAAGCAACTTAGCCTGCACCAGGAATGCAGGCAAGTCAAGTGGCTCAGAAGGGACCCTCCCTAGTTTCTTGGGTTGCAAAGGGGACGGGGAGAGAAATGTACTTTTAGACTTGCAAAGTTCTGTTACCAATAGAAGAGAATATGTGTAGCTCAGGCTTGAACTGTGGAGTCCTTGGTGCTCTCTGAGCTTGGTTGTTTGATTGCAGATGTTTCATTACCTGACTAGGTAACATCATCAGTGCTAGTGGATATGGGGTTTCCTCTGTTTATATGCAGTAGCTTGCCCTGCCAGTGTTGGTGGGAGTGTGGTCTTCTCCTTGGTAGTTCCTTGATTGTTTGTCTGCTTGTTAGTATCCTTGGTAGTTCCTTGATTATTGTTTTCTCCTTATTTGTCTGGTGTTAATCCCTGCTTATCTGGGTGTTGGCTGCTGGAGAGGATGTGTTCTGGTCTTTTTGTTTCCTTCTTAGCTTTCTTATTGTGTCTTCTGAATGGTGTGTAAATGTGGCTTATTTCTATGTGTCTATTGATGGCTGATGTATCCAAGGAATTCCCTAGTAATTCCCAAGATGATCACACATTCTTCATTCCTGATTTGTCATTTTATCTTCCTTGAAATGCATAGGCAGATGCTCTATTAAGCAGTGCCATCTATCAGGACCTAGGAAGGGCTCCTTTTCTGTCCTCCAGAACACCATCCCGCCCCAGACTCCTCATCCCCCATGATATTCTGAAAATCTCTGAAGACCTGGCTGTTCTTCCAGGCCTAGCGCTAGGGTAAGAGTTGAGCCCCTGTCAGTTGTTGGTTATTTTTGTTATACTGTATGTTTCCCAATTGTGCATGGTTCTTTTTTCCCCCTGTTTTATGGTTGTTTCCGTTTTAATTAAAAGCCACAGTTGTCTGAAGTTAGGCAGCCTCCATATTCAAATAAATAAATAATCCTCATCTGTTTTGCCACCCTTCAAGTAAGGAAGCTTCTCCCAAGTCCATCAAAGGAAACCAGGACAACACATGGTTACTCCTTTCACGTACATCTAATAAGCCAGTTCACTTAATTCTGTTATTTATTTATTTAATTCAACTTAGATGCCGCCCAACTCCAAAATGACTCTGGGAAGCTCACACTATAAAAACAAAATAACAAATATACAATCAAAATGGAAAACATAAAATATTAAACAAGATGGTGAATCTGGTCAGCAGTAACAATATAGATCATACACCCAGCAAGGGACTCCAACCACCATAGCCCAATGCCTGGAAGAACAGACAGTTCTTTAAGGTTCTCCAGTATTCATCAAGGTGGGAATCACCCAGATCTCAGAGGGAACCTCATTTAAGATGCAAGTGCCGTTACAGAGAAAGCATGTTTTCCAAAGTCCTGATAGATGACACCGCTGGACTGAAGGAAATCCAGAGTGCACCAACCCAGTCACCTTGAATTGGTTTGGCAAGCACCACAGGAGATAGGTGGTCTCTCAAGTAACCAGGCCCTCTGCCATGTAGGTCATAACAAGCACCTTGAATTGCACCCAGAAATAATGTGGCAACCAGTGCAGCTCACAAAGCATGGATCTCATAGGAGCACACCAAGGCATGCCCATCATTGCCCACACCACTGCATTCTGGACCAACTGAAGCTTCTGAGGACCAATGCTTTGCTTTCCACTTTCCACCATTCTTATCTCCTTGCCAAGAATCCTAGAGATGCCTACAGAGAAGGAGAATTCTTCAGTGCTCCATCCTTCTGCTACAGTAGCAATGTCAGCCCTGGACTTAATATCATGAATTTTTTGAAAGACATCAATTTAGATCCCTGATAAATATCATCTCTCCTCTGCAGTTTGCTACTTGGGAAATAAAGAAGAGGGTGTCAGACAGAATGTAACCCTATCTACCTAGTGAATAAATAAATACTTTTGACTCCGGTCCCATCGAAAACATGATCTCCATCAGATTATTCCTAATTAAAATGACTTTCAAAAATTTCCCATTCCTGTCCTGTACAAATAAGAATAACGATATTTCATCTTTAAAATGTCTCTGTACTGTGTCTAGCATAGTAGGATTTTTCTGGCCTACAAAATGTGATAAAAACAGAAGACAGAAGCAAATTCCATCTCAATTAAAATAGCTGAAAGAACTTCCTTCCTTCCTTCCTTCCTTCCTTCCTTCCTTCCTTCCTTCCTTCCTTCCTTCCTTCCTTCCTTCCTTCCTACTTATATTAAAGGCTTGCCATGGTTAAGGGACCTGTTAGCTGGCAATAGAGACTATCAAAACTTGAAGAAGAAAGAGTACAAACCCTGGAGAATACGTGTAAACAAAGTTGAGCAGCAGTTGAACTGGGCAATAGTGACAATCTAAATGGGTATGCAAAACTGCGGTTTCAACTAACTTTAAAGCACTTTTGACTGGAAACTAGAACAGCCTATTCAATGCTAATATCTTCCAGATGTGTTGGGTATCAACTACTGATCTTCTCACAAAGCTGAACTGTAGCAGTTGGAATTGTTCTCCTATAGCTATTTAGTATTTTATTGTTGGAACAGTATGAATGTTCCATGTTATGAAGTTTGCATACTTACCTATTTATAAAATCCCAATCAATGAGTTATAATGAACAAAAAAAAATCAGAGAACTATAGCCTACCTCATGTTACCTGCCATAAGAAGACATAAATTGTAGATGTGAGAAAAGATGAAGAGAAAAAGTATGGTGCTGAAGAACATTGTCATCCAAGACCCATGATCCTCTCGAAACATTTTCAACCGTAGTAATTGACCTGCAAAGATATTAAAAATGTGTTCATATTTCTCATAGTTCTAGAAGAGACAGAGAATGGTAAAGAATTTGTAAACATGCCAAGGTACAGTTTCAGCAAAGTCAACAGCTCCATGGTCTGAGCCTTACTTACACTGAGGCAGAGAGAAAATTTCTCTGCCCCTTGTAATGTGGTTTGGAAAATATGAGTCAAATCCAGGTTTCATCTATCCATGCAACAATCTCTAGACAATAGTTCTTCTTTTATAAAAATGTTGCTTTTCAATGGCTCCCACTGAATAAGGCCTTCCTCAGAGGATATGTCTTGGTCAAGATTAAAGACTGTTTTCCACATTCAGTACTTTTTGATGGACCTGTTGACATATTATACTAGAAATCTGGACTGACGAAAGTAGTATTATTGTCTAAAGTAGATATCTAAACACTACTGCTCCCATTCCAGGTACAGAAACACCTAGCAGTTTAATCTTATTTGGCTGCCTGTGCTATAGTTTAAAGTAGAAGGCTAAGTAGGGACTCATGGAAGTCTGCTTCTCCAACACTTCACTCTCTCCTACCCGCAATGATTTGACTCCAAGGCATCTGATGTATTTGGTCTAGAAGAACCTATGAGAAAAATAGATTCATACTAGTCGTTCTTGGACTACTTGTGAGATAAAGTCCGGGAAGATTTAGACTTGCTGCTGCCTCACTCTGCCTAGTGAGAAGACAGTCCTGTGAAAAGGGAGATGTTTCTAAGGAAGCAAGACAAGGAAAACATAGTATGTAATACAGAACCATTTTTTCAGAAAAAGTACTTTATGTTGAAGGTTCTTGCTGAAGTATTTCAACTTTTGGAAGTCAGTGTTTGAAACCATTTAGCACACAAATTCTCAAAGCAATTATTACACGACTGTGACTGAGTGTCTGAATTTCAGTGAAGATCTGATTGTAGTAGGACTAAGGACAGATCTGCACATGCAACAGCAAAATGAAGTGATTAGTGTCCTGTAGCTGTTATTTGGCTGTTCCACTTCAGGCAGCAGCTTGAGAGCATCTTGCTGAAAATTATCCCATTTAAAGCCTCACTGCAATCAGAAAGCTGCACAGCAGGGAGAAAAGTTCCAAGCTTCGTGGGCCTAAAGTGGCACATGGGAATGCGAGTACACCCACCAGGCTTCTCATCCATCTTATTTTTGTTATGTGTGTGAATATATGTGTGTGTGTACATGTATACACACACAATGTACTTAAAGTCTACAAACAATTCTACAAAGTCTACAAAATCTACAAACAACAGGCCCTACAAACAATTGATTATATCAATTACATTAAACTTTCGAATTGGTTGCTATTTCTTTCTAAACACTTCCTTATTTGTTTGATGCATGACCTCTGAACATTGCTGTGGAAGAGCAGGCTGTTGAGGAACAATTGCAGGCACCTGGGCTACCTCCCCCCATCCTATTTGAGCCTCCTCCCCAGCCTCAGTATGGCAGAGCGGCTTATAAAAGCTACACCGTTGAAACAGGTTGGGGAGGAGGTGTGCCTGTTCTGGAAGCTCTGCAGTAGCAGCAACAAATGGAGAAAGCAGGCAAGTAAAAGAAGCTGTTTCTCTTCACAGAGACTGAGGGGTCCAGAGGAAGGCCACGCCCATGTTGGGAAGGTGCAAGTGCGTTACATGCTGCCATTAATAAAGAAGAAGAAAAAAACAAGAAATCCCAGAGAGAGAGAGTGCATTTAAAGACGGACCAGGGTCTATAAGAGTAAAACACTACTGTATGCTAGTAATAGTATACTAGTAATAGTAGTAGTGTAATAGTATAGTACAGTACTGTATAGTACAGAACTAGTAGTATATAAGTAATAGTAGTAGAATATAGTCTAGAGAAATTGTAATTGTATGGTATCAATAGTAATAGAAATGGAGTGTAGGATAAGATAATAGCCATAGAAAGAAATTGCACATATATGTTTCTATATTTCAGTTTTGTATCTTGTGTTTTTTTCCAACATCTCCCCAACCCTTAGAGGGAGATATAAAAATCCAAGTGTCTAGAGTATAGTGCTATTGGTGGATCTTCTGAGTCTGAGTCAATCAAATTGGGTATAGTTTAAAAACAACCTCTGACAATTACTAAACATAATATCAATATACCTGAAAAATTAATACAATTAATAACATATATTTTATGTATGTGACTGGCATATGGGGTCTGACTTTTGGTGCACCATGTATAGGAATAACATGCCACAAAGTGCCAGACTGGTAGTCCCAAATAATCCCACGAAGGTTGCTTTTAAACAAGCAAAAATAATGGGATGTTGCAGCTCAGTTATTTGTTTGGAAATCTATTCAAATCTGCCCCCTAAAAGGTCATACAAGCATGTAGGCACTTGGCCAACCCCTTTGGCTTGGAGGGTTAGGCAGGCTAGTGCTTTGATCGGAGATTTTTAGGGAACATCAGGACTAAAGGGTAGACCAGGAAGTTGGCAACATCTCCTAGAAAGCAGCTACAGCAAGCCACATCCAAATGGCTGCCAAGAAACTACATGGATGCATCCATGTAATTACCAAGAGTTGACCTTGATTCACAGAAGCCTTTTAAGCAGTGGTAACATGAGGCATCCCATTAAAAAACGAATTGGCTTAAGGCATCCTTTTTCTACCTTTAAACCCTCCCAAACTGCAAAAGCAACATAAAAGAAAACACACACACCCTAAAAAGCTAACAAAAACAAAACTGGGTGCTGGGTTTCACCTGCAATTCAAAAAGCAATAGTCTGTTTCTCTGCTTCAGATATTCACACAGATTAGCTTACAGCAAAAAATTATCTGAATGGTTAAATTAATGTGCCATTATCAAACACTAAAAACAAACCTAGACTTTATGTGAAAAATGGGAACAAAGTAACAGACTGCACTGCCATTTAATTACTGAGATAATTTCATCCCTTTTCATTGATTGATGCCAAAGATTCCTTATCAAACATTTGTTTTCTTGCATGCCAAAAAGAAAGCAGCATTTCTCTGTTTCCTACCAGGTTTAATAGTTCTATTGTCTTATAGGAAAACAGCAAACATGCATGATAAATATGCCATTCTGGTTTCCTTTGAAAGGGTCATGTTTGCAGTTTGGCACAGGTCACAGTAATATCAAGCAATAATGTAATACAGTGATGACCCAGGAGGTTTTCTTTAATTGGTTCCCATTTCTAAAGGTTGCTCAGGGTATATTGCTGAGAAACTGTCCACATGTATAAAAGTAGCTCATTAAAAAAAATCAGCTGTAGACTCTAGCAGGGTATTTGCTTTTTGAAACCATATTACTGGAACTCTTTGGAGAACTTGAAAGGACAAAAAGGAAAGGTTTCTTCCCATGTAAAAGACAGAAGGCTGACAACCCAGAGCAGACATCTAAACCATCCACGTTTCAGTCTCCTTTAATAAAGTTTACCAATCAGAAGTTCTTGCGCCAAATCCATTTATTCAAAAGATGCCAACTGTATCCCAAAAAATGTCTCATAATGAGAGTCTGGATGGGCAGCATATATGAAAACGTGGGCCACCAACAAGCAAAGGTGGGTTTACCAAGACTTCCACTCTTCTTTAAGACTCCCCTCTTATAACATTCAGTTAGGACTAAAGATATTTCAAAAGGAGACCCCCATTCTATAATTGCCATGCCTCATTCAGAGGGACCAGGCAAAACCCTTCCATTTGTAAATCTTGAGTTTTATCCTGACTCCTCCTTTACTTCCTAGCACTGAAAATTTGTGAAGGAGGGAAAGGCAAGATAACAGCACACAGCACAATGTATTTTTTATTGGTAGGACTGGGCATTGTCTATCAGAAAGCCCACTAGGATGTAAAACCAATATACTCGTACCTTTCTATGCAAACATTTATTGCTTTGTTTCCTAGAGGTGGAGAAAATGGTGGAGGTGTAAGTACAGCTCCTGAGGGAGGTGCTTCATTGCTTGGAAGTGAGGAAACAATATATACAAAACATCAGATCAATATTTACAGAGCTAAATTTATTCCCTAAAAAACAGCTGCCGTGTAGGGAGCAATCAGTTCCTCAGATTTTGTTTTTTAAAAAACAACAACGAAGAACAAAATTTCATCATAAAAGTACACAGAGGCAGAAAAAGTAGCTTAGCCTCATTCTATGAAGGGGAGGAGTTTTCCATTCCTGCCCTCTTTATCATTGCTTTCTCACATATTGTAAGGATTGTCACTGAATTATTAACATTAATGGGACAAGGGGGAAGATTAATGGAAATTTAAGAAGATGGTTTGGAACTCACAGCCATCTGTGACAGAGGATTCTATCATTTTCAAACAAGGTAAGGAAGTAGTTTTACTAGTTAAACTAATGTTTTTAATCATATGTATACAGAGAACAGAGAGAAAGGAAGTAGAGCGTACGAACTATGCATAACCTATGAATTATGCATAATATGGAATATAAAAAGCACTTTTATATATTTTACTACAGGTGCATTTTCAGTAAATTATTTTTTAATTATAATAAATAGCCAATTCTGGCAATTAGTTTTACCTTGACTGCAATTAATATGAAATATTACTCTTCTTACTGGCATAGCTCGTTACACTTTATGAAATTGCACATAAAAAGATGGATCTGCTTTACAGTTCTTAATCAAAAGGTAAAACATTAGGTGTCGTAGGAGCAACACCACTTGCAAGATTAGCATCTATTTTTATTCATCCATAGTGTTGCAATTTTTGAAAGGGTATAATTGTGACACATGTCTTGCCAAGTTTCCCATAATGTAACGATGTAATCGTGCAAACAGAAATATTGACAATGAAGTTAAATTACAGTATAACAAAACACAGACTAAAGGATTGATGTAATTCATGTGATAAACTATCATTAGAAATAATACCAAAGCAGAAGAAAACTCTTGTCTTATGGAATTACGTAAAATATAGAAATAAAATGCTGCAGTAGAAAGAGTGTCCTAAGGATATATATAGTATTTTGATACAAAATTTCAAATTGATGTCAAAAAAAATTTTTTTAGAACACTCTTGAATATCCATAACTTTGTTTTTCTTGTGACTGAGCTAGATTATAACTATCACATACACAATCTAATGGTAGTGGAAAAGGGATATTACATTAATATTACACTGAGAAAAAGGCATGAAAATGCTAAATATCTTATTTCAGAGCGACAATCTTCCAAAACAAATTGGAAATAATCTTAGCCACAGATATTTTTTTAGGAAACTCCTATGGGCTACCCTCAGGAAACTTACCCAAAATTGAGGTGGCTGAAGATTATCAGTAAGATGACCCTGGGTAGCTGATCCCAAAAGAAAAGCCAAACTGGCTGGAGGAAGGAGTTTCCTAAAAAAAAATATCTGTGGCTAAGAGTTCTGCAGAACTCAACCTGGGACAGGTGGCTCAACGTTTAAGGCAAAGCTAGAACTTAAAGCCAGAAGGCTGGAAATGGTGAACACCTCATTCAAGGACCACATGAAAGGAAAGGTTCCATTTCATTGCCAAAGCATGTTCTACTATTGCACTAGCATTAAGGGAAACAGATTCACTTTAGATCTATAGGTGCCTTCCCAGCTAGCCCAGATATTAAGGCATGTATGGGTAGGCTGCAGGTCTCTCCCAAAATTGAAATCTGAACTCTCACAATGTTTGGCAATTGCACTAGTGTAGACTGCACCTCCCTTTCTTGGAGATACATCTGCTAGCATCAAATCAGACAATCATCTATGGTGGTCCTATGCAATGGCTACTCTTACCACACACATAGCCCAAAAGCCCCAGCACTAATGCAGAAGTGTTCCTGCCTGCATGACAATGTTTCTGTGTTGAACTGTTCCAGTTAAATGGGAATCAGTTATCATAGCACAACCATCAGGGTCTTCACAGCAAGTGTGTGAAGCTAACCAAAATGACTGCTACATCCATCTGAATTCTGTTTTTTGACATGGTGGAATAAAAACAAAGCTATATTCCACACCACTGCTGTGTGAAAAACACTAGGAAGAAAGAAAAAAAGAGCCCATATCCAGATTTTTACTACAGTTAATACATTGTGGGACTGTTCTTGAAGAATTTCAATATTACACAGAATAATTCCTGTTTACTTTTACTGTTGCCTATAATTGTGGGAGTCTTTAGAATAGCTTGGGGATTAAGGATGGAGTTGTAATTATGGAGAGATGTCTTGTGATTGCAAAAAGCAATTGTGGAAGGCAAGGAATTCCAACTCTAAATAGTAGAATTATGGAAAAAGGTATTCAAATAGCACATTAAAAAGAGAAAAAATAGAGTTTTACTCAAAAGATGTCATTTTACAACCATGTTCTTGAGAGATTCAAAGTCATTATTGCATATTACATTATTTGAAAGATCTAATCTTCCATAGCTAGCACAGAAAGCCAAGTCAGGAATGCGGGGAAGGTTTTAAGATTTCTAGTGGTTCCAAGTTCTTCCCTCTTTCCATATATCTAATTGCTAAAAAGTTGATTGACTTAGCAAAAGCTAAAAGTGCTTACAGAATGCACACTTACCTAGAGCTGTTACACCATCCTTTTTTAAAAATTAAAAAAAAGTCAGATCAAGGTAACTGGACTTAGGAAATGCAATCATCTTGATTATAATTCTTGTCAACATCTTGCACTTGTTAAACTGACAATACAAAGGACAAAAAATTTGAAACTGAGCTCAGAGTGCCAATTGTAAAAAAAAAAAAAAACAGTTCCAGAGATGCGATAGAACTCCCAGTTGGGGTCACACTCTCCCAGAAGGAGCAGGTATGCAGTTTGGGGCCAGTCAGACTCTGGTTTCTCAGACTGAGGGAGTGGCCAGAAGTGCCTTTTACAAGCTTCAGCTGATACACCAACTGCATCCCTTCTTAGAAGAAAATGATCTGGAAACTACTGTTCACATACTAGTGACCCCCCAATTTAACAATTACAATACACTGTATGTAGACTTGCTGTATTTTGTGTCTTGTTCACAAATTTCAAGAGTATAAAACTCATCTGATTGGACTCTGAATGAAGTCACAAGATCATATTGCCTCTTTCTATATGATCTCTGGGTTCCCATGCTTTTTCAGATCATCTGAACAGATTCAGGTTGACCTTTTCTGTAGCTGCCCCAGTTCTTTGGAATTATTGCTGAGTTAAGGGGTCTAATCTCTTTGTCAGTTTATTTTAAAGAGGCTCTAACCTCCCCCCTTTAAAGAAGTGTTTAGTGGTTAGTGTTAATTGTAGCTGTATATTTTTATTATTTTATATTTTTATGTCATGAGATTGCCATAATTGGTGGTATAATAAATTTTAGAAATAAGAAAAATCACAAACTACAACGCTAAACATATTCATATATTAAAATAACACAGAGAATCAATACTTTTAGCAACAGGTGCAATTTACCTCAAATAAATGCACTACTTGAGAGGCATGGCTTTTTTATACATATATGCACACGCTCACAGAGACAGCCACCTTTGCACCATACTGTCATTCTTAGTTCAACTAAGTGCTCAATAGATATGACTTAGTTTCTAACAGCTGGAGGCAACTCATGCCTATAATTCATCACAAACATACATCTTTCTTCTTTTTTCATTTTCAGGGAAGATCCATGAAAGAATATCAAATATTACTTGCAGCATTTATTTCTGCACCACCTACAGCAGGCTGGAATGGTATTGCTACTCTGTAATTATACTCTGCTTTTTAGTTTTGCTAATAGGATTTCTAGGGAATGCATTCACACTGTTCTACTATATTTATACTGTGAAATCATGGACCAGTAGCAGTATATTTTTGTTCAATCTGGCCCTGTGTGATTTTGCTTGGATCCTCTCGACTCCCTATGCCATTTATTACCAACTACACAACCAAGCAGTCTGTTCCTCCCAAGTATTCTGCCAATTTCAAAGAACATTCTTTGACATTAATATCTATGGAAGCATTTACTTTCTTACACTGATCAGCTTTGACCGATATATCGGTGCTGTCCATCCCATACATGCTTTAAAATTGTGGAATAAGAACAAAGCTACCGTCTGCACCATGGCTGCCTGGATTTTCGTTTTGATAGAGTCCATTCCAGACTTTTACTATACATTTGTGGTCCAAAAGCAAACAGAGTCTGCTGCTTGCCTGGAAACAATTGGGGAACCCCTGTACTTTGGGGTGCCTTTTACAATTGTCAGAGTCCTATTTGGATTCCTTATTCCCCTCACTGTAATCTTTACGTGCTACACACTGATTCTTAAAGCCCTGCGGAAAATGAAAAAAGGCCAGCAGAGCAGGAACAGTATTATAAAGCCTCTAGTGCTGGTTTTATCTGCAATGATGGTTTTTGTTGTAGCATTTATTCCTTACCACGTCATGATGATGGCAGTACTGATTTTCAGAATGAAAAATCAGCTCACCTCTGATAATATAAGCCTGGTATTTACCATCTATAAGCTCACTGAAATCATCTGCACTATCAGTAGTTGCCTGAACCCTGTCATTTTTATGCTTACAAGTAAGAAATTCCAAGGAAAAATCAGAACTATCAAGTGCTCCCTTAAACAGAGATGGCTTTGCTGCCAATCACACAAAGTGGGCAATACTACAGCTGAACTTTGATACATACAGCCATGGGTGGATATTTGCAGAGAATGTGGCTATTAGCTCAGCATTTCTTTTCTTTTGATCATCTTTCTAAGACAGGTGCTATCACTTGCTCAGTCCAAATCTGGGAGTCCCTCAGCAAACTTCAAGAAGTCAGAGTACCATTCCACAAGTGGTGAGCTAGCAAACTTGACAAGGGAATTCTTAAAATTCAAAGGTAGTAACTTTCTCCAAAATGTTTAACTCCAAACAACTGTTACTGTTATACAGATTTGAAAACTGTGGTATATAATTTCTGGAATAATGCATTTTCATTCCTTTTTTCATGTTAAACTGATGCTATGGAATAATTTATGCCTCAACATTGATTAAAGAATAGTTTTATGTAAGATCTGGATGCATGCTAGGATTTTTACATTAGAGCAACTAGTAAATGATAACACTGCCTTTTTAGTATATTTTCTATGTTAAAAGATAAACACTATTTGTCCATTGCCACCTACTGGCAGTATTTATAATTACAACATTTATTGGCCTCAGCATTCAGATAGGTGGCATTTTCAGCCTCAGAGACTCACAAGTTGTTAGGAGAGATCATTAAATCCTATGAAATCCAAAAAAAAAAAAAGCCCACAATCAGTAAATATCTGTTATCAGTAAATCAGTTTGATAAGCAAAGTTTAAAGACTGAATGGAATAAGGAACTGGAGTCTAAAAATGGAAAACATTTTAACATTAATGCCAGAAGGTTATGAATTTACCACAGACATAATACTTCGGACTTATTGGTCCCCACTGCATTTGCACAGAAAAGGAATGAGTGAATTATGTTACTGGAGATGCAACTAGAATAATGCTTCACTGAAATACATGTTTTTGCAACGTCCTAGAGTTATAATGTTCTAGGAAGAAGTAATTATATATAGTAATTTGACTCTGAGACAAATTTCAATATTTATGGCTGCACACATTCTTTTGAAGTACATATTTACTTACAAGGAAACTGGCAGCTGGTTAACACAAATGGATTCGCCATGCCCTTATTATAGCCAAAAGATTAATTCTTCAACACTGGAAAGACAAATTTATGGCCCCAAATACTAATTGGAATAAACACCTGATGCTACTTGCAACTCATGAATGAGTTTCCTATAGATGCATATTATGCATGGATGACTGTAATGAAATATACTTATCTTTTACTGAAACTGCGATGTTAAAAAGTTTATTGGAAAATATGGGCAGAAGTTGGGATGGTGACTTTAAATCAGTTATTATGTATTGATGATTTTAAGGATTTTCCCAGACTTCAAATCAAATTTGATCATCCTAGCTCATAAAAGTAGCAGCATTTTCAACTTAAGCACTTTTTAATGGCTCAATATGGGCCAGGTGCTTTGGTTGCTTCAAAGGAACCTGAGACACTTTCATATTTGATGAAATACATGACAGAAGTTAAACCCACAGCACATCTTTATTAAAACCTCAAGAAAATGTTTAAAGTTGATATTACTGGGATTTATCAAACATGGACTAAAGAATCAGAATCTCTGATAATGCTCCATCAATAGCTGCATGTCCTTAAAAACATTCAAATTCTAGTGACAGACTTGAGATTAAAGCTGTTTCATTAAAAAAAATGTATTTAGAGCTTTTGGAAATGCGTAACATGTATTCTGGACAAAGCAATATTTTCTACTAATCAAAGGATTAAGCAATATATTCTTCTTCGGCACAGCTTTTATGATATTTTACAATAATACATTAGTATCATTAAGTAATTTTTAATTTTTTTTGTATCGGATTATAATATAGTACTATAACCAGTGACTATAAGTTTAACATATATGTTAGATCTTCAATTTCAACCTAACCTTTAGTATTGTGATTTGTTAAATTTTGTTAGGGTTTTTTGTGGGGGGTATCTCTCTTTATTTTTTCTTCTCTTTTTAATTTTTTTTTATTTCTTGAATTGTTTAGTTTGATTTTGTTATTGTGTGCTCTGGTTGTCTGCTCATATTTTGTTATCTTCTAAAATAAACAATAACTTTGGGGGAAATTCATATATGTAATTGATGTATCATATTGCATTGCTCTTTCTTTTTTGTTTTTTTTTCTTTTATTTTCATGTGTTTTTATTAAATAAATAAAGCAAAAAAAAAAAAGAGCCTTCAATTTGTAAATGATCAGTAGCATATTTTGAACATTTGCCTCAAAGATATTCATACAGCTGTGATTGAATGCTTGGGTACTGAAACTGTTATGTAAAATGTATCTATATATACATGAGAAGCCATTACAGTGGGGCAAAAAAGTATTTAGTCAGCCACCAATTGTGCAAGTTCTCCCACTTAAAAAGATGAGAGAGGCCTGTAATTTTCATCATAGGTATACCTCAACTATGAGAGACAAAATGAGAAAAAAAATCCAGAAAATCACATTGTCTGATTTTTAAAGAATTTATTTGCAAATCATGGTGGAAAATAAGTATTTGGTCACCTACAAACAAGCAAGATGTCTGGCTCTCACAGACCTGTAACTACTTCTTTAAGAGGCTCCTCTGTCCTCCACTTGTTACCTGTAGTAATGGCACCTGTTTGACCTTGTTATCAGTATAAAAGACACCTGTCCACAACCTCAGTCACACTCCAAACTCCACTATGGCCAAGACCAAAGAGCTGTTGAAGGACACCAGAAACAAAATTGTAGACCTGTACCAGGCTGGGAAGACTGAATCTGCAATAGGCAAGCAGCTTGATGTGAAGAAATCAACTGTGGGAGCAATAATTAGAAAATGGAAGACATACAAGACCACTGATAATCTCCCTTGATCTGGGGCTCCATGCAAGATCTCACCCCGTGGGGTCAAAATGATCACAAGAATGGTGAGCAAAAATTCCAGAACCACATGGGGGGACCTAGTGAATGACCTGCAGAGAGCTGGGACCAAAGTAACAAAGGCTACCTTCAGTAACACACTACGCCGCCAGGGACTCAAATCCTGCAGTGCCAGACGTGTCCTCCTGCTTAAGCCAGTACATGTCTGGGCCCATCTGAAGTTTGCTAGAGAGCATTTGGATGATCCAGAAGAGGATTGGGAGAATGTCATATGGTCAGATGAAACCAAAGTAGAACGTTTTGGTCTAAACTCAACTCGTCGTGTTTGGAGGAGAGAGAATGCTGAGTTGCATCCAAAGAACACCATACCTACTGTGAAGCATAGGGGTGGAAACATCATGCTTTGGGGCTGTTTTTCTGCAAAGGGACTAGGACGACTGATCCGTGTAAAGGAAAGAATGAATGGGGCCATGTATCGTGAGATTTTGAGTGAACATCTCCTTCCATCAGCAAGGGCACTGAAGATGAAATGTGGCTGGGTCTTTCAGCATGACAATGATCCCAAACACACCACCCGGGCAACAAAGGAGTGGCTTCGTAAGAAGCATTTCAAGGTCCTGGAGTGGCCTAGCCAGTCTCCAGATCTCAACCCCATGGAAAACCTTTGGAGGGAGTTGAAAGTCTGTGTTGCCCAGCGACAGCCCCAAAACATCACTGCTCTAGAGGAGATCTGCATGGAGGAATGGGCCAAAATACCAGCAAGTGTGTGTGAAAACCTTGTGAAGACTTACAGAAGACGTTTGACCTCTGTCATTGCCAACAAAGGATATATAACAAAGTATTGAGATGAACTTTTGATATTGACCAAATACTTATTTTCCACCATGATTTGCAAATAAATTCTTTAAAACTCAAGACAATGTGATTTTCTGGATTTTTTCCCCCATTTTCTCTCTCATAGTTGAGGTATACCTATGATGAAAATTACAGGCCTCTCTCATCTTTTTAAGTGGGAGAACTTGCATAATTGGTGGCTGACTAAATACTTTTTTGCCCCACTGTATATATATGTTTATGTTGTTGCATTTTTTTGTATTTTTTTCTTGTATTTTTTTTTCTTCTCTTTGCTCTCTTTGATTAAATTAGTAATTAGCCCCCAAGGGGGGGGGTGGGAGAGGGAGGAAAAGTCCAAAACTACTTCACAAATTTATTTTACATCTCTGTTCATGTTCTTCTTTCACATCTGACACTACAGCTGCTAAAATATAATTTGAAGAAGAGTCATCGAAGAAGAGATGTTTGAGGGTAATAGATTTGTGTCTTCAGTTTGCCTATTCCATTCTGTTAAAAGGAAATGGTAGCTCCATGATATGATAAACCACCCCCTTGGGAACTTTTTAAGTACATATTAGAAGATTAGATATCCCAACCATCATCTTGTCAAAGATTCAGCATGACTGTTTTGAGGATTTCCCTGGGTCAGTTGCTTGCACAGATAACGACTCGTATTGACTTTAAAGTAGCCCTCTGATTCACACAGCCCTATTGAAAACACAAAAACTAATTTCCCATTACCTTGATCCCAGAATGAAGAGTCTACATTCCTTTTTGCTCAAATTGTGTGCTTGTGTGCCCTAGTTGTTAACACTGATCACTAGATATATACCTGTGTTAAAAGGTTTTTTCAGAGAAAAATGAACATAATTCTGGTGAAACAGTGATTTTTTAAATCAACTCTTAACAGACAGCTATGGAAAACCAGCGTACACAAAGAGCAAACTGTTTTATTCAATGATTATTTTTAAAAGTAGCCATAGATCCCAAACCTGTTAATAATTAGCAAAATTAGCACCCGAGATCCAAAGAATTATGTGAGAATTGATCTCTGAAGTGAAATTCAAGTCCTCTTTCTGAGGAAGTTGCTTCTGCTGCCTTACAGGTTGATTTGAAACTTGGCTAAATAATGGGGTGCAGCACTGTTTGCAGCGACCTGTGATAACACCAAAATCACAACGTACAGTATATGCAACTATGTCATCATGCAACTGTCACAATTACATACTTGCAATCTGAGAACAAATATATAAGTTACAGCACTTGCATGATGATGTCACATGCAACATATTTGCCTCTTCCTCACCTCACCTTCATAGTGTTGCTGCTGTGGGCATAAATTGAAGGAAGATCTACATGCTGGTCACCTTGAGCACTTGGAAGAAAGAGGGGATATAAATCTAACGTAGAAGCAAAAATGATAAATAAATTGATGTTATATTTGAGTAGTGAGGTGGCTAAATTTGTTTGTGATACCTAACCATTCTAGGTAGTAAAATAAAACACATCAATTTTGGTAATATCAACATTCTGCTCCATTTGCAACTTTTATTTTTCCATAAGTAGAAAAGCTGAGTGGCAACATCTGGAGACCCTGTCTGGGCTTGGAAGGTAAGGAGAGGTTAGTAGTTGGATGGGATACAGCAATAACATTCTGCAACAGCAATACAATTTAGTAGCAAATTATGGGAGACCATATACAGTAACTACAGTACAATCCCATGTATGTTTACTTAGAGTTTTCTGTAGGAGCCATTCCTATACAAATGTTGTCTTTTTTCCACTTATGTGGAAGCAAAACCACTGAACATAATTCAGATTTACTCTGAATCAATAGGGTGTACTGAACATGCTTAGAACTGCAGAATGGTTGCTCTGAGTCTGCAAGAAAACCAGTTATCTTACCAATTCATTGCTTCAATATGTCTTTTAAGAAGCATCATTTTCAATAGTCTCAGATCTGTTGTCCATACTAACAACACGTTTTCACAGCATCACTGGAATGCTTTTACTTGCAGCTGTCATATCATGACTCCCATGATATCCAGTCTTAGAGGATAAATTATCAAGATTTTTTAAGCAAATGAGGCATATCTCAGATCCCTGTTGTTCTCAGCATGAGTCATTGATCTCACCAGGCCACATTTTCAGGATAAAGAAGCCAAGAGCACTCAAGTTAAGAAAACACAAAACCCGGGCCACATCATATGTGTGCGCTATTTCTCTAATCCCATCTCTCTGTGAACATCCTTGTGAGCATCCTTCTGAAAGATCCACATGACACTTTGCAGAATAAATACACCAGAGACACAAATCAAAACAGCTATTGAGGATTTGGCCTTTTTGGAAAGGACTTTATTTGAGAGACAGAAATAATATTCCCTTACCCGTTTAATGCTGAAGAAGCTGCAGGCCCCCAACTTCGCTACAGTTCAAGGCACCATGAATCTATTCTGCTAATTTCCAAGTATTTTTGGAACTGTATGGCAATCTGTATATGTAAGGAGTGGTCACAGCTCAACAGTAGAAAACATGCTTTACATGCAGAAAGTCCCAGGTTCAATTCATCTCCAATAATGAGAGAGCAGATGAAGATCTCAACTCAAGAACCTAGGGTAGAACATCTGTTCAGAATGTACTGTAGAAACAGAAAGACTACATTCAGGTTTTCTAACTACTGGGTTTTGCTGGGGAGGGGGGTTGGGGGGGAGGAACCAGCTGTAGTTCACGCCTAATGCTAAACCATAATGGATGGATTCATATAACATGCTAAGACAAAACCCGCCAACCACACTATTGCGTAATGTGATGTATGACCCCCATATATTATAATTTATCTGAAATTAATCTGATTTCAACTAGTTTGTCATGTTCTTGGGTAAGCAAGAAATATAACCTATTAACAGTAAGGATATTCAGACAAGGTCTAAATGTTTTCCTGTGATCTATAGTAATGGCTCCCAATTTATGATCTGGGGATTATTGGTGGCCCATGAGGGCACTTCAGTAGTCACTGGTTTAGATATAAGCAGACACTTAGGTAGATAGATGCCAAGATTTTCCAATGTTTAGAGATCCAATGAAACAATATTATATGTTATTTATTTAAATTACATGCTGAATATTTCATGAAAAATGTTCGACTAGAAGAAATAGAAATTGGAAATTACTGGGACAAAGATCAACAACCTTAGATATGCTGATATGACTGACAGCTGTAAGTGAGAAAGACTTATGGAATCTCTTGTTGAAAATGAAAAAAGAGAATACAAAAGCTCGTCTGTTTATGACAACAGGCAGTGTCAACTTAATGCTAATGCAGGTAGTCCTCGCTATCCAACCACAATAGGGAGCAGAATTTAGGTCGCTAAGTGATTTGGTCATTAAGCGAACTGGAGCTGATTTCATGACCTTTTTAATGATGACAGCTAAGCAAATCACGACTGTCATTAAGCGAATCACATGGTCATTAAGTGAATCCAGCTTTCCCAATGGACATTTTTTCTGGAACTCGTTTAACAGCCACATGATCTGCTTAATGACCATGTGATTTGCTTAACGACCAGTGATTCACTTAATGATCATCGTAAAAAAGGTTGCAAAACACTTTTTCCCAGGCCGTTGTAACTCCAGACCATCGTTAAATGAATGATCATTAAGCGAGAACTACCTGTAGGTAGAAAAGTAGAAATACTTTTTTGTATGCCTAGGCTCACAGGTGTGATGAATGTAGCCATGAAATCAAGACATATCTGCTATTTGGAAGGAAGACAAAATATTAAAAGTACAGAGACACTACGCTGTCAGCAACAATTCATGTTGTCAAGGCCATGGTTTTTCCAGGTATAATGTGGCTGTGAAAGCTGGATTATCAGAAACGCCAAACAAAGAAAAATAGTTGCTTTTGAATTACGGTGCTGCAGAAAATTTTTGAGAATCCCTTGAACCACATATGCAACAAATAATTCAATACTAGATTGTGTAAAACCATACTGGAAGCAGTAATAATGAAACTAAAGCTTTAATGGTTTGTACATATAATGCAACATCAACAGTCAGTGGAGATGACCTTGATGCTTGGAAAAATGGAAGGCATTTGAGAAAGAGGCAAACATAAGATGAGGTGGCTATGCACAATCACTGATGAGATAAGCAGGAACTTAAAGAAAATATGAAGTAGTATAAAATAAATCAACACAGTGTAGAAACCTATCACATATTTGCTATAATGCCTCACATAAAGTGCCTTGAACATCTCAGAAAAAGTGGAGAAAATATAAAGGAAGGCAGGCAAAGTAGTCCTTTGATCATTAGCTCTTCTCTCCAGCCAAAAGAAATGTTTTGAATGTATTTAAATATATTATAAAGATACATTGATTCACTGAGGCCTCAGGAGATAATAATATTTCTAAGATCAAATATATGAATACTCCATGAGATAAGTTCAAATGCTAAATTGAAACTTAATACTGGACACAGAAAGGTCCAGTACATTTATAGCAGAATTATAATTTAGCTGATCTAGAGCTCTCATATGGCAAGGCTTGGATCTTCTTACTAGCTCTTGCAAAATACTTCTTGGTGCACAGGCCTGGAAAAATTGTATCGGAGCGGTGTTATTTACAGTCTTCACATTATTAGTGTTGTTGTTTAGAATAGTTTCTATGCCATTTCTATGCCTGGCACTAGCCTGGACGATTGCCATTTTTGTTGCAGGCCAGGGCTTGCATAATGACATGAAACTCAGGATAGTTCTCTCTTTTCAGATGACATACCGGCTTAAGTGAAACTAAGAAACAGGAGGGAGTTGGGAAAATCAGGCGTGCAGTGTATAAAGTTTATTTGTGATCCAGTTTGATTTACTTATACAGGTAGTCCTCATTTAGCAATCACAATTGGGAATGGCAGCTTGGTCATTAAGTAAAGTGGTCACTAAGTGAAACATCATGATTTTATGATTTTACTTCAGCTTTCCTTTGCTTTACCAACCTGCAAAGGTCAAATATGTGAGGACTGGTTGCAAAGTTACTTTTTCATCACTGTCGTAACTGCAAATGTTCACTAAACAAGGACTACCTGTAGTTGCCTAGTTATAGGTTAAATACATTCTACATGCTTTGCCACATATGGAATATGTGTTGCTTTACCTAAAAACAGAGAGCATGATTTTATCATAAACTTTATACCACCCAATCGAAAAAAATTCTACCAATGCGTATAGGAAAAAAAAAAGCTTTTTTGAGCAATCCTACCCTCAAAACCTGAACCCTCTATTGAATCTAAATTCTTGGAAATGAAGGAGAGATATCTGCACATCTCCATTCTCTTCTGGACCCATGCTTACTTAAAACACACACACAGAGAACAAACCAGGAAAGGAAAAACATGTAATCCAACAAAATGGCTCACCTAAATATCATACAGATTTGTTGACATGGAGATAGGTTGAAGGTGTCTTAGGAGTTTGCTGTTCCCAAGCTTTTCCACGAGTTTCCCAGCTAACCCTTCCCAGATTCCTTTTTGGATACTCTCACATTTAGTCATTATAAGCAGCCAACCTTGAAATACTAATGGTAAGGGAGGGAAGGAGATCAGATGTCACGTTCCCACCTCAATGATGGAACTGATACTAGAAGCAGGAAAATAATCCAGCCAACGTACCTTGGAAGGCTGTCTCAGGAACACAGTATGGAAGACTTTATTTAAAGACTCTTGCTGACTAACAACACAGTCACACAAGGAAATGAGCCACACATTTGGAATGAGATGACCCTGATAAACACTCCAATGTCTTGACACCGGTCACAAGACAGAAATTCCAGATGGTAGAAAACCAACAAGGCAAAAAAAGTTAATGCTCTCTTCAGTACACTGTGAACAACATAGGTAGAAAAATGGGATATTAATAATTAGATATTATTATTACCATCATTCAAACAGATTAAGTTCTATAGTGCAGTATATTCCGCTGAACCATCAAGGACTCTGCTGCATTTTTATTTAACATAAAAGTGTTAAATAGCAACATCACAGAAATGCTTTAAGCACATTTTGGCACTTACCAAACAGACGCTGATGGAAAAGAAACTTGCCAGTTATAAGCCCCGTGAGGATGGCAAGTAGCCACAAGGACACTTTTAAAAACTTCCAACCACCTCCGTCAGGGTATTTATTTGCTATGAAGGAAAAGCAGTTTCCAACAACAATGACATTTGCTTCCGTTCGGCTGTGGGATACTGGATCCTCAGCAAATATTAAAAAATTAAAGAAGATCACTAGGTAGGCCACAATTAAGCGAGACCAGGGATGCTGGAAGTAGTAGCGGAAGTCTTTTTCCATTCTCAAATGCTTCAGTTCCTGCATACAGAAACAAAGCATGGGAATATTCCATTATATTCTTAAACTCAGGAAGCTATATTCATTTCCTTCTCTTTTCCCAACCCCATTTTCCTTTAGCAGGCCTCAGAACCAGCTGTCTGTTTCAACCTGATTTCTCCCCAAATGATGATTAAACACATTGTTGCTCCCACGTCCTGGCCAAACCCATGCTAGTAGGAATAGAGAGAGAGAAAGTGACTGGCCCAAGGTCATACAGCTGGTGACCTAGCCTGATGCCTTAACCACTACACCAAACTGGCATGCATATGTATTAAAAAGTGATCCCTACTAGCTGCTGCAATCTTGCCTAGAAGCCAAAAAAACTTACTATGATGCAAGAAGCATTTCTCTCGCAAGATAGCATTTGACTTCTGCAAAGCCTCATTTTCAAATTAATACTGAGAACTAAGATGACATGATCATTCAATTCCTTTTTGTTAATAAAGCCCTTTCAAAAACTTCTATAATGGAAGACAAATTGAGTCAAATTTGATTGCCATTGGTTATGTTAATAATTAGCTAATAGACTACACTTATTCGTACAAGTGTCATTTAGGATAGAAATAAATATATTGAATATGGATGTGTAAAATGTATCAGATTACACATACCTATGTGTACACATTCTCAATTATTATTCTTCCCTTTTGGGGGGGGTTTAGTTTTCTTTTTAACTCTTTTTCTTTGTAGTGCTTGTTTTCACTTTTCAACAACAACAACAAATTAAAAAAGAAATGGAACAGTTACACAAAAGAGTTCCAACTATAATCACTTCCTCATACCTCAACTCTATTTTTACTTAGACATACAGACCACATTTCAGCCCTGAGATCCTCACAGCTGTTAGTAGAAAATCACGACAAGTCATAAAGTGCCATAAAATACAAATATAGTCTAAGCAAATAGCAATTAAGTTGCTGGAAAGCCTGAGAGAATGTGAATGCACCTTGACATCAACTAACTACAACCCAACTTTTGCTACCCAAAAAACAACTCTACATGCAGTATTTTGTGGTGAAAAGGCTACATGTGTGATGTATTTGGCCAGGGGATCTAGTAACATAGGTATGGACCCTGCCAAATGGCTGTATTGCTAGGGAAATTAAGTGTGCTCTTCTGTAGATTATTGGGGGTGGAGTGGGGTGGGGAGGTATGGTTTTTAAAGTTTTTTAAAAACTTCAAATGATTTTTAACATTATTTCTGTTATGTTCTTGGTTATTTTCTAGTATTGTTTTTGTGTTTTTTAACTTTGTACACCTCTCAGAGTCACATATGTTAGATGGGCAGCTATATAAATTTAGGAAGGAAGGAAGGAAGGAAGGAAGGAAGGAAGGAAGGAAGGAAGGAAGGAAGGAAGGAAGGAAGGGAGGGAAGGAGGGAAGGAGGGAGGGAGGGAAGGAGGGAGGGAGGGAGGGAAGGAGGGAGGGACCAACCATCACAACCGCACATATAGCAAAGCATGGTGTTAAACTACCATGGGTTGTAATCTGTACACAGGGTTCAACTATTTCCTACAGTGAACTGTTTCCCACATAACAAATTACAGGCAAAGAAAAGGGTGATGTTATAATGTAATTTCCATTAAAAAGAGCACAGGTCCAAACCCGGTCTTTAAGCAGAACATAAGTACTCTTCTGCATGAGACCAAAAGCACATATAGTACAGCACACATCAAAATGTGCATAATCAGAATTGTTCAGGAATGCACAGGAGAATAACAGTCCTATTCCTCTGATGCTCTTTGGCAGATGGAATTTATTATCTACTCCTGGTGATTCAGTCTTAAGACTGTAGCCACTGATAACTCCATCCTACATGAATTTTCTGGTCCAGGTTTAGAGCTGTCTACATTGGTTACAATCACCATCTCTGATGGCAGGAAAGGTAAAGGTATATTTCTTATTATTGGTCCAAGGGAGGAAGCTTAGTTGGCTGGGCTGGGAAATATTTTTTTTAGAGATCCAATGTCAGAATGCATAAGTCAGGGCTCAGTATTAGCAGATAGAATATACACAGGAATGCTGTCAATTTACAAAATGACTTTGGGCATCCTAAGGTCAATGAAATTCCAAAGATTTCCATACAAGTATTATTAAGACTCTGATCTAATATATTCTGATATATTCTGGGAAATATGAATTTCGTTATTTTTTTAAAAAAAAATCTGTTCAATCGTGTCCAATTCTTGGAGACTGCCTGGACAAGTCCCTGCAGTTTTCTTGGCATGATTTTTCAGAAGTGTTTGCCCTTGCCAACTTCCTAGGGCTGAGAGAAAGTGATGGGTCACCCATCCAGCTTTCATGCCTAAGGCAGGACTAGAACTCACGGTCTCCCAGTTTCTGGCCTGATGCCTTAACTACTACACCAAACTGGCTCTCAAAGGTATTTAGAACTAAGCACTAAGCAAATTGTGTTTTCCATCTAAAGCATACAATTCATACTGTAGCTTAATTTTGTATTCATAAAAAGAAAAAAGCAATGATTCTCAGGCCCTTTTCCAGGGATGGTGTCAGTAAGTGCACCAATCCTTCTTTTAAGAAAAATGCTGTGAGACAATCCAAACAGTAATTGTGCAGTATAATTGTGCCAGAGTTGCAGTAACTATAAATACAAGATTTAAATGTCTGAAAGTTTTTGGCAAATATTTATTTAGTGATAAGTGACACCTTGGGAAACATAGCTCTTTATAAATCTCTGCAGCCAAAATTTGCCACTGTGGGAGCATCTTTGGAAAGCATGTGGACAATTAATCACCTCAAAGAAATTACTTTAAAATTGAACCATCGTGTTTCTGAAAGAGATCTACATCAACTTTCTAGAAGCTGGTTCTCAAAAACTATGCTGACCAGGAATTCTGGGAATTGTAGCCACTAGTTCTGCCACAACCCAGTGTGCAAACTGTGCACCTCACAAGATTGCCACATGTTGGGGGAGCACATTTTGCAAGTTAAAAAAAAAATATCAAAAGCCACACAGGACCTTTATATAGAAATAGAATGTCCAAGAAAGAGATACAATGTTTTGAATATTTAAAAAGTAAGCATTTTGGGAGGCAGTAGGTAGACTTTTGTACGAGGGCATCTTGCATGCCAACACGCCCTGATAGTCACAACCCATCTGAAGAGCACAATGTTCAGGAATTTATATCATTATTATGGATAACTTTGTTAGATCAACAGAATTACTTCACATAGTTTTTCTGTGAATGTCTGAAAGAGCTGAACCGTTAAGAGAGATTGTTAAGAGAAAAGGTTTTGAAGCATCAGTACTAAATGGCAGAAAAGCCCTACTTCAAAACTTTTACTAGGCAAACAAAAACTCATATTACTAACATGAGTCTTTTCACCCATTTCAATTAAGTACTGTAATTCCTCAGAAGGATTATAGACCCCAATATGACAGTGAGGCAGAATATGAACTATGGAGGACTTTTAAATAGTGTACTTTATGCCCTTTACTGGGTGGGACTGTTAAAAAAGTGTAATGTAGAACAATACTATACCTCTATTGCACATGAATAACTAACGTAACTTCTAATGTCAGATTTGAACAGAGAAACCCAAGGCAGCTTCTTAAGCATTATGAAATACAACTTCTGCTCCTGTTGTGACTCTACTCCTATACAAAACCATACACAAAACTGCTGGCGCTCACACTCAGCATACAATACACAAGCAAGCACTCCTATAAAATGGAAAAAAAATAGCAAAGTTGTTCATTGCAAATCCAAACCTTCTATTAACAAAAAGGGTTTTCTAAAAAAGAAAAATAGTGAAAGACTAGGTAACAAGAATGTACCACACCTTAGCCTGGCAGCCTAGTGTTAATTCCAGATCATGCCAAGCAAGAATAAGGTGCCACTGAAAACAAAGAGGTGACAAGTGCCATTGCATCACAGCTAGCACATAAAACAGCTGAGATGATAATGGCATGGAGGGTGGAGGTACACTCTAAGCTTTCTGTCTGAGCCTCTCAATTTGGAGGGATAAAAAAAAAAGATCAGGAGCCAAAGAAATGTTGAAAGGACTAAATGTATTCCTATGCATCTAGTTCTAGCTGTAATCTCGAGGAATTCAGAATTCCCTTATACAACAATGTAGGCTAGTAATTTTAAAGGACATAATTGCTCTCCACAAGGCCAAAACAGTGGGTCTTCGAAATCCATGTGAGGAGGAATAAGAGCCTCTTTCTGCCTTCCGAGTCTCCTCTGCCAGAACACGTGTCCTTCCCCCATTTTTCCTGGGTGCGCAGCACAGACGGGCTAGCCAAACTCAGGGGCCATTCCCTTGGACACTAAGGAGGTACAACCTCGTGAGCTACCTCCCCGCTTACATATCCCCTGCATTTAATTCCACCGGGCAGCAGTTTTCAGCCCTAGAATTCAGGCGCGAGCGTGTGCAGAGCGCCTTTCTCTCGGCACCGGCTATTCGCGCTGGTCTCCCAAACCTCTTACCCGGCTTAAAGGACGCAATCCCCCGGCACTCTGAACTGATATTAGCGCTGCCTTTTAAATGCTTAATAAAGAAAAGCCAAGTCACGGCGGGAATCAAACGAGGCCAAACAGCGCGCACACGCCGGGCTGGGGCTGGAGGAGGCGGAGGCGCTCTTCGCGGAGACGACGTGTTTTACTCACCCCACCCGAGCCGGCAAACGCGTTTTGTTCTCGGACTGAGATGGATCCTCCTTGCCGTTTGTATCCGGCAAGACTTTGCCGCGACACAGAAAGCAACTCCCACCTCTTCTGAATATTACATTAACCCCTCAGCAGCCCACGCTCTTCCCTAAGCCCCAGATTGGCGAGAGTGACCTTAGCAGGTTTCCCCCGCTTGCATCTACGGATCCGGCCGCGCTTCCTTCTCGACGAGGGAGAAGGACGAGAAGCTGCGCCTGGGCCGGCTACGACTGCAATCGAGAGCGCCCGCAGGCGAACGCTGCTCCTTTCTCTCTTCCAGGCCTCAACGCAAGTAACAAATTGCGGGGAGAGGAATCTGGAAGGAGCTACAAGGTTGATGTCCAAGGGACGAGAGAAATACAGTTGGAGATCTCGGGTCCTTAGCCAAAGAACCGATCTGGGCTTGCAAACGGCAGGTCCAGATTTTCCAAGATCGCTTTTCTCCTCCTCGTGCAGGCTGAATTGTTTATTTTGGCCTCTTGCACCTCCCGGTCTCAGAAACCCACACATCATTCCCACACTGCATTTTCAGGCAAGGAACTGAATGTCTGGAATAACAGTCGTCCTTTAATCACACGAGAGCCCTGTGAGGTAGGACGATGGATAACTGGGCCAACATTATCCAGGGAGCTTCATAGCTAAGCAAGGATGTGAATTTCATACCTTTCTCCACTACAAAGTATAGGGTTCTCCACCCCTCCTGGCATAGGCACAAAACAACTTTGTCAAAACATTTGCTGTCAAGCAGTCCCATTCTGCCTTCGTGGCATCTGTTTCCTAGCCTTGGCTGAAGGGCTGGCCACATTTTGAGTCTCCCAGTCATTATGGGCAGGGGGGCTGGCTTTCTCCTATGGTTCTACTGCCTCTGGTCTCAGCAGAACCAGTGGTCAGTCTGGGCAATGCAGCAGGAATGGGTTGGGCTTCACTTCAGACTCAATCTGTACACTGCCCTTTTGGGCACTGAAGTTAAAATAATTTCAGATAAATTATGGCAAAACTGGGGGCAGGTTTGCTACTGTGGACTCCTAGTGCAACTGGCTAGGTCCAGCAGAGCGGAAGAGTTGAAACCAACTATCTGCTGAGCGGCCCCCTCTCTTACCTATGACTGGTGACCACAGTGTTCCCATGTCTTCCAGTATTCCTGAAACCATGTATGTGAACACCTGCTTTCATCTCTATGGTAATGAGGGGCAAAGTGTAAAATATTTTATATTGTCCTTTAATGATGTTAGAATAAGGGACAAAATGTTATTTTTATACCAAGACAGCTCGTAGTGGCTTAAGCCTAATTCTGTCACAGGTTGGGGATAAGATGAAGACAGTATTTTAGGGACTAGGCAGAAGATTGGAATTGCCAGATTGTGCCATGCAAATTTGCCAGGTCCCCCAACTCAAATCCATTCCTATAACCACTACATGATGCTGACTATATTGCCATAACACACTGAATCATAACTTAGCCTATCATTTAGTGTGCATGAACCCAGCAAGCGTTTTATTGTGAGCCACCAGAAAACTTAGGAGAAAGCAGCATACAAATTAATGTATGAAAAAAATAGAAAACAATTATGGTACAGATCGCAAATGTACTTACTGCCCCCAACATGTTAGCAACCTCTGGCCTTAGTCAGAGTCTACTCTATATAAGGGAAATCCGTTCTTTCTGATTATCATGCACCATTAGACAATATACTCAAATCTGAACACAGTTGAATTACTTCTGAGTAAACATAATTAGGGTTACATCAATGTGATAAACTTTTTTTTTTGGTAGTTTAAGGGGGGAAAAAACTTTGTCAATTCTCAGTTCCACAAAGCACTAGGCTTCAGTTTAAATTAACCATCCCTCCCATTTTCTTGCTCTTTCCCTGCTCTTACCTGAACTACACCAAATGATAACTATGTAATAATAGTTGGCACCTTCAGTTATTCAAAGTTATACGGCTGACGCTGAGGGAAGGTCAGATTGCCAAAACCTAGCTACTAAATTAATGCCTGAACTGATATTTAACCCAAGGAGCTTTATATCATAGAGCTATTTGTAGCTCAAGTCGTTTCCACACTAGTGACTTATAGGATCTTCAGAGTATCATCCAGCCGTTGTTGAAGTAATATAAAGCCTGTCCACATTACTGTTCTTTGGGCACAAAGATGGTTGGATTACTCTAGAAGATGCTATTAATCAGTCATGTAGAAATGACCTCAGTGATGAAATGCCCATGTGGATCATAAAAAAAAATCACTTTAGGATAAAAGTGTAACAGAAATTTCCTATAATTTACCTTTAGCAAACAGCATCCTTGTAGAAGGTTCACAACTGAAGATATTATCAGGAAGCTATCAGCTATGTCCTCCCAGAACTTTATACTGCATTCTACTTTTATTGCTAGAGTTTCCTCTATTGAATTGTCTGTTGAATTATGTCACCATCAGAAATTTACAGAAGCAAGTAAATTGCTGCCCAGTAACTCTAGAACACACTCTTCTCTTCAGGAAAGACAATACCATAATATGCATACATGATTTAAACACACATTGCAGTATTTGTTTAGCAAAGAATATTTGGGTACTTGAGGCATTAATAAAAGCATTATTATTGGTTAGAGTTTCATGGACAGAATTGTGCCTTATCTGATATATGAAGTATCAATTTAGGTTGTAATTCAACATATAAGTATATATAGACATGGTAGTGAAGGAATGAGGTCCAGTGAAGCTTGACAAATCAATGCATAATATGGAATAGTCCCCCAATAAATGCAATTCCACAAAGTGCCAAGCCACAAGTTATATATATATAGAGAGAGAGAGGGAGAGAGAAAGAGAGAGAACCAAACAATCATATAACACTAAAACACCATAAATGTGACTCAAAATAAAATAGGTCTGTATTTTACTATTTAGTCTCACTGTAACAATAGCAGTAAATAACAGTAAACTCAAACTATCCACCATTATATTTCACAATGCATTTTCTGAAATCAGATCATCTGTACTTTCCTGATAGAGAATGGCCCATTATCATCTACAGAATGCACTAGAGAGCTCTTGTTAAATGGTGTTATATAACTCATGGTTTTGTGTGTGTGTGTGTGTGTGTGAGAGAGAGAGAGAGTGATGTTACAGTTCTGATGAATTGAACTGTAACAATGAAAGCTTATGCCATATGATGCTACAGCAGTCTTCCTTTTTGCTGCAACAAATTAATATGGTACCATTCTGGAAATACAAATAAAGTAGTAACCACAAGGTATAATGTTTTGCTTTCTCATTAGATTTTTATAAGGGCCTTGGAACACTTAAGCCTTTTCCCTCCTGTGGGGAGAGAAAACTCCCTGAATCTCTGAAATTTCTGTTGAATCTCTGTTGGTGTCTTCATCCTTGTTCTCCTTGATTTCTCAGCAACTTTTGATACCATGAATAATGGTATCCCTCTGACTGCTTCGGGGGGTTGGAATGGGAGGCACTTTCTTTGCTGGTTCTCCTCCTTCCTCCAAGACTAGTTCCAATTGGTGTTTGCAGCAGGGGAGAGCCTAGCCTTAGGCCCAATTTCAGGGTGCCACAAGGTTTGACTCTCTCCCCATTCCTATTTAACGTCTACATGAAGCCACTGAATGAGGCCATTCTCATCATTATACTGAAAATATTCCCTTATATATTTCTGTCCTCACCACCCAAGTGATGCTGTTCCTTCCTTGTACCTAGAAGCTGTGAGGATCTGGATGGGGAAGAGGCACTAACTCAATCCTACCAAGACGGGGTGGCTATGGGTTTTAGTTCCCCCAAAATCTGGAGAGCTTCCATTGCTAATTCTGGATGGGATGCTATTCCCCCAGACCAAGTTGGTCCAGAATCTGGTTTTTTCCCCTAAATTAATAGCTCCTGCTCAAGGAGCTGATGGCAGCCCTGGCCAGGAGTGTATTTGTCCAAATTCCTCCTGTACACTAATTCCTCCAGTTTCTGAATTGGGAAGCTCATGCCTCAGTCACTTCCCAGCTGGACTACTGCAATGTGGTCCACATGGGGAGTCATTGAGTAGTGTTTGGAATCTTCTGCTAATCCAGAATATAGTGACACAGTCAGGTTTTACATGCACCACAGTTATGTCCATGTAATACCACTGCTACATGAGCTGCTTGGAGTAAGCAGGTTTCCAGGTGCAATTCAAGGTGCTGGCTTATAAAGCCCTACCTGGCATGGTGGTTTCTGCCTGTCCAATCAGATTCTAGCAGAGTGGACGTGCTCCAGCTGTCATCTTATGAACCTAAGAGGCAAGTCTTCTCTGTTGTACCACCTGCCCTGCAAATCAGTCTCTCCCAAGGTTAGGATGGCTCCAACCCTGTTGGCCTTTTGGAAGACCTTAAAAGCTCTCTTCCCTCAGGCTTCATGGTTAAGATGTTAGTGGAACCTGGTTTGTGCTTTGCCCTGTGTTGACTGTGTTTATTTTTTTTTTGATATCTCTTATTTTTTTTCCTATTATTCTTTTACATAAGTTTCTGTTTATATACTTGTTAATCCACTTAAGAGTTATTTGATTAAGATGGGTGGCCATTTAAATTTGTTACATACATGCATTTTTATTTTATTTATTTATTTATCAAGTTTGTCACCGCCCATGTCATGAAATGACATACATACATACATCTTCAGTTTCTCTATTCCAAAATCTCACCAATGTGAATCTGCTAGGCTAAAGTTCTCTCATTACATTATGTCTCAATACATTTAAAAAAAAACTGATAAGGTAGAATTATTTAGTGTTAGGCATCTGCAATTAATGCACAGAAATTTAAATAAGACCTTACTTGCAGGCTCACAATTGAGTATGCACACTTACTGATACAAAAGGGTAAATAATAGGGAAAGGAAAGGAAACCATTACAGGTACCAGTTTCTGAACTTGTATCAGCCTTATTCAGGCATACAACTGCATACTCTTGAGAGAGGCAGGCAGTGTTTCTCAACCTTGGCGACTTTAAGACACGTGGACTTTCTCCACGGGGAATTCTGGCAGTTGAAGTCCACGCATCTTAAAGTCGCCAAGGCTGAGAAACACTGGAGTAAGGTAACATGCTAGCTCTGGTTTCCCTGTTGCCTGGCAACCTGTGTTTGACTGCTAGCAGGAACTGGATATACAATTCTCCATGCAATACAGAACTTTGTTTTTTCAATGTTCAAATCATTCAGGGAGCCAACACAGGTACAGCACTCTTGACCTCATGGAGCATCATAAAATAACAGGCTGCATTGGTTAGCATTTACTTTCCTTGAAGCAATTTTAGCCTGATCAGAACAGAACTAAAATCTTAGCAGTATCATACAGTATAAGCCTTCCCATCTTTAAGTACATGTACACACCCAAGTGATATGGGGTCCAATAGCATTCTTCACTTTTTCTCTCTCTTCTATTTATATGAAACCACGGTGTGATGGAATGGACTTATGAAGGCCAGGCTCAGAGAGATAAGCATGTTCTTAGCCCCCAACAGGAGCATGGGAAGTTCAAGAAGATGAGGCTGGCACCTCCCTAAGGAATTCACGGTGTTGTGGCTGGCTGGCTTGGGAACTAGGGTTCAGTCTCGGGAGATTTTCTGTCTGGAGGTTGTAGCTAATAAACGCAACAGAAATGTATTTGCATTGTCTCTTGGAGTTCTTTGGGCTGAACCTGACACAGCCATGACTTAAGTTTTTTTGTAAATTTTATGTAAATAGAAAGAGAGAGAGAACTTATGTGAGGATCAGGAGAATGACAAAAAGAAAATGGCTTAGAATAAAGGAGAGTCACTTCATTTCTGATAGAATAAAGGGGCAATTTTGCATTGTCTCTGGAGTTCTTTGGGCTGAACCTGACATCAATCTCCCCAGACTTTCTGTCTGGAAGTTGTAGCTAATAAACGCAACAGAACTGTATTTGCATTGTCTCTGGAGTTCTTTGGGCTGAACCTGACACACGGTGAGGGTTTGTTCAGGGTTTCAGTCTGAGATACTATTGGTATACAAATGACATTCAGATCTTTCTTCTTTCTGTCTAATCTAAGAATGGAAGTGGATGCCCTTGACAGGTGCTTTGGTTGGAAAGGAACTAAAAGGAGCTAATAAACTGAAACTCATTTTTTTTTTTAAAAAAAAAAGTACCCTAAAGCAAGTATTACTCAAATGGTAACTTCATGATCCATCATAGATCAGGTGCACAACTTGGAATGTGCACTCCTTAAACATGATGCCTATATTGAATTTGTGCCCAAAATCTATTTTTCTAAAGTTTAACTGAAAGGAGAAGTTCTGGACAGAAGTGCCAAGAATCCCAAAGCTAGACAAACTAGGAGCTTATCATTATAACAGAAGTCTGCCAATGAGGTTTTACCTTTGTAATGGTATATGTGAATGACCTTGGGAGACAGGAGGAAGAGCCGCAGACTGCACAACCAACATGTAAAAGATTTCTCAGCCTACAGAAGGAAAGGAGGCATGGGAAGCATTTCAGAAGGGACCCTCCCTAGTTTTCCAGAGAGTAAAAGGAAAGGAAGGGAGAAATACTTTCAGTCTTGCAAGATTCTGTTAATGTAACCTTACAATAAAGATAGAGTTGGTATTCATGGTTGTGCTTCTTGTCTGGACTACTTCGAAGGGTTAACACCGTACACTTTGGGTCTCTCCCCAAAGCTTTTGTGCCTGCAATCATCCTCTTGACTACCTTTTTTAAAAATTCCATTCAACTTCAATAGGCTTTTGGATATTATTCAGCTCCCTGTAGCCTCTGGTCCAGTGTTTCTCAACCTCGGCAACTTTAAGATGTCTGGACTTTAACTCCCAGAATGCTGGCTGGGGAATTCTGGGAATTAAAGTCCAGACAACTTAAACTTGCTAAGGTTGAGAAACACTGCTCTAGTCAAAGCCAAGCTTCAAAATGAGTCAGTGATTGTGAAGATACCTTTTGCAAGATCAAACCAGTTCTGTGACTCTAATCATAACACCGTTTAAAAATGTATGGAAAAGGTAATTTTAATCCCTAAGTAGAAATCCAAGAATAAACTCTGTTCTGCAGACAATTATAGTTTAAGCAATATGCTGTACTCTGCTGCGACAAAATTGAATAAAGCTGTTATTCATAAAGTTTAATCACCAGTGTAATACTTTGTAGACTTCATAGACTCTCACCATCCTGGTTTGCATTGCCAAATCAAAAGGCAAAGGAAGTGCTGGTCTGCAGCCACTTGCCATTTTTGTTTTCTAAGAATACATGAGATTCACAGGGACTTCAGAGGTATTTATGGAAATAAAAACAATGTTGGAGGCTGATGTTCTATTTGTAGTTGGCCAGCTTCCCATACAATATATTTAAAAATCAGGTGCATTAGCTTGATAAGCACCAGCAGAGGTTTTCCCAGGCATCAAGCCAGGAACTCCAAACCCCCAGGACCTGAAACTCTGGTTGGTAAGTTTTATTCTTTTTTGTCCATGCATTTAATTCTACTGTTCGGTGTGGCCCAATGTCCTCATTACAGAAACCATCTACATTGATGGTCGAATCTCACACCCCAGCTAGTCCTGGGATAAGCATCTTCACTAGAACATACTGTAGGCAGCAGGATAGCTCAAGTTGTTTTGGGACAAGCCATATTGCCTATAAATCTCTGCCCTCTCATTCAGAGGAATATGGAGGAGGGTGGAAGATAGCTCAGAAAAGACAAACTGAAGAAGATGTATGACTTCTTGCCTTCTGCCATGTCACTTCTGTTGCTGGTGCTTTTTATGAGATTTTTATGTTTTACTGTAGTTACTTTTATTTTAAATTTTGTGGTTGAATTGTATAGATCAGTGTTTTTAAACTTTGGGAATTTAAGGATGTGTGTGGACTTCAACTCCCAGAATCCCCCAGCCAGCATGCCAACCTAGGGAAGTCTGGGGTTGAAGTCCACATATCTTAAAGTTCCCAAGCTTGAGAAACACTGGACTAGAGGCTATAGCTGTCTTGATGCCTTTCTTGTCAAAAAGTAAAGTTGAAACCTACCAACCATACCTAGTGGCTCTGAGGTGTTTGTTTTGTTTTGTTTTTGGATAAACTAGATAATTGAAGGAACAGGTTTAGAAGGTGAAATTTTTCCCCTTCATGGAGATTTATTAATAGGGAAAGACAACTCTTGGAGTCCTCTCAGCTGTAAAGGCATCAAAACCCTGACAGAAGAGATGAGAGGTGGCAAGTCTTCATAAAGTCTAAGAAAGGAAACCAGTCCCTGATAGTTCTTACAATAATTCTGCAGAAATGGGCAAATGTTGGGAAAGGATCTGAGAGAGAGAAAAATGTGGCTACAGGTTGCACTATGAGTCAGGAAGAGAGAACAGAGAATTAGGCTTATGTAAGCAGCAGGTAAGGCAAGAATAATAGCCACAGAAATAATACAGAGAAGCATTAATAATAGCTTATGTGGGCTGCATGCAAGAATTTTAAGCACATTTCCCATAATATAAGAAAGCAAGTTGTCTCAGCACATAAGAATCTCAAGACATGCTAACAAGATGTGATCCTCAGTGCCCTTAAGGGTTGTTTTAATTATAAGTTTCTTGTCTTTGTTCCTTTTATTTTATCCACGTTAGATTAGCTTGGCTCATGAACACTTTAGGCTAAAATGTGGCTGGCTGATTTGTGGCTTACTGTACTGTATATGCAAACTCATTTCATGTGATTAGTTTCTGGTTCAGGGTGTGGTACAAATCCAGACAATTGGGTTAATTTATGGCTCAGTCAACCATGTGCTAGCATGTTGTGCAAAGCCAGCTATTCTGTAAGTTTTATTAATTTTACATCACATATAGGTTAACTAATAGCAAATGGTGTGCAAATAATTTAAACAGGTGGCATGCTAATAATTTAAAAGAACATTAAAACAATTTAAAATATGATATAGAATAACATTAAATAGCAGATAAAAAAGATTCAATAAGTTCACCAAGTAACTAATATTTTAAAAGGCTAAGCAGGGTTTTGGCCAGTGATAAAACAAGTATTTGTTTGGCATTGAAATGACAGGGAAATAGGCACTGGCTTAGCCATTCATTTTTATTTTATTTTTAGATTTTTTTTTATCCTCCCTTTCTTATTTTTATAAATAACTCAAGAGGGTGAATGTACCTAATACTCCATCCTCCTATTTTCTTCACAACAACAACCCTGTGAGGTGAGTTGGGCTGAGAGAGAGTGACTGACCCAAAGTCACCCAGCCGGCTTTCATGCTTTATCCACAGGTGAAGTGTCTCCACTGAAAAATCTGTCTTTTCAATAGTAATTTGTTGTACTTTACCTCATAGAGGCCTCTGAAGAATCTATCTAGCTGAGGATTGCTACAAATCAGGAAATACTGTAATTCAGGCAGTCTGGTATCAAGATTGACAGATAACTGGTTTAGTGCAGATTTGAATTGGAATCTCCCCTGCCACTTGAGTCTCTAATTAAACCATAGTGTCTCCTTTGCATTTTTTATGGCTAAGTTTAAGTTTGTTTTTCTTACTATATCTGGGCTGCAAAACTTCAGTGACTACTATGCAGCAAGAAAGAGATACAGAAGGCTAATTTGAGTGATTCAAAGTAAACAAAACATTTATCATATCATGAAAAATGTGAAATTGGAATAATTGTGTTTTACAATGATAGTTATATTTCTTACTAGCAACATTCCAACCCAATATCTCTTAAAATTAAAACAACTGATTTCAGAAAAACTTATTTTCAGATTGCAGTGCTACGAAAGCTTGTTTGAAAGCCACTGGCTTAGAAAGTAATTAGCTTCTCTTTCAGATAAATTGGACTGACAGATGTTTAAAAACCTTCTATATTTACTCATCCCATTTCTAGGCATAGTTACTCAACATCTCCAAAAAAAGTAAATGGCAAACAACCTTAAGCTCCACTTGAGGGCGTCTTTGCCTTTTTTAGTAGGTATACAGCTTGGAAGGCCTTATTTCTGAGTAAAACTTATGACTGCGGTCTTCTTATAAACTGGGTGAGATTCCTCTGTAAGTGAATATATAACTGACTCGGGCTAGTTCAGGCGGATTGTTAGAACTGTAATCTTTCACATTTTCCTGGAAGCATGTCACTTGAAGAGATTTAGGGTTGCTGTTTGGGCCTACAGTCATCATTATACAGTATCTACTCCAGGTAAACTCACGATATTAAGTCTGGGTCTTATGCACTCTGCCCTTAATTATGGACTCAGAAATTTAATCATTTAAGTCCATTGTAACAGCAACAACAAAGACAGTCTTGTGACACCTTAAAAACTAACCAACTGATTAACGGAGGAAGATTTTTGGGCTGCGTTTCATCCGAAAGCTTTTGCTTTCAAGTAAAGAATTCGCAGGGTTCGGTTTTTGTTACGTTTTTAAACGAAGTGTTTTAATATGGCCAAGGCACATTTAAGGACAAGACCAAAAATAAGTTTCTCATTCTTATGTCTCAGTTTCTCTACTAAAGAGGGGGTGAACTGGTCTAGACTAGGATTACGTTGGCTGCCTGCAACCCTACGAAGAGTTCTTGGGAACGAGATGAATCAAAGCCAGGGGAGCTGACCTGGAGCTCAGCGCGTCCGGGATCGCTCGCTAACACGTGAAGAAACGTTGCGAGACGAGCCTCGTGCCTCCCCTTTCTTCCAGCGAGCGGCGCTGGGATGCAGCAGCGGCAAAGGGCGGCGCTCCCCGTGGCTCCCGGCGCAATTCCAGCCGGAAGGAGCCGCTGCCGGCCGGGCGAAGGCGTGCGAGCGCCTGAGTGGTGGCGAGGCGTCACGTGAGCGTCCCGCGCCGGTCCGGGCTCTTGGCGGTGGCTCGTAGTTTGCCCGCTGCCCGGGGTTGCCAGTGTAGGAAGCTGCTGCTGCTGCTGAAGTCATGTCCCACCAGACCGGCATCCAAGGTATCTTTCGGGGAGATCCGTGGCTTCGGGTTTCTCTCCTTCCTTTTTGGGGGGGGGGGTTCCCCGCGGGGAGAGAGCGGTAACCCTTCCCCCTTGCATCCGATGGGCTCTGTCAGGGACCACTAGAGGGGAACCGAACCAGCGAGAGGGGGGCCAAACTTCCGGCGTTTAGATTTAATTCACCCGCACTCGAGACAGACGTGCAATTCCCGTCTCTGGAATTTGCGCCTTTCTTTTTAGAAGAAAGCGAGGAATGCCTCTGAGTATATGCAGAGTGCTTTGCGCTACTGATCAGTGTTGTCGATAGGGGAAGAGAAGTCCAGGTCAGAAACTTAATTCCGGACAAGGAAGAGGAGACTTGGCTTACAGGCTTTATACGTCCTCCCTTTTCTCAGCTCTTCGCACTGGCTACTGAGCCCATAAAGTGATCGAATCGTTCCAAAGTCCGTCCAACACGGGCTTTTGCTATTGTTCAAAGCAAACACACACAGCGCCGTGGAGCGACGGGCTTGTGGAGGGACTCGTCTCCGAATTGCCACCAGGGTGATGTTGCGAAGGAGATTGAGAGGAGGCGGAGTAGGCGGCGGCG
The DNA here is from genome assembly GCF_059951505.1 of Python bivittatus. Taxonomy (NCBI): domain Eukaryota; kingdom Metazoa; phylum Chordata; class Lepidosauria; order Squamata; family Pythonidae; genus Python; species Python bivittatus. The sequence continues at coordinate 15,792,152 of NW_028277058.1, read as the reverse complement.
AGTTGCGGTGGCCTCCTAGGAGTCGCACCTGCTCGCGGACGAGTGGAGGCTTTCAAGCCAAACGATTAGCGCCTCAGGGAAAATGCCTGTTTTGGACCGCGCTGGTCAACCTTCAACTCTCGCGTGCTTGCCTTTGACTAGAACGCCTTATATGGAAAATGCTAACCTCATCCTCATTTTCTCTCTGCGTGTGGGTGTGTGTATATGTATGAATTGGAAACGAAGTCAGCTCCGGGATTTACCGTCCGATCGCCCTGCACGGGAAGGAAACCTTGCTGAAATCCAGTAATTGCTAATAGTCGGCGAGAGGCTGAACCGTCAACTAGCGAGTCATAGTTTAGCTTACAGGAACTTGTGAATCCAGCCTGTGTGGCTAGTTTATGGCAGGGGCCGCCAAACACTTCAGCTCATCGACCCCATCATGAAGTTTCAGACTGTTCGTTGATCCCCAAACATTTATTATATGAAAATAATTTAATAAATACTGCTTTACCTAATAGTGCTACTACTACTAATATTGATCCCTTGGATAGTCCCATCAATGCTGGGGGGTTGATATTGACCACTTTGGAGGCCCTGGTATATGGCCAACATGTGAGCCAACATTAGAAAGTGGGTTAATTCCAAAAACCATAGTTAACAGCTGGTAAGACAGTCAGCTGAACAAAGCCAGTGGCAGAAATTTAGTGAGACTTCTTATATATGAAAAAGGAATAGAAACACCTCAATGAAAAAAAAAATGAATTAGTAGGTACTGCGTATAAATTGAAAATTCCAACCAGGATAGAAAAATGAGGGTTCACAAACAACCCTCTGTTCTGAACATGCATTTTGTTATCCCCATCTCGAGAATGTGTTTTAGCTCTGAAGAGTAGGAATGCCCTACCAGCTGGGTAAGTAGATAAGCAAAGAAACCTGCAAAACACAGTTATTTTAACAATCTTTGCTGTTTCCAACTAAAGACATCCTCTGGAAGCTGGATAAGGATTAGGCACTTTTAACGGGCTGCCCAGAGAAAGGAACTCCTTCCTTAGGTCTTTCATGAAGAAAAGGGGAATTTCTCCCGGACTGTATTCAGGCTCCTGCTGCTTTCTAAACTGCGACCATAAGCCTCTAGAAACAAGATCAGGTTGCCCTGATTGTAACTCAGTAGCATTCACGTGACTCTTTGTATGCTAGTTTCTATCGGAAAATGTGTTTTTATCTTGCTGTGTTGACTTAGCTATTGTCAGTGCTCCCAGCTGAAGGCACAGCACACATTGCAGCAAAGTTGTTGTTTGCTTTGTGGATTTGATTCATATCATACTTGGGTAAATCACACAAAATAAAATGGTACTTCTGATTATGCTAGTTTGTTTATTTAGTATTTCTGATGTGAACAGGACATCATTTGTAGTATAAAATTACCTAACAGTGCTGGTCAAATGCAGGTGTGTTTCAGCCATATCTTATATAGTAAACGGATAGGTATAAACCAGACTGAAATGCCTGAAATCCATTAATCTTTTCCTTTATTTTGTCTTTTTTTTCAGCTAGTGAGGAAGTCAAAGAAACCTTTGCCAGAGCTAGGAATGGCCAATACAGGTTTTTAAAAATAATTATTGAAAATGGTATGTGTTATTTCCTTTTCCAATACTTTCTCACAGCATTGCATAGATGAATAAGGAAATCAGTGTCGTGATGGATGGATGTACTGTTTCTGAGCACTTGTAACTAAGCACTGCTTGTCAGTCAAAATTGCCTGGGTCTTAGGTGAGATCTTGCTTAAGTCATGCTTGACTCCCTGGTGACTAGGCCCAACCGAAGGCTGGAGTAGAAGACCTCCAGTGTCCCTTTGAACCCTATGATTCTATATGTGGACATATTTATGTCAGGGTTTTTCAAACTATGTTCTGCAGAATCCTAGGGATTCACAAAAACTTGAGGGATTCCATGGTAGACTATGGGCAAAAAAAAAAAAAAGTACTCAGCCAATTTTATGTCACTAGAGCTTTGCCTCTTAATCAGGAATTCTGGGAATTTTTTTTTAACTAGCAGGTTCTGTATATTGAACTAGTTTGAAAACTCTTGATCTATATTGCTTTTTTAGCAACAGTATATAAGTTTTATTTTATTTTATTTATGTATTTATTTTTCAAATTTATATATGCCACCCATCTCACTATACAAGTGACTCTAGGTGGATTACGGATAAAAAACTATAAAATTATTAAAATATATATATAAGCTAAAAGCTACAAAAGGTTCAAATTAAACTAAACTACAATGCAAACCAAAAAAGTGGAGAGAGCATCCTCAGGCTACTAGCCACAAACCCCCATTGCAAACCCCCATTGGGTCCCAATGCAAGTTGGCAGAGCCAGGCCTTAATGCCCTTTCAGAAGGCCAGCAGAGTGGGGGCCATTCTTACCTCAGGGGGCAAGATATTCCAGAGGGCAGGAGCCACGGCAGAAAAGGCTCCCCTCCTGGACCCCACCAGTTGAAACTCTCTAGCGACGTGGTCGGTAACATACCCTTCCTGCCGGACTGGGTGGGATGGGTCAATGTGATGGTGACAAGATGGTTCCTCAGGTAACCTGGGCCCATGGCAGTTTTCCACTGCATTTTTTTTTAACTTCCCAATCTAGACTACAGATTTAGAAATTTGCATCTTATTTTAATATGAAGGAAATTGTTATCTACAGGCTTACTCAGAAGTAAATTCTGTTGAGTAAGTTCACTTAGTAAGTCTTAGTAAGCCTTACTTCCAGAATCCTAGCTGGACTCTGATAATTGCTTACCTGAGAGTAACTTTTTCTATTTGTATAACTTTATGTAGGATTTCACTCTGTATAAAGTACTCTAAATAAATAAATCATTCTTTTAATAGGATGTTACTTTCAGAATCGAGGAGGCCAATGTGCAGTCTCCCTATATAGCTGTTACTTTTTTTCACAAAGAGAACAAAGGAAGGAAGACAAAACCGTAGTCCCAGTGCCTTCTGTGATTTTCAGTTCCAGAGCAGTGAAATAGCTATGGGCACATGGCACATTGAACTACAAGCTAACCAACCATTTTTTAGCTTAAGGCAGTGTTGTCCAAACTTGGCCACTTTAAGATGAGTGGACTTCAACTCCCAGAATTCCCCAGCCAGCATGGCTGGCTGGGGAATTCTGGGAGTTGAAGTCCACTCATCTTAAAGTGGCCAAGTTTGGACAACACTGCCTTAAGGTATGTAAGTAGTTTGTGGTACGGTTGCTTGTGTAAATCCAGTCAGTTGGGTTAATTGTAAGTCACAGCTAAGTTAATTGTGTTTCATCCAAACATAGGCACTACCCTGAGCTATACACTCTCTTAAATCTTTTCTGTTGTCTTACTGTCACATTTCAAAAAGGGGCCAGAGATTGAATTCTATTCTACCTTAATTGTCTTTTGTTAAGGAATTCTTAATAGCTATATTCTGGTTTTCCTGAATTCAGCATGGCTCCTGGATTCTGTTCCCAGCCTTGTGCCTTTCAGATATGTTGGGGATAATAGGACTTAGAAACTAACACATCTGGAAGACTCCAAGTTGAGAAATACTGTTTTGTTCATTTATTGGTCCATTATGTAGTAGTTTGCTAGGAATCATAATGTAAATGTTGCTGCCATTAATAGTTTGTCAATCATTTTTAATATATTTTTGCAGAGCAGCTTGTTGTGGGATCTGCCAAGCAGCCTGGTGAAACCTGGGAAAAGGATTATGATTCCTTTATTCTCCCTCTGCTTGAAGACAGACAGCCATGTTATATACTGTACAGATTAGATTCTCAGAACGCCCAAGGATATGAATGGATCTTTGTTGCATGGTCACCAGATCATTCTCCTGTATGTAACAGAAGTAAATCGCTGATAACAAAGCATATATTGAATTCTTTTAAACACATCTTATGCTGCAAATTATTATTTGGTTGTTCCCACACTACCCATATCACACATTCATGTGCACGCCTTCCCACCCCCCACCCTCAAGTCCAATCTTTCTTGGCTAACAGGCACCCAGTGGAAAGGATAGTGCCAATTGAAATAGAAATAAATGCTCATCTGTCCATGTGCATTTTTGATTATGGCATTTGTTTCACCAGGCTTGGCAGTCTGACACCCTCCAGATGTTTGGGGCTTTAATTCTTAAGTGTTGTCAGCATAGCCAGTGCCAATGAATTCTGGAAATAATAATTCAATACTTTGTGAAGCACGATGATGTTCCTTATCCTTACATTAAGGCATTCTGATTCAGCTGTTCCATGTGATCTATGAGACACTTTTGTTTCAAGTATGAAAATGTGAAATCTTCCATCTGGGATTGACAGCCTTCCAGACATTTTGCACTATAATTTCCGGCAGTCCCAGTTAGCAACATCAGTAACTAGGGAATTTTGAATTGTGGTCTGAACCATTTGGATAGCACCAGATTGCCTGAATATTTTAATGAATAAAGTATTTAGGGGGTAGTGAATAATGTACCTAAAGGTATAAACTTTTTGTTGGGAGTGAAATAACATGAATAATACTGTTATATAAATGATAAATTATATTTTTTGGTAAAAAAAATCAGTGACTCAGTTGTCTTCGCACCTAAGCTCAATTTTAGCATTTTACTATTACATCTATGGATTACTTTGTATATTTGTCATATAACCACTGATAATAAATAAAAGGGAAATCAAGAAAGATTTTTAAAATTAAATGTTTCTGTCACAATAGAAAGAGGGAAGCATTGTTTTTTAATCTATATGATAAGTAGCTTTACATTTAATTTTCATTTAATTCAATTTAAAAGATCCAAATTAATCCCTTTTATAACAACCAGGTTCGTCAGAAAATGTTATATGCAGCTACTCGGGCAACTTTGAAGAAAGAATTTGGAGGTGGGCATATTAAAGATGAAGTATTTGGAACAAACAAGGTATGTATCCTATAGAAGCTAATTTAACCGTTTGTAAGAGATAATCTAACAAGTAGTTGTATTTTCATGTGTTAATTTGATGTCTTGGGGAGGAGCAGGGAAACTTAAAGTGGCTGAAATATTATTTTTGCTTAGGAAATATTTTTTGTTTGTTTCCTGGATGTTTTTTTATTTTTATTATTTTTATTATTACTATTACTATTACTATTATTATTATTATTATTATTATTATTATTTCAGGGCAATTTGAGATTTCCTTATTTCCTCCCTTGCCACGCTGCCTTTTAAATGTCAAATGTCAATAAAGCTGGTTTTGTATTCCAAGACAGAAAGAATCTAAGATGCTTGCTCTTCTGAGGCTGAGCATTATCCAAACTAAAGAATTTGGTGGCCCTGGAACAATGTGCTAGGGCCATAGGATTGCATCCTTAATTAATTATAAAGCAGTGTGATTCTGAATTGAAATGCTTCAGAAGCAAATGTTGCAATTTGAAATAATCAGTCATGAAAAACTGATGGTTTTGTGCTTTCAGGATGATGTTTCATTAAATGGTTATCGGAAATTCTTGATGACTCAATCTTCCCCTGCTCCTCTGACGGCAGCTGAGGAAGAACTTCGACAAATCAAGATTAGTGAGGTATTGCATCTTGCTTTGGAAGCCAAACTCTTTGTTAGAGGATTTAAGGCAAAGACTGGATGTCAAATTTCCTGCAGCCCTGACATGTTTCTTCTTAACAGTTAACCTCTTTGTGTTTTCATTGTAAATACTTTAAATAAGATTTATTTCTGGCCACATGTTCTTTAAATCGAAGCAAATCCCCCCTCTTCTCTCATGTGCCAACTTCTTGTGCAATCCAAATTTAGTGACACTTTCATTTTTAATTATGAAGGTTCTTTTAAACATAAGGCAGATAGAACATACCATTCAAAATTATGACTGTAATTGAAGATTCTAATTTCTTCTCTTGTGCTTTGAGTGAAGCACAAATGTGCATTACAGAATTGCCTTTTTTGAAGCTGTTTTAAATTTTGTGTTCCAGGTACAAACTGAAGTCAGTGTTGATACTAAACATCAAACTTTGCAAGGAGTTGCATTCCCAATAGCTCAGGATGCCCTCCAGGCACTAGAAAAATTGAAAAACAAGGAGCTGAATTATGTGCAGTTGGTAAGATAAATTAATTCCTTAAACATAATACATTTCTCGTCATTGCATGTGGAATGATAAGACTGATACAGAACTCAAACACTGCACCCCAATACAAGAAAACAAATTCCCTGTGGAGTTATTATATTAACAATTAGAATTCAGAGTTGTATCTGCTGCAAAAGAGTATTTGATCCATTAATGGGGGGTTTTTTTTAGTAGAAATTAATATCCCCATACCCTGACATCAAAATCTGTTTCTGGTGGCTGGGAACCTTCCAAACATGAGTGCAGTACAGATGGAAAAATCAACAAAATACCTCCCTGCTTCCTTTTACTGAAAAGTTTCCCTTGGATTCCCCCCCCCCCCAAAAAACCATTTTGTAAGCAGAGTGAAAGTTTGAATTCCCACCCCCTCCCGGGTTTTATTATTATTTTGTATTTCATTTGAATCAAGAATATATTGTATACCTTTTTTATAACCATCAGTATTACATATGTCCACAGCAAATTGATATGAACAACGAAATTATTGTCCTGGCCAGTACACTTCCAACTGAACTGAAGGATTTGCCAAGAAGAATTCCTAAGGATTCTGCACGATACCATTTCTTCCTTTACAAACACTCTCATGAAGGGGACTACTTGGAATCCATTGGTATGTAAATACTTCTGGGCATTGATGTGGGTGGACAACTGTTAGAAGTTTCTTAGCTAGGTCTTTGAGCCAATAATTTGCATAGCTACAAAGTGTACTTAATTTTTTCAATTAATGTGGCCTTAGCCTAAGTACAGAGCACCTGTATAACAGGTAAGTTGTGTTCTCTGATAACAGCAACCAGTGCCTGTCCTGCAGCTTACTTTCTTAGTAGAAAGAGAGTGATCAAAGAAAAGGAAGCTGTGTCTTTTCCTGGCCCTGCCTGATAGCCACATGATTCCCTCCCTTAACTCAGAAATATATAACTATAATAGAAGCACATAGCTATTAAGCCTGCCCAAGATATAGAGTCTTCAGAAGGTGCCAGCAGGAATGTATGTATGTCTACTCCTGCTGTGAGCTTCCAATGCAAAGTTCTGTACATATTTTGTTTCCACCCAGGTTTCATTTTGCCCTATCCAGAGCTTCATTCAGCCCATCAAATTGTAGGTTCCAAAAAGATTGATATGGATGGAATCCGTGAAAAAGATTTTGCCTACCTATTAAAGCTTGCCAGCTTAGCATTTCATTTCACTTTCTTCAGAGAAGTTACCCCTGCCTAATCTTACAGTAGATATTTACAAGTCTTGGTTAACAATTATCTGGAATAACACATCACTACTTGAAATACTTTGCAGTTTTTATCTACTCTATGCCTGGCTACGTGTGTAGTATACGAGAACGGATGCTTTATTCTAGCTGCAAGAGTCCTCTCCTAGAAATTGCAGAAAGACAGCTGTGGATGCAGATCATTAGAAAGGTAAGACTGCAGCTCCAGGCCCTCTACTTCTTTTGCTGACATATCCCTGAAATGGAGATCTCTGTATATGATGTCTCTTTTCTACAAAGATAGGAAGACTTGAGACAATATTCAGTAGATGTATTACTGAATCCAAATGACTTATGAATAGAATGAAAATGGTTACTACCACATGCCACAACATTTGCACAGAAATTTTAAGCTTTGTTTCACATCATTGTGAAATATTCTCAGTATATGATATAAAATTATTAAACAATTCAGGCAATGGTGGGATCATTCAATAGTGCTATAGTATTTGATAATACCATATACAAATTTAGTTCCATTTTCTGATGTAACGAATTGGGGCAAAAGATAATGAAAAAATGCGAGTTGCCCTCTGGGGGAGATGGGCGGCATATAAATTCAATCAATCAATCCTTAAGCATACAAAAGATCATCTCTGATTTCATCCATGTTCATGTAGTTTAGGGCTGGACAAGGTTTTGGGATTGGGAGCTGCAGTTTTTTGTTAAATTATTTTTGGGGAGTTACTGGAGATGGAGTATATCCCACAAGTAGATGGGACTGTTTTCAGGGAAAATCTGTTTAAGGTAGCCTACCTAAAAGCTTTGCACAATTTATTTTGTTGGTTTTCTCACCAGAGAAACCACTGGGAAATAGCAATAATGGTCAGTGATTTGTCACCTAATTTTGAAAATGTGGAGGTGGGGGTCCTCTAAAATAGAAAAAAGAGGTTGGAGGCCATGAGTTGCCCACCCAGTCTAAGTCTTCTGATACATAAGTCTGACCAGAGTAGTTTTTAGTCATCCATATTTCAGTGCTGGGCTGATTTTGACAGATTGGCACATGCCTAATGTATATCAAGTTCAGTTTGATTCTGTATCTTTATGAATACAACCATACAGTTTTCTGAAAGCAGCTTGCAACTGCCGTAGCCAAAATATGTTTTTTGAATTCCTAATTCCTACAGATTTCTGCTAGTGTACCATCCAAGAACCTGGTCTATATTTGTTAGCTTTTTGGTATCAGCCAAGATTGACAAGATGCTGCCACCAAACTAGACATTTTTTCACAACGCTTTCAATATGTTGGGAGAAAACCCATTCTGGGTGGGATATGGATTCTTGCACTTGTCTTAATTAGGAGGTGGCTTGATTATACAAGCTAGTAAATGTAAATGATACTGTACAGAATTGGGTAGATTTAAACTAACTGATTTTAGTAGCTGTAGGAAGACTTCATACATTCACTAGGCTGTATGTTTTTAATATATAAACCTTTATCAAATATAATCACAATAAAATAAAATAATCTTTAAATGGTAAGAAAATTCTGCAATTATTTATCCTTTCTTATATACTATTACCATTATATATGTGGTGCTTAAAGATGGCCATAGGTAGCTTTGCTGATTAGACTATTATGTAAGTGACAGGATTTAATAAGATTTTTTAAATATATAAAATGGTCAATACAAGATTTATATCTTTAATATTTATGTGTGTGCTGGGTAGAGCCTTTTTCAAAATTAGATTGTCATCTCCTCCTTTCATGACAGATTGAAATAGAAGATGGAGATGAGGTAACTGCTGATTTTCTCTACGAAGAAGTCCATCCCAAACAACATGCACACAAACAGAGTTTTCCTAAGCCGAAAGGGCCTGTGGGAAAAAGAGGAATCCGAAGGTTGATCCGAGGTCCAGCTGAAACTGAAACACCTACTGACTAAATGCTGCAGGCTTGTTGGGTAGAAAAGCAAAACATTATATTGGGACTGGGGGAGTATGAATGCAAAAGAATCTTTATAATGAACTGATAGCATTCCACATTGATCTTTTCCAACAGAAAATAAGTTACTTTCTATTGCACTTATCTGGCTATGCCACTATAGATCTTATAAGGTCCACAGCCTGTGGTTGTAATAGATTCGTTCAAAACGAAAACACAACCTTGTAGAATATTAATTCTATTCTAAAAGTCTTAACTACTCTGTTACTTTTGTAATAGATAGGTATATGGTATTTTTCAGTCTCTCTTAATGACCTCCTAAAATGTACTTTGATCATTTCCCTTATCTTTCTTAAGCAGGCTATGTCTTTAAAAAATGGTGAAGAATAAGCCTTGTATCTTTTCATGATTTCTTTACCCCTAGCCTATTCGCCAGGCTTGTATGTACATTTTGTACCACAGTCTAAATTGCCTAGAGCAAGTTCCACTGAACTCAGGCTGTACAAAACTAGTTCATTTGATACTGGAATCCAGCTCTAGATTTTCATGTAACTGTCTAACAATACATTTGTTTGTTCTGAAAAAGTAATTTTTCCAAAAACTGTGTCTCAGATAAATTTCATTTCTGCTTAAACAAGAAAATGCTATTCATTAGGATGATTCTGTCACTAATATACTATTTAAAGAACACAGTACAAACTTTCCTTTTCAAAGTAAATGGATTCAGTTTCTCCAGAAAAGCTGCTACTTTGTCACTATTAGTACCAATATTGTTAAGCAAGGAAAAATGTGAGTCCTAATGCATTTCTAGTATCTTAAGAAAATTAAAATATTCTCAAGCCAATTGTTCTGAAGTGTCTCAAATCATAAAACTATCACAGTCTGTGACTACATTTTGAGTTAAAACAAATCTTTTGGTGCTATAGAACACTGTTTCTGTGAGTTGATGTAAGCAGTCTTTCTTATTAGTGTTGGCCAGATGAATAATTAGAACCATACATGCCCGTTTGCAGTTGAAATCTTAAAGAGGACCAAATACACAAAACTATCCACTCAAAATAAAAACATTAACGTAATCTCAATGTACACTTTTTATGTATATGTTTATGGGAAGTGCTCTTACCTCCACTGGCTTTTGCTTCCTTGTAAATATGCAGGTTTCATATTTATAGCATTGAATGTACGAAATACATAAGCTATACATTTATAGAAAATTTGTTAATTTCAAATTTTATTTTTTATTCTCTCCTTGTTCCTATCTAAAATGTGTATCAATAAATACAGTAAATGATTAATCAGGTTTAATTTGAATGAACAGAGAATCATTTGTGAAATAGCACTGATGCTATCCTTAATTCAAAATACTTATATAGTGATAAAGTGGATTGTCAGTTAATTTATAAAAGGTACATAAGTATTTCCTTAGAAGGCAAACTGCCATCGTCTCTGCAGATTTTTCACAGTATCTGCTATATAGAATGTAACACTACAGCTTCAACTTGACAATTACTACTTCGTATAGTAGTAGTGACAGAATTGTTTACTTTTCTAATAATATACCTAGGATACCTTAGGGCTTTTTGCCCATAATAACTCTGTCTTCAAAAACAGGGCATCACCTGGAACCAAAGGAAGTGAAGTTTTGATCATTTGGTAGTGGATAACTGGTCCAAAGTACACAAAGGTTGCCCTGTAAGGCAAAAATACTCTTGTCTACTTGGAAATAAGCACCTGTGAATTTATTAGGACTTACTTCCTGGTAATTGTGCATGTGATTTCATCACTAAGCTGTGATAAATTAATGTCTGAAAAGGTGCTTTCTGTTGTATATTTTAAACCTGCACAATGTGATATAGGAAGAAAGATAAGCTGAGTTGTGTAATCATTAAGAATATGATGAGTACTATTAAACAATTAAATAGATGAGCAATGAAGGAACATGCATGAGGAAAACAGTGCCTGCCCACTACATTAACGTTTGCATTGTTGATCATGCTGGAATGTAAAGACATGAATCTTTTGAAGTGGTACATTTGTAGATACTGGGGAAAGAGACCCTTTCTGCCCAAATTCCTAATTCACAAGGAAAATCAAAGCTCTTTTGAGATCTGCTCATGCAGTTTGAGGCCTCTCAGTACTATTAAGTGCTTTCCTTAAAACACACACCACCCCAGCAATAAATATATGAGCTTTCCTTTCCCCATTTTCTAGATCCAGGTTTTCCTGAGACCTTTTCTTAGTTCAAATGGTGAGGATATCAGTCCTTGAGTTAACGCTATGATCGTTATAATAAACCTTGGGATAATCCACAAGTAACAAAGCTCTCTCCTTCTTTAACATCAAACCCACGATGAGAATTTTGCTAGGCTAAAATGAAACAATAAAGACAGCTTCCTCCCCACTATCCATCCAAAACATGTTTCAACACTGAAGAGTCTTGGCGGACCTCTCCACCCCACCCCATTTTTTTCATTCTTCGCAATCATAGAAATGAAGTTACATAATATAATAAAATTCAACTATTAACAAAAATAAAACTAAAGGTTCTGAAGGTAAAATTAATTTAGGATACCCTTAGTTTAAGAAATTTGTTAAGGGAAAAAGCATACTAGAAAAGACAATGTTTTTGAAAATAAATTATGAAAGATATATTTGGTTTTAAAATAGAAACATACATGATTAAAAAAGACAAGATAATGTGACTATAGGAACTTTGTCTAGATGTCATCTTGTTTTTACTGAATAAATATGTTTCTATCACTATACTGTAATCTTAATTATGAATAAAGTTTCTGTTAGATTTAATAAGAAATACTGGGATATTGCTAAGAAAGATAACAAAAGGAAGGGCCACAAGCCTTACTGCATTCATTTAAAAAACACTGAATAACCACCACAGAGGAACACACACATTCAAGTTAGGATATAAAAACAGGTTTGTTTAAACACCAAGTCAAGATACAGAAGTGATCTTATTTGATCATTTCTTCTAAATGTTGTTTGACCTGCAACAGAAGGAATATAAAATTAATGCTGGCTAAATTCAAAAGGATATATATTGTGTCATTATATTTAAAAGTCTGGTACCCTTTCAATATCTGGCCTCCGGTTCTTCTTCTCATGCAGACACTGGGAAGCAATTGTATACATCTGTTCAATTGATGTGATATTCCAGTTGCTAATTTTTTTATCAACATAATCTTCAATAGTCTTTTCTTCATCTTCAATTTCCTCTTTTATGGTCAGCTGAATGGAAGCAGCAATAGTATTAAAATAATTATATTACTGTCATAATATAGGAATTCCATAAGGAAGAAGGAAAAACAGATTGTTCTTGTGAATTGTGATGGAATGGAATTATGAAGGCCAGGCTCAGGGAGATAAGCGTTTTCTTAGTTCACCACAAGAGCTTGGGAACTTCAAGGGGATGAGGCTGGCACCTCCCTGAGGAATTCACAGTGTTGTGGCTGGCTGGCTTGGGAACTGGAGTTCAGTCTGGGGAGATTCTTGCTGGAGGTTGTAGCTAATAAAGATAGCTGAACTGATTTTGCATTGTCTCTTGGAGTTCTTTGGGCTAAACCTGACATGAATTGATTAAAAGAAATAAAACAAGCTGGGATTGTATGGTGTGATGGAGGTATGGGAGAGGTCATATGTCTGCACCATGGTAGCGACAGATCATCTTGTACCTTCATTCCAAGAGAGGCTGCTGAGGGCCCCTACCCTATGAAGTTAAAGGAGTGGGAGCCCCTATACTGTAGAATGCAAATAACTACATTAATATTATAATAAATAAATAACAAACTCAGCAGATTTCCATATGTCATATTCTGCTTAGATCCTGTTACAACTTTTTCTATCCTATTTTTCACAATGTTGCAGATTCCCACATCATCTGGAGGAATATTTTGAAGTTAAATGGAAAGCTGAATTTCAATCACATTAAACATTTGGTTATCTGAATTTAACTTACCTAATATGTTTATGTTATTTAACATCTTCATAACTTTTTTTATTGATAAGAAATCACTATCTCCAATTAAGATATGCCTGAGGTTTCCTTGATTCACATGTCATGTGTCCTTTTCCCCTTAGTTTCCAAAAGAGACCAAGAGGCTTCTCCCTTCAAAAGGGACCAAGAGGCTTCTCCCCTCAGTTTCCAAAAGGGACCAAGGAACTGCTTTATTCTACCTTTCTGTATGAATCTAGACTTCTGGTATTACCAAAGGATTGAACAGAAACACACTGCCACAACGGTTCCTATCCTTACATTGGCCTAACTTTAAAACAGACCTGCATAAGGGCAAAAGAATTTTGAAGTAACACATTCCCCAATCTTGACATTACAAATCATTAATGCTCAGTTCACAAATCACTCTAAATCCCAATTTTAACTACAATTTATTAAATAAACCACAAGCAAATCATATTACAACTTAGTGCAATATGTGAATTTGGCTAGTGTCAGCTTCTGCTGGAATCTGCTGAATCCACTGAAACAGTAGACAAGCCTTTCCTAGCCTTGTGTCCTCCAAAGCTGCTGAACGTCAGCTGGCATGGTACAGAAGCTGATATATTGTGTATATCATACACAAACCAAGAGGAAGAAAATTACCAGTAACTGGGGATCCCGATTTTCATCCACAGGAGTAAGCCCAGTTATTATTTCGAGTAATACCTAAAAACAGATTAAAATTAAGAAGTGAAATACATGTTGTGAGTTTTCATTAAATATCACTGCACAACAACCAATATTTTTATATTGTCTGGTCAATAATTTATTACTTTCCAATCTATTTCCGCACTATTTAAGAAAAAGCATTTTTAAATTAAAGTTACTATTTTGTTTCACAGAGGAACACCCAAAGTACCTTAAGCAACAAAGTGAGCAAGCTTTGGCATAATTCCATAAAGGCTTAGCTTTTAACCAGTGATCAAAAATGTGCAACTGAATATATGATCAAACTTTATTTCTAAAATCTCTGTACAGCTATCACCAGACCTAGGATTATGGAACAGTTTTTCAAATTCTACATTTCATAGAGGGAGATTTGAAGCTTTTTCAGGATAAGCAAATATTTAAATAAATAAGTAAACATGTAATACCTGACTGAAAAAGGAAGACAGTGGTCCAAATCATTCGGGTATGTTTTTATTTTGATTATCCCCTCTGACCACTAGAAGGCAGGCTCTTAAGAAGAAAAGGTCTGGCGTGATGTAAAATAATACAGTAGGCATCTCCCATTAAATCCCATTAATTACTTTTTTAGTGAAGAAAAATGAAGTCTGTCCTTAAAAGCAGAGCAATTCAACAACAATTGAGACTGGTATTACAGGAAACCTGGAGCTAAATTAAATTGTGTACTGACCCTTCTTTTTCCTTGACTGCAATCAAATACAGAAACTAGCTCTTCTTCAAAGGAAGTGCCATACAGAACATCCAAGAGCATCAATTGGGCCCTTGGACATCTTTCTTGGGAGTTACTAAGCTTCTTACCCCAAATGACTTCAATGCTGACTCTATTTATACATTTTGTACATTTTTTTTAATGTTTATTGGGGAGGGAGCAGAGGGTGTTAAAAAGCTTCAACAGCATGATTTCAATGAAATAGATATTTTATTGTACTTTGTGAGCTTATATATAAAATCTTGCCTTTGGACCATGGACCATTCTTCTGTTTTAAGATTTACTTAGCTTCATCTATTTGTATTCTGAAAAATGGGCATCTGATATAACTGACTATACTTACTATGGCATCCATTTTATGAGAATGCCTACCATGTTCCAAATACATCAACTGACCCAAAACATATAAGGATCCATAAGAAATTTTGAATTGGGGGACCGGGGAAGATATCTTTTCTTCATTATAACTATTTGAGGTAATTGATAATAACTGATTATTTGATCAAGCTGTAGTTGATAAAGCTGTAATTAAAAAAAAACTATGTTGCCTATTTTGTTTTCCAAAATGGCCTACCTACATAAAATGTAATATACAATGTAACCATTCATGTTATATCCTGCCTTTCTACTCAGTGCACATTTAAAGGAGCTACAGTTTTCCCCGACCAATAATGCGCTCTGATAACTGCATTTTCCACTGCCTCTTTTGCCCTAGTTTTTACTTAACTGCTGTGGAAGCCTGACTGTTCTACTTTTACTTTATAGTCCAGTATCTAGTGTCATGCTCAGAACTAAAATCTAAACCAACAGGATTATTGAAGGTGTTACAAGTAAGATAGATTTGCTTTTGATTCAGGAGTTCTTCACCAACTAACAACTTCAAAGAAGTAGCATGTTCCTTGCTGCACAGAACCTGGTCCTACTTACTTTAAGACAACCAACTACTAGACAAGAGAAGGAATAAATGATAATCAGGTTTGGAGGTAGAGTGGTAACTTTGGACACTAACATCCACATGTGCCCTTTGCATGGGATGCCAGTTTTTTAAAATGGCAGCAGCCAAATTTTTATTCAAAGCTAACTTTGATCAAATGTAATTTAATTAAATGTAATTAATAATATCCCAAATTGCACTGTTTTTCATTAAAAGATCCAAATCAACACTGTTTAAGCAACATATTGACAGCTTATGTACTGTAAGTATATGGACCCAGACGATTCATAATCAGATTCTATAGTTTTGTTTTGAATAATAGCAATTGCGTTAGACAAAAGAGACTACTATATAGATCAGGACTATGACCTAGGAAAGGATTTTCCTTTCCAACATTTTTCTGGTCCAAATTGATCCCTCTTCCACAGCATCTGTCTGACACTTTGAGAGATTACATATCTTCACTTTAGATCTCAAGATGACATACTTTTGAAAAGTATGATTTTATATACACACACACACACACACACAGAGTGTGTGTGTGTGTATGTGTGTGTTTAAAAAAGAACAATAAGCAAGGCTAGCCATATTAGCCATAATGAACACTTTGGGCCATTCCAAAGTTGGAAAACAAGGCACAGTTGTGAGTTACCAATAATTTTTAATTAGGCAAGATGTTTAAAGAAAAAGGGAGCAAAAAGGGAAAATAATCCTCACTTACTGACATATTTTAAAAAACAGCAACCTACCACACCAAAACTGAAGATATCCGATTTAGGAGTTATCTCCCCTCTCAAAGCCTCTGGAGCCATATAGGCAGCTGTTCCAACTATTCTATCTGTTAGAATAGTATGTGTGAATCTCACTGATGCTCTTGCAAGCCCAAAGTCAGAAAGTTTTGGCACAAATGTTTCAGTTAGTAAGATATTTGCACTGAAAAGAAAAAAAAAGAATAGTAAGCTAAAGGTTATTTTTGCCTTCTCCCCCTGGAAGAGAGGCAAACAAAACAAAAAGAACAGATTTTTTTCTTATCAGTAATACCAGTTATTTTTGACTAGTATGTGGTTTATCTGGACTGTGAAGAAACAGGATGGAAAGAGTAGTGACACATTTGAACTTTGGCTTTGGAAAAGACTCCTGAGAATACCATGGATAGCCAAGAATACAAACAAAAGAGTCATCAAACAAATCAACCCAGAGTTACCACTAGAGGCATAAATGACCAGGCTCAAATTATCATACTTTAGACATATTATGTAAAGACTAGCTCTTTGAAGAAGTCTGTAACACTGGGAAAGGTGCAAGGAAAGAGATGAAGAGGACAACCAGCAGCAAGGTGGATGGATTCAATTAAAGAGGTGATGGGTGCACTGTTGGAAGACCTGAAATACCAGGTTAGGAACAGATTCTCCAGAGAAATTCTATCTATGTAGTCATAAGCTGACACCAGCTTGATGACACATCACTCAATCAATCAATCACATTTATCAAGCAAAGAAAAGCTTCCATTTCCCATTTTTTCTATGTAAATATGCTATAAACACAAATATACTATATACATAGTTGTGCAACTACTTTCATAAAATACTGAACATTTCACTATTCACCTCAAATACAGATAGTCCTTGTTTAGTGACCACAATTGGTTCTGGTGATTTGGTCATTAAGCGAAGTGGTCAATAAGTGAAAACCATATGACCGTGACTGTGCTTATGATTTTATTTCAGCTTTCTTTTGTTTTACAGTATCAGAAGGATATGACCCCCAACAGCCGGTTGAGCCCAAACAGCAGGGAACGTTTCCAGAACTTGACTCACAAGGAAGCCAGGTAAAAGGGTAAATCTTGTAAACCATTTACCCATTCCCCCATCCTTTGGAATGTTCACCCCAGCACTGGGATAATTAGCAAGAAGAGAATTAATGTTTGTATTTACATTCATTGGAGAGGAAGGGATTACAAGAGAGTAAGCAGGCACACAATGGGGAATACACCTCAAAAGGAATGCATGAGCACTGGCTGTTTGCCTAGCATGCTGGTAGCTGTCAGCTGCAAGCCACTTGGGGGCAAACAAAAGCCTTTAATGTGAAACTGATTAGGGTCTTGTCAGTGACAGGCAGCAGCACTAGCTGGCTGGAGCGTTCTAATCAACTAATTAAGGTCACAGAGCTGAGCATGTTAACTTGCAGTTAGCACTTTTTAGACACTGCACTGTGGAGAAAAACAGCTTAGGAAGAGATGACTTATTTAGACAATCTCTCCATTCTGTGAGGGGGCGAAAAGAAAAAAAAATATGGGCCAGGCACAGGACAACACATGCTGTTGTAATGGCAAACATGTGACTGAGAGACACTGCAAAAGTCATAAATAGAGGCATCGTCGCAAATTTTAATCACCATCATAACAGCAAACAGTTGCTGCCCAAGACAGTCACTAAACAAGGATTACCTGTATTTAGAAAGACTTAAAAATGCTTGGGACATTTAAATGAAACAGTAGCTGAAATATCTGTTAACACAGGAGTTAGTATTACAGATTTTACCTTTTAACATCTCGGTGAATATGGTTATTTTCATGCAGGAAAGAGAGTCCATTTGATGTACCATAAGCAATGTTGCATCTCGTTTCCCAAGGTATTGGTGAAGTGTTTTCCTTTAAAAACCGGAAGAGAGAGTAGAAATGTTTCAGTATTTTATTGGGCTCACTTATTTTATCCAATAAAATTAGATAAACTAACAAAACAAGCAGAATAGTACAGTTGTGAGCATTCCATTCCCAAGAACAAGCAGCACTGATCAATTAAGACTACAGTAACCCCTGAGAAGTCTTTTTCAAGATAAGCTGCTGCTTATAACAAGTTTGGATCTTATTTTTCCATGTCACTGATTCCATGAAATCAAAGGTCGTATTTGGTGATTTGGAAAGCAAGGAGTAGATCTCTTACCCATATTTCATGTATAAGATAATAATTATCAGCTGTCATGAATGTTATCCCAATATACAGATTTCTGTTGTTTCATAAAAAGTGCAGTCACTTTTTAAATTTATGTTGTTAATCACTCATTTCATACCACTATCTGAGGCTGATTATCAGTCAATTCTGTGTGCTTTTTAGGAACAGAATATACAGATATTAATTTCTTAATATACTTTAACAAAGCAAAGCTTTTTGGCATTGAAAAGCCTCCAATATTAACTGATACACCAAAAAGCCCTCGTGGGATTTGGAACATGGCTCAGTATTATTGTATTTATTAACTCCAAACATCTTTAAAGTTTATCTGTAGGTTAATTTGTTCAATTAGTATTAGCAGGATTAGTAGTCACTAGTCAAAGAAAAATTGGTCATGTTGCTTTCTGGTCAAAGAAAAACTGGTCATATTATAATGAGTTTTGACCGCAGAATTTAGGAATCAAGTATTTTATTACCAGCAAAAGAAAATTTGGAAATACACTAAAAAGTCTATTTTAGGAAAAGCATTAAAACAAACCTTAGCATTGCATGAATAATCTGGCTAAGATCTGTACCTTTCCCATTAATTCTAGTAACGCTGAATAAAGATCAGAAGTCAGAGTTTTTTATGTCTTAGCTGGTTACTTTAAAGTACCATTTTTGAAAAAAAATCTAGATTCACTGTGGTTTATGAACCATTTTCTCCCAACAGAAACTGTAGTTCACGCTAATAAGATTTGTCTCCTATTCAGGGATAACAATCTCTATTTTTTAAAGATAGTAAAACATCTGACACACTCCTAGTACTAAATGAAGAGTAACGCATCAATGTTATGTCTGCAAAAGATTACAGATTTTTCTGAAACCCTGAATTGGTCCATAAAAATACATTTATTAGGAATTCAAATAGGAACCAATCTTATCTAGAGAAAAGTTACATTTTACTCAATTTGAAACAACTACTTCTCCAAAATAAATAATGGAAAAATAGTTCACAATATACTAGAAAATCAATCTTAATGAGCCATATGATTTCTGGTTCCCGTTGTTAGTTTTAAGAAGTTAAAAGTTTAAAAAGCATGATCCTGCATGAATGGATCAAGTTTTTTCCCCCTTTTCACTTTCAAAGATATTACCTTTAGGTCTTAATACTAAAGAAAGCACTTACCAGACAAGCTAATCTATCAAGTAAGGAGCCTTTGGGCATATAATCATACACTAAGCAAGGCTGATCAAAATCATTTGAGAAACCAAGTAATTCTACTAAGTTCTCATGTTGACACCTGTAGACAAAAGTAGATAGTTTTATTTGTTGGGGCTTTTGTATTTTTCAATATTTACCATTATGAAAATTGGAATGGATCTAAGCTACTTCTAGCTTTGACTAGAAATTGTTTGTATTGCCTATATACAAGCTGATTCAATGAGTAGTTCAGTGATTGAGCTCATGTTTTGTACACAAAATGTTCTGTGTTAATTTCTATGGATAGCCCTGGAAAGATTCCTTTCCAAAACCATGATAGTCAATGTTTTGACTACTGAATATCAAACTAGACATGGGACTCATGTTTTCAACTCTACCAGTACCTACCAGTGTTAGGTGGTGAGATTGGTAGGGGGGAAATAAGAGCTGAATAATCTTGATTCTACTTTGGACCTCCCACTCCTGAAAGCAACTTATTTTAAAATCATTCATATCTGAAGATATGAAGTCCACCTGTCCCATCTGGCCTCAGCTAGGGCAACCAATGGTCTGACTAGAAACAAAGTAACCTCTATTAATACAGTATCCTAAAAGAAAAATGGCATACAATATTTTTATCTTTTTAAAACTAAAAACTGGAATTCAGGGATGATATTTGTCTATATAAAATCAAAGATAAAAGTTTCTTTCAACACAATGACCTAAAAATGTCAAGAAACTTCAAAGGCTGAAGAACTGTAAATTCCATTGCAATCAGTGGAACCTACCTTCTAGCTGGTACATTTAGAAATAGGCCACAGTAATTATTCAGAGAAAGCTACTTAAACATCAAGAACATGTACAATCTAAAAAAAATGGGAATTATGTTTTTGCAAATAGTTCAAGCCAGCAAAACAGCTGACTTCTGAAGCAGAGAGGAACACAGTCATGTTCATTTCTACAGAAATTTCCTCTCACATTAGAATTGAAACTGAAGCTCCTTTCAGTTACTTTATTTTTAATAAAAAAAACAACTTCTAGAAGCTACAGCCCTAAACAATGCTATTCCCCTTCCCCAAAAGAGATGGCCATTCTATGTGTATGATTGTTCTAGTGATATTACAGTACATGGAAACTAGAAAGGATTATTAAAGTTAGAACTATTTTAATTGCTACATCCACATTTTTCCTAAGCTACTTATATGTACACTAGTATTACAAATGATCAGCATTTCCATAGTTTCTAGTGTACCATCTTAAATTTCACAGAATGCAACTACAAAAAATATCTAATATGTTTCCACATATTTTGTACTAAGATTTCTACTTTAGTTCTAAGACCATAAATAAATAAATAAACAAGCAGACAAACAAACAAACAACCTACTTACTTTGCCATAATCTTTATTTCTTGCTCAAACTGCTTTTTCAGGTCTTCGATACTTATATCAGCCAACTACAATAAAATTATAATAAAATAAATGTACATGTGGCTGATAGAAAAAAATGTACTTATTTTTGCAGAGCCCAATCCTGGTTGGTTTCCACAAGCTACGCCTTGGTTTCATTACTTATGATGTACTGAATAAACTGCAATTAGCCATTATGTACTAAGCCATAAACAATGGTTTAACCATAATAGCTGGTTTAAACAAGAAAATAAAATTTATTTATTTATATATCACATTTATATAGCCACCCATCTCACACAAAATGACTAAATCAAAGCAACTAAATCAGAAGAACTCTATGTAATGAGTGACTTCTAACAATGGTTTATGATTCAGCATGTTATGAGTTCTGTTCATTGTGGTTGATCTAAACATTCATAGTTATATCTCAGCATGATGTGAACCAAGCAAATCAATCACGCTCTCAGGAACAGTACAACACTTGAATTTCTACCTGGGCTGGCCTTATTTTGTTAAGCCCAAAATGTTTGTAGAACAGTAAATTGAGGATTTGCCCTAAGTAATGTCTTCCACGTGGAATTATTAAATTATTTTACTGACTCAAATGTTTCTGGAACTTATTTGAAATAATTTCCCTGCTCAGTTTCTTAAAGAGTTTATTCATGATGACCACTCTTGCTATGATTCTTCTATTAGACATTATGAACTTGGTGTGAAAGGTTGCATAGAACTGTTATCATTGCATGATTTTCTGGTCTCCTTTTATTATATTATCCTTTAATTTAAATAGGTAGCATAGTATAAATCAAACAATAATGTTAGCAAAATAATTGACCACCTACAGCTGTAAGTTTTTTCACTGCCACTATTTGGCCATTGATGCATCCTTTGTAAACAACTCCAAAGCCTCCTTCACCAATCTTATTGCCACCATCTGACACAGTTCGGTCATCAAAGTTATTTGTAATACTTTTCAGCGCATGAAACGTGAAGCTTTTCAATCCTGGGCAGAAGTGGGTAGGGAGAACAAGTCTGAGTGGAAATCACAAAAGCATTTTAACCATGGAAATCTTTAGAATCTAAAACCAACATTAATTTATTTATGTATTATGAATCACTTCATGTTGTCCCAGTGCTGCTCTAAAGGTAACAAGTAGCATTTTGAATAGGACCCAGAGGCCTTCCGATAACTAATATAGTGACCTCATCTCCAAAGGAAGCCCCACATATAGTGTGTTACAATAGTCCAATCAAGCAGCGATCAATATGTAACAATGTGGATCAAATTAATATTACTAGAGGGTGGTTGGAATCATTCAAATACCTGAACAAGATTGGGCAAACACAATTAGTTTAATATACTAGTGTAGGCGTTCATGGCCGGTATCTGTTGCGCAGTGTTGGGCTTCAGGGTTTAGTTACTGTGGTCTAGACAACATATTTCCTGACATTTCGCCAGCAAATGTGGTTGGCATCTTCAGGGGCAAGATGGTCTGCTACACAGATCATAGGCAACTGAGCAGGGACTGGCTGGGCTCCTGTCTTTATAGCCAGGTGTCCTGACTGCTGATTGGCAGTATTACGGTGGCAAGGCATAATACCCAGAATCTTCCTAGAAGGAAAGAGCCTTATTTTGGTTTGTCAGCAGCTACAGGTTTGTATATATCTACTAGACTGTCATTATCTGAACCCAACCCTCCACACTATGTCACTGGAATTGGCTAACAAGGGTGGAGTAAAATATGAGATAATTTTTGGAAAGGATAACGGTCTACCTGTATCATTAAGATGATTGCTGTTCTTCTCTGAACTTAGATCACAACAACTTGACCTTAGGTGGCCATTATTTGTACCCAAGAGTGGCAATTCAGATGGCATTTTCTTGTCTTCTACAAGAGGTCCTTTATCATTTAGGAGTACAGTTTCCCGTAAGGATAGAGACAATGTCACGTCTTTTGTCATGCTTATGGAATCTGCCATTAAATAAAATAATCATATAGACTTCAGGTAGGAAATGCACTTCTAGATTACTAAAAAAAGTTGTAAGGAATGAATTATGCTTGAGTAATCACTTGGCTTCTTAACCATACTATGAGGATAACACAAAGCAATATGATAATCACAACATGATTTGACCAACATGGTATGAAAATTCAAGTTGAAGATTAAATTTTGAAGTACGATGGCCTTCGCCACAGTTTACAACCACAAGTTTTTGTAACATATCAGGTGTGTTATATAACCTAAAAGGGAGGTTCCTCAATTGTTAACTTGAACATTTTGCCATCATTTCTATCCCACTGAACAAAAGGGTTTTTTTATATATAAAGCAGAAAAATACCAGCCCTTTCACATGCATAAAAACCTATTTTCTTCTAGCCGGTGCTATCTAGTCTAACTATGTGAATTCCTTCAAATCCAGATAAAAAAATTAAAATCCTGAAAATACTATCCACTACGTTTACAAATCAACTGTTAATTCAGTAGCATAACTTCTACCATTAATCTTAATAAACCAAAGATTTTTTTAAAAAATGTAAATCTTAAACGGTATCCTCTAAAACTCTTTCAAACAAAAATAATCAATGAAGAGGCCACTATATAATGTGCAGATTTCATCTGCAATAAAAATCCTGCATTTTAATATAAAGTTTAACTCTTTACACTAGTTCAGTTACACTAGCCAAGAATTGCTTTGACTATAGATGTGCGTAATTGATAAATTCTTTGAGAACCTTGTGCTTCAGACAAAAGAAAGCTAATCAGGGTTTGTTTTCTCTGTACTGTAGTTATAACTTGCATTGTAAAATCATGTTCTAGGTAGTCTTGTAAGTGGATAGTGTTTTAGATCTACTTTTTACATAAATTTCAAACAAAGATAGCTAACAATGTTTGGTTCACTACTGTTTAACCATGGTTTACAAACAATGGCTAGGTTTCACATTAGCAGTAAGCCAAAACCAAACATGCCCCATTATAGCTTAACTGTATGAAATCAACCTTTTCAATGAAGCAAAATATTTGTATGCATTTCTTAATTATTAACATTACGATTTTCATTTTTCACAGATTGCTACCAAGTGCAAGAAGACTATATATCCTCATGTAAGAGGCTCAATAAAGATTAGAGTTTAAAACAAAATCATTTTTAAAAACTTTTCTTTGAAATACATGCCAAAGATAATGTGCAAATCAAAATTACCTGGAATCAAAAGACTTGCTGGTGTCAAGAACTGATTTCTGATGAGGAGGTCCACCAAATCACTAACTGTACAGTTTAAGGTCCCCCAGTCATAAAGTAATTCACAGGTAGGACTTTTTCCTACTTGCTTTAATGCTTCAAATCGCCTTTAAGACACATAGATATATGTTAGTTAAATAAAAGAATTAGCTCTATTATTTATCAAAAGAAATATCTTTTTTATCTTCTTTTGATAAATAATAGATATTACATATAACCATTTTAGCTGCACATTTGCTGTAGGATTTTTATTCCAAGCTTGAACAGCTAAAGACTCAATATTCTAGCTATAAAGTACTAGGATACATGAACCTACTGCATGTAGTAATTTATATAACAACAGTTTAACCCAGTAGCAGTGAGAAAACAGGAACACCCCTAGTACAGAAATGAATGAATGGTATAGAACAAAAGAAACTGTACAGAATTGGAGAGGAACTTAATTCCCAAGATTGCTTTCACAAACAGAGTGATATATGAACAAATGTAGCCAAAATCAGATATTACAAGCAAGGTTCAGAATTAGGGTGCCATTCTTAAAATAAAGCTGCCACCCGTTAGACAACTCCAACCTCAGCTGTTATAAACTGAAGTCTGCAGACACCTAAGTCTTGCTTTTGACAGTCAATCTTTCAGTGAAAGACTTATAGGCAATATCAGCATGATCCAATACAGCTTCTTATCACATCTGTAGTCTAGATATACCAGCAGGAGAAAACTCAGACAGGGGCCTATTTCAAAGGTAGACTTTTACTCCCTTACCTTACTGATGTCCCAACAGCAGCTGTTCTGACAATTTTATTGGTCCCCCACTCCAACTGCCAATCGCCCACAGTGGAAGTAGCATGGTTGAACATCCATGAATCCTACACCTTCACTTTCAAGGACTATAACAGAACTTCCCCTTCACATTTAAGTTAGGAGGAGGCAGTTATGCCACACAAAGAATGCTGGAGCAGACAGACCATAGTCTAATTTTGTATCAAATACATACCAGGACACATGAAATGGGAAGCAGGAGCAGATGAAAAATTTGCTATTGCAGATTCTACACTACTCCCAATTCTACAGCCATGCACAGGTGAAGCAGTGACTTGAATTCAAATAGCTGAGATATTCTAGGTATATGCTCTTCCTTTAGTGTTGTATGGGGTTTTTAAAAAACATTTTAGGAAAGAAATATGGTACATGCAAGGTTAAAGACACAATAATGGAGACGGTGTCAGATTTAACCAACATAGGCCACTAGGTAATTTTGAACTTGACACATTAGGGACCAAATCATTTAGCTAGTTACAAGCTAATTCTATAACAATGCTTCCCCTTTGGTTTCCACACCTTACCTTATATGCATTTGGTTGTATCGTTTTGCACCAGATGGATCTGTTATATCTACAGCTAATTTCTTCCATCCTTCTTGTGGATCAATGAAATCTGCCAGTTGTCTCATCACTCCATAGCCAAGGGAGCGAACATAGGTAGAAGGTGTTATGGAGTTGCTCATTTCTGATTCCTAACACATGCAAATGAAGTTGCTGTCAAGCACTCTTTTTTATAATCCAAGATTATAAAAATACACTGACCCCAAGGCTGTAATCCATGTTTTATTTGTACAGTATTTCATTTTTACAAGTTCTCCCATAGCTACTAATTATAATGCAGTATTTCCTTAACAGGCCCATACAAGTTTTTAATTATTTTAGATAGCTTCTTTTAAAAAGTTCAGTCATAGTTCACACATATTCTCCTGCTATATAAATACAAACAGATCCCTTCAAAAGAGGATAACATAAATAATAATACAAGGCAATCTCTTCTTACTGCCCTATTACTTTAACATCCATACTTCAAGTACATATTCATATTCATCCATAGCATTTACTTCCAAAACATAACCAGAATACGATATTGCAAAACTGTTTAGTGGGCAGAGCTGCTATCATATAAAGGGAAACACACATAACCTACATTAGCAAAAAAAAAAAAAACTTCCTGTCATTGCCGGTTTGTGTGTGTGTGAGAGAGAGAGGCCAGAGCAGAGAACTTATTTTAAAGAGAAAGATGGGCTTCAGGAAACTTCATAAAAGCCAGTCTTAATGCAACAAGTACACTTTTATTTATTTTTAGGGTGGGGGGGTGGGGAGAAAGAGCAGAAAAAAAACCCCACTTCCCAGGGTTTACTTCCATAGCTTCTCAATACTGTTTACCCACGTTTTATTTTTCATGTTATGCCAAACTGTATACAAAATGCACTTTAAAAAAAAATCTTAATATGGTGTTTAATTAAATCCTCATCCACAAGAAGTTCAGATGCAAGGCTGATGTAGCTGGCAGCCCACCCATCCCATTTACAGACACAGAACTGCTACCTAAAGTCTTTTTCGACTTTTCCTCTGTACTTTTATCAGCAAACGGAAGACTTTACTCTGAGGGGCGACATTGTACGGCGGGACTCTTTCTAGCCCAGCCTACCTCACGGGGTAGTTGTGGGGAAAAATGGGAGGGAAGAGCCCTAAGTGCGCCGCCTTGAGCTCCTGGCGAAACGTCGGAATAAAAATCTAGTTAATAAATAAGTACTTACTACTACTCCCCGATAAGGAAGCGCCGCGCCGCTCACTTTGGGAGTTTTGCCCTCCGACCCAGCGAAGCAGAAAAACGGCCCCGCCTCCCAGCCTCATCATCCCGTTGGCCAAGATGGGAACTTCCTCGCTGCAGTTTCCCCTTAGTCCGGATTTCGTGCACAAGCGAAACGAGAGTTCTGCGCATGCGTCCACGCTCTCGACCAGCAAGCTCGGCCCACTGGGAGGGATGTCGGGGAAGTAGTGGCTTGGTGTCCTTAGCGAAACGCGAGGGCGGGGCGCCGGTCTCTTCCCTGTTTCCTTCCCCGGCTTCTGGCCACCGTGAAGGGGTAACGAGCTTTCTGTCCCCTGCAGCCTAATCAGCCGCTCTGCTCCAAAGTGAGATAGTCTGGTTTGCTGCCGCTGCCACCCCCAGTGTTCGATTGATTGTGGTACGGTCCTCTGTGCCTGACTCCGCCTCCTGATTCCCCTTCGTTCGGTGGTGAGTGGAAGGGGTTTTGCAACAGTTTGGGGCTGCTCGCGCCGACTCGGCCGTGGGATCGGGTGCACTGAGTACGGGGCCCAAACGTAAGAGGCGCTGGCGGCTGCACCGATGGGTCTTGGAGGGCATAGGAGAGCCTTGCCCTGATGCCAGTCGCTGTCATCTCAGCTTGGCTCTCTCCGCTTCGGTAGCACGTGCTAAGATTGGAAACAGTCTCCACCTGGATACCAGGGACCCAACGGCTTGCTTGCACGGATAGCTCTCCGTGTGTGATTGTGCAAACAAATAGGCAAGGGATCTCTAGCAGAGGGCACTTTCCCAGAAGTGAGAAGGAAAGAAAGCGCAAAGAGGCAGTTTGGTCTAGTGGTTAAGTCCCTCCTTAGGCATGAAAGCCGGCTGGGTGACCTTGGGCCGGTCCCTCTCCCTCAGCCCAACCCACCTCACAGGGTTGTTGCTGTGGAGAAAAGAGGAGGAGGGAGTATCAGGAATGTTCCCCGCCTTCAGTTATTTATAAAAATAAGAAAGGCGGGATAAAACTAACAAAGATGAGTGAAACTGATGGTTGATTGTTCAAGGTAGCTTTCCTGGTTCTGCTGAGGTACTGAAGAGAGGCATCATCTGCTCTATTACTTCCCTTCAGCAGAACGCAGCTTTAATCTTGATCATTGTAGCTCCAAAGAGAGATGGAAGGTCTGTCCTTGGAACAAGAAGAGCAGCTGCCTCGTGTTATGAGTTCTGTGGTTGGGACTGTATTCCTGTGTATGTCTACACCAGGGTGTTTAGCAGCAACTGTGTACAGGTAGTTCTCGTTTAGCGACCACAGTTGGGTCACCTGGGTGGGTGCTGGGATAGACGAGACTAATGAGTTCACAACTTTGGCTTTTGTTTGGCACTCCCCTGCCCCTTGGAATGCTCACCTTGGTGCTGGGATAATTAGCAAGAAGAGGATTAATGTTTGTATTTGCATTCATTGGAGAGGAAGGATTACAGAGAGTAAGCAGGCACACAATAGGGAATACACCAGGCTGGTTGCATAGTGCATTTGAGGCTGCTGGTGCGAGCACATTACTTTCAGTATGTATGCCCCATTGTGTGCCTGTTCACTCTCTTGTAGTCCCTTCCTCTCCAATCTCTCTGCTCTGCAAGGGGCAGATGTAGTGACTGTAATGGGGATCACATAACTGAAGGACAGCACCATTATAACTTCAAACGGTTGCTGAACGAGGCGGTCAATAAGCAAGGACTCCCTGTAATGACAGTGAGATCTGAGAGGTGATGTCCCTGACACCTGAATTTTTATGCTGACCCTCCTGGTACTACTTTCAGTTCATCTATTATAACTTGAGTGTTGGGCAGCAGAGGGCAGCATTAAGCACAGATACATGTGTAAAGTGTGACCCTTTTTGTGGTAAGAAACACTTCGGAAACCTCTGTCCTCTTGAGAATGTTGTGTGTGTGTGTGTGTGTGTATACACACACACACACACATTGTATATACCCATGTATAAGCCCATCATGGATAAACCGACCCTCGAAATTTTGGTATGTTTTAATTTTCACAGTTGGCTTATCCATGGGCAATCCGCAGATTATCCATTTTTCATGGTATTTTGGTTAAAAATTTGAGGATCATCTTATCCACGGGCTTATACATGAGTATATACAGGTACTTTAAAAAAGTATTACTATATATACTCGTGGATAAATCCATCCTCAGATAAGCTGAACCCAATTTTTTGAGTGTATTTTGGCTGCTAAAGTTCTCCACTTATTGACAAGTATATACGGTGTGTGTATGTGTGTGATTGTGTGTATCTCTTGAATTTTGGCTTTACAGTAAACTTTCACAACATATTTAATTAGTTTCAAATATAAATAAAATCCTTTCTCTAAATATAAGTTCTTATCTTTTATCCCAGGGCCACTCAACACATCAGTCTTTCCTTTTTTGTCCAGTTTGTATAATATTGGAATGGAAGAAAGTTCTGTAGCACCAGAGATCCTCCAGTTTTCCGCTTATATGAATGATCACGCTGGCTTCTGCGGCAGTATAAAAGCATTTCCAAGTGACTTTGTAGTGACAGAAATTAATATACTTGGACAATTAGTTAATGAGATTGTGGTAGACTCTTTTCAAGAATCTAGTGGAATCTTAGCAGAACAAAGAACCAGTGGACATCAGGATTCCAAAAAGTTACGGATAGATAAGGAATACCCACATAAGGAATGCTGTGGAATTCAAGTTGATAATGTTCACTGTACTACTGATTGGCTTTCACCTTGTATTCAAGAAAGTGAAGACTATAGAGATGATCATGTATCTGAATGCCACCTTGACAAAGCTGTTATACTGGCCTCCTTACTAGATGAGCCTGTAAGGGAACAACTACATCAATTTGCTTGTCATGTCGAACACACATGGAACTCTACATCTGAGTCAGGAGCTGTTCTTCCTGAATTCACCCTTGGTTCAATTTCTGACAAGAAGGTCCGAGCCAGCTTGCATGGGGCCATCCGGCAAGAATACCCTTTCTTAATCACAGTTACAAAATGTGGTGAGATTATTGTCAAAGCAAACCAGGACTACCAAGAACTTTGCCAGTTGGTATCTGAAGAAGAAGCGTCTGGATTTCTAAAATTTTTGGATGCCAAATTAAAAAATTCCAAGTTTTCTTTCAGACCTGATGGGAATAAAGAGAATCGTAAGCTGGTTCACCATTTTCTGAATAAAAAATTTGGGAAGCTCATAGAAACCAAATCATTCCCAGACTCTCAACAAAAGCTTGTAATCACGGTAAGGTTTCGTGAGAAAAGTGGATTCCGGAAAAGGGCTAATTCTGACACTGGAGAGAAACACAACATTTATACAGGTACAGGTGTCACTAATTCATCATTTTCTTGGAAAAAGTTTGTGTGCTCTTACATACAATCTATTACCAGACTGCCAGATTATTTCAAAGAGAGATCTCCATAAACTAACTTGGTCTCTGTTAAGAAATGATATAGAATATTAGTCCAATGTCTGCAATAATATAAATTACAAGTAGTCCTTGTTTAGCAACTGCCTCGGATAACAACTGTTTGCAATTATGATGATGATGTAAAAATAACTTCGCAACCAGTGCCTACATTTAGACAAGAAAACCCTTCAGTGTGAAACTCATTAAGGCCTGGTCAGTTTCAGGCAGCAGCTGGAAGGGTTCTAATCAACTAATTAAGGTCACAGAGCTGAGCTTGTTAACTTGCCATTAGCACTTTTTAGGGAAGTGCTGCACTGCCAGAAAAGCAGCTCAGGAAGAGATAGCTTGTTCAAGCAATGTCTCCACCCTGCAAGGGGGAAAAATTGGGTCAGGCCCAGGGCACTGTACCAAGGAACTTTGAATGAGAGGGCAGCAACCAGTGATCTTCACAGCATTTCTCCCCGCTGCTCCCCCGTCTCAGTTACGAGGTTCGTTTAGTGAACATTTCACCAGAACCAATTGCAGTTACTAAACAAGAACTACCTGTATTAGGAAAACAAAATGTTTCCATTAACGTTTTTATTAATTTGTATAGTAACCTGAACTGTCTCAGCTTTATCCAACAAGATGTAAAGATTATTTGATCTGAAAGTTAAATATTCAGGTAGATGCATGTCCATACTGTAATGTGGATTTAAATGTAAAGAACACAGTTACTATGTCTGGACTGGATATGGCAGGTCAATTTTTATCCACACCGCATTGCATCTGGAATAGGTAGGATTTCCTAACATGGAGTTTTCTAGCGTAGTCATAGTGGTGGTGTGCATATTTTGAAGTTGACAAAGTGTTTCAAAACTCATACAGATACAGTGCTTCTGTGCTAATCATCAAAAGCATCATCTAGACTGTGGTAGTTTCTATATTTTTATTAATAACTAATGTCATTTTTCAGGCTTCTGCATAAGTCTGAAAAAAAGGTGCTGCGGCTAAAATAAATAGAGATGCTGTGCTCACATTTTGACAGAGTTCAAAATGTGCACAACCCTAACTGGGGTCTCTGGTAATCATGGCTTTGAATTAAGGCTTAATATGGCAAGCATCATACCAGTGCTATCATCTTCTATTAATATGGAAGATTTTGAATATATGTAATACCAAAATAATAGTGACTGATGAATGCTTTAGATTTAAACTGGTAGCTTGGTAACTCTTATGTGAATCAAAATCTAGTGGAAGATTCAGAAGCTTTAACCCTTGGCCCTACCTCCTGCATTTTCAACCAAATTTCCTTGATGGGAGCGTTCTCAATTCTAAGCTCATCACCTTAACCATTACACCATGACAACATACTAATATCACACTACAAATACACTCAAAGATAGTAGTTTGTTCTGTATACAACTGGAAGGCTCAAGATCCTGATCCAAAATGAACTGGGAGGAGAAGAAAGGGTTGTTCTGTCCTTTTCCTGATAAATGATCTGATCCAGATTTGAGATTTTTGTGGAGGGCAAAAATTTGCGATTTACGCTTTAAAAATAATTCATGCAGTTGCTAAAAATCTAGCCTCAGAAGGTCAAAATACTGATTTTTATGTTATGGTACACATTATTGTGAAATTGTACACTACAGGCAAATATACTTTTTATTGTGTTGCAGAAATTATAAAGATATGCTTTTAGAGAAACAGCTGCAATAAATTTGTTACGATAGATACTGATACTTAAAAACAACTTGAGTCAGAGTGTTCTTACATGAGATAGAATAAAAGCTAGTACAAGACAAGAAAGTTTAATCTTAAAAGAGTCCAGTTTTCAGATTTTTCAGTTCATCATATAAATAAATGTTGCATTAGCATATTTCCCTTGAGGGTCTGTGTGAGATAAAATATGTTGAGTGAACTGAACTTATAATGATGTTGCAGCTTTTACTCTCAGGAAAGAGAACCTGGAAACCCTTGAAGCAATTAATTATTTGTCTGCGAAGCTTGGTGTACTTCCTTCAGACTTCAGTTATACTGGCATTAAAGACAAAAGAGCAATTACTTATCAAGCTATGGTTGTGAAGAAAGTAACCCCTCAAAGGTATGAAAGATTTATAGCATATTTCAACTCATAGGCCTCAATGTGTGTATTATGATGTCATCACATACGGGTCATTTTGACATTGCAGCATGTTAAAGACACTGCAACTTCAGCATTATTTGAAAAAACATCAAGATTCCTTTTAACAATTTAGTTCTATTCCAGTTTGAATAGATGTGAAAAGATATACTGCTTTGTTCTGATTTTGTAACATTATAAAACAAAATGGAGAAATAGAATATAGTTGATTTGATACTAGAGAAATTAAGAAAAGCTAAATTATTAACCAGATCACTCTCTTTTGCTATTATTCATGTATAAAATGTTAAAGTTGCTATGAGGCTATTTTTTAATACATTATCAGTCCATTCATAAATGGCTTTAACTTTTGTTTATATCTAGTATATTTCCCAAAACACTAGCAGAAGTTACTATGCATGTTACCAATTATTTTACAGGATCTGATTGTAAATAATTACCAAGATTTCTTTTCATTCCTGTATTTCTTTTCTTCTTAATATATTCACCTTATTTATGAGGTACTTTTTGTACCATGTGTTCAAAGTGATGAACAAGCAATGAAAGAAAAACATACCAATGAAATTATGGAGGAAATGTAAGTAGAAAAATAATTACAATAACCAAAGCTAACACCCACATAGAGACTAGAATAACGTTAGTGGATATGTTGAACAGTTAGAATGATCCTCCTGTTTCCGTTTATGTTCCCAGCATTTAGAAATTAGTGAGAGTCATATTTATCCGTAATACAGCAATACCTTTAATAGCAAAATAACATAAGAGCATGCAAGCCTTTAAGTTACTCAGGTCTTTTCATCAGACAAAATGTAATAAAATACAACTGTGTGGAAGAAATAGGGAAGTCTAAAAATTGGCTAGGTGTTTTAGCTATGAAATTTGCAATTTAAAATCATCAGGACGGAGATGAGTAAGTATTGTCGATGTCACAGCTACTATTCAAGGACAAAGAATAAAGGTAAGGTTCATTCACAACCTGTGTTGTGCTATGGGTGAAATACCCAGTGTTATAGTTCCCATTTCCTTTTTTTAAAAATGTGGCTAAGTTGGTGGCCATCATCACATGGTAAAGTTTTTTACCTGTTTTAAAATGTCACTTATTTAGCTTCATTGGACAATCCCTGGCTATAATGTTCTCCACCTTGTACATACTTTTAAATATTTCTGTCATGTTCCTCCTTACTAATAAACCCCCAAAATGCAAACATTTCTTCAATCCCCTGATCATAGTGATTGCCTTCCCCTGCTCCTTATTTAGCTACTGTATAGGACATATTTTTTGAAATGTGGGTTCCAGAGCTCTACTCAGTTTTCAGATAGAACGGCAACAGGTTTTCAGTACTTTCGTTGTTATTTTTTTCTTTTCTAATGATCTCTAAGATGAAATCATGTCTTTCATGATTGCTTTAGGGATGGGCAAAAAGTTGGGAATTTAAAACACACCCATCTTGAGTGTAAAATACCCTCCTGAGTATTTTGAGTGCAAAAACAACTGTTTTAATCATTGTGGAGCCCTTTTGAACTTAAAACAGGGTGTTTTGCTTTAGAAATAGTTTGAAACATTTTGCATATCCCTATGTAAACATTGTCCATGATTAAAAAAAACCCATTCAGAAATAATGAAGGAAAATTTAAGTATACTAGAGGAAAATATAATGTGAATAATGAGTCTCAAAGCCATTACTGTTGAGTCATGAACTATTTTCTTGAGTATAATGAATATGAAAAGAATTGTCCTATTTTTCAAAGTACTAGTTAACTGGTACTTGAGAGAAATATTTACTTTGGATGTTTAACCCTACAGTCATATATTTAGTAAGGTGGCATAATGTTACTTGTCTTAAAGACACTGTTAGAGGTAATGGTCTGGGCTGACTTTTTAATTTACATTCTTGCAGTTCCTAATTGCTGCAAAATTGTGTGTCGAAATAAATATATTAAAAACAATGTAGATCTTTCATTAAAAATGTTTCCTTTTACAAAATATCTTCTGCCAGTTAGGTCTCCATTTCTTTAGCCTTTTTTTCAATGCCTTTCTATTGAACAGTGTTTTTCCCTCTCATGTTTTGGGCAAGTACAGATAGTCTTCACTATCCGACCACAGTAGGGACCAGAATTTAGATCACTAAGCGATTTGGCTGTTAAGTGAATCTGAGCTGATTTTAAAACCTTTTTATGATGGTTAAGTGAATCACCATGGTCATTAAGCAAATCCAGCTTCCCCAATGGATTTTTTCTGGAATTTGCTTAACAACCATGTGATTCACTTAATGACCATGTGATTCGCTAAATGACCATCATAAAAAAGGCTGCAAATCATGATCACATGACTGTGGGGGGTCATAAAACACTTTTCCCAAGGCTGTTGTAACTCTGGACCATCATTAAACAAACGGTCATTAAGCAAGGACTACCTGTACAGAAACTTCCCATATACAATTGCTTTCAGGAGGATCCTCTAGTTTCCTATTTATTTTTAGGTTGGGCTTTTTTTTTTTGAAATTGTGGCTTCTTTATCTTATGTTCTCCTATGCCTTTTTAAAACTCTCTTCCAAATGGGCTGGTGGCAATAAACTGTCACAGTATTTAAAAATTGATCCTGTAAACTGCAAAAATCTGTGTCTGTTGCATCAAATGGCATAATACACTTAATTGTTTCCTAGTTCTGCAAAACATGAAATGCTTATAAAATTTGTATTAAGGTGCACATTTATTTAAATTATTTAAAAGGTTTCTATGGCAACCCCTCTTACACCACCCCTCTTAGACCACAACTCTGGACAGCTCACAACAATAATAAAACTACAAACCATAAAAATGAAAAATAAGACCAGGAACTAAAAAGATGACACTCAGGACAAGACTCAGTCATCTCCTAGGCTGCCCCAACAACCATCCATAGGCTTCCATCCCTCTACCCCAGTGCCTGGGTAAAGAGCCAGGACTTGATGGCCTTCTGGAAGGCTAAAAGGGTGGGAGCTGGCTGGATCACTGGGGGAAAGGTGTTCCACAAGGTAGTGGCAGCTACAGAAAAGGCACGCTTCCAAGTCCTACCAGATAGCAGCATTTCAGGGAAAGGACCTGGAGTGTGCCGACCCCATCCAATGTGGTGGGATGGGCAGATACTCTCAGGGAGAGGCAGTCCCACAAATAACCTGATCCCATGCCATGTAGGGCTTCAAAGGTAATAGCCAGTACCTTAAATTATACCTGGAAGGAAACTGGGAGCTGGTGCAGCTCGCACAGCAATGGTGTCGTTTGTAAACGTAATAGATAAGCACAATGCATTTTCTTGAACTCATTTTTTGCTTCTAGCAGAACAAATTAGCAGAAACATTTGGTTGAGCCCAGTTTTAATCATTTGATGATGGGGTAAATAAGGTTGTCTGTCTTTCTGCAGATTAAAAGAACTTGGAAATGCAGTTGAAAAAAAAGGACTTAGTGTGTCTCATATATACTCTGTGAGCCAGCCACTTAGACTTGGTCAGCTGCAAGGAAATCAGTTTAACATAATTGTGAGAGATTTAAAACTCCATAATAATGAATCTACTTCAAGGCTAAAGGAGCAAATTTGTGAGGCAATTGAGAATGTCAAGGTAATATTCATACTCTAAGTGATTTAAGTGAGCATACTGCCTATTATTCACAGAATTATCAAAATAATACTTTCTTTTTGTTTTAATTTTGTAGAAAAATGGGTTTATAAATTACTATGGATCTCAGCGGTTTGGACAAGGGCAGAATATTCAGACAGATCAGATTGGCTTGGCTTTGCTGAATGAACAAATGGTACTTGTTGTACATTATTTTTAAGTTGAAAGTTATGCACATAGTTTGTCTTTCCATTTTACCATTATGACAGATGGGGAGATTAAGCTGAAAGGGAGTAACTGTTCCAAGGCCTCCCATTGAGCTTCATAGCTAGGTAGGCTCCTTGAATCCAGGTCTTCTACTCAGAGTATGATACTCTACTATGCTTTCATCTCTACATTCTAAATCTATCTCAGAGGAATTCTGCTCCCAGCCACATTTTAAAGACAGCTGCAGGGTACCCTTTCAACGTTTTTTTAAAACATGGTATTTATTTAAGGATAAACAAAGCAATAAACAATGTTTGCATTTCTTTGTTTGAAAGGTCAAAGCTGTGAAACTGTTTTTCACACCAGAAGATTCAGATGATCCTGTTAATAAGGCAAAGAAATACTTTCTTCAGACTGGTAAATATCTCACACTACTCATTTCTTTCCATTAAATATAGCATGGGAAGAAAAGTTTATGCTTTACTTTCTGTAGTTAGCCCTCTGAAATGCCTTCTGTGCAGAAAGATGTGATACAGTTATAGATTAAGATTAATATAGATTAATATAAATATAAATTATCCTTGACTTTTTTTCTTTCTTTCTTTTTGTATTTAAATCCTTCTTTTTCACCAAGAGCTCAAAGTGACTTATATGCTTATGTGACGAGTCTCTTTGCTTTCTGCTAAAGCAATGTTTCTCAACCTTGGCAACTTGAAGATGGGTGGACCAACTCCCATGGCTGGCTGGGGAATTCTGGGAATTGAAGTCTACCTATCCTCAAGTTGCCACGGTTGAGAAACACTGCTCTATAAGATAGGGAAGGAAAGCAGGAAACATTCTCACATTTGCCTTCTATTTCCCTTTTATACTGAAGTGAAAATGGAAGTAAAACCATCCTCTCTCCAAAGAAGTTTGTGGACAGCAACTTAACTTACTTACCTTTTAAAAAACAGCAGGAAGTCATCTGGTGGTGCTGTGATATCATTGAAAGGGGTGTGGCCTGGGGGGTCATCAGAGTGGTGATGTGTGCAGGAGTCTGTCCAGACACAAGTACTCTCATTTCTATATTTACAGCTAACACAAAATTTGAAAAACAGGTTGAAATAATGCCTCCAATATTCATCCTTTTTTTTTTTTTTTTGCTGGATTTTGGTATTGTGATGTCAGAATCTCGAAAGCCATACATGAAGTGGTGTGGGAGTACTATGCCCTGGGGCCCACCTGTATGTAAGGTGATTGGAGTTGTACAAAGCAACTCCAAATATTGACAAACCAAGTCAATATTTATGGAACTTGGTAAAGCTGTAGCTTCAGTTAACTGATTAAATATTTAAAAGAATCAGTGGTTTCACCTTTTTTAAGAAGCCATCACTGGATCCAATAGTACTGGACAATTTCAAACTAATCTCCAATCTTCCCTTTTAAAGGAAGGTTATTATACGGATGGTCCTCACTTAGCAACCATTTGTTCAAAGTTACAACAGCGCTGAAAAAATGGACTTACGACTGATCCTTGCACTTACAACTATCACAGTCTCTGTGTGGTCACGTGATCAACATTTTGGCACTTGGCGACCAGCTTGCATTTACGACTGTCACAAGGTTCTGCGGTCACGTTCTCCTGCCCTGCACAAACTGCCTCCACTTCAACTCCCCCCACCTAATCTTTCCCCCAATCTCTGCCCTTTTGGCACCCTGCACAGCATGGCTGAAGTGAAGAGTCTGCAGTATTCTGCTGCTTCTGCCTACCCACTCCCACCGCCACCCCCAGCTGACCTGTGTCAAGTTTTTCCTCCTCCTTGGTGCAGGGGCTCCATTGGTGCTGGGCTTGCTGTTGCCACCTCCCCAGCCACCAGGCTTCCAGCCTGCCCTGCTTCAGCAGTCTCAGCCCGCTGCACATTCCCACATACATGCCCAATCTGCCAGCTGGGGCTCTGTGCACCGGACATGATGTGCTGCCTCCTCCTTGCTGCCAGCCATGGTCTTGCAAAGCAGCTGCTTGTTCCACAGGGGGTGGTGCCTCCCAGAAGGCAAGCAAAAGCAAGGCGTGTACAGGCTGTGGATCGTGACCCAGAGCAGCAATGACCTGGCCAATCACTCCCTGCTCAGTGCAGCCCTGGCATATCTTGGAGTTCCACAGACCAGGTCCTTGCTGTGTGACTTATCTACTGCATTCTGTACCATCTCAGGAGCTGGGGGTGGGATCTTTGTATAGCTGCTCCTTCCTGGGCAGGAAATCTGCAAGCAACTG
Source organism: Python bivittatus (assembly GCF_059951505.1). NCBI lineage: Eukaryota > Metazoa > Chordata > Lepidosauria > Squamata > Pythonidae > Python > Python bivittatus. Next base: position 15,753,566 of record NW_028277058.1, on the reverse strand, counting down.
TTTGTCAGAGTGGGGGGAATGGACCTGGCAGTGATGTTGCTTTTTGAGCCCTATAGTGGTCGGGAGGGGAGGGGAGGGGAGGGGAGGGGAGGGGAGGAAGGAAGGAAGGAAGGAAGGAAGGAAGGAAGGAAGGAAGGAAGGAAGGAAGGAAGGAAGGAAGGAAGGAAGGAAGGAAGGAAGGAAGGAAGGAAGGAAGGAAGGAAGGTTGTGCCGCTCACCATTCTGGATGCTCCTGCCTGTCTTGTGATGGGGCTGCTATGCCTCCTGTCCCTCCCATCGTCCGTCCTCTGTCTGCCTTTTCTACTGAAATGGACCCAGTCAGATGTGGGAGGATTTTTGTGTTGCTAACGAAGGAATTCAGCAATGAATACAAAGTTCTGTTTCTTAAGAAGTTTGAAGCAAAGAAGAAACACATTATTTCATTAAGCAGAGCCTTCTCTGCTCCAAACCCACTACAGGCCCTGCTTCAGCAGTCTCAGCCAACCACTGGCTGAGGGTTATGCATTCATGCTCACTGCTGCCACCGCTACCTCTCCAGCTGCCATGCTCATGGCAGTCCTGCAGCAGAGAGAGCTCTGCTTAATGAAATAATGTGTTTTGGTTTCCAGGTCACAATCTGCAGCCCTGGCCTGCCTTGCTTTCACTTGCCTCCCAGGAGGTGCCACCCCTGTGGAACGAGTGGCTGCTTTTCAGGACCATGACTGGCAGCTGGGAGGAGGCAGCGAGCTGTGTCTGGTGCGTGGACCCACAGCAGGCAAACCAGATGTGCACGTGGGAATGTGTAGCAGGCTGAGGCTGCTGACGTGGGACAGGCTGACCAGGAAGCAGTGGTGGTGAGCCCAGCGCTGACAGAGCCCCCATGCCAAGGAGATGAAAGAATACAGTGAAGGTCAATTGGGGGCAGCAGAGCCAACAGCAGGTAGGCAGCAGAATACAGAGGCCTCTTCATCTCAGCCATGCTGTGCAGGGCAGCCAAAAGGGCAGAGATCGGGGGGAGAAAGCTGGGTGGGGGGAGTTGAAATGGAGGCAGTTCACACAGGACAGGAGAATGTGACCATGGAACCCTGCGACAGTCGTAAGTATGGGCCAGTCACCAAGCACCAAAATGTTGATCACATGACCACATAGGCATTGTGACAGTTGTAAGTGCAAGATTCAGTTGTAAGTCCATTTTTTCAGTGCCATTGTAACTTTGAACAGTTACTGAACAAGTGGTTGTTAAGTTAGGCACAGGACAGGAGAAGCATGAGGTCCTTGCCTAACCACTGTGTGGTCCTCACTTAAAAACTGAAACAAGGATTGTAGGAACTGCCATCGCTAAGTGGCATGGTCACATGATGTTTTGTTTTATGACCACTTTGGATAGCAGTGGAAATTCCAGTCCCAGTTAGGGTCATTAACCGAGGACTACCTGCAGCTGGTAGATTTGCAGCTTCAGAGGACCCTATCTATTTCACTCAAATTTCAGGCCTGACATGTTTAAGAAGTTTAATATTGGCATCAGACCTTATTTTTCTTTTCTGTGGCGTCTGGGAGTTTTAGAGAAAAATTCTCTGCATCCAACCTTTCTCTCTGCTCTTAAACAGGACTGTTAAGTGGCTATCCTATCCTAAACCTATCCCTTCAGAATTCACAAGATTTTAGCTTACTAGGTTAGGATGAGATAAGGAGATGGGAATCCAAGGATTATTTTTATGTGACCATGAAATGTAGTTCCTCTAATTTTTCTATACTTTGCCTTCTTGGATCTCATTTATAATTGACTTCAACTGCTCTTAATGCTATCATTATATAGCCAGATCCAAAAGGCTGATCGGTATTGCTGTATAATCCCAAAAATGACATAGAACTTGCTGAAAAATCAAGGAAGCAATCACTGTGTTCACACTGAAATGTAATACTTAATATCAAAATATTTAAGAAAAAGTTTTTTTCACACTACAGAATTTCTACTATTGATCTGGAAAAAACAGAGGAAACCCTCCAGAGCTCTATATTATTTTGTAATATTAATACCTTGTTACCTTTATTTTTAAAACCTATATGTAATATTTTAATGTGGCATTAGCATTGCTTTTTCTTTGCAAAGGTTGCAGGATTCACTTCCATTGAAGAAATATCTGGAAGCCCTGGTGGAAGAGGACTTGAAAGGTTAAATTGGTGGGTCACTTAATAAAACAAAGAGCAGTCACTTTTGAAGCAGTCACTGCATTTTTGCTGAAATCATGCTTTTGTGGAGCCACAAAATAAGAAAAAGGCTACAAAGGTATCCATTAGAAGCAAAATATGAACTTTACTCCTGAATCAGCTTTTCTTTTCTTTTCTTTTTTTCTATTTTTCAGAGGATGCAAAAGCTACTCTTGCAATGCTGCCTGACTTTAAAGTAAGAGAGAAGATGTTATTGCGTGCCTTGAACCGATATGGTTTAAATCCTGATGGGTGTATGCGAGGATGGCTCAGCATTCCTCACGCAATGCGTATTTTCTATATCCACGCATATTGCAGTAAAGTTTGGAACGAAGCCGCATCCTACCGGGTTAAGATCTATGGTACAAGAGTTGTGACTGGTGATCTGATTTTTTCAGGAAAAACTACAGAAAACTGCTCACTGAATGACAAGGTCAGCAGAAAATATTAATAACAAATCTGATTATTAATTTCCTAGTTAAATGAACTCCAGACTCTGTTAGTTAAAATACTACCTCATGTGGCCTATAAAATTGCATTAAGATTCTGAGACTTTGGTCATCTTGGCATTTACATAAAAATCTGATATAGTCTACTGTGGCAGAGGCATTTAAATGACTCATTTACTTGCCACATTGATAAAGGCTAAATTGTTTTTAGAAATTATAGCTTGAACTAAGAGGATAGATCTGTCAAATAGATTACTGTTGTTCTGGGTTTAAGAAAAATCTATGGTGTAAATACTTTATTATGATGTTGTATGTTCAAATAAAACATCGTGGTTGACACAGAATGTGACAAGTTAAAACTCAGTGATATACTGAAAAATTCTGAAGTCTGTTTAACATATCTGTTATTGCACAAACTATTCTACATCAGGAATTGGTCATTTGGTGCCCTATAAATCACTGGGGCTATTATTTCCATAAACTCCAGGTAGGTTTATCTATTTTTCACAGATTATAGAATTTTTTTATCTTTTCCCCCAATAAATAACTTGGGAATGCTTTCTATTAATTAATGGTTAGGATGACATCCTAGGTCCATTTACTTGAAAACAAGCCATATTGAGTATATGGGAATGACCACTGAATAAATGTAAAGGATTATACAGTAGCCGTGCAATACATGAAAAGTGATCTACAATCACATTCCCATTCTTTAAAATTTATTTATTTATTTATTTATTTATTTATTTATTTATTTATTTAAAAATATTTGTATGGCCACCCATCTTAAGACAACTCTGGGCGGCTCACAGCAATGAAACTATAAAAGCCATAAAAACATATAAAAACTAAAAACCTGGTGCCTCAGTCCACCTCCTAGGGTGCCCAAACAACTCTCCACAGGCTCCACCACTCTACCCCAGTGCCTGGGTAAAATAGCCAGGTTTTAATGCCTTCCTGAAGGCTAAGAGGGTGAGGGCTGGCCAGATTGCTGGAGGAACTGTATTCCATAAGGTAGGGCAGTGAGGAAAAAAACACACTTCCTAGGTCCACTAGATGGCATTGTTTCTGTCTGATCTAGTGGGATGGGCAGATACCCTCAGGGAGAGGTGGTCCTACAAGTAACCTGGCCCTGTGCCATATAGGGCTTTAAAGGTGATAACCAGCACCTTGAATTGCACCTGGAAGGAAACTGGGAGCCAGTCAGCTCACACAAGGGAGTAATGTGGGCAAACCAGAGGTGTCCAATACTGTGCACGCTGTTGCATTGTGGACTGGTTCTAACTTCTGGGTGGTCTTCAAGGGCAGCCCCATGTACAGCTTATTGCAATAATCCATTGACAAATGACTGTTAGTAAATGAACTGTTACCTTTTATTCTTGTCTGCCATAAGACTATTTTTTTTTAACCTTTATATTCCAGAATGCCCTTGGGGATATGTGATGTATACATTTCTTTACTTTTTATACCAGGTCCATGTGGTAACAACTTCAGAAGAAACAGACAATAAGTATACAATAAACCAAGTAGGTTTCCTTGAAATAATCAAACTGTGTTGCTCTGAATTAACACTGGGTTTTATTAATACTGGGTTTTAGGTTTCATGAAATAATTCTGTCAGTATACTGCATTGTTGAAAAACATGCTGGTAGTAAAAAAAAAAAAAAAAAAGTGGTCTAGATATCAGACCCATTCAGAGAAAAACCCTAAATGCTTTTGGGCTGGTTTCATTCATCAACCCCTGTTCCTGCTCCCTGGTCATCTCTTTTCTGAGCTTCAGCATTGCTGTTTTCCTTTGCTCTGATACATATGGTTTCACATGCTGGAGTTGTTTTCCCCCATAGAAAATGTACCCTGATATTATCTTTTTCTTTCCCAAGGTTATTCTCCCAATGGTTGGTTATGGTATCCAATATCCCGCTAATGAAGTTGGGAAGTGGTATCACAAAAGGCTTGCTGATGATGGGCTTCAGATGTGCCAGTTCAGACTTCCTGCATTACAGCTGAATGTGCCTGGCTGCTACAGACACCTTCTAAAATATCCTCATGATCTATCATACCGGTTCATAGATAGTACTGAAAAAGAAATGGGAATGGAAGGTGGCCCTCTATCGGATTCAAAACCGTCTCTTTCGGTATCATTTCGTCTTGATCCTTCATGTTATGCAACTGCTTGTTTGGGGGAAATCATGAAATGCAAGCTTTAAAAGATTTCATTTTAAGGAACATGGTTGACTTGTTCAAATTGGCACAGACTGTGGAAAAATCAGTAGTGCTACAAGGAATGCTTTGGGGTATTTAATTATTATAACACATAATAATTTGTTATAATATAAGGTTCTCCTGCCTTCTACTATATATTTATTTTATTTGAGTTGATGGCACCCAGCTCTTCTAACACTTCTGTTAAATCCTAAGGAAGTCATTATGAGGCAGTTTCTCTTAAAGCTCTCTTTAGATCTGCAAGTATGGACAGCAAGCGTGGCTGCACAACAATAGAATCATGGAAGTATGCTAAAAATACACCCCAAAATTGGAAGCACCCTGAGAATGAGAGAGAGAAACAGAAGGCTGTCATTGCAGAAGAAAGAAAACAACTTTGGGAAAATTGGAAGACAAATTTCAGCATAGTATTAATTCCCCATGTGAATCTACAAGTTCTACAGCACAATACACTCAGAAATTACCAAAGATGGCATTGATGATTAAGAGCTTAATAAAAAAAGCAAAAGAGCTTGATTCTATAGAATTCCTTGGAGGATTCCAAGCAAACATTTTATTAATGAGCTCTAGGACAAATGAATCCAGTGATTTTCAACCCAGCCTATAATTGCCAAGTTGTCCTATGTAAATTGTAAACAGTAATATAATAAAGGGAAAATGCAACTAGCTTTCTGTGTGGTTGGAGTCAAAATAGTTCTAGCACAATGGAATCATTACGTACAATTTTATTTCATAGCAATCCTTAACTCAAAGTATTCTATCTTAGTAACAATGAAAACTATTGCATTTTTGCATATGGATTCATAGCTATAAAATTAATGCTAGAAACTTCAGCCACTTGCCTTGCAGATATTGAGATGAACAGTGAAAAAATATTTTGGTTTTGAAAGACCTTTTATGTGGGGGATGAGGACGGCCTATATGAGTACTAGAATCTTCAGAATTATCTTAAAAGGCACAATAGTTAAGTGTATTCATGTTAAAAGCACAAAGCACAGTTAAAGAATTGTAAGGCTTCCTGTTAATGCTAGTCATTTGTATTTGAGGAATGTATGCAATTGGTTGAAGAGGGCTTTGATTTTTTTTTTGCCAATCAGGCTTTTAAGTAGTGGATAAAATGATTAGAAAAAATGTACTAGTTGCACAGATTATATTTTCTCTGCAGATGGCACCATGACTTTGTAAAAACTATGTAAGAAAGCAAAATGTGTAGAATGTCTTATGTGCATTGAATGCTATTTTACTCTACACTCTTTTCCTAAATAGATAATTCTTTTTCTATGGGATATAGTCTCTGATTCAATTTTTAACTGTTATAAAAGTGCTTGGGAACTACAATTGAGTTTTCACAGACTTTCTCATTAGCTACCTGTTTAATAGGAATTACAGTATTTTTTGTAAGTTTCTGAATTAGAGATGCTTGAATATTCTCTTTCTATTTTGAATTATCTTTATCCCTGTGGGTGCAGAGACTGGTACTGTCTCATTAATTCCTGATTAAAATTATTATTTTTTCCCTGTGGGTCTGGCTCCACTGTTTCTCACAGACCACTTTAAATCAACCTGGCTAACAAGAGCTAATAGCAAACTCCAGTCGTTAGATCTCTCTTTGGACAGCCTCTGCCTGCTAGGATTTGAAAATGCCCAGAGTCATCTTAAGCTGTGTATCTGGGATATTGATTTCCATACTAGGGTGAGCCTACTATCCAATCCTGTGGATATTTTTCAAATGAGTATGCGCCATCGTCCTGTCTCTTCTCCGTTCTAAATCTTGGCCAGGTTGGATGCACTATCCTCTGCAGTCCAATGGGGCATTCTAAAAACAGCCCTCTACAGCAAAGCGTATGCCATGTGGGTATGGCTCCGTGGAGTCCCTCAGCCATATGCTCCTGTCTTGCGCTCTTGACGGGGAATCTCAGATGACATTCATCTATCCAGGGTTCCTCAACTCAGCAGCTTTAAGATGGGTGGACTTCAACTCCTATAGCTGGCTGGGGAATTCTGGGAGTTGAAGTCCACCCATCTTAAAGTTGCTGAGGTTGAGGAATCCTACATCTATCTCATTTTAAAGAAATACCCTGGCAGAGAACGTTCAGATCAATCTGAAGTCATTAAGTGTTTTTTTGCTTGCTTGCACCTCACATTCATATCAGCCTAACTTAAGTCACTACCATAAAAAATCCTTTGGCATGGATATATACATTACAGTTTTCAAAAAGCTAAATAGAAATTATATTTATAGCCAAACCCTAAATTACCATAACTATGTTGCCCTCAAGTGAATCAATACACACATGATGCAAATGTTTACTTTCTTTACTTAAACAGCAGCTTGCCATCTTATTGACAAAGGAATTAGCAGTGCTTCATTTAAAAAGTCAGCCTTAGAGCAAAGCATTTAGATAATGGTAGGATTCGTTTCACATAGCCCCATAATTTAATGGACACACATGCATCGTATGATTAAAGTATGAATTAAAGACATCCTACTATAGCTTTTGTTTATACAATTTGAAAAATCCAAAAAAGTTAATATTTTCTGGTAAACATGTATTCCTTTCAAATTATAAAAGAGAGAACCATTCCATTTTTATTCTTTTTTTCTCGTAATAAAGAGAAAAAAATTAAAATTATGTACTAAACTAACAAACAACTCTTGTTCCCTGGCCATATTTTTAGTCTTTCTGCTGAGAATCTCAAGTCCTACTAGCTAAGAAATTAGCACAGTTGAACAAAATTAGGAAGGTGACATGGTTAAATCTAATTCAAAAATGGCAGAAAGAATTTACATTAGAATGGCAGTAATAGCATTCTGATTTTGTTTCCTGTGTGAAATGACCATCCTGTCCTTGAATGACCAATTTGTACAGGTAATCCTCGGTTAACAGCCACTTGTTCAATGACCATTCAAAGTTATGACAGCACTGAAGGACTGGTATTTATGACTGGTCCTCAAAGTTCCGGTCATCCCATCACCCTTGCAGTCACATGATTGCGATCTGGGTGCTTGGCAACCCGCTTGGCAACAGCTAACATGGTTGCAGCATCCCGCAGTCACATGATCACCATTTATGACCTTCCCTGCTGCCTTCCCACAAGCAAAGTCAGTGGGGAAACCAGTGGGGAAGGTTGCAAGATGCTCTTGTTAGTCGCTTGTACTCCTGCGGCTTTTTCTCCCAAGGAGCTATGGAATACGAGACCCCGGGGTATCTCGTACTCTGTAGTGAATGTGTGCCTTCGGCACCCACCTGTCCACAGGGGCCCCCTGTGCACCTTCTCTCATCCAGCAGCAGCTGCCCCTTGCCCCATTGTGCTTGCGTGGTGGTGTGGCAGCACCCTCCCTCACCCAGCAACCACCAGGAAGCCAGCCTGCTTGTGAGCTACCTGGGATTTGCAACTTTCTGCTGGCTTCCCCATTAACTTTGCTGTTTGAAAGCTGGCAGGAAGTTGCAAGGAGGTCCTTGCTTAATGACCTGTGATCCTCACTTAACAAGGCAACAGGGACTGCTGGACTGCTGTTGCTAAGCGATGTGGCCACGTGACTTCACACTTAATGACCGCATTGCTTAGCGATGGAAATTCTGGTCCCAACTGCTGTTGTTAAGCAAGGACTCCCTGTACAAGAATGGATATGATACTCAGTTTTCAATTAAGGTATCTGTATCTCAGTGTACAAACATAATAGCTCTTACAGAGATGAAGAATAAGACATTCTCTTCTGTTGGATGTACAAGGTAATGACACGAAAGCAGACCAGCTGCTTTAAATTATAGGAGAAGAATATGCAAATGGAATATGGGTATATACATTGAAAATATACATAAATAATAAAGCAAGTGTTTGTAATCGTGGCTACTTCTTTATTATGAAAGATACTGGCTCTCACCTGGTACATCCCCTTTTCCCCATTAGAAGGAAGGCTTCTAATGTTCGATTCAGTAGAGATGCCCATCTAGCTATGGACAGCATTTTGAATGTCCCTTTGGTCTGACCACCATTCTTTCATAGTTATGTCCACTTTTGCCCAACTTTGCTGAAAGCTGTGGTATGAGAGATTGTCCTAGAGACCACAAATAATCTCAACCACATTGGCATAGATATACTATATAACTGATTTGCAATGCTTCACATTGTATGGTTGCTCTAAGCCATTGGCCAAATATGTTTTATTTGCATGAAAACTACCGGAAGACCATTTAAATAGAAGGCTCCTTTGTAATGAATAACATTGCCAGTATTGTGCAAGATTTTGTCACTCGCCTACACAGATTCATTTCCCCACATACTATTAGTTTCTCTTCATTATTTAAATTTACATTTAAGAAGGAGAAAAAAGTAAACTGACTAGGACTGGGATCTCATATTTTCCCCTCCAGGTCCCCTTGAAGTGAATTCAAAATGATTGATGAAGAAGCAGAACTAGCTACAAATAATGGCTAACAGGGTACAGTTTGGCATAACCATCTGACAATTCTTGATATACTGACATAAAAATATATTCAATATTTTTCCAAGTTTTCTTTGGAAAAATTCTTGGTTTGAGATATTTCATCATTCTTTCTTCAAATAAGTACAGATAATGGCTCTGGAATTATGATTTAAGTTCATTTCAGGTAGAATTTTCTGGGCTGGTAGTTCTGTGTTAATTTTTGCTTTCCCTATTTGAGTTCCTTCCAAACCATTCATCAATTGCCATTTTTTCCTTCAGGCCTATTGCCTCATGACTGCCAAATTCTTTGATCTCGTATCCCTACTGCTTTTATATCCCCTTCCCAATTTTGATTATGATGATATAAATATTGGTTTCCTTTTTTTCTTTTCATTCATTCTTCTCTTGGAGGTGGGAGAATTTCCCTGGCCTTCCCCACCTGAACTTCCACATTTTCTTGTTGCATGCTCACACAGACAGAAATATCCGAACTCCCTAATTTCTGGTGCTGCTGCAGAATATCAGATTGTTCCTCTGAGGTAAAGGAGATGACCATACAAATGCAGCTGGAGGAACCCATCCTATTCATCTCAGTCATTCATCCAGTTCTTTTATTTGTATATAACAATTTATTAATGACAATACTTTTATGTTGTTTTTCAAGGCAGCCTCCATTAGAAGGTTTACAGAAATAATATCAATGCAAAAAAAAAAAAATCTGTCTGGCAACCATGAAAAGCAGAGAGGATGAAAATATCCCCCATCACCCACAAATCCTATATATTTATCTCCAGATATTTGATGATGACAGCATTACAAAGATCTGTTTCTTGATTAGAGGGAAAGTGTCTCTGTGAACCTAACAAAATCAACCAGCAGAAAATGACAAGAGGACACTAGCAAACATTTTTATTTCAAGTCTGTGAGGATGCATTTTTGTGCCCTTCGATAGGAATCCAGAGGAACTGATGATTTATTTAGTTACTGCTAATAGTTTTCAGTTAAGCAAGTTCATGAATAAGGTATTACAATGTAAACAACTGTGCATGTACATTTATATACATGTGTGTGCGTGTAGAGATAAAGAATCTCCAGTTCTTCAGGTATGCTAACTGCATGCTCACTGCTGCTTCTTCCTTACTACCGGCTTTCATCTTCTGCTGTTTCTAATTGTGAGAAGTCACACATTTCCTTAAATGGTTTTATATTTCAGTTAATTTATTGCTTTTTCTTGTTGAATTGAACTTAGGCCAAATATTTTCCAATTTTTTTTCCCCTGCTCTCCATTTTTCTTTCATTTAACTCCAACTTGGCTTGACTCAATCAAAGGCTTCTCCTTACACTGACTCTTCAATGCCTTCACCTCAGGAGGCTCCAAATAGTGCTACGGTTGCTAAGCAAAACGGTGACCTTTAATGCCGACCATCCACTCAGTATTCTTTCTCTGTTACTCTTTTCTGTGCTAGTGAAGTCTCTGGTTTCAAAATGCACTGTGCCGTGTATGTTTTTGAACCTTGTGCAACGTGCAAAGAAAATATCTTTCTAAAACCAGGAAAATTGTCAGAGTGCATTTATCAGAGGCCAAAGAGATGTATGCATCTCACAGTGCTGGTCCAAGATATTTTTGCAGCTCGAGCTATCAAACTGCTTAGGACCTGGGAATGGCCAAGTCCCTTGAATACCCGTTACATATAAATCCCCCAAAGTCTTCTGATCCCTAACAGTAAAAAACCAATTCAGTGACCCTTCAAAGTTACAATGGTGCTGAATGAGGGGGACTTACAACCAGTCCTCATAGTTGCAGCCATCGCAGTGTCCCTGCAGTTATGTGATCATGATTTGGGTGCTTGGCAACTGGCTTGCAATTATGACATCGCAGCATCCTGCAGTCACATGATTGCCATTTGTGATCTTCACTACCTTTTCTTCTGACAAGCAAAGTGGGGAAGTCAGCAGGAGATCACAAATGGTGATCATGTGACTGCATGATGTTGCAACCATGTGGGATTTACCTAACAATGGCAACTGGAACTGCCATTGGTGCAGTCACGTGACATCATGCTTTATGACCGTGTCACTTGGCAACAGACTTCCCAGTCCCAATTACCATTGGTAAGCAAGGTATTAATATGTATTAATATGCTTTAATTAAATTACTCAAGTAAAAATGTTATTGTATTATTGATTGCCATTAATTCCCGAGAGTCTGAAGATAGTGGGAGGATTCAGTCTAATCAAAAAAATAAATATTTTTATTTTTAATTTTATTTTTAATTTTGCTTTTATCATTTTAGCTAACTTGGAAGGTGGAGAATACATTAAATAAACGTGTGGAAAACCTACAGAGTATTTTCTGGGAGGGAAGCAGCTGGCCTACAGCTGATGCTTAGAATGGTTTTTCTTTTGTTTGCTACAGAACTCTTTTCTTTCTAATGTTAAGGAATGTGGGAGAAGAGATTTATGATCTTCAAAGGCTTTCTTTGTTTCAAACACTTTTTATCAGCTTATTGAAATGCTACTCTCACTGTTCCAAGCAGATGTCTGCAGGAATTATATTCAATGATAATGCATATAATAAAATTGGAATTACTTAAAAGATCACCAAGGGCATCTGAAAGGAGTAGGGGAATCAAAAAGTCAAGATGGTGGCTACAGCCATGCAACGAAAGCTTTGACCCTTTTCTTTCACGTGTTGCTATTTTGATGATGGACCTTTGTGTGTGAGAGCTACCATGTTTCACCAAAGCAGTGTTTTTCAGCCTTGGAAACGTGTGGACTTCCTCTCCCAGAATTCCTCAGCCAGCATGATTGGCTGGGGAATTGTGGGAATTGAAGTTAAATTAAGTTAAATTAAAATTGATGTTACCTAGCCAGGTAACGAAGCGTTTGCAAGAAAACAATGAAGCTCAGAGAACCCCAAGGACTCCCCTTATTTAACATTTATATGAAACCACTGGGAGTGCTCATCCAAAGGTCTGGGGTTAGGTATTATCAATGTACTAGTAACACCCAGCTCTACATTGCTACCTGAGGCTGCACCAGTGATGCTGCTGAAGTCTTGTCCCAGTATCTGGAGGCTGTGAGGGTTTGGACAGAGCAGGCTTAAATGGGTCCTAGTAAGATGGAGTGATTGTTTGTCCATTGGGGTTCTCTGCCTGCTCCAGGTGTGTCTATTGGCAGGATTGCAATACCCCGGAAGGAACAAGTTTGCAACTTGGGAGTTCTCCTGAACTCATAGCTTACACTAGAACAGCAGGTGGAGAAAGCAGGGGTGCACTAGATGCAACTCAGTGGAGAGGATCTTTCTATAGTGACTTATGCCCTTGTCACCACCTGTTTAGACTATTGCAACATGCTTTACATGAGGCTTTGAAGATCCTCAGAAGTTGCAGTTCAGAGTGCAGTGGCCATGTGCTAACTGGTGTTTGACTGGAAGCACCATTGCTGTGGACCCAAAAATTGTTACCAACGGTCTTCCTGGTTCATTTTAAACTGCTGGAACTAACCTATAAAGCCCTACATGGCTTGGCACTTAGTTATCTGCAGGATCACATTCTCCTAATGGAATTGGCCCAGCTAGTTTGATCTAGCCAGAAAAACTGTTAGCGGTGCTCCACTTCAGGGAGGTGAGAAAGTCTGAAGCTCAGTGTTGCTGCTTTTCAGTGGCTGCATCAGTTCTTCTCGGTGGGCATCTAGCTGGCTCCCACCCTGACTGGTTTCCAGAAGTTGCTTGAAAAAGACCCTTGTCCCCATTTTGCTTTAGTTATAGTCCATTTGGTTGATTTAACATTACGCTACGCTTTTCATTAGGATTTGTATATACTGTAGGTACATTGTATATTATTCCTTATTTATTGTATTTTATTTGTTGGGTTTTCTTTATGTATCTTATTTATTGCATATTGTTTCTTACATATCTTATCTGTACACCACTGGGAGCGCTGAGGGGTTCAGTGGCCTATAAATATAATTATTGTCAGCTTTAAGCCTTAGATTTTGGGTGCTTCGATAACTTGAAGGAACTGAACGATTGACCTGATATCACATACAGTATAGAAAAAGTGTAGGTTACTAGGTAGTACAAGGTAGGCAAGACTAGCCTACACAGCTCTATGTATTCAACTCAAGCATAGACGCTAAATATTTTCGACAAATAATCACTATCAACATATCAAGAGGGAGGAGCTCAGATTATATCATAGATGAAAGAATTTCCCGGGCATAGCAAGTTCATTTGTTTCAGCAAGTACCAGACTAGAAGACTTATATTTTCATTTCTCAGCCATAATGATCATTGATCATTTGCATGACTCTGAACTGGTCATGGTCTTTTTTTCCACAGGGATATTTGCAATAATAAAATGAAGGCAAGGCCATTTTGAGTAGTAGGAACACAGGAAAGAAGTACATATCTTTTGAATGGAAAGAAATTAAAAGAAAAAAGGGGAGGGGAGGGGAGGGGAGGAAGGAAGGAGGAAGGATCAGTACTTATTATTCAGGTTTCTTATAATAGTGAGGTAGACAAACCATTGGTTTGATTTAAAGGAATGGATTATGCAGACCACGATGTATGTGCAGGAATACAGTATCTATTAAGACTTTGTAGCATTTTAGGGATGAAAGGAAAAAGGTTTTCTGTAATATCCAGCAGAGTTGTGTAACACCTATGAACAACTCCTTAAAGCAGCTACATCTTTTCCTGGAACGGCACGGCTCCCCTCTACATCTGCAGTGTACAGTAGTTATAAGAAAAGGCCGTGGTTTTGAAACTTGGTAAAATTATGATGCTCTAAATTAATGATTTCATGTGCGTTAGGGCTGGGCAAAAATAAATATAGCATACATTTTAAGCTCTATATTACAGGAATTTTCAAACTTTGTGATACAGCAACTGCCCGCTGTGGGCTTGTGCAGGCAAAATGAAAACCAAAGGCCAGAACAAGTTTTGACAGTGGTCCTATTTTCCCTTTACAGGCTTGATTTTTTTTAAAGTGACTCCCCCCCTCCCCCGTCCTTACAATCCTCTTGGAGGAGGTTCCAACCCACATTTTTAGAACCCCAGGTTTCAGGATTTGTTGACAGGTCTCCTGCCCTCAAGCTCATTGTAAGGGAAAATAAATGAATGAAAATGAGTGACACATTTTCTCTGAAAACGAATAATCTGCAAATTATGTATTTAGCTTTGTAACCAGATCTATTGTTAGAAGTTATATGTATTGCTGTCCATGATGGTTGATTTATAATCCCCTGGAGTAATGCCATCAGTTTGGTCTAGCTAGCAGAAACTGTGTTCAAACAGGATCACCTAACTTAGTAATAGAATAGCAGGTAGAGAAAAATCGCTTCTTGAACAAATAATATTACCTCTTTTTGTCTGATAGAATTTGGTTTTCTTTCTTTCCTTTTAAAATCTTCTATTCAATGTATTAGCTGACTGGAAAAGAAAGTCACAAGATTAAAAGGAAAAGTAAAGGAAAATAAGTAAGGAAAATAATAAGGAAAATAAGTGAGGTAGTTTAGTCATTTGACAGCAGCATATTTTTTTATACTGTTGAAAAAAACAGACAACCACACGTTCATAGCAACAAGCATCTAAATCTAGAGCTATCAGATCTGAACTGCAAACGTTCAGACAACCACCAGGCAGAAGGGAAGGAGATACAGAAAAGCCCTATCTTTTTGCCGCCAGTGCTCAGTTGGATTTATGAAATTATTACGTATAGTAAATAGGTAATATCAGCAGGCTTCATTCTGCATTGGAGAATTTTTGGAGATAAAAAGTTGCTACAAGCTCCTTGAGAGAATTTGGCTGTCTTGATATTTTATCTTCTTTTATCTTGTTTTATATTCACCCAAAGTAAAAGGTCTCAGAGTTAAAAGGAAGGAGATTGAAATTAAATTTGATCATTATTTTAATGGAACAACATAATTGGAATGGCTAGCTGGGAATTCTGGAAGTTGGGATTCAACACATCTGGAGCAAAACCGGTGTATTTTAATGATGCTTGTGCATAAGTAACAATGAATTGGGAAGTAAAATTATATGAAGATATATATATATATATATATATATATATACACATACATACACACACATACATACATACATACATACATACATACATACAGTATATTGTGTGTGTGTGTGTGTTTATAAGACTGGTGTTCTTAGTATCAGGGTTTAAGTGAAACACATATCATTTATTTGGATCATGACTCATTCCATGATCCAACAGAGTTCATGGTAATCAAACAGAATGTTTCTGTTTTAACTTTTTCTTTGAAGCTTTTTAGGGGCATGGTGTAAGCAGTGATATTGGAGGTGTGAAAAGAGATGTCTGTTGAAAGTTTCCTCTTTTTGTAGTGCTCATAATCATACACGCACTTCTTCCAGTGATGTTACATGTGCTGTTAGAATCCAAGACATGTTTGCAATCAAATGGATATGAAGGGATATCAGTGGAAATTTTCCAATGGGTGATTAGCTGATCATGCAGAAGTATATCTACAACAGACAATAATCAAAGAGCACTTTATAGAAGCTTACTCATATTAATCTCACAGTCTCTAGATCTTATCCAACAGCACTTTTTTCCTCTAATTTTGGAAATAATTATAGTTACAAAAGTGCTGTGGAATGAAATTATCTCACCATGAAAACAGAGCAATTACAGATGTTTTGGAAGGATTATAAATGTGCATTTGTTAGAAGCTTCAATCTGTGAACAAATATTGAGGGCAACTTGGAAAAGTGGTCTCTGCAACGCTGAAATAAAAATGTGTGTGTGTGTTATTTATATTTGATATACAACAAGATAGAATGTCAAACAATTAATCTTCCTGACCCAGTCTTGCATTGTTGACCATATACTCTAAGAACAAGATTCATAATGGTTCTCTGGATATTTAAATGTATATTCTACTTCCAATTCATATGCCCTTGTGCTAGCATACAAAGTAACGATCAGCTATAAACTAAATAAAATACAAGCGACAAAGCATTGAAATCAGTCTTTTTCAACCTCTGTTGAGATACAACTCCCCAAATGTCCAGCTACCATAACCTTTGGTTGTCTGGGAATTCTGGGAAGTTTCTCAATACCACTGGAAGTATCAGGCTGGGGAAAGATGAAGATGATGATGATTTAAAATAAAAACGAATTCCTTAAAAATAACTGTCATCATTTGCTGTTAGAAGAGCCTGCCTAGCAACCTGGCTATCATTTTTTGTATATAATTCATCTTCTAGCAGATAAGTTTGGCATGTTTTCCACTAGAGAATGTAATGGGCAGCTCTTAAACCAGACTGAATTAATATCATGCTAATGGTCACAAAACTATGGATACAATTGCGTAGAAATCTCCTTGAATGGAACACAACTTATACTTAGTAGATATTTTATATATTTATATTTCAAATTTGTCACCGCCCGTCTCACTGCAGAGCGACTTCTTGCACTTTATTTCTTCAAATATCTTTTAAAATATGGACTTTTCTTCTATGCCATTATTCTCTCCACATTTTTCTAATTTCTTTATTAAATTTCACCAATATTCTCTCTATCAATTTACATTTTTTCTAGCTGTTATCTTCCCAGACGAGATTTAAAAATGCATGCATTTTACAAATATTTCATTGCATTTCTTGAGAAACCTTTAACACCTGTGCATGTTGCATGCTTTATTATTTTAATTTGTAATTTGCAAATGAGATTACACACTTGAGTAAATGCTTTGCATCTATTACCAGTTTTATGTCTATGCAACACTGTAGTGTACTATGATATGAACTTTTTTCCTGGGTTAGAATGTCATTGCAGGTTGTAAATAATCAATAGCCAGGACGTCAGAGTATGATCTAGAAATGTTGTTGTTGTTATCATCATCATCATCATCATCATCATCATCATCATCATCATCATTATTATTAAAGTTAATAGCATGATGGTGAACTTCAGCATTTCTGAAGTTTTGGATATTCGTTTTGGACAATAGCATGCTGGTTGCATGCCAAGTCATTGGCAAGCTCACTCCAAAGTTCTATTATTAAACCATTATGTGTATAAGCTGTTTTGTTCTTTTTATACTATGTCAGATTGCATCCCTGGTGATTAGCTGCCTCTTGCCACTCAGGATTTAAGAGCAAGAAAATGATACTCCTCTGACCTTTTCATTTATCTTCTGAATTCCTTAAAGACCTTTGTTTGGCACAACGGTAGCATCGCACATGCTGACTTGGCAGAATGCTCAGCTAAAAGGGATAAATACTGGCAAAAGTGCACAAAAAGAATAGCAGCAAAAACAGCCTTATGAGATTGACCAGGCTCATTTTATTCATTTTCAATCATTTGTTAGATTTATATCCTGCCTTACCTCCTGGAGCTCAAGGCAACGTACATAACACTACATTCTCCAATTTTCCCCTGGAAGAACAACTGTCTGATATAGATCAGGCTGAAAAATAAAGATTGGCCTTAAATCACTTTATAAGTTATATTATGCCCGTGGCTGTCAACCTGGACCCCCCTCCCTACCGTCAATGTTCACCATCCTCACCACTAAACCATACTGGCTTTCCAGTATCCAAAGCTGGAAAACAAAAACAAGGGGACTCTGAATGCCACACATGGAAAAAATGGCTATTTGGAAACCTGATGAGCCGCCACCTTCTTAGGAGAAAGCACATTCAGCAAAACTGTATTATAAGCTCCACTTGTTCATACTAAATAAAAATGAATAGCAGTAGTTAAGTGAGCTACATCCAATGTTATGCAAGACTTTCTATCTGCCCAACAGGAGTTCCCCCTGCATTTCTTCCCCTACACATTCCTGCATACTTCCCCAAAGACCAGGGTCTCTCCTACTCCTTTGGAAAAGATTTGTTGCGCTGGTGAAAGAACATAACTGGATACAAACATTATTTTGATTGCATTCTTAATCTTCCTTATTGTCTCATTATTCAGAATTGTGAGGCAGCGTTTTCTTTCTTTGAAATGTTATTTTGGTTTCCTTAAGAAGAGTCAGACTTCCTAAGATTATAATCTGCTTTCAATAAGCACTTTGTGTAATTTCCCACATAGCCCTGGGGCACAAATGAGCTTGTGGACCCCTTCACTGGTGGTTACCAAGTTTCCCACCCAATCTCTCTCTCATTTGCTGTTTATCATAAACAGAAGATTCTGAGTAAGGAAGATGAAATGGAAGCCATTCCAGCTTAATTGATATGTAGTACAAGTGGGTGGTATGAAACAGCTATCTAAAATGTTATGATGTCAGGAAGAAGTTATACATCAGAGAATTCTGTGCACCAGTTACATGGGGTTAGTTCCTGAATAAAGGTTCAATTACATTTTACAAATCCATTATGCTATAAATCCCTTAATGGAACACTATTCAGTGACACCTGTTCTGTTTCAGTTTACCTTTCTCACCAACAAAGCCTATCTTGGATTCCCACCCTTAACACCCAGTGAGCTTTTGTGTCATTGTTGTTTTCAGCCAGCTGCTGTTCTGTACCACTGCTTGAGATCTGTCAAAAGGAGAAATGCACGTAATGCTAAATTCATAAGACTCTTGAAGCTATTGACAAAACACTGAACAGTAAGGCAGAGGGAGAGAAGGGTCATACAATGACAACAAGCTTCCAACTTCTCTCTCTCTCTCTCTCTCTCCCCCTCCCTCTCCCTCTCCCTCTCTCTTCCAGTAATAGGTCTGGAATGAGAAAAGACCTTTTTCCATATTTTTTAAACAGGAATATGCTTAAATGTTAGGGAAAAGAACAGAATTAATGCAATGTATATTAAATTATTTTACCATGTTAATATATATAAAAAAGTGAGATCTGCAATAAAATATTAAAATGCTTCTCCACCCAAAGGGAATCTCCTTATTCCATCTGGAATAGAAGCTTTGTCTTTTTCTTGAAACTTCATAGGGAAACAGCAGATTTCATGAGGGAGCTGAGACAACTGTAGCATTAGCAGATGGTTTCAAGCTGTTCTTCCTGGACTTTCCAGCTGTTTTCCCCTGAATCTATGCTGTACACCAACTCCTAGACTGCTAAACTAGCCTTCTGCCTCAGATGTGTCCCCAGATGCTGGCTTCAGAAAATGGGCTGGACACAAGTTATCATCTTGTCCATCTCAAGTAGGTGACAAAGGTTTTTTTTCCCCACTCTTTTCCACACATTTAAGGTTTTCTGTGGTATATTAACAAATGATGTGAAAGGCCTTTACCTGAAGGATCCTAGAGAGCTTATCCAGTCATGGTAGATCAGAATTCTGGAGGATGAGAAGTAGGTTTTATAGTATAGGAAGTTCAATTTTTAATTAAAAAACAAACAAATCTCAAATCATTAAATGTCATCTTTCCACTCCAGAATATGGTAGACAACAATTTAGCCTGTTGTGGTTCCTAACATATCTTATTATGGGCTTCCTCTTACACCTTTGCTTTCCTCACTCCTGTGTATCCTAGAAAGAATACTATCTTCTCTAGCAGACTTGGAGAGCTGAACATTCAGCACCACTGATACCTTCTGATACCTGCACAGATATGTAGGGATGGGGGTTCTCCTCAGCATACCATACCAGGAGGTGGGGTGAGGGTCCCAGTAAATTGACATATTGGAATGGAACTTTTCTGTTCTGACAGCCAGCTCTGGATGCCTGCCTGGCTCTTACCAACATCATTTGCCTTTTGGTGTTATGTAAAGACCTAGCTTTACTAGGGCTTATTGTTTTGTTTTTGTGGACTGTGGACTACAGATATTTTAAATAAATGGATAAAATACTGAGGAAATCACTTATGCATGTAAATGTTATTGTCTTAATTAGGATGGCTCCACGATAGCCATTCCCTAACCCACTATTAGAAAAATAACTGAAAGACTTTATTTAGTGCATGAATCATTCTTGTAGAAAGACAAGAGAAACTTGTTAACTGGTTATAACCAAAGTTGTTTAAAAGTCATAATCTCACACAGCACTCATACAACGCATCTTTCTGTCCACCAACTGCTTCAGTTGAGGAGGGAGAGAAGTCCTGCTATTCTCATTCTTACTACTGTTGTGGACAGATTTGTGACTGTATGAAAGAAAAGCAAGTAATCTGATATTAATCAGTATAGCATAGACTGAAAAGGAGAAAAGGAAATCAAGCCCCTGGATACTAAATGGGCAATTTTATTTAAGATAGGCTTAACTTCAATTCTTCATGATAATTATAATTCCTCACTGTGTAATATCCCAAGAGATTTTGCCTCTCTCTGAGATAAGCACAAAATGTATTAATGTATTTGTAAAACATTTTGCAAATTTCATCATCTCAAATTTGTTAGTTTTAAACCTACTGATTTTAGTAGAACGTTAAATCCAGGCTCCTGCCGAAATCCATTGACAAATGTTCATCTTTGGCAAGATTCTGACATTGAGGTTAAATTACTTATAATTTGCAGTACCTATTAGTATTGTTGAAAATGTAATGAAGCTGTGTCCAGTACAGTAATTCAGGCTGTAGTTAAGTGGTTAAACTGATATCTTAATAGATTTAAAATCATTCATAACCTGTAACAGAAACCCTGTAAAGCTGTGATTGCATTTTGCATCTTTGCAACCCACAGTTATAAATAGTTTAAACTCTTTGTTTTAAAATGAGCCTTTTCTGACTGGCCCTGATCTCCAGATGTGTGTTGGTTATAGGGAAGACTGTTTTAGATCTTTCAGATAGTTTTAGATAACAGCTTTCAAGGATTTGCACTGTATTTGGGGGAAGGCAACAAAACATTTCTTCTTCACTAGCCGCACCCCCCCCCAGCACACCTACCTGTCATTACTCTTCATCTACCTACTACATTGTCTTGATCCTGAGCAATAGTAACATGCTGATTTACTTATTAGATTCCTAGTGCTAGTTGGTGCAGTGGTTAGAATACAAATCTGCATTCAGACATGGGTCTCATTTGAGGACTTTGGATCAGTTCCTCTTTCTTAGACCAACCTACCTTACCAGTTTGTTGTTGGAAGTGTAAAAATGGTGAGTGCTTTTATGTATATTGCCTTCAGCCACTGTTTATTGTAATGTAAATAATGTAATGTAATGTAATATGATGGAATAAGCAAGTATATAAATAAGGTAGCTATACTTCATTAAAAAATACTAGAAAATTTAATGTAAACATAGGCTGCATAGTGTCCAGGGCATAGAAAACAGTCCTGACTTTCCAGTTTGCATTAGAATTACTAACGACCAAACCACATTGTAGCTTTGTGGTCATTCATGATAAGTATGCATATTATTCAAGAAGGGAATGTTCAAAAAGGCAAAGTTCTTTATTAAAGTTAATGTAATAAAACTGTACAAAAATGTGTACAGTTGCATAGGAAAAGTTATACATTGTAAAGAAAAATAGAATAGAAAATAGAACATAATGAAAATAATCTAAAACAGAATATAAATGCAAATGCTAAAATACCAGGAATGAAGTAAAACAGTTTTAAAAATTGTATTATTAAATTGCTAAATTACTAAGTAAATACAATAACAGTATACTAACATACTACAAATAATTATGAACCTATCGAAGTAATAAAATGCTAAAATATTACGTGAAATCAGAAAAATGTCAATGATTCATTACATTGCTTCAGAGAAGTAAATTTCATGGCACCAGTATATAATCCAATAAAAAGGAAGATCACTATTTCTACATTCCTAGTCTTTGTGCTCTTCCTTACAATAGTGTTATACAGTATATGCAAGATCACAAACAGATTTGCTAATCACCATTATTTATTTATTCCATCTATATACCACTGAAGAATCATGAGATTTTGCAATGAGATTTTGGAGTCCATATCTGCAATGAGAAGTGTGTGGCTGGGAAGAAGATGGTGGAGAGTAGCTTAGAGATAGACTTTCCAATTACATAACTTAGAGGAGTTATTTTGGGGCTTATATGTCAACTAATTCTGTCCAAAATCAATCAAACAAAAAGATATAGGTGCTTTCCTCTTTGTAAAATAATAATAATAATAATAATAATAATAATAATAATAATAATAATAATAATAATAAAGGATGATAATAGGAGCCTTAGGTGCATAATTATAGGTGCCTTAGGTGCAATGCCAAAACATCTGCAGCACCACTTGAAGACCAACGGTATTGACAAAATCACCATCAGTCAATAATATAATTAAGTTGTTTTTCAGATTAATAAAAGGATAATAGTTCCAACCCCATTTATCCCAGTTATTGAAGTTGGGCAGCCAATAAATTTAAATATCATCATCATCATCATCATCATCTGGATAGTTAACATTGCAATACCTGGAGAAAATCACAAAATATAAAGACCTGCAAATAGAAGTCGAACAACGATGGCAAAAGAAAGCAAAGATAGTACCAATAGTTATAGCACCTTGGGTGCAATCCCAAACATCTGGAGCACCACTTGAACACCATTGGCATTGACAAAATCACCATCAGTCAATTGGAAAAGGCAGCTTTACTTGGAACAGCTTACTTCCTGCGGCGATACCTTTAACACCATCAAACAACAACATCTGCCTATTCCAAGTCCTTGGGAAGGACTTGATAGGTGGATAAAAGTGGCAAATCCAGCCTAAACATCTGGCTGACCATGCAACCAACAATATCAAAATTTAAATAAACTTACT
Organism: Python bivittatus; assembly: GCF_059951505.1. NCBI lineage: Eukaryota > Metazoa > Chordata > Lepidosauria > Squamata > Pythonidae > Python > Python bivittatus. The sequence goes on along the minus strand of NW_028277058.1, from coordinate 15,730,599 downwards.
TCCAGGCTCTTGCATATGTTTTTCTCAGTTGAGAAAAAATTGAGTGAAGTGTCTGCTGTGTCTGTTGTATCACAAATTTCATTCTATGGTATTAAAACTTTAAAGAAATACCTGGATTTTTCTTGCAGTGGCTCAAGAGGCCTTAAATTTAGATTCTTGAATCTTGAATTTTGGCTCTGAATCCAACTGGCTAGTTTATTATTTGGTCTAGTCAAATGGGACTAATTTACAAATGAATGAATTGGGTCCAAATTTAATGTTGGCACTAAAGTGAAATTGTTGACAAATTGGGATTAACTTTAATCCTAATCTACCTCACAGATGATTATGGATATAGCACAGTGAAAGTTCTGACAGGAATATTTTGAAAGGAGAGAGGAATGTGAATGACAGAAGAAAATTGAATGTAGATATAAAAGCAACATTTGTCATAGTAAGACAAAGTAATAATAATTTGTTACCAGTATACATTTATAAATATGTACAAAGAAATAATTATTATTTTCATTAAACAGCTATTCTTCATAAATTCAATTTTACACATAAATAGAAAAATTGGTTAATCTGTGTCTTCCTGAGAGGCTTTCTACAAACAATTACTGTAAGACTCAACCTTTGATAGACAGATTTGTGTTTTGCTAAAATTACTGATGCCTGAGGATAATATCAGGAGGCAAAAGGATTATACATTTGAGTACCAGTTCAGACTTTTTTGTTCTGAGAATAGACAAAGCAATATTTGCTGGAAACGTATCTGGCTATATGTAATCAAAAGACCTTCCTGGAAGCTGAACAGGAGAACAAACAAAAGGATTTCAAGAAATGTAAATTCTCTGGTTTCCCTATCTGCTTTACCATCATTTTAAGTTAAGCAAGATACAAAGAAATATGGCTAAAAGACTTGGCCCTTTGTTTAGAACTCCATCATCGGGTTCATTAATTACTTTCTCTATTTAAGAATCATAGAAAAGCCATTCACAAATGTTGGCATTTTACATCTAGACAAAAATCTAAAATGACTTCATCAGGAACAAAAAAAAAGTAGTGGAGGAATTTTGAGCATAACTAAACCCGAAGAAACATATCTCAAATAATTTCTTTACATTATTTAGCCTTTATCATTTCACATTGTTTTTCTTAAAAGGATATATTACAGTTTACTGATCATGAGCCAGCATCAAAAGTTATAATGGTAATTCATAACATAGTTGTTGGTTGTGTCCCAGAGCCCTACTTTAGTGAGTTACAAGATTATTTTTCTCCTATATATAGTTTAAATTATGACTATTTTATTTAATTCCTAATTTATTTTGAAGCTGATTATATGTAAAATAACCATGCCTCCTTAAGTCATATATTCTGGTATCAATTTCTTAAAATGTTATATCTAGTTCAGCAAGACACTGCTAAAGCCTCCTGGTCATTGAAGGCGAGAATAAACTTTGTCCGGCTCCATCTGGAAGATCACGTCCAACACGGCCGAATGAGGGGCTCAATCTCCTGTTCATTCAGGCTTCAGCCTTTCTCAAGAGACTGCCAAAAAGTTGCCAATTAGTGCTAATTGTAGAGGAGAAGTTAGATGCTGTGGACTCCAGTCCACTGGGAATTGGATTAAGACCATCAGACTCATTTCCTATCCTGCTGATATGTGCAAATTACTAATGCTTTTTTCAGGTCACTACCATGTTTATAGTCTTGCTCCTTTCAAAATTATTGTACAACAGGGCAGCAATTCTTTTATTTCAGTTCATTCATTCTAAAGTAAATTTTTAATGAGTGCCTATATTTTCTATTGGCTGATCATTCCCCTTCTCCCAACTGTGTGTCAAGGAAAGTTATTATCAAGACCTTTGGTGTTTTAAGTTATAGTTTAACATGGACATCTTCCGCATTAGATGTCTAAGTATTTAAAGCTGTGTTTGGATCAAGTTCCCTTTATTCAGTTCTATTATTATGTTTCTCTTTGATCTGGAAGATTTCTTGTTGGTGATCAAATATACAATGAGCTAAGAATCATCTTCTTTCATCTCTTGTGAAGGAGATGTGTGAACCGTTTATTTAGCTCAGCACAGTTTTACGGAGTATTGTCTTTTTCACTTAGCCTAGTGGGGAAGGCTTTTGGATGAACTGATTCTTTCATATATATCTACAAAAGACATTGGCAAACTGTCACGTCACATCTGTCAAGAGCATATTGGTCAATTTTTTCATCAAATGACCATTTTACAATGTCCTGTGAAAGGGAATGGGGAGAATGTTGGTAAATTCTGTTAATTAGCCAAGGTACAGTGTATGTAATTTAGCAATCTAAATCTACCTTTGCATCACATGAAAGGCTCTTACTAAGTTAAGTTTTACTTAAGCAGATAAGAAAGAAAGCTGAAAGGACATGATACCTTCTCATGCTAAAGGGGATTTGATATGCAATACCTACACACTCCAAACTTGTTTCAATTAAGGTTATCTAAATTTAAGAGTTATTAGTGTATATTAATGATGTTGTTGCTCTATATTGACTAGCTCTTAAACTAAGTGAGGCAAATGTGATTTGAAGAGAAAATAACAATAACAATAAAATGAACAAGTATTTTGAATAAAATCATCTGGATCATAGCCTTTCTTCTTATCAATTAAAAAAAAAGTAAAATATTTGATCCTTATTCTAATCCAGCTGTCACTGAAGGTATATTTTCACTTTTAATGTGTGGACTCACATACCCCCACCATATCAGAAGAAATTAACCATCTCAACATGGCCTAGGAAAGGATCCTGCTTATGGGGAGATGTATCAGTATTTGAAACTGTATCATCAATATATAAAGGCTTGACCATTGATCCATTTTTGCAAGTGAAATATTATTACTAGGATGTCATTGTAGCACAGTATGTTAGATTAAAATAAGTTTCATGATCCTCATGATTTACATGGACACATACATGCAGTTTTCTTAGTATGATACAAAAGTTATTTGCAGCTGTCTTCTTCCAGGATTTTTTAAAATGAAAGCTACTTTAATATGAAATACCTATTTCCAATTTTTAGGCACTTCACTCGCATGCATCTCTCCTGTTAGATCAAGTCAAAAGTGTATAAAATGAAATAAACCAAGGCCAATTCAGTGATGCAAGTTTGTCAACAAATGTCATTGTTTGTAAGTTCTCTTTGTGGTGTTTAATCTCTAATGATTATTTTGCACATGTTGTAAGTCATTATCATCCACAAGCCATTGCATAACAGCTTGTGCCAAAATCCATGAAGTTTCTTGATGTTTTTTGTTGAATCTAGTGCTAAGTGATAACTAGCGCATAAATTTCCAGGTTAATCACAATGGATAGAAGTTTATTAACATTTGAAGTTAGTATAAAAATAGTTCTAAAAAGAGAAAGTACACCTTACTCATAAGAATCACCAGGCATTAAGTGATGTCATAAACAAAGATCAGGTGAAATGTGGAGCATTTAGGGATAAACAGGTACTTGTGAATGCAACCAAAGTTGAAGGTCATGAAAAAAGTGAATGGAAGAACTTGCATTTGTTCTGAGAGGTTATACTAAACCATTCCTGCAGCTTGACCCAAAGTGTAATTTCAGGATAATTATATAAATGCACAGAAAAGCCGGGTTTAGCTAGAGTTGGCCTCCACAAGAAAAAGATTTCTTGATTATCACTTCAGTAGGATTTCCAAAGGACCATTTGAGAAGAATTAAAACTATTCTTTTCATGAATATATGTGTGAAATAGAGTATTATCTATCATTTGCATTTGCTAGCGACTGCATGTATCAGATAGACTAGGATTATTTATTTATTTATTTATTAAATTTATCCCCGCCCATCTCCCCCTAATGGGGGACTCTGGGTGGCTTACAATTGATTAAAACAATAAATAAAATACAATTATATAAAATCTAAAGCTATGTAGAACAATTACTAAAAAGCCTAGGAGGCCGATGGTTCAGAGCAGCAAACACCAGGGTTCTAAGGGGCTAGCCAACCCCACACCTGATGTCTTCCCTCCCCACCCCAGGCCAGATGGCAGAGCCAGGTCTTCAAATCCCTCTGGAAGGCCAGGAGTGAGGGGGCCAATCTCACCTCGGGGGGCAAGATATTCCAAAGAGCAGGGGCTACAGCAGAGAAGGCCCGCCTTCTGGACCCCGCTAGTCAGAGGTCTTTTACCAAGGGGGTCTGGAGCATGCCCTCTCTGTGTGATCGGGTGGGATGGGTTGAAATCACAGGGAAGAGGCGGTCCCTCAGTTAACCTGGTCTCATGACATGTAGGACTTTAAAGGTGATAACCAATACCTTGAATTGAACCCAGAAGCAAACTGGTACCCAGTGCAGCTTGCGGAGCAACGGTGTTATATGGGTCCTTCTTGGGGTTCCAAAAATAGCCTGCGCAGCCGCATTCTGGACCAGCTGTAGCTTCCGGATACTCTTCAAGGGGAGCCCCATGTAGAGTGCATTGCAGTAGTCTATCTGGGAGATAACAAGGACATGAGTGACTGTTCGAAGGGCATCCCGATCCAGGAAAGAGCGTAACTGATGCACAACCCGAAGTTGTGCAAAGGCCCTCCTTGCCACGGCTGCCACCTGCTCTTCAAGCAGGAGCTGTGAGTCTAGGAGGACCCCCAGATTACACACTGGGTCTGTTTGGGGCAGTGCCACCCCATCCAGCACCAAAGATGACAAAATCCTGGATACAGAGGAGCCATTAACCCACAGCCACTCCATCTTACCAGGGTTCAGCCGAAGCCTGTTGTTCCCTATCCAGACCCTTACAGCCTCCAGGCACTGCGAAAGGGTGGCCATGGCATCACTTGCTTCACCAGGGATGGAGATATATAGCTGCGTATCATCAGCATACTGATGATACCTCATCCCATGATGATGGATGATCTCGCCCAGTGGTTTCATGTAGATGTTGAAAAGGAGTGGAGAGAGAACCGAACCCTGAGGCACCCCACAAAGGAGGGGCTGAGGATGGGACCTCTTACTCCCCATCACCACTGATTGGGATTGACCCTGAAGAAAGGAGGCAAACCAGCACAAGACCATGCTACCCATCCACAATTCCCTGAGTCGTCCCAACAGGATACCATGGTCGACGGTATCGAAAGCCGCTGAGAGATCAAGGAGAGCAAGGATGGTTTCACTTCCACCATCCTGCCCCTGCCAGAGATCATCCATAAGTATGACCAATGCCGTTTCTGTTCCGTAGCCAGGCCTGAAACCTGACTGGAAGGGGTCCAGATAATCTGTTTCCTCCAGAATCCTTTGGAGCTCCAAAAAGAGGAGGTGGGAGACTGGACAGAAATTGTCGAGTACAGTAGGATCTAGGGAGGGTTTCTTGAGGAGGGTGTGCACCAACGCCTCTTTAAGGCGATGGAAACACTCCCTCCTGCAAGAATGTATTAACTATCCCCTGGATCCAACCACTTGTCACCTCCCGAGCTGCTTTCACCAGCCAGGAGGGGCACGGGTCCAGATGGCAAGTCATGGCCTTCACAGTCCAGAGGATCCTGTCCACTTCCTCATGAACAACAGGATCAAACTGTTCCCAGATAACTGGGTAAGAACAATCCCTTGGTATCTCCCCAGACCCTGCCCCATGCTCAGAGTCTAATTTGGAATGAATCCAAGAGATTTTGTCCTGCAGATGCTCCAAAAATTCTTCCACGCAGCCCTGCAAATGAATCACCAGATCTCCCTTACCAAGGAGGGCTCTAGTAATCTGAAACAGGGCCACCGGGTGGCACCCTATGGGCACAATAAGGGCGGAAAAGTATTGGCGCTTCACCACCCTTATTGCCACAATGTAGGCCTTGATAGCAGCTCTTACCTGTGTTCGGTCAGATTCGGTTTTTGTCTTCCTCCAGCAGCGCTCTAGACGTCTCTTAATGTCAGGTTCAGCCCAAAGAACTCCAAGAGACAATGCAAATACAGTTCTGTTCCATTTATTAGCTTACACCTCAAGACAGAATCTCACCAGACTGAACCCAAGTTCCCAAGCCAGCCAGCCACAACACCGTGAATTCCTTAGGGAGGTGCCAGCCTCATCTTCTTGAACTTCCCACGCTCCTGTTGGGGGCTAAGAACACGCTTATCTCCCTGAGCATGGCCTTCATAAGTCCATTCCATCACACTTAACCCTCTTCAGCACCCTCAACTCCTTTGTAAATCACGGGGAGTGTTGGGGCCAATGTGGCAAGAGAGGTTGCATAGGTGTGATCCTGTCCAAGGCCCCAGCCGCCTCCCTATTCCAGGCAGCAGCCAAGGCCTCCGCTGGACCATGCAGCAGATCCATGGGAATATCCCCCAGGTCCCTCTGAAACCCCAACAGGTCCATCAGGTGCCGGGGAGGACCAATCACATGGGTCCTGCCTCCCTGTGGAGGGAGGTGCCATAGGAGAAACTCAGGGTCACCAGGACGTGATCTGACCATGACAACGGGGAAAGATGTAAATCTCCCCTCAGATCACTTTGCCATTGCTCCAACAAGAAGACCAAATCCGGCATGTGGCCACTGTCTTGGGTTGGGTCCTGCACAATTTGAGACAGGCACATGGCTGCCATGGTAGCCATGAACTCCTGAGCCATCTCTAAGGACTGCCCCAGGGATGGCAGGTTGAAGTCCCTCAGAACCATAAGCCTCTCACAGCTGGGGACTTGTGATGGCCACCAGAGATTCTTGGATGACAACAGCCACCCCTCCTCCCCTGCCCTGGCATCTCAGCTGGTGCCACACCATAAACCCAGCTGGGCACATTTCTGAGAGGGGCACCCCCCCTCGGGCCCCAGCCTGGTGTCGGTAATACATGCCACATCTGCCCCCTCCTCGGGAATCAAGTCACATATGAGGGGGGCCTTGTTTTTAACTGACCTGGCATTAAGCAGCAGCAGCTGGAGGCCAGGGCCCCTATGAATCTGCTGACCGGGGCCTGGGAATGAGCAAGGAGAGTAACTGGTGACACACACCAGGAGTGTCTTCCCTGAAGATGGCCCACCCTCCAGCTCCCACAATATCATCCCCTACCCATCATCATCTCGATAATGTAGCCCACCGCATAGTCCCCAGGGGTTCCGGGCCCAAGTACCTTCACTCCTGGACCTCTGGGATCCCTAATCCAGGGTTAAACTCCCTCCTCCCAATCAGACATCCTCATTCAGAACCAGACACTCCCAGGTGAGGGAAGATCCTGCCCATGCACCAGCTCACGCTCTCGGCGCAGGCTAGGACCCCACCACCACCAGACCGTACGCTACTATCACAGTCTGCCCCCCCCCCGCTATTAAACACAATAGTGATTTGTATGTGGCATTGGAAAGCACACTGCATCAGACCATTTGAATTCCCAAAAGTTAAAATTCTTAGATAATGATCTACCACTGAATGTCAGCCACCAATTCTAGCATTTCAGATAATCATAAATATTTGTGAATGCTATTTTTTCCCCTTAACAATTAATAATCATTTTGACACTTGAGCAATGTGCTTTTATTCTGGGCCAAAATAAAACTGTGTAATTAACATTTCATACACAGTTTTTAGATTCAATAACAGACCCTACATAAAGAACTGGAACTCTATTTACCCATTATCCTAAAAAATTGAATATTCCTGTATCATAAACACATTTTTCATTCATCAAAATAGAAATTAATCTGCATTTTTATCTCTAGATGAAATGAATACACAAAGGCTTGTTTGAAGCTGTGGAAAAAAATGCTAATAGAGTTGATCTGCCAGTAACAGCCCATTACAAAATTACAGTGTGTTCTTGTGCATAATCAGTCATATTATGTGATATGTAATATAATATGGAAGTTATGATCTATTAGGTCAAGTTATGAACTTGACTTGAAACAATGGCTATAAAATCCCATTACATAAAAGAGAACCTAAAGAACCATGATTTATGTAAACTGGAATTCTGTACATATAGCTACTTCAGAAAAATTGAGTACTCTGACTGATAAATTAGGCACTGGTATGGTTTGGATTCCAGAGAAGGCAATTCTCCTGGAACTAAATCAGCTGAAATACATGTGACTTGGCAAAATAATCTGAATTTGGTTATCCTTAATTTATATATTTAGCATACATAATTATCACTGACTACAATAAAATTTGATTTGATCATGTTAATATTTATGTGTTTAGAATATTGTTCTGATTTTAAAAATGTGATTATTTATCTGAGCTCCACTGCTCACTATAAATACTAGTTTCATAGATTATCATCTTGACCTTTACTACCAGAAGCTGAATGACATACTCCTACCAAATTAGTTCTGTAGCAAGCTATTGGTCAGTTAAAATAAAGCAAAATGTCAGCTAGTGAAATCTGAGACAGGCAGAATTTTGATATGGAGCTTACTTCTAAACTGAAGCCAATGGATTGAGGGAATAAGAATATAAATAGCTCATTGAAGAGATTGCCCATAGCCATTTAGGCAACTCAAAGAATAATTATTTTGAATTTGCTTTTTCTAGTTTGTGATCCTGCAGGCAAAATAATCTGCTTAAACAAAAATGCATCTATGTTTTCAGTCATACAACTCTGGAGTTTGAATTGGCATTTGTCTGCCATTGCATTGAACTATGTTATTCCATATGAGATATTCCTAAATCATATTAATTTACAGTTTATTCTGAAGTTAATCAAATGAGTCATAAGCTCCAAATCTTGCTGGAATATTGACTTAATATATAGTATTGTTAATCCAATGGTCTGCCTTGTTTCATCCATCAGATTCAACTAGTTTGTGGAATTCTGAGAACCTGCATATGCTAGAATTGTCACATTTGGGAAGAAAACAAGAAGATAATTATGACAATTTCAACCATGCATTTTTTTGTCCAGAATGTTTTACTCTACACAGCTGTCAATAGTAATGCTTATAATACATACCATGCCATATTTCATAAGTGTTTGGTAGCTTAATCATAAATGTACTGATATGAATAATATGTAAGTAACATTCTCACATAGCAAAATCTAGCTATATGACAATAATACAATTATTATGTTGTTTTTCAGATTAATAAAAGGATAATAGTTCCAACCCCATTTATCCCAGTTATTGAAGTTGGGCAGCCAATAAATTTAAATATCATCATCATCGTCATCATCTGGATAGTTAACATTGCAATACTTGAAGAAAATCACAAAATATAAAGACCTGCAAATAAAAGTAAAACGACTATGGCAAAAGAAAGCAAAGATAGTACCAATAGTTATAGCACCTTGGGTGCAATCCCAAACATCTGGAGCACCACTTGAACACCATTGGCATTGACAAAATCACCATCAGTCAACTGCAAAAGGCAGCTTTACTTGGAACAGCTTACATCCTGGGACGATGCCTTTAACACCATCAAACAACAACATCTGCCTATCCCAGGTCCTTGGGAAGGACTTGATAGGTGGATAAAAGTGCCAAATCCAGCCTAAACATCTGGCTGACTGTGAAATCAACCATAACAACAACAGTGCAGGTTGCCTACATTCCAAGTTTAATCTAGAAAACAATCTGAAATCTTAAATAGATTTGTAAAATGTTATTCAAGAGATATAACAGAAAAAACATTGGTGTCAATGTTTTGTTTCCATGCAGATAAAAGATTTGGGAGAGAAGGTAATCTTCACTGGGAACACAGGAGGAACAGAAGCTTTTCTTGATATTTGGTACTCTTGGAAACTCTTCATTTTTGTTAAGTAGACTAATTATTTATTTTAATTCAATTAATGCTACATACAGTTACAATTTTAGACAAATCTTGCTGAACCTGAACCTAAATTAAAATTTCTACTCGTCTTCCTAAATTCCAATAAACTGCAACAAATTTTGCATCCCTCTTTGGTCAATTTAAACAAAATACAGTTTCATGGTTTTAATTGCTCATTGTAATTATGAGGAACTGCAAATCTGTTATGTTGATTTCAAAATGGTATTGCTTCACACACTGTATTGTAGCTGCATAGTATCCATCAAACCTTTCCAAGAACTCAGTCACAGACCAAATATTTTTATTTAAAATGATAAAGTGGCTCATATACCAAGTGAATGGGGTTTGGGAATTATTTTCAAACAAGGTAGCAGGTGGATCCACAAATTATCATCTCATAAATAAGCATAATAAGTAAAGTGTATTCTAGGCACCTGTGCTAAAAAAAAAACCTATAGGACTGGTTGGAATAAGAAGATATGGCTGAGGAGCGAAAAAGCTTCCAAGCAGGAAAACCTGTTATGGATTAAGGACCAATATTGCAAATTATGGTAGGAAAATAAATGAATAACCTGTCCCTATGCATATTCCCTGTGAGGAATGAAATGTCCATGAGGGTCAGGTACATTCAAAATAACCTGCCATGTCTTACTTCATTTGAAGTTATCTAGACGATTCTGTGTGTCCTTTATATTATTTGTACATCTCTCAGATTTACTGTCAGGCCCCCCAAAATTACACACCATTTACTGTAGTCAAATTCTATGCAGTGGTTTGTAAATTTCCACATGAGTATTCCTATACATTAGTGACTATGGCTACCTATCATTTTGATGCAGTTACTGTGCAAGCATTGACTGGTTTTTTGTTCATCCTATGTTTCTGGTTGCTGTTTTTTTAAATGCATAATCAAGTTTTTAATGCAGAGAAAAAAAGTCAATTTAAAAAAAACATTGTTGCATATTATTACTATTGTTATTAGGCCTGTCTGGTTATTAAATTAAAATGTTGCACACATTTTTCAGCAAATTGTGTCCATTTTGCCTTCCTAAAATATAACTAAGGAGGCCATTAAAAGCAGTAAACAGTTGTGGGCATCCTGTGGCCCTTCTACGAACCAACATTTTGTGAAAAATCTCATTACTGTACTTCTACAAGCTGCACAAGCAGAACAGCCTAACATGTGGTTGGATGCATGCCATCAACATGAGCTGCTAAATATTCCTTGCCTTTTTTTCATCCCTGGCTTCTTGTCCTTTCACCTTATTTGGCACAGAGTCAGGTCAAAGGGGTGAATGGTAATAGAAGTAGGATGTCCTGATTATTAACTTTCCTGGCATAAGACCATCTGGAATGGAGCCATACATGGCCTTTTATATATATTGCTATAGAAAATCGTTAGGTTATTAATATTCGGGGTAGTATCAGTGAGTCATATTTGAAAGTAGAGCACAGCTCTAGTTGCAGCAAGCTCTTGAATTTTCTTGTAAATGAAGCAGCTTGCAGTTTCTTTAAAACAACAACAACAGTAAAATGATAAGGAATGTCAGATAATGTGTTGATCCTCTGAGTCAGTCCCATGGAACTCAATCACCATTCATTCTTCAGCTTGCAGAATCTTATTCAGTACTGTCAAAACAGGTGTGACAAGCAATTAAAAGGAGCAAGAGATAGATAGATAGATAGATAGATAGATAGATAGATAGATAGATAGATAGATAGAATTATTATAAAACACAAATAGTATATTATATTATTTAGGTATAATGGTATTTATACAGTATTTACTGGCGATTATGAACACTCTATTGTTTAGATAACTTAAATCTTTAAAGATAAAAAGAAGGAGTTATTATTAACCATGACTTTTAAAATGTTAATGCTTATAAGCATAAAGTTGTTTAAATTTTACATCTAAAGTTAAATGTGGCTTTAATAAACAACTGCAAAATACATTATTTGTTATATACTAAAGGTTTCTGTCTTAAGCTTAATATTTAATACTAAGGTCTCCACTGTATTGTTACTTATTAATATTGGTGTATATGAAAACAAACAAACAAACAAACAACAACCAAAAGGAAAAGGTTTTAAAAAATTAAAAAGCTATTTGGTTTCTAACTTCCCCCTTTCTGTGCCTCTACCAATTTGCAGTGTTTATAAGCATTTAGGTCCTTTTAAAGCCATACTCAAACTGTTTACATTTGTCATGCTGTGTAATATATTGTATATATAGGAACCATTTGTGCTTCAGTTTGGTTAAACTTCTGTTGTGAATATATGCTGTTAATTTTGCTATTGCTAAATATTCTCCAAGTTTAAGTTCCTGATCAGATATTGTCAGAATTGTATCTTTCTTCCAATGTTGGGCAAAATTTATTCTCGCTGCTGTGAGCATGTATCTCAGTAAATTACGATATTTCTTGTTGATATATTCTGGGATTATACCTAGATAAAAATGGTTGTGATTTCATTTTGAATTTAATTTCCAAAATTTTCTGCATGTATATTTGTTTTTAATGTCCACTCCTAGAGGTAAAAGGTTCCTTGCATTTCATGGCTTTTCCGACATTTATTACTGTATGATTTATTTTGTTTTTGTTCAGGCATGACTTGATAGTGATGTTCCTCTCCACAGCATTCTCCATTGTTTCATTCAAAATGTAACAGAATAAACAAACTATAACCAGTGGATAGCAGAGTAATGGGGTGTGTAAAGAGGACATTTTTTATCAGCAATCGTCCACCCACCCACGTTAAAGCAAAGTGAAATACACTTCTATACATGTTTATTCAGAAATTAATCCATTAAATTCAGTGGGGATTAATTCAAGGCACAATTTCCACCTAATATTTGCACAGTTCTTTTAAATACTATCACATAATTCCCGGCACACAAGGTATCTACACTTCTGTAAGGCAGAGTTAGCCCATCCAAGAGTCTCTAAAGGGTTGGGCAAGATTCAGAAACTTTTTGGGCCTTTTGGCTGTAAGTAAATGAATAAAAGAATCAGAAACTCCAAACGTACAATATGTATCACTGTCATTTGAAGATGCTCTGAACTGAAATGCCCAGTCTTCCAGCCAATTTTCATTGACAACCAGGAGACTACTCTCCGCCACATCTATTTCTGTTTATAAACCTGAATTATTTTTTTTACTATTCTTTCAAGTCTTCCAGGTATGCACATGATAATATATTTCATAGAATACATTTCCCTGGCTGTTGCTTCAATACATGTCTCTATTAGACAAATTTGTTTTAGGCTTTTGTCATTTCCAGACTGTTTCATGCCTATCTCCTTCTTCCTTCTCAACTGTTACTTTGTAACTCTAAATGTTTAGTGTATTACACACACACAAACACGTACACACTGTTACTTTGTAACTCTAAATGTTTAGTGTATTACACACACACAAACACGTACACACAGACCAAAAGCCACACAGAACTCTGAATTATTGGTTGGATTGCCTTATTTTGTCTAGGGTCTGCAGTAGCAGGTTTATCTGCACTGTACAACACGTATACTATTTGATTGATTTTGCTGTTGGCTCTACCATATTTTAACCCTGTCATTGCTTTTTCCTCTATCTCCTTTTGTCCTTTCTATCTGCCAGTGTCTGTCTGGGATAGCACATCTTTCTTCTTTGTCCTAACCAAACTATTTGAATAATCATTATTAAAACAGATTGATAGAGCTGTAACTCTAGCATGCTTTGAATCTTCTTTGGTTAGATAAACATGAAAGCAACCATGTTGGTGCAATATGCACAAGATTCTATTTGAGTGGAAAGGCATGACATGCATTAGCAAAGAGCATAATAGTGTCTTCTTACTTTTTAATACAACTCATGACTGAGTTTTACAAAGGCATATTGTTCAACAGAGGCAATAATCTATCTTACGTTTTCCAATCAAAAACTCCAGAAGTGAGATTGGTATTAGTCTTTTTAAGTCATGGCATTCAATTTGAAATTAGGAAGCCCAATTCTGTATCTTTGTGGACACTGTATTATACAATTGCAAGATAGGAATAAAATGCATCCATGATGCTATTATAATTTAATTTAATTCCTTTATTATGGCCTTTGGGCCAGAAAGCACAACAATAAAATACATAGACCTGTAATTATTAATAAAACTTTAAAATAAAATTATATAAAATACGTTATTATAGTAACTATAGTAAAATAGCAGTGGCAATCACCACTATAGAGAGAGCAACAAAGGAGCATGTGGCTTAGGGATTCCACAGAGCCATCTCCACATAAGCACTGCTGAAAAGGGGTGTTTTTATACTGCCCCCACAGAACTGCAGAAGGTACTGCATCCAACCTGGCCAAGGTGAAAGCCTGATGAAATTTCAGAATTAGGAGAGAAATTCTTCCCATTTGAGAAGAATCCACAAACTGTAGGGTTGGATACTAGGCTTAAACTGGTTTGAAAATCAATATCCCAGATATGTTGTTTAAGATGATTCCTGGCATTTTCAAGCCCTAATGGACAGAGAAAGTCCTAAGGACTGGAGTTTGCTATTAGCTTTTGTTAGCCAGGTTGATTTAAAATGGTCTCTGAGAATCAGTGGAGCCAGACCCACAGAATGAATGAATGAATGAATGAATGAATGAATGAATGAATGAATGAATAACTAAATAACTAAATAAATAACTTTCAAACAGAAATTAAGGAGATAGAACCGGGCTCCAGCACCCACAGAAACCAAACCTGTCTCTAACCGTAAAACAGCATTCTTGATGCATCTTGGAACTGCAAGTATTGCTCTTATAAATTTGGACTAGACAGCTTCCAGGATATTAAACTTAATAAAAATGCAAATTGGAACACCATGAAGAAGCTAAAAGATGACCTTAGCAAGAAAAAGCTTGCAAGCTGCAGGAATAAAATGTCCCCCTTTGAATAGAAGAATCTTAAGACAGCTATGGTACTACATTGGGCCACATTTGCCCAATAAGACAAATGTGTGTTTCAAGATAAGGAAGCCTAGAACTGCACCCCAAGATATTCATAAGTACGTACCTACTCTATTGGGATCCTATTAATTTGCCATTTATGTTACCTACTGTTGTGTCATGCGAACACTAGCACTTCAGTTTTGTGATAATTTACTACAAGTTATTCTTTTAAGCAAAAGGAAGCCAATGCCCTCAATGTCCTTCTCATTCCCACCTGGGAGACAGAGAAAATACTACATCATCTGAATATAGCAAGGGTGGAATTGCACAATCTGCTAACATTGGAGAGTGATGATTAGAAGATGAGAGAGCCTGAATTATTGAATTGATGTACAAATTAAAAAGTAAGGGGACTAGAATACACCCTTGCCTTACCCCTCTTTTGGTGGAAACAGCTCCAGAAAGGTCCCCTCAAGGGGGTACATCTGATTCTCAGTGAGGTGCTAGAATAAAGAGTCTGGATAAGAAGGAGTGATCCGTTATCCATTGAGGATTCCTGAAGTTTTTGCCATAGACTCTCCCTTAGAATCAAATCAAAAGCTGATTTGAAATCCACAATGGCTGCAAAAAGGCCTTTGGGTGGTAAAGTGTATTTTTCAGCTAAATGGTACAAGACCAGACAGTGGTCTAAGGTTGAATGAGGCCTGTTTCTCAACAAGAATATTTTCACTTTGGACCCAATCCAACAGTTTTAAATAAAGATACTTTGCATATAGTTTGCTTATTGTATTAAGCATTGGTCTATAGTTGACAGGGTTAAGTCTATTTCCTGTATTCTTATAGAGAGGGATAACTATGGCCTCATTCCACTCAGATGGAAAACGTGCTGTGCTATTAATATAAGTGAAAAGAGCAGCCAGCACTGGGGCCCACTGATCTTTATTTTCTTTTAACAAGTCTGGAGAGATGAAATGACCTCCCGGAGCTTTCCCATATTTCAGTTGTACAATGATATCCTTAGCCTTGGCTATAGACACAGGAGGCCATTGGGTGGGGAACCACCACTGGATTATTTAATAGTTCTGGATTAAAAAGGTTCTGAAAGTAACTCTCCTAAATATCTGCAAGTATTTGGCAGATGGGACCTAAGCGACCACCCATAGGAGAGCAGTTAACTAGGTGCCAGAACCAAGCAGGGTTCTTGAGCTTAGCTGCTGCAATTAATCTCTCTTAATCCTCTCTTGGCCTTGTACCTTCTTAGGTTTTATAAGTGCTTTATAAAACTTCTTATGCTCTCTGAGTGATTGAAAGGAACCGAATGTGTTATCAGATCGAAAAGTATATGCTGCAGTAAGAAGGGCTTTTTTTGCTTTATAACAATATGCATCAAACTAAGGTTTGGAACTCACATGAAGGACAGTGGGCCTGGACAGTGTGGATAATACACTGGTAATGTGATAGTATGCGTTCAGAGGAGTCTGCTAAACAAATCTGGGAGCGGAGTTTTAATGCTAATATATTAAAATATGACATTTAAACAGACTATATAAAATCCATATTGAACAGTCAATGGAAAGCTAATTTGAATATGTGAATAGGCTGCATTCACAAAGAGATTTAAAAATAATCCAGTATGTACTGAAAAATATCCCTTGTGGTGTTATTATCTACATGCAATGGTCCACACCACAACTTGAGATATACTGTAGATGTTCCTGCATAGGGAAATTGCAAGAATAACATTTTAAAAGGAATTGGTCTTAGAATGCCCAACACAATTGTCTATGCATGTTATGAAGTGTGCATTTCTCCAGGTACAAAGTGTAACGTTGGGAAAAAATCATTTTGCTGTGGAAAAGCATTCTCAGTGACATACAGCCCTCATCTTTCTATGTACTTCAGCTGAAAATTGGCAAAGGGCAGTGACTTCATTGATTGATTGATTGTTTGACTGATAGAATCAATTTATATAGCTGCCCATATCACCACAGGTGACTCTGGGCAGCGTACAACAAAGCTAAAAATAATAAAATACATTAAAAATATATAAAACAGAATAAAACAGATAATAAAAAGAAGTTAAAAATAAGGAAGCCACCTCACTAATTCCCCCATCCCTGGAGTCCCCAGGCCTGCTGGCATAACCAGGTCTTAAGGGACCTCCGGAAGCTCAACAAAGACGAGTCCAGCCTCACCTCACGGGGGAGAAGATTCCACAGTGCAGAAGTAGTGTTTACTGGCAGTAGTTCCTATAAACTAAGCATATACAGTTGTCATTTGCCAGCTTTTAAGAAAGATAATTCTGTAAATTCAGCCGTCTAAATGGTGACCTTTCCTTCTTAAAGCTGAGTTTGTATATATTCCCTTACAATGTAGAGATTTTAATTTTGTCATCCTTACTTCACTAAGGCATATATGTAAAAATATATATAATAAAATTATCATGGCTGTTCCTGGGTCTCCATAAAATAGGACCACTCTGGAGAAAATAGTGCATGGATCGCATTATTTAGAAGAATAATGTTGACACAATGTAGTTAAAGTTGGATGATTTTAAGCATTTTTTTCCTTCTCTGAGCTATTTCTTATTCATCAAGAAAACAGCTGCACTATGCTCATGACAACTGTAAAAAAATAAAAGATTTTTTTACAGATTCATGATAGAATGATAACTGAAGCTTTCTGTCCTGTGGATTAAGACTATTTTTTTCTACAATAACCCACTTTGTATGGTGTATGTCTTGGTTGTCATGAGTACTAATTCTGTGTTTTTACTGATATTTCTATCCCTGGAGTTAAGAGTGACCTACATTTCTGTCTACTTCTCTATGTGACTGAAAATTTATGTGGGTGAAATAATAGGTCTACAATGCTGAATGACACCCAAAAAGGTGGACTACCATATTCTCATTGCTGTTACTAGTGTGGCAAAATGAATACAGTGACCATTTGCCAACTACTGATTCTATAAAACATAGTATAGCATTTGTCTACATTAAACTTGCAGTTTCATATTGGAAAGGATTTCCACATATAAAAGCAGGCTATCTGGTATGAATACTCTTAATGTTTTTTGTGTTTAAATGCTGTGTAGATTTTCCATCAATGAAACTGATGTTATAGTTTTCTAATAATATCATTTCTACTAACACAGGACTTGGTAAGTATAAATATAAATGAAACTAAGTACAGCCACTAAAAATAGGATGAAAGTATCAATGTGCTTGGAGGAACATGTTTTTGCATAAATATATACATCAAAAAGTCCCAAATGAGACTAAGCATGCTCTATATAATCAGTGCCTCAAGAGCCATTTTGGAGAAGCATATTTAGTGGGGATGGGCAACTTATGCTAACAATTAGAATAATTTAGAAAATAAAATTTCCTGTGTTGGCTTACATTAAAAAAATCAGTATGTATATTGACATTTTGCTGAGGCTTTAGCTCACTGAACTGCTCTTTGAAAGTCTGAGTTCTTTATCAATACAGTATCATACAACTGTAGCACAAGCTTTCCTTAGCCAGAGCCCTTCAGAAGTCTTAGAACTGCAATTCCCTTTGGCCATCCTGGGGAGGAATTCTGGGAGTTGCAGTCCCAAAACATTGAAAAGGCAAGGGTTGAAGAAGTGAACTAGCATTTCCATCTTACTATGAAAAAATACATTAATGTTCAACCAACATTTTAAAGTCACCTTTCCAATTAAATTTCTGCATTATGGAGCTTATGGAAAGATTAATTTTTTAATGTTGGAAGAATTGAAGAAATAAAATACAGTACAGCAATCTGTAGAAACTAGAATCTAAGCAGAAAAAATCATCACACGTAGGCCCCAAACCTTCAGAAATAGTTTCGAAATGATCCACATTTGACCTCACAGTAGTCAACGCTGAAAAACTGAGAACCCCACAAGAACCCTACTCTTGTGTTCAACTGTAACCATGGCTGAAAAACTGCAGAGAGGCATGCCAAAATGTTTGGAGTTCCTACCAAAGGATAAATGACCTAGCTGGGGTTACCAGATAAGTCAAAGGAGGACATGGACAATTGGAAAGGAGGACAAATAGATGGAAAAGGAGGACGCACTTACTGCTTAACTTTCTTGGCATCCACAACAAAAATTACAGTGAAAAACTGCAAAAAAAACAAAACAAAAACTTAGGCCTATGTAATGGCCTGTGAGAATAACCTTGAGAGACAGGAGGAAGCCTAGACAACCGTCATGCAAAAGATATCTCAGTCCAGAGAAGGAAAGGGGTGCAGGAAACGTCTCAGAAGGGACTTCTCTAGTTTTCTTGAAAGTAAAAGTAAAGGAGGGGAGAAATGCTTTCAAACTTGCAAGATTCTGTTACTGTAACCTTACAATAAAGGTAGTGAAAGTACTCATGGTTTGTGCTTCTTGTCTGAACTACCTTGTCTGGACGATTGAAGGGCTGACATCTTACACGTATACAAAATTACTTTTTCCAGCATCAAAATGACTGGGTTTTTTTCAATTGCAGGAATGTGCTAGAGCCTGCTAGAAGGCCAAAACCTTCAGTATGTAACTGATTATGGTCTTGTCAATTTCTAGCCTGCAAAGTGTACTAATCAACTAATTAAGCTCACCGAGCAAAGCTTATTAACTTGCAGTTAGCACTTATTAGGGAAGCCTTGCCCAAAAAGCTTCTCAGGAAGTGATAGCTTGTTAGATACTCAAAAAACCAGACAATAGTTGAGTTTAAGGCTATGCTTCCTGGACGGAGGACATGAGGACAAAAAGGAGGACATGTTCTCCTTTTGCGGGACATCTGGTAAGCCTAGATCTAACCCTAAATTCCATGGAACTCCACTGTACTACAGCTGAACCTCAGGTCAGCTTCTGAACTATGTTATAGAATCATGCAGGCAGGGAGCTAATCAAAGACGGTTAACATACCCATAGCTTACTGCTTTAATTCATTATGTACAGAACAGAAATGTTTCAAAAATATTGAGGGAGAAATTACAAAATGAACCAATGTATAGGCTGTATATATTGCACAGTATTTTTCCCCTTGTGTTTCTATGATAATTAGACATTTTTTTGTAATTTATTCATTTAGGGCAATTTGATTACTTTCTCTTTCATCTCAAAAATAACTTTTAATAAGTAATGGGGTACAATGAAAATGATTATGTATTTTGATGAAATGAGATATTTTAAAGTTTATAAATAAGACTAAAATTCCTATCGATCAGAAGTAAATAAAACTTAAATCAAATAAGGAAAAGATTATTTATTTTAGCTCAGCCCTGGAAATTTTACTATTTTTATCTTTCATATTGTATGTATGTATATATGTATATATATATATATATTCTTCTTGGCTGTTTTGATTTATCATAACTGGCCTATGACTGTAGTAAAATTTAGAAGATAATGATAATAATAGGAGAATGCGCAAATACGTGTTTTTGAAATCCTGAAGAGAAAATTGCTAAGAAGCAGGAGCAGCAAAAGACACAGATTGGGCAACTAGGCTAATTGTCTATTCCTCGTTGTGTTTAGACTTTATTTCCATCCTCTCAAATTGGCTGTGCTTGGAAAAAATGAATTAAATATTGAGATACATTTAAGCTATGCATACACATATTTATTTATGATCTGTAGTTAGTTCCTGGTACCAACAATCTGTATTTTGAATAAATAGTTTATATTATTGAATATCATGATTTATTTTTGTACCTTTGTGAACATCAATTAAGGACAAAACAAATCTGTGTATTGTCCTAATATTTTACAACTATGTTCTAGGCTAGAATTTTTAGCAACTTATTAGTTAATGAACTAACATGAAGATTTGTTTTCAAAAGAACTTATTGATGTTGTAACCATGATTTGGTAATACCATTTCATACTAGAATGCCCTAGGCTCAATATCTAAGTCTGTGTATAATTTATAACCAGTTTGTTGATGCAGTATTAGCATAGTACCTATCCATTAGTCTTTTCAGCTGCATGAACAGGCAGTTTATAAACTATATAAAGTTTATATAAGATTTTGATCCTGTAGCAGTCCAGATGTTGCTGTAAAATAATTCTCATATAAATAGGTAGAAGAAACTTGGAGCATTCTCACTGCCCCCCCCCCCAAATTTGTTTTAAAAGTATAAGTTCCATTTCAACTGATTCTGCATTTCCTTCTGAAGCTAATTCTATCTTAGTTACTGCCTAAATATCAAGAACTGGCTAATTTAACTATTACTAAATTTGTATTGTCATTAAGAGGTGAGAGGCTTATAGAAGTAAGGGTGATTGATAATGATAGAGGAGTATGGAGAAGTACAGCAAATGGTATAGGTCACAAATCAATTGTTAGATTTCCTTTTCTCATATTTCTTGCCTCCAATTCATTTTGCTTATCACTTTTTCTTTTTGTCTGCATAGTGTAATCTTGTTTATTCTGAAACAGTACTGTAGTGTGATAGGCATGTAAGTATTATGGACACCAACAGATATAAATTATTTGATTCTTCCCTACTTGCATAAAGTGATTTTTTTCCTACCCTCATTGTAGCAACACTTTAGAAACTCAGTTTTAAATTGCCCTTTTCTGAAAGAATAGAACTAGAAGTACTTCTACCAGCATGCCACAGGTGCTGAAAATAAACATAGATCCAAAATGATTCATATTTTAAATCAGTTGTAGAATTTTTCAATAAAATTGCGAGTATGAATGGATGTACAATAATATGATAGTGAAATTAAGATTTTTTTCCAGAAGACTTTTTCCTTAGTGCTGCTATGGCTAAGGGGCTGAGTAATAGGATACAATGGTATCATTGTAATACAGTAGGGGAATTTTAAGTGGGAATCTCCATGACATTCATAACCGTATACATCACTATTGAAAAGGCATAGAAACTTAAACTGAAAGGAAAAAGTATGAGTAAGCATAGATTTTGCCTTCTGATTTATTGGCTTTTGAATAAGCTGGCATTCATGTATCATTCCATACATTTCTACTCAACAGTGTAATGGATGGATTCAGTTTACTTATTTTACAAAGGCAATTCTTTGTTAGCAACTAGAACACATATTCAGATTTTAGGAAACAGAGGATGTTTCACCACTAGACTATATATTTTCAGGATGGCATAATTTGGAATACTTTGTTGATTTCATCATTTTGCTCCAAGTTATAGTAAGAATTCAGTTTTATAAATAAAGATAATAAACATTTTTATATTACTTTCCAGTAAAATCAGTTATAAAGCAACGAATTTCTAATTTGTTGCTATTTTGTGGAAACAAGGAATGAAATTACATTTCCATTTATTATCTATTTTCTCAGTTGGGGCATGGGAATGGAAAGTGTAATCGTGAAAGTCCAATACACCATATATTGCTTGTGGACTGTCAGTTCTCAACTGCTCATATATAGAAGTAGTTGAGAACAAATCTAAATTATTTTAATTTTGTTCTTTATTATCACCCTTACTATGTGCAGAATGGCACATGTAAGTTGTTATACTCTGGAATGGAGCCTCATTAATATCAGTACATTTTTGAAATTTCTTCCTTAGCCTCCTAGCCATCTGTTAGCCACCTTAATCACTAGTTTCAGCTAACTGATATAAACTTTTCTTTTCTGAAAGTTCTACAGATCATTGTAGGAAAACAGTTTTAAATTTTGCTTTGAAAATGTTTTAATCTATTAAAACAAATTATTTAGAATTTTGTTATATGCCTTTTGGTTGTACAGCTTGATAAAATGTGAAAGATAAAGAATATTAATCACGGGAAATCCAAAGGTTGCCTTTCAATTAACAATGCAGACCTACAGATAACATATGTAACTGATACATTTATTTATTTATATAAATAAATAAATAGTCCAGCTGGTTTCGGGGGGGGGTTCCCCAAGGATCTGGTAGGCAGTCTGGCAGGGGCCTTGGCTACAGCCTGGAATGGACAAGTTGCAGAGGCCTTGGACCATATGAAGCCTATTGTGCTGATCCTGGGGTGCCCCTTGGTTTTCTGAGCAAGGAATCAGGAACAGGAAGCACAAGAAGAGAGACCTAGAATGTTGTTGGAGGAAGACAAAGATCATTTCATTTAACATCAACATAAATCAGTTGAGGTCATCTGTTCGTTTGGGGTCAGGCATCATCAACAAGCTGATGGTACCCAATTATACATCTCAAGCCTGGCCATCAAATGATGCTGTCAGTCCTGCCCAGTGCCTAGAGGCTATATGGGCCTGGATGGGGAGGAACAAACTCAGCTCAATCCTAACAAGACCAAGTGGCTTTGTTTGACCTCCCTGTTATGAGGACATTCCATCTTTAGTTTTTAATGGGGTTGCACTTCTCCCTGACAGACTAGTGCACAATCTAGGGATTCTCTTGGACTCATAGCTCCTACTCAAAGAGCAGATGGCAACTGTGGCCATGAGTGCCTTTGCATAGGTTCATCTGTTGCACCAGTTGTACCCATTCCTGGACCAGGAGGCCTACAGACAGTCACTCATGCGTTGGTCACCTCTTGATTGGACCAGTGTAATTTGCTGTACATGGGACCTCTTTTTATAGTATTTGAGTACATTGAATTTTAATTATGCCTGATTAGAGGTGAAGCAAAGAATCTTTGATTAGAAAGTCCTTTGTTTTAAATCAATTTATATTATCTCAGATAGATATATCAGCATTCTTATAATTCCATAGCACTCTTCTTCAGGAATATATTTTGCCCTGCCTGTTGAGGGCAGTTGAATCAATTGCCTACTTTTTTTTTTCACTGCCCCATTTATTCCCCATGGTTCAAAGACCCAATCTCTTCTTTCTGGCCAAGTTATGTGGACATCTAGAAGTCAATGATCTTGTTCTCTTCCTTTTAGCTAGTAAATTGAGGATGAAGTCTATGTAGCAAAGTGTTGCACAATTACCATTGTTTCTCCATGAATTGTATAATCACTGCATATACCACTTCTCATGATCATACTTGAAATACTTTGGGGAGAATATTAAACCATGTCTATGCACAGCTCTTCTTTATAATCATACTTATCTAGGATTCTTTCTCATACTTCTTAACGTTTTAGCAAATTTAAATCATGATTTTGGTGTTTTAGTAGCTGAGATATCTAAGACTGTATCCATTTAATAGTTATTCTCTAATTTTAATTCTTTTAATTTTTATTTTCTTCTGTAGCCTAGTATTTCCACCCTTAATATTTTAGCCCACTTTCTCTTATTCTGTACAATTTGTCTAATAATATTTTAATTTTTTCCCCCAAGCTCTGTACCTCTTGCCACAGAACTATGTGTGCATGACCTGATCATAATAAAGGCTTTTATTATTGGTGTTATTATTGTATTATCAATGCAAAATTTGAAAATTAAAGAATAAAAAAAATTAGGGGATTTTGAAATTCTGTTCTGTGGCTACATATTTTTTAAAATAAGAAAGATAAATCTTACTCTCTAAATTCTCCAACTTGATATCCACCAGATGTTTTTTACTTCAGTTCCCATTATCCTTAACAAGCATGACCAACAGCCATACTGGCACAGTGGACAGTGGGAATGGATCGAACACATCTGGAAGGCACCACATTTGGGAAGGCGGTTCTATTACTTGCTATATGAAGCATTCTAATAAGGAAATTGGCTAAAATACTGAGTCTCTAACAATGCTATAAATGTCTGAATGCAAACAGTTTTAGATACTTGTCTTCATTTTGATATCATCCATTAGACCTGTACCCAAGAGGCCTTCCTAAAATCCCAGTGATTTACAGTAATATGACATTTATAAAAAAGAGAGCACATGAAATTTAATACTTTTTGCTAAAATTAAAACAAAACAGAACTTGGAGTTTGAAAATGTAGGCCAATAGTAAAGATTTCTAAGGACTGTTTTATACATGTATCTCCAGGTAGTACCAAATCAACCTCACTAAAAGTAAAGTTCACAGCTGAATTGGTCTCCCTAAAAGGAATCCTACTACAGCTGTTTAGGGTTGAAAGTTTTTAATATGACTTTGGTGAGAAAACCTAGAACCTCAGCAACCCAGGCTGGATTTTCATAAATTCTTGTAAGAACTTTTTAACTGAGCACGTAAAGGGGTTTTGTATTCTCTTACTTTGCTTGCCCTGTAGCTGGCCTGCATCTTTGACCTAAAATAAACGAAGGAGTATCTAACACGGTCAGATTAAACGGCCGCAGGGCTGAAGTCTGTTACGCCTCTGTGTAAGAAGCCGCAGAACATCAAGTATGTGTGCGCGCGTGTAGGGAACGTCAGACTCCTCCAATCGCTGCTGAGTTCCCTGCCCCAAGGGGGCGGGCAGATTCTTTGATGTTGGGGGTCCCGGGGTAGTCACAGAGTCAGCGAAATTGCCACTCTTTCTTTCTTGTGTGGCACTGAAGAGAGAGCGAGTCTGGAGGGCTGGCAGCAGGCAGAAGCGAGCACAGCGCGGACAGGTCGAGCGGGAGCGGGAAGGAGGAGAAGGGGACTCCGCGAAGGCAAGAGAGAACAGGGTGGGCGCCACAGGAACATGCATAAACCTCGCACTCCGGAGTCGGCCCAGCCAAGGGGAGGCTGTAGTCGCTGAGGCAACATAGTCGCCGCGAGCAAAGCCACGGCGACGGGGAGAAGGTGCAGGTTTTCCTCCAGAGGAAAGTGGGGAGACCATGCGGGTTCCGGAGGGGTTGGCGCCTCTGCTGTATTTTCTCTCCCTTCTTGCCACCAAGACGTGGGAAGTTCGTCTGCACCCCAAGCAAGGTAAAAGCGTGCTCGAACGGAGAGCATAAATGTGTATACGTGCGCACAAACGCTCGGGTACCCGACGCTGAAATTTGCCCAGCTGCCAACAGCAGCTTTCTAGGAACCCGGGCATTCGGCGCTGGCGTGGAGTGGCGACATGAGGCAAGCGCGCGTGCGTTACGGGAGAGAGCTTTGCACGTGCGGGAGCGGGCAGCTGTGAAGCGTGGCCAGAAGTCGCTTAACTGGTTGCTTTCAGTTCCTAAAATAGAGAT
Source organism: Python bivittatus (assembly GCF_059951505.1). Taxonomy (NCBI): domain Eukaryota; kingdom Metazoa; phylum Chordata; class Lepidosauria; order Squamata; family Pythonidae; genus Python; species Python bivittatus. Next base: position 15,704,949 of record NW_028277058.1, on the reverse strand, counting down.
TGTGGGCTCCGTGCGTTCACTTTTGTCCTCGGTTCGATTATTTTTCCATTGAAATTATACCTATCCTATTATAAAGTATTGTCCTGAATAATAAAATAATTGAAGTTCCCGCGAGTATGATTAATTCATATATAAATTTCAGGGCTAACCATTTTCCAGCTTTAGACTTAGCCTAAGTTAGACTGGGCAGTTTTGTCAGTACAGTAGATGACTGGTCCCAATCTTCAGTTGCTAGACAGCAGTTAAGACTTGGGTGCACTAGGATCAAACTCTGAATGCTGTTATTTGTAATTGGACTTTTTGTGTGTGGACTGGACAGATCAACAACTTGACAGTGATTTAACATTATATAACATATGAGATCCTTTCATTATTCATACTTGAATTTTTCCATGGGAAAAGATGCAGAAAATCTACAAAAAACACATTTGTACTGTTGGAAAGATCGGACATGCGTGAATTGGAGACATTTATTTTGGCTTTCTAATCTCACAGTGTGGAGTACATTTTAACATTTTGTATTTGCTTCTCCACATACACTTGTCAAAATAAGTCAAAGAAATGCAGTGTTGGAAATAATCTTATATGTAAAGCTTTGTTTTGATGTTTGGTACTATTTATTGAATGTGTACAGCTTCAATTTAATTTAGGGTGAAAAAGAAAATAGTGGTATACAAGTGCAAGTAATGGGTAAAACACAGCATTTGTGAGTGTATGCATTAAAACACACATACCTGTACACAAGTTGGATAGTACTAATTCACCAAGTCAAAAAGCAGCCTTACCTGATGTCTTTTATAAGCTTTAGAATGCAGATATTCATTGTATTTTGAAAGATTGTTCCTTTATGTGTTGGTTGCAGAGACTTTGGTGAAACATCTGTCATCATATGAAATAGTGACACCTGTACGAGTAAATGAATTTGGAGAAGCTTTCCCTCACACTCACCACTTCAAAAGGAGGAAAAGGAGCATGGAAACACTACTGGAACCCATTCCTTTCAGAAGCCATTATCAGTTTAGCGCCTATGGACACATTTTCCTGCTGAATTTAAGTGCTGATACCAGTTTTATTGCTCCTCATTACACTGAGGTGCACCTGGGAAATATAAAAACACATTCTGCCTCAGACCTGCACCATTGTTTCTATCGTGGACATGTTAATGCACAGGAAATACACACTGCAGTCTTCAGTATCTGTGGTGGCCTGGTAAGCACTACATTTTGTATTATTATTTATTTATGTGCCTTTTGTCAGAGAAGGAAAAAAGGGAACTTGACCGATGAAGAGCTGATAGGTGGAAGCTTTCTGCATGATATTTGAACCTATAGGTTATGTTGCTGTTGGTAGTAATATGGATGCTTCAAGCTAGAAATTTTTTGAGATGCATATGAGATGTATATGTAATATCTGTCCAAGATAGCATCAGTATCTAAGATAACAGTATTCTTCTGAATAGTGTAAAATGACAATGTCACCTTACAAGTGACAAATACAAGTCATGAAACTGTACACATAGTCCTCATTTAGCGACCACAGTTGGGACTGGAACCTGGTCATTAAGCAAAATGATCACTAAGTTAAAAATCACATGACCATAACTGTGCTTACGATTTTACTTCATCCTTTCATTGCTTTACATCATCAGAAGGATACAACCCCAAACAGCCAAATGAGCTCCAGTGGCAGGGAAGATTACCGGAACTTGATTCACAAAGAAGCCAGATAAAAGGGCAAATCTTATAGCCCTTTTTCCCCACACTCCCCCGCCCTTTGGAATGCTTACTCCAGCAGGGGGATAATTAGCAAGAAGGGAATTGATATTTCTATTTGCATTCATTGGAGAGGAAGGGATTACAAGAGAGTAAGCAGGCACACAATGGGGAATATGCATCAAAAAGAATGCGCTAGCACTGGCTGCTTCAGTAGTGTGCAGCTTAGGTGGCAAAAGAAAGCCTTTAGCACCAGCCCACCAGAGGATTCTAATCAACTAATTAAGGTCACAGAGTTTTGCTGTGAAGATCATAAATGTAGGCATTGGCCACAAAGTTACTTTTTCATCATCGCCGTAACTGCAAATAGTTGCTCTCCGAGGTAGTTGCTAAATGAGGATTTAGTTTTTATTGCGATTTTTAGTTGAAAGCATAGGTATCTGGTACAAATCTTAATTATACAAAAATGTCAAAACATGAATCATGATGTGAGTCTTTTGTAGTTGCATTCTAATTTCAGATGCATGCGTAAGTCATGTGATTTGTGTTGTGGCACGTGTTTCATAATTTGCTCCCCTTGATATGCCCCATAAATGCCTATGATCTGAAGAATGATGCTGGAATTTAGCAGACTATATTGCTAACTTCTAGCCTTTTCACTTTTTCTTTTTCCTTACTCTTCCTTCCCAGCCACTACTGTTGCTATTCTTTATAAGAATTTGAAAGAGTAGAGTTTCTCATAACTTTCTTATAGGAGACATGGAAAAAAAGAATAATTTTCACACCTCCAAGTCTTGCAGACATTAAGATTATAAAGCAGACATTAAGATTATAAAGAAAAAAACTAAGATTATAATTAAAAATGATAAAGTGTGATAATTAAACCAATGTCACATATAATCAAGTATTATGTTTTCATGGGGGCCAGTAAGATGAGAAACTCACAACTTGGTTGTGAGCACAATAGTAATTTCCCACTGTTGATCTCCAGCAACTGGTGTTGAAAAACATAATAGGTGTGATACTGTAGGTGATACATTACAAGGTCATGTGAAGTGTTCCATGATGTGATGTGTTTAGTTCGGGAAGGGCCATTCTCAATGCTTCAGAAGTTCTATGGTTGTAGTTCTGCGCACTCTTGGTATTTTTATGGGAAGCCACCAGGAAAACCCATGGCTGTAGGTTAGACATGGAAATTGAAAACACATCCCAGAAAAAAGGCAATGGCAAACCACTTCTGTATTGTGCCAAAAAAATTATATAAATGTGTCCATAAATCATCAGAATTTGAGCTTGATTAATGGAGTCTTTACTTTTTTAAATAAATAGTATCACAGTTAGTAGCCATGAATAATCTCCTTCTCAGTGAATTTGTCTAAACACTTTTTAGTACAGTTTAAGTAGGTAGCCATCCATCTCTGCTATTTGTGAATTACAAATTGGAAGGCTAAATCTGTATGTTAAAGATGGAATTAAGTAGTGGTGTCCCCAATATTATAACACCTATAGAAAAGGGATGAGCCTTTACAACTTTACATTACATTACATTGCAGCACCATGCCATAATGTTGTTTTCATCAATCTGACCATGTACTCCCTGCTCCGTAGACACCACTGGAACAAAAGCTGGAAAGTGATTTATGCAAGTTTATGCACTACACTAGACCACCTAATGTGTAATGTAAGTTGCAAGTGTTTGAACAGTTTTTTTATAGGCAGAAACAGAAAGTTCTATTTTTGTGTATTTTGTTTTGTGTATCAACAAAATAGATTGAAATTTGTGTCATTCATTAAAGAGGAACAAAAATCTTCTGAATTTTGGTCTGAGTTCCATGTTTCCAGAAATAACAATATGTACCCATCTATAGATATTGTATCGCCAGTGATATAGGTAAATTTGAGTCCTATGGAGCAACTGCCTTGAGATCTGACCTAAAGAAAACTGATTTTCTAAGTCTTTGATTATTAGGAGCTTGTAAACAATTGATTTCACAATACATTTTAATTGTGAACTTTTCCAAAAGATATACTTCACAAGTCACTTAAAACAGCAGAAGTATTTTTAATCTAAGACAGTTTGATTGATTGTGGTGGTATGTTAGTTGGCTTGGTATATCTGGATATCATATTAACATGCTTGGATAACCTAATCTTGTTATAATTAGAATTATTACCACTCAATTTCTAGCTGTGTTTCACTATGCTTGTACTTACTGCACTGAGATATATTGAAAAAGTACCACATCTAGCTGATTGCTTATATACACCAGTGGGCATGTGTAAGTGCTTGATAATTCAGATTTTGCCACAGGAGGGTTGGTGAGAAAATTGTGTATCATCAGTAGAAAACTCATTTACAATAACAGTATGTAAGGAAGGGAGAGGATGCAAATATGCAAAAATGACTAGATCATGCTCTAAATTGTTAAAACAGTTGGCTTTGCCGTGTTAACTGTTTCCCTAGACAGATTTGAGAGTTATTTATTTTATTAAAATAACATTTTAAATTTTAAATATATAGTTACCAAACTTATATTGGGTTATATGTTTCATTTATTAACACAAAGGATACTGGTAGTATTGATGAAGGGTATTTCTTGCTCAGAATGAATCAGGGTTCATAATATGCATGTTTGCATTTTAAGGACTTGTTAAACATGGAGATAAAACTTGAGAATTAGTCCTTAGCAATAATTTAAGAAACGTAATTGCCTTCCAGGTAGGATATGACTTTGGTGGTTTTAGTTTATCTTATTCATTATAATTTAGCAAAATTTTACTTTGTGCTTTCACTCTTGAATTTTCTGATGAAGCAAGACTGTATGAGAAACTGGATGTGCTATACAGCATTACTTATGATATCCTGTGTAATCTCCCATCTGGACATGGAATTAGAGAAATTTAAAAAAGATTTAATGTGTTTATACAATGCAGAACCTTTTTGCTACCTTATTAAACAGCCCAAACGTTCTTAGTTTAAGGGTTGTTCATGCACAATGTATTACAACTACCGAAAAATGGAGGTCTCTAACTTTGCAAGCCCCAGGAGCAGCAAGCCTTGTTATCCCCATCTTGTGCTTATTCCCAAGTCCATGTTGAACTTAGAAGGTGCATGCAAATTATCCTCATTCCATAAGCCCCAAATAAGTCCTTTGCCAAAGGGAAGGAAAAGCTTATTAGGCTTATTTGATTCTCTAGACAAGTATTTGAGTTTGTATAGCAATATATTCCTAATCATTTAGAGAAACAACCCCAGTCTTAACATATTTCTCCTGACTGTTAAGTAATGAACTCACAGGAAGGGAAGAAGAATGAAAACAACTTATTTATATTCTCCAATTCTGTTCCAGTGACTTTCAAACAAGTATCACATAACATTTCACATTTATTTTGAATATATTGCCTTTCAGAAATATAGTATGTATTTCTTCATATTTCCATTTAAAATAATTATTAGTTTATCATGAATTAACTTATGTTACTTCTGATTTACCCCTTCATTTATATGGAGTTCCATCTTGGTTGTGGCTCTTTGATGTCACTTCCATAGGCAAACTATGTCTTTTGCAAATAAAATCAAGTTTTCAAGAGTTTTGTTACATAGTGCTATGTTACATCCAATCCAAGTTACGTCTTCATAATTATAAATTCACTTACAATAAGCCACTAAAAAGTAGTGTCATCTTTTACAGTATATCATTAAGTATAGCCCCTCTATAACTCAACACCAAAAGGAAAAAAAATTTTTTTTCTATGCCAAGTGCTGATATACAAGAGAATTGTTTCTGTTCCATTATTGCTTGCTTTAAATCAAAAGCAAATAAAGTATGGGAATCTTCTTTGATCCATGTGATGACTATTATGACATCCAGCTTCACATATTTGAGGGAAAACTGCAAAGGATCAGTGCTGTAAGTGTCAAAGGAACCAGAAGAAAAACAATACTACAATGCAAGTTAAAATTTAAAATATTAAATAAACTTCTATACAGTTTGCCTGAACTAATGGAATGTTTGTAAGACTTCTAAGTACTTTAATTTCTTGTCACCTCAAGATTATTGAACTAAAACTTACACTTAAAACAGCTTATATTATTTATTTATTAAATCAATGTATATAGCTGCCTATCTTACTACAGGTGACTCTGGGCGGCATACAACAAAGCTAAAAACAGTAAAATACATTAAAAATATATAAAACAATAAAACAGAGAATAAAAGGAAGTTAAAAATAAGGGAGCCATCTCACTAATTCTCCTGTCCCTTGGAGTCCCGAGGCCTGCTGGCATAACCAAGTCTTAAGGGATCTCCGGAAGGTCAACAATGATGAGTCCAGCCTCACCTCAGGGGGGAGAAGATTCCACAGCACAGGCACGACAGCAGAAAAGGCCCGCCGTCTGGGGCCTGCCAAATGTATCTCCCTAGGAGATCGAACCCGTAACATGGCCTCTCTGCTGGATCTGGTAGGATGGGCAGATGAAATCGGGGAGAGGCAGTCCTGCAGATAGCCCAGCCCCATGCCATGAAGGGCTTTAAAGGTCAACACCAGCACCTTGAATTGGACCCAGAAACAAACTGGTAACCAATGCAGTTCACAAAGCAGAGGTGTAATGTGTGTTCTACTAGAAACACACACAACTGCTCGCGCCGCTGCATTTTGCAGCAGCTGAAGTTTCTGGATACTCTTCAATCGCAGCCCCACATAGAGTGCTTGGCAGTAGTCTAACCGGCAGGTGACCAGGGCAGGAGTGATCATGAGTAGGTCCCTCTGATCTAGGAATGGGCGCAACTGGTGCACAATACAAAGTTGTATGAAAGCCCTCCTAGCCACGACTGCTACCTGCTCTTTTTGGCAGGAATCGTGAGTCCAGGAGGACCCCCAGATTGTGCACAGGGTCTGTTTGGGGCAATGCAACCCCATCCAGTACCAAAGATGGTAAAATCCTAGAACCAGACGGGCTCGAAACCCACTTGGTCTTGCCAGGGTTCAGTTGAAGCCTGTTGTTCCCCGTCCAGATCCTCACAGCCTCCAGACACTGAAATAGGACGCCCACAGCATCACTTAAGTCGCCAGGGGCGGAGATGTACAATTATTTATCATCAGCATACTGATGATACCTTACCCCATGGTGACGGATGAGCTCACCTAGTGGTCTCATGTAGATGTTAAATAGGACAGGTGAGAGCACCGACCCCTGCGGCACCCCACATAGCAGGGAGCAGGAGTGGGATCTCTCCTCCCCAGTCACCACCGACGGGAACCGACCTTGGAGAAAGGAGGCAAACCAGTACAATAACGTGCCACCCACCCCCAATTCCATGAGTCGGTCCAGAAGGATACCATGGTCGATGGTATTGAAAGCCGCCGAGAGGTCAAGTAAGGCAAGGATGGATTCACAACCACCATCCTGCCCATGCCAGAGTTCATCCAAAAGCAGGACCAATGCTATTTCTGTACTGTACCCAGGTCTGAACCCTGACTGAAAAGGATCTAGATAATCTGCTACATCCAAGGTCCTTTGAAGCTGCTGCGCAACCATCTTCTCAATCACCTTCCCCAAAAAGGTGATGGCAAGATTTTAAGTTTAGGCATTATGGCTGTTGTCCTTTATCAGATATACGTGCTTACATTGAAAAAGATGAATGCAGGTAATCCTTGACTTATGACCGTTTGCTTAAAGATAGTTTGAAGGTATGACGGCACTGAAAAAAGTGACTTATGACCGGTTCTTGCACTTATGACTGTTGCAGTGTCCCCGCAGTCATGTGATCAAAATTCAGGTGCTTGGAAACTGGCATGTACTTATAGCGGTTGCTGCATCCTGGAGTCACATGATTGCCATTTGCAACCTTCCCAGGGGGCTTCCGACAAACAAAGCCAGTGGGGGAAGCCGGAATCACTTAATGACTATGTGTTTTACTTAACGACCATGGCAAAAAAGGTCATAAAATCGGGTGCAGCCCACTTAATGACCACATCGCATAGTGATGGAAATTCTGGTCCCAATTGTCATAAGTTGAGGACTACCTGTATATGTATTCATGTATATTTATTTGTCTATCCAGGCCAATGAAGTCCAAGATTCTAGTTCAGTATATACTATTTTAAATGTAACAAAATTAACAAGAAATATTGTTTAAAGCTAGAATAGGTTGTATGGTATATAAACATACATAGATGTAGGTAGTTCAGAAAATAAGACAGTCAATAGACATAAGCAGCAATGGAAATTTTTTACCTGTAGGTGTTCATACTCTAAGCATATGTCAAGAATTGAATATGACACCTTGAAAATAATATATGATCATTTGCAGGCAAGCATACAGTAGAAATCATTCTAGAGATGTAAACTAATGACATTTTTCTAAGTTCTATATTTTTCTTTTACTTTCACTTCATTGGTCAGTTTTAGCTTCCTACAGACATGGGCAACCTGATCTCCTGAGGATTTCACAGGCTGCCGGTGGATCAAAGTGGTCTCTCAAACATAGTCCAGACAGAAAACGAAGAGGTAAAATACATTGATTGTTATTTAATTCAGTTTTTACCCAAGTTTGTTAAGAAATGCAAGATGTAAAATAAAAATGGATAGAATATAAGATTTTTCAATTAAACAGTAGATTTTTATTTTGTCAAATCCTTAAGGCAAGTCCTAGTTAAAGAAAAATAAGATTTATAATGCAAAAACTACAAAAGCAAAGGGGTTTCTCTTGATTCAAGAATTTTGATGGATCATCTGTCTGTAATTAGACCAGCTTTTTGGCCAAATATTACCTCACTTCTTCACAGCTCCAGATGTTGTAGCGCTTGTTCTGTTGTGTATGGTTAAGATATATGCAATCCATGCCTGAATGTCTCTTTGAACCCCTGTTCTACAGTAAAAGAACTAAAATGACTATATTATTACTACCACCTTTTCTGTACTATGTAATTGAAATGTATGTCGTGTGGTCTGCTAGATCATGAATAAAATGAAAAAAAATGATACAGTCATGCTCAGAGTACTAATAGACTGTAATAGATGGACATGCGGGTGAATGTGCAACCATGTATGGGAGTTTGATGGCCAGTTAAGTATAATATATATGGTAATCAAAAGTGGTAAGTTGGTTGTGTTGTCATTCTTCTCAAGAGTCAGTATGATGGAAAAATGTAATACAGAGGAAACTTATGATTGGAGTCTTAGTTTGCTTTTCCACAAAAAATAATTAACATGTCTAGTGATATTGACTTTTTAGGTTAGATATCTAAAGGATTGTGAAGTGCTAAAAAAGTGCTAGGCCATCCTTTCTGGTTTTCTAGTATTTTCAGCATCCCTGAAGATAGCCACAGAATCAGGATTTTGTTCATTAAACATAACAATAAAATAAGGACTGAACCCCCTAAAAAAGTCTGGTGGAAGGGATTTTTAGATAACAATTCCAAGAACAGATAATTACAGATGTTGCCTTTTTTTGAATATTGAGGAATTTTAAATCTAAGAAAGGCAGGAGTTATCTCTATGGAGAAGGCAACCCAGAGCACTGAGTTTGATAGCTTTTCCCTGTTCCATCCCTAGATACCATCCAGCCTATCAGGATTAGGCTTTCACCCCACTGTACAATAAATAAAATGAGTTTCAGACCATGCTGACATTTGTGTTTCTGTTTAAACCAATGTGAATGCAGCTGTTCTTCACACCTGCCATCTGAACGTTAAAAGCAATGGAAGTGGACACAGCTGAACTACTGTTATCTAAGAAGAGATACCATTGGTCTTCCTCTTGTTGAAAGACCTTATAGTATCAGCCTTACATAAGATTTAATTGTATTCTAAAAGACAGTAAACTTCTCTATGTCTGTAAATAATAGTAATCCCAAAATATATGATGGCATTTACCTTTTGACAGCTGTGCAGTTCTGCACATGACTTGCCTTTTTGTGATTAACTCATTTAAGTTAATAATTTGTCTTTACCTTTAAAAATTTAATATTGTCTTAATATAATACAAACCTATTTAATTCTGAATTTAAAAATCACATTGTCAAAATGTAAAATACTTGAATACCTCTTTTTTGTTGTTCTTGTTCGGAGATTTAGAAGACATGCTTCTATTGAGTATATTGTATATCTTAATCAAAGGGCCTTTGTCCTTTTTGTGCCTGTACAACTTCCATTCAAGTAACCGAAATTTAAACTTGTTGGTGGAAAGTCACAATTTGACCTCATGCCTTTGTAGTGGGCTATAAATGGTCTTTGATAGAGTCTTGGTCTGTTGATCTACAAAGGAGTTTTTGACTGATTCAGCTGATGATTATCCTGCAGGGCTAAATGGATTAATTATGTGTTCATAGTTATTGCTTATTTGTACTTAGGGTTTTATCACAAAGTGTAATTATTTTAAGTTAGCAGAAATAACGTTAAAAGTGTGTTTGAAACGGACACTTTGAATACACCCACGTATGCACGTAAGCTTCAAGAATAGAAAGCCCTTATCCTTAAGCCAATGGGCCAAAAGAGATCTTAGCTCACTTGTTATATAGCCTTTTACAGAGTGATGATCTCTTTGTTAATTTTATCCTTTCCTTTTCTTTTTCAGTAATTTTCTTGTCTGTCATTGTGGGTTGTGTTAATCACGGATGATAGTTTCTAAGAGACACAGACAATGCTTAGCTCATTCACATTTTTTAAGGAAAGGCCTGGCTACATAAGCAGTTTTGATTTGCTGCCAAAGAACTATTGAGTCAGAAATCACCAAAATTCAGAGCTACTATTGAAAGCATGCAGAACTTTTACTACGCTACTACTGAAAGCATGTAGAGAGTAATTACGTATATGTATTTCTATAGAATGAAACAATGCAGGACTTTGAGGGGAAAGTGACTAACCAGGAAGGGGACCTTGGTGGCATGGTAGATAGCTCAGCAAAAACTGTTGGCCCTGTGCATGAATTTCTTGCTAGGAATCATCTAGAACGGTGTTTCTCAACCTTGGGAACTTTAAGAAGTGTGGGCTTCAACTTCCAGAATTCCCCAGGCAGCCATGCAGGCTGGGAAATTCTGGGCGTTGAAGTCTACACATCTTAAAGTTCCCAAGATTGAGAAACACTGATCTAGAAAATAAAACTGGCAACACAGTCATGCACTTAAACGAATTTCAGGTTTAACTACACTTGGACTAATGTTTGGGTCAATAATATTGTTGATCTGAAAAAAGTACTGAAAAGAACAATCAATGATTTGGGAATCAAAAAAGTTGTCCTACAAGAAAAGACTGTATGTCTTTGTTTTAGTTGATTTGGAATACATGGGAGTGCTCCCATAGCACATATCTATAATTCTTTAAAGCAGCTGTGTGTTTTTTCCCGGACTTGCATGGTTGCAACCCCATGCTTGGAAGCATATTTTTGAATACAACCTACTGTATAGCTGTGATAGAGCAATGTACCTTAAATATCAATCTGCTAGGGAAGAAAAGTAGAAGGGGTGTTCTGGATATATCTGATTGGCCACTCTGTGATAGAATGCTAGACTAGATAACCTTAGACTTGATCCAACACAGCTCCTACTTGTTAGGCCTCACATTGCCTATTGCCTGCTCCATGGGATTAAAAAAAATGCAGCCTGTTTGTCCCACACCATTCCTCATATCATTATGACTTAAATATTTTGTTAACTGGTTTTGAGTTGATTTATCTACTAATATCTTCATCCTATCTATATGTGTACATGGGATGTCAGTGTTTGTAAATGCCAATGTGTTTATGTGTAAGTGTGTAAGTGAAAGCTACTCATTATTTTAAATATCAAAATGACATATTTGATATAACTCATAATAATACTGTGTCAAAATTGGTGGATACTTTTATATCTTAAAACCCTTGGTCTTTATAGCTGAACTGGAATTACATAATTTACTTGATGCAGACTTGATAATGTTACTGATAATGTTACCTCAGTGAAAAATCATATGCCTATAGCTTATAGTAGAACTTTTATCTGAAGTAGTTATTCCAGTATAGTGGTATAATACATCAGTTATGTGTAATTGTTGTACCAACAGTGTATCTCGTACGTCACCTGCACATGCATACCTGTATGCAAGATCAAATGCTCCAGTATTAAAAATGCTTGTTACATATTAAACTACAAATGATGATTGTTTGGGTTCAATCAAAACCTAGATTTCAAAATGGAACCCAGTTATTTGATTTATTAAAAAAATAAACTTGAGTCCAAAATTTTTCAGCTTTATTACATGTCCACCAAAGATGATAGAAAGTTCCTTCTTGTTCACATTTCCAACACATATTTGAAGTCCCTTTATACATTTTTGATAATCTTTCTGGTGACAAATACCATCAGTACCTCATTTTATAGAAATTCTCCTTCAAGTTATAACTCAGTGCAAATTTTTACCCTTTCAGTTTCCCATTGTTCCATTTGTATGTTATATCCAAAACTTCTAGCCCATTTTATCATACAATCTTTAACTTGTTCATCTTCTGTTTCAAATCTCAGCAAAAGCTTATGCATTTTAGCAATAGGATGTTCATTGTTAGTGCACAATTCAGTTTCAAAAATAGTTTTATTTTGTTCAAAACCATATGACTTTTTATTAACTTTAAATCTTTCTACAAGTTGTACATATGAAAACCATTGACATACATGCCCTTCTTTGTCTTTGAGAAACTCTGGTTTTGGTGTGTTTCTCCAGAGGTCCACTGTGCTGCAAATGATGGCATCATAGCAGTAGGACTACTCTATCAGACAACCACTAGGTGGCAGTAAAAGGTGCAGAAAATCCCTACTTTGCTGCCATCTAGCAGTCATCCATTTTTCCAACATATTTGGTAGTTCTACAAAATTATGTAAAATGGCATGATAGGGAGGGAAGTGAGGTGCAATGATGGATTCAGTGACTAATATATCTGCCCTCAAATCACAGTGACCCTTGTGATGAGACCTACGTTAGTTGTCTCAGTCATAGTCTTGGAGCACACAGAAGTCTTGCAGTTGAGAAAGATCTTTAGATTTCAAAAAAATCTTTAGATTTTATTTGCTTCATATCACTGTTACATCCTCTCTCATCCTAAGCAACTTTTTCATTTATTACAGTATGTATGTAAATATATATTTGTAACTTTTCTATTTAATTTTCTAAAAGGATTTAGTGAATAACATGTATAGCTGTTACTAGAATTTCCAGACTAAATTCTTATAGTATGGCATACTAGATTACTTTAAAATGTTTTCTGTATTAGAAGCATTTTTCTCCTCAATTTCAAATGTGCTGTGTTTCTAATATATTATCCAATTAAAAATAGTTGCACTATTATATACAGCTTCTTTGTATCAGATAAATCATTTATAAAGCTGACAGAATTAAGTCTGGTAATAGCTGTTTTACCATGACTTAACAACTGAACAACAAAAATAGCTGTTTTAGATTTCTGATTAGTTAAATAAAGCTTCATATAAATTAGAAGAATTATACAAAAGTTTGTAGTTGATGTTAATTGACTGATTATTTAACTCAATTTACTATGTTATGCTTTTATTTATAAATAACTTCATTAGAATTACAGGCTGTAACTCAAGGAGGAACAATGTTGTTGAACTGCAAATCTCAGCATGGCCAGTGATGATGGCATTGCAGTTGAACAACACTTGGAAGATGGTATATTGCCCGTCTTACTCTGTACTAATCCACATGTGCATTGCTGTCTTGAATAATATCTCCATCCTACATATCTCAGTTCATGAATATGCTCTATAAAACTTAGTGAAGCTGGGATTTTTATTTATTTATAGAACTTATATGGCCACCTATCTACACCGTGATCCTAGGCAATCTTCAGCAATAAGTAAAAACAGTAACATAAAACACATTGTATCTTTCCCACCAAGGGACGAGAATCACCCATACTGTTGACCCCCAACTCAGCCCCATCCTAGCCTAATGCTTGGGGGAAGAACCAAATCTTCACGGTCTTCTGAAGTTCCTGAATCTCAGATGTGAGGCTATTCCAAAGGACCAGGGCAGCTATAGAGACATAGAGTAGGTGTGCCTCTGAGGTCCCAGTAGGTAACAACATTTAAGGAAAGGGACCTGGAGTGCACCCACCCTATCTAACCTAGTGGGACAGGCAGATGGTCCCACAAAAAACCTGGCTGTATGCCATGTAGGGCTTTAAAGGTGATATTGCACCAGAAACCGGAAGCCAGTATAGCTCAGACAACAGTAGTATAACACAAGCGAACTGTGGTGTACCCAGAATTGTGCATGCCATGGCATTCCGAGCCATTTGCAGCTTCTGGATAGTCTTCAAGGGCAGCCCCATGTAGAGTGATGGGTCATATATTTTGCTGCCTAAACAACAACATGACATTTTGAAATTCCTCAGATTCCAACTCACTTAATCTTTATTCAACACTGGTGACAAGAAAGCATCCTGGGAAACCAGGCTGAATCGGAAGGCATAAGGCAAACTACATATCACACACAATTCTGTTCTCTAGCGTTTTGTCACTGCACGATGCTGCTCTACTACATAAGTTATGTCATTCTCTTTAACCACTTAGGTACGTGTTCTTTCACAGTTGTTTGCTTTTTCTAGGAAACAGCCTATGCTGAAGCTTCACCCAGTGTTTGAGACCTTTTCTTTGTTTGCTTTCAGATGGGCATGTTCAGATCCCACGATGGAGAATACTTTTTAGAACCTTTGATGGGAGCAGATGAAGAGGAATATGAAGAAGAATACAACAAATTACATCTTATATATAAACATGAAGACTTGAGGAAAGATTATTTTCAGAATTCCTATATGCCTTGTGAAACGTCAGGTATAGCTAAACTCTAAACCTTGTTGTACAGTGTGTGTATGCATTAAAATGATATTAGAAAGTTTTGATATTATTCTATGCTAATATTACAGATATCTTCCTAAATATTTGCTGATGCTGCCTGTTACTCCTTATGCTGATACTGAGACATAAGATGCAACAAGCGATGGCTGTAGGTTAATTTTATTGTTAAGGCTCACATATCTCAACTAGATTGTTTTGAAACTTGGTTTGTTAATTAAGCCACAGTTGGTGTGTTCATACAGTATGTTTAGCTATATATATAGGAAAGATTTTTTTTTAGGTTATGTCATTTGATTTTTGTGATATATGTAATCCCAGTGTTATGAAGAAATTTAGGAGCAGATATATTGAATTTATTTTATTCTGAAACAAGGCAAAGTAATCAGGTTTTCACTGGAGAATTAATAAAGTAGAATACTGAGCAATCCAAGTATAAAATTAATACCAAATGAAGTACAGCACAATTGTATTAAAAATTAATAAGAAAAGAGACATTGGAAATTGATTTTTTGTAAACCTAAATAATCGTACATCATAATTCCCTAAGTCAGTCAATTAATATTTCATACTCACATCCCTATGCTTTTGGATACTTAGCTCAAAGCAAGCAAGAAATGGATGTAAGAGATGAGCTTGTGTTGAAGCTGTTTCATTGTTATAGGTGAAATCTTCTAATCCTTTTCATAGACTGAAGGCTTAAATACAAAATAAAAACAGAAAATACTACGGCATAATCTAAAAATATATACAGTAGAAAGAAGGCTGGGATTAGGTTGGCATCACCACCATGGCTATAAAATATCAAGTTGCTTTCTTTCTTTGCAAACTATCTCTCCTTTCACTATGTCCATACGCTGCTTCATACTTTGCCTTTTGTTCTTTGTATAGCCTCTTTTTTGAGGATCCAATAAACAGGCACAGTCAGCCCTTCAGGGTAGACCAGACTAGGAAACCAAAGTCATGAATGCTAATACTATTTTTATTATAAGGTTACAGTAACAGAATCTTGCAAATCTGAATGCCTTCCCTATTGCCTCAGCTGCTGGATTCCATTGCTGGGTTGATGCTTGTGGATTTTAATTAGCTACCTGGTGGCATAGAGTCTGGAGTGGCTCAGGGGGTTTCCCTGAGGATCTGGTGGGTGGTTCAGCTGAGGCCTTAATCACTGCCTGGAATGGGTGGGGTAGCCTGGCCTTGAACTACATTGCCCCTATGCAATCTCTCCCTGCGTGCCTTTCCTGGGGTGCACCTTGGTTTTCTGAAGACCTCTGGGAGATGAAGTGCCAGAAGAGATGCTTGGAGCACTGTTGGAGGAAGTCCTGGAGCGAAACTGACCACATGAGTAAGAGGCCATATTAGGGACCACCTTGTGATGATAAGGGTGGTGAAATGTCAATATTACTCCACCCTTATTGTGTCTGCCAATAGCCATCTAGCAGCAGTACCTGGGCTGCCCTTGAAGACCATTCAGAAAATTCATTTGGTTCAGAGTGTGGTGGCATGAGTAGTGATGGGCTTGCCATGGCATGGCCATGTGGCATCTTTGCTTCACGAGCTGCAAAGTTGCCAGTGTGCTCCTGGATTTGATTGAAGGTGCTGGTTATTACCTATGAAGCACTATATAGCATAAGGCCCAATGATTTGAGAGACCACTTGTCTCTCCTGTAGTTTCTGCCTGTCCAGTATGCTCCAGCAGGATGGGCACATTCCAGCTCCCCTCGATTATTCAGTGCCATCTTTCGGGACTCAGGAAACACACTTCTCTGTACAGGGGCCTGCCTTCTGGAATGAAGTCCATATGGCTCCCACCCTGGTGGCATTCTGGAAAGCCTTGAAAAGCTGTCTGTTCTCCCAGCCCTTGGGATAAGATGGATGGGACTCCCCCATTTAAGATGTTCTGTGTTTTGATATGTTGTTTGGATTGCCATCTTCCAATTACTTTGTAGCTCTTTTTGTAATATATTTTGGGTTTTTTTGGATTGCTGTTTATTTTTGTAAGCCATTCAGAGTTTGTTGGAGTTGCGCAGCATCGAAATCAAATCAATCAATCAATCAATCAATCAATAAAAATAGTTGTCTTCAGAAAGCATTACCTGCAGATCTCAATAGTAGGACATGTTCAAAACAAAACAGTCCCTTATTGCAACATCATCTAAAACTTTCTTAACTTTAATCTTTCAAGCCCAGTTTCTTATTTACCAAGACCATCTCCATCTTTTTGGGTTTCAGCTTCAGATTATTTTTGTGTGCTTCATTGTGAAGCCGCAGTGGGGCTTGATCAACAGTTTACTTTCAGTGTCCCAAAAAGAATTCCAGATGATCTCTGCCATTTGTTTCATGTAGAAGTTGAACCATTTGGTGGACAAGATGGAACTCTGTGAAACAGTATAGATAGAAATGCCAAATAGTAATCCCCAGAATCACCTTCTGAATATGGCTGACTGAAATGACCTGAAGAATTGCAAAACATCCCAGAATGCAATCTTACTAAGCAATTGAGAAGAATATTATAATCAGCATTGAATGCTGCTGAGAGGTACAGGAAAGCTAGCAGCATTGCATTTTTGCTTGATGCAAAATACCTATAATTATTTAAACAAGCCAATAAAATATGCGTTTCTTATTTTAAGTCTGGCAGTTTCTAAATATTTGAACAATGATACAAAATTACCCATTAATATGTGCATCTTGTTTGGCCAGGATGTATGGTTTTCTTGAATGCTAAATAGCAGTGTTTCAAAGTTCTGATGTTGTTTATATGAATTCCTACTGAATTATAAACTAAGTGTCTTCTCCCAAAAGATGTGAACTGAAACGATAAGATATGCCTCAACTGCAGTCCTTAGAACATTATATGTCTAATCAGGCTTGTTTCATAGAGGCTTTTGGAAGTGATGTAGTGTTTGTGAGTCCTGGCTCAGAATAGATTTGACAATAAACTGAACCTTATGGCATTTTCCTTTTCCATGTAAAGTTTGAGTTTTCCCAACTACTTTCCTTCCCATAAATCATGTGGCCCTAAGCCATTTTTTCCTGTCTGTGACTTCTGTGGCCTCCTTTGAAATCACTGACAATTGGAGGTGTGGTTTCCTGCTGTTTTGAGACGGGAAAGAGATGAATGGTAGTGTAAGCCTAAAATAGGCTTAAAATGCCTTTTAAGAAGATAGTCTTCAAAATAACACTTTACAAATTACAAAAACTGAAACAAAAATCTCAGTGCCTGCATCACTTGCTGCATCATCACCCCATTGTGGCCTTTGGGATTCTCCCAAATGGTAAGTGTGGACTCCAGCCACACAAAAGTTTGTCTATCGCACCCTGAAATAAATGGTTCTATCTATTATCCTCAGAAATACAGTTTTCATAGGAAAGGGACATCTACTAAATCCTCTATCTGCCATTTTTAATGATAAAAGTAGATGAGACTAGCCTATAATATGTTGTCATTTGCCACATAATGCAACAAAACCTTAGTATAGAAGACTGTACATTGGATACAGTGGATAAGATTTCATTCCCATTTAAAGGACTGATGTATAATAAATCAAAAGTTTCACTGTTAAATAGTTTGCTCATTAAATTGAAGTGTTACTGTAAATGATGCCATTTACATCAATTATATAATTATGCAACTAACAAAAAGACAATTTTTGTGAATGCAGTTTTTACTCAGATACTTCCTCTCCAAATAGTTTATTAAATCAAGGTTATACTGTAGTATATCTTCAACAATACAGCTACAACTAGTTTATATAACAACATTCACTGTGCTGCTCCACTTTTCTGTCACCAGATGGGCCCATTGATACTGACCTCTACTTATCATCAAGGCTTTAAATTAATACTTTTTGGTAAGATAGACAAGGTATAGATTAGATTCCCATAAATACCCATGCTTGTGCAACCTACTGCATCTTGCGCTAATGTTAAGGACATTATCAGTGAATTTTGGCACATTTCAGTCTGTTTATACCAAGGATGCTTATACCATTCTGTGCAAACTATATAATCTAGAGGCTGTCTTTACAGCCAGCATACTGTTGCCTGCATCCCACCAATTATGAGGTACCTGTGTTGTACTGACACAACTGCAGGAGGTTGCTGTGAATCTCTAAGAAAAAAAATGTTGTGGAAAATATTTTATAAGCTGCATACACTTAGAAAAGCATACAAGTTACTGGATCAGAGTGAGGCCTGTTTGAGGCTATTTACTTTCTCTGCATAGGTGTTGCTATGTTGTCTGGTTTTTTAAGTAGGAGGATTTTGGAATGATACTATTTAAAAATTATTAAGCGTGAGTACAAGTTTTTATACATACCAAGTTTTGGAGTTGATTTATACTGAAACTGATGAAACTGTAGTACAGAAATCCATCAACATGTCTAGGACATCCTTTTTATTAATAAGCAAATTCTTTATTTTTGCTTGGAATAGGTTGATCATCAACAAACGCTGATTCAAGTAATATTGTCTTTTTCGAAGCTTGTTATTGTTGCCTAAGAGTCTAACTGGTTGTAAGTGTTGAGGTGTTCTCTGTCAGAAGCATGCAATTTCTTTTGACTGGAGGTACACTATAATTTGTATGACATGTTGAGGTCCATAATCAAGAAGTGTGCGGGAAAGGACCTATTTTTATAAAGTTTTATCAGGAGACCCCCTCCCAAATCCTGCAAAATGCAAAGATAAATCTACATTTTTAGCCGTAACCATTCTAAGAGGACTCTGGGAACTACAAAATAGATGCTCTGGGTCACTGCCTCACCCAGAGTTTTAGTATACCTGTTGTGGTCAGTTGCTGAATGGTGGAGAAAGAACTAATGATACTCAAATAGCTTAAGCAGACATTTAAGATATAAATAATAACAACCATGTAATTGTTATTTATGTGCAGACCAAACTTACATATTTTTCCATATTTTCCATGTGAATGTTATCTCTCTTCTACTTTAATATTTCTGTTCTGTATTCAGATACTCAACCTGGCTGTCTTGAATAGGGTTAGGGTTCTGTCAGAATTACAGTCAGAATTACAGAACTGAGTTTTTTGTGTTTCTCTATTAGTAAAATATATACAAATAAATATTAATTCTAGGCAACCAAGCAAGGCAAACACATAGGATTGAAAAGGTTCTTATGTGGGGAAATTCTGTTTCTGTTCTAAAAAAAAATGCTGGACCGCAAATAGTTGGGGAGTGAGAACTGTGCATTTCTACTACGCAAATTGTTGCAGTGATGTTGGTAAAAGAAGACAGTATCAGCTGTCAGAATGTGAAGTACAATAAAGCAAATAACGTATTATTTGCTTATGGAACTTGGCAAATGAAACATGTTAGGATTTTGATTCCTGTCAGTTATCAGCATAATACTAATTTCTCATTTTATTTTGCAGAAGAGCCAAAGAAAAGCACTTTACTATTTCCATATGAGAGCAGCTTTATGAAACACAGAAATGTCCTTCAAGACCATCCAGTTTTAGAATATGCTTCAAAAAACCTATCTGTAGGGGATAATAGAAACAATCCACATTCCCGAAGAAAACGTTTCCTCTCTTACCCAAGATATGTAGAGGTGATGGTTACAGCTGATGCCAGAATGGCTCAGCATCATGGACAGAACTTGCAGCATTATGTATTAACACTCATGTCAATAGTAAGTAAATCTGTGTTTCTTGATTTGATCCCCTATGATGTTTCATCATATCCCTTATGATGTTTCATCAATGTCAATGTAGGATGACATTCAGCCAATCTATAGCTCAGAAACAAATGTTTTTGCCTTTTATACTTCCCTTCTGCTTCCTTCAGAATAATGATCAAGGGGCACAGAATTGTGAAACTAGTTCTCTAAACACAAAGAAAACTATTCTTCCTGATACAGTAAGTGGGACTTGCAACAAAATCTTACAGGATAGCCGTGAGTCATGAGATTTCCTTGTTCTTCCTTGGAATTAGGAATGTAAACCAAGCACTCAGGGCTTGGCAGCCTTGCAAGGCAGAGATTTAACAATCATGGAAGAGAGTGATTCTATGAGATTGTTGTTGTTGTTCAGTCGTTAAGTCGTGTCCGACTCTTCGTGACCCCATGAACCATATCGCGCCAGGCCTTCCTGTCCTTCACTGCCTCCCTGATTCTATGAGATATTACCCTTTTATTCTTCTCTTTGTTGCTTGGATCCATACAATTACCTTTTCATTCAAGGTGGAAATGAATGCATTTTTGCATGTGTCAGTCATGGATGACTTCTGTTTTCTTTGTGGGTGGCCTCATGTAGGATACCCCACCTCACTATGAGAGGAATAATATATATTGGAGGTTCATTCTACAAGGAAGAAGGAGCTACACATTCCCCTGGGATAGTGAAATAATCTGGCACAAACCCCAGACATCTCTTTGGAATATGGCCCACATTACTTCATTGTTTGAGTCCATTGACAAATTTCTTTTCATAGGAATCTGGCTGTAAAGATGCTGTCATAGCTGATTTGTGAAAACTCAGATATAATGCTACAAATACATGTTATGCCATATTTGCTTCTATAAATCTGTTGTGTATAAAGGAAGTGAATGTTTAATTTCATGTGATGTTAAAAAACTTTGACTTAAGTGGATTGTGGATGAGATAAATTGTGAAGACGTGCTGAGAAATTTATATTTCATAAAAACACAAATAAATAAGGGGAAAAAGCCTTTGTTAGTTGAGGAATATGAGCTCAAGCAGCTATAAAGTTCTGTTAAAATACTTGCCCCATTAATAAATACACCAAAGAATTCAGGAAAAGTAGGAGACCTGAATTGCTGTTGTCAGTAATTTGTAACAGCATGATTGTTATTGCATGGTTCCACTAGCTTCTCAAGTTCATAAGTTGGTCCCATTGAAGTCTAAGGGTCCAAAAGTATACTGTATGTCTTGGAAAGTAGATTATGAAATAGTCCATACGTTTAACACCTGTAACCTTTTACAAGTTTTTGGACTCTAAATACCATCACTTCGGTTCAGGGCTAGTAGGATTTGTAGTTCAACATAAAGTGGCTTAGTTTTCAGACACATACACATGCCAATACATTTTTTAATTAACAACAGATGGTTTTGTCTAGCCCAGAAAAAAAAGGACCATGTGTAATAATATATTAACATTTTGGTTTTTATTTATTTAGGTTGCAACAATCTACAAAGATGCAAGTATAGGAAATCAAATAAATATAGTGATTGTAAAGTTAATTGTAGTTCACAATGAACAGGTAAGAAAATACATTTCATTGCATATGAATTATGTTACAAAATTATATTTTAAAATACAGTTTACTATTTTGCTAATGCAACCTTTTTTGAGTCAAGGATCACAGTTAACAGTTGAGTGGCACACTATTGTCTGCATTCCAAAAGTGAGCAGGGCCAGGAGAAAAAATGAGCAAGCCAGACAAAAAGCAATTTAATAACTGATTAAATCAAAATCAAAATTTTATTAACGTGTTACTCTTTCTTTATTTCATACATTTCTCTTTGTGTCACCTTAGAAATTACAGTAAGCAGCAAATTTCACAGGGACTCCCAGACAACATTCATGGCTTTTTGTGTCTATGGGGTGTGTGGAATTGTTGTGCCCCTTCGCTTTAAGGTCCAAGAAAATCATTTTCATTTAATTTAAGGCCTGTGTACCTTCAAGGAAGGAACAATATATGAATCTTGATGAGTATCTCAGTTAGTATGGGTAGGTTTTGCAATACTGAGCTAGAATTTAACGTTTTGTGTCCCAGCAAGCAAAAATTGCATCTAGAAACCAAGGAAGACTTTCAAAGGGAAGTAGATTTCTTTTGCCTGCTCAGAAACATTTTTAATGTAATTAAAATAGTACTTGCTAACGGCCTTCCAGGATAAAGTTAATGTTGCTTGTTTTTCAGGATTTTTTTAAAATAAAGATTCCAGACCAATAGGCTTGTTCAAATACTTAGGATTAACTTGTAACTGTTTATGCAGAATGAACTGGGTATTTTTATATTAGTGGTGGCCAGATTTGACTCTGATCCTGCCATCACTTTTTGTGGTAGAAATAATTGAGTTCATAATGTTATATTTATTTTCCAGAATGTGTCTTACATAAAAATATGTTATAAATAACTACATTTGCCATGACTGCTTTGTCTTCATAATTTCTGCACAGGAAGGACCAGCTATTAGTTTTAATGCCGCCACTACGCTTCGCAATTTCTGTTTCTGGCAGCAGGCTCAAAACGTTCTGGATGACACTCATCCTTCTCACCATGATACTGCAGTTCTTCTTACTAGGTACAATTCTGAGATATATTTCAACCTGTGAATTATTGCTAAATGTAAATGCCATTCCATTCTCTAAACTTTTAACGAACCATGTTGAATAAGGTTAGATATAAAAATCAGGGGAAAGAGAAAAAGACAATTTGGAAATGGAAAAGAAGGAGCATTGGAAAATTATGTCATGGTTCTCTGGCTCTCTGTAGTAGTTGATTGAGGACAGTTAATCTCGTTCCATGTGATAATATGAATCACATGCCACAATATATTTTGGAATTATGTACAATTCATTTTAATAAAAATCAGTTTGAAGCACTGTATTTAGGATCACACTCAGCCAACCTGATCCTAAGGTCTACAACTAGCGGTAGAGAAACCTTTGACCAGTTACGCAGGCTTTTGCATTCAATCTGTAACACCTATAGCAGTTAGAATGCTGCAGTTGTTACAGTTCAGTGTCTTGTGTTGTTTTGACAATAACATTTTCATAGAAAACATTTATTTTTATTTTTTAAGGGAAGATATATGCAGAGCTAGAGAAAAATGTGATACCTTAGGTAAGTTAAACACGATTATGCGAAGTTTCAATGAATAATTAAATTCAATAAATAAAAGCAAAAACTGTACTGTAACTACTCAGTGGACATATTAAAATATAAATACATCTTTAATGGGATTACTTTGTTATGCAGAAGTTCTGAATTCTGAGCATAAACATATATACACCCACACATAAACACACAATATATATAAACATTATTATCAATAATATACGCACACAGAAACACACAGATACATACACATACCTAGGCTTATCTGTGGAGACAGTATGTGTGCTGTAGAACGTTTTTCAAATTTAAATAAATTCAATTTTCTAGGGTTAGCTGAATTGGGTACAATGTGTGACCCTCTGCGTAGCTGTTCTATCAGTGAAGAAAATGGATTAAGTGCTGCATTTACAGTAGCACATGAACTTGGGCATGTGTAAGTATAGCTTTCTTGCCAAGTAAATCTTATATTTGCGTTAAAGACAGCATAGCATAATGTGATGGGTTTTGGTTTGTATTGGATGAGACCATGTATTTCTAAGTAGTGCTATATTTCCATGTTATTATTTTTTTTTTTTTATGTAGTGGATTAGAGTTTTCAAACTGTAGTAGCCCTATAAGAGCAGTAGTACTGCCAATGAGTGAAGTGTTGAGGCTATGTGTATGCAGTATAAATCTTGGGCTTTCTTTTTCATGCCACATCTCAATCTCTGACCCACCATGCTATTCCATGTCCTCATAATGGGACAGTAACATGAGATAAGGAACATATTTTGAAAAGAATTTAAGTGGGCATGTACTGTAGTATGCAAGACTTCAAACTTAACCTCATTTTTACTGTTTTTTTTTTAAGTAATTCACGTATTGGTTTTAATTTGTAATATTTTAATGCCCAGATTCTAAAAGCATTGCTTAGCATGCAAATTTCATTTTAATGTTTTATATAATGCACTATAGATGAATTGTTAGAAAAGCACAGAGAATACCAACATATCTTTGTATTATTCAGATATGTTTATGATTATTATATATTAGTTTAGCTTTGCTTGCATTATTATAAACATTTGCAGTGTATCTCACTGAACTCATCTTGCATTTTTTGTTGTATGCTAGGTTTAATATTCCTCATGATGACAGTTTTAAATGTAAAGAAGCTGGAATAAAGCACCAATATAATGTAATGGCCCCAACTTTAAATTATTATTCAAGTCCATGGACTTGGTCAAAATGCAGTCAGAAATATATTACTGAATTTCTTGAGTGAGTATGTTCTTGCAACATTCTTAAATATAATATGTAAATATTACAGTAATGGGTATGTACTGTATTTTTCCATCAATAAGATGCCCCCATGTATAAGACGACCCCCACTTTTCCAACCCAAAATTAAGAAATCAATATTTTAAAGATAAAGCAGAACACATTTTTATTAGGTAATTAGGTAACATTTACCTGATACACTCAGTGGGAGGAGGTCCAAATTGTTTCTCTACAGCTCTATTTCCATGCTCTTTTGGATAACTGATTACATTCAGTCATGAGTGAAACTGCCAATAGCTTGTCTCTGCAAACAGACTTCCTCCAATTGGTTTGTTCAGCAACAGCTGACATCAGTTACATAAGGCTCGTGATTGGAGGAAGTCTGTTTGCAGAGACAAAGTATGGGCAGTTTCACTCATGATTGGAGGCTCATGATTGGAGGAAGCCTGTTTGCAGAGACAAAGTATGGGCAGTTTTGCAACCGTGCGGTTCTCTCCTCAGCTTACTTCCTTGCATAAGATGCCCTTCAATTTTTAGTGTAACGATTTTAGAAAAAAGTATCGTCTTATAGATGGAAAAATATGGTACCTTATTTCTTTATCTTATTGTTTAACATTTTAAAACTTCAGATTATTTAATTTCTAGGATTACCTTTTAAATAGTAATACCATGTTTGAATATTATTAGAATGTAAGGGTGTGCGAAATAGTTCAAATACAAATAGCTTTGAGCTTAAAATAGTTGTTTTAAGTGTTCTGTGCTTAGAACAAAACTCATGCTTTCTATGGATTTTATTTCAAATACAAAACAAATCTGTCCATTTTGAGTGGCGCTATTTTGAATGCTCCATATAGTCCAGCAATATGATTGGAGTGTTGTCTTGCCTTTTGTAAATAGAGTGCTGCCTTCTGAATTTTTTTCCTCCTGGAGCAGCACATCAGCAGGGACCAGTAATGTTCTTGCTGCTGTTTGCTTAAGCTGGTGGGGTCATCTGGGTGGAAGGAGTTTTGGAGTGAAGTAGCAGATAATTCAGGCCATCCAGAGCCATTCTAGATATGACTGAAGTTGATGAGAGAGGAGGATCAGGGAATGTTGCAACGGACCTGAAAGTGGATTGGATTCAGTGCTGGTACTTCTGCTCAGCTAGGTGAGTGTATCTGGTTGCAGTCCCATCAACTTAACCCAGGGTGGTTAATTAGACAGGAAGAGAAAGAGAGAAATTCCCATCCCTCTTTGATCTTGCTTTCTTGTGTTCCCTTCTGAGTTTAAAAGGACACCCCCCTCCCCTGAAACTCCTCCCCAAATAAGTCTGATTTTTTTGTTCAGGGAACTAATTCTTCCACTTCATTGTGTATAAGCAGAGATATCAATGGTCCTTGTTCCGTGCACATGTGCATATATTAAATAGGGCTAATTTTAAAAAATACATAGCCCAAGCATCTTTCCAGCCTTGGCAATAGTATGTAATCCCTGGCATCCTCTAACACTAAGATGCATACCCTTAAGCAGAGCTGATGCCTGTAGAATAGTTGAAGCACCCGTGAATAGGGCAAGCAGCAGCATGCTACAAAGGCAGCAGATTTTGCATGTGCTATCATGCAGATGAAGGCTTTGGATGAGCATGGTATTAGCATGGTAAAGAATGGCCAACTCATCTTTACTACCAGACTGGCATGACCTTAAATAGACATCTGGTGCTTTCCTGGATCACTAACACACACAGGAACTGTCAATACTGCTGCAAGCAGTAGGCCATAAGACATCATATCACTTAGATGTTGGCCCAATTAAGACAGAGTGTGTACTTATAACTTCTCCTGCACTGAACATGGGAGTGTAGTGAGGCAACACCTGCTGTTATAGGGCCTTGAATATGATGAGGAACAAGACACAGGTTCATGTCAAGTTGCTGGATGTAGCTCACACAGCAGACGAGATAAGTATGACCCCAAACAGACATAGGAAGGATACCTGAATAGGAGAAAACAAATTGCTTCAGTTTCTGCAATGGGATTGTCAAAATATTATTAAAATAATATTCTGTCAGAGCAAAGCACAAAATATTTGAAGTGTTCCAGCCACATGAAATAATGAGAAATGAGAATGTCATTTGCTTCTTTGTTTTTCACCCTAGACTCACAATAACAGTGGCAATTTATGATAACCTCTACTAGCCAACTTGCAAAAAAACCTTGACAATAATTCACAAAACCATAGTGTTAACAAAATTAATTCATAGATAAAGTATCTAATAAGAAGAATTCTGCTTATTTAAACGTGTTACAGTACTGGATATGGGGAATGCCTCCTAGATAAACCAAATGGAAGAATCTATGACTTTCAGCCACAGTTACCTGGCTCCCTGTATGATGTGAACAAGCAATGTGAACTTATGTTTGGTCCTGGATCACAAGTATGTCCTTATATGGTAAGTTACTTTATATAAAACTGCATAATGACTATTAGGTAAAAACATGGAGACTAATTTCTTAACAATTCAAAATTGTGTTTTTTTCATGAACTTTTTAGAATGTTGATCGAGTTTTTTGACACTTCGTTTTCTTGATAAATCCCCTGTTTTCCTGTATGAGACAGTAAAATTGTACTTAGTTTTTTTGAGTATTTCCACTTTTAGGGGTCCAAACAAAAGGTAGAATTTTTTTTTTTCCTGAGTGAAATGAAATTTTATGCCCTTTTTTAAATAGCAGATGCACACTGTCCACACTTCACTGAACTGTTTACCATTTCTCCAAGATCTCTTTCCTCATGAGTCACTGCTACATCTGATCCCATTACTTTATATGAGGAATTAGGATTTTTAGCACCAATGTGCATCATCTTGGATGCAATGCATATGCTAAGTTTCACTACCACTGTATATGCAAACCATATCCATATTGTAACATTTGTCCAGAGATATCATCAACACATGCAGTCTTATCATTGTTCAGCTCCCTCTTAGAGCATTTATGACTTCATTTTCGTCATTGTTTCTTTCTTGGACAATAACATTTATAACATTCATTTCAATTCCACTCTTTGAGAGATCACTATCATTCCCATACAAATCTCTAAATTACTCCCTAAAGCATTGCCTCACTTTTGAGTCTTATCAAGTCTTTTAATTACTTCTATTCTTAATTTAATTAACTCTGAAGGCTATTTACTCACTTCTAAAACCCTTTTCTTAAAGTGTCTATCAAATTCCTCTCAATTTTCTCTTTCTCTTTAATGTTAACCATTCCTTGTTATCTTTGGGCTCTTCCCCATCCCCTCAGTGATGTGCTTTTCTCCCATCTGCAAGATGGGAAGAAGATATGCAGCTTGGAAAATTGGAGCACTGATAGCTCTTACTGCACTGCCAAAACAAGGATAGAGTCAGCCCTACAAGTTAGACAGATCAGGAAACCAACTCCACAGGAAGATTAGAACTACTGTATACTTTACTGAGATAGGCTATAGTAACAGAGTCTGGCAAGTTTGCCTGTGTTTTCTTTCCTTCCCTCTTATATGCCAAGGAGTCAAGGGATTCAGTCTGAATCTTTGTTTCATACTCTTCTCCTCCCCTGGTCTTAACACATGCTTCTTCAGCACCTGCTGTTGTTTTAAAAACTTCTGGCTGCTTTCTTCAAGGTCATCTCCATGGCTCCCTACAGACAGAGAACCAAGTATAAAATATATGTCAATTAGATCACGAATGAATGGGAAAAATGTGTTTCAGAGTTGACCCTTTTTCTTGAAAATATAATTAAGAGCCTAGTACAATTTTTAAGGCCAAAGCTCCACTTAAAAATACAAAGATCATTCATATATTACTTTTTGTGGTTTGATAGCTATATAAAGTTAAAATACCTTTAAAAACTTTGTTTTTAATTTGTATCCTTCCCTATGTCAATTTTAGTTACAATTTAAAACTAGATTTAGGCAGTCCTCAAAATGCTATAGAATGAGGTTTTTTCCTGGCACTAAACCTTCTGAGTAATAGATTTGCTATAAGCATTTTAAAGAAATAAAATATATTTGTATATTACTCATGTTACAACAAGACTTCTGTTTTATAGAGACAATGCAAACGTCTATGGTGTACAAGTGCAGAAGGTATTCACAGGGGTTGCCGTACACAGCACATGCCACTGGCTGATGGAACAGAATGTGGACATGGAATGGTAAGATTTCACTTCTGCTACTACTACTGGTCTCTCCTATAATCCTTGCACTGTTTTTTGTCTAAATCCCGGATTCAGCACATGTTTCTTATCCTTATCTGCAAAGCCTTCTGTGATTCATCCCTACAGAAACAAATAGAGCATTTGTAACACCATACCCCACAGTTTTCTTCTTGAAGGCTCAAGATAACTAGCAAGATTGTACCACTTCCATTCCACAATGTAAATTATCTACTTACATGGCTGTTGTAGGTTTTGTTCCCAAATTAGGCTGGAAAACAGATTGGAATTGGTTTTAAATAAGATCAATTATTAGATTCTAAACAATCAGTATTTACCTAAGAGAAGCTACACCATTTGCTCAAGATGAATCTGTCTGTCTGAATCTTGGTATTAGAGTTTCGTTTTTAAATTCTCCCTTAAAGAGGATTAAGCTTCCCTAATCTCCAGGTTATAAACTGGTCATATTTAGCAAGTTCCCAACTAGACATGGCTTCTAAATTCCTTCTAACATCCAAGGATATCCCTTCCTTGGGGATAATAATTCCTTCCTTGGTAGAAGGGAATTATTCCTTGTAGACAGTATTTTTTATCTGTTTGCTTGATCATAACATCAAGTATGCACAAACATTAAGCCAAACTGTAAGTACAGTTTAGAGGTTGGGAGAAAATCAGCTAAGAAATTTGTTCCATCCTGATTTCTAAGCCATGTATAAATTACACCTCTGAGTTTTTCACTTGCACAGAATCCATGATTTGGAAGCCCACATCTTCTGTCCATATCTAGAGTTGTAGCTTTCATTTTTATCTTAGTTTCTTTTCAAACACTGCAGAAGCTGCATTATCAGGAACTTCTGAGACATACCTAGGTGAGTGCATGCTTACCTCAAGTCTCACTGGAAAGAAAACGTCCCATTGGATGGTGAGGGCCAATTCATTATCAAGCATAAAAAGAGATAATAGATTTGGCAGGATGAAGAAGCTGAAAATGTCAACATACTGAGTAGGCATGAACCTGAGTCCAGTATCAACACTATTGATTTTGATACCAAGGCTCTACCAATACCAGGAGCTTTTGTTCATCATCCTTGACAATGTTAAGAACATGCCGATAGACGCATCTCAGGACTAAGTTGGACCTGACCCCTTAAAACAGGGCTTTTGATTTACGTCCACTATGCAGGACTTCAGTTGGCAATGTATTACAACTCTACTGACAGAATTTAATCCTAGAAATATTAATATTAGAATATAGCAAAAATTCAGAAAGGCACTACCAGCACATTGTTCACATACCTGCAAATCATTTCCAGCTCTCTGGAACAAGATTAGGTCATAGTTATCAAAGGGAGCCATAAAGCCAGTATCACCAGCTCATACCAAACATGATTTTTACTCTTGCTGTTTAATCATTCTGAAGTGGGTTAGCGACCTCTGCTCTATCCTATCGGTCTGGGCCTTAAGGTCATTTCGGCTTGAGATTCAATATAATAGCACTCTAGAATATTCTCCCACTACTGCAGTAAGCATATGTTCACATACTTCTTTGTGAATCATCCTCATCCCAAAAGAATTCCACCCTGGCTAAATGGAAGATGTAGTAAATGTCGTGACCTGGAGTTGGTCAGGGTCTCAGTAGGGAGAAACAAACTTAAACTCATCCCAAGCAAGACAGAATGGCTGTTAATTCAAAAGCCTACTGATTCTGGATCTGTATCATCTTTAACTCTCAGTGGGTTGTGCTCCCATTATAGTAGGTTCATATGCCAGGAGTCCTCCTGAACCTATGGCTCCTACTTGAGAAGGGGGTGGAGACCATGGCCAGCCCTTTGCTCAGTTTCAGCTGGTGTGTGAGTTGAGCTGGTGTATGAGTAAGGTTGCATAAGTGCAACCTTACATGGAAGGAGACATTCTGAAGACTACTCATTCTCTCATCATACTTCATTTAGATTACTATAATTAACTGAACATGATACTGTCCTTGAAAGTCACCCATAAAATTCAGCAGATTCAAAATGTGGCAGCCTGTATGCTTACTGGTCACTCTCAGTATTTTCATATTACACCACTCCTGCAGAGCTACATTGGTTATGATTATGTTATGGTGCGGGTCGCTAGCTTTAAAGACTTCACTGGCTCAGCACCTCGGAATCTAAGGACTTGCCTTTTCTTGACAAAATCTGAAGAGTCTGAGACGGAGAAGCTGCTCAGGATGCTCTGGGTGGATACCAGCCTCAGGGACAACCTGGCCATTTGGAACTCATTGCAGGCAAGCTGCCTAGGGATTTGAAACTTCATACGACACATGGTGGCGCAGGGCTCAGTGACGCTGGAGTTTGCCAGTCAGAAATGGTCGGCACTCCAGCAGTTCGGGCCCGGCTCCATGTGATGGGGTGAGCTCCCATCACTCATCCCAGCTTCTGCCAACCTAGCAGTTCAAAAGCAATTCCATCTGCGAGTAGATAAATAGGTACTCCCATTTCGGTGGGAGGAACTGGCAGTGCTGTGCAGGGAGCAGAAACCGGTGCGAGACCCAACTTAATGCTGGACGCGACTGACACGATCAGCGTGAAAAAGACCTACAAAAGAAGGAAACAGCCCAGATGTGCTGTGACTCCCTAGCGACCGCTGCTGGCTGGATAGTATAGCCATTAAATTGTTAGATAGAATTAAAATTGCTTAATTGTATATGTTGTACTTTGTGAGCCGCCCAGAGTTCCCCGTTGGGGGGAGATGGGCGGAGAATAAATCCAATGTATAAATAAAATAATAAATAAATAAATTACTCTGTGTGTGCATTTGCACACACACCTTGCTTGCTGATGCCCATAATCACTAAATCCTAAGTAATGCTCCTTGCAACTGTTCTTCCATGTGTGTATGTGTTCTGGCCTGGGACTGGACAGTCCTCTATTTACATAATAATAGAATAGAGATAGAATGATAAGGATTAAGTAAAGCTAAGATACAAAATCCATAAAGTACAGAATAAATTGATAGGTTAAGATGAGCTATACAGGTGGTCCTGGTTTAACGATCACTTGTTCAGCGACTGTTCGAACTTACAGTGGCACTGAATGGCTGGTAGTTACAACTGGACCTCATGCTTATGGCTGTTGCAGCATCCCGCAGTCACATGATTGTGATTTGTGACCTTCCCTGCCAGCTTCCCACAAGCAAAGTCAGTGGAGAAGCCAGCAGGAAGTTGGAAGCCACAGTCATGTGAGGTCCCCACGTAACAACCGTGAGGTTTTTATTTAACAATGGCAACTGGGACTGCTGGAAGTGCCATTGCTAAATGGCACGGTCACGTGGTTTTTTGACTTATGCCTGGGTTGCTTAACCACAGAATTTCTGATCCTAATTAGCATCATTAAATAAGGACTACATGTAGTTAGGCTAGAGCAAAGATGATGAATAATGTTGAATAAAGTTGCTGCTACATAGGGAAGAAAGAAGAATCCAGAAGAAAGGATAATACTGAAATGATTAAGAGCAGCTGAGAGATGACTAGAGGAAGTTGGAAGTATAAGGGATATAAGGAGGACTTCAAATAAGTTCAAATGTAGCATAAGTTTTAGTATAGCTGCTTAAGAAATTAGCATTAATGAGGTAAATGTATAAGAAAAAGAAAATGTACAATAAATAACCAAGCATTTCACTGTTTGTTTAATAAGTAAAGTTTATTTTGTCTATTGGATATTGCTAATAAACACAATTGCTCAAAATGAGAGTTGTCTATGTCCTGTCTGGGATTGTTTGCATAACAGAACTCCATGTTAGATATTTACCACTGTTAGTCTTTAAATTTTAACTTTGCTATGTTTCTCATTCGAGCAGCACTGCTGGCATGGGGTTTGTGTAAACAAGGAAACGGAGAGGCTTCCTGTAGACGGAGGATGGGGATTGTGGGAACCTTACAGTTCATGCACCAGAACATGTGGAGGAGGCATCAAAAGTGCAACAAGATTGTGTAATCGGCCAGAGTATGTATTTATTCATATATATATATATATATATGTAATATTTTTATTCTGCCTAACAGCATCTTTGAAAGCAACAAATTAACGAATACTTGACATCATAGAAGAAATAAGTATGAACAATGTACTACTCCATACATACATTGAATGGAAATATATACATTCATACATACATTGAATGATGCTTGAAACTACATGAAAGAACAGCTTATTTTTCTTAATAGAATTTCAATCTATTAAAGAAAACCTGGGCATTTGTAATTTCATTGAGTTGCTTATATTTTAAATCCAAACATTATGGAAGTTACTATTAAAAGACACAATAAAATGCACATTTAATCTTTCTTATATATATAATTTTATGTTATTGTAATAAAGTTATGAAGTAGAAATAGTACAAGGTTAGGAAAATACCATAGTTATTATCTTGATTATTTGACAGTGTAGTGATGTAATTTAATATTTTCATCCAATTTATTGTTGTTAAAATCACTTTCCATTATTATTGTTGTTTTTATTGTGTTTTATGACTTGTTATAAACTAGTATAAGCTGCTTATAATAATTAAAAATGTCAGTATAAATTAGGTTGAAAATAATGTTCATTTTTTGCTGATAGTTGTCTGTTATTAAATCATTGTAGTAAGTTCCCTTTCAAAAAGCTTGCTTTAAATAGGTATGCCATTCTTAACATGTTGAAATACAATTTTCATTAGACCAAAACACGGAGGAATGTACTGTGTGGGTCGCAGGATGAAGTTTCGATCCTGTAATACCAACTCATGCCCCAAGAGCAAAAAAGATTTTCGAGATCAGCAGTGCTCTGAATATGATGGTAAACATTTTAACATCAATGGACTAACATCTACTGTGCGCTGGCTTCCAAAATACAGTGGTAGTAAGTAGTCATAAGCTTTCTTTCTCAGCTTAATTTTCATAAAGCTTTGCAAGTGAATGAAAGTATCCTTGATTTTTTTGCTTCAACAGTTTCTCTGAAGGATCGATGTAAGCTTTTTTGCCGTGTCTCTGGCACAACATCTTATTATCAGCTGAAAGACAGAGTTATTGATGGTACTCCATGTGGAACAGACACTCATGATATCTGTGTTCAAGGTTTATGCAGGGTAATTAATTTTATAGTGCTTTATATAAATATTACAAATTCAATGAAACTGTCTAAATATCTTGCCTGCATTGATGTTCAGTGCATTGATTCAAATCAGTTTAAATTACATTCTTATGACTATATTTATCAAATAATGAGTAATCAGATATATAAAGTGAGCAGTAACCATTGGAGTAAATAGGCCATTTAATGAAGTTATCACAGTGACTTAATGCAGATGTAACTAGTTTTCACTAAACAATGGTTTCATAAGTGGTAGTTTCCCATGGCATCATCCATGTGCAGCTATTATCCTAACTTTCAGTTTTGAGATACCTGTATATAGAGTTTGTCTGCACCTTTATTTTCGTTCATAGTGATTAGCATTGAGTCAGTTTATAACCAGAAGTACTTTTGCATTTATTTATTTTATTGTTTTTATTTATATGGCCGCCTGGCCAGGTTTTGATTGGAAATTCTGTAGTTAATAAAAAATATTGTAGATCTAACAATACCCAAATAGAAAGGAAGGCAGTGCCTTCATGAGCCAAGAAGAAACACAAACTCATGGGTGATCTTGATTTGATATTTGTGCAGTATTACAATTTCACCAATTCTAGGTGAATCAGTTCCCAACAAGTGTCTCAATCTAATGTAATAAATATGTTAACTAGTATTAAATAAGCTTCTGTAGGTTGGTTTGGAAATATGATTAGTTGGTACTCTCTGAAATTGGGAAGTATTTTAACTAATTTCTGAACCTTGCTAAAGCCACAGTGAGAGAGAAGGGAAGACGTCTCTTCTTCTCCCTTGTCTTCTTTGTTGCAGAGAGCTAGTACTGTTTCAGGAGTTACTGATAAAAATTCCATTTCACAAAGGGTTACTAGTAGAGTGATGCTTAACTAAACAATGCTAGCAAGGAACATAGTCTTTTTTCTTGTTTTTGCTACTTGCCAATTCATGAGAACACAACCAGCAAGTAGGGATGAGTATCCAAATTGAAGGAGGACTGCTTAATAGGACAGAGCAGGAATGGGAGATTTGTGGGCTGGAAAATTCTGAAATAGATTTTTGAATTGTGCTCGTAATTTTTACATTCTGTTCAGGAAGTAAGATGGTTTGTAAATGAAAATTTCTCACTTTTTTCCCTATTGCTCTGTAAATTTTATCCAGTTTATGCAATTTAACTCATTTTTAGCAACATGCTGTTAAAAAACTTCTAAGGAGCCTGATCTTGGCATATTCATTTAGCAATCTACTTGTATTGTTAAGTAATGCTCACTTTTCTTGCAAAGCAATCCAAAATAATTAACTATAAGAAATGTTAAATGAATTATATTTTTAGATTCAAATAAGAAATTTAAATTACTATTACTTTTTTGAATTCTCTTATGTGATTGTAAGCTCTTTTTTGATATATTTTAGCAAGCTGGCTGCGATCATGTTTTAAACTCCAAAGCAAGAACAGATAAATGTGGCATCTGTGGTGGTGATAATTCTTCATGTAGGACTCTTACTGGTACTTTCAACAGTGCTCATTACGGTAAGCTTTTTCATGTTGTATGTAGTGCATGTAGCATTCAGTTCATTAATATGCCAAAATGTGTTCATTTGTAACTGGATATCTGCACAGTGAGCTTTTTGATACACGTTTTAGCATAAGAACATAGTCCCGAAGTAAGTGAAGTTTGTTTATTTGCAAAGATTGTCCACAATCTCAGTAAGCTTTTGCTTTAAACATTTGTGAACACATATATCATAAATGCCATTGATTCCTACGTTATTCTCAAGCCCAGTTCTTGGCACGATGCCGTTTGAATGTTGAAAAGGAACTTAGCATAGTGCCACATATTTCAGGGGTTTCATCAGTTTGTGACACTTAAAAGCAATAATATTGGAACTGTCTGAATTTTCCAGGACCATGTTATCTAGTAGGTACATAAAATTTGGATATATAAAATGTGCCTTTCTGTCCCTGTGCAAATGATATGAAAGTGCCATTCAGACTGCCTATCTGACATATGGTTTGGAAGAAGCGATGGAAGTGTTCCTCACTTGTATTATTCTTATGCCCAAGTCGCAGTATAAATTCTGTGATTTTTTTAAAAGTCATGATAACAACTTTTCCCTGTAAATATTCTAACATACAGTCTCATAGTCATAAGTGGCAAACCTAAGCACCTTTATTTATAAGACTAGTAGAATAATATCATAATAGTTGCTATGGGATTATGCAGTCATGTTATATTTGCTAATTAATACTTATTGTTCCCCAATCTCTATTGGAACACTGTGATCTTTAGGTTTTATTAATCCACTATATATTGTCATTACGTTTAAATAATTAAATTAAGAAGTTCTTTAATAAATAATAATTTGCCCAATACAGGCAATCGCTTAGAAGGCTGCCTTATTTATTCCCATGGCTTGACTGATATTTCCATGGCTCAGCTGATACTTGTTAAAAAGCAAAACTAATATTGTATGTTGGAAAAATCATTAGTGAAGTACAAGTATTTATGATATTCATTTCTATTTTGACTTAATTGCTATGGTCTGTTATGGAATGTAAACTTTGCCCTTGAAATAGAGAAGGGATGAATGAACTGTTAAGGAGGAGGACACAGAGAAAAGATTACTTGGTCCTGAGGAAGAAGAAAATATGAGAAAGAAACTCAAAATAATCCTGCCTTGATTTTGTTTGATATAAGATGCAGTACAGAGAAACTCCAATAGCTTTCAAGATTCTGTTGTTATACCTTAAAACAATAAAGAACATTCCTGAAATCCCTGCTGCTTCTGTTTCTTGACCATGCCTATCTCAAATAGCTGACATGTCCTACGATGAACAGAAATTAATAAAGTAACTAAATAGTGTTCTTAAAAACAAATGGTTGGATTCAGATTTTCCTCTTCAGAATGATAGAGCTCCTTCCATTCATGAGAAAAACTAGAATTCAACAGAAGCTTTTAGTTGAAGGAAAGGGACAAGGCAGTGATTTTCTTTTTCTTATTTTCCCTGATCTCTTGCTACTTCTCATGCTGGTCCAGTATATTGGAGATATCCCTTGTAAAAATACAGGAATGCATCAGCAGCTTTAAGAAAGGGAGTTTTTGAGGACACATTTCTCCAGAGCAGCTGAAGCCTGTTGTACATTAGTCTGTATCCATTGTTTTCTACTTAAAAGTGATTGTCTACAGATAATGTTCTATTTATTTCACTTTCAAATATACTCTTCCATAGAATTAATGTTCAGTTGTGTTTCAGGCTATAACATTGTAGTAAAAATACCCAAAGGAGCAACAAACCTGGACATACGCCAGCATAGCTACTCAGGGAAGCCAGAGGATGACAACTATCTTGGTAAACATTTCTGATGTATTCTGAAATAACTGCAGATAATTTACAGAGCTAAAATAATTTATTTGTAAATGTTTAAAACAAAAAATATTATAAGTCTATTTTAACCTATGTTAGTCACTGATGTGATAACTGTCTGTGTTTGTCTATAGAATAGAATAGAATAGAATAGAATAGAATAGAATAGAATAGAATTTTTATTATGGTCGCTGACCAGAATTTCAAATAGAAACACATTAAAAATAAAAATAAAGTAAAAGCAAAACAAGATAAAATATTATAATTGGTGGTGTGTTTGTTGGTAAACAATCAAAGTCTGCCTAATTTTACAGGCAGTATAGCAAAATTTAGCTATGTTCAAGGAGAGTGAATTATACTGATCAGATAACAACTGTACATAAAAAGGATCAAAATTTCCTGGGTGTTATACCAGATACATAGATCACTATCAAAATAAAATTGAATAAATTGAATATATGGCATATTATCATTGCTTACCTCTGGAAACGAGTGAACAGGGAAAACAACGCTAAGCAAAAACACCATTGTTCTTGCATATCACAAAGACACAGGACTCAAATGTCAGCTTCAGTCAGATTCGCTTCTGTATGGCAGCCATCTCTCTAAGATTCTTTCATGCATTCAGGAGTTCCAAAGAATAATTGGAATGTTTGTACCAGCACAGAAAAACCCAGAATAAGCAACAGAACTTGTGCTAAGCCCAAAAAGTGCCAAATATCTGCCCTGATTTCTAGCAATAATGGGAAATCTTCATGTAATTTTTTTCTTTATACAGTGTTTCGTTTACATGCTTTGTTGTTTTACATGTACATAAATAATAGGTGAATGGGAGCACACTGTTTACATCTCCATTTTTTAAAGACCTCTGCACAAAAAAAATTAATTATCATGACTTACACATTGCATATACCTGTGAAGTAAATAGGCACTAATGAAGGTTGTGTTTTTTAACATTATTTAGCATTGTCCACTATGCAAGGAAGTTTCTTTCTGAATGGGAATTTTGTTGTAAGTCTCTCTAAAAAAGAAATCAGTATGTATGGAGCTTCTTTTGAATACAGTGGTTCAAACAACACAGTGGAGAGAATAAACAGTACTGGCCGACTAGAAGACAACATTCTTTTGCAGGTGAATTTTTTATATTCAAAAAAATATAAACATTCATATTTTTGACACATATAAAGTAAGGAAAAATTTCACTGATATGTCTTTAAAAATCTGTTTAGGTGTTATGTGTAGGGAATTTGTACAACCCCGATATTCATTATTCATTCAGTATTCCTATAGAAGAAGGAAATGATCTTTTCACTTGGGATCCATATGGACTTTGGCAAGACTGCACCAAAATGTGTCAAGGTATCATTCTTTTCTTTTGTGATAGTTAAAAAGTTCTTCCATGATAACTTTCTATTTCAGCTTGCTGTGGTTTAACTATGACAGTAAATGCATGTATACAATATAGCTTTTGTTATAGATTAAAAATTCACATTTCAGTACAATGGTTTTACTATTAAAATGTTAACAATAAATATAACAGCTGCCTCTCAGCTTAAAATAAAACATTAGTTTACAAACTTTAATGAAAATATGAGTGAAAATGAAGCTTCTAGCCCAGAAGACTGTAAGACCAATTTATTTATAAAGTAGTGTAAGAAACAACTGTTCATTAATTCCATTTATTAAATTCATTATGTCAACAGTTGGCTATGTTTTTTGGTAGCTTAAGAACAGAAATCATTTTGAAAAACCATGGATATTCCAATCAATAGTTGAAAGCTTATTTTAAAATGTATTTTAGGACTTTTTAAAAGCCACAGAATATCAGATCCTCAGCTCAGGAAGAACTAAGAGCTTCTGAGAAAATTATAAAATGTTTTAATACAATCAAATATTCAATTACTAAAAACCTGAAATCTAGCTCTAAACCTCTAGTTGCGTTAGGCTAAAATTCAGCTGTCTTTCTTTTTCCCTTTAAATTCACCCCAGATGTCAAAAATATGCAAAAAAAAAAAAAAAGCAGTGCCAAATTTATAATGGGGGGGCTGCAAGAAGGGTATTGATGATCTACATGTGAATCCTTATTAATTCCTTATGTATATGATTTGGGGATAACAAAGTCATAATATGTCCCTGAATGACTATTAGTCTGGTCTTTTTTTAAACAAAAACTTTATTAAATTTTAAACTTTATAAATTTTAAAAACATAAAGATAAAACTAACAAGAACTAATACTCAAGAAAAAGAATAGAAGAAAAGAAAGAATAAAGGGAAAGAGGGAAAGCAGAAGTGCAGAAAAAGAAAGAAAAAAAAACAAATACAACAAAAGAATGACTTCCAACTTCTTTTACAGCAGATACAGTATAACTAAAACATACGTTAAACTCTTACCCTAGGATTACAACTTAACATCCATTTTTTCTATATTAATTTTACTAATCAAAAAATCCATGTTTCATAATTTCATTTTTTTCTGTTACTCACAGAAAGTCCAAGAGAGGCTTCCAATTAGTGTTTACATTAATCAATGTCTTTTCTCTAATCAAAGATGTCAATTTGCCATCTCAGCTAGCTCCATCAATTTTACCATCCATTTTTCCACTATAGGTAATATGGAGTTTTCCCACCTTTGAGCATATAGAAGTCTTGTTGCAGTTATCATATATAAAAACAAAGAACCATGAGATTTTTCCAATTGTTTATCCATCGACCCCCAAAAGAAATGTTTCTGGTTTCAATTGTTTATTAATCTTCAAAATCTTCTGAATTAATATATGTATTTAACTGTAGGAGGAATTGAATTCCAGGATGAAGTCACTATGCTGATGTGTGGCATTGTGGTTCACTGTCAGACAATGCTAGCTTTCTTTTTCTGCACTTCTGCTTTCCTTCTTTCTCTTTATTCTTTCTTTTTTTCTATTCTGTTTTTTGATTATTAGTTCTTGTTAGTTTTATCTTTCTGTTTTTAATACTTGTAGGTGACATAAAAAAAAAAAAGACAGGGACATAGGGGAAAAAACGGTATTCTTTGCCAGTTCTGATTAGATCAAGCACTTTTTAAATAAAGGGCAAAATAATGTATTCTGCTAGGTTGCTCTAAATTTGTAATTTCACTTTTTCGGTTTTAAGGTATCCGCAGAAGGAAAGTTTCCTGCATAAGAAAGAGTGATCACTTGGTAGTATCCGACCAAAGATGTGAGCATATAACACCTCCTGTAGCTGTGACAGAACTGTGTAATACTGAA
Source organism: Python bivittatus (assembly GCF_059951505.1). Classification (NCBI taxonomy): domain Eukaryota; kingdom Metazoa; phylum Chordata; class Lepidosauria; order Squamata; family Pythonidae; genus Python; species Python bivittatus. Next base: position 15,664,434 of record NW_028277058.1, on the reverse strand, counting down.
TGTGAATTAAGGTAAATAATAAAAATATTGATTATAAATAGGCTAGTTATAGTAATACCTCTACAGTTTTAGGAAATTGTATGCGTAACAAATTTCTTCATAATTCTGTATATTTAAACTTACTTCTATAACTTGGAATTAATTTTCATAAACCTATTTAATTTTCTGTAGCTGAACTTTTCATTTGATTTGCTTAAATGATTCTAAAATACCTGAAATTCATGTTTCTTAAGTTGCATCATTACAAAGCAGTAAGAATGCTTACTTTTTGTTTTAATTGTTCTTAAAAGCTATTTAGAATTAAGTTATCTTTATACCCTAAAATATATTTAGTTTTATATAATAGTTTATACTTGTAGGTGGCATAATTTTGGCAAAAGTGAGTGCTCAACTCGGTGTGGCCCAGGGTTTCGGTCTTTAGACATCCACTGTATGAAGTACTCTGTTTCTAAAGGACTGAGTGTTCCAGTGGATGATAAATACTGTGCTGATCAGCAGAAACCACCAGTCCGAGAAACTTGCCATGGAGACTGTCTTCAAACAAGCTGGCATTATACAGGATGGTCAGAGGTACACATTTATAATTTTCTATTTTTAGAATTAATTTTTGCTGACAAGTTTTAAGATTGTTTAAAATTAAAATGTTGGATGTTAAATATACACAGTTATATGTACAAGTTTAGGCATCCTTGGACACATTACATTTCAATGAATCCCTAACTGAACAGAAGCTAATGTTTTTATACAAATGTGTATGTATGCTTATTATTTATGTGCAGGTGTTTATGGATTCAGAATACATTGAGTACATCAGATGTGGAAATTGGAACATTGTTCCTTTTTTTTTTTGCTGTACATAAAAGTTATTAATAAGGCCCCAAAAGTTTACTGTTGCATACAAATATCTGTTGGAGCATGCGTGTGTGTGTATCTGTATATAAATATATATCCATGGGTATGTGTGTATAGATAATAAGTGTGTTTGCATAGATGAGGCAAAATATTTTATTACAGTCATAGACCAGCTCAAAAACAGAAAGCAAACACAGTCTGAGACAGCAAACAAAAACAACAGTAAAACCCAATAATTATAAAACTGGTGTGATCAAGGTGGGATGTATTTTACAAATAGTAAACAGAGCTTAGCTACATTAAGAGAAATAAGATCGCATGGATCAGATAATAGGACTATAAATAAAGTGGATCCAGGTGGTCTACAAATCTGATTAGATGTGTGTTATTAACTGCAACTGGGCATTTTTGTAATAGGAGCAATATAAAAGGACATGAATTATTTGTTTCAGGGACTCCTTCACCATAAAGGCAAAATCTTTGTTCAAATGTAGTGTACCCTCAATAACCGTTTTTGGGAAGCATTAAATATTGCCAGAGTTAGGGCTCTTCTGAATGTGGGAACTGTTGTTTGGCTTAAATATTTAGCCAGCTTGAAAAAAGGTGAATGACTAACTAAGAACATATCTCTGAGTATGGCAACCAGATCTGATTTGGCTTCCAAATCCTTGGTGTGCTGTTTAAGGGCTGCACATTCATATCCTATCATCAGGATTCATTATATTATATATTATTATAGTAATGAATACTTATAGTGGTAGATTATATGTTTTCTTTTCCCTAAAATCAGTGTTCGAGGAGCTGTGGAAAAGGTGCGAGAACAAGAGAAGCTTTTTGTATGAACAATTTTGGCCGTCGGCTTACAGATCGAGAATGCCATGGGCTTCCAAAAATTATTACTCAGAGTTGCAATGAGTTCTTGTGTCCCAGCTGGATGGCTAGTGATTGGAGTGAGGTATTCTATGCAGCTTCATTTCACATTGTTTTTTCAGTCTGAAAAAGTGAAACGTGATATGCAGCTATCAGGGACTGGAATATTGCCAGGCCATGTTAATGTTAAATAATGGAGCAGTTTTACACTCTTATGTTCAGTGGAGATGCAGGAATGCCTCTAATGCATGTTTCAATCTGATTATAATATGCTGAAAATTAATGGCAGGAGTATATAAGAACATTTCACATTTAAGTAAGAAGCATCCAACTTTGGATTATAGGTCCTTTAATTGCTTAGAAGGCAGAAACCATGTGATGTCAGAAGTCAAATCTCTACTCTTCTGAAACACAACTTTGCACTCAGTAACTAGCTAATAGCAGAAGCTTCACAAACACACAGTGACATTTCTTTACTGCAGAAGATAAAATAATCATATATAAGACCTGCCTACTGTAGAACATGTTTATACTACTAAAACTTTCATGTCTGTTCGTCTGTTTGTAACCTTTAATTGGGCGAAACAGTGCATCATAGGGCAACAATTTCTGAACCAAGGTATCTCATATGCGCTAATTTACAGAATGCCTCTAAAATCTGGGACCCATTACCCCCATGGGATTGAAATTTGGCAAAATTGTGGCTGCTTCAGTGCCACTGTGCTGCCGCAGTCAGCTGCAGTTATGTGATTGTCATTTCCAATTATCCTTGGCAGCTTTCCACAAGTCAGTGGGGAAGCTGGCAGGAAGTCTAAACTGGATCATGATTGCCAACACTCCCTGCCAGCTTCCCACAAGCAATGTCAGTGGGGAAGCTGGCAGGAAGTTGCAAGTCCAAGGCCAGCAGGCAGGTAAGTGGCTGTTGCCAGGTGGGGGAGAGCACTAGAGGCGTGGTGTGGGTCAGGGAGGGTGCGAGATAGTGCAGAGCAGGTCAGGGAGGGTGTGGGTCAGGGAGGGTGTGCAGGGTGTGGTGTGGGTTGGGGAGAGTGCGGGAGGGAAGGAAGGAAGAGGGAGCGAGGGATGGAGAGAGGAAGGAAGGGAGGGAGGGAGGGAGGGAAATTTCCTACGCTCCCTGCCAGCTTCCCACAAGGAAAGTCATTCTGTTTCTTTGTTTAGGTAAGAAAATATCTCTGAAAAGTGAACCCAGTGGGTCACAGGTTGTCTAGTAGATGTTAAACCCTTTTTAATTTAAAACTTATTTAAAAACCCCATTTAAAACTTAGGGTTTGAATCCTCAGCTTTTTCCTAGATGGTTCCTGTTTCACCAGCTTCAGCCCTTAGATGTGACTTCTGTGAGTAGTGTATTGGAGCTTAGTGCCCTTGTAATCAGCAAACAATCTTCTACAGGATGGGTGGTCTTCAGAAATACTCAAAGGTCACTCATATTTCACAGATTTCAAGAACTGGATTATTTATCTTTTTGGCCTAGACTCATCCATTTTCCAAGCATAGCACAGAATTACTCCCAAAATTACATGCAGTAAACTTGGGATAAATAGTATGTGCAGGTCTTTTATGTATGCAGGTAGTCCTTGACTTTTGACCATAATTGGGACCAGAACATCCATTGCTAAGTGATGCGGTTGTTAAGTGAGTCACACCCAATTTTACGACCTTTATTGCCACAGTCATTAATCGAATTGCCACATCATTAAGCGAATCACCATGGTTATTAAGCAAATCTGGTTCCTCCATTGACTATGCTTGTCGAAAGCCCCCTGGGAAAGTCGCAAATGGTAATCATGTGATCCCAGGACTGCAACCTTCATAAATACATGCCGGTTGCCAAGCACCTGAATTTTGATCATGTGACCATGGGGATGCTGTGACTGTTGTAAGTGCAAGGACCAGTTGTAAGTCACTTTTTTCAGGACTGTCATAACTTCAAATGGTTGTTAAGCAAATGGTCATAAGTCGAGGACTACCTGTACTTATAATTGAACGAGTGGCTGAGGTACTCTTGTGTCCTGGATAAAAGTTTGCATTTTTCTATCACACACATTTTATACTGAGGCAGCCTTTGGAAGAAGAATTCTTCCACATCACCTATATTCTCAGTGGCAACCAACTAGCTCAGGATAGTACACAGCAATTACAGAACCTACCAATGAAAGGAACATTGATTCTTACAGTAAAGATTCTTCTTGTGAAATGCAACAAATCAAACACAAGGCAATGAATAATTATTTTCTGTAAAACATGGAGCATCTTTTGTGATCTTGGGAGCCTTCCAGATGCAGTAACAAAATTTTATGGCATATTATCAAATTATCTTGATGCATTTTTTTTCTTTTTTCACAAATAAGCATTAAAGTAAGTTCATCAAATCTACAATAGGCTTAACAGCTTTTCTTCATGAACAAAAGCCCCCAAATTCTTAAATGATAACAAAAACAAACCCAAATAAGGTTGAAAATTGCAGCCTCATCTGCAATTTTGGGTTTGGGGAGTTAAAATATTGCTTAAAAGAAGAGTACCTACGTGCTGCAAAATGGTTGCCTGCTCTTGCACTGTTAAGATAAAATCCCCACACCATTTCTTTCCATAATTCTTTGTAACTACATTTTCTACAGTGCTATAAAGTTAAAGTGAGGAAAATTCTGTAAGTTTGAGTAATAGAAAAATGTGTCCCTTTTAAAAATAGAAAGACTGTAATCCAAATCTGGATGTGACAATATTTTAAAAACAGGATTCTTCACAATGAGAGTCAGCATTCTCTTCTCAAGTCTTTGTAACCACACTTTGGAAACTTCTTTCTAGAATTATTTCTAGAAATTTTACAGCCAAGTTTCCACTCTTTAATAAGTAATGCAACCTTGCTTCTTTGAAACTAACTTTATATTTTTATACAAAGAGTAAATGTAAGATAATTTAATGTGCTGTTGGTATGAGAAAAGTCAATACTTAAATATAAATTCCATTATTAAGTTTTTTTCCTGTTTGAGGATATAATTTGGTACCGTCTGTAATTCTGTTGGGAAAGGTGTTGCCATAAACATTGTTTGGACTGTGCAGCAAATAATGCCGAATTCTGTTTGCCATCTCTCTTGTCCTAACCATACAGTGTCCAGTGACTTGTGGGAAAGCAGTAAAACATCGGCAGGTATGGTGCCAGTTGAATGATGACCATCTGGAAGATGTTTTCTGCAATCCCAACTCTATACCAGAATCAGTGAGACCATGTGAACTTAATGAATGTGCAGCTTGGCATGTGGGGCCATGGAGTGCAGTAAGTACATAGAAGTTTTTCCATAATGCTCTTTATCAGCATTTGTGGTCATCATTAAACTAGTCTTTGTGAAGATGGGGAACAGCTACAGTTAAGCACTTCTACAGAAAAAGCTTTATTACAAGAGGACTCAAGAAATCTTAAATATTTTTAGAAGGAATCAATGTTGGAAAAATAATCGAGGAGGAGGCTATGCTGTTTTTATATATTTTAAGTTATATACTATGATTATAATAGACATCCTGTAGTAGTTTTTATAATTAATTTTGTAGTTTGCAATGATTGTTTAGAGTTCTGCTTTAAGCAAAAATAAAATAAAACGTAAAGCTAATTAATTAGAATAAACAGATGGAACATATAAAATAGAAATTTAAGCAGCATCATTATATATAAAAAGATCCTGTGTGGAAACTGTAGCAAAATTCCAATGTTATTTCAAACTATATAACATTATCTGATACAATGAAAAAAATTTAATAGCATGAATTAGAATACGCGAATGAAAGGCTGTTGATGGCTGAGTTTGAACAACTCTTAGCTTGAGTAGAGCAGAATTAATGAGGACTCCAGAGATGGCAACTTTAAAACTAAGAACTAAAACCTTTATATTAATTCAAAGTCTAGTAGAAAGCTGTCATGAAAAGGTGACTTAATTACTAGAACAGTTAAAAGAAGTAACTTTTCCATCATTGGCTGCCAGTGCAAGTATTATTATGGCCATTGTGTTCCTTTGAATTTGTATTTAGTGCTCTGTTACATGTGGACATGGATACCAAATGCGTGCAGTTAAATGTCTTACTGACGTTTTCGGAGCTGTTTTGGATGACGAGAGAGAATGCAGTGCTGCTATTCGTCCATCAGACAGACAAGTAACAGAAATAAGGATTTCTTAATTTTATTTTGTTTGAAGTGAATTTGCTTCCATATATACAGCTACTGAAGATTTCCAAAATACATTTTTTTCCTAAAGGAATGTGAGATGTTTTGTCCAGAGATCAACAAAGTGTGGTCTATATCACTGCCTGTCATCCAGACTAACAAAGAGACTCAGTGGAGATATGGATCATGGACTCCAGTAAGTAACATTGAGAAATGCTCGATCACAGAATATTTGGGCCTTAAATATTATGACCATTCCAGAAGTGTTCAAAGCCTAAAACAGGCATCTTCAACACTGAAATAGTTTGTATTGAAATGAACACTTTCAGGGTAGTCAGAACAGTCCATTCAGGGTTGGAATGTACTGTATTGGTATATTTTGAATACAACTAGATTGTCTTGTAGCTTTTCTCAAGAAACGAAGACTATATGACTATTTCAGGTTACCTTTAGCTTTTTTATTATAGTATTGATTATAAACGCTATTTACACAATGGCATTCCTAGCTTTATAAATATTTGATGGTATTTGGCCAAGGGTAATAGGAAATAAATTGAACTATATGCCAGGTATGCTATATTTGCCACACTATATTCAGAATTCATGAATATATAGATACATTTGGTCAGTATGTTATGATTTTGGTTTTGATTCATCTTTGCAGTGTTCTGCTTCTTGTGGAAGAGGAAACCGTGCTCGCTATGTAAGCTGCCGGGATGGTCATGGCAGAATAGCAGAAGAATCATTTTGTGCTGATTTGCCCAAACCTGAAGAACTTTCAAGCTGCTTTAGTCCATGTGGTGTCTGGCAAGCTGGAAGTTGGTCACCTGTAAATATAATGCTTTTTCAATTATGTTTTTATTTTCCAATATTAAATATGCACCTAGATTAAAAAAAAACCTTACATTGCTTAATTTCTGAAATGGCATGCATTATTTGAACATAGATAATTATTTTCTTTTGTTTTATGTTCTCACCAGTTGTCTATTTTTCTTATGTCATTTAAATGTTGGGTTAATTTTTGGTCAGTGCACAGTTACATGCGGTAATGGAAGAGTAACAAGACAAGTTGTCTGTGTCAACCATCATCAACAAATTGATGAGAATTACTGTGATCCTGAAGGCCATCCTGCAAAAGAACAAGAATGTAACATGCTACCCTGCCAGCCAGTTTATCGCTATAATCCGGATTTGCATGAAGGTCCAAGCCATCAAGATTATTCTCCAACAGAAAAGGTCCATCACTCACAGGACCATGTAAACTCAAAGAACCACCATTCCCCTTCAGGAAACCAGTGGAGAACAGGACCATGGGGAGCAGTAAGTCAGCTACTATCTGTTATATTTATATGAAGCATTCTGTAAGTGTTAGAAGGATTTTCTTGATGTTAAACGATTTTTTATATCGTATAACAAAATGTAAGAAATGCAGTACTTTGTAGAGGAGTACATTTTAAACTTCCTTAATTTAAATCTTAGATGCATTGTATTATGATCATCATAATAATATTATTTATCCTTGTTTTTGTTGTGATTTATCCTTTCAGTATCTCTTTTATTAATTTCTGTTAAAATAAGTGGGGAGAGATTTAAGGACAAGCACTAGACCAATTTGGTCTAGTAGTTAAGGCACCAGGCTAGAAACCAGGAGACTCTGAGTTCTAGTCCTGCCTTACTTAGGCATGAAACTTTGGGTCAGTCACTCTCAGCCCAAATCACCTCACAGAGTCGTGGGGAAAATAGGAGGAGGAGGAAGTATTAGGTATGTTCGCTGCCTTGAGTTATTTATAAGAATAATAAAGGTAGGATAAAAAAAATAAAATAAAAAAAAGAACTGGCAGTGATTCATGTATTTGTGGCACCTTTACAAACCATTCTTTTCTACTACTGTCATTTTTTTCTTTTTCACTGCCATTTTTTCTATTCTTCTGGGCATTAAGCACATGAGCATATTCTTAAATGGATGCACATACAGTCACTAAAATGCTATCCTGCTTCTCTGACTAGAAATAGGTATGTCAACAATGGGAGGAGACAAGAGAAGGCTAAACTCATACAATGGCAAGAAAAGAAATACGTAAGAATGCACGAAGACCCCTACCAGATTAGGCTATAAGCCTAGCTAGTCCAGCATTCTGTGTCACTCAGTGACCAACTGAATGCATGTGGGAAGTTCAGAAGCTTGGACTAGAGGGCAGTATCCCAGCAACTAATAGGTACTACATATTGTTCAGGGGGTAGTAAATAGCTATCAAAATTAATAGCCACCAATCACCTGATCCTCCATGAATCTGCTTAGTCCCCTTTTAAAACCATCCAAATTGGTTTCCATTTCCACAACTGTTGCCAAATAATTCCTCAGTTTAATTATGTGCTATGTGAAAAAGTCTTGCCTCTTGACAGTCCTGAATCTCCCTGCATTTTCTTTCAATAGCTGACCTTGAATTCTAACACTGTGAGAGAGAAAAATAATTTTGGTGGATGGTTTTTGCACCTTTTCTACTTCTGTAACATCATTCTTAAGATACTCTGAGAAAAGCTGCTTTACAGAGTTGCAAACCAATACTCTATTTGCACTTTCACACACCTTGAAACCCATTTTTGGAACTGAATCCAGACCATTGCATAGTTATTATTATATTGCCAGTCACTGGCAGTTCCCTTCCTAATTATTCCAAACATAGAAACTGTCTTTTTGTAGCTGTACGCTGGGTTGATATTTATTTTAAGCTGTTCACCATTATTTCAGGTTCCCTTTCCTGGTCAGTAATTATCAGTTAAGATTCTATAGATGAAATGTGTATGCTTTCTAGAAAGCTTATTCTCTTTTTTCTGCTTTTGCTTATTTTTCTTTAATGATATTTAACTACTTCCCCCAGGACAGATATTAAGGTAACTGTCCTGTAGCTTCTTTTATCAGCCCTAGTTCTCCATTTTTAGAAAACGTTTGGAGTTTTTTAAAGCAATATACTATGCTGTATTCACAATTAGTGTGGTAAATATATATTTGTTGGCTTTCCAGTGCTCAAGTTCTTGTGCTGGTGGATTTCACCGCCGTGTTGTGGTGTGCCAAGATGAGAATGGAGGAAGTGCTACATATTGTGATGAATCACTGAAACCACCAGACTTGACCCATTGTGACTCTGGCCCCTGTCCAGTTTGGAACTATGGGAGCTGGGGAGAAGTAAGATAACTTTATTGTAGTTATTGTTTAAAAAATATATTCAGTGATCATGAATAGGAAAATGAAAAGAATACCATATATTTAAATTAATGTTTTCTGCCTTTTGGGTCAGTCTCATAATAGTTGCAAGACAGAAATACCAACAGTGTGAATGTTGGTTGTCCATTTAATATAGCATTTATTGCATCTAAATTAAATTCTGATGCACATATTAGACAGCAATCCTATAAATCTTTGTCTAGGATTAAGCTCTTGTGGAGTCAATGCAAAGTACTTTCAACAGCCATACGTAGATTGTCAGTAGGATGTGAGTTGACTGGTGGTGATGCCACATATCCATCAAATATTTATTACAACCAACATATTAAACAACCTGCTTATTTTACTGATACTTTATATATCAGCAGCTCCCTGTGACTCATTCTTTTCTCAGGCTTTCTCTAACTGGTTTTCATTTGATATCCTTGCAAGTTGGTGTAATACACTTCAAAATTTACATCTCCCATTTGTAAGTCTGGGGCTATGATTGTTTTTTTGCACTTTAAAGTCAAGCTCTCTTAAAAATCTCATTTAATTTTCCAAAATATGGCAATTTAACTTTTGCCACTTTTGTATAACTAGTTACTAAAGATTGTTGTTAATGAGAAAAGAGTATCTGCATAGAATGCACAAATCCTACTCAAGCCACATAGAGTAGATGCTTGGCTTAGTAAAGAATAATGAAAAGGCCATTCTTTGTTTTTCTACAGTGTACCCAAACATGTGGCAGTGGATTAAAGACACGATTAGTGGTTTGTCAGCTTCCAAATGGCCAAGTTTTGAATGATCAGAATTGTGAAATATTAGAAAAGCCACCTAACACAGCACATTGTAATACTCATTTGTGTCCTGCTGAAGTTTCATGGCATCGGGGACCATGGAAATCGGTACGATAGTATTCAAAATCATATTTATGTTTATCTTTTCCCTTTGAATTCCTTTTCATTATATAGCATATTCATTTAAATGGTGCCTTCAGTTTTATTTTGTATTATAGTCCAATGCATGATGTTATACCTCTGTTCTGTAAATCGTCTGCTTCATCATGCTCTGGAAATAGATAATCAGGGACAGCTGTTCCATTTCCCTTAACAGGAATTAACACAGTCTATTAAAACATTTGTATTTGTGATCAAGCATTAATGAAGTTTTTCTTACAAATTGGTTTTTAAAAAGTAGAATCTTGGATTTGGTTTAGAAGTCAACATGATGTTTTTAATATCTGTATATTAATATTGTACATATAAATAAGTACTCTAAAGTATTTTATATATAACTTGCTTTCTTGAATTCAGTAATATAAAACTATGCCATTTATAGTGTATGATAATATTTGTATATTAGGAATGCAAAATTCCTTAGAAATACTGTTTTTATTGTAAAAAAATATGTATGTGATAATGACATCTTGGTTTATCAGTGGCCTTGTTGAATATGGTGAACATAAGCCTATAATTGCATGCTTTCCCTTCCTGCTTCTGCAAGAAGAAAATATTTAAAAGTTCTTTTCCTGGTACAAATAAAGCAGAGTTGTCCAGGTTCAGATTAAATTAGAAGCTTTAAATCAACTCTATTGCCTATAAAGTACTTAATTCCAGAGCATGTATGGATATATGTTTATTATTACATTTAAGTATTACCAAATATTTTGGGATAGTACTCCCTTCCCCTGTTGTGTAATTTGGATTACAGATTTTAAGCAGTTTTCTAGTTGCTTTTCTTTCATTTATTGATATACAGGTCACATCATCCTTCTTTGGTGTTTTTAGATTTCAGCCTCTTAGTAAGAAGTTACTGCCACCTCCTGCTGGTTTCATTAAGCAAAAGGGTCAAATCAGGAGTGTACATATGTGTGTGTTTGGGTGTATGTATGTAATATTTATTTATTCTGTGTTAACATAAAGATAGAACTTTGTGTCATGGAAGTTTCTTTATCTTTTTATATATTGCTTAAAATATTTATATTTTTATAGAGTTTTTATACTGAAAGGGAAATCAGGATCTTGGCTTATAATACCATCTACAATCTTATACCTCTTCCTGTGCTGCTGTGATTGGTTACCTCATAAAGAAATTTGTTCAGTGATTTGGTTATTAACTAAGTTACTCTGTATACTGAAAATATTTATTAGTGTGGAATAACTCACGTGATTCAATTGACAAGAAATTGGAACATTTGACGTAGAATCCAGCATAATGATATTGGAAAAAAATAAAAAAGAAATTTCTCAAGCTCCATAATACATTTAATATGTTTATTGTATCACTTTTAAACTGCAGGGTCTATGTTGATGTTATATTGCATTGTCATGAACAAAATAAACCATTACTAATTTATACCTAATAGCATAATTTAATTCTATGTATGTGATTTGGTATATGTGAAATAATTTTGCTTTTCTTTGTTTTTGTGGCTTCATTGTTGTGGCTATGTTTATAATTAAATGTGCTTTTATTAATGCACTCTTTGTTTTGGATCCCTGCTTAATCAGAATTAACTATTGATGTTGAAGTGTTTTTTAACCTTTTTAATATCAATATGTGTTTTCAGTGTCATTATTTTTAAAGAGGATAATTGTTACACTGTACCTAAACAATTAAAGATTTAAATATTGGAATTTGTCATGTACTTCATGGGTGGGCTTAATATTCCTTTTCCAAAATATACTCTGAACTATAGAGATAGTTCCATGCATATGTATTTATCAGAATTAATATTTTGGCCAAAATTGGACCATTTACTATGCTGCCTTCTTCACACTTACCTAGAAATAAATATCACTGAAAACAGTGGGATGTTGAGTGCATGTGCAGAGGACATTAACAGTGTTAAATTACTTGTATTCCACATGCTACCTTAAGACCACATGCTCCCTGTGGCCCAATTTTATATCCCTAGTGACAATGTCACTACAAGTGCTGAATACTGAATAGTGAAACTCAGGAGTATAAGCCTGAAATAGGTATATAATGGTTAAAAACAAAGAAAACCTATAAATGACCCTGAACACAATTTTCCCATTTTGCAGCATTGATCCCCTCCCCAAATGCTGTGTGTAGGCCTTGGCCACCAAAAGTTTCCCTGTTGCATTACAAAGTATATTTGGCAAGGGGCCTTAAGGATGAGAATGGGAGTAGGCAATCTCCACTTTGAAAAAAAAACATTGACCAAAATCATCTGAAATTCAGTGGCAAAATAGCTATATTGTGGTAGTTAATTAGGGGCCAATGTGGGAATTTTTGGAGTAAGATTAAGGGTAGAAAGGGAGTGCTTCCTTTTTATCATATTTTTGAATGAAGGAAGAGAAATGTGCTGAGAATCAGCCATTTTGCTGCCAAATGATGACAGCAAAATCTGATGGTTTTGGGTGCTTAAGCTGCATATTGGCTGTGGGTTTTCTACTCTGGTGAGGTGCTATATTTCATTATATTCACTAGATGATCCATAATTGTTTAGTGATGATGAATCACTAAAACTGGCAATGAAACAATGGAATACTGGGAATTCAAGAATGTAAAATATTATACTATTTTTAATGGCACCATAGTTATATAGTATGGCAGATGTTTTCTGATGACTTTTTAAAACCTCTTTAAGGCTCTTTGCCAAAATTTAGCATAGTTAGCTTGACGTATTCTAAAAAAATCTTTTTGATTTGATTTGATTTGATTTGATTTGAGTGCCACCCAACTCCAGACTGAGTCTACTTTGCTGGTGATAAAGTAAAAATATCACAAGGATCATGCAAAAGAAAGTAAGCAATAAAATAAGAATAGTTCGTAATATTTAACATGCATATTTGTCTCTGCCATTACAGTTTCTCTGTTGAACACAGCTTCAAAAAAGGCAATAGTCAAGTGTTGTCTGAGGTCTTTAATGTGAATAGTATCATACAATACTATTGTATTTAATATTTCATACAGTAGCAGTAGCATTTCCTGAATTTACTTTCTTGAATGTTATTATTTCAAGGGGAAGAAAATTTAGCAGACATATCCCAGTCAGCAAAACAGTATACAGAGCTTGAATAAAGATAAGCCATTCCAGCTTTTCCCCTTTGATGTTTTCATATTTTTAAAAGATGCAAGTATATGGGATATATTTATTTAGTCTGAGATAAGTAATAGAATTTTAGTATAAGTAAGACATTATTCAAGTCCAATTTCATATTAAAGAATTTTGATGTTCAAAATGTCGTGAACATTTTCCATAGGATATTTGGCATTAGAAATGTGCTTAAATCACCACATACAACTTTAACAGATTCTTGAAATATTATTAATGCTCTACTCATGTATGTATTTCTCTGAAAATAAAGGGGCTTGCTTTTGTGTGGATATACGCAATACTGCTGTAAATTTTCTTGAATAAGATTATAAAATTATCTGCCCCTTAGTATCATATTTTTTGCATTAAGCAATCAGCTTAATGATTATTTTATGACAGGACAGGTATCTGGTTAAAAAAAGGTAATAACCATAAATAATGTCAATGCATGTGATAAAAAATAATAGTTACATAAAGGAAATGGGCCAGAGAGATCTTTTCCAGAAGGATGCTGAACTTAGATAAATAAAGTTTGCAGGAACTGAATTACCCTGTTGTGTTACATTTTAGAGATGGAATGTCATCATTCTTCTTCCTTGACCCTGATTGGCACTTATTTAGCTGCTAGTTAAAGTTTTTAATGAACTGGTTATGTGGGAGAATGCTTACAAACACTTCCTGAGGGGAGGAAGTTTAGTGTAGTCAGTGGCATGTAACACAAGCTATTGGTAAGCTTCCCCTGTCCCACATTAGCCCCAGAGAATTAGGATGAAAGCAAGTCTGCCTCACTATGAAATTTATTGTATCACTTTATGCTTTACATTCATGCAGAATTGAAATGAAAGTTTGTATTTGGGGTAAGCCTCTTTTCTCTCCCCTAATTATTGTTTGTAATATTTTTACCTATGCCACCCATTTGTTGATCTGAAAAAACTGGTAAGAGAGTTTGCTTTGGGGTTAGGTCTGGCAAAATCTTGGAAACTGATGTCAACTTGGGGCTACGAGATCTGAGTAAAAACCTGGACAACTGCTAGATGGCAGGAAAGCATTTTCTATACCCCTTTACTAGTATCGAGTTGTCTAGCCTTTTATAGCTCAGTTTTGGTAGTGCTAAGATCAAAGTGTTATTGCTTCCTGCATAGCTATGGTAAACACTGAGGGGAAAAAAAAACAGAATTCAGAGAGTTTAAAATAAAAATACAATTAGCAATTCAGAATTTAAAGTAATAATACAATCAACAATTATTTACAAATAACCAATTTTTAAAAAATAAGAATGTTGTAACTATTGAAGATATACAGGATTTTATAAAGTGCTACAGAAACATGAAGCTATTTTATAGTTTTTAAGCTTTTTGTTCTGTTTGTGCAAAAGTTCCTGAAAAATTACTATAAAGTGCAAAATTTTCACTTTCATTTTATATATGAATTGTATCAAAACATCTGAACATCTGCAATAAAATAAAACTTAAGCAACAATTTTTCTTTTCTTTTTTTTCTTTTCAAAAACCTATTACTGCATATTGTCACCAATCAAAACTAGAGGATGCGTTTAAAAGTGCTTTGCATGGACATGCTTTACATTTATAAAAATTGTATTATTATAGATATTTTTGTACAACTTTTAATTCAGATTTTCAGGGTAGCTTGCCAAAAACCTGAATTGTAATTATTACATCATTAAAGGCTGCTTTAAATTACACTTTGCATTCACATGCCTTGAACTGACTGAAAGCAGTATACTTACATTTCAACTTACTCTTTTCTTGCTGAATTAATGAAAGGGAGGATGATACTGCTTTTATCTAAGCAAAATGTAAAAGCTTCCTATGTAAAACAGAACATTGTATGTTGCAGTGGAAGCATCTAAATATTTTCTTTGCCTATGTGATAACATAATTTATTGTGTTTTATTCTTTCCTTCCCCTTCATGGATCACTGCCTTGTCGTGGTGAAGGGGCTTGCGTAACTCAGTGAAGCCATGAGCTATACCGTGCAGGGCCACCCAAGACGGACAGGTCATGACAGAGAGTTCTGACAAAATGTGGTCCACTGGAGAAGGAAATGGCAACCGACTCCAGTATCCTTGCCAAGAAAACCCCATGGACAATGTTAAAAGGCTAAAAGATATGATGCCGGAAGATGAGCCCCTCAGGTCGGAAGGTGTCCAATATGCTACTGGGGAAGAGCGGAGGGCAATTCCAAGTAGCTCCAGAAAGAGTAAAGCGGCTGGGCCAAAGCCGAGAGGACGTTCAGCTGTGGATGTATCTGGAAGCGAAAAGAAGGACCGATGCTGTAAAGAACAATATTGTATAGGTACCTGGAATGTAAGATCTATGAACCAAGGCAAGCTGGATGTGGTCAAACATGAGATGACAAGATTGAACATCGACATCTTGGGAATCAGCGAATTGAAATGGACGGGAATGGGTGAATTTAATTCAGGTGACCATTATATCTACTACTGTGGGCAAGAAACCCTTAGAAGAAATGGAGTTGCACTCATAGTGAATAAGAGAGTGGGAAAGGCAGTAATGGGGTACAACCTCAAAAACGACAGAATGATCTCAGTGCGTATCCAAGGCAAACCATTCAATATCACAATCATCCAAGTCTATGCCCCAACCACTGATGCTGAAGAAGCTGAAGTTGACCGCTTCTATGAAGACCTACAACACCTTCTAGAACTAGCACCAAAAAAAGATGTCCTTTTCATCATAGGGGATTGGAATGCTAAAGTAGGAAGTCAAGGAGTAATCGGAATAACAGGCAAGTTTGGCCTTGGAGTACAAAATGAAGCAGGGCAAAGGCTAATAGAGTTCTGTCAAGAGAACAAGCTAGTCATAGCAAACACTCTTTTCCAACAACACAAGAGACGACTCTACACATGGACATCACCAGATGGTCAATACCGAAACCAGATTGATTATATACTTTGCAGCCAAAGATGGAGAAGCTCTATACAGACAGCAAAAACAAGACCAGGAGCTGACTGTGGCTCAGATCATGAGCTTCTTACTGCAAAATTTAGGCTTAAATTGAAGAATGTAGGGAAAACCACTAGACCACTCAGGTATGACTTAGATCATATTCCTTGTGAGTACACAGTGAAGGTGATGAATAGATTTAGAGGATTAGATTTGGTAGACAGAGTGCCTGAAGAACTATGGACGTAGCATTGTACAGGAGGCAGCAACTAAAACCATCCCAAAGAAAAAGAAATGCAAGAAAGCAAAATGGCTATCTGATGAGGCTTTACAAATAGCTGTGGAAAGAAGGAATGCGAAAAGCAAGGGTGAAAGGGAAAGATATAAGCAACTGAATGCAGATTTCCAGAGAATAGCAAGGAGAGATAAGAAGGCCTTCTTAAATGAACAATGCAAAGAAATCGAGGAAAACAATAGAATGGGGAAGACTCGAGATCTCTACAAGAAAATTGGAGATATGAAAGGAACGTTTAGTGTAAAGATGGGCATGATAAAGGACAAAAAAGGCAGGGACCTAACAGAAGCAGAAGAGATTAAGAAGAGGTGGCAAGAATACACAGAAGAACTATACAAGAAAGATCTTAATGTCCCTGATGTCCACGCTGGTGTGATCACTGACCTTGAGCCAGACATCCTAGAGAGTGAAGTCAAGTGGGCCTTAGGAAGCATTGCTAACAACAAAGCTAGTGGAGATGACAGTATTCCAGCTGAGTTATTTAAAATACTAAAAGACGATGCTGTTAAAGTGCTGCACTCAATATGCCAGCAAGTTTGGAAAACGCAACAGTGGCCACGGGATTGGAAAAGGTCAGTTTATATTCCAATTCCAAAGAAGGACAATGCCAAAGAATGCTCAAACTATTGCACAATTGCACTCATTTCGCATGCTAGCAAGGTTATGCTCAAAATCCTACAAGCTAGGCTTCAGCAATACATGAACCGAGAACTACCGGATGTACAAGCTGGGTTTCGAAGAGGCAGAGGAACTAGAGATCAAATTGCCAACATTCACTGGATCATGGAGAAAGCACGAGAGTTCCAGAAAAACATCTACTTCTGCTTCATTGACTATGCAAAAGCCTTTGATTGTGTGGATCACAACAAACTGTGGCAAATTCTTAAAGAGATGGGAGTACCAGACCACCTTACCTGTCTCCTGAGAAATCTGTATGCGGGCCAAGAAGCAAGAGTTAGAACCGGTCATGGAACAACCGATTGGTTCAAAATAGGGAAAGGTGTACGACAAGGCTGTATACTGTCACCCTGCTTATTTAACCTATATGCAGAGTACATCATGAGAAATGCCAGGCTGGAAGAATCACAAGCTGGAATTAAGATTGCAGGGAGAATCATCAACAACCTCAGATATGCAGACGATACCACCCTAATGGCAGAAAGTGAAGAGGAACTAAAGAGCCTCTTGATGAGGGTGAAAGAGGAGAGTGCGAAAGCTGGCTTGAAACTCAACATTAAAAAAACTAAGATCATGGCATCTGAACCCATAAATTCCTGGCAAATAGAAGGGGTAGAAATGGAAGCAGTAACAGACTTCATTTATTTGGGCTCCAAGATCACTGCAGACGGAGACTGCAGCCATGAAATTAAAAGACGCTTGCTCCTTGGGAGGAAAGCTATGGCAAACCTAGATAGAATATTAAAAAGCAGAGACGTCACCTTGCCGACAAAGATCCGCATAGTCAAGCTATGGTTTTTCCAGTAGTAATGTATGGCTGTGAGAGCTGGACCATAAAGAAGGCTGAGCGCCGAAGAATTGATGCCTTTGAACTGTGGTGCTGGAGAAGACTCTTGAGAATCCCCTGGACTGCTAGGAGGTCAAACCAGTCAATCTTAAAGGAAATCAACCCTGATTGCTCATTGGAAGGATCGATAATGAAGCTCAAGCTCAGATACTTTGGTCACCTAATGCGAAGAGAGATCTCTTTGGAGAAGACCCTGATGCTGGGAAAGATTGAAGGCAAAAGGAGAAGAGGACGGCAGAGGATGAGATGGTTAGATAGCATCACTGAAGCAATGAGCATGAAACTGAGCAAACTCAGGGAGGCAGTGAAGGACAGGAAGGCCTGGCGCGATATGGTTCATGGGGTCACGAGTCGGACACGACCTAACGACTGAACAACAACAACAACATTCTTTCCTTAATACGATTGGGTCAAAATACAATTAATAAAAGAGAATAGGGCAATAAATAAATAGAAAGCGGAGTGCCACAGTTAAGACTCATGTCACAAAACTCAGATATATATTGCAAAAAACTTGTGTTACTCCAATGATCTCTGAATCTTCCGTTTTGATTTCTATTCATCTTAGAGAACAATTCCTGCCATTGTTACCCTAAAAGCCAGCACATGTAACTGCTTTTCTCAAGTTCTTCGTCTTTTCTTTATAATATACTAGATAGCAGTTGAGGCAAATTAAATTGTAGCAACAGAGTGAAGGAAGTTGTTCCCATCTCTAACATGTGACATGCTGTGTTAGGAAACAGCCCCTGAAAAATGTATTTGTCAGAACCTGCATCAACCAACAATTGTTAATTTACAAAGCATAGCAGTCAATGGGAGTTTGATTGATTTGCTTCTGCCAATTGTGACTAGGGAGGAGGGCTAGTAGTTAATGGTTGTAATAGGAGTAGTACTGGGAGATGGTGAGGAGCTTAACCTTATATGGGCAATGAGGCCGGACCTGATTGCAGGCAAGGGCAGTGGGGGCCTGATGGCCAGGAAGGAGCTATGTATCCCTGGGAGGAAGGAAAGAGGTCACCACCAGGTGAAGAGGAATTGAGGAGCCATGGCAACAAGGGGAGGGGGGATAAATAGAGGGAAGTTTACCCAGGCTTTAGTTTTAGCAATGTTTTGTTTCAAGCTGCATGTACCACACAATAAAGGAGCATTTATCTGAACCAGGCTTGGTTTCATGAGAATTCTTCTGAATTGGGGTTTGGCTTTGTGGATTTGACAGTATTTCACCCAGACTTACAACACTGAGGAAGTCTACCAGTTTGTGTTTGCATGTTCTGATGCAATGCTGTATAGCACAGAAAGTGGTGCAGAGGAGCCGGTTTGGTATCCTATCCTCTCACTACAGTTGGCTGGAATGCAATGCAGTTTCCACCAGATTATTGGTACCTATGTATAGGATAGGCTGGACGGATTAATGAATAGTGTTTGATTGGAGGATTTAAAGGAAAACAGATAAAGACAGAAAAGTTATGGATATAGAATTTCACTAATTTTTTTTTATTGGGAAGCAGCTTGTCTTATTTTTAAATCAATCCTATATAGTTTGAGATTGGTTACTGGGGAGAAGAGTTAACATTTTGTTCCTTCATTAGTAAATTGCCCAACTTTAAGCTTAGTTAAACTTATTTCCATACATTGTATTAAAACTTATTCATGAGTGCCAGATTATTATCAGTGCCTTTTTGGACTTCAGTTTGTATATATATACTCAAGAGTTGTTGAGTTCTAAAAAACTTTGAAGACCTCTTTTTTATAGTAAGAGAGGGGACAATACCAATCATATGGGCAAAAATACTTCTAATTCCCATTGTTTTATAATGGGAAATTCTCCTTTTTCATTCCTTGTATGTATCTCTCTCTCTCTCTCTCCCTCTCTCTCTCTCTCTCTTTTACTAGTTATTGGAAATGTTTTTCCTCCAAACTTTCTACAGTTTCCTTGCATTCCTTCCTCAGATGACTAACAGTCTATCCACGCAGCCTTCTTGCTCTGGCATGAGAATGGTTCCTGGGGACATGTCTTCACAATGGAGCCTCCACCTTGTACTGTAGACAGCCCATTGCTGAAGCAGGCTGAAGCTGGTTCAAGCTTTTCTGGCTCATATAGTGTTCTCTCAGCTATTGCTGCTGAAGACTTCCCATATGGATATTCTAAGTCATAATGGGGGAGCAGTCTTCAGAGCTCTCCAGTTGGCCTGCTACAGGACGGCCCCCTCCCATCCAACCACTGGGCTCTACCCCTCAGTGACCATTTCTGCTGTGGCTGCCAGAGACAAGGTCTTACCCAGCAACTCTTTTCTTTTGTCTTGTTTTGTATGTGTCAGGGATTATCAGCTTTGTGGAACACCAACGAGCTGAAATAAAGAATGTGTGCCTAGGACTGCCTTGTATTTTCCATTTGGGAAGGTTACAAAAGGAAAGGAATTGAGGTTGTAGGGAGCAAGATAGAAGCAATAGTTCTGAACAAGTTGCTTCCTGCTGTTAACAGTTTTGTGGATGTTTTTAAAAGATGAACCATGCAACCCAGTTCTGCATCCCTTTCAGATGGCTCAGGTTCTTTAAAGCAGTGTTTCTCAACCTTAGCAACTTGAAGATGTGTGGACTTCAACTCTCAGAATTCCCCAGCCAGGATCTTGAAGTTGCCAAGGTTGAGAAACACTGCCTTAAAGCATCTTTGCTTGTAAGTAAGCCTGAATGACTAGTTGACATATTGTTGCTTATCAGCATCTGCTCAACATCCTTCTTAAAGGTTGAGACTCTGCAAGTCTCCTTGATTGCTGGGATCCAGGTCCCACAGACAAGGAAGTGTAGGGTATAGGCTTCAGACAATCAGAAGCCTGCAAATGGCCTGTTTGGCTCTATGGATTAAAAATATACACAAGGTGCACAACCATTCTGATTCTCACAAAATCGAAGAAGCATTGGCAAATGGTAACAATGCCAGCAATGCCATGCTGTGGTGCCTTTAAAAATTTAGATTATAAGATTTTGTTGCTATGAACACATAGTCATTATTTTCAGCAATCCTGAGACTCCATAATGTTCTTCCCCATTGTGTTGGTGAAAAGAAGGCATTATATAGAAAAAACTGCAAATTAGAGCTGCTGTTTTTGTTCTGGCAATACAAACAAGCCTTTTTAAAACCAGCCCCCCCCCCAAAAAAATAGCCACCAGGGGGCAAGGGGGAGTGATGAAATGTGTGTTATGGCATTGTGATGTGTGTATGAAAGGATAGTTTGCACTGTAGCATCACAATACGATGTCAATTTGGCATCATCATGGCTAGCTGTGGATGCCTGTGCAGGCACCCCTATACAGACACACCTAAACATGCTGAACAGCACACAAATAGTGAAATAAGTAGATAATATTAAAGAATTGTGATTTTTAGTAATTGAATAAAGCACTATTTATGTAAACATAAGCATTTCCTACCAGTGTTAAGAACTCTTAAATCTTACTGATTTTCAGAAGAAAGTAGGTGTAAGTCCTCCATTGGAATTAATTCATTTCAAGATGATTAACTATGGCTGGATATTTCCTGGATTTTAATTGTTCTGAAAATCACTGTGTACATTAATATGTGCAACTTAAGCATAATATTTTTACCTTTTAATGTTATCTTCAGTAAATACAGTTATGAATTGGGATATCTTGGTTGTATAGCTAAAAATACAATATCTGATTTTCCTCAAGTGTTGCTGTTTCTTCTTATTGTGGCCAGGAGGTGTTTTTGGAAAGGATGAGCAAAAAATGCCTGGAGTGTATGCCCAGATTATAAGAGTATATAATCCCCACAGAGTCACCCAAAGCATAAAGGTCATCCTAAAGCTGTCCAACCAAAACAAATAAGCATCAGTGTTGGGCACCAGGAATATAGGAAGATACTGGAAGCAGATTGTCGGTTTAGTGACAGCAGCAAAAATATAATTTTATACTGGAGAGAGAGAGAATTCACTCTGTATTGCATGCTTAAACAATATAAAGTGATTGACATCGTGCAGGATAATGGGCCCCTTAGGTTGGATAGCATTCAACATGCTGCTGAGGAAGAACTGAGATCTTTTAAAGTACTTGTGGTGTTTATGACATGGCTAGATTAAAGCCAAATGCATGAATCATAGAACAAATCAATCCAGGGTTCTCAACTTGAGGCAGAAATGACCAGATCAAATTATATTTTGGACAAAGACCTAGCTCTCTTGAGAAGTCTATAATGCTGGAAATGGTGGAAGAGAGAAAAAGAAGACAACTAGCAGCATGATTAAGGAACTTTTTTTTACAAAGGGGGTATCCATGAATGGTTGACCAGAAGAAGCAACTTAGGGACAGATCATGCTGGAGAAATCTTTGTGGTTGCTAAGAGTTGACACCGACTTAATGGCACGTAATTGGTTACAGTGTTGAATAAAAATAACTGATAGTGACATTGAATTTATTTTAATTTTGACATTTTAGATGAGGAAATGGTGATGACATCCACTCTTGTTTAAGTCTTCTAAGAAAAAAGAAAACTAAGCCATTCAGTAGTAGACAATACATGTTAATTTCTTTCAATACATGTCTAACCTTTTATTTAGGCATTACCATTTATCAAGTTCTGTATAAAGGCTTTAACATTGAGCTTATCATCAGATACCCTTGTATTTAATATCTCTAAAGCTTAGATTTGAAAAATGTAATGATCTAATATTATAATGATTACATTTGCAAAAGTGTCAAGTACTCTGCCTCATCTAACTCAAGGCTTAGAGAAAAGAGAAGAATGCCTTGCAGAAGATCATAAAACTTTTCCCTTCATTATAAAACCCTCTAAGCCTAACACAACATAACCCTCTAGTCATTTGTACATTTAGCATAAGATTGATTATGTGACATCAAACTGGTGATTGATCACACAGATAGATTTTTTCCATGATTAGGATAAGAAGACAATCATATTTATATCACCAATTCAAGCTACAGTATGCTTGAAGGAAGGAAGTTCTATTATTTTCAGTTGTTTCTAATGGAATCATAAGCAAACTCTTTCATCAGTTCCACATTTGAAATCTTGCTTTTCATTAAAATAGTAATGATTAGTGGTGAAAAACTACTACTACAAATTCAGATATATTTCCATTTGCTGAAAATAATAATTTTATTCATCAGTACTTTCTGAAAAAGTAGTTATTATCTCAGGTATAATTATTAAGTTCCTAGGTTTCAGGGAACTGTAGTCAGTGCATTCATTGAAAACATTCCCTCATGCACTGATAGTTCCTGACAGACAGCAGTGGTCTTAAAATTAAGCTTTTAAATTTAGTCATTTTAATACCTGTAACATGCCATTTTTCTAAGGCATTATGGAAAATTTAAATAGAAGGTAATGTGATTTGTTATAGCATGAGAAAAAAGTTTAATGCTAGCTCCTGGATTATTTTAGAAGTCAAGTCACTTGATTATCATCACTGTCCACTCTTAGTGACCACATAGATTTTCTCCATGACAATCTGTCTCTAAGTTGGTCTTTCAGGTCTTCCAATGGTGATCCATCACCACTGTAACTGAGTTTATCCACTTTGCTGCTGGTCATCCTCTTCTCTTTCCTCCCACCTTTCCCAGCATTAGAGCCTTTTCTAGAGATTGGGTCTTTTCTAGAGATTGAGTAGGATAACTTGAACCTGGTCATTTGTGCCTTGAGTGAGAACTCTGGGTTGATTTGTATAATGTTCTTAATACTTACAAGTATTGTATTCATGTATGTTTGGGGAACTTTGCATATAGCAGGCTTGGGAACTTTTTCTGACACTGGATTCCATTGCACGGCCTCACACAATAGTTCAGGATCCCCACAAAAATAAAAATTGACTGGAATTCTCTGGGATCACAAAAGCTTGTGATATTTATTTTTGTGTTTAATTTTCTGGAAGCTTTCTTTTTCTAGTTTCATCCTTGTATCTTCTCTTATGGTCTAACACACATGCAACAACCTTTCTTAAGATTTGATTCTTTATTAAAACTTAACCTGAACATTAGCATTATGACATTAATTTTTTTTTAATAATGGTTTCTTTTTCTCTATCTCCTTACTCTATGAAGCAATGGGCCCAATGAAAGAACTAAGGACAAAGAAGATGTTGTTGGTACTGGCCTAATGAAAGTGAAGGAATGGTCCATTAGCTAGGTAATAGAAGTCCAGGAGCTATCTTACTTTTTTGGACCCTTGAGCAGAACCATCTTAAAATGTGAGATACTATTATGTATGTATACAAGGAGAACTGAAGCAACCTAATAGTTCTTGCCTTCTGAAAACTTTTATCAGATACAGCATAGGAAAAAAGGTTGGCTTCCCTTCTGCTGAAATTATCAAATTGTTAATTGATCAATATTGAAGTACAACTTCAAATATCAGGCTACTTTACATGTAATAAAGCCAAAAAACTTTGGACCCAAATTCATATATTAATTCAGAAGATCTTGAAGGCTAATATACAGTTAAAACCAGAGACTTTCCTTTTGGGACTGATGGATAAACAATTGGAAAAACTCATGGACCTTTGTTTTTATATATGGTAACAGCAGCTAGACTTCTATATGCTCAAAGGTGGAAAGACTTGATATTACTCACAATGGAAGATGATGGAGTTATCTGAGATGGTAAAATTGACAGCTTTGCTTAGAGGAAAAACATTGACTAATTTTAATGCCAATTGGAAGCCCCTTTTGCACTTTTTGCAGGAGACAGAAAAAAATGAAATTATGATTTATGGATTTGATGATTAGTTAAAATAATAAGTTATACAAAATATGTATATTAAGATATAGTTTTAGAGTAAGAGGTCACTACATGATTTATATCTGCTGTGTAAGAAGTCAGAAGTCATTCTTTTGGTAATTTTTCCTTTCTTTCCTTTTCATCACTTTTGTAGTCTTTATTTCTATCTCTCTCGTTCTCTATTTCTCTCTCTGGTTATTAGTTTTTGTTTGCTTTCATCTTTATGCTTTTTATAATTTAATAAAGTTCTTATAAAAAAAATAAATATCTGGCCACTTTAAAGTGGGCAGAAACAATCGTCTGCCAGGAAAAATTTAGTATTCTCTTATCTCCCTAGCTTAGGTATATAACTCTAGTAAAAGGGGAAAAAAATCCATACCATTTGGCAGGACAATATCTATGAAGTAATTTCCCCAAATGATTAAAATACAACTATGGTAATTCCCAATCAGCATGGAGTTATTGTCCAGCAGAGTGATTTGTAATGCAGGGTCTATGAATAGATTTCAGGGGGTCTGGATAGAACTTGGATAGAAAAAATTGCAACTTCTAGCTGAAATTTAGCTTGTCTTGTTATTTATTTGATTGGTTAATAAAGAGATAGTATATTAGTATATTAGTATATTACATATTCCTTATTTAATGTTTTGATAACTGTACTTGAGCATAATTGGTTTCCTTGGTAATATAATCTATATGTATTTTATTTATTCTATTCATTTAAATATTTTTGTCTGAGAAGGAGGTCTGTAGGTTTCATCAGACTCTCAAAGGGGTTCATGACACAAAAAGGTTAAGAATCCCTGGTTAGCATATATACAAGTAACAGTTGGGAAAAACATTTTTACACAGTGTTTAGTAACAGCTAACATACAACTTTTCCTGAGCCCAAAGGCCACACTGATCTTTGGGGGAGAACCCACTGCAAAAGCCAGTTGGGGGCCAGAAAAGGGTTGCATTATATGATACAAATTAATTATATTTAATTAAAGTGAACTGGATTTAATATGATTATTCACTGGTCATATATTTATATATTTTACCCTTCTGCTATACCAACAAATGCAATTCAGTAGCAGCTGTTGTCTATACTCAGGTCTACATTCAAGACTTTTGAGGGGCTGTATATGACTTTAGAGCCTCAATTTTAGCAACCGCAGCTAAGCAAATGGCTATTAACACCTAAGAATAGATGAAGATAGATCTATTGATAACTATTAGTTGTGGAGAAAAATGGACTGTGGATTGTAATCTTGGGGATTGAAAAAGGAAAAAAAAAAGGCACATGTAGAATTCTCTGGTGGCTACAGCTGGAAACACATTAACAATATTATCCTTGTATGTTTATTTAGAAATAAGTCCCATTATGTTCACTAGAATCTATTTCCTGGTAAGTATTTGTAGGATGAAACCTAAATGGAATTGATCTAGTAGAGCAATATTTACTGAACACTAACATTGAGAATCAGTTAAATGATTGCTATAAAATGAAATTAGAATCAAAATATTAAAATATGTTTGTTATGATTCATATTTTTGATGTGCTTACTTTACAGTGCTCTGTGTCCTGTGGGAAGGGTTTAAAGGAACGCGAAATCTATTGCATTAACAACTTCCAAATTAAACTAGGGGAGAATACTTGCAAACATTTAAGGAAGCCTCGAACTCACAAAGCTTGCAGAACTATCAGATGCCCAGAATGGAAGACTAACAGGTGGAATGAGGTATTTCTGTCCTGCTTTCATGTCATGCTATGGTTTCTGCAGTATAATTGTCTTTTTTTTTTAACAGGATGTGCAAAAATCCCACTGTTGTAGATGGTGTGGACCAGTCTATTGTAGAATAGACAATACAGACAGACAAAGTAACAATGGGGGCATTTTAATAAAAGGTGTCTAGGCACCCATTTAGAAATCACAATTTAATCTTTATATGTATGCTCTGTTCTGTGTTTATGCACTGTTCTCACATTGGTCCTCAGCTGATCTTCCATCCACATTGCTGATTAGATTCATACCTGCTTATCTTTTGTAATGCTATGTTAGATTGTTCTGATTTTTCTTGGTTCAAAAGATTACCCCCTATTAATTTCAATACAAAATGATATATGTACTTACAGATAGAGCCTGACTGAAGAAAAAAAATCATAGTGTAGTATTGTACTGAAACTCCTCTATTGAAATCAAGAAGACATTGTAATCAGTGAAATCATGCTGGTTGTAGATGACCTGGTTGAATATATCTGAATAGATATTTAGTATTTTTAGAAGATACATATTTTAAGAAATGTACCATGGACAATTTACATTAAATTACATTAGAATTACATTAAAAAGCTACAAGGGAGGACCTGGCTTAAAAAAAATCATAAGGAATAATATTAAATACTATTTAGTTACTTTTGAAGTCTGGAAGTTTTTAGTAATGAGAATATTACTAGACATGCTCTTTCACAAGGACAGGAAAAGCTTATTAAAAGCCAAATTTCTAAGTCTCCTGAAAAGTCCAATAACAGTGAAATCTCCTTGGCCACTATTTTACCTGACAAAAATTCAGGTAAATATACCTGACAGAAGCAGATCTTAACTGCCCAGTTATAGGTTTGCCACGTTGGAAAAAAACACCATGTTCACCCAGCCTTCTTATTAAACTGTATTCATATCAGCTACAGCTGTGTTAATATTATCAAATACATTGCAATTGTTTCCAAAGTATGCCACATTCAGTCCAGCGATACTTGTTCCTAGGTACATCTGATGATTTCTGAAGCCTCCTGACACTCTGTTTCTCATGTTTTGTATTTGTGTACGTGTGACTGTGTCCCTGAATGCAGATGTTGTTCTTATTTTTGTTTTCTCTAGTGTTCTGTGAGCTGTGGAGAAGGTGTACAGCATCGGGATGTTTTCTGTAACATTAGAGGCAGCGGCCGAGTTAATAAAATGATGTGTGGTCACCTCACTCAACCGTCTAATAAAAGGCTCTGCAGGCAGGCCGAGTGTGCCCAGTACCGATGGTTGCCTAATGAATGGCTAGAAGTAAGTATGTCAGGTTGCGATGATTAAGTCATTTAAAATTATCTGCAGCTACAGCTACAAATACAAATGTACCTATACTATTAAAAAAAGTTTTCATAGTAGACGTTTTCAATACTAAGCAATCAACTATACTGTAGTTACATAAAGAACTGCTATTTGCTAGGTTGGGTTTTCCTTAAAACCTCTGATAAGCTTTATTACATAAGGGCCAAAGTTTGTTTGATTTGACCTCCTTGTTTTCTTGTGCCTGGGCTACAGATGCATTGAATTCCTTGGTGAAGAAACAACCAAATTACTGATTCAAGTCTCCACCAGAAAATATAAAACATATGACTTACACCCTGGAAATTCAAAGCATTATTGTGTTCTGGATCAATCATCTCATATTCCAATTGAAACTTGTAATTCCATGGCAATTTTAATCTCTTTTAATAATGTCCTTGTAAAAAGTATGAATAGTTCCAGTTATCAAGCCAAACTTATTAAGTTTGTTTGCCTTAGAAAAGGCAAAAGCAAATCCAAAGCCATCATTTCAGAAATGTGGACTTTCTTCCTTATAGGAAAAGATTAAATTTGTTCTTGTCATCTCAGTGTTCATGTCAGAAAAAGGAAATACACCGGAAAGTGAAGTGTGTGGATGAAAATAAGAACCAAGTGAATGAAATGCTGTGTGATCTTGCAACCAAACCTCCATCCAGCAAAAAATGCAGAATGGCGTCCTGCAAATATCTTGTAATGACAGTTGATGTCTCACAGGTAAAGTGTCAGGTTATGAGCAGGTCTATTTTTACTGCTTGAATATAGCAGATATACAGTATTTCCATCTTTCCCCCCAACATTTCAAAGACTTGAACTTCTCAACCTGTTTCAATTCAATTAGTTTTAGCACAGAAAATGCTATCCTTGTGAGTTGCCTCACAACAGTAATTTCCGCTCGACTTCTGGAGAATAGATCAGTTTACCTTTTCATGTCAAAAAAATCTGCTTCCTTAGACATGGTGAAGATCATAGTCCCAAGATATAAAGGCCGAATCATCCATTTCTGTTCATGGCTTGCAGGGTACTATTTTGATCTTCATTTCAGACAACAAATTGTGGCATATCTCTGTAAAACAAATGAACAAAACATAGGGTTCCCCCATCAAGATCCCCAGCACCTTTCTGAGAATATTTCACAACTATGTAGAATGTGGCTGCAACCCTATGCCTCCTCAGGGGGATTAAGTCCCTTAAAAGTGGGAGCTATTTCCAAATAAATATACATAGGATGAGATTATAAATTATCATACAAATAGTGCTTATGTGCCTTGTGTAACATTCATTTATCATGTTAGTGTCCAGCAGGTTGTTATCTTCAGTTCCATCAGACAATCACATACTGTATTAAAGCTGATGATGCCTGGAACAGACATGCTCATGGCCTTCGATCAGCAACTTACTCAAGCTGCCCAGTGGTGCAATCATCATCGGTTAACGAATGCAACATCAGGACTTGTCTCCATGCTGCAACTTGGAAAGTGGGGAAATGGAGTAAGGTGAGTGTAACCAAGTGAGGTGCCTTTGTTTGTAAAGTAATAATAGCCAGAGACTATTATTTGTTTTATGGTCTTTTCAATTCAGTCTGTGATTTTTATTTAGTGCTCAGTGCTTTGTGGAACAGGGACAACAGAAAGAAACGTCCAGTGTCTGATGGAAAATGGTTCATCCAGTGACTTGTGTTTGTCCCATTTAAAACCTGTGGCTAGAAAATTATGTCATGTGAAAGACTGTAAGTAATTGTTGGACTGGAATGAATATGCAGCGTAAATCTGCTCCATTATAAAAGACTAACATCTTTTTTATTTACTGTTTTCTCTATCATATATACACTTGCATGCCATCTTCCATATTACATGTAATTTTTAGTATAAGCATTTGTAAGAAACTTCTTTATAGAATTTCATTGACCTTTTAAATAAACTATTTCTAATGCAAGTTTCTGAACCTGAATTTCCATAATGTAAACTCTTGTTTTATACCTAATTATCTTAAAACACGCACTTATAAAAAGTATGTGGTTTTATGCAACTTTCAGAAATCGACATTCTTTTTATGATCCCCCTGTCATAAATAAATGATATCTTATGTAGGCTTTACATTGGAGGTGAATGAATGGCATCGTTTTCCATTCAGAGATGTAGTCTGTGTCTTGGTGGAATTAATTTTGGCAAATTTTGCCAACTGAGACCCAAAAATCTATTCTAAGAGAATATTTCATTCCTGAAAATGACTTACCTGCATCTTATTTTTAGGTGAGACAACAACCAGCTGCAAAGAAATCCAGATTAGAAAAAAAATCCAAAAGGATGGTGAATATATGCTTAATGTAAAGGGAAAAATAATAAAGGTATGATATTGCCTTTTTCTGGGTGGAAAGAATCTAAAATTAAAGCCATCCCATCGAAAAATAATCCAAAATTGTTCCCATCTTTGTTTGTAGATTTATTGCTCAGATATGCAGCTAGAAAATCCCAAAGAATATTTAACACTGGCTAAAGGAGAAGCAGACAACTTTTCAGAAGTATATGGATATCGGTACTGTATTGCTGTATTTTAACTATTGTAGTTCTCTGTTGATATAATAATAACCTAGTTAGAGATCTGTGTAAATTAACCATATATGCTTAGTGCTGAATTACTATTGAAGAATCTAGGAATTGTCTAGATTCTCAGTTTTCTGTTTCAACAATAGCCTGATTCAGAAAGGAGAGGTGTAGATTGACAGAATATTAATTTTATGACTGGCCTTCTATCTCTTAGGCCAACAGAAGTTTATATTAGACATTACTCTTTTTTAAAAAAGAAAACCATGTGTGCTTAAACTGAAGGGAAAAAAGAAAGTTGCAGGATCTGAACCTAAATAGCTTCTTTGCAGTTCTCTGCAAATCTCTTGCTGAAAATTGTCTCCATTCTGGCTGACATTGATCTAAGATGCTCTTCAGATGAAATTGGGGAGATGGTACTATCCAATTTCAATACAATACTTATACAAGATTCCAGTTCACATTAGATGCTCTGCAACTGCATTTACTGTACATCAAAAAGAAATGGGTGATGGTGATGGTGATGATGATGGTGGTGGTGGTGGTGGTGGTGGTGGTGGTGGTGATGATCATCATCATCATCGTCATCGTCATCGTCATCATCATGCATCAATTCCTGGCAACTGTCTGGACAAGCCCAAGAATATTTTTCAGAAGCTGCCTTCTTCTTAGGGCTGAGAGACAGTAACTGGCCCAAAGTCTGGGTTCATGCCTAAGGGAGGACTAGGACTTAAACTCTCTTGGTGTCTAGCATGGTGTCTTAAATCACTACACCAGACTGGCTCTCCTGATTAAATTTACTTTTCAAAAATATAATACATGGTTTAGTCTGTGCTTAAAGATTATACAGATTAGCAAGCATTTACTGCCATAATTTAGGTTATGGAGTTATCAGCATATAAAACTACATGTATGTTCACATTCCAACCAGCACATCTCTAAAAACACCAGAAGCATTTGTTATGCATTCATATTACTTAGGGGACATCAGACCTTCTTTTCGTATTCCCTGCTGACTGTTAAACCATGTGCTAAGCATTCCATTTATTCTCATGCATGTGCTATGTCCATCATGTACTGCTTCTCCCATTAAGCAACCAACCTTAAAGCATTCCATAATTCAGGTCAATTCACTTTACCATATTCTTTTTCTAAATCAATAAATTTACCATAAACTTTCTCACATTCATACCAGCATAAGGACCTGCTAAAGTTAAAAAATTTTCACTTCCCCATGGGGCATAAAGCTGAACTGCACTTTCCATTAATTTGCCATGTGCCCAATGAATAGTCACATGACAGACTATGCTTAAACTACATATTCAAAACAAATTCTTTTTTTCTAAGCAGATATTCACCAGTCGCCACTTTCATTCATTTGTGGGTTCTCCAAATGACCCAATATTTTTTTTGGTACTGTTTCATTTCATTCTCACCTTTGTTTCAAGTCACTTAGCAGAACACTTTTTTTTCCCTGTCTCTCATTCATTCAGAATATTGCATAATTTTTAACCAAACTCAAATCTGTTTCCTCTATTACCACCATTCACCGGAGTGTAATTTTCACCAACTATGGATATCTACTTTCGTATGTTTGAGTGTTTATATCCACAACAACCTAAATGACACCATTTTATATTTTCTGACATGTATTTTAATCCTTACATTTTTAATTAAATCTACAGCTTCACTTCCCTGCATATAGTCTTCAGCTCCATTCCACAAGATCAAAGAACCTTTATTCTAATCTATTATATTCTTTCCCTTTCACTTAGTTATATTGACATGCTGCAATTCATGTTTGTTACTATTTACTTGTCTTACATGCCATGTCATATGCCATAGTCATTCACCAGATGGGCCCATATACATTTATAATATGTCAGTTACCCATCATGTCTTTGGTCAATTAAGGCTAATGCTTTTTACTAAGATATAAAAAGTGTAGTCTAGGTTATCAACTGTATTCATGCCCATGCAGCATTCTCTGCTAACAGTAATGTCAATACCAGTCAGTTTTAGTACATTTTGGCCAGCATATCACAAATGTACCCAAAGCCCAGCTCATTACAAACTCATGCTATTCCAAGCAAGGTAGGATTTGTAATCTGGAGACTATTTTGCAAGCTAACATATAGTTGCCCACCAACTAGGAAGTACATGCAGTATACTTACATGCATTCAGTATGAAAAAAAAAACCTTCATTCAAATAGAAGACAATAAAAAGTATTTTGGGAACAAAGGATGCAAACTATGCAGGACTACTCCTCATCTGAATCCACAAGATCTCAATCTCAGATCTAGTCATGGTGATAGTTACCTTGCCTATATTGTAAGCCTTATGCAGTTTTCTTTGAAAAATGTTCAGATACTTTTTCTGTCAAGCTTTTGACTAGAAATGGGTATAAAAATATGCAAACTCTTCATAATGTATCTCCATCAATTACAAATTTGTTTCTAGGCATAGTTTAAAGAACCTTTAATATCTACAGGAAGGACCATTTCTTAGTTCTTCATGTTTAGTGAAATGCACAGACTGTTTTGGAATTTATTAGTAAGGCATATCAGACTAATTTCTTCTTCACTGTCCTTCAGGCAGGCATATATATTTTTATTCAGGTTTTTGGTCTCAGTGTTTTTTGTAAATATGTTTATAGCATTTATTCAGCATAATTAATCAACAGAAAGAAAAATGAACAATATGCTATTTGCTTTATCAGGTGTATGAAATAATGGTGTATGAAATAAGTTTTTAGTTATACTTTTTAAAAAATTTGGATTGTTTTACTAGTATCTCATTCTAGAACTCCGTTCTTTAATAGAAGTTATGAGGTACAAATGTGATAAACCAATACATATTAATATCCAGGCAAAGTTATTTTTTTATGAGGTCATTTATTTGTTGTGGAAAAGATAAAGAGATGTTGCTTATACCTATCTCCTTGAAAACAGTAAGATTTAAAATATGTTTAACTTGGCTAAAATGCGCATATGGGTTTAGCTGCAGGTCTACAAATATTTATATAGTACTCTATGCACCATAACATCATTCTATTTTCAGGAATTTTGAGTTGTTAATGTGGAATGGCACAGTAATGCAACATATTACCACATAGACTAAATTAAAGCTAACAGTGTTTATTTATAGGTTACATAATCCATATGACTGCCCTTTTAATGGGAGTAGACATCAAGACTGCGCCTGCCGAAATGACTACCCTGCAGCTGGCTACACCATTTTTAGAAAAATAAGAATTGATCTCAATTCCTTAGAAATTAAAAGTGAGTTCTGCAAATTTTCATAAACTACTGTAACAATTTTAAAGCAATACTTCCCTATATTTTAGCACATGAGCAATGAACAGCTTTTCTCCTTTTTAAATTACATACATGATTCAGGATGACATACAGAATTTAAACAAGCAAATAAAAAAGACATTAAAAGCACATTAAAAGCACATTCCACTAGAGGCGCCATTAAATAAGCAAAAGCAATCAAAGAATTCAACATCTGGAGACAAAACAAAGTCTTCAGGACCTTCCAAAAGGCAGGCAGGATTGGGGCCATCTGGATCTAGGCACAATGCTGTCCCATAGGACAGGCACAGTGAAAGAGTAGGCATGTCTCCTGGTCCTACCAGACGATACTGCTTGAGAGATAGGACCCGGAGCATAGCCACCCTGTCAGATCTTATCAGGTGGGCAACAGTAATTGGAGGCATGCAGTCCCACAGATAACCAGTCCCTGTCCCATTACATCTAGCCATTAGCACTTTGAATTTCACCCAGAAGTGCACTGTTAGCAATGCAGCTTACAAAGCAGTGGTGCTACTTGGGCATACTGAGATGCATCTATAACTATTCAAGCCCATCCTTCTAGACCAGGTATAGCTTCTGAGTGGTCTTCAAGGGCAGCATTGCACTAATCCAGATAAGGGGTGACCAAAGCATGCATGATCCTGAGTAGGGCCTCCCAATCCAGAAATGGGTGCATTTGGTGCATAAGATGGATTGTGCAAGGCTTTTGCTGGTTTTGCACATCCATTGGGCAAAGCCAGCTCTCTTCCATTTAATAATGTCCATCTATACATCTCACAGAATTCATTGTTGGCTGCAGCGTGTCTAATATTAGCCTTTCTGTGTAGCAATTAGAATAAAACAAAGTCTCTGTTGGGAGCTTAATTGCCAAGGAAGAGGAAGAGCTGATTCTCAGTGGTGTTGCAGCACATAGAAATGGGATGGTTATCCCTTCTCTCTCTAGCTGTGGTTTCCATGAAAATACCTGTCTGCATAGCAGAGCTGAATATTGTAGGACTTCATCCATGTTTTGAGAACTTCCATTTCCTTAAAATTCCAGTTTAGTGGCAGAATGTTATTTTTTGGACAATGGTGAGTCCTGTACGCTCACAGTCCTAATTGAGTTAATTAAACCTGCTCCATTTCCAATAACAGCATTTCACATTTTTCACTAGCTACTGAGTTCCAGTTTGCTCACACCATATTTGGAAAGCCTGTTCCTTTTGCCACAGCTGGAGACTGTTACAGCGCTGCTCAGTGCCCACAGGTACATTGTAGGATTATAGGAGTAGGACTGGGGCTCTTGTGATCAGATCTGCTTTTTGGTATGTTGTTTTTAATAGCAAACGTGGCTCACTTTGATATTTTACCCCTTTCAACTGCTTTTTTTTTAAAAAAAAATCTAGCCTCACAATTCTTTATTGAAAAGTTTCAGTGCCTCTTATGACTTGCAGAACTTGAAAATTTGGACTGGATTGTCATTTGGTAGTCTGTCAGGCAACGGCAGCTTATATTATTCATGGACATCCCAGTGTCTGGCAGAAATTGTCCAGGCAAGCTCCTTGAGGAATGATCTTATATTTAATTTTTCGTTTGTCTTTCTTGGAACCCAACTTCTATTTATCTGTGATTCTCCTTTTCTCTTGTTTCTTCTTGACAACATTGTGCTAGTGCTTTACCACACAACGTTGTCCTTTCGGGAATGAGTAATTTTATGTCAATAGACCTACTTTAGGCTGAGGTTGAACAACCATTTGTTTTTCTCTGGTATAAAAGAGGCACTTTTATAGATACAGTGGTACCTCTACTTACGAACGCCCCTACTTACGAAATTTTCGAGATACGACCAGCTCTGGCCCCAAAAATTTACCTCGATGTGCGAACTCCGCCTCGAGGTACGGCCATTTTTCCACCCTGACACGTGGTCCGCGGCCATTTTTCCGCCCCTGACATGTGGTCCGCGGGTGTTTTTCTGCCCCTGACGTGCGGTGCGCGGGCGTTTTGCTGCCCCGCCGCGCGGCACGCGGGCGTTTTGCTGCCCCGCCGCGCGGTGTGCGGGCGCTTTTCCGCCCCTGACGCGCGGCACGTGGGTGTTTTGCTGCCCCGCCGTGCAGCGCACGGGTGCTTTTCCGCCCCTGATGCGTGGTCCGCGGACGCCAGAACGGATTAACGGTAATTACATTGAACCTTACGCTTTGGGGTGTGACCAACTCGACTTGCGATCAGAATCACGGAACGGATTAAGTTCGTAAGTAGAGGTACCACTGTAATGTTTTTGGTTTTTTTGGTGGGGGGGAACTTGTGGGTGCTTGTGTCTTATATATGTAAAGCCTGTTGTTCATAGGTGACAGTAGAATGGCAATCTCCCCCTCCCCTTGTGTGTCTGCATGTTCAGGCCTACCCTACTGAATTCTAAACATCTCAATCTTGAACTTGTATTTCTCTAAAACGATTATAGCATAATATGTGATATAACATTAATATCTGTTGGGCATTCTCTGAAATTGATCTATGCTTTCATCAATTGTTAGGGGCAATTTGGCATCAATTTGGCAGACACTGGCCTGAGATTATCTACTAAAACAACATGGATTGCTCAGGGAAATTATGCCACTGTTCAGATACATAAATCTCAAGTAAGTGATTCTTATTTTGTTTGCATGGATATTTCATTTGGGTCATGTTTTAATGGGTGAGGGAGGTTCAGCTGAGCTGATTATTGGTAAGTGTTACAAAGCTAAAAGTGTGAGTTGCCAAACAGAAATAGCTAAAGAGGACTATGAATTGGGTTTATATTTTGTACTTTCTATGAGTCTAACATATGTATGTATGTATGTATGTATGTATGTATGTATGTATGTATGCGTATGTGTGTGTGTAACCTCAGTTTGAAACCAGTTATGATTGTAATTGTAGCAGAAAATACAAAATAGGAAACATTATTTGTTTTTAGTTTTCTGACCCTGAAATCTAGCACTCCTAAGCATGAAAAGACCCCTAAGTACAAAAAGAATAAAAAGGAAGTAAAACAAGAAATTGGTCAGAACAAACCATGCTTCCTTTTCTTGTCTGCAGACTGATAGGGATGTGCAAAGCATTTAAAGGGCTGCTTTAAAAAGTCTGTTATGTGGTGAAAACACCCCTAAGAATCAAGCTCTTTGGGTGGTTTAGAGCACTGCTTCAAAGGTTGTCCCCATCTGACTGCACATGTGTGTGTGTGCATACCTATTTTACTTTGCTGGCAGCCTTAGTGGAAGTGTTGTCTGTGCATGTGCATACATGCACATATAGCAAAACACAACCTGTGGAGCAGCTGAACAAGTCTTCCAGGGTATGCGGCTACTTTAATGCTCTGGAATGCTTTGCTCAAATGCCTTATAGCCCTATTAATTATGTTTTTGACTTTTCCATAAATGATGGTTAAGCATAATAAAGTCAATACCATCCTAATGTCAGGATGGTATTTTCATGAATCTATTAACTGAAAGCAGTGTATATAGGTTTGAATCATTTTGCATCATTTTCCATGGCTTTGTATCATTATGATTTTTCATTCAATGATCTTTTATTTTTTTTAGAACGATACTAAAATATATGGAAGATGTGGAGGATTCTGTGGGAAATGTATTCCTAGTGGAAATACTGGTCTTCAACTTCAAATACTGTAATAAAACAGGCAGAGAAAACAAATCAGAAAGATTATATTGAAGGTGCTGTTTCCTTAGTTCTTCAACTCAGTAGTGGTTACTCAGAATTAGTTCGTGTCTTTCTTTGTTCGTAGAAGGGACTCAAGTGTGTGCTTCCACAATTCTTGGTGTGTAAGTATAGGAATAAACTGCAGATGTCAATTTATACATTTCTGTAAAGACACTAGATGGGATCCAAAGACTGCACAAAGGAGACTGGTGGAAAAGGGCTTTCTGTTCTTCTCTTCCTCTGTTAACCCCACCCCACTCTGACAAGACTATCCGTATGGGGTGAGGAACCTTTCTGAATAGTGAAAAATGGGGTGATTGTAGAAGAAGGAGGAATTGCCTAGATAAGATGGAGATAAATTCATATGGTGTAAATTCAGTCAAACTGACTATGCATTATTTTTGGCTAGCTCAACCAGTACATATTTTCTGGGTTTATCCTGCTTCTAGCATGAGTATCTTAAAATCTCATCAAATTGAAGGGCAAACTTCCCATCAAGTTCTAGTCAGACACTCAAACCACTATGAAAAGATGAAAGATACACATAGGTGTTAGGTACATGTACTAATAATTACAAAAAGTTATTGTGATAAACATGTGCAGAATACATTTTTATATGGCAGTTTAGGAATTCCACAAGATAAAAACATCCCAAACCATTTTAAATTTGTCTCTGTATAATGATTCTGGAAAAAGTTAACTTACTTCATAGAAACCAGCAGATGAGACTTGCGAATACAATATCATTATTTTGCTATTTAATGTACATTATATATTCAATCATCATGTTGCAGGTAGCCTTAGGACTTGGTTGAGAAAATAAACTTGAGTTAGATCTTTGTAGAATTGCCCATGAAGTAAACATTTTCAAAACCTCATATTGTACAAAATAATAAATATGTCTGCTAGTCTGAAAAAATAAGAACGAAAATAGTATGTTGAAATGTACCATATATGGCATAATTCTAAACATGTTTATTCAGATTTAATCCTGGATTTAAAATCTGTTAAACTTGCATAGGGTTATAGTTTACAATTGCTATTGACTTTATAAAATCTGTCAGATATTTGTTATCCCAAATTTGAATAAGACTGGTGCATAATCAGTGTGCTTTCTGCTGATACAGTTCATGTATCTTCTTGTAATTCTGTGATTTTGTTATCATCAAATAGAAATAGCAGATCAGTTTGAATGTAAGATCTGTTATGGGTATAAAGCAATAATACGTAGCTAAGATCCTAACTCTTATGAATTAAACACTATCAGGGCACTTAGTTTTGCTTGTTACACACATGCACACACACACAGACCCAAGATACTGAAAACATAGAGGTTGACAATTAAATGTTGGTATCATGTCTCTGTTGCATCCTTGAAATCTTATGCAAGTAGGGATAAAGGCAATATTTATATGATTCAGATTATATAAGAAATTTTAAATAACCCAGTTAACATTTCTGGAATATATAAGCAAAATATTATTTTGTTGTATATTTGATTTATATCCCTCATTTCCGTCAATAACTCAAGGCAGCTTATGTGAGGATCTCCTTTCATTTCATCCCCACAACTCTGTGAGGTACAATGACTAGTCCAAAGTCACCCAGTGAGTTTTCATGGCTGAAGGTGAGCTTGAACTTCCCTGGTCCCCATGGTCCCACTCCACACCTTAATCACTGCATTTGCCCATCCAAGCCCTAATTAGTAATTTTCAGGATTTTATGGCATGATTCATGACTCAAGAAATAGACACCAGATATGTATAAGCATAAAAATATGCATTAAATGCAGTTAGTAGAGAAAACTATGCATAGCATTATAATAATAGGTAAGGTAGTCCTCACTTAACAACCATTCATTTAGTGACCGTTTGAAGTTACAATAGTGCTGAACTTGGAAACAGTCTTTGTGCTTACAACTGTTGTAGCACCCCCACAGTCATGTGATTGCAATCCGGGTGCTTGGCAACCAGCTCGCAGGACCCAGGGTCACGTAATCACCATTTGTGACCTTCCCAGCCAGCTTCCGGCAAGCAAAATCAGTGGGGAACCACGTAATTAACTTAAAGACCATGTGATTCACTTAATGGCCATGGTGATTCACTTAATGACTGCTGCAAAAAAGGTTGTAAAATCAGGCGCAACTTGCTTAATAACCGCCCCACTTAATGAATTTTCCAGTCCCTATTGTGGTCGTTAAGCAAGGACTGCCAGTAAAAGTGTTTGTGAAAATGAATACTAATTTTCAGCAGATGTTTTGTAGGCTGAATTTGCAAACTGTTATGGAAAGGAAGTTGCAGTCAGAATAATAAGCAATATAAAAATAGGCAGATTCATCCACCTCCAAATTTAAGTACTTGCAAGATCCCTTGTATTCATATTAAATTGGATCAGATATAAGAGAAAATTGTGTTTCCTGCTAGGAGAATGACATTCCACAGAGGACTCCTTTCCTTCACTTTCTTTCTCAAATAGAAGAGGACCCCCCCCCCCCATCTATGCTTCTAGAATTAATTACAAATTTGGAGAATATTGACAGATGCTAACTAGGCTAACTAAGAATGAAGAACATCAAATGACCATTTCTTTTCTTTTAGTACAGAATTTGTTAACCACTGTTCCCATTATATCTGAACTCAGAGAACAATGATTCATTTTAATTGTGGTTAGAAAACCTAGGTATAACTTATACCATGGATTCCCATATTTGTAGATGCTTTTATTTTTATTTACATAGACCAAGGAAGACAGGACAGAGTGTAGAGCAATCATCTAAAACACATGAAAGTGCCTTCCTGTAATTTGAAACCATGGTTTCCAGAACTCTGTTTAGAG
The DNA here is from genome assembly GCF_059951505.1 of Python bivittatus. Classification (NCBI taxonomy): domain Eukaryota; kingdom Metazoa; phylum Chordata; class Lepidosauria; order Squamata; family Pythonidae; genus Python; species Python bivittatus. The sequence goes on along the minus strand of NW_028277058.1, from coordinate 15,624,329 downwards.
AATGCTAATCTGTGTGTCTTTTATGTTTGCAATATAGCTGCCTCTACAGCAATGAACGCCATGTGTCAAACAAGGCAAGCAAATCACATAATCTGATCCAAGAGAGCTCTTGTTCTGATGAATGAGCATTCCAGTAATGACATAAGGTCTTTTTTCCCTCAGAAAGTCCAAACGTTCTATACAGCATGACTTAATTGTTCCTGAGGATCAGTTGTAATGAGCACTGAAATGTCCCACTTCATTGCTACATTGGAAGATATGTTAGCTTTTATGGAACATTCTAGCTATTGAATTTGTGATTCAATTTAGGATTGCCAGAATTCAGAATAGAAGGTGGTGGTGGTGGTGGTGGTGGTGGTGATGATGATGATGACGATGTTTAAGGACACATTCTTGAGTACTGAGAATGCAAAACATATGTTGTATTGTAGAAGGTTACTCTTCACTGGTTGTTTTTTTTTTTTTTATGATGCTTACTCTTTAAACCAAATACCAGCCAAGGGTATAATCCTTATTCCATTTAAATAAATGGCAAAAAGTGCCCATTCATTTTAATGAGTCTGTATTCACTCTAAATGATTAAACCAAATACTAGCTAATTGCCAGTAATGTATTTGTAGATCAAGTGGCAGCTATTCCTACATTATCTGTTTAATATTAAAACCTAGATCATCCCACATAATTTGGAAGAATTGACTTTTAGCTAACACATGCAGATCATTATTTTGTGATCTCTGTATCAGAAAAGTATTTTTGCACTATGTATAAACATGGAAAAATAACATTATTTTCTTAGAAATGTTTACATTGACAATACATATGTTATAAATTATTTTTAAAAAATTATGTAATAAATATAATCTCCTAAACAGACTGGTGTGCTCATTTGTACAGCAAATTATACTGAGGACTGGAATTTCAGTCCTGTAACACAGAATAAATTTTGAATATGGTCAGATGGACACTTGGAAAAACTACAGTTGCTAATTGGACACTCTACCAAGGCAAAATAATGTAATGTCTGATCCATCAACGCTTCAGATGTGTTAGAGTTCAAGTCTTGAACTTAGTTCAATACAGTATAAATAATAATAATAACAACAACAATTTAAATAATAACATTTTGGTAAAGTAATGAAACTGAATAATAGTACGTCCTATACTGTCAAAATCTACATTTAATCATTCCTAAGAAACCCATTCCAGACCATTTAATTTCACGTATTTAAAATGTTCTAGTCATTCTGAGTTTGTTGATCATTATGAATTGTTCAGCTGTGCTTATCGAGTGCAGTGGGACCAGGATCTTTTCATTTCCAATGCAACATAAAGTTATGGAGGACAAGAGAAACAAAAATAAAGTAAAATGCAAGGGCATGACCAGTATTTCTTATCCATATACCTGGATGTGTCTTTTTATTTTATTTGGTCCTATTTTTAGTTTATTTTGATTAGAAATGGACCAGATCTTTTATTGCTTTGAGCTAGGCCTAAAGGTGAATATGTCCACCCCACCCTGCCCCTTCCCCCCGTGTACCAATAATCTTTCCAGGTGAAAGTTTCTCCAATGTCTTAGCAATTTGGCATTGTTTCACCATTCAGCTATCAGGTCCTGTGTTTCTTTTCTTTGTCATCAGTCCTGTACCATGGTCTCATACCAGTTGCAGTAAAAATGGCTAGTACAGTGAACTGGCTTTCACTATGATTTTAATTCACCATGGCCACCTTGTTTGTTGATGACATGATGAAGACATGATGAAAATTTATTAATCTCACAACACATGGATAGACTCAACCATAATTTCAAGAGGGAAGCTGTGAACATCCTAGACCAAGCTAAATCCAAACATGCTAGGGGATTCCTGGAAGCTTTTGGCATTCAGACAAATCAGCCATCACATAGAGATACACCACATTTACACACCATTCAAAAGGGACAATAAAAAAAGCTAAGCACACCCCCACCAGAGCAAGCTACTGTATTTAAACAGGGAGCAAAGGCCACACTCACTAGCACTGATGATGTTACCTAGTTGGGTAATGGAACATCTGGAAGCAAACAGCCAAGCTCAGAGAGCATCAAGGACTCCACAGTTCAGCCCTGAGCTACAGATATTCTCTTCCATTGTTTGTTGATATCAATGACTTATAGAGCAACCAACATGAGGTTTGAAGTGGCATAGAGTCATAGAACTATAGTACAGCAATTAAATAAGACACTTTTCAGTAAAATGTAGCATTCTCCCTCTGGTGCATTACATAATCTGATTTTTGCAAACATTCTGTGTTTAGAGAACCATTCTTTACAGATGGCAAAAAAAGTGAAATATTGGCAAATGGATTCCAAGCAAGTAATTTTTTTTCAAAAAATAACTCTTCCAGTAAGTAATCAGTGCACTATGTTTGAAAGAAATGGAAATATACTCAAAATAGTATTTAATTCAAGGGATTAATAATTTTGTATAAATACATTCCGTTGAACAATTTTGTCGAGTCAAAGACGTTAAGGTAATCAATGTTAGATTACAAAGTGCTGCACAAAGGAAGATATTCTTCAAATTGTTGGATATTTTATGACAGCAAAAAAGCGGGGGAGGAAATCAAATTATTTTAGTAGGATTGACTGTTAAAATCAGGTTATGACATCTTGGAATAAGCAAGCAAGGTAAACATGCCTTCTCTAAATGTAAATGTTTCAGTGCTGGATTTATAATGTTGAAGATGAAAAAATTAACATTGTGATTTTCTTTTCTTTCTTATTTTGTGGGAGTTGCACCTACTGAAAAGCCCTGCGTCGATTTATTAAAAAGTCCTTTCTGTTGGATTAAAATAGGTTTAATCCAATATCATAGGTTGATATTTGTTTACTCTTGCAGTAGGATAATATTTTTTTTACCCTGATATCTGATTAGTTTCCCCTTGAGTTTGGTTATGACGAATATTTTCTGGATATGCTTGGAAAAGAAAATGTTAGAATACAAACCAGAAATCACTGGCTTTATTTAGGCCTCCAATTCTTAAACTTCAATAGCTGTTCAAAACCTCATCAGCTCACATTGGACTGTACTCCAATTAAAATTATATTTCTTATAGCTATATTACATTCTTACTTATTTTTCTACTATCATCTGCATGTTCAAAATGAATTTATATATTTACTTACTTACTGCAGTTTTTATGCTGTTGCAATCCAGAGATTCTGATCTAAAGGTACGTATATAAATATATTTTATTACAGATTACATATCTGTTTCTATGCATATATTATATTATGCTTGAGAGCAAAATACATGAGAGTTTTCTTTTAAATGTGCTTTATCTCTTCCTAGGTAAGAATCTGTGGGAAAGTTCATTTCAGATTCAATGTAATATACCTAGGGTGTCACTAGATGTCATTGTAGTAGTAGAATTAGCGGCAGAACTCAAACACTAGTTTACCTTACATTGCACAGACACAAATCCTGTATATATTACAGTTTAGAGGTTCTTAGCATATTAAAGCATGTAAAAGCAGATGGCCTAACCCCACTTTCTAGTCATCAACTGGTTCTTCAGCTCAGAATTGACATTTATGAGCAATATGGAGGGACTATACATGGGGAATAATAGCAGCACTGTGCAAAGCATTTTAAAGAGATGTTTTGCTAAATGCATTAGCACAAATGAACCATTTCTTTTCAAAGTGTAAAAGCAGCCACATAATTTGCAAGAGTTGTGTGGTTGCGTCTAATATATGCACGTATGTGTGTGTGTGCATGCACAGGCAAGATTTCTCCTGGAACTGTCAATGAAATTAAGTGGTTGTACCTGGATATGAGGCAGAGACAGGACAGAAAAACTTTTGATGCAGTCACGCAAGGCTTTTAAAAGAGGGGGCTGGTTTAATGCTTCAAAGAAAGGTGCATAACTCATAGTAAGTTTCTTTGTGAAGAATTTCTCTTAAATGCTTTGCACAACCATTAGCAACAACTTCAGTTTCATATTCACAAAAAAGATTCCACATTTCAAGCCTATGTAGCTTGTTCTATGCTTTATCTGAATCAACAAATGTTTACTAACTTTTCCTTATCCCATTCTATTCAATAACCTGCTGGAGAGCAAAAATCTGATCTGCACAATTCTTGCCTAGAAAAAAGCCACACACAGCATTTCCAAACATTGCTCAGTGTCATTTTTTTTGCCCTTTCAAGCAGAATTATTCCAAACAGTTTCCCAGGCCCATTTAACAAAATAATGCTCTGTAGTTTTTTTGTATACAGTCTTGTATTCTGTCTCTTCGGTGAGGGGAACAATGATGGCGTTCTTCCACTTGTCAGGTACAGATGCAGCCTTAACACTTTTAAGCAAGTCATGCAGGGACTCCATAAGCAAATCACATCTCCACTGTTAACATTTGTCCCTCTACAGCTTCCACACCTGCAGACTTCCTGTTTTTTCAACATTCTCATTGCATTTATGACATTTTTTTCTTGGAGATGAATATTTATAACATTTGTTTCAGTTCCACTCTTTGAGGTATCATTATCATTCCTATTCAGATTCTATCCACTTTGCTGGAGGATCTTTGTTTAACCCTCTTTACTTTTATTTTTTAATTCACATTTTCTCTACCTTTTTTTAATCTTTACCATTCCTTGCTCGCTTTGACTACATTTATTTGCAACCATCTTGTTCTCTCTCTATACATTATACAGTATTTTTCTCTCTTCCTCATATTTGTAACAATCATTCTCACATATTCATTTTTCTCTATCCATAGCATCCTTCACTTCATTCCGCCTGTTATCCTTCTTCAACCTTCTGATTACCACAATTTCAAGCCTTCTATGACATTCTGTAACATAATTCTTTCACTTTGTTCCAAGCAGCTTCTCCATGATCTTTCCTTAACCAAAGTGGTTCAAATAGAAACTCAAAGAGGGTTTGGATTACAGAAGATACAGAATTCACTGGATAAAAAAAACCTGTCTTGATACCTATATACGCTGGAATGTGAAAAAAAAAGTCATGTCAACCTTGATATAAAAATGAATACTGTCTATTCTGTCACTGAAATGGAGAGAAAGAATATAACACCTTGATGTCAAGGAGAAATTCCACAGCTGTTTATGGGAGGCTGTTTCCTCCTCACCCCATGTTGGTGATGTTGTGGCAGCTAAAGATATGTTTTCAGAATAAAGGGATCTTGCATATGTATTTATTTGCTAAGTATTAGAAGAATATGTTAAATGCAACACAAGACAGTGGCTATTTAGCGACAGAATTTCTGCATGGAGTAGTCAGTTGTCAAAATAGTAAAAGAGATTTTAATATACATGTATCTACTGCAAATAATAGTAGCACTATTGTCTTTATAGATATATGTATGTCCCCCACCAATACACATGTACATTCACATTCCTTATCTCCCTGCCACAATATTAATAATTCTTAATGATAAACAGAATATGTTTGGAGGGAATAACTGAATAAGGAATCTATGTAAATAATATATTGATAATTCATACCTTAGACTGTAGCCTCTTTTTAAAAAACAAGTTATAGTAAGCTATTTGGCCCAGATAACTCTTCCTAGTAGATTTGGGAATTCTGTAAAACAATCAGTGTGGATTGTGGAAGTTGGGAAATAATAAATCTGGTGTGAACTGAGAGAAGCTTCCCAGGAAAAGGAAGTAAGGAAACTTGGGTGCTAAGAATTTGCTTGCCCAGGTTGGTAAGTAAGAGAAGTCAGAAGCAAAGGAAATAGGTTCCTCAGAGATGCTACGATCAATAGAGATGAGGGGAAGTGATGAGAAGCTTTTTGTTAAACAGCTTGAAGCAAGTAAGGATATCAGAATTAGGAGACTTCTAGAAGAGAGAAGGTCTATACCAAAGAGTAGAGAAGCAAGAAATGAGACCCATAGGCAAGATATAAGAAAGTACGTCAACAAGACATGCACACACATGGCATGGGGGAAAAACTAGAGGAGCAGAAGGATCAGCTTTCAGTCCAAGAAATGTTGAAGCTGTTTTCCCTTCATGTATATAACATGCAGAAAATCCCTAAGTCCTTTTTTAATGTAGCTGACAAAACATTTTACAGAGTGTAAAGTTTAAGGAACATTAGTGTTTGTTTTAGAAGTATTCCACAAGAAACTCTTTTTGAATTTTGGCACTGTAGTGTTTCTGTCTGATATATTACTCCTGGCTGCAATATTCCTAAAGATGTATCATTCCTGGCAGGATTTTAAAGCGGAGGAAATGTGTGGTTTTGCATGATTTAAAGCGGCGCCCATTCCTTTCTGCCTTAATTCCAAGAGATGTTTTATTAACATAGACAGAAACTCGCATCTGAATCCACATTTCTGAATCATGCAAAGTTCTTGTCTGAATCCTTTGGCTAAAAGTGCAAGGCAGACAGTCCTTGCTAAGCATTCATAAGTAACGCTGATGAATGGATATTCATAGTGTGGCATAGGCTTCTAAGGTGTACAGATTTGGCAGGCTGGCAAAGAGTATGCAGAAGGGAAGGAATTTCATTCACCCCCAAATAAATTTGACTGCTCAAAAGTTCTAAAGATACAATTTTTGTCTCATTGACTTAATGGCTTCTTTCAGATATTTGACATTTATTAAATAATGTAAATATATTTGTTTACTTATACATTTCTTAATCAGAGTAGTGAAGTTTAGATATAATAGGAATTAAAACTATCTAAAAATAAACTAATATAATTTTAAAAAAATCTATGTGGTATAGAGCCAGTTTGGTGTAGTGGTTAAGACATCAGGCTAGAAGCCAGGAGACTGAAAAACCTTGCCAAGAAAACTGCAGGGACTAGTCCAGGTAGTCACCAGGAGTCAACACTGACTTGAAGGCACCAAAACCCCCCAAACAAATCTGGTATAGATTTAATTATCTGCAATGCTTCAATAATTTCATCTGCAACTGCATTTCCATTTTAACCAGAAATGGTTTTAATGAAATAAAATATGTAAACATATATAGATTGTGCTTTAGCTGACTTTGTTTAAGGGGGTTGGAAACCAGTGGCCTTACAATTGTTTTAAATGGCAACTCCAGCAGACTTCGGAATAAATATTACTAACGGAGAAAGGATTCCAAAGAGCCACTGTTGACCTAGGCTTAATTTAATTTACTGCAAAACTGAATTCAAAGAAGTCCCTTTGGATCCATAAGAAGAAAACATAAAATTCTGGATCGCAATCATATTATATAACTCATGATGGTTTGTTTCTTGAAAATAAAAATTAGACTTGGGCTTGTCTTGAAGACGATTGCTGACCTACTTTGAATATGAAGTTGAAATATCATTGCCAGCATCAGAATGGTTCAAGTGATCACAATATTTTTATGAATGTTATGTCAGTGGGCTGGTATACCAGATTCCCTTGGCTTAAAACCTCACCTGAGCCACTAGCCCTGTGATTAATATTAGGTCAAATCTCTTGGTTAAATTAGCAGGCAGAAATGGGTCTTGTTTTACACTGACAGGCTAATACAATAGTGCCAAATTCCCAGGATGAAAGGAATATTTTTTAAAAAGTAAATCAGTCTGATCCTTGGGAACTTTATATTCAATACACCAATTCATATTAGAACATGAGAAATTTTTTGAGGGACAAACTGAAAATATACTTTTTAAGTTAAATAAATGCAGAAGATATTTATGGGCCCTGTTGCTACGTTCCAGAAAAGTCTGAAACCAAACATGCTCTGCAGGAAATGAAAATAGGCTGGGAATGCACTTTAGTTTATCTGGTGTAATTGCTTTCAAATTTATTGACAACAATGGAAAGAAAAACTGGTTATGGGATGTAGCTTTTAATCCCCAAAGTACCTGTAATGGAGATCCTGCAACACTGGCAGATCTCAATTGTCATTTTTATACTAAACAAAGCCATATTTAACCATAGTAAGTGTAAGCACATGACTGCAAAAGTTGCAAGTTGTGTATCAAACAGCAGCCGCTTCTGTCTGGAAAAAAAATGTATCTGGTCCTAGCGCTTATTGTTAAGGCTGTGCTCTCATGTATACTCACATGGCCAGGGAGTAAACCTCTCCAGATTCATTTGATAACTTATGTTCTTCATGTTCGGTTCAGCTTTGAGTTCCAAGGTACAAAATAATACTGCTAAAGGTTTCACATGGCCTTGCTGAAAGTCACCTTGGCCTTGTACTCTGCATGATCCTAGCATTCAAGGATTTTGACAAATAGTCCCTCTTGGTCAGGGTCTTCCCTTGTGAGCAAGGAGCTATCCAGCCTTCAGTTGTTTTCCGTTGTTCATACTTGGGACTGTTTTGAAAATGTTGCTTAGAATGCATCGTAGCCAAATGGTTAATGAGTATAAGCAGAATCAGTTCCATATTTGCACTCACTGAGTTATTTGGAACAAGGAATTGATTCTTCGGAACTGTCAAACATTTGTTTCATAATAAAATTCCACAATGCTATATAGTACTTGGAAGCAAACAAAGGAAAAATTTCACTTCCTCAGTTAACAAGGACAAGATTTCCTCAAAAAGAGAGAGGGAGAGATTTAGACAAATCAGTAACGTTTCAATTACAAACCTGATCTATTTTAACTCATGTCCCAGGAGTTCAGTGAGATCCAAGAAACTGTTTACAGGATCATAGTTATAATGTAAATCAACCTAGTTTTTTGGACTACAGTCATTCGGTAGATGTCACCTATCCTTTTTCTTTCCTTGTTTGAGTCTGGAGAACATAATACAGATGGATTGTAGCTGGGAAACTAACATTGCCAGGACTTCTCTGCCTTGCTCAATCTGTAATTTTAATGTTAAGAAAGTCATGGGTAGCTGGACTGGATCCAGCTGGATCAGTTTGATAAATCCACTATATAGAAGAATACTTTTTTAAAAAAGACTCTTTTTCATGCTGTAATGGCAATAGAATCAATATTCATTTAATAATTTTACAATTAACAGATCTCTTTTCTGCTAAGAGAGATCAAAGCCTCTAATGGAATTCATACAAACTACACATCAGGGGCAGACAATCCTCCACTGCTTTGTTGCTTTCTTGTTTTGGATTGTAACTCTGACAGAATCTTATTAGTGGCCAGGCTGGGTGGAATTAATAAAGAATTGTTTCAGAGCAAGAGGAGAGAATGGACGCCCCACTTTACATGGTAAAATACAGTTTCATAGGTCCTATGCTCTAAAAAGGGCAGACAACCTTTTTGCTAGCAGGAAACACTGGAATTTTGAGCAGTTGATTCAATGCTTCCACAAAATGGCTGACATTGTGGGTCTGAGTAATCTCAAGGCACCCATTTCCAAAAGGCAAATGGGTCATGGGGCTCACTGCTGTCCTATCTAGTCTCCCAGAATGTTCTCTACTATCCTACTGTAACTTCCTTTTTTTTCTTGGACAGGTATACATACTTTCAGAAATGCATTGGGATACTGCCATAAACTTTTTTTTTTTAATTTGCTAAGGATGCCTAATATGCTTACATTACATTTTTTAAAAAAAAATAATGATTGCATTTATATCCTATATTTCCTTAAGAGACCTAAACACAGTTTACATGCAGGTCCCTCCCACCAATTTTATCCCAACAATGGGGTAGGGAGTCTGACAACTGTTGTCTTCCCTAACCTACATCAATGTTGTTCTTTAATCTAATCTAATCTAATCTAATCTAATCTAATCTAATCTAATCTAATCTAATCTAATCTAATCTAATCTATCATAGCAGCAACATCAGTTAATTTTTTTTTCAAGGGGGAAAATGAGTATGAGGAGAATGCTTGGAAAATCCATATCATAAATACAAAAAATAAAAAGTTGCTTAAAAGTCTTCTTCCTTGCCCTGTTTTCTTTTGTTCTTCTTTTTTAAAAAAATAGTATGTTGAGTAAAAGTATCAGCACTCCATAGTAAAACATCAGCAATCAACTGTAGTGAATGTGGTATAAATATATCTTTTCAATGTTTTATACTGCTTCTTTCCTTCCAAACATGAAGAGTACAGTTTAATTAGGCCTTTATAAATTCAAAATACTGGACAATGCTATCCCAAATAATGGAAATAAATTAACAAGCCCAATCCGTATGAGCTAATGTTGCAAATCAAGAATTGCATCTCTAATAGCAAAGCAATTGCAATCACCCCTTATTAAATATTCTCTGAGATTTCCATGAAACTATGTTATATTGTTTTAACCATATTTTTACATAAAATGAGTCTTATATATTTTAAAAGAAATTTTCCATTGGTTTACAAAAATGGAACAGTCAAATTTGTTATTCCCAAATGACTATTATTATTTATAAATAAGTAATATTAATTTCATTGCCTTCCTTCAACTTCCGCAAAGATAAGTCATCGGTTTAAAAGACAGAATTAATTTTTTCAAGACCACCAATAACTATGGAATTTCAGAAGAAGCCTTGGCATCAGAGCCAACATAACAACTGAGTAAACAACCAAGAAGCACTCTGATGTAAATCAAACTTAGCTTTAAATTCTACAAAAGTTTGAAAAAAAGATGCACCATCACAGCTAAGTTGACCCAAGGTGGCATTGTCGTCATCATCATCATCATCATCCATTGTAGAGAAAACAGAATAAATTTTATCTCAGGAAGCTATAGTTTGCAGTGATCCTGTTGTCCTGAACAAAGATTATTGCCCATCACAATGTTTTCTTCATATAATTACTAACACTTCTGTTCACTGGTCTCTTGCTTTTCTTTTTTTCTTACCTTTGTTTTTTTGCCACCAGGCTTCTACTTGCACATCTGTAAATTCAGTCTAGAATGCCTGAGGACCCATCAATCATGTGTCAAGGTTCTGTAAACTTATAGTGGCTATTTGTTTGCCCCAATTAGGAAAAAGATGAAATTAGAAGATCTTAATTATTAAGGTACAACAGCCATGAATGAAATTTAAAAAGTAAAGGAATGGCTTAGAGCAATTCTTGTGTGTGTTCCTGTTGTGTATGTTATAACTATATTGTAGAAACTAGACCTCTTTTTCTAAAAAAGCCATCTGTCTAGTGAATATTAGAAACATGGTGACTACTGTTAAAAATAAAGTGCTGGGCTGTCTTTTTCAGAAAGTCAATAAAAAGAAGGAAGTGAAAGGTAGCTCATTATTTTTAATGGCTTTGCTTTCCAGCAGAGTATCTCTCCTGTTTTCATTCTGCTTCATTTTAGTTCATTATGGCACATTAAACTGCTTTGAAGAATGGTAGCTTTGTTCTAAATCATTGAATTTATCAAGATGCCCACCATCCTGGCTGTTAATCACAACTTCTGGGCCAAGTTGATGATTCAGTGGAGAACCAGTAAAAGCAACTTATAGCAGAGCTTCCAGGAGATTTTTTTACTTAGAAAGCAGAGGTGTGAACTAAAGCTGTGAGGTGTCATCTATGAAACTATCCTTAGCTGGACCAAGCAGCAGAGTCACCTCAGGCTCTCTAAGTACAAGCTAATGAAGAGGAACATATCACTTCCCCTCAAGCAATCAAGATTTTCTTTTATTTTAAATTAACTTACAAGACTGATGAGTTGTACAGGAAGCACTAGATATTGTTTTTATAATAAAGTACTTAGTATAAGGAACAGAGCCACTGAGTGAGATAGGCAAGGTACAAAGAACTTAAATTGTTTCCAAAGGGTTAATGATGCTTGATAAGCTGTTACAATTAAAAACAATTAATCACAAGGAAAGCACAGCAAATGGCTTTACACTGGCTCTGTGTGCACCTTCTAGTAATCTGTCTTTCAGCTAATTCACTCACTTTCATGGGCTAGCAGCCCAGACTACAGGATGACCATGGTGCTCAGCCAGCAGCTTTGTTTTTAGTCATCCCAGTCCTGTAGGCTGGAAGGCTATTAGTTTTCTCTCCACTTCCTCTGTGTGTGTGTGTGTGTGTGTGTGTGTGTGTACGTGTGTTTGAGTAAGAATGGAATGTGGAGTTTGATCAGAGTTAGCACTATTGCAGATATTGTTGGAGGACCACGCGCAACACCACCTCTACCCCTTTTTCATCTACTGTGTGGATGGAACGGGCTAACAAAAGAAATAGCCACTGAGATGAAATGCCTAGAGAGACCAGAATTTGGGATTAAAAGTAACCCTATCAGGGTTAATTGGCTGGAACAATTAACTCAGTTTTGGAGTTCATACAAGAAGTTTAGCTTTCCCATGACCCAGCTTAGTGTCTTAAATGACTGGCTACGGAGTCTCTGAACTCTTTCCAATAAAGGTATTACTCCAATTACTAAGAAACGCAATACATATTATAAAAATGTATGATTGGGTACTTCATTTCTTTTGAGATTGTTTACTTTCCTCACTGTTTACATTCCTTCTTTTTACCAATAAGCTTCACTGAGTTCAATATAAGTAATTTTCAGGTAAGGGTATATAACTGCAGTCAGAACTACTAGGTTTATTATTTTATTCATTTTTATTCACTGATAGATGAAACAAATGAGCTACTTTAGGGACTTTTTAGTTGGGAATATCTAGACATTTCCTGAATTATGTTATATAGTTGATCTAAAAATTGTTCCCTCCTCCTCCATATCCTGAAGAAATGAAAGGAAATTTTCTATTAGATCTTTAATGAACAATTTAAACTGGTATTTTTTTCTAAATCCAATCTTATAGATGACTAATGATGTTACCTTACGGAATGGGATGTACAACCTTTTTTTAGTTGTGAATCTTACATACTTTTGAGTCAAAGACTTGGGGCCCCATTTTCAAAAGATTGAGGAAATTGGCACGATCAGGACAAAAACTAAATCTGATTGAATTTGATATGGTTATATGTATTTAAATTTTGCTCCAATCACATTAGAAATTATTATTTTGTCAGAACTTCAGGAACACTTCCAAGGCTCTGGAGTCAGAAGCTATGCACATCTGGTTTTTGTATTTGATAATTATTTGACCTTCTAAGGAAAATGATAATACTTTGCCTATGACATGCTCTCAGAATAAAATTCCATTAAGTTCAGTGGAGCTAACAATCAGGTAAGTGTGAATATTATTGCTTTCTAAACTTCTTGACAGCGTATTCTGTTCAGTAACAGAACAGTATAAAATATGTTCTGATTTTTTAGATTTTTTAATAAAATGATAAGTAATAAATATTATTTATTTATTTATTTACATTTTGAATTTGTCACTGCCCATCTCACTGTGGGGTGACTCTGGGCAGTTTACAGTAAAAATAGAATAAATATTGAATAAAATAGATAAATATTAATTAATTAAAATATGTTAAAAACACACTTCCTTTATAATACTTCCAAGAGGCAGATGTTAATTAGATGTTAATAAACTCAGGAGTCGTGAATCCAGGAGGACCTCCAGATTACACACTGGGTCTGTCTGGGGCAGGGCAACCCCATTGAGAACCAAGGACAGTAAACCCCCAGATACAGAGGAGCCTCCAATCCACAGCCCCTCCATCTTACCAGGGTTCAGCTGAAGCCTGTTGTTCCCCATCCAGACCCCTATAGCCTCCAGGCACCGCGAAAAGGTGGTCACAGCATCACTCAAATCACCTGAGATGGAAATGTATAATTCGGTATTGTCTGTGTACTGATACCTCGACCCATGGTGGCGGATGATCTCACCCAGTGGTTTCATGTAGATGTTAAACAGGAGTGGTGAGAGTACTGAACCCTGCAGTACCCCACAACAGAGGGGCCGTGGGCCAGACCTCTTGCTCCCAATCAACACTGATTGGTACCGACCTTGGAGGAAGGGAGTGAACCAGCACAAAACTGTGCCGCCCACACCGAACTCTCTAAGTCAGCCCAAAACGATACCATGGTCAATGGTATTGAAAGCCGCTGAGAGGTCAAGAAAAGCGAGGATGGATGCACTACCCCCATCTTGTTCCTGCCAGAGATCATCCATGAGTGCAACCAATGCTGTTTCTGTCCCATATCTGGACCTGGAAAGGGTCCAGATAATCTGTTTTATCCAGAATCCTCTGGAGCTGCAACACCACCACCTTCTCAACCACCTTCCCTAAAAATGGGAGGTGGGAAACTGGATGAAAATTGTCCAGTACGGTGGGATCCAGGGATGGTTTCTTTAGGAAGGGATGCACCAGCGCCTCTTTAAAGGTGACCAGGAACACCCCTTCCCTCAAGGATGAATTCACGATTGCCTGGATCCACCCACATCACCTCCCGAGCAGCCTTGACCAGCCAGGACAGGCATGAGTCTAGTTGAGAAGTGGTGGCTTTAACAGTCCAGAGGACCCTGTCCACTTCCTCAGGTCCAACAGGATCAAACTGTTCCCCGATAACAGGGTAAGTCCATAACCTGGGCATCTCCATAGGCCAGGCCCCACCCTTGGAATCCAACTGGGAATGGATCCGAGCAATTTTATCCTCCAGATGCCCAGACAACTCCTCTGCATGGCCCTGTAAATAGGCCACCGGGCCCTCCTTTCCCAAAAGGGATTGGTGATCTTAAACAGGGCCGCCGGGTGGCATTCTGCAGATGCAATAAGAGCAGAGAAATACTGATGTTTCACCTCTCTTACAGCCACAAGGTAGGCCTTAATAGCAGTTCTAGCCTGACAGCGGCTAGAATTGTATTTGCTAAGAATTGGAAGAATGAAAAAGTACCTATGCAGGAGGAACTTATTAAGAAAATTATGGAATGTGCTGAGATGAGTAAATTGACATTTGAAATTAGAGAGCAAGAAGACAAACAATTTTATATGATATGGGATTTGTTTTATCAATGGTTGGACGAAAAGATACAGTAATGTAATAGATTAGGAAATTATATAATAGAAACTCGATAAACTGATATAAATTACTATATATATATATATATATATATATATATATATATATATATATATAATCAATGGACAAAAATGATACAAATCTTATAATGAAAGCTGGTGTTATAGATAGACTAGTCACAAATGATTAATAATTGATAACTGATAAATATGTAAATATACGTTGGATAGATAACATGAGAATCTATATAAATAGTGAGTGAAGACTATGAAAGGATGGCACAAATGATTGGTAACTGGCTGACACACGGTTTAAGATGGAAGATGGTTTTTATGTTTTTTATGTTCTTGTTTGTTTATGTATGTTTGTCTTTGCTGTAAAAAATAAAAAACTTAAAAAAAAATAGCAGTTCTAGCCTGTGTTCGGTCAGATTTGGTCCTTGTTTTCCTTCAGCAATGCTCTAGACATCTCTTAATCCTCTTCAAGACTCTCAACTCCTCCATGAACCATAGAGAGTGTTGGGCTTGATGGAACAAGAGAGGTCACACGGGCGCAATCTTGTCCAAGGCGCTGGCCACCTTCCTATTCCAGGCAGCGGCCAAGGCCTCCACTGGACTGTGCAGCAGATACTCAGGTATACCCCCCAGCTCCCTTTGGAACCCAGTTGGGTCCATCAGTTGCCAGGGGTGGACCAGTTGAACAGGTCCTACCTACTTCTGGAGGGGGGTAGCATAAGGGAATCTCAAGATCACCAGGGCATGATCTGACCATGACAATGGGGACAGATGTAACTCCCCCTTCAGATCATCTTGCCACTGCTCTGACAAGAAAACCAAGTCTGGTGTGAGACCACTGTCCCGAGTCAGGTCGCAAATAATCTGGGACAGGCCCATGGTCACCATGGTGGTCACAAACTCCCAGGCCGCCTCTGAGGCATATCCCAGGGATGGCAAAGTGCCCCAGAACCATAAGACTGGGGAACTCCACCACCAGCCCTGAGATGGCCTCCAGCAGCTCACACAGGGAGGTTGCTATGCAGCAGGGAAGCTGGTACAGCAGCAACAATCCCAACTGTTCTCGCGAACCCAGCTTCAGGAACAGGGTCTCAAAACTGGCCACTTATGGACCAGTGCCCCTGAAGGCCAACAGAGATTCCCAGATGACAACAGCTACCCCTCCTCCCCTGCCCTGGGGTCTTGGCTGGTGCCAAACCATAAACCCAGCTGGCCACATTTCTGAAAGGGGCACTCCTCCTTCAGGGCCCAGCCAGGTCTCAGTGATACACACCAGGTTGGCCCACTCCTCAGTGATCAAATCACATATAAGGGGGGCCTTGTTATTAACTGACCTGGCGTTAAGAAGCAGCAGCCGAAAGCCAGGGCCTCCACAGATCTGCTATCCAGGGCCTGGGTCTGAGTCCAGAGGGCTGGAACACACCACTGGTAGTAAACACTGGGGGTGTCTTCCCCGACAGCAGCCCTCCCTCTGACTCCTGTCATAACACCCCCTCCCTGTCACCACCTGAATAGTATGACCTGCCCTAAACCCTCCAGGGCCTCCAATTCCCCCCAGTTCTGGGCGTCTGGCTTCCCTAGTTAGGGAACCCTCCATCCAAACATACAATAACAATCACCCAGTCAATTAAATCAGTCAGTCAGGGGTGGTGGTGTGCCAAAAGAATTATTATACATTAAAACAATGGTATGTATGCTAATAAAACATTTTATACAGTGTCTTTGAAGTTTATAATTATCAAATTTCCAGAGATTTTTTTGCATCTCTCGCCAAACATGTTCTCGTATTTAGATTCTTATATTCTTT
Organism: Python bivittatus; assembly: GCF_059951505.1. NCBI lineage: Eukaryota > Metazoa > Chordata > Lepidosauria > Squamata > Pythonidae > Python > Python bivittatus. Next base: position 15,607,746 of record NW_028277058.1, on the reverse strand, counting down.
CCCCACTTTATCTGGAAAGCTAAGTATAAAAGGGTAATAGTTGTTGTTTTTCATATTTTTAATTAATTGAGATACAACATAAAGCTAGTAGCCTCTTTAATTAATCTAAGACTAGAATATCACATTTGGGATTACTGATTTTTTAATCCATTAAAAGATAATTCTGATCTGTGAAATCTCTGACGTAACCCAGTGTTCCTAAATATTTGCTTTAGGAATGTTTGTCTCACATCTAACAACCAACGAAATCCAGTCATGTGAAAAATCTGTGCTTATATTGGAAAATGAACTACTAAACATTTAAGGAAAGTTCTTCACAAGAGCCATGGTAACTTTCACATCTTAAACAAAACAAACAAGAATAATCTCAGTTCAGCCCATGCATTCTACTATTTCCAATAAGAAGGAAATACAGAATTCACATTTTACTTATATGTACAACCTTGTGAGAGAATAGAACTAATGAATAGATTAATGGGAGAAGCTGACTTGTAGCAAAACCATTCTCCAGAGTTCATATGAAGCACCTCCTGATTTCCAGTTCTTCTAGGATTTGAAGCTCTCAGGATTAGGGCTGTAAAAAATGTTTGAAGAGATGTTTCATCAACTGTATGAATAAAGCCTCCACCTTCGAAATGTTAGCAGTGCTGTTCTGAAGGCTTTCCTCAGTTGTTGGCACATGGGTATGTATACGCATATCTACTCAGGATAAGATAAAGCATCAGGCTTAGTCTTCTGGAAAGTGATGAGCTAAGTCCAGTCAGAAGGAATCCAGTGACCTGTCTCTAAAAAGAGGTCCAGGAAGTCAGGACCATGAACAGCTCCAAGTCCAACCTGCTGGCTAGAGTTCTTCTTTTCAGCAACTACAGATCAGCCCCAGGCTGGCAGAAAATTGAAGTCATGTAAGACTTAGGTAGGTTGATAAATCCTATTCTGAATTTGACTTCATATTCCTCATAGAGCTACGTATGTTCTTTAAAGGGCTGTTGCTTCATTTAGTGTCAACTCATTTCTGTGAGACTCAGAAGATGGCTTGCTATTTCAGACTCATTCAGATCACAAACTTTCCTGGACTAGAAATGCGATGAATCCATCCAGAAGTAGTTGGATAAATAGAAATATATATCAATAGGCTAACATTAAATATTGTATATTTCTGGGACACTGAACATCTGAATGACCTACTAAGTGATTTTTTATTGTTCTGAATTTCTGGAAATATATTGTGGGAAGGATACAACAATTTATTTCATCTATTTCATTCTTTTGAATGTACTAGATTGCAACTATGATAATCCCAAACCATATTTGGGACAAGTTGCATTATAATTATAGTAGCAGACAGCATATGAGGCTGCAATTCTCAAGCTCTAGGTAGCATATGTTTTGAAACAGGAAGTCTTACATCACAACTGCCATCTTAATTTTTTTCACCCTCTCACTTTTATCCCTGCAAGCTAGCTTCTCCCTTGAATAGTTAAGTATGCCATATGAATAGGACCAAACTCTAATTATATTTACTGTTTCAAATTCATTCCATATTTGTAATTGCGATGTAATTTAATTTTAGGTTAAACCAAATTAAGTTTGGTCCTGGCTGTGCTCCCCCAGCATGCTGCTCTAAGACCAGATATAGTCCTTGTCTGAAAAAAATTTGCACCTTTGGACTAAAAAATGTTTTGAAAATAAGTAAGCCTTTGAGAGGCTGGAAGTTTCTCATAACCAGCCTCCAAGTCAGTGCCATTTCTTAGCATAAGGTTGCAGGCTTCTGCGTAAGTATCTGTGTTGTGTGCTTCTGCCCCTCACTAAGGTTAATCCAGTTTCTGGCAGGGAAAGAAAGTTTTACAGAGGCCTGCGGAGCAAATGTCTTGACATTTCTTAAGTAACTGAATAAAACCATGTGGTGAAGAAAGAAGCATCCTGGGAGGGTTAGGAGGAAACAAACGAAAATTTATTTATATTATCTTATGTTTTATTATATTATATTAATAATAATTTTCCTTTATCGGTAGGTCTCAGAGCAGAATACAATCAGGAAAACAATGAGAACAATACAGCCCAGTTATTTGGAAGATGTTAATATAAATAATCTATCTGGGAAAGCTTCCTGATCCTCTCTTTGCAAACTTTCCCTTGCCCCTTCAAGCTTCATAACTAAAACAAAATAGAACACATCTTAATTTCAAAGGCCATCTGTTGCTCTTCCATCAACCCCCTGCCCTCCCCCCCATTTGTTTTGCAAACATCCCGAAGACGACCGTCCTGCTGCATGAAATTGCACAAGTGATCCAATATCAAACAGCAAGTTCCTAAAGCATTTTGGTGCATTCCATTCATTAGCTTTGTAATGGCAGCGGATGGAGTCAGAATATCCTTTTCAGTTATTTTGCTTATTAATATGCAGAAGATTGCTTTTAAAAATAATATCGGATTAGGCATGATTATTATGGTCAATTGTTATAAAATATGAATGAATTTCTACATAAATAAGGGTAGTAGAATTGATGGCTGAGAACAGTACTTTGCACAGTCTGTATGTCCCATTATTTTCCCTCTAATGTTTAAATTGAGCACACTTCATTTATTTTCATATGGAAATCGGTTTGTTTATCTATTTATTACAAATATTTGCATATATATCCAACATTTCCACTGCTTTCATCAATTTAAAAAAAACAAAAACCTTCATCTCTAAACGTTGTATGGAAGAGGGCATTTCCTAAAAAGAAAAAGGGTTGGGGATATTTCAATCTCAGGAAGCAAGCTTGTGAATGGGATGTCAGTAAAAATGTTCTTCTCCAGGAGCCAACCCTCCTGATCTCTCTTGGGGTGCCCACAGCCTCCTCTCCTGACTAGGCAGAGGCTCTCACAACTCTCCCTGGGGATGGTGGGGATGGAACAGAGCCCTTTGTACGTGCAAAGCATCTGATCTGCTGCTGAGTTGCAGCCTTTCCTTCCTGTAAGCAGATTTGTAATAGGCCTTTCACCCTAACCCTAACCACTTAATCAAGTGGCAAAGACACATCACCTATGTATTTCCCACATGTGTATTTTTAAATAAATGTAGTCTGGTCTATTTCCATTTTTAAGCCCACTTTGATTAAAAATCAGAAGAGGTCTGCCTACAAGAAAGAAAAGTGCTGTCACCTGTCCTGGGTTCCTAATTCCCACCCACATGGCTTAGCTCAGGCTAATTACAGGACTGCCTACTCCTGGGTAATGCAACCTGCACTCTTGGGTCATCAGTAGGGCACCTTTGGCAAGTCCTTCAATGACTATGGTTATGTGAAGGAATGGTTGGATGAAGGCCGCGCTCGGGGAGATAAGCATTCCCTTAGCCCCCAACAGGAACGTGGGAAGTTTAAGAAGATGAGACTGGCACCACCCTAAGGAATTCACGGTGTTGTGGCTTGCTGGCTTGGGAAGTTAGATTCAGTCTGGAGAGATACTGTCTTGAGGTGGAAGCTAATAAACGCAACAGTACTATATCTGCGCTGTCTCAGGGAGTTCTTTGGGCTGAACTGACATGTTAACAGCAAAGCAAATGTTGCTTTTTCTGTAATGGGGTCCATCTTATAGAACAAGTTCCACCTACCTTATTAAAATTTAGGAGGGTGTTAAAAACACACTTTTTTATGCAAGTTGTTTTTAGTATTAATTTAGTATTTTAGTATTAAGTTTTTAATGTTTCTAATTTTTGTTTTACATAATGTTTAGTAATTATTTTTATTGTATTTTTTAAATCTGTGTATGTTATTAAGAGAGTGGGTGAGCTATAGAGAGTTTTCTAATTAAATATGTATGTGTGACCAACACAAACAAGGTTCTTAGCCTAGCAATCATTACTGTAAGAGCTCAAATTATATAGGAAAATATGAATACTTCCAGAAGAGGTCAAGACAAATGCAGCCTTAAGGTGTGTTTTATAGCACATTGATCCACAAACTAGCTTACCAGGTTTTCACCTAGGGTTTTGGATGGACTCAGCATCTGTTGTTAATTTATGGTTCAGTGGCTGTGTTCATACAACATACTAACTTATGGTTAACTGAATTATGGTTTATTGAATTAATCCAAATGCCTGGGTTTGCGCAATGCATTTCCCCATAAACTAACTACACTAGCTGTATTTGCACAGCTTACATCTTATTTAACTGAAAACACAATAGGTCTTTCTGATTTCTTCTTTATTTTTATAAATATTTACAGTATATATTGATATAAGGTGGCCGGACTAAATTACCAATGGTGCCCATTGGAAGTCCTAAAGCACCAGGTTGGAATCAGATCCTTCTGGAGAAAAATCTATCTAAGTGGTTGCTAAGAGTCAGTATTAACTTGGGGGTACATAACCAATCAACATAATGATATTTTACTTTTCCCTCTGCCCCAATCTCATATTTCTTTGATTTTCATCATCACAGAGTTGGTACAAAAGGGTTTTCAAAATTCTCTATCAAATATTTGAATAGAAAAATTGAACAGGTCAATTTCTCCAAATTTCTCCAGGGGAAAGAGAAATTCTCCAACTATTTTGTAGGATTAGAAGTGTCAGCTGCATTACTTCTAAAACACACACACACACAAGTGGCAGGAGATCCAGTGAGGTCTTCTCTTAGGATTTCATTGACATATAGAAAGCCAGGAATTCCTGAAAACAGGAATGTATAGTGAAGGGCAGAACACCAGCAAAGAACTGTGTGCTTTTTCATAACTTAAGAAACAAGAAACGTTATTTTGTTTATAAACAACCCTACATCTTCATATGTGGATTTAAAAAGAATTCAGAAATAAACTCATCCAGCTGAATCAGTGACTGAATGAGAATTAGTAGGAAAAAATGTAGAAGTTCCATAGTCTAATTTATTTAAGACTTTCATTTCCTCTTTATTCAAGACCTTGTTTCACACCTAGTCTCATATGATTCACTTTCTCTGTGCAAACTCTGTATATTTATGTGTTGTTGCTTTTTGACACTTGGAAATGAATTGAAGATACTTTAAATTCTAATGCAAAATTGCCAAATGCAATCCTAAAATGCATTTACTAGAGAAGAAACCTTGTGGAACACAATAGGACTTCCTTTCCAGTAAATATTCAAAGTGTTGTGATATATAGATTATATACTTCAAACCTCTCAGATACAAATTCAGCTATAATTCTTCTACCTATTTGTTAGTTCAACGTAAGTATATATCTATTTTTACAAAATGAAATATTTAAGAAGTGGATTCATTTCCATTTGGTTTATTAAATCACACAAAGTAAGCAGGATGGACATGTTGATGGCTTCAAGCTAGGGAACTTGGAGCCAGAAACACTGATAAATATCTGAAGATAAAATCTAATCTCATGTAAGATTACTCACAAACAGCCTCACTGAGTTTAATGGGGCTAACTCAAACCCCAGGATTACTGCCCAAAGAACTAAGATGACGTGTTTCCTAAATATTTCAAAAGAGAAAAGTACTGTGGCTAAGACCAGGTGTAATTCTGTGTTACTTTCCTCAGGAAGAATTTACAAACCCTATTGTAAAAGGGAGAGAGAGAGAATAAAAGAGATAGGAGGCAGAGAATGGCAAATATGCTTTGCTGGATCTTAACTCACTCCACTATTGTGGGATTTAGAAGCTTAATTTTTACTTGTAGACTATTAACACTACATTCTTGGTGAATAGAGATGGGCCATAAAGGTGTTGAAAGAAGCAAAAGTAAACACAGTATAGCAAAAGATGTTCTATTTAGGGAATTCACTTCATCCATTCCTTTCACGAAGTTGGTCAGAAAATTCTTTTGGTTCTCCCACCCCATGCCCCCTATCCATTCTATGAAGATTCAGCTGGCCCCACGTAGAAAGCCAAGAAACCTGTATGTTCCCTAAGGCTGCTGGTTAAGTTGGTGGTAGCAATAAATGTTTTAAATACAAGAAGGTTTCGGGAAAATATGGATCTGGCCCTGGATGCAATGAGTATACTCTATTATGACTGGATAAGGAAAAGAGAATGTAAAAAAGGCATAGTTCCATGCTGATTGGCAGAAAGATTTTTCCATTTAGAATATCACAAATGGAGTCTGCAATAAAAGGTCCATTCCCAGTAGCAGGGCACAAGCCTGGGTCCTTCATATTTCGTTGCAATGGAATTTCCACCATCCTTTACTATAATATGCTGCCTGAGAAATTGTACTTCAGCAGCAGCAGGAAGACTCCAAGTTTCTCACCCTTGTATTTAATTTTTTTAAAAAACTGTTCACTTCTGAGAAATACAGGGGAGATAGCCAGTGTAAGGGCTGGCAGCATTTTTGGCCCATTTCTGAAGAGGGTCTAGAAGAGTCTAATCATACTATTGGATATGGAAATGGTAATAGCAGTCTTGTATTTTATCCCTTAAGTATTTCCATCCCCTGAAAAAAAAAATTGGCCCTACCCTTCTGGGGTTTCTGGAAGTCCCAAAACGGCCTCTGTGAGCTGTATGCAGTCTGCTGCTGAATTGGCAGCTCTGGGTTGCATATCCTACCCTACTGGAATATTTCTGTTCTGAGTTCCATCCAGCCATGGTCTCTTCTGGGGCTATGCACAAGAGGTTCCAATATGACAGTTGTTCAACAGACACTCAACACAGGCTCCCACATCCAAACTGCAAGATGGCAGTCAAAAATGGCAAAGAAATGTGGAAAACCCTAATTCTTTGCTGCCATCTGGTGATAATATGGATTTGTGTAGATATAGTAGCCTTAACTTAATATTCCATGGAACCACCAAGCATCTCCTTTCTGTTTTTAAACTTTTAGAAGATGACCCCCCCCTGCCAGTTTGTGTGTATGTGCATGAATGGCATGAATACACATGCTATTTATACACCAGGGTATTCTAGGTTTGACCACTTTTTAAGAAGTTGACTAGAAATGGGAATTTCATCTAGTGCCCCTTTGGCTACATCAGAGCATCAGCCAGCATTCTGAATTCACTATTAGAAATAACAGTGTATTTTAACCACAAATAATTGCCCCATACAAGATGGCATACACTTTTTACCCTGTCTTACATTCAGGGAAGCTGATATTTAATTAATATAATCATTAAAGTAATAGCATTTCGAGCAATCAAATATCATGTGTAGGTGATCTGGCTGAGACATCTATCACCCCAGTGATCATCAGGGTTGATTCAGCTGATCTGCCTGGCTGGGCAGGTGTCCCTTTCCTCCCTTGCCACTCCATGTGCGTTCCTTCCAAAGCTTGTGCTTGATGGAAGAGGGCAACCATCATGAAAACTTTGTTGTTAAAAACTGGGGGGAGGGGAGGAGGATATTTTAAACTAAATTTAATGGGACCATTAGAATGTCAAGGTAACTAATGGCCTTTAGTTATTTCCTAAAAATTCAGAGTGAAGGGGCTTCCCTCAGGATCATTAGACGTTTACTGCAATATGCTGGTCTATGATCAAAATAAAGATTTGGTTTGGTCTGGTTTATTCCAAAAGTCTGGTCCTGCCATGGAGAAGGCCTGCTACTAGACATTCACCCCAGCAACTTCTGCACAGGTAAGACCATCAGGAACCCCTCCCTAGCCAAACTCAGATTGCAGAGTGGTCAGTGGGATAATCTCTTAAACAATCAGATGTAAGGCTGTATGGGTTACATCTCTGGGAATGCTATTTGCATTTTGATACAAATGACTTTGCCACAACTGGTTTGGAATGAAAGACAACTTTCACAGTTCACTAAATATGCTGTGCAGTCAAAACATAGCAAGCTGATTTATTCAAAGTCAGGAAATAGGTAGTATTTCCAGTTTTGACTTACCAGAGGTTTAGGTTTTTTTCAGTCCTAGCTAGAGATGCCAGAGACTGAACCTGGAAACTTACACTTATAAACGATGTGTTCTACTATTATCACAACTCTTTTTTATGCTTTAAATATAATTTTAAACATTTAGCATGTATACAATCAATCCTTTCATAATGACCTCAGCAGGTGGTAGCAATGGGCTGATTTTGCCTGGGTTTGGAAGCTAAGTGGAATCAGATTTGGTCAGTGTTGGGATGAGAAGCCACTCAGAAAGACCAGACTGGAAAGCAAAAAACTCTGCTGGGTGTATCCATAAAATAACCAGGAGTTGAGCTTGTCTCCGAGGAAACTCTATTTTTACTATTGAAATGATACTGAGATCATGTTTAATTATTGTTCTCTGTGGAGAATAGACCAACACTAGTCTAAGGTTTGGCACCAGATGAAATGTACATGTGTTTACATGATATATACAATGGAATTTGCTTTGTCACTCATCGGCTACAGGAAAAATGGGCTAGGGAAATTGCTTAGCTATCCACTGTTGTTTTTCACTAAAATGACTTCCAGGTAAGCCACACACAAAAGTCATTATCTCACCCAGAAGTAGTTTTACCCCCTTACCTCTCATTGGCATACGTTACTCAAGTGTAAAGTGCTATTTGTTGAAAAAGATGCAGATAAAAGGCTAATCCAAAACATTGTATTTCCTCACATCACCACTGGACAGCTAAATAAGCAATGCCAGTCTGCCCTTCCACTCAGAGCCCAACCAGAACTTTCTGCTAGTGGAACTTTTCATGCATTTTAAGTGATATTATGGTTCATTGCATAGGTCAATTTCTCCTTGATCAAGGAAGTGCACCAAATTAGCCTTGCTACATCAGTCAGGTTACTATATAATTCTCAAATATCTATCTATCTATCTATCTATCTATCTATCTATCTATCTATCTATCTATCTATCTACCTACCTACCTACCTACTACCTACCTACCTACCTACCTACCTACCTACCTACAGTGCATGAATCTGTTAAAGCTATAGAAGAAGTCAAGTTTTTGAACTATATAAGAGACTAAATTTTGGGGGCCCATTGCACAACTTGTATTTTTGAGATAGAATGCTGAGCTCTTTTAATATATAATAATATAAACCCACCCACCCTCAATTATACACACACACATATATATATGTACATGTACATATATACATATGTACACATACACACTTCTACTTCAGTGGAACTTAATTCCAAGTAAGAGCTATGGAAATGTTTGTTTATTCCATTCCTGGTTTCAGAAACATCCGAAAGACAGATTTACCACACTTTTAATAGCTATGCAGAAGAGAAAAAAATTAAGCAGATATAACTTACATGAGAAAGCATAGTTCCAGAAATTCCTCTTCTGTGCTTTTATTAATGATGCAGAAGCCCTGTACTTTTTTATATCTGCCCTCTTCAACAATATTTATGGGTTCATACTAGCTTCATAGTTTCCCTCTTCCTGATTTAATTTAATTCCTAAAATAACACTATAATAAGTGATTGATACTGCAACAGTAGACATGTTTACTCAGAAGTGTATTAGGTTATTTTCAGGTAAGTGAGTATAGGCTTTCAGCCTAAAATATCCCAAGAGAATGGATTTATTGTGTGTTAAAATCAAGACAAAGCAAAACAGAGATGCAGAACATCAGTAATCTTTGGCTATGCTAATTATGAATAAATGGGAATTTTACTCAAACACATCTGGAAGGCATCAGCTTAGGAAACTGGACAAAGAAAGAGGAAGGAAGGAAGGAAGGAAGGAAGGAAGGAAGGAAGGAAGGAAGGAAGGAAGGAAGGAAGGAAGGAAGGAAGGAAGGAAGGAAAGAGTTGGATTGATATCATGACAAATGTTATATTATCTTTTGAACTATTTGCCTGATGCAAATTAAGCTCATAGTTTCCCTTAATCTGCTGGGCAAAGCAAGGTACCCTCATTGTAACATCTTTGTTTCCATCTACTTCTCTTACTGAAGTTTCAGGGACTATCACCTGCTGCTTTCTCTGAATATGTGTCTCTCAATATACATAATCAATTCTCTTTAGAATGTGTGCCAATTCTCCGTGTGAGCCAGTACCTAGTGCAGTAAAAAAAACAAGCCACAAAACAGAAAACAAGGGACATTCAGGGGATAGTGTCACACCATTTGGGGGGGGGGGGGACTTCTGATACAGTTGTAAAGTTTTGTGCCAGCTGGAGGTTCTCCTGTGATGCTACCTTGTCCCAATATTCAGTATTTCTTTTCAAAACGTTTTCTGAGGATTGTGTTCTATCATGCCTGAATAAGGGGCTCCTTATTAGACATAATAAGAGTTCTGCTTAGATCTGCCTGATTCAGCTCTTGTTTACAGAGGTTTGGCCCTCCTATTCGGTATGAGCTATCACCACAGTTCTGACATGGAGTGTAAAACTCTCCTCCAGCTGATCAAAGCACACAGTGAAAATATTCTGCTTCCACCTTCCCATCTCAGAAGTTATTTGGATGATTCATAGTGAAATCAGTAGTTTCCAGCATCTTCCTATAAAAGCGATTTCTTTAAAATGTTTATTCTCTAAGTCACAGAAGAATACAAATGTGCCCGCTTGTATTTAAGTTTCCGAAGCAAGGTTACTGCTTTGCCATATTTGAAGCTCCACGAGAAGCTCCTTAATCCTAATCAAAGCAGGCTGAGATGAGTAAACAACATTCTATAGACAACCATTTGACTTTTGGCCTAAAAGTAATCAGGATGGAATCCTGAAAAGAGAAGATTTATAGTGCAAGTTTCCAGGGTTGGTCCTATCATCAAGCAGCAGAAGAGTTATCTCAGATGATCGATCTAAAGGGCAGAGAGCAGTTGTTAAGCTGTTGCAGGAGATTATTTGATGAGGTATATAGCCTTCTCTGTATCCCCTCATAAGCTGTCCTCAGATACAGTGAAAGGCTTTCTTCCATTGCCTTTCGGGTTCAAGAGTTGTCCTTGTTTCTTTGTTCAGGAAATGTAGTTGGGTCAGTGAGTGTTGTCTTGCTGTTTGTGGTGAGCAACAAATCACTTGCAAAACCTTGTGAACCAACCTGGGATCCATGCTCAAGAAAATTCCTTTTTACTGTATGGCTAGAGTGTGCATGTGTAAACTCAGTTTCACTAAATATGAAAGGAACAGGAATATATCACAAGAAGGAAAAGTGAATGCTTACTATGTACAGTATAATCCAATGCAGATTTACTAACATGAGCTCTTACTGAACTTTAGACATACTCTGAAGCAGATTTCTGCCTTCTGGATATGTTAGGACTACTGCTCCCATTATACCTCTACAACTTAGTCAAAGGCTGGGAATCTAGAAGCTGGAGTCCCAGTCAGGTTTAGCAGCTTCAACAAACAGAGATATGAAAATAAACTGAGCAAACTTAGGGAGGCAGTGAAGGACAGGAAGGCCTGGCGCAATATGGTTCATGGGGTCACGAAGAGTCAGACACGACTTAACAACTGAACAACAACAAAAGGTATTCCACTGATTCTCATATGAATTATAAAGACTATGTAACAATTACATTACTATATTTATGGACTCAGGAATACAAATAACAGGGCCTCCTTTTGAGTGCTTCAAATACATGGCAAGCTTTATGATTTTCATATGTAAGCCACTTTGAATTCCTATCTTTGGTAGAAAGATAGAATGTGAGTTTAGCCAATTGATTAACATACTTTTGTTTGAAGTTTAATGTAAGCCTGAAAAATAATCCTTTTTTATCCATTGTAATCAAATCACCTCCTGTCTATTCCCTAAGCAAGGGAATTAAAATAGTGGGGACTGGGCGTATAGAGATGGAAGTGTTGGGTGTGGAGTGAGCCAAACCAAATATTACTGAGAGAACGTGAATGAAAAGATGAAAATTTTCTCATGCAACAGTTAAAATCAGGAGAAGATACAATGGAAGAGAAGGGAAGAATGAAATATTGGCTTATCCAATACTTCCAATATTTTGGAAATATCGAAAAGGGACCTATAAAGAGCTTATTTTAGTAATATGAAAATATAAAGTGTAGAATCCTTAAAATATGAGTGGTCACTTGCAATTCTATTTCTACCTTATGGTGGAAAAAACTAGCACTTAGACTTTGTATGTGGAAATATATCAGACCTTGTGCACTAATCCCATTTTTGCCAGTTCTTGAGCCTACCACTCTGCATCACTACTGAACAACAAGAATTTGGGGGGAATAGAAAGAAATGTTTTAGAATTCAAATACTGTAGCTTTAGAAATGATGAGCCATTATGTTGACTGCTATAGACTCATAAACATATTATCTTTAATTGTGGCATGGTAGAATTTGTAGCATGTTTGAACTGTGAAAGCAGCCAGATTAATTACTCTCTCTGACAATGTTTCAGCAATACCTTTCGAAAGCAACAATTTTACCCACTTAACAAATGGCAATTTGCCAATTTCTGACATGCTACATTGCTTTGTGTGTACCAATGATGCAAGAAATTCAAAATATTTCCCATAACAACCATCTCTTTGACAACAAAATTAATAAAAGTATAAATTTCTACAGACTTATGGAGAATATGCTGGCCAGATTCCTTGGTTTAACATCTAATATAATAGCTCTAATTATCTTAGTGCTGATTGTCAATCAGGGTTCGTGATTTTTTTATTTTTCAAAACCAGATGCAAAAGCCTCATGTCTTTTTAGTGTGGCAGCTGCTCTGATAAGTCTGTAAAATACATCTTTCCCTACAGTAGCAATAAATGTATTACCACTACAAACTCATCAGCTACTTGCCTGAAGCTCTATCTTTATGACTGGTGATATAAATCTTACAAACTTATTTGACCAGCAAAAATATACTTTGAAGTAAAAGTAGTGAAATTTGCTAGTTTTAATTTTATTTTAAATACCAGAGAAAAGAAATACCTTAAAGAAAGAGAGAAACAATTATGGTCATGATACCTGCCTGCCCAGAAATAATGCTTACTCCCAAGTAAATCCAAGGTTGTAATGTGGATTTCTCTATGAGTAAGCCACCATCTTGTAAAAGCACTAAACACATATGGGAGAGGACAAGTGCTCACTGGAGAAATGCATGGGTATATCATGAAAGTAAATAAATATAATAAATAACAACAGAAACACAACATTGGGAGGGGGAGGGGACAAAAACATGGCCCAGTGATTCCAAAAGTTAGATATATCTTTTGCTGATGTTACAATTCCCTGAAGTATAGTTCTGTAAACAAGCTAACAGAACCTCACATTAATGAAACTTTGCTTCTCTGTGAGTTACAACAGTAGCCTACTGCGAACTACTTGCAGAAAGGAGTTTGAGTGACAGGCCATTATTTAGGAAATAGAGGATGGCTGGAAGAATCTAGAAAGGTTAAGACAGAGATCACTTCAGTGCAGATTTTTCCACAGCTGCCAGCTACCAGTTGCCTCTGGTTCTAGGTACTGTATCAGCAATCATAATTGCTGCAAAATTGGTGACAATTAATAGGCCACATTCCAGAGAGTAGGAGACAGATGGCAAAGAGAAACTGAACAAGGGCAAAGATTTTTCTTTTCACAATAATGCAGAGTTTTACAGTAGTTTGCATAGATGCATTCCCTTTGCCCAGATACAGTTGCTTCTGTGAGATGGTAGCAGGCCACTAGAAATTATTAATGTGCCCTGGAGTTCCTGATTCAGTGCTTTGGTGGCAGAGAAGTATTTTAAAAGCAAGGAACAGGATAAATTAAACTGATTTCACCATGCAGATGGTGGAGCTAGGATAGAGCCTCCTACATTACAGATGTGGAATGGGGAAAAGGACCTGAAAGCTATTCTTGGAAAAGGTGAAAAGCAAATTAAAAAAGGGCACGGTGAAATGTTTGAAAAGTTGCAGAAAAAAAAAACATGCACTGGTGCTGCTTTCTTTCACACCACATGTCAAAGTAGAGCTTGTACATGGGAAACCAGAAGTACCTGGATGTGGATGTAGTGATTCAAGCGATCCCAGTGATAAATTTTGGAGTTTGTTGCTCTCATTGGCAGAGCTGCTGTTACGTGTTTGAATGCTTCTGGTTCATCTCATTTGTTTCCCATATGATCCAAGATGCCCTTGAGCTCCAAGCTATTTGTGATTAAAATATTTCAAATATTTGCAATTAAAATAGGAATTTTAAAAACATTAGTAAAGATCTTTTAACCACAATAGCCCCAGCTATGACAATAGCTGAACAATATACTGTTTTATTATTACCAAGAAATGTATGCAAAAGAAAGCTTAGGTGGATAGGAAGACAATAGAGTGCACTAAATAGTGTGGGGCAAGTCTAGACATGTGACCAATTTTCCTGTTGCTCTGTTTGAACTTTGCGCATGACATGCTTTATTGGTGGAAGAGTGAAGTGATTGCTGTTTGAAAGGCTTTGGCTGGATTAAGCCATGATATCTGGCTTTGTGTCAGGATAGAGGAGTTCCAAGAAATTATGCTACTGGAAATCTAGTCCCTGTATTCTAGGGTGTGGGTGGCTGCATGATTCAGTTGAGAGATAAACGTATACTCGGCAAGGCATGATCAAATGTAAGATAACAGGAAAATAAGGGAGTGCCCTAATTACTAAAGACTAATTCCTTGACACTCCCTGACATAAGACTTCTCAGAAACGTGGCTGGGGAAACAGAACTCCGAAGGCACGGGGTTGGATTCTACACTGGAGACGTTTGTTATTGAGGCCCCATTATGCGAGAATAGATATGTATCCTCTGCAGTTGTCACTCAGTGATTACACGCTGATGAAGACAACATAGAATCCACTGTTTTCATAATGTAATCAAGGACATCTACCAGTGCCTACTGTTGAACTGCAGGAAGAGGAGAGGTTTAGAAGTGCTGCATTATTTATGCTTAAGCTGTTGCCTCTTTCTCCTCCTTTTCCTTGATGGGTGGAATGGGCAATTGTTGAGGGACGAGCTGGTTACTTGTCTAGACAATGGAAGCAGGGCACTGCTTTAGCTAGTAATGTGTCTATCCAAGTGCCCAGTGAGAAACAAATGTTTCTTCCAAACTGAGCAGATCAGCTGATCAGGATTTGACATGTCAGTAGAAAATGCTCCTTTAGTTGACTGGTTTACTACACGTAAAATTATCCTTGGGTATAGGATTGTAATATTATTTATTTATTTATTACCAGCCTTCCTGCTGCATGACAGCATCCCTACCCATACTGCTAGATTACGTGTTTGTGTTGGTAGTGGAGTTCCCCAGACTTACGGTCTTGGTGGACTTCAACCTGCCTCCCTTGGGTGCAGACTTGGATGCAGCCCAGAAGTTCTTAGCCAACCTGGACCTGACCTAGCTTAAAAGTCAAAAATCTATTACCATTCCTCATTTGAAGCAACCAGGTGAGGGGTTGGTGATCTGTTATCGCTGTGAATTTTCTCCCCCACAAATAGATGCTTCAATAGAGCATTTTAGAGCATAAGCTTCCTTCTCAAAGGTACTAAATTGTTGTTCTTGAGGTGTTAGTTTCTTGGATAGGTAGACCACAGGATGATTTCCATCCTCATATGTTTGCATTAACACTGCTCCTAGTCCTACAACTGAGGCATCCACTTGCAACATGAGTGTCAAAGTCTTCCTTCCCTGGCTTCTGTACACTTGCATGTACCCCGCGCCCTCCTTCCTGTGCCTCCATACGCTCACATGCACCCAGCATCCTCCTTCCCAGATCTCCCTGTGCTTGCGTGTACCCTGTGCTTGCATGCACTTTCTTCCTGGGTTGCTTGGGTCAGGATGAATAGAATTTACAATTGGTGGGATATAATATATTTTGGTCCTGACCATCATTTAATTGTTTTAGTTTGCTTTGGTGGTATGCACCATTATTTTTGTTTTCTAGTTGTGTTTAATGATTTTGTACACTGCCCAGACTCACATTGTTTGGGTTGGGTGGCCGTATAAATGTTCTAAATCAGTGTTTTTCAAACCTGTCAACTTTAAGAAGTGGACTTCAACTCCCAGAATTCCCCAGCCAGCACTGAAGTTGAATTTCACACATCTTAAAGTTGACAGGTTTGAAAAACACTGTTCTAAATAAACAAAGATGTAGAACCCGTGGAGATAGACCTTCAGTGACATCTCTACTGGGACTTGATGGGGAAGGGCTTGCTTACTGTTCCTCACATCTTGAATACTACATAGAACATAGCAGCTGAACATGGCTTGTGAGTTTAGAGAATGGAAATGAAAATGGCTAACTTTGAATTCCAGTAGAGAGATATACTTCCTGCTACTGGGATCTTAATAGCGTACCTTGCCTGCAAATAGGAAGCCAAATCTTTTGTACATCTATCTTAATCAAGTCACTCAGGCCCTTTCATCTTAGCTAAGTAATGGCTCTCCGGTCTGGAGACAGATGTTCCCATCCTTTTTGAATCTTGGATCTCCACACACGTCTCATCATGACATTTATCTTATCAGGCTTGCAATCGTACAGTCTCTTGCTTAAGAGGGCAATCTGCTAAGCACTGGCTTAGCACAACTCCCATTCATCTCAAAGTGACTTGTGATGGATCAGCGCTTTGTGGATTGTGCTCCAGTTGTTTGCTCTCCTGCATTTTATGATATTTAACATTTTGATGAGACAATAATTAAGTTTCTTTTCCCCTCCTCCCCAACTAACCACAAAAATCTCAGCTTTAGACCATTTCCTAAAATGGCCCCAATTAATAGGAAAAAACACCTGTGTTTCATTACAAAGTAATTCCACTGTGGCCCAGAAAGTGAAAATATAAATGATAGGCTATACAGAATGGAGGGAATAGATTGATATTCTAAAAATCTCGAGACAAACTAGAAAGATATTCCCCCACACAAAGTACTTGATGAAAAGCTCATGGTGAGGGGAAGAGGGAAGATATCCAGCACTGAGGCACTTGAACAGCAAGGTCTTTTCTTATTGTTCTATATGTCTATGCAGAGAGCCAGTTTGGTGTAGGGGTTAAGGCACCAGGCTAGAAACCGGGAGACTGGGAGTTCTAGTCCTGCCTTAGGCATGAAGTCAGCTGGGTGGCCTTGGGCCAGTCACTCTCTCTCAGCCCTAGAAAGGAGGCAAGGGCAAACCACTTCTGAGAATCTTTCCAAGAAAGCTGCAGGGATGACTCCCAGGCAGAAGCCAGGAGTCGGCATGTATCAGTGCCATCAAAAAAAGCCTAGAATATCCTTCCTCAGTCTGGAAATTCTTGATATCTGAATTCAGATATCTGAACAGCATCTTTTTTGGTAATGTACTGATGGAAAGTATTGCCAGTTTATCTACCAATTAAAACATGAATCAGAGTGGGATGATAAGGCATGGCTCATTCTAAATTGTGTATTCCTATTGCTGGGAAACTCTTCCTTTTCTAATATCTTCACATCACACAGTCCTATCTCAGTTTCTGCCCAAGGACTTTAGATCACAAATGCCTTCATTATATCTGTGAACAACTGTCTTAATGCATTTGGCTGAATATTAATCTATGCTTTAATGTTACAAAACATCTCAGTTTTATATTTGCCTTCATTCTCTCATACAAGAGTAAGGAACCTGATATTTTCCAGATGTTTTGGACTACAACTCCTATCACCAGCCCCAATTCTGCAGCTGTAATAGCAACTATATTCAAATCCCCCAGGTAGTTAAATAAATAAGATGGAAACCACTTAGCCAGGAATTTATTCCATATTAGGTAACATTAATATCCAATATGCTTCAATTTGAGGACATTCCACATTAAATAAGGTTAGTGGACCTGAGTCTGAAAAAAAAAATTAGGCAGCCGTTAAATGGTAGCAAAGAGTTAGTGTTTTTTGTAGCACACATCTGTGAGGCATACTATAACATGCAGATTAGGTTCTCTGCATTTCAGACAGTTACTCTGACCAAATGCATCAATGTCAATGAATCTAGATGTTGCAATATTGCATTTTCTAAAAGCTTTCTCTAAGGTTCAAGCACATTATACTTTTCATAATGTGCCACCTTAACTAATGCCAAGTTTCATTAGGATTAATAGCACCTGATGATCCTTTTCATTTCTTCTGATAAGGCAAGGGTGCAAATTCTACATTTCCATGCCCGCATATTCCCCCACTATTGTTCCAAATATTCCTGCTGAAGTATGTTTAATAAGACAGAAGTGAAAAGTTATGGAATATATGGGGAATAATCAGTCTAATTTATTAATTTAATTCAAATTTAATTTACATTAACATTTAATCCAATCCAATCAAGCTTATTTTATTCCTGGCCCCACCCAACCTTTAGATCAGTGTTGTCCAAACTTGGCCACTTTAAGATGAGTGGACTTCAACTCCCAGAGCATGGCTGGGGAATTCTGGGAGTTGAAGTCCACTCATCTTAAAGTGGCCAAGTTTGGACAACACTGCTTTAGATGGTTGCTTTCAGCACGCTACTCACAATGCAAGTATAGCTAGTGGCCAATAAGGTTCTTCATCTCTGTGGTAAGCAGGGCTGCAAAAACCAGGCAATCAGAAGTTAGAGTTTTTATTCATTGTATAATTATCAGATCATAACAAGATGCCTCAAAATAACTCACAATACCAAGAGATATATGGGGCTCAATTAATAACCTGGTCCTAATGCCTGAGCAAAGAGTCAGGTCTTTTGGAAAGATGATAAATTCAAGGCCATCTGGATCTCAGGGACTTGAGGCTGACTCAAAGGGCAGGCATTGAAACAAAGAAGGCACATCTCCTGGGTCCCAATAACATTGTTCAGAGAGAAAATCAGAGCATGCTCACCTTGCTGGATCTGGTAGGATGGGGTGAAACCTTTGGAGACAGGTGGTCTGGAAAGTAACTGGCTCTGTCATGCAGGGTTTTAAAAGTGATAACCTGCACTTTAAACTGAACCCAGAATCCCACTGGAAGCCAGTGTGGCTCTTTTAGCAGTGGTGTCACATGCATGAATCTTGATGTGCCCAGAACTGTGTATGGGTGACTTTCAGCAGGGCTTCCTGATCCAAGAATGGGCACAACTGGCACAGTTGCTCACCTGTCTGGGGGAGTGCTATCCCATTCAGAGCCATAGATGGAAGACCTCCATATCCAGAAGGCCCCAAACCCAACAATCACTTAATCTTCCTAGGGTTGAGTTGTAGCCTGTTTCCCAGTTGCCTTGGGAAATAGCCTTGAAGGCCTCACTTGTACTCTGGAGTGGAGATACATAATTGAGTATCATCAACATATTGATGATAACTTGCTCTGTGCTGATAGATAACCTTACTTAGCAGCTTCATGTTGATGTTGAATATGAGCAGGAAGCGTCAAACCCTGAGCTAATTCACATTTCAGAGGTCTCACCACCACCACCACCACTGACTGGAACCAGCCTCAAAAAGGAAGGAGTACCACCACAAAATCATGCACCCCGCATTCTGAACTCCCCAAGTCAGTTCAGAAAGATCCCATGATTGGATAGCATTTTAAGTCACTGAGAAATCCAAAGGGCCAGGAAGATGCATTGCCCAAGTCATGAGCCTTCTAGAAGTCATCCACAATTGTGATAAATGCTGCCTCAGTGCTATAAGCCAGCCTCAAATCCACCTGGAAAGGATTCAGATAATCTGCTTCTTCCAGAGTCCATTGGAGCTGAGAGCCTACCACCTTCTCAACAATCTTTCTGGAAAGATTGGAAACTGGGTGAAAATTGTCCAGTCTTTCTGGATCCAAGGATGGCTTATTAGGGAGGGGATGGACTACCACCTCTTTCAAAGCAGATGGAGCTGTCCCCTCCCACAAAGGAACATTCACACTGCATGAATACAGCCTTGACAAACCGGGGGGGGGGGGGGGAGACACGGATCTGAAACACAGATGACAGAACTCACAGTCCACTACCACTGGACCAACAAGCTCTAACTTTTGCCAGTTAACCAAACAAGACATGCCTCAGTCAATTCCATGGGACCTATCCAGTCAGAATCTAACTCTGAGCAGATCTGAGCAACTTTATTTGACAGATGCCTAGAATAGTGATCCAGCATGCACTCCCTAGCCCCTCCTAAGCTAAGAAGGGATCTAGTTACCCAAAATAGGGCACTGAATGTCCATCTGCAGATGCAGTAAGGGCAGAAAAGTGAGCCTGCTTTGCCATTCATATTGCTACAAGGTAAGCCCTAATAAAGGTTCTCACCTTTTTTCGGTATTTCTTTGCTCCCATCTAGTGGTGATCAACATTTTTGCAGGCCAGATATGGTAGTCTTAAGTGATAAGCTTTGGGCTGTGTAATATCACATCCTTTCTTAATTATCAGGCAGAGTAAAGGATTGATATAGGATTGAACTTTCCAATTATAGGACCAACATGATGGACATTTTCTGTGAAAATATAACTGCATGCCAGATATTCTATCTGAAGAAGGAATATTAAAACTCTCCATTTTAGGGGGCAATTGTAATCTAGATTTTCCATGTCAGAATCCTGACAGATTCATTACATTATTTTATTGGGTAAATTATAAAAATGGTGAGCCATGTAACAAGATAAGAATTAATCCTCCAAGAACTGCTTCTGCTGCTGTTTCTGCTCAGCCAGATAATTTTGTATGATAGAAAATGATATTATGGTTGTTAAGTTAATGGTGAAGAACCATGTTATTTAATGTAGTTGCACCTTTCAGAGGCATGAGCTCCCAATCCTTGGTGAAAAACTTAAGGTGGTAATGATTTTAGATTATTCCATTTTGGTTGAGAAATTAGTATGGCTAGGAATAGATAACCATTCCTTGTAATCTAATTTAAAGCTACAGATACATTATGACTAGTAACCAGGATGAAAAATATGCCTGAAGGAAAGTTACAATGAAGAGATATAATTTGTTGCCCATTTAGTATGATTTAAAATTGAACATCTGATAAATTAAAAAAAAAGCTTGGTCAATTATCTCTTGAATATTTGTTAAATCATGGTTAAAACAATGTATAAGTTTTTTTTCTGAGCACCTAACAATATTCATACTGTACATAGCTAAATCTGTATCTTATTAAAACTAAAAGCAATTTCAAAGATAAATCCATTGAAAATTCACCCTTTAGGTTCAGTTCCACCTATTTTGTCGAAACATGTTTGGAATGATCCCCTGTAACAAAAGTTTGATGATTAATACATTCTGATGTCCACATATTCTGTAAATATCTATGAGAGTGAGACCCCCAGATAATCAGCCTGTTAATAACTCAAAACAGCTGATATCCCTAAAACTTCCCAATGAGAAAGTATAAGCCATAGATAAGAATTGTTGGACTTTGGACAAAATATCTTTGGAATTTCTCTTAAGTCTTTAATTATCAGCACAAGACTAACTTCCATAGCCTTAGAAAGATCAAAGATCATTGGAGGAGCAGTCATTTGCATGTAAAACTCCCAAGCTTAATCCTGATATATCTGAATTGTTGTTGCTTTTAAAAAACTGAGTAGCAGATCTCTGTCTGGGATCTTGGAGAGCTACTATTAGTCACAGAAGAAAATACTGAGCTAGGTGGCCAAATGTTTTCTTTGTCTAGCTTAAATCATACCTTGGCTGTCTGAGACCAGCTCCCTGTTTCCTCTTGTCATGTTCTGTTGTTTGTCATTGGTCACCTCCCATTTCAAGAAGTACTGCTGAAGAAAGACCAAGGATATTAATGTAAACCAGTTGATTTAAATCTATTAGTCAATACACAAAAACTCAGCTGAAATGCAACTAGTTCTTGAGTAATGGCTACCCGTGAAATGTAAGGAACAAAGTAGCATAAATATGAAGAACATGTTGCTTCAGTTTAGCTGATCTATTGTCTCCTTTTTTAGAAAATGTGTCTGCTATGTACCTTTGACAGGCTTTCCAGCTATAACTAGTTTTGTTATGTAAAACAGGTTACTGACATACTGATAGATTTCCAAAAGTCCCCTCCAAAACATTTCTATGTAATAGAAAACATTTGAATTTTAAAAACATTTATTGGTAAATAAGTTGCATTTTGAAGCAAGATGGGTGAAGTAAACCTTGTATAAATGTAAATGGATGAGGAGACATTATGCCAAACATCTGGATACTTTCAGTGCTAAAAATAGTGCAAGTATTGTGACTGGCTT
This sequence comes from Python bivittatus, assembly GCF_059951505.1. Lineage (NCBI taxonomy): Eukaryota > Metazoa > Chordata > Lepidosauria > Squamata > Pythonidae > Python > Python bivittatus. The sequence goes on along the minus strand of NW_028277058.1, from coordinate 15,585,794 downwards.
TCTAAAATAATAATCCTCCTTCTCCTCCTTCTCCTCCTTCCCTTTCTTCTTCTCCTTCTAGATGCAGTTTCTTACAGATCAAAGCAAGCAAATAAGACTATCCCAAAAAGAGTCTGGAGAAACAGGATGCAAGAGTTTGTACAGTGAATAGTGTACCTAATGTTTATATTATGGTAAATTTGAGGGAGTGGACAGAGAAGGGTTAACTAGTTAGGAGGAATGCAGACCTTTTTATCAGGTTTACCCTGGAACATTCCTCTCTTAAACAAAGGACTCTTGGGAAGATTGTTTTACTCAGAACCAGGATTCCTCATCAACACACTCATCTCAGGATGTATTCATTGAGGCATATTGAACCCAGTATCTGCAGTTCCTTGTCTCATGATTTTATACATCCGAGAAAATTCAGCTTTTGAGGAGAAATTTCTGACATCACTGCTTTTGTTCCAAGTTGTAGAATTTCCACAAATGCTTGGTTTGGGTTTCTTTGGTTTATTAATTTTCTCTCTTTATTTAACATATTTCTGTGGTCACACATCTACCAAAGGTATTCTGGGTGGTGAACAAAATCACAATCCATAGCATAAAAAGAAGCAACTTGAGGCTCCTAAAAATTCTCATAAACAACAGATATATCTGCACCCACATCAGACCTCCATTAGCAGCCTGGCCCCAATCCTTGGGGGAAGAGCAAGGTCTTTACCACCTTCTGGAAGACCAGCAGGTTTGGGGTCATCCATATCTCTATATTTGCAATTACAGTTTCCCTATGATTACTTTAGTGTGTGTATTTGCTCACTGTACCTACTACCGCTTCCTCTTTCTCCATGCTGATATATAGTTCTCCCATTGAATCTACATCCTGCAGAGTGTGAATTCATTTTCATTTTAAAATGGCCATACCACCAAGGCTTCAGGGAATTTTAGAAGAGGACTATCCTCCATTGCTTTCAGGGGACCTACTTACTGGTATTTTCTGCTCTATAAATTGATGGAATAGCACTATCCTCTTTGCTTTTGGAGCAACTAATTTCCTTAAAATCATGTTTTAACAGTAGAGAAGAGTGAAAATCCTCTCTCACTCTTGCAGCAGCCATTTCCCACATCCATTATTACAGTCAGGGGGAATAGCACCAAACCTTGTTTCCCAATTCAGGGTCCCTGAGTCCCACTGGTTAACTTTGATGGGCATGTTTTACAACCCCAAAACAGCCATCCATCTTTTCAGCAGGGCATTAGCTGGCAGCCACATGATAATAGGGTGAATGGATCTGGGAGGAGAACAGGGAAGCAGACTACAAGTGATCTCTGCAGTCTTCCTTTCCTACAATCACTTAGAAGCCAAAAGAAAGTTTGTTGAAACTGCTGCATACCAAAGTATTCTCCCTGCATCATTTTGAAAACAGCAGAGCAGAGCAGCTTCCTGCTCAGATCTGTGCACGTATTCAGGTGCTGTAGGAAAAGGATCTGCAGAGGAACAGCAGAGATGTACGGAATTGTTTAGTCTTAAATACCCAACATCTCTTGCCCTGTAAAGGCAAAAAATGCTAGGATGTTGATGAGGACAGAAAGTATAATACAGACTTCCGCTGAAAAATGAATAGGATTTTGCCTGCAAGAGCATGAACAGAAAAATATAAGCAGCTGCCATTTCTATTCTACTCAACTGGCATATTTGTAAATCAACACAAATATTGCAAAATGCCAATAAGCCACAATTGACTCCCATGCAGAGGTAAACAAACCTGGACCATGCTCCTAAAATTTCTGATTCTTGGAGAAATGCAAGAAACAATGCTACTTCCTCCCACGCTCCTTTTAAATAGTGCTGTGGGCATCTGTAGGAGTGGGGTGCCAACATCTGCAAGATAGCTGACTTTGCAACCAAAGCCCTGCCCTTTTGTGTGTGAATGTGACAAAAAAGGTGGATCTTTGACTATGAAGCAGCACAGGCCATCTTACAGATTTTTACCTCCCCACATACAGCATCATCAAAACCCTGCAGGAAAAATGTCAAAATAAATGTTCTGGACCCAAGATAGAAGTAAAATGGACTGGTGATTTTAAATAGAGAACCAACTTCTGCCTGGAGTTTTTGCATAAAACTATGTCTTGAAAAAGACTTTGGAGTTCAGTGTTCTGGCGCAATGATTTTAACAGCTCTCCAAACGAGAGCAGGAAGAGGAAGAAATTAGTTTATCCATAGCGGTTTAACTTACTCTAAAATGTTACCACATCTGCCTGTTAAGCATAGGAAAGAATTCTTTCATCTAACATTTTCTCCATCTTTTGCTATCTTGCTTCCAAGGGTAAAATAGCAATCTATGTTTGTAAAACTCTCAAATACAATGTACTTTTTAAATCAGAAATGAAAATGACTGGTGAGATCCAGTAGTAGTAGTAGCAACTTCTTCTTCTTCTTCTTTTTTTTTTTTCCAAGTCCCTGTGACATTGGCATCAATTCCTCTCCAAACCATATCTGAGATAATAGTCATGGTAGCTTTGCCACTGGTCCAACTGGTTGCAGTCAAGTGATCCTTAGGAGATGGCATGAGCTAGGCACCTATTGGCCACTTTTAACTGATGTAGGCACACCCCTCCCATTCACCTCCTGCACACTGTCTTCCAGGATCATTCTGTTATGAACAGTGGGATAGCTTGTTCTTTCAAACTGGCTTCTTCCCCTATATATAGGTCTCCAAGCCAATCCGTGGCTCAAAGTACTGACAACAGTGATGATGGCAAGGCTGCACAGTGAAGGGGGAGGAACAGAACTGGTTCTCTCTCTCTGCTGTTTCATGGCACAACTTTCCCAACTATCATCTGATAATAGCCCGAAATTAGGCTCCTTGCAGATATGCTGTTTGAGGAGAGTGTCATTCCAAAATTATTCTATAATGCTGATCTGGATGCGGGAACTGTGGAAAGTTCTGGAATGTCCAGTGACGGAAAGGCAAGCATGGTGGATGTATTTGTGCACTGAGGAGTCAACATGAGAACAGAAGTCAGGGAAATGTTGGATGTATGCTTTAATCCAGAGCTGCTGCATGAACAGTGAGACACAGGAAGGCAGGGGTGGGTGTTTTGGCACCTGGAGCAGTTGACAGAAAGTGGGGGCTAGGAGATGGGATATGCATGCTGTGTTCTTCTGAAGCCAAAAGAAAAGAGGCAAAGGGTAGTCAGGCAGTCCAAGGTCAAGGTTACAGGGAGTAATATTTTTAATGTTGAGATTAAACCAAAGTCACCATCTGAGCAAGCCTGGGTTGAGAAACAACAACAACTAACCAGGAACACAGGATAGAAGCCAGATGCCAACGTTGTTTCCAACAACTGAAAATGGGAACAGTTGGGTTTAATTATCTTCCTGTATAGACTCACACAGCTGTGGAATATTTTTGCCAGTCGGCAATGGAATGGTCTGCTGTGTGGCCTTGCATTCATGTGTCCTGGAGGGGCATGCCCATTCTTGTGCAGGAAGATCTAAACAACACCCCTCCCGGAGTTGGGTAAATGGAAGGCATCTTAGCATCCTCTGTGCCACAATTTTCTGGTGCCTCTTCCTCCTGGGAGGCTGCTTCTGCCCTTTGGGGCATGACAAATAGTGCTAAATTAGTGTCCAAAAGGAGCCCAACTATCAACGGCTATCAGCTGATAGTCAGATACCTTTAAAAGAGCCCATGCAAAACACTTGCACAAAATCAGAGCAGGTCTTTACCAGATGTCTAAATCCACCAGACTAGCCATTGTCAAAACTTGCCCCACCTCTATTCTCAGCTCCATCCCACATTAAAGATTGTGACTGGTGGATATTCTTCCACCAGCTGCTTATGTTTGGTAGGAAGAGAGGGAAACAAAGATGGGCAGATCTACCAATTCCTCTGCTTAATATGCTTGTACACTATAAATAAGGACAATTCTATTTGGAAGCAAATGTTATGCTTCACATGAAATTATTAACACTTTTAAGATAAGTCTGCCAATATTGTGACCAGTTCAAGGAGAAGAGTCTCCATGTCATCATACCTCTGGAAGATTGTTCACAGATGCTAAGTTACCAGTGCGGAACCCTGCCACCACACAGGAGCATCTTCCTTGGTAGCAAACATATTGCACATGTTTGAACTGACCTTTACTTTACCACAAATAAAAGTTGTCACATTTAATTGAACTACAGAGCAAAACCTCAACTCATATCTCCAGCAATTCCTTAGCAAGTGAGATATGAGAAAATCCTAAAGACATGTACAGGAAGAAGGAAAAGGAGGAGGGGAAGGAGAAGGAGAAAGATGCTTTACAAACCCTAGCTTATTTTTAAAAGGAAAAAGAAAAGAAAATGCTGATAGTTACTTTTGCTACATGTGCTGCACAGCTGTTTGTCAAAGCACAAGATGTAATTACACCACCATGCATGGTTAAGATGGCTTTCAATGTTCTCTGTGGGGCTTTCTATTTTGACATTTGGTCCTCCCCACTATAGAGACAGATGTTCATGTAGAGCACAAGATCATTCCTATTTTTGCCCAATGTCCTGCTGCTATTGGTTGCTATTCAGTGGCTCTGAAAATCCTCCCCCCATGCCTCTCCATATTAGAGAACATATTAACCATGTCAGCCTGCTCCAACCTAGTGCTCTCCAGAGCTGATGGGCTACAACTCCCATAACTCCCAGCCAGACATTGCCTGTAGTCTTGTACTCCTGGGTTGCTCAGGTTAGCAAAGACAGCTTTATGCAGAGGAGAAATTAGATGCACACAACTACTTTCTATAGCTGTGCTCTGTAAGCAAGGTGGTTTTATCCATTATCATCCAAACATTGGAATCCTTTTCTGAATCAATACCCCTCCAGTGGAATGCCCAAGGTCATACTTGCACTTCACAAACCGAATACAAAATTGGCTCTTGTTGCTTGCATACATTTTTGTTTCCTGTCTCCCTGAACTTCCCCTGCTATGTTTTCATAAGATGTTTTAGTCTGGTAGGAACACTCCCAAGAATTTTCTTCTCTCCAGAAAAGCAGCCTTCTCTTTTCAGTTGCGCCAGCTGTGGTATTTAATTACATCTCACTCCATCGGTGATTTTTGTGTGTTTTTCAGAACTAAGTACACATAAAAAAATCGCAAAGAGGATCTGCTGCTTGGAGGATTTAGTCTGTATGTGTATGTGTGTAAAAAAGCTCTCCAGTGTGCGCACTTCGATGTACCCCTGGGGTTTTTCCTTCTGTGTTTAGTTTATGGCCTGTTGCTAAGGTGAATTTCCCAAGCTGGAGAGTTTTGCAAAAGTCTGGCATGTGCTGCTTCGCTTTGCTTTTATGACAAAGTTTAGCAGGAAATACCCTATTAAGATGTTATCATGTGTTCAGCAAGGCCGTAGTGAGGGTAATACTCACATGAAAATGGGATTTTGCCTTCCTACCTCATGCTCCCAGAAGGATACAATAATCTATACTTTTTATAATGATGACACAGGACTTGTTGTGTGAAGGATGTTTCACAGGCTTTGAGCTGGTAGAAAGCTTTCCTCCCCTGGGTTGGATTCATGTGTTCTTCACTTCCATACTTTCTGCTCTATCTGGAGTTTGCCATATTGGTTTGAATACAAATCTGTTGCACGATGCTTCAGTGCATAAGGAATGTGAAAGTTCATCTTCTTGCTGACAGTAATGCTAACCAGAGACCTGCTCATCTTTATTACATTTCATCAGAGCCTAATTTTTAATATAGCTTTTCAATCTATGCTGGCAAAATAAACTTGCATGCACATGCACGCATGTGCGCGCGCACACACACACACACTAAAGATTGGTTTACTGTTCTGGCTGCAAAAATACAGATCACTGTTAGATGGGAGCAAAGAGATTCAGACATTCCTGACTCTTGGCAGGAATTTAGTGCCATTTAGGGTCCAGATTTTCCAGCCCAGATCTGGTAGCCCCACCTTAAGGAGGTCACTATTAAATCACCATTGATGTGATGCTTAAAGCAGTAACATCTTTTGACAAGTTCACCATAAAACCTGAAAAAAGCCAGACTGGTTTAATGAATTTGAGAGAGATGCTATGCTCATGTTTGCATGAAAGACTTCTTCAGAATCAGTTTTGAGGTGTGCATGATCCTATTAATGGAGTGTTTCTCAACCTGGACAACTTGAAGACGTGTGGACTTCAACTCCCAGAATTCCCCAGCCAGCATGGCCCAGGTTGAGAAACACTGCACTAGTGAGTAGAGGAAGTAGCACATCAGCTAAGTTGATTCCTAGGAATTTGTATGCAAGGTTAAGTAGTTTTGTAAGCAACATTTGTTACTAGCAGCTATATCTTTCAAAATGGCAGAAGATACCTCCCTCTTTTTCATCAAGAGTCCATGTAGTTACTCTCACAGATAGATTTATGATTGATCTCCTTTGGATAGCTTCCAGTTGATTCTCATAATAATGTCATTTTATCTGAGAAAGTAGGAATTCTAAGGGATACCAACAAAATGACATTGGTAGGAGAAAAACAGAGGCGCCTGTGGCAGTAACTGCAATCTTTAAGGAGCAATCCCAGTATTTGCATATTTATTCTGTAATTGATGCATTCATAATACCATCTAGTCTGAAATTGGTTTCTGTTGTTTTCAATGGCATTGAAAGGGGTTTGTCCAACCATCTATAAAGTTTGCAGGACCTTTTTCAAATCTGTGTATGCCCATAACATATAAGGATAGAAATACAAAACACTTGGCAAGTTGAAGACAAAACTAAATTTGATTAAAACTAAATCTAGATGGATTCTATTCAATTTTAATTCAATCAAATACAGTTTAATATAACTGCTTCCCATTTAATTATTTCTCCTTGTTAATCTATTAAAAACTGTGATTTGGTAGCAACATGAAGAGGGGCTGTATGCAGCCTGGGGGTTGCAGGGTGTGTGTCCTGATTGAGATAGTCAGCTGGTAGCTATTTAAGTTAATTATATCTAGTATAGGAGATGAGTTGGGTGGAGTCTGCCTTTAGTAATGTCTTTATAAAAACAGGAAATTATTCCAGTTGTTCTGAAAAATGCAGTTGTGTAGACACTCCTTAAGAAATCCTCTCTGGATCCAAAATTCTATAATAATAATTTTAATTGTATGAATTTTCTTGTAAACTGCTTTGAGGGTTTTTTCCCCCAGTGGAAAGCAGTATACAAATGTTTGAATGAATGAATGAATGAACAAATGAATGAGCAAAATGCTTGTTATACGGTCACAAATATTACCTGCTTGGGCAAGTTGGTCAAGAATGCAGTGGTTATCAAACTGAAAGTTCATTGGACGAACAGATCACGAAAGCCCTTTTCGATTAAATGCTTGATTGCCCTTGTGGCCCTTCTACTCAACTGAAGAGTCATGAAGAATGAATATCTCTTGCCTTGATTTAGCCGTTTCTGACTCTATTGACTATGGTATGGCTCTGAATGGCTCTATGAGTTCAGAAAATAGACATAGCAATATGGTATTTTCTTTAACTTTGAAAATGCAGTTTCAGTATATGATATTGGGGGACTCGTTCTCAATCCCTTGGCATCTGTACTTTGGAGTCAAACAGTGTTCCGTATGATTTCCTTGTAGCCATCAGATGTAGCCTTCCAAGGTTTTGGAATTAAAAGGCACCAGTATGCTGAAAACATCAGACATATTTCTCCTTGTTATTTGAATCAGGTGAAGCAATAGAAATGGTTTGGTGGGTTTCCATTTTTTTCTGAGGAAGCATGTTTGCAGCTTAATGAACTATCTTTGAAGATCCAACAGCATACAGTGTCGTTTACCAGGAATGACAGATTCATTACATCCAATACTCCATGATAGATATTGCTCAGCCAATGGGATCCATGTTATGGTAGCTTCCCAAATGAATTACTTCTGGAATGCTTTAATGCCCACATTTTGTCATATTATGAGTTCTAAAATGATAAAGTGAAATCATGCAAACTCCATTTCATCTCCCTCTCCCAAAACCCACATTATTTCATTAGGCAAAAAGTAATTATTTTCTTACTTTTAATAATTTAATTTTTAAAGTTTTAGGCAAGAAGTAATTATTCCCTTACTTTTAATAATTTAATTTTTATCTATATATCAGATAAAACAATGAAAGAAAACTACAACTTTATAAAATAAAACTATTTCATTCAAAATAAGAACCGCCCCCCTCCAAAATTTAAAGTTTTTTAATGGGAAGGATCAGTTTGCTTACTTTTGCATAATTTGTGAAATCTGGGTTTAATTTTGAAGACAACCATTCTCATTCCAAGAAATCAGAGAAAAAAGAATGGGAGTTCCCTTGTCTCAAATTAACTCTTAAACTGCTCCTAAAATGCTGCAGCTTACACAACAGTGGCAGGCCCTCAGCTGGTTTTTAAATTCTCTCACCAGCACAACTGAACTGAAATAAACATCACAGCCAATCTTCTTTCCCTCCCCTTTTTCCTTTCTCTCCATTGTAATTCCCTGTTCAGAATGAGTTTCGAGGAAGGTAGTCAGAGCTTTGCATAGAAGTCTCATGCTTTCTAGGCATGATTACATCTCCTATGAAAAGTAAACAGAGTGTGTTGAAAAGAATGGGCAAAGAATCCTCAGGGCTCAGAAACAGTTGCACTGTTTTGCTTTCAGCTTATTTTTGCACTGAACTACTAAGCCTACTTGGGAAGGCATTCTGTGGTGACCCTCCATTCATTGTCTTATGCTCCTCCATGGGTCACAACCTCCAGTTTAAGGACAATGTTATAATATAACCTACGGAGCATTAAAGAGTGGACAAGGTCAGCCTGGGTTTAATAATGAGACCATAATGAGATAGTACTTTTCTGAATAAGATATATAAAGCCATACAAATACAAAAGCAATTGCAAAGAGAGAGAGACAGAGAGAGAGACAGAGAGAGAGACAGAGAGAGAGAGAGATGCACATAGACTGTCAAAAAGGAAACTTGACACTAAAGTGTCTAAAGCACAATATGCCTGTGATTTAAGCGCTATTAATTTATAGCAGAGGATTAACCCATATTTAATAACAGATTCCATTTTCTTTAGTGTTCTCAGGAATATACATAATAACATATACACTTACATGCTTAAATGGAAGCAAGATTGTGCCTTCCAGTGTAGTCCATGTGACCAGTCACAGCTTCTTTATTTCATTTATGATAGACATTGCTATGCTCAGTTACAGTGATGATGACTGCACCATTGGGAGACCTGAAAGAACAGGTGAGGAATAGATTATCATGGAAAAAAACTATGTGGCCACTAGGAGTCAAAAATAATTTGATGGCACATAATCAATCAAGACATTGTTATGAAATGAGATCTGATGAAGGGCTATATGGAAATAGTTTAATATATTAAAATAAATAATATACAAATAAGTCCTCTATCTGGCAACCCTCCCAACTCCTAATTTCAGAGCCAGTTTATTCTTTATGGTCCAATTCTGATGAATTCGATCCTACTGGCTGTACCCTGATTTCCTGGGATACTGTATATCAATAACCTCATTATCCACTTTGTTGTAAGTGCAGGTTTAGCCATTGTGCTTTCAAAAATTTTAGGATGTGAACAGTGAGCACACTAATGCTAAAAATGAAATAGGCCAGTATAGTCCCATTATCTCCTCTTTTGCACAGTGAACACATGAAGGAACTAATCTACCCAGCCCCAATTTCATTTGGCATTTCTAGTTGACAGGTATTCCATGAAAACTTCTACCCCCATAGCACTAAAAACAAAGTAGCCATAATGCTATACTTTATATCATTCTAAGCACTGCAAAAGCCTTTTCTATTTTTCTACCAGTCAAGGTAACTCAAAGTGCTATGATAAGGAGAGTCATATCATTTCCTTTATGCAGTGAAGAGAACTGTGTTACTTCCATAACATTCAATGTAGTTTCCTCACATAGCCCTACTACTTGTAACTTTTCTGCCATAGCATCTTACCCTCTCATTCAAGCTTACTTACAGAATTGATAAAGGTAGGAATTCCAAGCACTAGGCACTTTTGCTGGCTTGATTTTATCAGATGTGAAAAACTTCTTAAAAACTACTCAAGAAACAGTGCCACAGAGAATGTCCAGAGGGGAAAAAATCACTTGAAGGTGAAATACAATTCAGTGACTGCCACAACTTCCCAATAATCATAGAATAATTTTAAGCCATCATCTTGGGGGGGGGGGGAGAATACTCATAGTTTTTTCCCTTTGATGTCTCTTGATTTCTGTTAAATGAGATAAGATTACAGATCTTAAAGATCATTCATAACACATATTGTAAATGGGCTGAATATCACAAATGACTGTGTGCCCAAATATATGTGTTATCCTATTTTGTGTTCCATTGGATTTGGTGGTTAAGGACAGCTAACCAAGGCTTCAGGGAAACAGATGAAATAGCTATATTAGTATCTTCGGAGGATGGTCCATAAAGCCTCACAATAATTGCATAAGTAATAACTACAGTAACTATAAAGTCCTCCAGGGGCTATTTCAGCCCTAGGTTATTGCTAGTTTGCCAATCATTGTGACTACTTGCCTTTTCAGCCTTTTTCTGAATAGTCGCTAGGTCTAATCAGCATTTCTCTCACTTGGACTACCATATTCTGGTCAGATTCCTCTGAACTGCACCTACAGTATAAGGTCTCCAAATCTGGACATTCTCTCAGTTGGCATATAGTAAAGGCACTGAATCTCATCTACTGCTGTATGCATGTTTATGGTCCCTGCTGAACTCTACAAAAGCTAGTGGACATGTACATATTGCATATAATTAAACACTCTGGAAACCAGGATCCTTGCCTTTTCATCTCTCTCTCTCTCTCTCAAAACTTTTGTCAATGTAACCTTTATCTCTTCCTACTTGTTTTTGTTTCCCTCAAGTTTGCCATTAAACACACACATATACATTGCACAATATCTCTGCTGGCCAGCTCCACCTACATATGTTCAGTTTTTCCGTGATTCATCTCAGATGTTCCTCCTGCTTAAATTCTCATTTGTATTTGTTTCTATCATTCACCATATGTTCTCAGGTTATTGCAGTATCATCCATCTTCCAATTTAGAGATTTGGATTAGCCAGGTTTCCTATGGAGAATGGTTGATACACATACACACATACGCACACACACAGATACAAAAATAAGTATCAGCGCCACCATCATCACTGCAGTTTATATATAAGCCTCCAGTAATTACTAATACAGTAGTCATGCAAGGCTTTTTTTTAAAAAAATGATGTGCATAGAGAGTAAAGATGAAGCAAACAAAAGGAAATGCAATCAATATATTCTGAAATAAAAACTAAAAGAAATTGTGGTGCAGAAGCATGATTAGTACATGGTAAAGTTCTTAAAAAAAGAAAAGAAAAAGATGGCAGGTAGGATATAGCCAGGTCCAAGAAAATGGAGGATCAATGTCAAGTGAACTGGAATTCTAACTAGTAGCTTAGACTAAGCTTAAACGAAGCATCTCAGAAGAAGAAGAAGAAATCAAGAAAAAGAGATGTGAACGGCACAATCATGACGAGCTTTGCAAGCAAGAAGTTTATAACCAACTCAGGCAGAAAAAAGAAGTCAGTTCAGAAGGGAGAAAGTCGATCAGAATGATCAGATAAGAGACCAAGATAATAGCTGAGCTGAAAATGAAGATAGCCAAAACGTTCAGAGCATAATGTCTGAAATTCCTTCCAACAATGGCCATAGGAAATGTCTGTATTTTTTTTCCTGAGTAATGAGCTTGTGTATGTGTGCACGTCCTCTCCAGAGATTAATTAGGTTATGTGCATATGTGATGTATGTATATGCATATGTGTCTCTCTAAGGTTGGCACTTAGGCATTGCCTCTGTTGTGTATGCCTGTGTGTGTGTGTGTGTGTGTGTAATCAGGTGGATGCATATGTGTTGCCTCTGTTAGCACGTGTTCCCCCATTACTACCAAAATAATGTTAAGGACATTGGCTTCCTGCAGACATTGTTGTTCAATGCAACTGTCAGGTTCCTGCAGTAAAATCTGGACTCTGCAATGTTATTACCTTCAGGGAGTGACATCATTTGAGTGGCATCAGCAGGGAGGGCATAAGACTTTAACAGAGCATTTACAGGACATGGCAAACAGCCTGAGTTCAATAATGTATACATGGGGGCATCAAGCCCAAAAGGTGTATAGATGTTCATGTATCTTGTTGTCATGTATTCCTTTAATAAAAGTGGGTTAGCTTTTTAAAAAGCAATTTTATAGTCTCAAATACTCAAATTAACTACCTAAGGGTTAGTTGCTCTAATAATTTGCTCCTGAATTTCATGTGATAATTAGGGCTTTCTGTATTTACCACATCTCCTTTTCTCTCCCTCTTACCTTTTTATTAGAAAAAAATAATCTAAACTGCAGGATGTTCTTTTCCCACATTCTAGATTCAGAATTGGCATATCCTACAACAATTAAGGAGCAGGCAATATTCTGGAGGTTGGGGCTGCACCTTCTTTATTTAGCCACAGGTACTCTGACCAATCACATCACCAAAATGATGGGACTAAACATTTTCTTCTGCGGTTTCTGTGTTTTTGTAGGAAGGGGGTGATTTCAATAATAAATAGGTACATTCAGCTTTGCAGCACCCTAGCAAACCCATTTTATCCACCTCTCCCTCAATACTGGAGAGAAAAATCTTGCCATGGAAATGGATTCAGTTTCAGTAGTGCAACATCAAGGTCTTTAGGAGCTGCAAATATAGAGGCTGAAAGTGCAAGAAGTTGTAAGACCTGGCTGCCCCACCTTGCAATCAATGAATTCTGTGTAATGGGTAGGAGTGGTGGTGGCATGGTGCCCATTTCAGCAATTATGGATCATAATTTTAATACGCTGAATGTATCTTGAGTATTAGGTTAGCTGCTGTGATTTTCCGTCTCTATCTTTCTCACACGCATGCACATACAATGGCTAAAGGAAATGTGTGTGAATTTCCACAAGTCATTACTGGTAGATCTTCCAATATACTGAGGAAATCTTAAAAGAAAAACAGTTGATGGCTGAGAAGTTATAAAGGTAAAGCCTGCTCATTAAATGGTATGACTCACCAGAAGATGTCCTGATACAGCCTCGTGGAACAATAGATTACAGCCGGTTTCTAAGATGACCACGGCTTCACCTCTTTTGTGCCCTTTACTATCAGCTTACCCATTCTTTCTACTCATTCATTACATTCTGTCTTAGCCCTTTCACCTTTAGCCTGATTGTTTTACCTTGAGAACAGCAAGTCTCTTTTCTGCATTCCATATTTTGCCTGCAGAGAAAAATATTAAATAATAGCAGACTGTAACATTCTAACATGTAGTAGTTATAAAATGTCACCATTATCACAAACTAATAAAAATAAATTACTTGCCGCTAGAGCATAGGGTGTCATAAAAAAAGAGAAACAAAATGATGTGACTTCCCACCAGGGATACGAAAGCTCAGAAAAGAAACTTTCCAGTTTAAATAGAAAGGAAAAAAAGGGGGAAAAAAGGAAACCTGGGAAACTGGAAAGATGGTTTTCCTCATTTTTCCAGCTTTTTCTGATACTCCAGTTTTGTTTTGCTTTAAATATTTCCAGCTTTTTTTTTCTGTTCCTTCACATCAATTGTTCAAAATAGGTTTTATTCACCCCTTCCAGCCCCTTAACTCCTAGATTATTGCTGGGCCACAATTTTCATCGATCTCTCATGTTTTTTGCAATGAATGCATTCTGTAGTCCAGTATCATGTGGAAGGTTATAGTTTTTCTACTTCCGCATTATGAAATCATATTTCTATCTGAATCCCATCTTTTTACATTTTCACAGATGGCAGAGTGCAGCTAATTCATGAATAGACCCTTGGATGTCTTATGTCCATCCCCAGCGATTCCTCCTTAAAAATGCAGTGCAATAAGCAAAAATAAAATGGGTCACTGCCAGTATAATAACTGAAGTTAATATGATACATATGATGGAATTTGACAAATATTTAAATATTAAAAGGTGAAGCCCTATACCTCTCATTATAATAAAGGGATAGATGCTCTGTCAAAATAAAGCTGAAATGGGAAGTTTTCTGGAAGAAGAAAGAGCATCTGTCTTTTTCAGTCATAATGACTCAGACCATGTTTTCCACTGCACAGGCAGTCAAACTGAATTTGCGGTCAGTAATTATCAGCTTATAAACCTTTCTTTCTTCAGGCAAATTCAGAAAGCTGAAAGTTATGGTGAAGTTACTTACATTCTTCTGGACTTTGGTTATAAGCCTACAAAGATACTGAAGACAGGGATTCAATACGTGTGTAGACTGAATATGATATGATTTTATGGGTATAAGGATTACTTGCCATCTTTATGCAAAATCTCCACTTCACTGCAAGTTGATAAATCACTGCATTCTGATCTTGGAAATCATTACAGTACTATTGATAAGGGCCAAGAATATGTCACGGACTCAGTACAAAGCCTAAGCAAATATCTCATTGTGTGTTGATTGTTATCTTCCTTCCCATCAATTCAGATTTTTTTCAGATGCGCTCAGAACTCAAATGAAAAGGAAGCATGAAAAGGGGACAATATATACTTACCCCTACATCTAATATTCATTCAGTTGATCTCATTGATTAGAGATCCTGAAAGCTTAGTGAACTTTTTCCATGGAACCCTGAAGACACAGTGATCACATCATAAAATCTGTCTGTCTGTCTGTCTGTCTGTCTGTCTGTCTGTCTGTCTGTCTGTCTATCTGTCTGTCTATCTATCTATCTATCTATCTATCTATCTATCTATCTATCTATCTATCTATCTATCTATCTATCCTCATACAAACATATATACATATGTTCAAATATTCAAGAAAATGTTGCCTTGAGCTACTGGCTTGCTGCTTTCTCATAAACCAAATGCAGTCAAATAAGCCATTCTCCCCCTCTTTCTAGGAGCCAGTTATGGTATTGGTTGAATTTTTTCACGCCTTTCCATAATTCATTTCAGCTGCTTGAGCTGATAATAGATCTCACTCAGTGTTTTTCTGGCTACCTGGTTCAGCCCTGTGAATGAAGACTGCATACTGAATTTGGAAAAATAATGGAGTTGTGCAAGGCTGTGGAAGTGTTATTAACACAAGCCACTGTGATAGTCAACTTTCTCTAACAATATCTGAACACAGAACAGAGGAAATTGGGAAGGCAAGAGAATGAGAAGGAGGAAAACCTATTGGTAAGTTAATCAGTTTATAAATAGCAAACTTTTAAATGCCCAGAAACAACATGACTCCAGAGACCACCTCCTGGGATCTCAGAGTTGTCTTTGTTCACAATAGGAAAGTATTCCTGGAACACTGATGAGTGTTTTTCTGAGAATTTAAAATCTATCCCAAGTCCTCTATTTAATCTCTATTTTTATCTGCCATTTACAAAGGCTCTTCAGCTGCAGTAAGGCTAGCAGATGAAAGCATTCAACCACATGAAGTACAAACTGATCTGTCCTTCATGGTTAACCTGAGGTTATCCAAAGCTCATTGTCAAAATATCTGCATGATCCCTTTGATGCTTAAATATTTATAAGGTCACACTTATCATGATAATTCTCTAGTCTGCATAGAAAAATAGAATCTGGAAGAATGCATTTGCACAGAATATAGGTATCACTATATACATGGCATTCAGCAGGATACAGCCTAGTGTGAAGCACAATTATTAGTCCCATTCATTTCAATAGGAGCTATTACCGAAGAAGGATATTTAGAACTGAACCTTTTACAATTGGTTGGAGCTATCCTGTGTTCTACTTATATCAAGGGGTGGTGTGTGCAACATATTATTAGTTCTTGGCAGAATGGCTCCAATATTCTTTACACCAGACATTGTGAACCTGCAGCCCTAGAATTACATGCAGTCATCAGAATTGCTTCTGTAAACATTAAGATCCTTAGTAAGAGTAATGGGATCTTTATCATAAGAGGGCAATGGATGGCCTCACCACCTTTGGGGTGTGGCTCCATTTACTGCTTGCTGTTGCCCTGCCCACTATTAGCACTGGGCCCCAAACAGATTACTCCTTAAGGAATGCATCCTCAATAGAAAAAAGAATGCTCATTTCTGTTATATCTGTTTATCGTGGAGGAGGAAGGAAAGCACAACCAGAAAATAAAGGAACAAGGATTCAAGCCCCATGCAGAGAGGCAAATAATATTTCTTTGTAAAATATATATTTGGAAAATTATCTATAACCACCTTACTAAAATGGAATAATTGGAAAGGTATTTTCTGCCTATGATGAACATATGTATGTTGCAATATAAAATTATAGAGTATACCATTAGAACACACTTTCATTTAAATGGTATTTACTGTACTTAAAAAAAAAATCAGAAGTGTTTAGTGCCCTTGGAAAAAATGCTTTCTTTAAAACATGAAATTGCATGGCAAGAATTTCCAATTGGCAGGCCTGAACCCAAAGTCTGTCTTTATGCTTCATCTGCTTATGTTCCTTGCTCAGGGGACAACTGACCATATTCCAATTTTAATTATACTTCCTTATACTGAGTTTGGGACTCAGTAATGGAAGAACCTTTTCAAATCTTTGAGTCTGAGATGTTCTTTTCAAAAACCATCAGTCTTTGTGCACTATGTAACAAAGAAAGCAAATATGAAAACCTGCTGTTCCTACAGCTAGCTGTTTTGAGAGCAAATTTTCTAAATGTCGATAAGTCTTGAAATTATGGTACTCTTGTGAGAACTCCTCTCTTTTCTATTATGGACTGAAGGAGAGAAAATGAATGGGTTGTTAGAGGAGTTGTGTGTCCCAAGCCTGCAGCTCAGCTTGAATGCTCAATGAGATAGACATGCACAGAAACAAAGGGATCTGCCTGATACTGACTCATTGCATTTATCCATCTAGTTCTAGAATAACAAAGATCCCCAATTTTCTGGATTAGTGAGCACTTTTGGAATTTTGAGGTCATGTTGTCTACATTCCTATCAGGAGGAATTTGCACATTCACAGAACAACTTAACACTAACTGGCAGTGGCTCCCCAGGGGTTCAGATATGGAGATATCAGTGACTGAATTGAAGGTTTAAGGAAGGCTCACCAACAGCAAGTTTATATTTATATATAGCTCTATTAATTGAGTAATAGCCTCAAATATTACAATAGTTATCAGCTGTCCATACCGAATACCAGAAACAGTGAAATAACCCTTAACGAATAAGATATGCTGAAAAATCATGGTGTAATTGAGCAATTTAAAACTCTGCATTGTTCTAGAAACTTAGTGAATTTCCTATGATATGATATGTGATTCACAATAAATATTCTAATAAATGAAAATATTCATTTGGATGATTAAATCTTGCAATCTCTTCCCTATATATTTTAAAGTCTTACATCAGGTTTTTCCAAGCAAAAAACTGTTAAATTTCACATATTCACTAATGAGATAATAATGGGTAAGATAGTGTTATCTGCTTTCAACAAGTTAAATTCTTTATATAAACACTTGTTTCATTGAAAGTGAGATGGCTTGGACACGCGGTATTTAATGGCCTTTTGCCATGATAGACAATTGGACACGACCAGAAAAAGCATCTATAGGCTTAGTTGTGCATAATTTCTAAATATTTACATGTGTTCAAATTGGCTTAATAGGTACATAGATAAACTGTTTATTGATTATGAAACAATGCATTTTCATAAACTGCTTTATATAGAGGCTATTCTGATTTGATAAACAAAGAAAGGGCCTGTTTTTGCAGCAGATGCTCCTGGTTGTAATGAAGAAATGAAATCTGAGATTGCTGGAATTACATTACTGATGAAATGGGATCTTCCAAATCTATGTGTGCATGTGCAATTTTGTAATTCTATAATGGTATGGTTTCAACAGTAGTGGATCAAAGGAAAGGGCAAATACAGGTGCCTCCACAGGAATTCTCAAAAAGCCAGTCACTCCTGCTCACCTTTTGTGAACAGACTTAGAGTGGACAGCACAGACCATTTTGACTGCCCCATCTGATAGCCCTATTGGAAAACCTATCCAAGTTTATTGAGTATTTCCTAAACTAACAAACTGCCACTGGGAGAACTGCCACTTTCATATTTAAATATTAATGCATATATGCTGATGATTGGCAAGCTATTGTACTGCCCGCTTGAGTATAGATCTCTGGATTAGTCATTGCTTAGTTTCCTGGATTGGAAGGATTATCCAAAGGAGTTCTACTCAAGTCAAGCCTTGTTGAACAACAAGAATTTCTTGTTTAAATAGGATTCCAATTACCCTTTCTGAAATTAGCAGTTACACAGCAACAGTGCTTGGAAAACTGTGCTTCCCATGAACTCCTCTGTAGCATTTGAAAAAGAGCTCCTTCTCTGCAATGCAGAAGATAAGCCAACTGTATCCACAACCGGGTCTTATTTCTGCAAGCATGCCTCATAATCAACTATTTAAAGGTACAGTAAATCATCAATCATTCCTAATCAGATAAAAATGTGCTTTGCAAAGTAATCTTCATGGGGTGGACAGCTTTAAACTAAAATCAAAGCTACTGTTACTAAATATACTATGAGATTAATTGCATTGAAGGGACAGATGGAAATTGCACAGGGTAGGGCAGGGGAAACCTCAACTGAAATTACAATACTGGGTTTTGTTTCAAAGAGCAATATTTGTTTAATCTTTATTGCACACACAAAGGATAAATTGTTAAATGGCAATTAATCATATTGCTTAATACCATTTTTAACTGTCACTTTTCAAAAGAATGGAAAAATAATCAGCCAGATCCACAGGATCAATAATCCAATAACAGGGTGACTGTTAATATAACTAAAATGTTACCCAGCCAGTTGGATTAAATATGACATACAGTCCATTGGCATGCATTTTTGGAAATGGGAATTTAATGTGGTCCCTTGGCCATCAGCCTGCAGTCTCATTATTGTCATAGGACTTTGGATGGAAAATATAATAATATAATAAGGGCTCTTATTTGTTTGGCAAATGAAGCATGTAAGTATGTGCTGCAGTCAAACAGTGAAGAATCCAAGTAGACTTAGTACTGAAACTATATTTGATAGACAGATGCCTAAAGCAGCTGATGATGGCAAAAGCTACAGTCCTAAAAGTCACTTATTCTGCAAAATTGCCATTTTTTTCCATTTCAACCTGCTTCCAACTTCACAGCTTAAGTGCAGCATAAGATAACATAAGAAAGACATAACATTTGTCTTTCCTAAATTAACTTCAGGTGTTTCCCCCAATATTACTCAAATGCCTAACACATGCTTAGACAGATGACCTTGAGAATGTTATAACTGCTTATGGGGTTTCTAATATAACATTTTAAAATCAGAGGGCGAATAGAAGAGAAAAAAAATATTTCATGTGTTCATGGCAACAACACATCTATATATTTAATTGAAAGTTGACCCTCTGTTAGTATTTAAGCCTTGGGCTTTCATTATTCTCATCTTGTATTGCCCATACAAAAGCAATATACTGAACTGCATGGATGTGTCCATGTAATCCCTAGGAGTCAAACTCAGCTTGAAGCATCTTTACTTTGGATATATGTTTGTATGTTGGTCTGGATTTTACATATTTCATTCATCAGCATTTTTTAAAACAGTCCAAGGGTTGTGAGGAATTGGGAATAAGCTATCCCATGATGACGTAGCATCATGCAAAGAAACACATCCCTTGCAGATCCTAAAATTGTCACTTATTAAGAAAGTGGCTGGTGTGTTGAACAACATGACAGTTTTGGCCCAAAGTAATAATTTAATGGGGATTAGTCAGGCAATTAAGAAATCTCTTTATAACTGCAGCTAGAGTGGTTCCTACAGTAGCTACAGTATATACCATAGCCAATCCATGTGAATCAGATGTAGTTCTCACATCTTAAGCATGCTAGTTCAGTAGGCCTTATGTGCGATCACATGCACTACCAAAACCTTCATGCATGAATCATCTAAATATTTTACGGTTACAAATTAAGGAGTACAAGATTAGCAGCCTCAGAGTACAAAGAGGTTATAAGTCCTAGGCCACTCACATTTGTAACTACTTGAGTTTTCTGAAGTGCTACAGTTGATAAAAGAATTCATAATCTGCCTTCTTATCTGATTAACTCATGGTAGACACATTAATAAAACAAAGAACTATTAATAATTTCTGAATGAAGTGTTACCGTGATTTGTTGGCATCTCCTTTTTCAATAAATCAGTAAAAGAACAGAATTGTTTATGGATCAGAATAAAGCAGAGGAAGCAATATTATATAAGGAAAGGGGATAATTAACAATTCAATGCATTATATGCAAACTCCTTAAGAATCTATACCATGTAAAAAATTATATATTGGAGTCATCAGTAAGAATTTTACAAACCAGTTGCCTGTATTAAAGCCACAGGAATGCTTTCTGGAATAAGCCAAAATCTGGACTTCAATTTTTTTTAAAAAAAAATCTGGTTTTCTCTATGATTCACATGATGTTTCAGTTGTAAAAAAAACAAGGCCATGGTGTTTTTTAAAGAAAAAAAATCAAAAATCCTTAATTTTTCAATATTTTGATTAGGACCAATTAAAATAGTACCCAAAATAACATGAATTATCACTGCAAAGGCTGAAGGTCCTTGTGCTTTTTTTTTTTTCCTATTTAAAACATTTTCTCCATTTTCTTTGGCTTCCTGCACTTCTTAATCTGAAAAAATATCTTGTAATTATAGTAAGATCAAGAACTCTTGATTAACCCACCCAAAAATCACTAAAGTGTTCAATTACAATACTTTCTTGTTTAACTGAATGAAAATGATTGAAAAATATGTTGAATAATTTGTTGGCACAGCACTAAATTAAATCACAGGCTTATCTGAAATAGCTATAAAAGGCTTAGTCACTTGGCCACCAGGCCACAACATATTTTTAATACAAAGCAAGAAAGTAGATAAATCAACAGTCTATACAGTCATTTCCAAAATAATATGCCTTTGTATAGCTCATGTTTTGTATGAGACTTCTCAAGAAAATAAAATCTCTCAAATGATCTTTGGAGTAATAAAATTTACCTTGATGTTGTGATAACCAGAGTAAGAATATCTTCTTCTGAGATCTTGGAAGGGAAACCATTTGAATGTACACATATCAGTAGTTTGACTCTGTAGAAGGAACTCATTATAACAAACAAAACTATATTGTCTATCACAAGCCTTCTCTGTTTTTCTTCTGATGGTATGAAACTCCCTGCAGTGGAGGTTCATATCTCATCCTCCTCCTTTTGCTTGAAGATTATTTCTGTTTGTGGAAGCTCCTTCCCTCAGAGAAAGGAAATCTTTCATTCCAACTGATCATTTCTCAACAAATTCTGAAGATCAAAATTTATCATTGACCTTCCTTTTCAGTCTCCTTGGTAATCTTTGCAGACAGTTTAAACACAAGTTGTCCTTGACAGCTATAACACACTGCAAGTGGTATATCTTTCAGGGAAAGAATGTATGGCATTCACAGTGCTGAAAAGAAGATGGAAACAGGCTTGTTTTCTGATATGACAAAGCTCAGATCTGGGCTAATTAGGAATTTGGGGGAAGTTGAGTTGTGCCCTGATGTAGTGACAGTCAGGAGATATTGAAATGGACAGCCCTGTGGCACTCCAGTCTATCTTCTGAAATCAGCTTCTCCTTACTAAAGATGACTTGCAGGTAGGACCTGCAAAAAATAACACAATTAAAACATTATCATGTTAACTTCTATTTTACTGAATTTTAGACAGCCAGCCATATACTTTCCCCATTCCATCCCCTCCCTGCACCACATCACTCAGAGTCAGCATTTTACATTCACTGAATATGTTCAGTCTTTATTGAGATTTTATAGATCACTGTTACTCTTAGAGTTGCACAAAGTTTATTTTTTCCTTAGCAAAATAGTAAGGATAAAGTTTCCTGGGAGT
The DNA here is from genome assembly GCF_059951505.1 of Python bivittatus. Lineage (NCBI taxonomy): Eukaryota > Metazoa > Chordata > Lepidosauria > Squamata > Pythonidae > Python > Python bivittatus. Next base: position 15,563,836 of record NW_028277058.1, on the reverse strand, counting down.
CAAGCTCATCCCTTGAGGATGCTCATGGGTATACGTTGTTCTTTTGGCAATAAAATGGTAGTGGTTTACCAGTGACTTCTTCCTGGTTGTTGTTGCACACTTTAGGGAATACTTACAGCCCTGGTATTCCCTTGTGATCTCCTATTCAAACACTAACTAGCTTTTTGAGATTAGTCAAAATCAGTTACCTGGTAGCATCCAGTGAGGCAGCAAAACCTTTCACTGAGCTTTCTGAAACTTCCTTTTTGGGTATAGAGCCATACTCCCTTTTGGAATCCATACTCAGATAATTTATGTGATAGTAATATGTAGCAATTGTGACATATACTATCCTACTATATCACAAACTGCTTTATCAATTTTATGGTGTGTGCTTCTGTGTGTGTTGTAGAAAAATTATGTCAAAAGTAGTCACATTTTCATAAGCATCCTAACAGAATTCTAACGTCTTATTCACAGGATCATATACTAATTAATAAGTCTTCTATTTGCATTCACCAATCTATTTCATGTCTTCATCTGCAGAACTTACATCAGATTCTGCCCTTGGGTATTTCTGATCTAGGGAGCTTAAAAAAATGTTTAAATCTAAAGATAATTTTTGAGCAGTAAGAATGCACATTGATGTTTATTGATGACTAATAAAATGTTCACATTGTACTCGCACCTCACTAAGGATATGCAAAATGATAGAGTGCCTGCAATCTATTTAGCCACACACAAACTTCTGATTTAGAACCTCTTTGGACATGGAATCTCTCTGGGGTTTGAATAGTTTTTGGGAGTTCAATTTTTTACTCTGCCATCAGCTTTCCAATATTGGTAGTTGCAAAAAAGGGGAGCCATACTGCAAACAGATCAAGAGACATGTCAGATTCAGTGTTTTCCAAAGTCCTATTGTTCTTCAAGTACGTCTCCAATACTAAATTGTATAAATAATTTTAAAAAAACCTGGGTCAGAAATACTATGCTGCTCTTCCAGGTGATAGTTTGAAAAGTAAAAATGTTGCTGCTATCACCTTACAAGTCTATCATTTGTCACAGACCTTCTTTTATTGGTTTGTAAGATTGTTCTGCTTGTCTACAGATTGGCATGGCCAAAAATGGAGGAGGAGGAGGAGGAGACAGCAGGAGGCCACCAGCAACATTTGAGTAAATCAGGAAAAAAGATAAATGGGTTTGTATAGTGGTATAATATTCTACTATCACAGCAGTTTACAAAAAGGTGGATTCTGCTTTAATATTATTTTATTTGGCAGTGAATTCATGGCCCATTTCTTAATGTTTGTTGCTGCAGTTTTGTACCCCAGGGATAGAGAATCTGTGGCTCTTCAGTTGATGAATTACAGGACTCAGCATCCCTCACCATCCTACCTGCTGGATAACAGTATTAGGAACTGTACTTCTGCAACATCTGGAGGTGCACAAGTTCCATCCCTCCCTCCCGCCCCCCCTCTCTTTCTCTCTCTCTCTCTCTATATATAAAATTTCTCTGAGAGTAAGCTTCATTAAACTCCATAGTACTTTCTTCCAAGGAAGCATATAGAAGAGTATTGCAAGTTTGATTAGATTTAACCCATTATTATTAATCTTAGGATGCATAGAATTGGTTTAAAATTGTTAACTTTCATGAATTTCAACTGAAGGAGTTACAAAAGATTACAGAATGTGAATGTTTAATGGGAAGGAAAGAAAGAAATAACAGCAAGAAGGGCAGACAAACTTTAAAATTTTCCAGTTGTTGCACAACAAATGAACAACAATATTAGGAACATAAATATTGCTTGAAAATGTTTTGTAGACCTCTTGGATCTTTCCAAAGGGTGAGCCCTTTTTCATTTATTTTTATTTCTAGAATATGCACCAACAGGTAACATGAAAAAAGACTACATCATTCATATATATATATATAAAAGACTACATCATATATATATAGAGAGGGAGGGAGTGAGGGAGGGAAGGAGGGGGGGAGAGAAAACACATAACACCAGTGCAAAGTGGCTGCAGGACCTGAGAGCAGACCACAGCAATTTCCCAGAACAGGAACCAGTCACCATCACAGTAGCAGACATCCAACAGCTGGTCAAGTACATGAAGAGCTGGACAGCATCTGGCCAGGACATAATCCACACCTATCGGCTAAAGAAACTAACAGCAGTACATGAACGCCTAGCAGCACAGATGAACCAGCTGCTAGCAGCAGGCTCCCACCCAGATTGGCTAACACAAGGAAGGACAGTGCTGATCATGACAGATCCTTGCAAGGGAACAGCACCATCCAACTACCAGCCAATAACCTGCCTCCCCGCAACGTGGAAAGTCCTATCAGGCATCATAGCTGCCAGCTATAGGACCATATAGGCCAGCATATGAGCACAGTTCAGAAGAGCATTGGGAACAACACCAGAGGCTCAAAACACCAGTTGCTCATAGATAGAGCAATCGCCCAAGACTCAAGGACTAGACAGACCAATCTGAACACAGCCTGGATTGACTATAGAAAAACCTATGACTCAATGCCACACACATGGATCTGTGAATGCCTGACACTATACAAAGTCAAGAAGACACTAAGGACCTTCCTCAAGAACTCAATGGGACTGTGGAAGACAACACTGGAAGTCAACTCAAGACAGCTTGCACAAGTGGCCATCAAGTGCAGCATATACCAAGGTGATGCGTTGTCCCCACTGCTGCTCTGCATAGGCTTAAATCCCCTCAGCCAGATAATCACAAGGACTGGATACAGATACAAGTTCAAGAGTGAAACTACCATCAGCCATCTCCTCTACAAGGATAACATCAAGCTGTATGTTAAGAGTTGATGAGACATCAACTCGCTGATCCACCTGACACAGATCTACAGTGAGGACATTGGGATGTCATTTGGACTGGAAAAGTGTGGCTGAATGGTAGTAAAGAGAGGAAAAGTAGTTAAGACTGATGGGGTGGAACTACCAGCATACCACATAACAGACATATAGACCAGCTACAAGTACCTTCGTATCCCACAGTCACACGAGAACCAGAATGAAGTGGCAATGAAGATAGCAACATCCAAGTACCACCAAATGATAAGAAAGGTCCTGAAGAGCCAGCTCAGTGGGAAGAACAAGTCCACTCCAACACGTGTACCCTCCCAGTCATCAGATACCCTGCCAGTATACTGAGCTGGCCAAAGGAGGACATGGAGGTTGCCAATTTGAAGACCTGGAAGCTGCTCACAATGTATGGAGATTTCCACTCCAAGTCCAACACCCAGAGACTGTACACCAGCCGGAAAGAGGGTGGGCAGGGTCTGATGAATGTCAAAGCCACTGTCCTGGATGAAACCCAGAGCATCCAGGAGTACATCAGTAAGATGGTCCCAAAGTTGAGCTGCTGAGAGAATGCCTGAGACAACAGCAGACATGAGAGAAAGTTCAAGTGGAGGAAGTGCCATGGCAAGACAAGACATTGCATGGGATGTACCAGTGACAGATAGCTAAAGTGGCTGACATTGGAAAATCCTTCCAGTGGCCGGAAAAGGCTGGACTAAAAGATAGCACTGAGCCACTGATTATAGCAGTATAAGAACAGTCACTAAGCACCAGATCCATAGAAGCAGGGGTTTACCACACTAGACAGGGCCCAAGGTGCAGACTGTGCAGAGAGGCCTCAGAGACAGTCCAACACATAATGGTAGGGTGTAAGATGCAGGCAGGAACAGAATACCCTGAATGGCACAACCTAGTTGCTGGCATTGTGTACAAGAACATCTGCACAGTGCATGGGCTAGACCCTCTCAAGTCCAGATGGGAGTTTCCACAGAAGGTTGTGGAGAATAACAAGACTAAGATCCTGTGGGGCTTCCAGATCTAGATGGACAGGCAGGTACTGACCACTCAACCAGACATTGTGGTAGTAGACAAGGACCAGAAGACAGTGGTGGTGATAGATGTACTGTAGCAGTGCCAAGTGATAGCAGGTCAGGAAGAAGGAGCATGAAAAGCTGGACAAGTACCAGGGCCTGAAGGGGGAACTAGAGAGGATGTGGAAAGTAAAGGCCAAAGTGGTCCCAGTGATGGTAGGAGGACTCGGGGCTATGGCTCCTAAGCTGGGGGAGTGGCTCCAACAGATCCCAGGAACAACATCAGAGTTCTCTGTCCAGAAGACAGCAGTGCTAGGAACAGCTAGGATACTGTGCAGAATCCTCAAACTCTCAGACCTCTGGTAGAGGACCCAAGAGTGAGGAAGACACATACCACCCATAGGGGTTAGAGGGGATTTTTTTCCCCCAAAAAATTAAAATAGCAAGAAAAAGCACACACGTATATCCAAGTGTTTATATAAAACTGACTCAGACTTTTGGTACTGTATTTAATTCAGCATCACAGTACCATATTTAAACTTTATTTTTCTTCTCAAAATCATATTAACCGTAACATGAAAATTAAACTAAAATTGGAGAGCTATAAGGCAAGCCCAAATCATATGTGTTAAAGTTCACTCAAACATATTATATCATCATTTTACAGCATGAAAGGGTTGCCACCTAACCTTTTAAAAATATCTGTTGGGGCATTCAATAGACTTGATAAAATATTTTCTGATCCATTAATATAATATTAAAACTATAAGAAACATACTTAACAGTAATCAATTTCTGCATAATTGCTTTTAGGTCATTTCTGCTTTTTGGTACCAGGAATGAAAAGTATAAATATATTTTTTTAAAAAGACTTTGATTCAACACCTCCCCTCCTGCCCCACTATTGTAAAATGAGATTGCTCAACTGAATTCATCTTTTTGTCTAAAATAATTGTCTAAAATTTAATGAATAAAAATACAGCTGTTATTCACATTAAAGGGATGCATGAACTGTCAGCATATATGGCTTATCTTTTCATCCTTTAGATAAATGGTTCTTTATCTTTATTAATAGACATTTTCCATTTGGGCACTAAAGTTGACAAAAACTGTGTGAGTATGCTACTAATTGGGGATAATAAAAAAAACAACATTCCAGCACCCTAATTTTTCAACTACAACATTATATTCAATATAATGAAAAAATATTTTATTTCTTTTTGATGATGAATTGTATCACCTAACTATAAGAATAGGGAACCACGGTACCAAATTGTATTTTGTTCTGATTATCCAAGAACAAAACAATTGATATGAGCTCCTCCAATAAAACAATCTCAGTCTATTTCTTTGCATCCCCAACTATGGCCAAGACTTACGTACAGTATACTGAGATATACATACAGATATAAATATTAGTATAAAGATAGAGATACACACATATACGTGCTATGACTACAGTGGAGCACCTAAAGACTACTGAACATCTTCAAGATCAGCAGACAGAGAATTATTCCTGCAGAATGCCCCCCCCAAAAAAAAACATTCAGAGAAAGGGGAACACAAGGAAGGACCCAAGTTATGCAAAATCAGCCATAGGGAGATACCTACAGAGCTTTGTCAGGCAAGACTGCTTGTAGTTATAAGTAAGTTCAATATGTTGACTAAAATAGGAACTGGGGTTGGGGTGGGGAAGCTTTGGGTCTAGGGTCAAGTGGGTGAAGATTAGATTAGTATAGATTGAGTCAGTTCAGCCAGGCCTTGGCTATTATGACCACTTATACCTGGTCTGCCTCATATTTAAAATTCCAGTCATAATTGCAAAATTTCAGTCACAATTGCTAGTAGATATACAAGACAAACTTTAAGATCCTTAAGCAACCTTAAGCTGTTGGACTTCTGCATGTAACCTGGCTGGAAACAAAGCCTGCTTAGTAAATACCTTTCCAGATTTCACCTTCCTTTTGGCCATGTTGATGATCTGGTGTTTTCTGCAGGCTTCACATACTACAGTACCAAGGCTCCAACGGGAGGATTTGTTGTTGTTTTTTCTCTGCCACATGTAGCAAGAAAGCACTTTCCATTCTGTGTGCAGGCCCTTGAGGACACACAGTTCCAGGTTAGCTCTCCTCCATCACCCCACCCTCCCCATACTTGACACCTGCTTATTGAAAAGAAAAGAAGAAAGGAAAGGAAAGGAAATAAAAGAAAAGAAAAGAGAAAAATCTTGGCATTTTTCCAGTTTCTTGAGCTGGAACTATTGTCGATTACATTTGGCTAAAAAGAAAAAAGAAAAGAAGATCTACCTTTTCACTATCTCATCAGGGAACTGAAACAAAGCAAACAAAAGGGGAGGGCAGCCTAGCTTTTCATCTTTCTAGCAGTAAAGGTGTGGAAAGAAGATCTAGAGTTCACTAGTGCGCTGATGAAATGAATAAAAAGAAGTTCACCAGCTAAATCCCTTCAGCAGAGGCCTAGCATCCAAGGACAACATGGACATGTAGGCTGGTGACCAGCGATCAAAGGGAAGGGGTATTCCTGCCACAGTGCAACTATAGGCGGTAAGAATGGAGGCACTTGCCTATGTGAGAAGGCAGGGAGAAGTGAGGGCCTCAAACGAACCATGTTTGCTAGGGGAGAGCGCTGTGCACCATGGGGCAGCCTTGAGGGGGACGGCAGGAGGGAGGATGGGCAGAAGGCACACTCGCACCAGAGTGGAGAGGGACGGCAGGAGGGAGGAAAGACTGCAGGCAAGAGGCACGTTCGCACCAGAGTGGAGAGAAACGGCAGGGGGCGGCTGTCGGGTCAAGTGGGGATTGGAATGTGTATTGCGCTGATTGGATTCGGAAAGTGGAATGTCTGCGGTTTTGCGGTTAATTAGCGGCGCTCCAAGGCAGTAAAAAAGGTGAGATTGTGAGCCAAGCCCTCGCAGGAGGGGGAGGACAGATAGGGGGTATAAAAACCTGTCAGACCTTGCTTCGGGGTTCCTCCATTGCTGCGGGAGGGACCCACCTTTGCAAACGTGCCCAATAAAAACTTCTGTCTACTGGATAACCGAACCCGTGTCTGTCGTTTTCTGACAAAATTGGCGAGCCAGGCAGGAGTCCTCGACGTGGACCGGACTGTGGGGAACCGGTGAGTAATCGGCCGTAACACCCCGTTGAGGTGTCTCCCGTTTTCCCCGGAGTCGGGTCCAGGACGGGACTCCAATCGCCAGTCAGACAGAAGTAAAGAGGAAGTCGGCCGACGAGGGGACCTCTGGGAGGTCTGGTGAGTACAGCCTACCCATAATCTCGGGGAGATTAGCGTGGTTACGAGGCGTTGGACGCCGCAAGGGGACAGAAGAGTCCGGGACCTTCTGTAAGGTGGGAAACGTAGTCAGGAAGGATGGGTAAGGCGCAGAGTAAGAGTGTAAGGCCAGGGGCCAGTGGGAAAAATGCAGTAGGGGGAATCCCCATGGATTCTCCATTAGGACAATTGTTGCAACAGTGGGAGACACCCTGGTTGTGTCCATTCACCAGGGGTCTGGAAAAACCGACCATGATAACTTTGTGCACTAAAGAATGGCGAAAATATCCACTAGTGGACCCCGAATTCCCCTACCATTGGAATCCCCAGTAATTACTGGGTGACCCAACTAAAAAACTACATTGTGGAGCATAAAATGTTAACACAGGAACCCTATGTGGAAGTCTGGTTCCATGTTCATTGGGAGGGGCCTCGACCCAAGTTAGCCAAAATTTTTGTCCAAAAAGAACAGGAGGATGAGGAGGACCTCTGGCTGACTAGACCTCAATGGGGGCCGCTACCTCCTCCTCCTCCTCCTCTTCCTATCGCTCCCCCTCCGGCGCCCCCACCCTATCCCGGGCTGCGGAAAGAGCTGGACCAGCTGAACCAAGACATTCAGAACTTGCCCTTTATTCTAAGGTTGGCCAGTGCCTTCCCCGTCCGGGAAGTCCCGAACGGAACGAACGCACAGGGGGTGGCCGTCACCAGTTACGTAACGATTCCCATCAAACCCAGTGAGTTGAGGGAATTAAAAAGGACCCTCCCTCGTATGCAAGAGAACGCCCATACCGCCGCCGAACAATTGGAACTTTTTCTCGGCCCGGTGGAATACTCCTGGGGGAACTGAATTACATTTTAGCCCACCTCTATACGCCAGAAGAGAGGGGCCAGATTTGGCGAGCTGCGCTCGGGGCTTGGGAGCAAAGGAATGCAAATGTCCCAAATGCCCTGGCCGCAGATACTAAATTCCCTCTGGCAGACCCAAATTGGGATCCCAATAATGCTGAACATCGGGAGAACATGAGAGGAGTTTCCCCCTGTACGACTAGGGGGGTCATGGTTCCCCAACCGGGACCCACGGGGAACCCTTGGTAAACATCACGGTGGGTCCCACTGGCGAGGAACGGCAGTTCCTCGTGGACACCAGAGCCTCTCGAACATCCCAGGGATTGCGAAATCCCGGGGCGCATCGGTATCGGTGATGGGGGTGGGAGGCTCTCTGGTCAAGGCAGACGTACTGGAGGAAGTGAGACTGGAGTGGAATGGGAAGGAGGTAACTGCAGATGTGTTACTGATCCCACAGGCGAGAGTGAACTTGCTGGGAAGGGATCTCATGGGTAGTCTAGGAGTGGAGTTGTGGAATGTGGAACAGGCAGAAAGGATGTGTTTGTTGCGGGAGGCGGACGTGGAGGTTGTGAACCCTGAGGTATGGGCAGGAGAAGGGGGCGGGGCGGTTTCGCATAGCCCCAATTAGCATCCCCTTGAAACCAGGGGTGACGGGTTTGCGGCAAGCCCAATACCCGCTGTCCCGGGATGGGAGGCGCGGGCTGAAGCAACAACTGAGATGGACGGTGCTGCCCCAGAGGTACACCGAGAGCCCCTCTTGTTTGGACAGGCATTGGAAGAGAAACTCCAGGGGTTCCGGGCCCCTGGGGGTTCTCGGGTGCTGCAGTATGTGGATGATTTGTTGGTGTCTGGAGAGAAGGAAGTAAAGGTGAGAGAAGACTCAGTGGCTTTATTGAACTGGTTGGCTGAAGAAGGATTGAAGGTGTCAAAAGGGAAGGTCCAATTTGTGGAAAGGGAGGTCAAGTATTTAGGACATGTACTCCGGAAGGGCGAGAAGTTGATTGATCCTTCTCGGATACAGGGGATAATGCAGTTGAAGCCCCCTCATACTAAAACGGAGGTGCGGCGGTTTCTGGGTTTAGTAGGATATTGCAGGCTATGGATAGATGAGTACATGAGCAAGGCTCAGTTTCTGTATGAGAAGTTGAAAGGATCATCTGACAGGGTAGAATGGACAGACAGGGACACAGAGAAGTGGGGGGAATTACGAAGGAGCCTGGTGACGGCCCCGGCTCTACCGAACTTGGAACTGCCATTGGAGTGCTGACTCAGAGACGGGCTGGGAAATATCAACCAGTGGCCTTCCTGAGCAAAGCCCTAGAACCGGTGGTGAGGGGATGGCCGACTTGTGTGCAGGCAGTGGCTGCCGCTGCTGTACTAGTGACAGAAGGGAAAAAACTCACTTTTGGGAGCCCCGTGATTGTCCATTCACCCCATCAGATCTTAAGTGTGCTTAGTCAGCAGGCGGCTGCTTGGATGACAGAAGGGAGGATGTTGAAATATGAGACAGTTCTCCGGATAAGTCCTGATGTGGTGGTAGGAACAGACAGGAATTTGAACCCAGCGGAGTTTCTTGCGGGGGAGTGGAAAGAATGGGAGCCGGCAGAGCACGAGTGCTCCACCCTGTTGCAGCTGCAAACAAAGACCCGGGAGGACCTGCAGGAGGTCCCGCTGGAGGAGGGTGAGGTCTGGTTTGTGGATGGGTCTAGTCGAGTAGAGCAGGGACAAAGGAAGTCAGGATATGCGATAGTGGCGGCGGAGGGAGAGACAATAGAGAAGGGGGCACTACCAGGGGATTGGTCGGCTCAGCTGTGTGAAGTGCACGCTTTGAAACGGGCACTAGAGTTGGGAAAGGGAGTGTCCCTCACCCCAGTAGTGAGCCGTGCTGACATGAGGGGGATGGTGGAGAAACTGCACGAAGGGTCTCACGGGGGGTGCAGGCTTTGGTAGACACTGTAAAGCTGTGGGAAGGGCCAACGGGGTGTTGAAGCAACATCTCACCAAACTGGGATTGGAAACAGGGCTACCTTGGACAAAGACACTTCCGGTTGCTCTGCTTCGAATGCGGACAGCCCCTCGCAAGGATGTGGGGGTCTCCCCATTCAAGCTGATGATGGGAAGACCTTTCCTGGCTCCAATGGGAGAGCCTATCCCCGAGCTAAAGGATGCCTTCCTGAGAAAGTATCTCTTGGTACTGTCACAATCTCTCTTGTCTCTAAGAAAACAGGGACTCCTCGCTCAACGGCCCCCTTGCTGAAAGACCAACACCCCCACAAGCCAGAGGATTGGGTCCTGATAAAGACGTGGAAGGATGAGAAGCTGAAATCATCTTGGGAGGGACCATACCAAGTTCTCCTGACAACTGAATCAGCGGTTCGGACCTGACAGGGGGGTTGGACCCACTACCATCGGGTTAAGCAAGCTCCCGACCCCCGACCATGGACTGCCCAACCGGGAGACAGACTCAAAGTAAAACTTAAAAGGAACTGAACTAAGGCAGGGGAGGAGATGACCAACATAAAGGCGTAGAATTGGCACAGACAGCTTTGATCACTGGGGATGATCCCCGTGGGAGGGGGGGGATGTTCTATCATTTTGGGTCTTCTCCCATACCAAGACCCTGGACTGCTCTAAATCTCTTGGGGATAACCAATGCAACTCAATGTGTATATTTCAACAATACCCAGAACCGTACCCCCATTGCCCTCAAAAGGTCCTGCTTTCACTTGTGGAGGGGTCTATAATATCCCTTACGCCTCAACCCCTCTATACCTACCTAAAGGTTTCTTTTTGTTATGTGGACATGAAGCTTACACCTATGTTCCAGCCTATAGTTCAGGGGGCCCTTGTGCCATAGGGCGCCTGACCTCTCTATATGCCCTGCCTCCAATACAAGCGCACCCATCAAAAGAAAAAAGAAAAAGGGAGCTGCCATCTGATTGTGAGAGTGATGTGACACTCTTGTCCGAAACAGAAGCCATGGCTCTGGCCCTCTCCTTAGTAGGGGTTCCTGCACTAAGCGGAAGAACTTACCTGGACCTAAGGAAGGTGGCCTGCCTCCTGGCTAAAAGTGTCAACCTTACATCCTCTCTCATTGCAGCCCTCACTGAAGAAGTCACTGAGATCAGGAGGGTGGTCATTCAAAATCGGATAGCTATAGACTATCTCCTATTAAGGGCAGGACAAGGCTGTGAATCTTTTCAAGGTCTTTGTTGCTTTAACCTAACCAACAATAAGAATTATGTTGAAGCAAAACTAGCCAAGTTGAAGACCTTAGCCTCTCGCATATCCGAGGATCCAGAGGGATGGAATTGGTCGTGGCTCACTAGTTGGTTACCTAACTTTGCTTGGTTAAAACAACTTTTTGTACTAGCCATTGGTTTCATTGCCTTACTGGTCCTAGTATGTTGCTTAATGCAATGTCTCCCTGCTTGTGGGAATTACCTGTCCCAGTGTGTGAAGCCCCGGGTCCGGGACGAGGGAGCAATCCTGTTAGCCAGGTTTGAGGCCCAACAGAGGCGTGAAAAGAAAAAGGGGGGATTGTGAGAAGGCAGGGAGAAGTGAGGGCCTCAAACGAACCATGTTTGCTAGGGGAGAGCGCTGTGCACCATGGGGCAGCCTTGAGGGGGACGGCAGGAGGGAGGATGGGCAGAAGGCACACTCGCACCAGAGTGGAGAGGGACGGCAGGAGGGAGGAAAGACTGCAGGCAAGAGGCACGTTCGCACCAGAGTGGAGAGAAACGGCAGGGGGCGGCTGTCGGGTCAAGTGGGGATTGGAATGTGTATTGCGCTGATTGGATTCGGAAAGTGGAATGTCTGCGGTTTTGCGGTTAATTAGCGGCGCTCCAGGGCAGTAAAAAAGGTGAGATTGTGAGCCAAGCCCTCGCAGGAGGGGGAGGACAGATAGGGGGTATAAAAACCTGTCAGACCTTGCTTCGGGGTTCCTCCATTGCTGCGGGAGGGACCCACCTTTGCAAACGTGCCCAATAAAAACTTCTGTCTACTGGATAACCGAACCCGTGTCTGTCGTTTTCTGACACCTACAATAAAATGAAGTGCAGTAAATGAATTGGACAGCGCTGCTTGTGTTGACACAAGTTGAAACACACTATTTCTACCCAGAGCAGGAAATGATGGGAAGAGATTGACTTCTCAGTAGGCTGGAAGGGCATAGAGGATAACATTATGCATTCCTGATCTCAAGAAAAAGTTAGTGGCCCGTACTCATCCTGGGCCAACCTGGTCATGCAAATGAGGCTGAGCTGAAATCAAATATGGTATAGTTAAGAAAGGTGAAATTTCTAGAAGTCTTCTAAAGAAGCTGACTATTAATAGAAGGGATTTGGTGCTGTGTTAATCTGAGGCTGAAATCTATAGTAGGGTCCCTTGCCAAGGTTAAGACCAAATACAGATATCTTAATAGTTTCTCACTGTGGAAGATTATTACTTATTTCATATGATGGTTCTGATAATTGCCAGGAGAGGGCAAGAGTGGTGGCAGTTGTCCAAGGCCCCACATGTGGAGATGATTCCCACCCAAACTATGGTTCATTATTAGAAATTACTAGATAAATTGTTACTTTTCATTCAACATGGTAAAATAAATTAGAATCCCAAAAGTTATTTTTGTTTTCTGGGTGTCCCCACATATTCCCATTCTCTGGGCCTTGGACTCCAATGAACTAGAAACAATAAATAATTATAGAGTATTATGGAGGAGGTCAGATTAACATCATGCTCTTAAGTCTTTCAAGGGCCTTTAAAAGATCTGGTCCTGAATCACTCTAAATATCACTGTCTCTGTCTATAGTGATCAATCCCTTCCTTTTCTATTCTTTTTATCTATCTATCTATCTATCTATCTATCTATCTATCTATCTATCTATCTATCTATCTATCTATATTTCTATCTCTTTTTACTTCCACTGCAGAAGTGGAAATCCACTGGCCAAAGAATTTATTCACTGTGGAAGATATATCAGTGGGTTATCTAAGCCTTCCTATAAGAACTGGAACAAAATCAATGTATAGCATGTTTTTAGATTGGATTGGTTACTGATTTCCTTGTGCCTGCTTGCTTTATCAGTGGCAAGTGGTGCTGAAACTGATAAAATAGCAGTTTATAGTACTCCCAAAACCAAGTATATTGTCTGTTTGCCAGTCATTAGTGCAGCTGTTTTATGCTGGCGTTGAGATCAATATCTTTTGTATACCAGATCTATATGAAACCCTATAGGCTTTGCCAGTTTTCTTTTATAATAAGTTTCTATGTGATGATTAGATAGATAGATAGATAGATAGATAGATAGATAGATAGATAGATAGATAGATAGATAGATAGATAGATAGATAGATAGATAGATAGATAGATAGATAGATAGATAGATATAGATAGATGATAGATAGATGGTTTCCCATAAAGCATTAAAGTAATACTGATCTATTTTAAGCTTTTATGAAACAGAATAGAAACGGAGTCAGGTCTTCAACTATTTATGGTTTCCTTCCAAATATATTTTATTCCTAAATTTGGTATAAGGAACTTTTGGAGTCTGTTTAGAGAAAAAAATGGCTGTCATATTTCAGTAAACATACTAAACAATTATGGTATAATATGCCATCATGCTGAGCTATTGATTTTATTTTGCTAAAATTCTGGGACAAAATTGCACATATACCTTGCTATTATTTTATCATCTGGGAACTCTCTATTTTTTCCGACATAATTTTTTCCAGTGTTATTGCTTTCTTCAAAATCATATTGGAAATGTACAAGGTACAAGGTACAGCAAAAGTTGCATTCTGAAGAGTTAAATCAGGTGCAGTTTCAAATCCACCATTAAAATTTGATTAGCAAGATGTCAGTAAATAAGAGACATACACAGCAGGAGTCATATCAGATTTGTTTTAACCACACATTATCTGGTTTACAGATAGTACTCAGCCCTAAACCATAGTTGGTAAACTGCAATGCTTGGGTCCATGTATTAATTTAAGACCCTGATAGCCTTCAGGAAAGCCTTAAAATGTAGCTTTTCTATTAGGTATTGCTCCAAGGTGATAAAGAATTCCATCTTCTGGAAAGTGGAGTGTACAATTGGTGAGTCCCTACTTTACGCTGTTGATATAGATTTCACTTTTTTTTTTTTTTTTTTGTGCTTACTGTATGGTTTACATTGAAACATTTTTGGAATAGGCAGGGGTTATTTGATGTACGCCATCCTGAGTCATGATTTTGTGAATTGGGTGGTTCTACCAATTATACAAACAAACAAACAACTCTGTGCAGTCACCAAGAATTAAACTCAACTCAAGGAAGTCATTACCTTTTATTCACTATAAAGCTAGAATACAACTCTATGCATGTGTCTCTTATTATTCATGGGGGTTGTATTCCACTATTAAACATATGGATAATGAAACCATGAATAATGAAAATGTGAGAGTGTGGGAATTGGGGTATTAAGTTCCAGAGCCTATGGTCATTCTATTTCTCCAACAAGCACCTCATCCCTCTTCTTCCTGTCTGTATACAATGTATTTCTATTTGTTGCTCCTCCTCGCTTGGACATGGCAGATTTTGTAGGGTCAGCCTGGTCATGAGGCTCCACATAGCTTCTTCATTATACAGATGACCTAACCCTAACACTTAAAAGACTTTATACATGCATAAAATCCCATCTGTTACTTTGTGTAAACATACATTAAAATAAAAGTAGTTCCAAAACCATAGATATGCAAAATATTTATATGTATACTCAGTTGTGGTTTCTATCAATCACAGATATGTGAAACCATCTATAATAAGACCATGGACAACAAGGACTACATCTATATAGAGGAACCTTGTTTTTACAAAGCTGTAGTTATGCAGAGAGAGCTGCTATACATTTATTTTTATATGTGAAAGCTTTTTTTTTACTATATTATGTTTTAATATACATTATGTTTACATATGTTTATATATGTTTTATATACTCAAAAATATATGTTTTAATATACTATATTAAAACAAATTACCTCAAATAAATGTAATAATCCTCCCATTTGCCATACATTCAGATAATGTCCTAAAGGTTATTGTATATATGGTAGTGATGTTTATATATTATCAGTTGCTTGGATTCACTTTCTTCTAATAGTTCAGATAATATCCAAAACTGGATAGTAAGCTTACACAGGCACACGGAAGTAAGAATCAGGCAGACAGACCTAACCTAGTATCCTTCAGATGCGTTGATCTACGTATAACTCACAGGTTCTGGAACTTGCAGTGCAATACATCTGGAGACCACTAAGTTGGGAAATGCAGGTCCAAGGAAACACAAGGTAGCATATAAAAGAAGCCAAATGTTGTTTAACAGAAGAAAAGTGATTCTATACATATAATTGTCACAATTCACATCACATAAAACACCAGTTCAAGACTACTGAACTATCTAGGTCAGTGTTGTCCAAACTTGGCCACTTTAAGATGAGTGGACTTCAACTCCATGCTGGCTGGGGAATTCTGGGAGTTGGAGTCCACTCATCTTAAAGTGGCCAAGTTTGCACAACACTGATCTAGGTCAATACTGTCTGTACTGGTTGGCAGAATTCTTCAGGACGTATGTATGTATTTAAGGAAGCATTTATATGACTGCCCAACTCAGACAACATGACTCTGGGTGATATACAAAAAGGAAAAAGAAAGAAAAACTATAATCAACTAATACAAAACAACATACCTCATTAAAGCTTATTAAAACAATAAAAGAATAAGATGGCAATCAGAACTGAAATCTCTTATATCTCATTAAATTGGGAACTCTACTCATCTGATCCCAAGGCCTGCGGAAAGAGCCAGATCTCAATCACCTTTCAAATGCCTGCAGGGTTAGGGCCAACGATATGCTGGGGGGAAGATCATCCCAAAGGGCAGGAGTTGCCACCAAGAAGATACACCTCTTGGATGCCCTAAGATGACAATGTTTCAGTATAGGGACCCCAAATGTGCCCTCTCTGTTGCAGCAAGTAAAGTTAGTCTTGCCTACCTTTACTTGTAATATCAAAGTCATCAGGCTGGCTGTTGGCAGCAGGTTGGCAACCAGAAACCAGGAATTATATGAGAAGCCAAGGGATAGGTTTGAGAGTATCTATGATCAGCAATGGAAAATCACTGATAGCATCAGGCTACAAAAAGGTGGTCTGAAGCAGTGTCCTCCAACAGAGGAAATATGTCACGGCTCTGCCAGCACTCCCCACTTTCATATTATCCAACATTTACCACTTGATCTCAATCTGCTGGGTAGTAGGGCAAGTTTCAGAAGAACACTACACAGGAAAACTTTATCTCAAACCAAACAAGAAACTTCTTACAGTCCTTCATGGATAAGACCATTCTGAGGTATCAAAATTAACATTTACAACATTTCTAGATGATAGCTCCTTGAGTCTCAGGCTTAGTAATCTGAAGACATGGAAATGTATGCTCTTTTCTCCTAATTGCTCGCTATAGAAAATCAGAAAATTAGACTATTCAAACTATTCTGGCTACATTATGCTGAAAGGCCATTGCATGTTTGTGTTGTCCAGGTGAGCATGTCTGAATGCAAACACACATAAGTTACTTTCTGCTCCCTCTCTTTGTCATAGTAATGAGCAATCATTCGCTGCCTACTTTTTTCCCACTTGCTCCATATGGGTTTGTACTCCTGCAATAAAGCAAATATTATGACATTTTTTCCCCAAAGAAGTAAACAGAATCTCCACTTCCACAAGCTTTCCCATTCATTATAAATGTCTCCACACCATTAACTAGATATTTTGGATTTTAACTCTCATCCTAGCATGGCTCATGGCAAGGAGGGATTTTTTTTTTCTTTGCAGACTTGGGAGGACGGGGGGGGGAACCATGATGGGGAGGGGGGATACTCTGGTGGTGTTTTTGGAGTCTGCATTAGTTTAAAGCTATGCCAACTGTAGCAGAAGTTTAATACAATTACTTTTGGCTCCAAAACTGACTTTTTTTGCCATCAGTGCCACAGTCCTGGGATATTCAGAGGTTGCAAAAACCAGTCTGAGTCTGACAATCTGCCTAAAGAATGCAGGTTGGCCCTTCGTGCCCTATAGCAACACGCTGTGAGAGAGTAAGCCAAAACATTCAGGAAGCACTTGATATTGCTGTCCATTGTGGGGCTTAAATGGAGTGATGCTGTGCTGTTAAAACACAGCCTAGGATTTTGCATTTTTGCCAATAGCTAGTCCCATCATTTCAGCTTATAGGCATATAACAAAAATTCTGCAACATATATCATGTAATAGCCAGGCCTCTAGTGAAGACAGATGGAATTGAACCACTTTGTATTCTCAGCTTCGTGGCCCATATAACTAAAACCAGTGTGTGTGTGTGTGTGTGTGTGTGTGTGTTTAATCTTAAAATAGATTATAGCAACTTTCACAAAGGTTGAGGACAATTTTTCAGCAAGGTCTTAAGTGGGATGACAGAAGAAGAAAAGCTGTAATGGGCCCTCCTTCTCAGGATTACTTTGTGCATTGACATTAAAAACCTTGAAACGGTTTTGGCACTTGACTGACTGCAAAATGTTACAATGCCCCTTAAAGCATTTTCACTTTCACTCAACACTAAACATAATCTATTGCTCCTTAACAGCTGGGTGCTGGAGTTAACCATTCTGGTAGCAGTTAGCTCAACAACAAGGTCCCAAATCAAGATCTGGAAAGGCTCTTTCATTCATTATGTCAAAGGAAAGGACAGCAGTGAAATAGCCAGACAAATGGTATTTGCTCTCATATTCAGACTGATAATAAACAAAGGCTCAAACTAATGTGTAGACATGATAGATTTCAAATATTTAACTAGGCTGAAGATACTAGCTAGAAAGCTAGAAAGCTAGGGAGTTAAGAAACACCCACATCTTCATTTAGAGATGGTTATGAAATTTGAACTGAAAATATTGTGTCACCACTACTTGAGTTGCCAGGGAGGTAACTTTAGGTAACAGAAAAAAGCTGTAGCTTAATTTTTTAATCATATACCATAATTGGGAAAATGCTTTTTTGTAGTTTTATAAACCAAAATTTTAATAATAGGTTGTCGTTCTTTCAGAATGCCCTGTTCTGGCTTGCTCCATCTTTTCTGGCAATCAACAGAAGTAATGGAGAAAACAGCTAAATCATAACTATTCTGCCCATCGGAAGACTGACTCTAGCATGTTAATGACACACTCAGGGGGAAAAAAACTGTTTTAAATGGGGATTCCTGAATCCAAATTATATGGATAAATTGTACTCATCACAGCTACCCAGGTCCCATGGACCCATTTATTGAGGAAGGCACTGAGTTCCCTTTTCTGGATCTATTCAAGTTCAGACTGGAGAGCCACCCAATGGGGATGCTTTAATCTGGATTGCTGAGCAGAGAAGGAGATTATATTCAATAGCCTAAATGGCCCTTTGTATCTTTATGATTCTATAACTCCACAATTTGGCACAAAATGTGCATGTCACATTGAGAGCCAATAAAATCTTACAGTTATTGAAATCAACATGTCCCATGGCAGGTTTTGGTCCATAATGGTAAAAATATTTGAAGACTTATATTGGGCACCTGGAGATAGCCAAGGCACTTATAATGGCTATATATAGTATGACCCAATCTTTAATTATGTTGCCAGCTAAAAGGCTTCACTCAAATGGCTATTTTGCAGAATCATTGTGAGGCTACAGTTCTATTTTGAACTTGGAAGAAAAATAGTACATAGGTATAGTAAGAATTATTTTTACAATACTCAGGTAATTTTAATAAATACCAGCAATCACATTTTTTAAAATTTGAAGATACCCTATATAATGGAGAGCTGTGGTGTGTGTACATAAATACTTTATTCCAGGACTGGGGCATCTGTCTTACTGTCAATTCACAGGACACCCAGTCTGTTATTCTAGCACAATTCCCTCATCGTATTTTTTTCCTCTGCCACCTAATATGATGTTTCTATAGACCAATCACTATTTCTTGGGCATCCATGAGGAAAATATCTTTAAAACTTGTGATATTTAAACTTTTAGGTAGGAATTGTTTCCCCATATATCTGAGCAAAGGGACAGGACATGTAACAGGGATTTAGGAAGCAACACCTTCTTCTTGTGCCATGAAGGAAGAGGTTGGAAGAGGAAACAAATAGGCAAAGAATTAATTGTATAGCTCTCAAGGACTGAAGGAATTAGTGGGTAGGAAATTATTGAAATCTTTAAAGATACTTCAGATATGACGTACCAGAGGTTGAATATATATAAGCACAGCACACTATGATTACTTTGAAAATTTCATCACCATTTGCAGACATTTATAGATTTAACAAATACAGCAGCAACTTAAGTGTCTAATTTCAGTGAAATAGGTTAGCAATTGCATTTGACTTTCCCACCACTTCTAATTTCTCCCACAGCTCTGACATTTACTTTGGTGTCTCATGCTCAAATATTAAACATACTGGATGTTGTTGTTTATGCTTTCTGGTGCACTTACTGAAAAGCAACTGCGTTTTTGAAAAATACTCCCTCTGTAATGAATCACAGATGAAGGAAGTAAAGGAAGTATTGGCTTAGATTCTGCAGCTTGTGTTCTTACTTTTATTTAGATTTTTCATTCTCTTGCAGAGAAACGTGTCAAGTTAAAAATGAAAATACAAATGACTCGTTTTGCAAAATGTGTCAAGAAAGCCTCTGCATCTGTTTGGCTGCTTGAAGCAATTTCTCTTTCAGCTTATCTAAGCCAAGATTTTTCTGAAACACATCAGAAAGCCTCATTTATGCTGGTATTGTTATTCTTTTTCTTTGGCAAGTTTGAATCTCCTCTTACTGGTCATGCAAACTTACCGGGATTTCATCAGTAAGAGGAGCATCCAAGGCTTACACATATCCATAGATAGGAAGCTCAAGTGGAAGTTTCAATTTTCCTCTCTTCTACCCTACATTCTATTTTATGAATTGGAACTATCTGAAGAAACTTCCATTAGAAGCATTTTGTCCTGTCTTAAATGCTGTATTATATAAAAATGCAAACATAAGAATGCATATGTTAAAAAAAAAGATAATATGGGTATCTAGTGTATGACAAGGAGCAAAACAAAGGGTTTAGAATAAGGAATAAATTCATCCTGGAAGCTAAATATTTAGGAATCTGCACACTTTAGAACAACATGCTGATGCTCTGGAAGATTATACAAGTGTCTTTCCCAAGAGTAATCAAGTCACTCTTCAAATGTGGGTCAAGGCTTCTGCAAATGTGCATAAGCATTGAGAAGAAAAGATACTCAAGAAGAGGTCATGATAATTCATCAACTGTGTATAGGTCTGCAGTAGGGTTTATGCAAGCAATAGCTACCAGCTATTAGGAGCAGCTAGATAAGAAACAATGTGTTTAAGTTGTGGGATATAGCATTTAGGTTAAATATTATGTTAAGAGGTCAAACAGCAAGAACAGTTGGATAATGTTTTTTTCTTTAAGAAGAGGCAGAATCATATGAAGTATATAGAAGGAAAAGAAGCTGAATATAAAATATTCTAAGTACAAGAGGAACTTTACAAAATGAAAGGGTCCAGGGCCTAGTCAAAAGACCAAAATTATCTATACAATTCAGACAAAAACATGCAGTCTAACTGTATTCACAAGCTTTCTTGTGAATACAACCAAACATTAAATAAACTTGGCATATAATAGCATAGGCACATATTCAGAAGTCCTAAATACATAGTCTAATTTTCTAGGCAACTTGTGAAACAACAAAGACTAAAGATTTTCACTCCCAGTGTACTGAAACTGCAAAGTCTATATTTATTAGGCCTCATATGGGTGAATCCAGTCATTTGTGGAAAAGTGACAGTAAGTAAATACAAAATTGAATTTAGATCTGTTTGTTATTCCAAGAAATACCTTGAAACTTCTTAGCACAAAACTAGGACAGGAGCAGAAAACCTGACATTCTTCATATGTTTTGGATTACAAGCTCCCATAATGTCTTGCCACTGACCATGGTGAACAGAGTTAATGAGAATTAGAGTCATGTGCATCTGGGGGGTACCAAGTACTTTCTCTTGGATAAGGAAAATTACACAAAATAAAAAGAATGGAGAAAGAAATAAAATATATACCCTGGGCCAGAGTATACTGGATAAGAGGCTTTAATCAATGATTTAATACTGAGTTAGATACTGTTTACTTCATTGTGTGAAGATCTCTGGTTTTAGTCTGTAGTGGGATAAGTCACATTCCCATCTGAAAATGAAATTTGGCATGTGTGTATGTATGCGTGTATATATATATATATATATATATATATATATATATATACATACTGTATATATGTATGTATGTATGTGTATATATACTGTATATATATATATATATATATACACATATGAAACAGACACATATAGAGAGGTAACCCTGTAAAATTGGTAAAAATTACAAGTTATAGTTACCATATGATATGAATTTAAAACTGTGAATATTAAAATTGCTTTTTTTTTTATATGAAATATTAATCATATTAAAGAAGTCATGTAACATTGAGTAGGAATGTATGTGATGTTAAGTAGATACTCTGCATAACAATGGTACACAATCACACCATTTGCCATCAAGTCAGCACTGACTCTTAGTGACAACATAGATAGATTTTCTCCACAATGATCTGTCTCTAACTTGGTCCTTCAGGTCTCCCAAAGAGGCACCCATTGCCACCGTAACTGAGTCCATCTACCTTGTTGTTGGTCGTCCTCTTCTCTTTTCTTCCATCTTTTCCAGCATTAGAACCTTCTTCAGAGAGTAAACCAGAAAATCAGCCCTGCTAAGTACATTTTTTTCCTGCAGGAAACTGCATAGTTTCATTCCTACAATGCAAATTATTATTTTTTAAAGATTCAGTAATGCTTGGAATGCTTTAAAATTCCTGATATTGTTCTTTTAAGTTAATTTCAGTATTTATTACTGCAATGTAAATTGAAAAAACTTTAACAACTTATGCTTTATGGAGCAGGGACAAGTATCATTTGGATAACTTATATACTTACTCTTGAATTCAAATTTCTTAATATAATGCAATACTGCTGCCATATACAGCAAAAGGGAAAATCCTTGTAATACATTATTATGATTAAATAAAGTCATTAATTATTATTAAATCAAACTACTTATATTGTCTTCCATCAGTAGGAGACTTTTCTGCAAATGGAAGGAGCCTGTTGTGTTTATGAAAGAATAATTGGGTATCTAAGCCTCTCTCTTTTAATAGGTCTAGGTTGTTAATTTTTAATTCTCTTTGCAGAACTTCAGAATCCTTGGTTGGCTGGGTTTTTTTAGACCTTTTGTGTGAAATGGGTGGCTTCTTGCTTTTAGATTCTTTTTAACAAAGTTTCTCTTAGCAGTAGTGTCATAAACTTTTGAAAGTGGTAAACATAGATTTATTATATTCAGAAATAATATCTTTCCATCTGAAAAGCCTCAACTGCATAGAAAAGTGACTCAACACAGTTCAGATTTAGATTTATGGTACATCCACATGGACCCCTAACTTTGTTTTGAAGATGGCTCTTTAACCACTGTTTAAGTTCATGTCCTCATGACTCAGCCTTCTTCTCCCCCACAGCCTATGAGTTTGCCTAACTTGAGAATTTTTGATCTGGTGGAAAAATGCACGCTTTCCATCTTCTCCCAAGACAAGCTTTGCTATATGTATGATGTGTGGTGCTTTGGGGGCAACCATGATAATGATTTATCAGAGGCTACATACTCAATAGATCTGAATTTAACAACACACTGAATACTTTAAATCTTAACTCATTACAACTAATTCATAATATTAAGAACACTAAATTAATATGGAAGAACCAGAGGATGTGACCAAAGTATGTGTATTAATATACCTTCAAACTTATTACATCTCCAATATATAAATATAGATAGCCAACTCTTTTTAAACATTTACTGATGAATCCAATAAACCTGAAGGATACTTTTTTATGAATTAATCTCATTTGAAGATTTAAGAAATATGCTTAACGTTTTAAAACCTGAGTCCAGTTGTATGACTTGTATTCCATGTTTTTTTTTTTAGTTATTGATGTTTATTTTTGTAAAGTTCTTCAGTGGTTTTTACTACTGAATAGTTAGTTTAGCCTCTAAAAAGACCTTAACTAATTTATTTAAAATGATAAGATTTCAAAAGTTGCCAGTGACTCAGGCCCAAATTGAGAATATACAGTAACAAGTGTTTTAATGACATATATTGCCATTTGGTATTATATTTTTTCTGAAAGTTTTCAAAATATTAAAAGATATCATTAGCAATAACTTAATCTGGTGTGTTACTCCTCTTTTCAGTCCAAATATTCCAGAACAAGCTTTTACTTTAAAATAGGAATTATTCCAAAGGGTCAGTTTCTCATGAGAACAAAAGTCAAATTTTAATTTCTTTCCTAATAACATCCAAATATGTCCAGCAGCCTTTAATGCGAGAAATACAATAAAATTCCAGATATAATTAGAAGTAAATAACTGTCAATATTTCAGTGATTATAATAATAACTCTCTAGATGTATCTATAGTTTTTATGACAAGTTCCTGAAATTGGTCTGTACCATGCCAAAAGGACTAACTGCAGTAGTTTCAAGATTTAGTGATGGAATTGTCCAAATGTACATGAGTAGTGTAATATTTTCAGAAACTCATTATTTCATAAAACCAGATTAGCAAAACAGTCATATAAATGTCTGATTTATCTCTGGTTGGGCCATAAAAATAATAAAAGCTAGCTGAAAAAAATCACAATTTCTGACTACCAGTATTGTTAGCCTTCAGCATCTGACATTTCTTGATCAGTTATAAACATTTGAAGATTTCTTGGGTAAAACAGTAGCTTTTCTAGCCAATGTTCTCAAAATGTTTGCAAAGAACTGAGTCAATCAGATATATATTTATCTGACTATGATTGACTCAGTTCTTTGCAAACATTTTGAGTTTCTTGCACAACAATTATTTCAGGCTTCAATGTATTCCATTTATACAAATTCTATTTCCTCTTAGATAGTCATTTCAGACCTTCTATGAACTTCCATGAAAAAACAATGATACTATGAAAAAAAAGAATTATTGTGGTTTTATAGTGGAAAGAAACATGTTACCAGATCAAGGAAAAAACAGATCAAATGGAAACATATTTGTATATTTCAAAAATTAAAATTTTAAAAAATCCCATAAAACACAACAATAAAAATAAAACTAACAAATATAGTGGTAAAAAGGGGGAACAATATATGATATAGACCTATCCTCTCTCTCTTCCTACAAAGCTGAAGTGATTATCTGTTTCAAGCGGTTGTATTTCAACATTGGAATGGATTTCAGCTCACATTCAGATATTGAGTAGTAGCAGCAGGATCATGAAATATTCTCACTCTACAATCCAAAGACAAGCGGGGGGAAAATCACAGGATAAAGGGAAAAAATCTTTATCTTTTGTCTTGCTGTCTCAAAACTTTACTCAGTTCTTTATAGTTTTTGACTATTTTGGAAAGCAGATAAAAAAAAAAACTCACCTCATCCTCCTGTCCCAGTACCAATCCATATCTACTATTACTTTCTCTTACTAACAGAGAGATTTAGAGAGAGTAATAGGAGATTCCCCCCCCAGCTGCATTAAATCCATTAATCACTTCCACCTTAATTCCCTCCTCCAGTAAAGTATTAAGATTAGGGATCTTATCAGAGAGTTTGAGTGCAGCCCTTGATACTTCATCCTAATGGTATTTTTACTTTGGTGGTATAACTGCATGCTGCTGATGTTGTATTGATTACACAAAATCATATTTTTCTTCACTCAGTATTATGTATAAAATTATGGATTATGTGAGTGAAGAATTATGTATAAAATTATGTGGATAGTCTCTTCCTAAGGGCTATATCCTTCTACTAATTCTTACTCCCTGGTCCACAGTTCAACCCGAGTTACAATTATTCCCTTCTAAGGTTAATATAGACCAGGGATGGTGGAAGATAACGGTGGAACAAAGTTCGGAGGAAAAAATGGATGAGTTTTTAAAAAAATATTTTTAAAACCCATCTGTACATCCATAAAAATACTTTATTCTAGGCATGACCAGTTTTTGCTTTGTCCTACTTTCCCTCTTGTACTATTAACATGGAGTCCAGACGTATTTTATAAGACCTAAATTTTGAGCCACAAAAGCTGAGCATTCATGAATTATATTCTTAGTGAAGAAATATCACCAGTGGGAACATATCAGATGCTGAACCCACATTTGACAGCTAGATGTTTACCCATTATTAATTCATAAAATTATGGAAATATTCCAGACTTTATATTAAAATGACATTAAATGTTGAATATAAGCTAGTAGACTTGTGCAGTATATACAGGCCTACACAAAGAAAAAAATGAAACCCATTATTAATTATCAATATGGTATTGCCCTTATGGATTTTCATTAATCCTTTCTGTTTCTCACAGATGCTTTATTACGTCATTCAGATTTTATTAGAACATCTCTCCTTTGCCATCTGTTTCTAAACAGGAAATATGCACTGATTCAGAAACACAGGCAGATGTAAAAAGTTCATCAATAATTATTCATTGCAGTTTTTCAAGAGACTGAAATAATGGAATATTGAAACAAGTTTTACAATGTTCAGGTTTGCATATATTCTACACAAAATATTCCTCTCGGTAGCTTTGACCATAGAAGCTCTTTCCATCAATTATTTGGATTGTTTTCATTAATCAATGCCTTTATCATTTTGCTATGATTCTGCTGGAAAGAATCAAGAAACAGCCAAGAAGCTTTGTGCCTGTGCCCAGGTTTTAACGCAGGGCTTGTGAATTTAGGTAGTAATTTTCTCTGTAAAAAAAAATGAAAGCAGGATCATACTTCTATTTCAGTTTTGATTTGGATTTTTTTCTCTTTTTTATCTCTTACAACTTATCCCATTTGTGTGCTTCATTAAATTAATTGTTGCCATTCATTGTTGTGAGCTTTATGCTGCCCAGTTAGCAGAAGGCTCTAAAGATAGTTTGAAAGACAATTGTCTGTAAATCTGGAGGCATGTGATTAATTTATTTATCTATTTATTCAATTTGTATAGCCTCCCATCTCTGGGACTCTGAGTGGCTCACAACAGTACAAACAGCATCATAAAAACAAAACAGATCAACAAAAACAAAATAGAAACATACAAAACCATTAATAAAAACCACATTAAAACACACATACAGAATAACTGGTCAGTAGCAAATCCGATCAGTACGTCACATTTAATACAACCATTGCAAAAGCCCTCCACTATCACCAGACCATCAAGTGCAGTGGCAAAGCCACATCTTCAGAGCCTTATATATACTCCCTCTATTTTTTTTCTATCTCTAATCTTTCATCTATCTAATATTATATTTAGATAATATAATATTATTATAATATCTTGTGGTTCTCAAATAATGCTTCATCATGGCTGAAGTCATACATTTCATTCAAGGTCCGCCCCTGATACCCAAGTAAACATCTGCATGGTAAAATGGTTACCGCTCGGCTTCTGAAGGATATTCTCAAAAGAAGAATTTACAGTGTATAACTGACCTCCACTGAGGACCATCGAAGCAGGGCATACGTGACTTCAGGCAGAGACTCTGAGGCAGAAGCCTTCTTTTCTACTGAAAAGAAAGGAACAGAATATTGATGGGACCACAGGGAAGGCCACTTGCCATTTATAAACCAGTTTCCCTAGGCTTATTCAGCTTGTCATTATGGAGATAGTTACAGTCACTCATTTTTTTGTGGCCATGGTCTGCCCTTTTAGAAAAATGGCCTCCAAGAGTTGCGGGGTATGTGTAATGATGGAATGATGTCACAGGATGAGACAGGGTTGAGTTTTTTGCCCATTTCTGGTAGGTTGGGAGGGTTGTAAGCAAAAGGGATGCATTATCCCTGTTAAAGAGCCTGTTAACTGACAATTAACTTCCACTTAAAGTAATATTTTTAAAACAGTTACAGTGTGATGAGGCAAGGTTATACACTGGTTTTTTTTCCCTTCCAGTCAGGAATTTAGTAACTATCACATTCCATCTTCTGAATGTGCCTATCAGCAGTATATTTCTGATACCATGTAGACTGAATAATCAGTTGCAAATTCTGATCAGGTCAACCCACTACAGTGCAACCAACACAAGCTATGAAAAGGATAACACTGCCATGCATCAAAAACATCTCAGAAACAACCAACAGACTATTACAACCACGCAGCAACACCATAGCATACAAACCAACTAAAGCCCTCCAAAACATCTTAAATAAATCAAAAGACCCAGTAGCCCAAGAAGAAAAACAAGAAGTCATCTACAATATACAGTGTAAGGACTGTAACAGCCACTATGTAGGACAGACAGGCAGAAGACTAGTAGGGTGTATCCATGAGCACCAACTAGCAGCCAGAAGACATGATGAAAACTCCTTAATCTCACAACACATGGACAGACTCAACCATAGTTTCAACTGGGAAACTGTGAGCATCCTAGACCAAGCTAAATTCAAAAAAAGCTAGGGAATTCCTGGAAGCTTGGCACTCAGACAAATCAGCCAGTAATAGACAGATAGAGATAAACCACATTTACATGGTATTCAAAAGAGAAAATTAAAAAGCTAAGATGGAAACAAAAAGACCAGAACACATCCTCTCCAGCAGCCAACACCCAGATAAGCAGGGATTAACACCAGACAAACAATCAAGCAGAAAACAATACCCTAATCAAGAAACTACCAAGGAGAAAACCACACCTCCACCAACATTGGTGGGGCAAGCTACTGTATATAAACAGGGAACAAACCCCACACTTACTAGCACTAATGATGTTACCTACCTAGTCAGGTAATGAAACATCTTCAAGCAAACAACCAAACTCAGAGAGCACCAAGAGCTCCATAGTTCAACCCTGAGCTATAGATATTCTCTTCTATTGGAAAGGTTTGTGTGAATGAACAAATTATATGCCGGTTTGTTTGGCTTTGCTTTTATCCTGATCCCATGGAAAAGGTAAACTTGGTCAGACAATAGATAAGTTCCAGATCTGGAGAAAGGTGCAGACTCCATGTTCCTTTACTACAGTGCAGACATGAACATGAGAGTTCTTTATCCTTGTCCTGTGCTTTAATGTGGGGAATAATTTCTAAACAGAAATTTACTCAGCACTAGGAATGTTCTTGAAGCTGATGTAAGGAGGCTGGGTTTATTCTTCCTGTTTGATACTGCAGCCTGCAAAGAAAGGAGGAAAATCATAAACTATGGAAACTAGTTCTAGCAAATTGGCATGTGTGAATTATTGCCTGCAACCAGGGATTTTCATTCTCTTGCAAGAAATCTCATTAACTTTAAATTTTAAATTCTTACATGACTTTAATGAAGCAGACACATTTGTTGTTTTTTCCTCTCTCTTTTTTACACACTCATGCAATAATCACAAAAGTAATGAAATGTACACTGACACAACTCACACAATTCCATGATATTTATGTTTCCTAAATTTTCCAGTCAGTTTCTGTGCTGTGTTCCTTTATCTTTTATCTTACTCCATGAGGTTCAACTACTGTTCAAATGCATTATGAGAGGAGCAGAATAGCAGACCTGCTGTTCACAGCCACGGTCTCATTATTTTGTTCTTTCTGGGGATTCTACTTTATCTGTGTTTCATTTACAGCTTCTCTTTCCTTGAATGCTACTTCCTCTTCTTTGGTTTTTCACCAAGTGAAAGAATTTTTTTTTTCAACTTAAAAAAAAAAGTCTAGTCATTTATTGGAGATATGCCCATCTATATTAAAAATGATTGGGCCACAAAACTAAACTTGCATGTACATGCCCATTGGCTGGGTTAAATGTTTATTTTAAATGCTCAGAGGCACAGGGATATGTAACTACTGAGCCTCCCATCTCTCTCCTTGACTGACCACATCTATATTTGCTGCATACTTGTCCAGCAGAGGTAGAAAAGCAAAGCCTAAGTATGTAAAGCAGCTGTTACTACAGCTGTGTTCTTATTTCCTTGCCTTTAAAATGAAGACACTTGTCCAGAGAAGGTTCTGCTCTGCATTTCATTTTGAGGTATATTTTATAGATAAAGCATAGGAAGCATTCTAGCTGCTATATAGAGATGTAACTTTTCACAAATAGACTGCCATGATTTGAATCACAACATCTCAATTTCTCCCTGCTGTCTCTTTAAGTCCAGCCCACTTTCTATAGCCCAACTTACTGTTATTTCTTTTCTGGGGAAGTGGACACACTTTCAAACAAAACACCATGGCATAATCCTCAATAATTCATATTCTATAAGAACGCCTATGGAGTTCATAGAGAATGTAAAAGCATTCTGTGAAATAAAGATAATGCTGATGGCCCAGATTTCGCAACAGGCCAGCTTCTACTTAATTTTTGTAAGGACTAAAAATAATCTTTTTAAAAAGGAAAAGAATAAGCTGGTGTAACCTGGTGGCACAAGCATCCACAGAATGACAAGGAAGGCAAGTCATAATATCTGCATGGTGTCATTATCATGCAACTGCTGTGACTTATGTACTTACACCAAATGTTGGGATGCAAATACATAATGGTGGCATTTGTGTGATGACATCACTGTGCACAAACCATCATTTTTGGTTTATTATGTTGCTTTAAAACATGAGTTTGGGACAAAGAAGGTAGGGCTGGACCAACGGAGCAGTACTGAAAAAATAACAGAAGGCACCATTTCCTACATATCTATGCATCAATGTTATAAATGTTCTTATTTTAAAATATTATAAAGGCATTTCCTGTATAGTTTTTTTCAATGAAAAATGTATGCAAAATGTGCCAAGGAGATGGTAAGCCCAGTTGCAAGAACAAAACAGTTGTATAAATAATACTCTATTTAGCTGTAAATCAGATTTATGAAGGCATATCAATGGGTAACTTGGTATAAATCAATGGTTTAATTGTCCTTTGTTCTTGCTGATCTTTATCATGATTTAAATAATTGCTTTACATTGCTTTAATTTAAATCAGTTCATCCTGCCTGAGAACTTCAAGGCTGGAACAAAAACTTAATTTATACTTCATCAAACATTAAGATCTGATCTAAATGAGACACAAGTTAAGGATAAATATTCGCTATATAAAGATTCCACATGGCTCCTGTCTCCTTTTTCAACATGCAGCAGACTTTCTCTGCTGACTTATTTATTGTACTGATGTCAAAGTTGCAAAGGCTTATATTTAAATACATACTGTATGTTGGAAATTGGCAGAGAGCACCAAATTGTTGAAAAATAACTGGATAATGTTATCAGAATGTTGCATAAAAAAGTAATGGCCAAGATTATGTAACTCCAAGTGTCCTTATTGGAACCTGGAGAAAATTATCAGCCAAACAAAAAGATAGTTATGAATAAACTACTGTAGCTGTATGTAAGATTGAGACTCTACCAACATTGAAAAAGGCACTGAGCAGTAAGGAATAGATGAGTTGCCTTCAAATGGATTCTGCAGTTATAGAACCCTTATGTCTATATGCACATACTTTAACTCTACAAACCAAATCAATTAGATTTGACAATTCAAATTGACCCAATTCTCTGAGTCAAATAAATTGAATTCAAAACAAATCTCGAATCAGATATCTAGCTTAGTTAGAATTTTGAAGTAGAAGCTAGTCATAACTCAAAACTGTCAATGATTTTCATTTTATGATTAATAACATTTCATCATATACAAGATGTGTACAAAATATCTGGAAATGGAATCTCAGCAAAGCCCAGTTAGCCCTCTGCATATTAGGAATACTGTGGTATGTGGGACTCCCCACTTGTCCACTTCCTTGTGTTGTGAAAGGAGGAAGAGTCTTGCCATGAAAGGATTTTCACTGTAGGATCTTCACTTGCAGGCAAATTCTCTTTTATTCTTCTTGCTGGAGTCTTTGGTAGAGGAAACATAAGAGTGAGGAAGAATTTCTTCTTGCACATATGCTGCTTGCCTGTCTGTGACAGAGAAGGTAAAATAGAGATGGACAATTCTCTGCTTTCTTTTGCCTTATCTTGTCTAGGCTGCAGTACTGGATTGGTTAGTATTCATCATCATCATTTTTCATATACAGAAAAAGAAAAGCAAGCAAGCAAAAATAAATAAATAAAATAAATAAATAAATAAATAAATAAATAAAAGAACCACCACACAAAAATGAACAGAAGAAAAAGAAAATAAAACAACAAAATATTATATTACTTATGGAAAAAGTCATTCAAGCTCATTTTTAAACATGTCATTAAAGACTAAACAGACATAAAGTGAAGCTCTATCATTGATCCAAGATTAAAATCTTGGAGTCACATTGTCTTTCCAATATCAAAGAATCATTCTTTTTTGCTCTATCCCATACCTGGTAAATCCATAATTTTTAATCTAATAATATATTCCAAATTTGGGTTTTGTAGTTCAAAAGTATATTCACATCTTTAAACTGTATTGAAGTTTCCAATACCATATGTACATTTATGAAACTAGTCCAGAACAATAGTGGGACACACACATATCACTTGAGTAAGGATCTCCTCATCCATTTACACTTTTAGCAAAATAAGATTGACAGCCAGCCCTTTTCAAACATTTCTGAGATGTCCAGTAAGCATGAAAGACAATATTTTGTTGAGTTAATCTCATTTTACCATCATAAGAAACATATTTTTATATTCCTTAAAACCCATAGCCATATATTTGTTAAGATCTGGAATTCTTTTTAATGCATCTGGATCAAATTGTAAATTCATAAGATGGTTTAATTGAATTTCAAAGAAATTGGTTTAATCGCCCTCAGATCCACAAACTGCATGTAGCCTTTATAAAAAAACCTGGAATCTACCAGTCAGTTACTTGACAATGGAATGAGAAAATGTAATGTTCCTCCCACCAAGACAAAAAACAAACAACAAAAAATACCACATACCCTTCTCCCTCCTGGACAACTGATTCCAACTTCTGGAAAGAGTTACTTCATATGTTTCATGGGCTAGAAATAGTGATTGCATCTGCTACACTTGTTTAGGTATGTGATTCCCATCAAGCAAATGATGCAGGCTTTGAAGAGGCTTTATTGATTTATTTTTCCTATCACATATGCTCTGGTTTTATTGGTATTACATGACCAATTTTTATCTTAATTTTATTGCATAAAATGGTAATTGTTTCACAGTATATAAAAGGGCAATTATTTAGGCAATGCAATGACATCATTCTTGTAATATCTGTTGTTCCATTCTGTAATGTCTTTCGGGCAGTATAAAAGTTCAGTTGCATGAATGTTTCATATTTAGGAGGTTCTTTAACATTAGTTTTACAATGAAAGGTATAGCTGCATGTGATAGACACAACTTGTTTATAATTCAGCCACTTTTTCCTCCTTTTGGTAAACAGCTGGAAAAGATGGCCAGAACGGCAGAATATTCAGCATTCATTTGTTTTAGAAAGTACAGTAAGTGCTAGAACCAAGAAAAGTAAATGAAGCTGGGTTTTAAAACTAAACTTTGATTCTAACTCCTCCATATGGTGAAGACTGAGTCCCATGTACATAAGTCCTAGAAGGTCTGTCCAATTCTGGCTTTTGCACTGTAGAAAAACAATGATATATTTTCTTAAGTATTTATTTAATATACTGTTCAATTTTTGACTCAAAGTAGAATCATTGTATTGGCAAAGGCCATTCAGTCTGTCAAGCCCAATCCCCTACACAGTATAGAAATCTACATTAAAGCGTCCTCACCAAACATCTGTTCAGCCTGTGCTTGAAGACGTTTAGTGAACTGGAGCCTACCGCTTCTGTGAGTAATTGATTTCACTGTGAAAAGGGTTTTCTAAATTCAGCTGGAATCTGCCTTCCTGGAACTTAGACCCGTCGTTTCACGCCCTGTACTGAAAGAACAGGTCTGGTCTTTTTTCAGAGTTTGAAGAATGATATTATACTAGCCCTTTATCCTGGGTTCTCCAGGCTAAATATTCCCAATTCAGTTTCTCTTCAGGACTTTGTTTTACCTCCTATGTTGATCCATTTTACCCTTATCTAAACTTAATCCTCCCTTAACCCTGGTGCTCAGAACTGAGCATAATATTTGGAGGACAGGTCTGAGCAATGGAGAATAAATTGGAATTATTACGTCCCATGATTTAGAAACTACACTTCTGTCAGGCATGTCCACAATGGAGTGGGAGGGAAAGGGGGCCAAAATGATGGATGGAAAAAACTATGGATAGAATCCTACCCCTTTGTACATCTGTACAACACTAATGCATGTACAAAATGGCAGGACTTTGATTGATCCTAAGTTTCATCTAATAATCCCCCCTCCCCCACCTCCCGCAAAATTGCTGGATGTGTCTGGCTTCTTTCGATGCAGCCTGAGAATTGCATTAGCTTTTCTGAAGCCACATTACACTGCTGACTCATACTAAGTTTGTAATTAACTACTATTCCATGTACTACTACAAACCATAATAAGCCTTGTTGAAATAGGATTTCCAAGCTTGCTATTCATCCACATAATTTTCATGCCATCTAGTTCACACTTAATTAGCTTGCTAATCAGAATATCATCGTATTTGTCAATATATTTATATATGCTGAAATTGTATATGTGTGTGTGGCGGGGGGGGGGGGGTCTCTAGCATATAGACTATATAGAGCTTTCAAGGTTAAAGTGACAAGATTTGTTCCTGACAAATCCATGGTGACTTCTGGCCCTTTTGTTTTCAAAATCACAGATCAAACCTTTTACCGTCTGTCCAGTCTGCTTCTCTGGTAGCAAAGTCAGACTGACTGATACGTAATTCCCCATATTTTCCTTTTAATTCTTTTTGAAGTTCAGGACAAAATTTCCATTTTTGAAGGAATTCTGAAATATAACATACAAAGGTTGGACAGATCAGCAGCAAGTTCTTCAACATTCTAAAATATAACTCATCTGGACCCGAGATTTAAATATCTTCAGAATAAATATCATGTTTCCATAATTCCATCATTAGGGAAAGACCAAGTTTCTATCACTCCCAAGTTTCAATTCTGCCTCTTCATCCTACTCTTTGTACTTCTCTGGTGGAGCACATTATTCCAAACCAAATAAGAATTTCTCTGCCTTTATTCGTAATCTCTTCAAGATTTACAATCTTTATTGTGTTGTTGATGTACTGATGTTTTCCTTTAATTTGGATCATAACAAAAGAAACCCTTTTTGATTAAGCTAGCATCTTCACCAACCTCAGCTCATTCTGACCTTCAGCTTTCCTGACTCACTACATTTTAAAAGGCCATCTGGAATTCTGCTATACTTAAAAAACAAAAGTAAATTAGCTTCAAGTCTTTTCCAAAACAGTTGTCATTGGAAACAGAGTAACCACACTGAAATATGGTGTATGCTACAGGTATTTTGAGATTCCAGAAATTCTTCTCAGTGTTGATCCTAAAGTTAGTAGTTCTAACAACTTGTTTTTAAAATCATCAAACAGAATGTCCAAGAGCTGTTCTGGTTCTTTTTATAAATGTAGCAGTAAAGTCTACAATATTTTCCTATAGGCTTTTTGAAATGTACTACAATGGGAGTAATTGCTTCAGATCCCACTTTCTACTAAATAGGAATACTACAAATCTTACTCAGTGGTATGCTATGTCACACAATAGCATCATGGCAACTTTATTACAATTTTTCATTTCTAGACATCATATAGAAGAATTTATGCACATAGCCTTTCTGGGGAACTGAAAGCTTTATAGCTAGAGCTTCAATATCCATGAATGCTTGTACATATTGATATACATGTTTAAGATTCTACTCTTCATGGATGACCATGCATGGATGCAAGGATCATAGGGGTGCTCAAACCTATTGTCCCTTATTCTTATAATAAGAATTAAGGAAGAAAATTCTGTTCCAAGAATTTGGAATAGCTCCAAATGTATCACTGGATTGATTGATTGATTGATTGATTGATTGATTTAGGCTTCTTTTTTATATCTTCAAAAGCAGCTTTCCCTAAGATAAATAGAGTCAAAACTCTTGTGGAGTTGGTTGGATAGTTCTTTAGATGCTAGTTAATCTCTATGCAAGATAAATCATAAATCCGTTTTAAGAATTGCATTATCGTGTTTATTCTTCAGATAATAGGGGCCATGTTACAAAATCTATCCTCATTGTAGTATTTTGAGATGAGACATATGTAATGAGATCTATAATACAGAGAATAACTATTTCACACAGTTTGAATAAGAGAAGGATGCATTCTACTGACTTTTTTTGCAGTGTTTTACTTTTATATGTAAATTTACTTTTATACGTAAATATATGTAATTCAGGTGATGACCTGCCCCTAGATCTTCAACAGTTAGATGATGGCAGTTTTCTTTAGACTGTTAGCCAGTTTTGGTGTTAATGGTTCGACTGCCAGTGCCCACAGGCCCCCTACTTAATGTAATGTCAATCTTGTGGACATTTTTCTGCCAGCAAACCCCTAATGTGACCAGACAGCTCAATATTGGTTAATATTTCACAAGAACATTGAAGATCTTAAAATTGCTTCTGAATGTTTAAAGACTAGAAGGTAAACCTTTCATCCTGCACATCCTTTTTCACTCAGAGAATTAAATGTTTCTTTTTAAGCATTTTGTTTTACATGATAAATTGACTAGCTGAAGAGCTAAGTTGAGACATGCTGACTCAATGTTAAGTCTATTTGCATTGTGTTCTATTGCAAGGAGTATCATTTGGCAGCTACCTTGAATCTGATGAGGTTCTAATAAGGGTGTAGGGGTTTCTGAAATAAAACCCATTTTAGTGCACAGGGATTGCCTTAAACTAGTTTCACTTTTCATTATGGGTCTTATTCAAGTGTTCAGCAGGAAGGAGAAACCACTGATAAGCTCTGCTCTATGTTACACTGCTTAGGTTTCATCTGTATCCTCAGGACATCCAAGTGTACAGTGTGCAAACATTGACTTCTGCATGATCAAAAACTCTGATAGTGCAGGAGTTTTTGAATTACTCTGGAGTCCCACTCATTTGTAACCACAAGAATGCAGATACCTGCAGAAATCTGTTTTAAATGCTTAAATGTCATGAGGATTCTGGTGTTATTAATTTGGCAAAAGTTGGGTTTTTCAGCAAGTGGTAAATACTCCTTTTTAAAAAATTCCTTAATAGAGATATTATTGTTAATTTATGTTTTATTTAAAAAGTTCAGGGAATACCAATATCTTTTCTGAAATTTCTAAGGGGGATTCCATTGATGTTTTTATGCTGTTGATGAAGTTAAAATATAATGATATGTGGTACAATGACAGAGTGTTATCAAATAAGTGTTATCAAATAAGTGTTATCAAATAAGTGTTATCAAATAAGCATATGAAGAAAAGCCTGGTTTGAAGGCTTTCAGGATCAAGGATGAAGCCAATTTAGCTGTGACAATAGTGACAAAGGATAATGTATAAAGCAATAACATGAAGGGTCCTCCCACCTTTACATGTTTGAATGCTGAAGTCAGAAAGGTACATACTGTATACCCAGGATGATCAGCCCAGCATGGATGCAAGGTACTTGCATAGACATCAGGTATTAATATTTAGGGGGCAACCATGTACTTTTGGGACACTGTATTTGATATAATTTTTCTACTCCAGGGAAACCGGTCCAATATCTACCACTGTTTGATTGCTTTGTTATGGAAGTAAATAGCATCATTAAAACATGGAAAAAGTGCCTTGAGTTATATAGATAAAGACAACAATACAGTAGACAACAGGTGCAACATAATGCAGTAGCACAGACAATTACAGGTATACAGTTTCTCATCAGGCCTATGTTACCTTTGCTCCATGAGTTTCACTGGTTACCAGTAGGCTTCCAGGTACAATTCAAGGAACAGGTTCCAACAGAGGTGAACATGTGTAGCTCAGGGTTGAACTGTGGGGTTCTTGGGGTTCTCTGAGCTTGGTTCTTTTCTTGCAAACGTTTCATTACCCGGCTAGGTAACATCTTCAGTGCTAAAATGGGATGGGGTTTGCTCTCTATTTATGGGCTGCGGCCTGCCTTGCCAGTGCTGGTAAGGGTGGGGGTTTTGTTTTGCTCCTCTAGTAGTTCTCTATTTAGTTTTTTTTAGTTCAGACAAGGCAGCAATTAACAGGCACAGAGATAAACAGCATCTACATACTATTCAAAAGAGACAAAAGACCAGAAGATCGCCTCACCAGCAATCAACCACCAGCAATCATCACCAGTAATCATCACCAAGATAAGCAAAGGTTACCACCAGGCACACAATCAAGCAGCACACATATGCTAATCAAAGAACTACCAGAGGAGCAAAACAAAACCCCCACCCTCACCAGCACTGACAAGGCAGGCCACAGCACATAAACAGAGAGCAAACCCATCCCATTTTAGCACTGAAGATGTTACCTAGCCGGGTAATTAAACATTTGCCAGAAAAGAACCAAGCTCCGAGAATCCCAAGGACTCCACAAGGAACAGCTTATTTGCTATAAAGCCCTTCAGGGCATAAGCCCTGGTCATCTAAAAGACTGTCTGTCTTCCATGGCTTTTGCCCAGCCTGTACAATCAGGCAAGGTTGGCATGCTCCTGGTCCTTTCCATCAAGCAGTCTCACCTGATTGCACCTAGGAAGTGTGCCTTCTCTGCAACAGCCCTTGCCCTCTGGAACACCGTCATCTCTGAGATGTATCTGGCACTCACCGTGGCTATGTTCAAAAGAGTGCTGAAAACATGGCTATATCCCCAGGCCTTGGGTTAAATTGTTGGCAGGTCCTGTGTGTTTGTCTTTATTGGTTGTTTTTCTTCTGGGTGTTGGGGAAACTTAAATATGTCTACATGGGGTTAGGTTGGGGTAAACTTAAATATGTCTACATGATTTGCCTATTCCATGTACTAGGCTATGTGATGGTTGTCACATATCCATTCCTTTATAACGCAAAAAAAGGATTATCAATATATGTTAATTTAAAACTATAGAATTATGTACAAGTGTAGTTCATCTGTGGCATCATTTATTTGCTAAATGTTTCCCCACTTAGTATTTCCCAATATTGTTAAAATCTTATGATCTGTTCATTTAAGTAGATCTGAAAGGACCTTTAATTGTGCCTTTAGTTATGTAACCGCAATCTTGTTTTCCCACTATATTTATGCAGTATTTTAGCGTCTTGCTTAGTCATGCTTTGTTCTATCTCCCAAGAACTGGCAATAGTGAGGAATGCGTAATCCATTAAGCTCTTCTGCATGCCAGCTTCAAATCCAATTTCAGCAGGGTTTAATCAGCTGGGGCTGGGGGCAGGGAAAGTTAGTAAATACTCCAGGCTTGAGTTTATTTTCCTTTGTCCCAACATTTTTTAAAAGAAAACAGTCAGTGGAATTTACATTTTTGCTATTTAAGTTTATCCTGAAAGCCACTTCACAGACATTACCCTTATGTATGCAAGTAAAATATAGACCAGATAAGGACCTCTTATCAAGGTCACGGAATGGTCAAGCCAATCCCAGAGAACAGAAGTACACATGCTATTCTTCTTCCTAGTTATATGCTTCAGAGAGCTGTTTAGTTCAGCTTTTTAACATATGGAGTAATAATAGAGGGAAAGAGTTCATCTCAATGTGTGTCTAGGTATGTGTGTGTGTGTGAAGGTGTATTGCATCCTGTAGTTCAGCAAGTGCCCAACATAAAATCATATACACAATTTTAAATGCAAATTATGCATGCATATTAACTTGCTACATTCCCAGAAAAATGATGATTGGGTATGAATCTGTTTTTTCAGATCTAAACACATTTTTTACAACTGAAACTGTGTACATTTTATTGTCAGGCAATTGAACTACAGTGCAGTAACAACATTCAGCATGAGATACAGCATCTAAGAACGTTCAAAAAGTGTCTACCTTCCCACTGAGGCATCACGATTTAAATTCATTTTATGGGATTAAAGAGATGAGGTCCAGGCCTTTAGTACTCAAACCCTTTTCATTTTAGAAATCAAAGTAGGAAAAAAAATATTGTGTGAGATCAAATTCTGAATTATTATTATTATTTTCTTTTACTTCTGTAAATTATACTGGGGTATTTTTCAAAGAATAATATTTTAATTATCTTTTCTATTCCCTCTAGACTGGTAATCTAAACTGCAAAAAAACTGTCACAGAAATCTTCCACGTTATCTGGTTCAGTTTTGGAGTCTTAGGTGTTCTTATCCCTTTGTAGTTCATATGACCTCTTAGATGCCAGTCAGGGAAAGATCATAGATTTCAGTAGAATTCTTAGTAAGGATGCATTTGCTAAATATTCCTTGGACACAAAGCTAGTCTTTGGCTCAGCAGTTGACTAGACAACTTCAGGGTTAACTTTTTTTTTTTTTTGCAGTAAGACTACATTAACATCTCCTTCTCTCTCTCCCCCTACCGAGACTAAATAAGGAGCTGATGACATCATTGAAGAGTTTCCTGGTTAGGGCTTGTTCTTAAGCATGAAATATATGAAAGCTATCACGTCAATTTTCCCTTATAATCAATTAATCATTGGTCCAATCTTGCTCTATGATACCCTATTTGGGAGTTACTAAGCATTCCGTTGGCAGTGTGACAAATATACATCATGCTTAGGTAATTTAGAGATGAAATTTTGTGTAAAGATAAGGGAATCATGTTTTATGCAGTTTATCTGCTGTAAACTATTTTAAATGATATGTTTTTCCCTGGCATCTAACTTCAGATAATAAAATGATTATGTCAGCTGTTTACATACTGTTCAGGTTTCAAATTCTGGGCTTGGTGAGCTTCACTGTGAGGAAAAGTGGTGTGAAGAACAGAGCCTTAAGCACAATTTATATTAAATGCAACATAAAAAGCAAAATAAGAGCATGGGGAATTACAAACCAGTTTTAAGACTCAAGTGAACTGTTTACATATTTCAAATCAAAGCAATAATGAATCACTTTATTCTGTTTTTGTAAAAGTAATTCCTATATATTGAATATATAGGAATCTATATCTATCTATATCTATATCTCGAGAGCCAGTTTGGTCTAGTGGTTATGGCTCCAGCCTAGAAACCAAGAGAGAGATAGAGAGAGAGAGAGGTAGAGAGATAGATTCTATGCCATACATCCATAACATTCATTTGTCATTAACTTCTCCTTCAACAGTTTCTAGCAGGTAGCTTTCTATATTAATTCTATCATTGTCATTCCCAACATCTGCTCATAGGTTTTTGATAATTTACTCCAGAATATTTTTGTATAAAAATATATAACGCCTTTCATTTCTCCATATCTTCTAATATGGAATAAACACCCTAATCCATATCTTCTAATATGGAATAAACACCCAGATGCATGTATTTCTAAGTTACATATTTTCATTTATTAATTTTTTAATATTGATAAGTATTCTATTTCATAATAATTTTGAGATCTGTAATCATGATTTAAGAATAGTTAGTTTTCATGTAATAAACAGTTCTTTTTAGAATCCAACTTGCTCTTTTTTCCCCAATTCATGGGAATTAATATAAATTCTTTTCTCCTAACTTCTAAGGGAATGCCTGCTGAACAACCTGTAATTTGAGGTAAGGGGCTTGAATATGTCCACATGCTTCCTTTGAAAGGCAGCCTTTGATCTTCTGAGTCTC
Organism: Python bivittatus; assembly: GCF_059951505.1. NCBI lineage: Eukaryota > Metazoa > Chordata > Lepidosauria > Squamata > Pythonidae > Python > Python bivittatus. The sequence continues at coordinate 15,523,086 of NW_028277058.1, read as the reverse complement.
TGTTATTATTTGCACATGTTTATTTCATGTTCACCATATACAATAGAAGGAAACCATAATACTGTATATAACTATCAGCCAGGAAAGAATCAAGAAGCAGGATTTTAAAACAACAACAACTATGTGTGACTATGTTTTGTAGAAAATCTCATAATTGTTCTGTGGATTAAGGATTACCATTCTGTAATTCCTTGAAATGATACACTGGTGTTTTAGGACAGAATATGCCAATATGACTCATTTGCTTCTTTACATGATATACGTTAATATACATTAGCAGGATAATCATCTTGGCTTTACTCTTTTTCTTTTCCCTAGACAATTTTGTTGTTATGCGTGAAAGCAGCCTTACTCCGTTTGAGAGCTCAGAGACGAAAAGATGCAGATCAAGTTTTCATTTTTCTAAAATAGCTGCAAAATGTATGGCCTGGAAGCTCCATATAACCCAGCAACATTCTTTCTGATGCCTGACAACAGCCCTCTGCCCCCACCTCCCCGAGTGAATGTGGAAAAAATTTGGATCCTTTTTGCTCTAGGGAAAAGTAGAGGTTTAAGGAGCAAAATGTGTATGTTAAACCTTGCAGATGCTTAAGATACTGATTTAATGCCTTAAAAGTCTTAAAATCCCAGGCATCACACAGTGTTGGAGTACAACTGTTGATATTCCATGCAAAGCCCTGTGCAGCCCCCAAGCCCAAGGGCATCCATGGGGGAGGAGTCAAAACAGTTACAATTGCAGGATAACGATGTGATGGAAGCCCCCTCCCTTTTTTAATATGCATGCAATGCATGTTAAAAGGAGTGCGCTTTGAACATATTGTTGGACCCCCCTGGTAAAAAAGCCCATATAAATTGCACACCTCTGCCTTAAAAAGTAAGTCAATTTAAATGAATCAATAACAAGTACATCTGTTCAAATGTATACACAGTAGAACTCACCAAGATTTCATCTATATCAGATACCATGCTTTAGGTGGCATATTTCATTCATTTATTCATTTCCCCCGAGCACTATCAGGAACAGTACACAGAATTATTCCAGAAGTTTATTTTTTAGCCCTGTGTCTTTTTGTTAGTCTAAACAAAATGATAATTTGAATCTTCCTGCACATATTCAGGGCTGCTGCCCATTAATAATCACTGAGCAATCACCACATTTCATTCACTTATGTTTAGAGAAGATCCTCCTAATATTGACATGCAATTGTAATCTTCCTCAGTTTTCCCAGTGACCGATCCTTCCTTCCTTCCTTCCTTCCTTCCTTCCTTCCTTCCTTCCTTCCTTCCTTCCTTCCTTCCTTCCTTCCTTCCTTCCTTCCTTCCTTCCTTCCTTCCTTCCTTCTCAAAGAACATCTAACCATTTGGGGGAAAGATTAATGCAATCTCCACCAAGTGTAGTTGCCCTTAGCATTATATCTTTTTCAGTTGCCAAAGATTTCAATGCAGGGAGTAGATTTGCTGGGCTGCTGAATCTATTTTATCTGATATGCGTTTTGAAACTGGATGTATACATTCTTGGGATGTTAGAATGTTTTATCTATTGAATAGTTTTTAAGACACTGCTGCAAACTTACTAAAAATGTTACATTATAAAAAATAGCTTTTCCCCAAAAAATTATAACTGTAAAAAAGACATACTGCTACTTAAAAGATCAACCGTATGACAAGGAGGTGATTAAAAATGGCAGCAAATGCAATCAGTATAATGCAGCTCCAATAAGGCATTGTCAACATCAAATCGTACACTTGAAAAAAGACAGAAAGAGGGCTAGAGGTGTTAGTGTGGATATAGACTAGCGTGGACATATACCAATTGTGCTTAAATTCTGTGGGATACATTTGTGTGAGCAAGCAGGTATGGTATTGTTCAACAATAGACCATGCTACAACAGTAAGAACAAAGTTTTGGCTGCCAAAAACAAGAAAATCAGGAAGGGAACAGCCATGGACTTGGTTATGGTTTCCATCCAAAGGGAATACCCAAAAGGCAATATTTATGGTGTTTCCCAGGATCAAATTACATTATTATGTGAGCCTTAAATTAAGCTTTTATCCATGACCTCTAAACAGTCCAACTGCAATTATCTTTCCCAGACTATGGTGGGAAGTCTGAGCCCACTGTGTGGAATTGAATGAGATGGATGAGATTAAATAAGTAATCAAGTCTAGATTCATTTGGCACAGCTGTTCAATGGCACATCTACTTGGAGGTGACATTATCTCACGCAGAATACCCTTTTGGAAACAGGGTTTATACAAAGACAGCTTCCTGGCACAGATTATTAGAGCCAGAAAAACTACTGTAGTTATTTATGGTTGTGTTTGAATGGACAATTCAAACAAGTCTGACCTCATTCCTGGTCAATGTGTTCACAAAAGGCGAAGAAATCAGAAAGGCATATGTCTTGCTATTGCATTTCTAGGTATGATCTCACAGAGTAAATTCTCTTGAGACCATAGTGGCTAAGACAGAAGGAGCTTCTTGTTTCTGAAAGAAACAGAAATATGATGAGATGATGATGATGATGATTTCTGTACTGACATTTCCAGGTTATAATGATGAATAAGGATCATATAGCAGGAAAGGCATAATCCTGTTTTGATAGTAAATGAATTGATATCCTCTGATACTGAGGATTTGTTGGACTTCCTGACTGTAGCACGATAGATTTGGATTCACATAGGGCTTGTTTATCTTGTAGCTGAAGATTGAAGATATCAAATAATGAATAACTGATGTTTTAACTGACGTGACATTTAGTAGCAGTAACACAAAGACTGATGGGAGGGCAAGGAAGGTCATTAACATGAGAGCTGAAGGCATTAGAAAAAAAATTGTATAGGGATGAAAAAATTGGTAACACCTGATTAGTCTTCCATTCCCAGTAATGGCCTAATGAACACTAAGGAATGAGATGTAAAACAAAGATTGATAATGTTGTACAGTGATCATTCATTATGTGATTAGTTTCAGCCATACAGGAATGAATTGTGTCCAGAGTTTTCCCAGAAGCATATAGAAAATATATCTGACACATTGCAGCAAACGTACTTGAATAAAATTGGCTTAGGCTAATTTAGATTATTTAACTGATAGTATGCATGAGGACTATTTTCAGAATAAAATAATGCTAAGATACCACTGACTTCAATACAGACTTAAATGGTAAAAGCAAATATCTCTTTATAACTTAGCAAGCTGTCATCTGTTTTGGATGTTTGCATTTCTGAGAAGTAGGACTGCTTTCTCTTTAAAGGTAGCTTTTCTATCATGAAGACTTTTTAAACATTATGGGAAGTCATCGGATTACGACCATTTGTTCAGCAACTGTTCAAAGTCATGATGGTACTGAACGATGGTACTTATGACTGGTCCTTGGAGTTCCAGATGTTGCAGCATCCCTACAGTCACGTGATCATGATTTCCAATGTTCTCTACCTGCTTCCCACAAGCAAAGTCAGTGGGGAAGCCAGCAGGATGTAGGAAGTCGCAGTCACATGAAGTTGTTGCATAACAACAGCAACTGAGACTGCCAGAATTGCCATTGCTAAGTGACACGGTCACGTGACATCATGCCTTATGACAGCATCACTTAGCAATGGAAATTCCAGTCCCAACTGCCATAATAATTTGAGGACTACTGTATTTAGCTAGGCACGTGCCTTTGAGGATATGACTTTTACTTTCAAACAGCACTCATTACCTTGCCACTAAGCACCATGAAGGTTTTTTAAAGAGTTGACTAGAGTAGGAATTAAAATAATACAGTATATCAATTTTTCAATCTTTATTAAAATCAATAAAATGTTACAATATGTATGCCAGCAACAGATTTGGAGAACTGCTTTTTCAATGAGATAGCTTCCATTTTTCTATTTTAGCACAAATTCTTTTTAAATTTTAAATGAGCATCTCACTGTTATCATTTTAAGATAAAGAAGTTAAATTACAGATTTGGAAGACCAGAAATGTATTTTGACCCTTTTAATCTACCTGAAAATAATACCTTTGTGGTGCTATCAGTAGCTATTTATAGGATACTGTCCCAATACAGTGTCAGCAAGTGTCCTTCACCCTGCTGAATTTCTGCTATTATGCAACTCCCCCCCAAAAAATATCGTGATTACATATTAAACGACTTCTTAAACAGATGTTCAGAGATGCCATCTTCTATGCAATAAAGAATTGCTCTAAGTTCCTTAACCATAGGTTCAATCCATTCATTAGTAATGGCAAGAAAGACTGTTTAGCAATAAACTGATGATGTCATAAAGCATGCATTTTGATGCATAACCTGCCTGTTTTTAGGGCACAATTCTTTAGGAAAAAGAAATATATGTCCCATTGAAATTAATGTAATTATGATAAAATGGGTTGTAGATATCCAGTTTTACCTTATGAAGACAATGCTAGACGGAAATTTGCAATCTTTAATTTGTTAGATTTCCACTGTACTCTTTAGGTTGAAAATTTTGTTCGGTTTGGTTTGGTTTCCTATTTACCTCTGCCTACCTATTCATCTTAAGATGATGGATGAATTGCCAGTTAGGCATTCTACACATTTAACCTCTTGTTTTGTGTCTGTGAAGATTCTCCTGCCCTTGGGTTATTCCTTTGGTATAGAAGCTATCACAATGGTATAGACAGTCCACGTTCCCTTAAGCATTCAGAGTGGAGAGATGCAGATGTCTACCTCTGGTATAGCTTTCCCAGTTGAAATCTTTGCCATAAAGTCCACCTGGATTTTTCATTCTAATGCAGTGCATTCTCCCATGAAGAAAAATGTTTGATCAGTACTGATACTTAACATTAATTAAAACAGAGCAAGGGATTCTGTCATGGAATGGGATCTCACCTACTTTTTGCATTCAGTAACACAGTTTGCTGTGGCATTTCATCCAGATAGTGACCTCTCTTCAGAACATTTAATTTCCTAGGGTTTTGAAAATGTTAAAAGAGCTACTAAGTAACAAATTTCAAAACTTACAAAGAGGTATGACTCTAACCCATTACATAGGTGGATCCAAAAATAACTTTACCTTGTCTTCGTATTTATAGAACATTACATTGCTAAAGTACTGCCAGGCTTTTACACTGGCCCAGTCTAATGTTCGCCCTTTGAGTAGATATGAGAATATTCCTTCTCTACAAGTTTGCTCTTGTAAATTAGAAGTGGAAATGGCAAATCATGCCATTCTACACTGACCATTTATAGAAACTTTGTTGGCATACCCTGTTTTGTAGATATACTGTATATTGATCAATAGAGAGGAACCAAATGCTGTGCCATCACCTGCTCCATCCATATGCAGACTTCTGATAGATGACTCTGGGATTTTAAGAATATAGCTGTAAATAATAATAATAATAATAATAATAACAACAACAACAACAACAGCAGCAGCAGCAGCCAAGCAGTTTAACAACATACTTCAAGGAGGTGAAATTGAAGATTGGCTAACATCTGGCAAAACCTACCTGATAATGAAAGATCCAGCAAAGTACAGGCCAATTACTGCTTACCAACAACTTTCAAATTGCTAACTGGTATAGTAGTTGATGTAGTCCAACAGCATCTAGTTGAAAAAAAGCTTTTTCCATCTGAGCAGAAAGGAAACTGCCCAAACAGCAGAGGAACAAAAGATCAGCTCCTAACTGACAAGATGACTTTGGAAAACTGCAAGAGAAAGAAGACCAACTTGAATGTAGCTTGGATTGACTACAAGAAGTCATTCGACTTCTTTTATCACATGATTGGATAATTGAGTGCCTAGAAATAACAGTAGTCAGTAGAAACATCAAAAGCTTTGTGCAAAGATTGATGGCACAATGGAAGACACAGTTGCTGGTCAATGGCGATAGACTGGGAGAAGTTAACATCAAGAGAGGAATCTTTCAAGGAGACTCACTATCATCACTCCTGTTTGTAATTGCATTGATTCCTCTGTCAACAATACTGAACAAGTCAGGTCATGGCTATCAAACATCAGAAACATCTGGCACGCTATCCCACCTCCTTTACATGGACAATCTGAAGCTGTATGGAAAAATACCATTCGAAATAGAATCGCTGCTCAACTCTGTCCGAATATACAGCCAAGATATTGCAATGGAGTTTGGACTGGACAGGTGTGCCACCCTTACCATCAACAGTGGAAAAGTAGTGATAACTGAAGGAATCAAGATGTCCAATGGAAATAACATCAAGAGTCTAGATGAAGAAAATCACTACAAATACTTGGGCAACCTTCAAGCTGACAACATCAAGCACATGGAAGCCAGGAGGAAGGTTAGTAGTGAATACATCATGAAAGTGAAGAAGATCTTAGTCCAAACTCAATGGAGGAAATACCATCAAGGCAACTAATACCTGGGCAATTCCAATCATTAGATACACAGCTGGAATAGTGGACTGGACTCAAGCAGAACTAGAAATCCTGGATAGAAAGACCAGAAATAATGGCAATGAATCATGCCCTTTATCCATGCAGTGACATTGACAGACTCTACTTACCAAGGAGCATAGGTGGGCATGGAATGTTGCAAGTACACCAGACAGTTGAAGAAGAAAAAAAGGGCATTAGAAGAATATATGAAGGACAGTGAAAAAGGTGCACTGAAGCTAGTACACCATGAAGGCTTACTGAATATTGAAGAGACCAAATTGGCCTACAAGAAAGACCAAATGAAGAATAGAAATGAGACATGGCAAGGTAAAGTATTACATGGTCAGTACACAAAAAAAGTAGCAGGCAAAGCAGATAACAACAACACCTGGCAATGGCTAAGAGCAGGAAAGTTGAAGAAAGACCTGCAAATAGGAATAGAATGACTATGGCAAAAGAAAGCAAAGATAGTAATAAGTGCCTTGGGTGCAATCCCAAAACATCTGGAGCACTACTTGAAGACCGTTGGCATTGACAAAATCACCATCAGTCAATTGCAAAAGGCAGCTTTACTTGGAACAGCTTATATCCTGCGACGATACCTTTAACACCATCAAACAACAACTTCTGCCTATTCCCGGGAAAGAATCGATGGGTGGATAAAAATGCCAAATCCAATCTAAACATCTGGCTGACCATGCAACCAACAATAATAATAACTCTATAGGTGGATAAAATGCCAAATCCAGTCTAAATATCTGGCTATGTGACCAACAATAAATTCCTTAAGTCAAAGTATCTACTTTACTATTTAAATCACAATTTTGTCACTGAATTTTCAGGATGCACCTCTCTAAGCCATTAAGATGATACTGCAAAGTGCCTTTGGCCTGATGACTGTGAGTTGGTCACTTCTACAGCCTCCCAGTAATGGTTATTTTGTAGTTTATCATAGCCCCTGAAATTAATGTGAGCATAGTCATGATCACGCCAGAACCCTAACCCTAACTCCTACCAACATTGTGATAATGAAGTTGGCTCCCCAGAAGACATTAATGTGTTTGGCATGGATATCTGAATGCGTTTAATGTGTTTGGCATGGATATCTGAATGTGTTTAATGTGTTTGGCATGCATATCTGAAAATGAAAAGCCATCTTGGCTTCACTGATGGCAGTTTGCATGGAACCCATATGTTCATAGGCTGAAGGTGCAGCTGGCGGTAAGTGCTCATCAGTTGAATGATATCAGGCAGGTGTGTGTGAGGAAGAGCTGGGGTTATCCAGATTACTAGGTAGCAAGTGAGGGCCAGGAAATGAAAACTCATCTGAAAAGTCATGGCTTCCTTTCAGCCCCAGTATGTTCAGTATGAGGAAAATAATTCTGGTCTATTTTTCAGAGTATCAGGAAAGATAAGATGGATCTCATAGATTAACACTTGATATCCATTATAACTGTGATATATTAATAATACCTACTTAAAAATGCATACAATACTGAGTCTAATTCTGCCAAATCTACCAATGAAATCACTGATGAAATGCAATAATAAGTCTGAATTCTTACATCTACATATACATAAATACCATAGTTCTGTTATCTTAAGTTGTCAATTCTAAAAAAAGAGGACCTTGTAGCATTCAAAAGAAACACTTTAAAAATCAATATTGCATTTCTACTGTGAAACTGCTGAAATGAATCTGCCCTGATAAGCCATCATAGATCATACATTTACTATTACTTTGGAATATTATGATTCTGGCTGTTTGGTGAAAAAGTGATATAGTAATGTTGGGTGTTTTTTCTTTTATAATTAAAATACTTTAAAAATAATAAATTGGAAGCATCTCCCAGTGTTAAGTGTCACTGAAGACTTCATTAAAATATTTTTCTGAAGTGCAGATTTCTTTTTAAAAAGTGATCATGTAAAAAAAAATCATGTCAGTTGAGTAGATTTTATATATATATTACAGGCATCTGTCTACATGATGGATACATTTTGGCCTTGGGGCCCCATGTAAAATGGTGCCTCCCCTCCCCCCAATGATTCCTATAAAAATACTACCTGGAGAGAAGAAACAACAGCAGCTTTGAATATCCAGATTTGGAGTATTGCCAGATTTCTGGCTTTTTCTTCTCCTTCCAATGACTATTTCCAAAAGTCTGTGCTAAATTCAAACATAAACAATTGAATAGCCAGCCACAGTGAGAAGAACTGAATTCACTATGTACAGATGCTCTTCTTTGCCATGTGACATTCAAAGAGACATGTGAGAGAAGACTTATGGTAGACTAATGAGCCTATTTCAAATTCATGCCCATTTTTGCGTGCATTCAGTCATAGACTGTTTCATTCAATTTCCACATCACTCTGTAAATTTTGTTTTTAAACAAACTTAAAATTTGACTTTATTTATATGCAGTTTCCCCAGACATAGTTTGTACCCAGCTTTCCCTCATATACAGATCTGTGTACATAGCTTTTACAACCATTTTTGTACATAATTTTCTTTTATCACCATGTCAGCTTGAGACTATTTTGTGCATAAGTACATTCATATGACATTTTTTAAACAGAAATCTGAGTTCTGAAAACATATTTGCAGACTTTACTTCTTTGGTATCCTAACAATGACTGACAGAGATACACATAGATTTCGTTTATTCTTGTCTGCCTTTGTTTTAAATTTTTATACTTGGCCTCTGGCATGACTTTGATGCTGCTTTTAATATATCTATATGTAAATAGAGAAGTCATACATGCTTTTAAAAAAATGGAAAAAATCAAGCATAAATCAATGTCAAAATGTTTTTAATGACAGTTTTGGAAGTGGGATTATGTTTCAGCGCTTGTAGCTGTTGTCTACTTCACCTCAAGGGATTTTTATTTTTGTGGACCATGACCAAGGGTAGGGTTACATTGCAAAACTGTGTAACTGAAAAGACACAAACTCAAGAGCTGTGAAACAGTTTTAACAGCATCAAGATTTCATCTTCTCCCATGGGACTATTAAATAAGCCAAAGGTCAATTGTGGGCCAGTGACACATCTTTCAAAGTCAAATCTCCTTCATTAACTTCAGGCATGACAAATTCAATTGCCCCACTAATGCTGATTATCGATAAGTAATATTTTGAAGTTGGGAAGTATGCTTGTTTGTTTGTTTGATTTAAGGAAAAAAATTAAGAAAGAAACAAAAACCAAATTGGACAAGATCCATCCTTCCTTCCTTCCTTCCTTCCTTCCTTCCTTCCTTCCTTCCTTCCTTCCTTCCTTCCTTCCTTCCTTCCTTCCTTCCTTCCTTCCTTCCAAGTGGGTGGGCATTCACCTTAAAATACTCTTTCTATTGCACATCCAAGTACATTCTTAGTATTTGAATATGTTCTTTATAACACCTCCAAGGTCAGTGATGCTAAGAATTTTCTTCTGAGAAAGCCCAGTTCATTTAAAATAGAAATGCCTGAAAGTAATTTAAACTATCACCACACCCTATTTTATTTTAGCCAAATTCTTGCATGTTTTGTTGAACTAAAACAGTAACTACTATTTCTTTCCTGAATAATTTACTTTGATCTTCCTGCCCTCATCCTTTCCATAACCTATAAAATAATGTACAAGATGTCCTGTGAAATATCATGGTTGTGTAACACTTTAAAATATTGATTTTGCACTGGACATGAATACTTAGTAATTTTTAATGGTGTATTGATATACTATGGAAGAAAGGCAAATGTTGTATTTGAATATTATACGGAAATGAATACATAACTTGTGAATCAAGCATTCCTAATTCTGGTGTCACTTCCAAAGAGTGTATTCGTGTATTTTCCTTCCTCTGGCAAGAAGGAATGGTATTCCTGGAATGGGATCAGCCTATACAGTTTGTCTCACAGAGTAAGGAATGGGCATCTCTTTGAACATTGTACCAGATTTTTTTAGCAATGAAGTATGAGTAATACAACTGCTTTCCTTGCTCCTGTGTAAAAACTAATGTTACTTTTAGTTCTGGTTCAAAGAGGTATCATTTTTTACTATGAAGCTACTATGTATTGATTCTGTGTGATTTGGAGTGCCCTGATTTATATAAACAACATAAACATCATGCACATATGATTTCTATAAACATGATGTAGATGAGCAGCTTTATATTGAGTCAAACCATTGGTGCAGTAAGTACATTTTGTGGGAAAGACTTCCCTGAAATTATGGAGTGCCATGGATGAACAACTTTTAACTGCCTGGATATCATATTGTTGGGGTTCTTTGTTGTTGCTGATTAAGGGCTGTACCCAGTGCCTTGACGCCATAACAGATAGGCAATGCAAGTAGAGTGGACAGAACTAAGGGAAAAATTAAAAAGTCAGAACATGTGAATGTTTGTGTTTACATGGAAGGCATGGGGATGCTGGTTCCTAAAAGGGTAATAAGCTTTAAAGAAATGGCATCACACTTACAAGGTGGAAAAGACCTTAAAACAGCTGAAAATTGGTGGCAATAGTCACTAATGGAACCAGTAAATTTTGGCAATAGTATTAGGAAACTTTTGTTTGTGAGCTTTGGGAGCTGAAAGTTCAGTACAACATCACAGAGTTGCTGGCAGTTCGGGGTTTGTAAGCTGGTACCCATAATATACACAAAATAGAATCATATGTATTTCTATGTTACTGTGGTTCTGATCACAAACCATTTTACATGGTACATATATTTGGGATTCATCAAGTTTGGGTGAATTATTAACATATTCCATGAAATAAGATAGTATTTTATCTTGTTGGCAATCTTCCTGAGCCTTAATATTTTATACTTGTTTAAAGCTTATTACCTTTTTAGGAACTAGCATCCCCATGCCTCCCATGTAAGCACAAACATGTCTTCCCAGAAGGGTAGGGACTCTTCAGAGCAGATGTGAGGTTGCTTAGGGATAGAGATAAAAGCAGAAAAAACAGTAGAAATTGATTTAAAATAATACTGGATGTAGCTCTATATAAACTATATAAAACAAACCTGATGAAATAAATACATTTTCTTCCACATGAAGGTCCATGTTTTCTTTGCTTTCCTAATGCTATGGCTTGAATAGGGTCTAGCATTATGACAGGTTTACCCAAACAAGCCATAGTTTGGTCAGAGGCTACTTCTGTGCAGAAGGCAATGGAATGACTACTAATGGAGATGAACACCAGGTGATATAAATTGGTTTCCATTTGTGTTCCTTTGGACATGCCATTATTTCACCAACTGGTCATCAACTACACATATTTTCACAAAGAACAGAATGAGATTATGCAATAAAAATATTGTATGAAGACCGTTCAAAACACAAAAGTCTAATATAATTTGCTTAAGGAGACTAACCTGAACATATGTCCAAGAATATATTACTGGTCATATGCTGTTTTAAATGTGTCTATCACATTTTGTTCAGAAATCACAAGCACTTTCACAACTGAAGGAGTTTGTGTTGCATATGATATTAGTATTAAAGATAATATTTTTACATTATAGAAGAGTTATTAATGTCTTCCATTTTCTTTTAGTCTTTTATGCCATTCTAAAAATATATGTAAAGAAACAAACGTTATTTATAGAGAAGTGCATTAGTGAGGGCAAGTGAGTTTAGATTTGCTGGAATCCATGATGTATATACAATCACATCATGTGTTCACAGTTTTTTTCATAAGAAATACAGTGTTAATGAGTTAACATGGATTTTACTACTTTATCCAGTTTTAACTGTGTAGATTTTATGGTTTTTATTTTTGTTGCTTTTTTGTTGCCTTATGCACAGAAATATTATATAAAAATCATAATAATAAACAAATAAATCTCCCTGTGTATCTCCTACTTCTATCATATTAATCATTACAATTTAGTGGCACTGCTTGGAAGATTCTGGAAGTTGCATCCAAGGCTTTGGGGATCACATTCAGCTCTAGGGACTCTAGTCATGCATCTCCTTTATAGCATAGACAGGAAAGACACATATCATTATTCTTAAAAAGTCTGCGCTCCTTCCTGGATGATTGATCGCTTCACTATGAGAGTAACTTTCAGATGGAAAAATCAATTATGATTGCAACAAGTAAAATAGGCAAACTCTCCCAACTGACATCTCTTCAACCATAATGCTTTTTAATGGCATCTGATTCTGTATTCACCTCCCAGATATCAGGACTAAATGGAGGATAGGGATTCAAATCCTTGTTTGGGGTTTTGACCTACTACAGTTTTCCCGTATTGTCATGCACAATTGGAACATGGTTATCCTTTGGATTCATCTCTCAGCTGAATTTTACAGTGTAGCTCTATTAAGCAAACTAACTTGATTAGCATCCTCAGCTGCCAAAACAAATTATCCTTCCCATTCCACACTGGCTGAAATTTTGCATTACATTGCAAGGTCTTGATTCCAAACGGTACAAGCTTTGGGTAGAAAGCTGACTGCAAAAAATGTGTATCTCAGTGAAGGTTTACACTAAAGGCCTTTCCAAACTGAGAAAATACATCAAATATTGTTTGGCCTTGGTCCTCCAGTGACATCACCCCCATATTTTTTGAATCTTTTACAAGTATTTTTTAAAATTATAATTATAATTATAACCCCAAATCACAAAAAGGTCACCCATCCCTTGATAGAAACATATAATCCCTAATTAAGATCAGGACACTCTTGGCATTGTCAGGAAGAAGGAGATGAGGAGCACTAGTTTTTCTCTGCCCTTTGATATTTCCTCAATTCTACTTTTCTTATTTAAACTGCATGGCCTTGAACTTAGACTAAAGCATATCAATAGGCTAATTTTTAATTAATGTTTTATTTTAAACTGAATATTAACAGTAAAAGAAAAAAAAAATTACAATGCAAATCCATACATTTCCAGGAAAAAAAAAACAATGCACAAAAGGTGCTTTAAAAAAAGTGAAAAAAGAAACAAAGTATAATATATCATTATAACAGTTAACAATGACAGTTCTATATATACTTATCTCATGTAAGTATCACTCGTGCATATATGTTTATTTCTAATACACTTATATAACTATCATTCTTTTTTAACCTACTGTATTTTGTATAAATGAGTCCCATATTTCATTACACTTGTCCATACAAAGTCTACGTCTATAGGCAATCCGCTCATAGGTGGCAAGTGCAATCAGGTCTTCAATCCATTGAGTGAGTGAGGCCATACATTTCTCCTTCCAATGCTGCAATATCAGTCTTTTAGCTATAATAAGGACACAGAGAATCCATTTATGTTGTCCAGTTGTTAGGTGCCATGTACTAGATATATAGTTCAAGAGAATATTATCATCTGAAAATTTTAGCTTTTGTTGCACAGTCATATGTATATAGTCCACTACTTTCTCCTAAAACTTAGTAAGTATAGGACATTGTAAAAACATGTGTTTTAAAGAAGTATTATCCTTATTACATCTCCAACAGAATGCTGTCTTAGTCCTTTTTTTTTTTTTACAAACATCAATAGGGTAATTAATAACATTCATTTAGCAATAATAAGCAAATCTTTCCGAAATGATGGTTCATCGTGGGCAGGGATTCCTCTGATCAAAAGATTATAGCACCTCACACCTTTTTCCAGGTTCACCTGGTTGCTTTGGAAGTTGCTCTTGTGTGTCTCTGCATACTTGGCCATGCATGTCCACTTTGCTTCCCACCCGCACCCCCACTTTTTGTTCCCAGTGAAACAAAGGGACTATACAAGCACAGACTTGCCGAGATAACCAGAAGCAGCTTCCAAAGCTGCAGTCTGAGCTTTACAAATGATACAGCTACCTTAACAATTCAAAAAGAAACTTTTTATGCATGTCCCCTGTCATTGTGAAGCACTTCTTCTGAGGTCTTTGCACAGCCATAGTGCTTTGTAGTAAAAAAGCAAAGGGTCAGCACAATAAACCAACCACATGCTGCGAAACCTTTCTCTTAGAATGAGCTACATTCATCCTTTGTTTATTCTTGAAACAAAAATGTTATCATACTTTGGACTAAAGTTAGCCAAATAAACATACTTCCTTTCTAAAAACCTTTGGATTGTTTGGAATAATTCTGTAGAAAGCTAAATGCTTTAGCTAATCCACAAAAGATGAAGTGTTCATTGTTTATGAGATACTCATATGAGAAATCATTAATTGTTCAGAATAACAGAACCGTTGCTATGATACATCATAAATATGATGGAAATAAGAGGGGCTTTTACATTTAAGGGAGCCAGGATATAGGTTCTAGGTAGCAGTGATGTGGTGGTGGGGGTGGGTGGGTGGGTGGGAATCAATTGTGAAGTGCTCACCATGACAGCCCCAATCCTCTACTTCCTAATGCGCATTGATAAGAATCAGTGGGGAGGGAGGTGACAGGAAAGCTAAAAAGTATTATAAGATATTTATGTATTAACCATCTATTAGTACTTCAACACCAGTATATTTTTGTTAGTAAATAATGCCAATCATTATATCATGCCATGATGTGGTGATAATGTGTAATTGCATACCATACTTTTGTGTGAATGGTTATGCATGATAGATGGAGTACAAAAAACCCACTCAAAGCTGACCATAGGAAGCATAAAGATCTGATTTCAGTTTATGCAGCATGTGGAAAAGTGCAACAATGAATACTTGAGGAAGACACAATCAGAAGACAGTTCTCACAACAAAATATAGCTCCCAACACACCAGATGGTTTCTCCAGGTAAGGCAATGACATTCCAGTGGAAAAATACCAGGAACTGTAAGAAAAGTGTCAGTTGGTGAAACCTTGGTGGGCTGGTCAAGCTTTGTTGGAAGTTACAAAAGTCTATTGGAATTAGAGTTCTTTGGAGTCATGACAGGCACAATGTGTGGTAGGTGTCCCACCTCGATTCTTCTGGAACTCAAATCTAGCCTGGCCAGCTAAACTTTGAGTTGGATAGGTATGAATATGTGAATACAGCTCTTTGTTCAGAAAGAGAACAGTCAAAGCTATAAACTCAGTTTTTGTTTCTGTGTGTCCTGAGTCTCTGACTGGAGCCATCACTGGGGCATTATAAAGATCCTATGATATACTCCCCCTGTGACATACGTACAAGAAATATAAACAATGCAAACCTCAATTTAAATGGAGAAAGCAAACATATTATACTCCATTGAAAAAAGTCATTCTTTCAGATTACTTTATTATTCTCTTTTAAAAAATGTTGAAATTATATTAAAATTTTACTTGATAAACTCAAACTAAACTAAGTTCTTCCCTTTAGGCAGGCCAGTGAAGAAAAAAATGTTTATAAATTTATATACTTCTAAAATGAACTATTAAATATACAACTATTATTTTTCTTATCAAATAAAAATAGCCTAATCTTAAATTAAAATGGAGTTGGGTAGTTTTGTAATTCAGTGTATTGTGAGAAGCAGAATCTAGCCCTTGTCATAGCAAACTTTGTATTTTTTTTTAATTAACAGGTAGTTTTTATTAATTCATTGCAAACAAACATAAAATCATGTAAAATAAAAATGAACAACTAACCATACATAAAAACAAAAGGAAAAAAATTATATAAGAAAATACATAAAAAGAACAAACAAACCTGTAATTACAACTATATCCTGAGTTCATGTGATCTTGTAAGTTTTATAAAACAAGCCTGTCCAAGAATTTTTTCCAAAGGGAATGATAATGTGACATTTTTTGATTAACCAAATGTATAATTTTCTCAAAAATTGCTAAATCACACATCTCTGAAATCCAGTCCTTTGTATCTGGAATTATAGCATTTTCCCATCTTCTAAGGTTTAATATAACATGCTTTGTAACCATAAGAGTAAGCCATCATGTGGGTTATTCACTCGGAAACAATAATTGTTTTGTTAACCCAGAATTAGGGTTTAACATAATGCATGAACTACTTCTAAGTGAGCTGAACACTGAGTATGAGAATTATCTAAATGTCATATAAGGAGATATAACTGAATGAAACATGATTTTTACCAGCAACCCCAGATTTCTAAAGAATCTTTTCAAGGACTGCCATCCTAAAGAGAAAAATAATTCATTCTTCTAAACTCTGCGTTTACTTTAAATGTGGCCAGCAACCTTCATATACAAATAGCCAAGGGGAAATCTATTGGCCTCTCTTAAAAAGAGGTGACACTCCCCGATTTTAGTGTTTCCTCCCAATCTTAGTGTCTGCCTTTGAGTAAGAAGTGGCATTCTGATCACCAAAGAAAAAAAGGAAATAAAGAAATGAGTATTTCCCTCTCCCCCAAAAAGTAGGTAATTTTACCATACTACACTAAAACCCATTTTGACATTTATACTTAAATAATTCCGTGTACAACTCTTTTATGAAATGTCACCTATACTTTTTTACAGACTTGTTAACCCTAGGCTGAAGGTACAATTTGAAGCTTTCCTTTCCTCTTTCTCGTCCCATACAAAATGACATTTCGGAATTAGAAAAGCTGTCTCACTATGAGAACAATAAATATCTCCTACATTTAATGCCAGCATAGCTTGCTTACAGTTTTCATTGTGAATAGAGCATGTATAGCGAAACTTTGCTTCTTTATTTTGTAAATCCCTTCTGGGTAAATCCACCTTAGTGACGATCACTAAAACTTGGGGTCCAAATAACAAAGCCCTGAAGCAGAGGTAGGAAATATTTCAATGCCCAGGGCCCACTAATACAGGGTTCCTCAACCTTGGCAACTTTAAGATCTTGCTGGCTGGGGAATTCTGGGAGTTGAAGTCCACCCATCTTAAAGTTGCCAAGGTTGAGGAACCCTGCACTAATGTATTCAGAGGAAGCAAGGGCTGGACTCAGCCAGGCATTGTTGCAAAGCTGAAGTCACTGAATCCTGAGCGTGGGATTTTTCTTATGTGGGATTTTAGGGCTCTGCAAGGGCCACTTTGTAGCTACATCCTGAACTCCTGAAATGGCTCCACCCACCCTGTGTGAGCTTGGGAAATGATCCATTCTAACTCATTCCCAGTTCAGGAGCCAGGAATCAGGAAAAATAAAGTCCTGGTGCATGCATTAAAAAATAGGTTAAACACTAAATGAAATCTTCCTCAGGGGTATATTTTTCTCTCTCTTTTCCTCTGTTCTTAAACTGAAAAGCTCTCAGGACCAAATCATTAACAGATGCTAAGGTCTTTTTGATCTCTTCCCCACACTCCCAGCTGTCCAGACATCTCTAGAGGAACTCAATACAGACATGTCTGACTCTTTTTTATGATCTGCCTTACTGTATGACCAAGCAAGCTAATTAATCAGAACAGCGATTCTCAAAGTGTGGTCTGTAAAACTCCACCAGGTAATCCACCACAGCATCTCATGTTCACAGGCTGGAGCTTTCTTACTTCCTCACTTCTACCTCCCCAACTGTGACAACATCCAGCCGATGACAGCCATTCACATCTCCACCCTTTTCCTGCATGCATGGATAGTCCGCTAATAAGAAGCCCCCCCCCCCCCGTCTAGAGAGAGCTGTTAACTGGGGAGACGCTGCCTCTCTCCTCAGTCCCCTCTTTCCCATATGCCCCAACAGTCAGCTGGTTCCTAAGAATAGTTTGGTGGTTCAAAACTGATTGAAACCTAGTAATGTGAGC
The DNA here is from genome assembly GCF_059951505.1 of Python bivittatus. NCBI lineage: Eukaryota > Metazoa > Chordata > Lepidosauria > Squamata > Pythonidae > Python > Python bivittatus. Next base: position 15,505,095 of record NW_028277058.1, on the reverse strand, counting down.
ATGTCTTTAGAACACTGACAATAGTGAACTGGTCTTTCTTACAGTTACTGAAGGTGCCTCTGTATTAGCTATGTTGAGAAATACCCCATCAAAGGAGTGAATCGGAATTATGATGGTGAATATCTAAAATTAGGATTTCATTGGAATGGAGATCAACTTGCTTCTAGCCCCTTAATTGTCAGAGATGCCCGTTGAAGAGCGTTCTTCACCAGCAAACGTGTGCTAAGAGCTGTTGCAATTGTGGCATAGGAAACATAACATAATTCAAGTAGTAAATAAATATTTAATTTTGGATTAATTTCTTCATTAAAAATCCAGTTTAAAAAGGTCTTTACTGTCCCTTAATAGGATTAAACATACCCTGAAAATCTTTAAATAGATTGGAATATTGGGGGAGGGATAATTTTAATTTTATAGTTAAAATCATGTAGGCAAATTGGAGCACAGTAACTTGAAAAGGGATAGTGAATATTTTTCAAATATGTTGTGTTGGGTTTAGGTGCTACTTATAACTGTAATATAATTGTCAAGTTTATTTAGTTAGTTACCAGATTTCTAAGGCCCCCCAGCTCCATAATGATTCTGTGCTTTCATGATGCTATTTATGTGGCAGAATGCTGTTAACATCTGTGCAATTCACGTGGCAAAATTTAATTGTCCAAAATTTAATGTATCATAGTCTTGCTATGAATGATAGGGACAATAAGCAAGTCTACTCCTTTCCTTTCTTCACTTAATTCACTAGTTGGTGGGCAACGCTAGTATTTATGGAAGATTCAGAGTCCATGGCTTAGAATGGTAATCTCCTATCTTTTGGCCACATAAGCAAAAAGTGACATTCAGCTGCTATGCCTTCATTCAGTGCGCATTAAAGAATCTTCCTTCTCTTTTTTTCCATAATGCATGCCTATATAGAGTGGTTTCCATATTTCCACATTGGCAACCTCAAGATTTAAAGATAATCTAGCATAGTACTATAGAAACAAGGGAGAATGTGAAGTGGTTTTCTTTCTGTAAGCTGTAAGTGTATATTGTTCTGGAAAGTGTCTATGGGGCTGTGCAAATCTGGTTGAATGATCATATTAGCTGTATTGCTCTTTTTTTTCATCTGGTGTGCTCTGAATTAACAGTTACTTATTTTAGAATAGAGCCTAAGGTACTTCATGTGCTGACAACTCCTTATTCTTCTAATGTAATTAAACAAATGTTAATGGTTTGTGTTTAGAACCTTTGGAAGACAATCAGCTTTCAGGACATTCCTAGAAACAGGATTTCTCAGCAGTCACTGAGGTAAACAAGTTTGGTTTTTTTTTTAGAACTGAGAAGTAAATGTATATGTAGGGTAACATGCACAATTAAAATTAATATTGACAAAGGATACAGGATATACAGAGTTTAATTAATTTAAAACATGAAACTAAAAAAAAACCTCCTAAAAAAATAATAGCTATTGAGTTGATTTAGATGTAGCATTTTTGAATAGATGTAGATGCAGATTTTTCTTAATATTCATTCAATTTCAAGGTAGAATGTTTATTTATCTAAAGGTGCAGAGACAGGCCTTACTGCTGATGGGATACGTGCAATAAAAAGCTTATATAGAGCTACCAAATCTGGGATGCAACAATCCAGACAACCACTAGATGGCAGCAAAAAGGTACAGAAAGCTTTAACTTCGTTATCATTTGGATTTTTATTAGCCCTTGCAAAGGAAAGACTCAGAAGCTAAATTTCATGCAGTAATGAAATTTCAGTGTGCAGTAAGAGCACAACAGAAATGCCCAATGAGAAAAACTTAAGTTTTTATTATAGTGAAAAAAATTGACTATGGTAGATAAATTCTCAAGAGATTTGAGCATATCAGTTCCTGAAGTTTCATGGTTGTCTTTTTGTAACAACAATAACAACATAAGTGACTTATTAATTTATTATTAAGTTTGCCTACTGCATTTAACATGAAGAGCTGTCTAATGCACATATCCCTATTTATAGCTATGGGCGTTCACCTTCATTTCCATGCAGTGTGGCTTGCTAAAGCTCAGAAGGGAGCAGAGCCATAACCAGATCTAAAACAGGCAACCACTATGTACCCTGGTGATCCTCAGAGAGATCTTTTGTCCTGAGGTTGAATGACACGCTTAACCGTAAATAAACCATGGATGAGTAATTTGCAAGATGCACCATTCAGAGGAGTAGCTGATGGACATGAATGGACACATTCATATTAATCAGCTTTTCTGGTTAACCATGACATGTGGAACTTCTCTTCCTAAATTAAGGGCAACAGAATCTGGATATAGTATAATATTCCAGATTATAATTTTGGTGAGAATTGTCATTCTTTTGTGTCTGCTTCTTATCAGTTGTTCCTTATAATCTACATGGTGGCTGACCCAACCACTGCAATGATTGCTGCTTATTTAATATGGCTAGGCAACCATAGCCCTAACATAAGAAACAAATAAATTGTCATGTCAAGAGATAGAGTTCATAAATCTACACACACATGGATGAAGAGCAGCATAAAGCAAAACTTTAATCTGCAAAAATGATTCATTGGTCTGAAATCTTCCTAGTTCTAACAGTAGATCTGTGATGTCACCACTCTCATCTAAGAAAGGGCTGAGTAGTGTAAAATATAAAGTTGATACCCCATCTATGACCTTCTGAAGTTCTTTCTCATCACAAGCAGACACTTTTTGCTTAATACTTCGATAACTAAAAGGGTTTGGCATTTAGACACAGTTTAACTTTTTATTATTGTTATGATTACTCATATCCTACCTTCAGTATGCAGTCCTCCTGAGGTAGTTTATTAGTAACATCAACAACAGTTAATAAAGTTAAAAGGAATAAAATTTATATGTAGAGAGTGATTGTGTCAGGCCTAGCCCAAGGAACTCCAAGAGACCATGCAAATTCAGTCCAGCTATGTTTATTAGCTACAACCTCTAGCAAGAATCTTCCCAGACTAAAACCCCAGTTCCCAAAGTCCTCCAGCCACAACAGTGTGAATTCCTCAGGGAGGTGTCAGTCTCATCCTTTTGTTCCTCCCATGCGGTTCCGGTGAGCTAAGAAAATGCTTATCTCCCTGAGCTTGGCCTTCATAATTCCATTCCATCACAGGTTGGCATCTTAACCACCGAGCAGATGCTGGCAGATGTCTAGCTGGGAGGAAGACAGGCTTTGAATTAATTTGTGGGCCAGCCTCTCATTTCTGGAATCCTTGTCACTGAGCAGTTGATAACAGTGACAGAGAAGAATGACTGTGCTGGCTGGGAATCATGGGATTTGAATCCAACACATTTTGAAGGCCACACAAATTGGGAATGCTGATTTCATTGAATCACTGAATGCCTATCATACATAGGCAATGCATGCTATTGTACTTTAGGACAATAATTTGTTTTCAAAATCTCACTGTTGGACTCATTGCAATGCCACAGGCCTATATTTTGTGTGTATTTTTCTTCTTTTTATCAGTGTCACATAGCTATTCCAATCGCATAACACCACATATTCATATGACAATTACTAGAAAAGAATCTTTCAGCAAATGAAACAAAAAGCTACCACAGGTCTATGGCTATACCAATATGATGACAGCCTTACCCATTCTGGGAACAGAATTTCTGAATGTCAATTAGCTGTTGTTCCAAATGTTGGCAGTGAATTCCATCATCTATGCCTGAAAATGACTCTTCAGTTGCTGCATCTGTAGTTTTAATCAGACATTCTCAATTTAATTTACATATTAATTATAAATCCTCTGTCCTGTTATATAGCCTCCTATGACTATTAAGAATACATTTCAGTCCAGCATTTGACAATTGGAAAACCTAGACAGAATGATGATGGCTGAGATGTTAAAAAAAAAGGGGGGGGAAATGTGGGCAAAGTCTTGCTAAAATATTTGGATGCATTGACATTCTTAGACTAGCAAGAGAATGAGAGATAAACACTTTGTTAAGGATATTGCCAAACTCCATGAGTCATTTTTTTTCTTTTCTAGAAGGTTCTGAATAAATGTAAAGGGATGGATGGAAATTATGAAATAATTAATATATCACACAGAATGAAAACTTTAATATTAACTCTTCAACTTAAAAGAAAATGCAATTTGATTTTGATTTCCTTGGATAATGAGAGACAAAATGTATGGAATGTTTGATTACTTTTATGTAAGATGTGTAAGAGCTTATGAAGGACAAAAAGGAACTTAGAAAATCCCTAGTTAGGCTAATAAAGAATAAAAGCTAACTTTATAAGCAGGGCATATCTGTATTTAAGGGGAAAAAATCCAAGCCAATATCATTTTGTTCATGCTAGTCAAAAAGTATCAGCCCTGCCACAACATTGTAGAAAATTGCTGATGTTTTTGAGCAGCTGTCACCAAGCTAGATAGAAGTAGCAGGCTGATGCCTTCACAGCTTATTTATAAAAGGAAACCTCAGTTGTCTGAACACTTATCTCTGGGAGGTTGGCAAGACCATGGGAAATTACAGAGCTTGAAGTTATTCTCCCTGCAGGCTTTATCAGTAAAATGCACATTGCATTCTATAGGGTAAATCACAGCACAAAGTCTTCAGCCCTGAAATGTGACACTGTGATTAAGCCAAGGCAGTTCATGCTGTTCTGCTTAAGAAAGGGGCTGGTGTTTACCTTATGTATAATCTGAAATCTGTATGAAAATTGGCTGTGCAAGTTCAGGGGAGAAGAGAAAAACTGAAGCATTTTGCAGTTGTATATTTCATGAAATACAAAAGGCCATGGTAGTATACATTGTGTCATTATTTCTTTTAAAGTGTTTGCATCTCAACCGTTTGGCTTCAGTTCCAAGATGTCTAACGTGTTACAAAAAGAATACTTAAACTATTTAAGACATGATGATAAGAAACTGGAAAACGTAATTAAAAAGGATAAAGCAACTGCAGCAGAATATTATAAGTAATAGGCAATGCATTAGACCTATACAGCTCCAATTTAATGCTATATACTGTAAGCTTAAAGATCTAACTATGCCTAAATTCATTCTTAAACCTAGCCACAATCTGATATAGTGGCTGGTACCGCTTAGTAACCAATACACATGTGAGTAAAGCAGCCATGAACTGAGCATAGCACAGTTAAAATGTATCTTAAACCAATAATGTTTTTAAGCAGGAATAAACAAGGTGGTTATAGAAGAAACAGGGATGCAACCTAAGAGCAGCTAAGAATGTTAAATCCTACTGATTTTGGAAAGGGAAATCAATCTGTCCTAGATGACGATGAAGGAATAGGCAGCAATATTTTGTGAAAAGTCTACTTCATTGTCTGCCTTTAGGCCAATGTGAATAATATTCTGGTTCTTCATACTTCTGTTTCTATATACAAGGTAGTACATAACTAGATATGCAGTAGTATGTTGGCTGTCAGCCTGTCTTACTCCGCTGTTTCTTCCTAGAAACCATTTAAAGACACATTCCTCAGAATAATTCTATTATATGAAGCTCTGGGGAAATCATCTATTTAAAAAGATGACAAAATTAAAGGTGACTGATGCTAGTTAAATGTTAGCAGTGTTCTGAGTATTTGTTTTAGGAAGGATTCTTTCTTTAAATCAGCCTTTCCCAAATTATTGTACAACAATGTCTATCATCTCCACTCACATGGCCAATTGTTGTCCAATATACAGTATCACAAGAATATGTGGCTAGGATGGTTATTTCAAATGAATTTACACTTTACATAAGTGTAAAACTTCTGTTCTTAGTATTACCAGAATTGCATAGCAGGATCACAAGAGCATTATGACTGAAGCAGCATGTCACAGTTTTAATGCAATTGAAAAGAAGGAGCATTTTTTAAAAAAAGTCATGGTAATAAATATAAATAAATACATAAATCATGAATAAAATATAATTACAAAAGCCCGCTATGGGCAATCACAGATATGTGACATGTTAGTCACCTTTTCTTTCTTTGATTTGTTGATCATCCTTGATATCAGAAAACATTTTTTATTAAGGAAACTTGCAATAATTGCCTCTGATGCGAGACTGTGGCATCACATGGCTCAATTCATTCATCACCATGGATCATCTCTGTCCCCAGTTGTATTGTTTTGAAACTCCTCCATTTGTTTTACTCCCAAAAAAATTATTTACAAATTCGGGCAATTGTATAAGCTGTTAGATAGGGCTGGGATAGTCTAATATAATATGATGAGCAGCTATTTTATTATCTTTTCACAATAAAGTGGAAAGCAACCATTTTTCAGCTGAGGACTACTTTCTCTTTGATAATCTGTTGAGGGCCTTGGGCCAGTGATGAGTTGGTCTAGAACTAAGAGTGCGTGGGACTATAAATTATTGTTCCCAACATTCCTTTCTCTCTCTTTCTAGGGTACCCACAAGGTGTGGTTAAAAGAAGTCATGGTGCACATAAAAAACAGGCAGAGTTTTGATGGCACTGCCAGGGCCACCATCTTGACATTTGTGACCATATCCTTTGGACACACTTGCTCTCTTTCTAAGAATAACTCTATTCTCACTCTCATTCACTCTCTCTCAACTTCTCCACAAAGCAAGCTGCTGAGAAAGTCATAGATTTATTTTGACATTCACCTCAACTGATACTTTGGCAAAAAGTATCCATAATTCCATATAGGGGAATAGTTATTTCATGGAGTAGTTTACTTTTTACTGTAGGTGATTCTGTATAATGTAAGTCTAGACTCAGCAACCATATTAATGTGCAGTTATATACATTTTTCTGGTGTAAGTGGAATATATTACACCTGGAAAGTAGTGGTGAAAAGGGGCTTACCAAATATCAATGTTACCCCCACCCCTGCAGTTTCCCAATTTATCCTCACAGTAATCCATTGAGGTTAGATAGATGGAAAGAAAATGACTTTCCAGAGACAGAAAGTAATCTTCATGTTTAAGTAGGGGGTGAATCTGAATCTTCCCACTCCTGATTTAGAATTCTAATGGCTCTGCTATCAATATTTTTAAAGCAATTCCAGTAGAATGTGTGAATGTAGCCTTTTGGCTTTTGCTGGGCTGGTAGTCCAATGAATTGTCATTTCTTCCACATCCTATTAGATTTTTTTAAACCCTTCTGTACTAGAGCTCCAGAAGATCCTGCCAAAGATGAGATGATATTATGTCTGACCTGGATACTTTCTTAGAGGAAAAGAAGAGAGAAAGGATGAAAAAGAGAGTCAAACTTTGACTGACTATTGTAGCCAAAACTGATATCAGGAGGTGGAGGCTGAATCATACTCAGTCCATGCGACATCTCTGGATTCTGCAGTTCGAATCTCTGTTCTAAGGCTAAATAATGCTACCATTGCTGAACGTTAAGTGACAGAGGAGCACCAGATTGCAGAGTTGGGCTCCTTGAAGTAAATAATCTCTCTGGAAATCAGAACTGATGAATGCCAGTTCATGAGACCTTTATAAGGCTAAGATGGTTGCTGGAATTGTCATCATTTTAGCCACCTTTGCCCCTCTATTTCTGGAAGCCAATGACTGTCAATAGTCTGTTTGTTGACTCCCAACAAACACCACTGTGTCTTCTCTTCTCTTCTCTTCTCTTCTCTTCTCTTCTCTTCTCTTCTCTTCTCTTCTCTTCTCTTCTCTTCTCTTCTCTTCTCTTCTCTTCTCTCCTCTCCTCTCCTCTCCTCTCCTCTCCCCTCTTCTCTCTTTTCTTCTTCTTTTTGTTCTTTTTCTTTCTTTCTTTTTTAATATATAAGCCTTCATCCTAACTATAATTACTCTTTCAGCCTGAATCATTTTATACCTGGTACATTATTTCTTGGCTTTGGCTCCTGAACTGGCTTGAATAACTCTTTAGCTCTAGTATTTCTATAAGATTGATGTATTGGCTCTCAGCCTTGACTATCTGACGGTCATCTCAATCCCTGCATTTCTGTGGGACAGGACAGATGAAATGGCTTGTCTTCAGAAGAGCTATCTGATGAAGCCCATTTATAATTAAGTCAAGAGTAGCAACTAACTCTTGGAATAACATCTTTATCTGACTTCTTCACCAAAATTATACCTTTCCCTCCTATATAGCCTAAAAAAACATTCCCACTGAAAATGCCTGTGTCTGCTACTCAGTGTAATTTGCTGGTCAGTACATTTTGATGCAGCAGATCACAATTATCTGTGAATTGAGAAAGAGGCCATTGCACTTATCAATGCTGATAAGGAATTATCAGGAGGAACTTTGAAAACAAAGGCATGAGCAAAAGATGCCAAAGAATACAGATACCAGCTAGAGGATGCCTCAGGAGATTGGCCATTACTTGGAAGAAATACCCACCCGCTGAATGGCACCCTTTTCATAATGCCTCAAGAAGGTCCCTTCTCTCTTTTCTTTCTTTCCCTGCCCAGTTGCCTTTTCTACTGCCTCTTGTCTATCCAGTTTTGTTCTCTCCTTTCTCTTTTTTTCCCCCAGTTTAGTTGCTAATTGCTCCTCCCTCCCTGTTGGAAAAAGGAGAGGAGTGCTTGTTTGTATTTCTGTGTCTAAGACTGGTTTGTATGTGTGAGAAAGAATGGTTGAGAATGTGGAAGAAGATCAGTTACTTTGGTAAATGAAGCATATTACTTAGTTATTAATTTAATGATTTTTTTTTTTGTCCTGGGCCCCACTTTTGGGAGGAGCATGGCTTTCGTCAAGCTCATGCACACACACACACACACACACACACACACACACAAACACAGAGCAGACTCGTGCATATGTAAGTGTGACATATGCATATATATATTGGGGAGGAGAAAATCCCAGAGCTAGTTTGCACTGCAAAGGGTGTTGGAGTAGATGTTCTTCAAGATCATTCATGGGGAGGGCACACATTGCACAAGATTTTATTCTGTTTTTATACTTCCCACCTACCCTTCCTTTTAGCAGGGGAAGTTGTTTCCTTCAGATGTGTATGATATGTGCCTATGGAACAAATGCAAACAGACCATGTCCTCTGCTCTTCATATAGAGCTCTTAATATCATATTTAAGATATAATATCATATGAGCTGAGAAGAGTAACCTCAAGTGGTTAGTACAGATTGACTTTATATTCTGAATTGGTTTGGGGTGGTAATAACCAATATTTCATCTTTAATATGGTATTTCTCCCTGCATTTATGTATAATTAGGTAGAACATTAAATATCCCTTCATATTATACAGTTCCTATTTTTTTCAGCTGTATCATTGTCCTGTCCCAGCTTTTTCTTTGGAAAGCATTTTCCTTGCTGTTGGCTCATATGGTCATTTTGAATGAATAGACAAGCTCCTGTTCAAAACCATTCTGTATATCTATGCCCTATTTGATGGCTTGCTTATACTGACAAGCAGATGAATGCTGTTTTATAATCAAATGATTGCTGTGTTTAACTCCTTTTGGGTATCGGACAGACCTGAAATATCTTGCAGCTGTTAATTTCCCCCAGTCTACATATAATGAATAACATAATGTGTGCCAGTCAATGCATTTCTTACATGTTTTAAATAAAAAAGCTAATTGGAAAGCAGTCAACATCAACAAGCAGACAACAAAAAACTTCCAGATCTTCCGTTTTTCTTTGGTGCTATTCCTTCAGAGTCATAAGCCATATGGCAGACACTCAACTCACTCACACTGTTCAGATTAATGAAGCCTCACAAAGATCACATCATTCTTTCCCTAGGGAACATCTCAGTTTGCCTTTCAAATTTTTGATTTTATGTGACTCTTCCAATGTACTACCATTAACAAACAGCTGGTTAAAAAACAACAACAGTATTCCACTCTAATTTAACCCTATGGAATTTTTTTTGGAAGCTTTGTTAATGTCCCATCAATAATTTAGCTTAAGTAAAATAAAAATTATGTTACGTTTTCCATTCCTTCTAACAAAATACCTAAAATATGGTGAATGATCAGATAAATTACCTTAATCTGCTATTTATACTGCATTTTTCTACTACAGAACCCAGTGATGCATATTGATACACCTTAGAAAGACCTGGAGTAGATTTAATATTTCTAAATTTATAGCAGTTAGTGTTATAGCAACAGTAAGCTATTTAGCACACAACACATTCAGTGCAAACAGTCAATCCAAACATTTTAAGTTAATTTACATGCTTTAAGTTGTATAACCGTGAAAAAATTTGCATACTGTTTCCATAAACAGATGCATCATCAAGGCCTAGTCACTGAACATACAGTACATTTATAATATGACAAACTATTAATTTAAAAAGCGTTAGAGGGAAATGAATTTGTGATCATTTTAATTACCTAATGTTTTATTGTGTTTTCTGCCTTAATCAGAAAAACAGGAAGAGTCAAAAAGAGACCTAGATATGTCTTTGATTGCCATAGTCTTCAAATTAGCTTTACTGAACTCTTTCCAGCACTTGTCAATTCATTAAAAAAATATTCACAGAAGAACTCAGGGACTACACAGAATGATGATTACAAGCTTAATTCTCTAGCTAAGCATTTTGGGATTAAATTGGTACATCTACCCTAATATTAATCATCAACTCTCAAGTTGTTCAGTTAGGTTAAATAGAAATAACTGAAGTTCAGAATTATTTTAAAAGAGCTGAAATGTAAAGAAGCAAAGGAATGTACTAAATACCATGTGTTGTTTTTTTATTACTGCCAGTGATATCTAAAAGTGAAAAGAAACACAGACAAAAAGGAGGCACCATTCAGCTGAGCTACATTAAATAACTGCATGTCATTGGTCAGATGACCTTTTGTTCCTCCAGAGCTGAACCATTTTCTAAGGTTTCTTAACAATCCTTTTCTTGTTGGGAAAACCTGTCTAACTGATAGCATCTAAACACACTTATACCTTAATTGGAACAATTCTCCCATAAATATTTATGTTACTGTGATTAAGCCATTTACCAAATCGAACTATCCATTATGGATTAAAATAGGCAGCATTGTTTTGGGTAGCCTGGGGCATGACATGGTTTATACTAGGGGGTTTGAGCTATAATTCACTTAATCAAGTGTCTGACCCCAGCCTCCACAGGAGCCAATAGCTGCTGGGAGAAAAAAGAGACTAACCTAACATTTTCCTGAATATAGGTTCCATTATAAATTTTCCATCTATAAATTGTAATTATCAAACTCTATGGGAGTCATGCATGTGGGTAGATGTGCAAGAATATGCTTGCTCAGATGGCTTACCTGCATTCTACTTTTCTTCTGACGGAACAATAAGGAAAATCCAAATATTATCACCATCTTGTCTCACATGAATCACTCAAACAGGATGCAGGTACAGGCAGTTATCTAGAATAAATTAATCCTCTAATTTATCAAGTATGAATTGTAGATTTGAACTCAAAGGGGAAATGGTGATTTGAGGTACAGGTGAGTGGGTATATTGCACATGTGGGCACTTCCTTAAATCAAATGTGCTTTTCCTAAGATTGCAAGCCCAGCAAACATGAAGCTTCTTTAAGGGATTGTGGACAAGTCCAAATCACATATTCCCCTTTGAAACAGTATCAGTGCACAGCCATACTAAATTAGACTTTCTTAAGACTTTCTTAAGACTTTCTTTTTTTTAAGTAGTTAATTACATAGATATGTCTACTTGTACATTTCCTACAGTGTGGAGCAGCTGATGCATGCTTCAAAAAAGCCAAGACTAACAAACCAATGTAGAACCCCAACTGGTAACAGCGGATTAAGAACATAGTAAAAGATCCAAATGGCAAATTATTCCATTGGACAAAGATTTGCTAATTCAGATGATCTGAATATAATGTCATCAATATGAGGAATACAGTATAATACCTTAAAAGGAATTTTGCCTAAGGACAATTTTATCTAAAAGGAGTTTGATCCTAACATTTTTGAAAATAATTGATTTCCTGTAAAAGCTCCTGATCAATACATATACCTGTTTTTCCAGTAGCAGTTCTGGTTCAGGAATACTATAAAGCAAGTACAGAGAATTTATGGCATTCCAGATCTTATTAGATTATAATTCTCCGGCATAGTCAATTGTAAGGTGTGCTGAAAGCTATTATTCAGCAACATCTGAAAAGCCACAATTTTCTAACTCCTGTTTATAGCCTGAGCAAGCAAGAAATATTTAGTGTTTCTCAAACTCCAGAGAAATTCTTTTTTTCATACCCACTACCACTTTAAGATTCAGCTTTTGGATTGTTTTCACATCTGCAGGCTCCAAACATTGGTTTAGAGCTGAGGCTGCTGAATGTTTGAAATATAATATACAGACTATTTGTATATGGCATAATGCTTGCAAAAATAATAAAGGTTAATAGCATCTCTGCCCTTCTCCAAAATTCAGTAATATCATATAGGAGGAAAGCCAACAATTAAATAACCTAGTAGCTAAGGTATAATTCATTCTATTTTTAAGAATTTGGGGAAGTAAAAATTTTTGTAGCACAAGAAAATATGTATATAGCATTCCATATTCTGTTAAAATAATTTATATGGGCATTTCATAATCTTTATGAACTATATGAAATATAGACTGGAGAAATATTAAATAGATGTCATGAAGGAATTCAAAGCCATTGATCTTAGGACAATATCACTATTTTGTTATATTTTTGAATATTATTTTGTTCTTCCCTAGAGAGGGAATGGATGGAAAGGGTTTTCACAAATGAGAAGTTATTTCATGATCCTGTTGGTCAACAAACACAGAGCCCTTTTATTTGGCCAAACTTGTAAAAGGCAGAGTTAAGAATAGGAGGCAGCATATCTTAAAAGTTCACAAATTATTGCGATCAAAGCAGCTTTTGTTATGTTTCCTGGCAGAGACATGTATCTGGCAACAGGATCCTCAATGTTGGACTATCAGCAGTAATAAGGGAAGGGCCACATTCATTCATTCAGACCTCCCATCATGAGGATAGCTTTAGACTCCACCTTGAACTGTAGACATCCTCTCTGGTGGGCCAGGCATGATTCCAAGAATATTTATGCTTGAGTTGTTCACACTGAGGCTTTCTTTATCCAGGAGCAAGATGCTGGGTTGCTTCTCTTTCCTAGTATATCATTACAGCAGATTTGAGTCACCCTGAGATGGACAAGGAAAAATGCACCATTGCTGCATGTTAGTAATGGTAACCTGTCCTTAAATCTTTTTGAAGAGGTTATACTAAAAAATAATCCAATCACTCACCTTCTCTGCTTTCACTCTTACTTAATAACAAATCCATTCACTTGGAGCAAATTCATATGAGATATAGAACAGTCATTTCCAATAATTTACTGTTAGAGGATTTCATACATTTCAGCATTTCAGAGTCAAACTACAGATGACCATAAACACATCTACCATGCAGAGAGCTGGATTTTGTTTTGCTTTATTATTGGAAGCATCTCTGGAGAGACTGATATTAACCAGGACTGGAACAGAGATTTGAGGAGAATTTAATCCTTTTCTTCTGGGTTTCAGTCCTGAGGAAAATATCAGTGTCAGAGAAGGAATTTTCCTCAGAAGTGCAGCAAAGAAGAAAAGCTGAAGTTTATCTCCACATCAGTCTGATCACACAAATTTCTATATGTTCATTATTGAGCTAATCTGAATGTTTGATGCAAAAATACATTTCATTTACAGTCTGCTTTCCTGTATCACATTAAGCCATCATATGCATAATGGTGTACACTTCAACATCTAGTAAACCAACTTCATGCTGACAGGCCTGGCCCATATGTTTTCAGACCATACCGTTATCATTTCACCATGCTGGGGTATCTGTGGGGTCATGGTTAATGCAATCAACTGGTGGGTACAACTGGGAGATCAAAGTCCTGCCCATGTATATAAAAATGGGTAATGTTTCAAATACTCACTCATATGTCCAAGAGATACAGATTAAACACGTTGATTAATTGAACAAAGCACAGGCAATCTTCCAAAAGAGACTAGTTTTCATTTCTTCTCCACATTCAAGGAGGGTGTGCATTGCAACATCCAAGCAGAATTGGATCTCTCTCTCTCTCCAACTCTGACCCTATGCTGAAACTAAGAGCTTGTTTAAGAAAGTAATCACGCACTTGTTCAATTAAGCTGTCCATATTTTCTTAGTTTTTTTATATGTGATTCTTATCTTCCCAATATTTCCCTTTCCCAGACTTTGTGATAAAACATCTAATAAGGCAAAGCCACTTGCACCTTCTGTCATACGTCCCTCTCATCTTGTGCAGATATTTTCTTACCTTTCTCAAAAGTATTTGCAGATTAGGGGTACAGCTACCCCTTTTTAAGCTGGAGATGCTTAAAAAGCTTTATGCTTTTCCCCCTCCATTATCTTGTCAGGAGAATTCCTGAGGAAGGTGGTGGCTGGTAAGCATGTATGGAATGGGAGGAAGAGGCTAAAGCGTTGATGGATCTAGCAGTGTTTGGAGCAGCTTTTGCACTGGGTGAGTCAGAATGAAGCAAAAGGTGGCTAGAGCTGTTGAGAACATATGAGCTATTGGCAAACATTGGCACAGGAAGTTGTCAGTAAGTGGCACTGTGAGAAGGAGTTAGCAGTGATATTGAGAAACTGCAGTCCAATGGCAGAAATAGGTGGCTTCCAAAGGTGGCTCATCTGCTAGGAGCTTATGTACTGGCATTTATTATGGGTTCGCCCTCCCCCCATTTTTGGGGGGAGGGTCAAGATAACTCAAAACCAGCCAGGCAGGTGCGGTAGAAAAAGTCCAGAGGTAGTATCCCACAGGAACCAGGCAAGAGAAGTCTGGAGTAGAATAAGGAATGGGATTTACTGTCCAACAGATCCAGAAAGGGGACCCAAGGATCCAGAAATAAAAGAAGTCCAGCTGCAGCCATTAATCAAAGAGGCAGCCCCTGCAATAAGAGAATGAGGGTAATGCCTAGAAGTGTAACAGGGGGGAGAAGACCCTGGGAGTCTTCTCATGCCATAACTGAGAGAATGATCAAAACTAGTACAGCACTTATAGTTGTCTTAGTGATTAACAGTATTTAGTTATCATTAAGTTTATGGTGGATGAGAAGGGAGGAGAATTGGAACAAGTAAAGAATAAAAGAATCAGGAATCTAGAGTGAAGTATAGAGATGAGTAATTGAAACAGAATATAGTTAAGGATTAGGAGTAGAAATAAGAGTAGAATATAGGATAAGGCTAAAAGCTAAGTGAAAAAAAGTACTACATAAAAGTACACAAAAGTATACATTCTATATAAATGTAGAAAGATATGGTATAAGATAGAGGAGAAACTACTTCAGTATAAATAAAAGATCACTTAGTTATCAAAATAAAAATACTTATATAATAATTTTCCCAGGGGGAATTGACCTACAGTATATGTTGCCTGGGTTTGTTCCATCCTTGAACCCATGACAGGTTTCATTGGTTTAATACATTTCTTATTAAAATCTTCCTTCTATTAAAGATCACAGGGTTATCTACAGTATCTACCACATGTTTCATAATTGCTACAAGGCTTATTAAACTCTAGATTTCTGGGTTTTGGTCAGGAAGAGCCTAAGTATTTTCCTTTTTATTCTTCCTAGGGCTGGGCTGAAGAGTCAGGTCCCTGGCAGAAGGATTAAGCACTGTCCAGTCCAGTAATTATGTTTTATTGGAGAACCCTTGGAAGGAGAGGACCATAAGCAACTGATCCCCTCCCAGTTCGGTAACACTTACAAACAGCAATATATGGGTTCAGAAGGAGAAGGAGAAGGAGAAGGAGGAGGAGGAGGAGGAGGAGGAGGAGGAGGAGGAGCTTGACTCATGGTGAATTCATGAACATCTTTGTGTAGTGTTCTTGTCAAACAAAGGAAGTGTTTTGTCACTGTCTACTTCCAGGGTTTTTTTTTTTTTAATTCCCAGTCTAGCCTAGCCAAGTATCTCTGATATTTATTTATAGTCTTCCATTCAAGTACCAACCTGCTTAGCTTTTTGAGATCAGCCAAGGTTAACTCACTGCTGCCAACTATTTGGGTTCGTACACTATATAGAGCCAAAAAGAAACAAACCACATTATAGCTCATTGCCATAAGTAAATTGAGCCAATGTCTGCTTAGGTTCTCATTTTAAATCATTCTTCACTCATATGTTAATTCCTTGGTATAGAATCTTACATCAATGATTCATGGACAGAAAAAAAAAGTCAATGTGTAAATGTATCATATAAAGAGGCCAGCAAACAGGTTATATAACCCTTTTGGTAGATGTTAAGTTGCAGTGAACCATCACCTCAAAAGAGAAAGCCACGCAGCGCAAGTTTGTGTTCCTTTAAGGTTCATCATCAGACTTAAATACAATTTTGTGGCCATAATCTATTATGTATAAAGCTAGTATTAAAACACAGTGTAGTGAAGTCAAGCATTTAAAACTGGGGTAAATAAACTTAAAGCATATTAAATGTATACGCTTATTTAATGTGATTAAGGCATTGAAATTGCTGTGACATGAAACGCTTAAGTTCAGTGGGCAGAATAGGGCCCTTTTGGAAATGGGAACTATATTCCATCTTAATTAGACTTCAAAGGACTTAATAAGTTGGATTGTTTCCAAAATATAAGAAAGGAGCATGTATCATATAATGAACAAATAGCTCCTTTTTAAATCCAAAAGGCTGTAAGAGAAACTGCACTTGGAAACGGCATTTGAAAAGGACATTTAAACGTTCAGTATTTATAAAGCCGCAGAACATTCATATATCTTTAAAGCTATCAGAGTAGATGATGATAAAACATGTAAAACTGACCACATGCATACATTATATCAAACTATGATTTTAGCATTGAACAAGCACTATGTCAGTATGTGCTGTTCAGATGGCCCCTGCTGCTTCCTCTTAGGAGAAGATTCCATTTAGAGTTTCTTTTGCTGTTCCAAGGGGATAAAGAAATACAGTTTGTTTTTAAGCCAGATGACTTGATATAGTTCTCTAATGTAATTGGGATATATGAGCTTGTTTACCAAACCGTTGATATGTCTGGCTCAACAGAGTTAGATTCCAGGTTTCAGATTGTTACTATTTCAATATACTCTTTAGCTCTTTTGTCTTGGCCTCCAGAGGCCTTCCTCTCAGAGAAGGAAACCCCTTTTAGCTGCACTATGTATACTTTTATAAACTATTTTCATATTGCTATGTTATCAAACAAAAAGCAGCAAAAACTGCTGAGTTTCCAAGAAAGTAATCCAATATTTTAGTAAACATTTCTCAACCATTCTACACATGTGATATACCTACATCTTGGGTAGGTGGGTAGGTAGGTAGATATGTTTAATTTGTAGTTTTAGTACCTCTTCATCTAGTTTAGGAGGTCTATGAAATCTATCTCTGAATATTGTTATTTTACACCTTTTAAGCCTTATCCCCTTCTCCTTTCTATTATAACACTAGATTTAGGAACTCCCAAGCAAGCAGTTAGAAGCATATTCAGGCAACCCCCCCAAAACAAAAACAAAAACAAAAAGAAATCAACAAATCAACCAACAATCCCCCTCTTCACATAGTTCTTTTTTATTTATTGAATTCTTTGCCAAAAAGTACCATATGGTTCACAGCTTTCAGAGGCATATTAATTCATAGAAAATGTATCATTCAAACATGGTTATTCCCTCTAGTAATCAGCATTTTGAAAATAAGACAGAGCTACATAAAAATAAGGTAACTGATTCTGCATACCTGGGAAATTCTGCAAAAGTAAGTACATTTGCTCATGAAAAGAAAAAGGCATTTAAAACTTTGAAAGCCATCTAACAAGGACCTTTGAATCTCCAGGATGCTGAGGAAAGCTGAAGGAAGAAAAATGAAACCAGAAATACATCAACGATATCATAAAAACAATGGCCACACAGTACCAACCCACAAGCTAGGCATCAAGCTTCAAATGACTGTTTAAAAAGAAAGGTTTTGAGAGCTCTCCTGAAAACCAGGAGTGAGGGTCCTGTGGATTTCTGGGGGCAGATGTTTCATAATGACAGGTTCACCACTATACCAGCATCTCTTTTGCATTGGCAAAATCTTCTGTAAGCCCTTTCTAAATTGCCCAGCAGGACAAATAGATTCATTCTGAACAAGGCAGTCCCTAATGTTCCTATGAAGTACCGAAAAGAAGAAGAAGAAGAAGAAGAAGAAGAAGAAGAAGAAGAAGAAGAAGAAGAAGAAGAAGAAGAAGAAGAAGGAGGAGGAGGAGGAGGAGGAGGAGGAGGAGGAGGAGGAGGAGGAGGAGGAGGAGGAGAAGAAGAAGAAATAATAATAATAATAATAATAATAATAATAATAATAATAATATTATTTGCCATAACAGAAATATTGGTTTTCTGAAAATCATCAAGAAAACATTAAGTAATTAAATGGAATACGAATAATTCAAGGAAAATAAAGAATAGATCAGTTTACTGCATCTCCTTAATATTATACTAAGCAGCTGTTTATTGTAATATACCATAAGGTTTGATTTACTGCAGATGTTACTAAAAGACATAGAAGTGGAAGAGCTTATATTAAACATTCTCATCACAATAATTCAGAATACCAAATTAGCTCACACACTTTATTAACAAAATCAGATAACTGAACCATATAAAAACTGTGGAATATGACATGCAGGATTGATATCTAAATACAAAAAGTGATAAACAGGCTTGCCAATCAGCTTTAAAATATGACAAAGAAACTTCAATTTTAAAACTTTGGCTTTAGTGGGTTTTGGTTCATACTTACATAACTAACACATTTATTAAAAATTCAGAAAAAGATTAAGATGCAGCAAGCAAAAGAAATTAAAGCAGGAGATAAGAGCAAGGGCACGGAGACCTAACAAATTCTAGTTTATACCAGCTGAATTGATTATGTGCCATTTGTGTTGACTCTTAGTGATCACATAGATTTTTTCCAGGAGGATCTGCTCCAGCCTGGTCCTTCAGGTCTTCCAAGAGTTCATCTATTCCCACTGTAATTGAGTCCATCCACCATGCTGCTGGTCATCCCCTTCTTCTATTTCCTTCCAACTTTCCCAGCATTAAAGCCTTTTCCAGAGAGCATAATGTGTCTGGATAATTTGAACCTGGTTATTTGTGCCTGGAGTGAGAAATCTGTCTCAATTTGTTCAATGATCCATTTGTTTTCTTGGCTATTCTCAGGATTCTTCTCCAACACCAAACTTCAAAAGCATCAATACTTTTTCTATCCTGCTTCTTCAGAGCCTAGTAGTTTATGCCAGTACCATTCCATATACAGTGGTACCTCGGGTCACGAACTTAATTCGTTCCGCAACTCTGGTCGCGACCCGAATTGGTCGCAACCCAAATCAAATTTTCCCATAAGGTTCAATGTAAATACGGTTAATCCATTCTGAACCATATGTATTTTTTTTTTAAACCACAAAAATATGAAACAAAGTACAGTACAGTACAGTATGAAGAGAGAGAATGCTGACCTTGCTTGAGGCGACTTCTGGCGTGGAAGACAGGAAGGCGGGTGGGGAGGCGGTTATTGTTTGGAGGGAGAGTCCCCCTCCCTACAGGAAGCGACGACCACGTATCACAGCAGGGAAAATGGCCACGGATCCTGTTCGTCACCCGATGCGGAGTTCGTGAATGGAAGCAAAATTTTGCGAACGGTGCTGTTCGTGACTCGAATTGTTCACGAACAATAGCGTTCGTGACCCGAGGTACCACTGTACTTCTCCATTATTTTCTGTCTTTGCAAACCATCCTTACTTTCCACCCATCCATACCATGATGTGACAAGTCTTATGAAGCTGTGCAAGACCAAGGAAGCAAGAACTACACAGATTTCAGTAAGGTATCTTTAATGCTAGTTTGGGATAAATACAGAATCTTGGAAACTATAACAGGAATCCACTCCTGCCCCCCCCCCACACTTATTTACAGTGATCTAATTAGGGCAGACTCTCTTTGAATTATTTAAAACACTTTTTCCTAAGTTTCCTACCATCTGGGTTAAGTTGCCATTTATGAGATGAGCTGTCAATTTTCATCTATCTCTTGATGATTTGTGATAACTCTCCTTTCCACTCCTCTCTCAGTCTCTCCACAATCTCTCACAATGAAGTATCTGATGAAGATGGTCAATTTGGTACAACTAATGGTGCGGACTGTTTCTTTCAAGAACCACTCATTTCAGTGCTCCTTGTTCTTGTTGTTGTTTAGTCGTTAAGTCATGTCCGACTCTTCGTGACCCCATGAACCATATTGCACCAGGCCTTCCTGTCCTTCACTGCCTCCCTGAGTTTGCTCAGTTTCATGCTCATTGCTTCAGTGATGCTATCTAACCATATCATCCTCTGCCGTCCTCTTCTCCTTTTGCCTTCAATCTTTCCCAGCATCAGGGTCTTCTCCAAAGAGATCTCTCTTCGCATTAGGTGACCAAAGTATCTGAGCTTGAGCTTCATTATCGATCCTTCCAATGAGCAATCAGGGTTGATTTCCTTTAAGATTGACTGGTTTGACCTCCTAGCAGTCTAGGGGACTCTCAAGAGTCTTCTCCAGCACCACAGTTCAAAGGCATCAATTCTTCGGCGCTCAGCCTTCTTTATGGTCCAGCTCTCACAGCCATACATTACTACTGGAAAAACCATAGCTTTGACTATGCGGATCTTTGTCGGCAAGGTGACGTCTCTGCTTTTTAATATGCTATCTAGGCTTGCCATAGCTTTCCTCCCAAGGAGCAAGCGTCTTTTAATTTCATGGCTGCAGTCTCCGTCTGCGGTGATCTTGGAGACCAAATAAATGAAGTTAGTTACTGCTTCCATTTCTACCCCTTCTATTTGCCAGGAATTGATGGGTTCAGATGCCATGATCTTAGTTTTTTTAATGTTGAGTTTCAAGCCAGCTTTTCCACTCTCCTCTTTCACCCTCATCAAGAGGCTCTTTAGTTCTTCTTCACTTTCTGCCATTAGGGTGGTATCGTCCGCATATCTGAGGTTGTTGATATTTCTCCCTGCAATCTTAATTCCGGCTTGTGATTCTTCCAGCCTGGCATTTCTCATGATGTACTCTGCATATAGGTTAAATAAGCAGGGTGACAGTATACAGCCTTGTCGTACACCTTTCCCTATTTTGAACCAATCGGTTGTTCCATGACCGGTTCTAACTGTTGCTTCTTGGCCCGCATACAGATTTCTCAGGAGACAGGTAAGGTGGTCTGGTACTCCCATCTCTAAGAATTTGCCAGAGTTTGTTGTGATCCACACAATAAAAGGCTTTTGCATAGTCAATGAAGCAGAAGTAGATATTTTTCTGGAACTCTCATGCTTTCTCCATGATCCAGCGAATGTTGGTGATTTGATCTCTAGTTCCGCTGCCTCTTCGAAACCCAGCTTGTACATCCGGTAGTTCTCGGTTCATGTATTGCTGAAGCCTGGCTTGTAGGATTTTGAGCATAACCTTGCTAGCATGTGAAATGAGTGCAATTGTGCGATAGTTTGAGCATTCTTTGGCATTGCCCTTCTTTGGAATTGGAACATAAACTGACCTTTTCCAATCCCGTGGCCACTGTTGTGTTTTCCAAACTTGCTGGCATATTGAGTGCAGCACTTTAACAGCATCGTCTTTTAGTATTTTAAATAGCTGAGCTGGAATACTGTCATCTCCACTAACTTTGTTGTTAGCAATGCTTCCTAAGGCCCACTTGACTTCACTCTCTAGGATGTCTGGCTCAAGGTCAGTGATCACACCAGCGTGGACATCAGGGACATTAAGATCTTTCTTGTATAGTTCTTCTGTGTATTCTTGCCACCTCTTCTTAATCTCTTCTGCTTCTGTTAGGTCCCTGCCTTTTTTGTCCTTTATCATGCCCATCTTTGCACTAAACGTTCCTTTCATATCTCCAATTTTCTTGTAGAGATCTCTAGTCTTCCCCATTCTATTGTTTTCCTCAATTTCTTTGCATTGTTCATTTAAGAAGGCCTTCTTATCTCTCCTGGCTATTCTCTGGAAATCTGCATTCAGTTGCTTATATCTTTCCCTTTCACCCTTGCTTTTCGCATTCCTTCTTTCCACAGCTATTTGTAAAGCCTCATCAGACAGCCATTTTGCTTTCTTGCATTTCTTTTTCTTTGGGATGGTTTTAGTTGCTGCCTCCTGTACAATGTTACGGACCTCCGTCCATAGTTCTTCAGGCACTCTGTCTACCAAATCTAATCCTCTAAATCTATTCATCACCTTCACTGTGTACTCACAAGGAATATGATCTAAGTCATACCTGAGTGGTCTAGTGGTTTTCCCTACATTCTTCAATTTAAGCCTAAATTTTGCAGTAAGAAGCTCATGATCTGAGCCACAGTCAGCTCCTGGTCTTGTTTTTGCTGTCTGTATAGAGCTTCTCCATCTTTGGCTGCAAAGTATATAATCAATCTGGTTTTGGTATTGACCATCTGGTGATATCCATGTGTAGAGTCGTCTCTTGTGTTGTTGGAAAAGAGTGTTTGCTATGACTAGCTTGTTCTCTTGACAGAACTCTATTAGCCTTTGCCCTGCTTCATTTTGTACTCCAAGGCCAAATTTGCCTGTTATTCCGATTACTCCTTGACTTCCTACTTTAGCATTCCAATCCCCTATGATGAAAAGGACATCTTTTTTTGGTGCTAGTTCTAGAAGGTGTTGTAGGTCTTCATAGAAGCGGTCAACTTCAGCTTCTTCAGCATCAGTGGTTGGGGCATAGACTTGGATGACTGTGATATTGAATGGTTTGCCTTGGATACGCACTGAGATCATTCTGTCGTTTTTGAGGTTGTACCCCATTACTGCCTTTCCCACTCTCTTATTGACTATGAGTGCAACTCCATTTCTTCTAAGGGTTTCTTGCCCACAGTAGTAGATATAATGATCACCCAAATTAAATTCACCCATTCCCGTCCATTTCAGTTTGCTGATTCCCAAGATGTCGATGTTCAATCTTGTCATCTCATGTTTGACCACATCCAGCTTGCCTTGGTTCATAGATCTTACATTCCAGGTACCTATACAATATTGTTCTTTACAGCATCGGTCCTTCTTTTCGCTTCCAGATACATCCACAGCTGAACGTCCTCTCGGCTTTGGCCCAGACGCTTCACTCTTTCTGGAGCTACTTGGAATTGCCCTCCGCTCTTCCCCAGTAGCATATTGGACACCTTCCAACCTGAGGGGCTCATCTTCCGGCGTCATATCTTTTAGCCTTTTAACATTGTCCATGGGGTTTTCTTGGCAAGGATACTGGAGTGGGTTGCCATTTCCTTCTCCTGTGGACCACATTTTGTCAGAACTCTCTGCCATGACCTATCCGTCTTGGGTGGCCCTACACGGTATAGCTCATGGCTTCACTGAGTTACGCAAGCCCCTTCGCCACGACAAGGCAATGATCCATGAAGGGGTCAGTGCTCCTTACAGGGGTGTATATAGGGAACCATATTCTGCTGTAGATCTCCCTAAAGTCCCAGTTCTATTTTCATTCAGACACAAGAAAACATGAAAACAGGCAACTTTGGCTTCCTAAGAAGAATCTAGTTAAAACTCTTTCCAAGACCCATCAACTGGTGACTTAGTGTCTAGCCACAGCAAGGAAACCTTCAAATAGAAAACATAATGAATGTTATTGATAACCCCCCAAAATAAAATAAAAGTCTATCAGTTAAAAAAGAAAGCCATTGTTATTTATAAGCATATGTACCTTCACATCTGACTGGTTTTCATAACTGGTAGTCTTATTTTAGATTGTACTAAAGTACAAGACAAAAGTAAAATTGATCTTTCAGAATGTCACCATCTTTCAAAATAATTTAAAAACTGCATATAAACTTGGGGTTTGTATGGGATTTGTCCAAACCTCCAGATGTTGACTTGAATAACAACTATAAAGAACAGTAATACTGCACCTACAGCCAATTTATCCCTCCCACTATATATATATATATATATATATATATATATATATATATATATATATATATATAATAATTTACATAAATTATCAGGATGGAAAGGGGAACTATTGACATTATTTCTCATAAGAGTAGATGTGGGCAATAGACACTCAGTCAACACATCTGTCCTCAAATCAGTGATCCTACTGATCAGACTACCAATAGTTCCTTCAGAGCTATTATATTGAAGGTTGGACAGATCTTTTAGATAAAGAGAGATTGATATTTAATGATTGGCTTTATGCATAGGTATCTTCAGAGGAAGAGAAGGCGGGTGATGAAATGTGCACAGAGGTATGATGATTCAAAATCCTACATGCTTGCATATGACATTGCGACACACATATGAAAAAGAGCAAAGTTTGCATTGTGATGTTGGAATGCACATTTTGGCATTTTTGTGGTTTGGAATAGATGTCTGTGACTCAGTGATAGATTGTGTGTAAAGAATTTTAAACTGCGTAATCTAGATGACCTAATTTAGTGACTGACTGATTTTACAGAAAGCCCAGCATGTTCATCCCTTTTACTTCTACCGCAACATCAAACAATAATGTATATTACATTTCACATTGAACATCTTTGTTTCCTTTTTCTTTGCATAAATCGGTCTCAAATAATCTTAAATTTAGTATGGGCATTTTCCAGGTAAGAGCTTTTATTGTTGTTTCAACATACTCTATAAAAAAATAAGCAAAGATTTTTAACAGTATAATTTTAACAATATATATCTATTTTTAAAAACCCTGCACTTATTTCTGTGAAATTTGGCATATTTCATCTCGACATGATTTTTCCCATGCCATTCTGTGGGATAACATAGTTTAGAGTTCAGTTTTTCTTAATCACAGCAGATCTGCACTGAGTTGAATAGGAATACCTCCCAGATTGATGGACTGAATCATGCTAGATCTGTAGCTCAGATGAAGCTGTCAGGGCAGATTAGGTAGTCTCAGCAGAGCTTTAATACAAATTGTTCCCCTTGTACTTGTGATACTTACACATTTACAAGCCCCCAATGAAATCTAGACCTAGTCCTATTTTCTTTAAGTTGGGTCCACTTTAATGGGGTTCCCCTAAATAGGTGAAAGCCTGAATGTCACTCTGTTCCCTGTATTTGTGTGGCAGCCTTAAAGCTTGCATTGTGAATCTGGTGCTTAAAGATGAAGGATAAGTGTATTCATTACAGCAATAGAGTCAAATAACTTAAAACATTGTTGAAGTAATGAGGAGACTAGTTCTGCTGTTTGAAAGCATGCACAGAACTTTGTTCAGCTTTGAATGCCACATGGGTCATGGTCCGTGACTCTTTCTGTGATCAAAGGCAACCAGGAATAAAAATGAAACATTTGCAAACTTTGCAGTTGCCAAAGAATGTGAATGAAGTCATAGAAAAATCATTAAATGCATCTGAAGGGCCAGCAGCAACTATTGCTTCTACTTTAGAAGTTTATGTGGTTGGATGAGCTTTAATTTTTCTGTGAGGTTCCAGTAAAATAATTTGTCCTTTCCAATTATATCTACAAAGAGGCCCAACTCCATTTGTAAATACTGTTTCATTGTTTCACATGTTGCATCCATCGTTCAAGGAAGTTTCCTGCAGAGACTGTTGGTGATCTCTCTCTCTCTCTCTCTCTCTCTCTCTCTTCTTTCTGTCTTTTTTTGGTTTTTTCCCCTTTTTTTGTATCTTTTTATGTCACCTTTGTATAGTAAAACAATAAAATAAATAAATAAAAAGGGATACATATGTGTAATAAGCTCTTCAAGACAATATATTTACCTCCAATTTTCCTCTTATAGGAGAACCAATGGAAATCTTGGCTTCTTGGCTCTGGTTTTCTATACAGATCTCTGTGGCTACATTAGACCAGCTGTCTCCAACTTAATGCCCTCAAAATGCATTGGACGAAATCCCACATCTATATTGTGTGTGTCGAGCTGGAAAAAACTGATCTGGAAAACTTCACAACTAATTTTATTTAATATGAATATAATGCAGAACTGTCTATTTATTGTCTGTATAACTTATATGTGCACACATGGGTGGGTGGCTGGAAGGTGTTTCCTCCTTTCTATTTTCTCATTAATCTCTTTTTCAAAAAGCTCTTTGAATTGTTTATTGAACTAATTAAAACTATGTTTGGGAAATGGCAAAACTGAACTGATTTTTTTTTTTAAAAAACCCTCTGATCTAAAAAAAATCAACTTTTTTACTAGGCTGGAAAAAGGGTTCTTCAAAGATGTCCCCAAACTGATACTCTTCAATTTCCATTAACCCCAATGGAATAACTCAAAACCATGTTGGTTGTAGATTATGGGCACTGTACATGATGAGTCTTAAAGTCAGGCACATCTAAAAATGCCAGGTTGAAAGGGATTGTTCCAAAGAATGCCAATCCAATCATTTCATATAAACATCTGGAATAATTAGACTCCTTAAGTAATCTCAAATAAAAATGTATCTGTTACATGCTTCAACACTGGAACTAGATATTCATCAGGAAGAAAGTTACTATGTTGATCATGCCTCCTGGGTTTCTTGTTGGCGAACTTCATACATAAGCCTATTAACAGACATATATAATGTAAATTTCATTAAGTTCAAACTGATATTTTCTCACAGATAAAATATTGGCATTAGCATTTCAGTGGATATTTTCTTGATGTTTTTGCTTATACCTTACTGTTTAGTAAGGTAAAACATACATACCACACAAACAGAAGGGCTGTTTGTTTTATAGATTTATATTCTGCCTTTTCTCAAATATCTTAAGGTGGCTTACATGGGGATCTCCCTTCATTTTTTTTTTTTAACCCCAACAACAGCCACCCTGTGAGAGACAACGATTGGGCCCAAAGTCACCAAGTTTGTTGGCTGAAAATATCCCGGTCCTAGTGCAAGATCTTAAGCATTACTATACTATATCTAGAAGATACAGCATTCTCAAGATAGCAGTTCTGTATTATGAGACTTTCTGTGCCTCCTGTCTATTCTGTATACACAAACTGCATTTTCCTTCTCCATAATATTATGCATATTGAAAAGAACCAGAGATCTTGAAAAGTTGCTATTTGTAAATATTGGTCCTAACAAAAATTTTGGTTGGAGTATGGATATTTGAATTTTCCTATGGAAAGAAAATACAGCTAACATTGTTTTATATGTAACATTTATAGGCTACCTAGAGACTATACCATGACAGGTAGGGAAGAATATAGAACCTGGAAAAGGTTTGTAAAAAAATCCTAAATAGATAATGGTTAAGAAACAGTGAAAAGAATGGAAGGGATTCAATCAAAGTGTAATTGCATTTCTAAATTAGGTTGAACACTTTGGAGTAATTGTTAGAATCAATTAATGCAATCATGAAAAACAGAGATACTATGTGCCTGGGTTGTCTCACAGCAGCAAACTTTTTTTGTAATTGTTTAAAATTGGTATTGTTAATTACCCAGGGAAAATACTTATTTTCCCTTTTTTATATTGAAAACATTGTATCAGAAATGTGTACTATAGAAATAAATTTGCAAATCGATAACTATAGCTATTTGCAAGAAAAAGAACTGAATTCAGTGGCTTCTGTATTAGCTATTGAAGCTGCTAAGCATACGCCTTTGGTTGCAACTTCAGGACAGATGGTACTGAATGAGAATAATCAGGGGAGCAAAGTGTGGAATTCAGCAAGAGAATTCCTTATGTGTATGAAAAGACTTCCCAGCTGCTACAATCAAGTTTTAATACAACTTTCTTCACCTTAATTAGAATGAGGCCAAAATCTTAGAGCCAAAAGTGAAGTTAAATTACAGGGTTCCCAAATGGCATGGAGCCAGGATAATATTCAAGATTTTTAAAATCCTATTTTAAAAAATGGGAGTGGATTACATTATCTGCAAGAAAGAATTGAGTATAATAGGTACTTCTCCTCAGCTTGTATTATCAATAATACAAACTGCAAATATAGGGCTGAGTCCAACACCCATGGCCATAGGAAGAGAAGTTGCTATTCGTTTAAATGGGAATTAAAATCTTGATTCATGCTGAAATATATGAAATAGATTTCTGATTTTCCACAACCTTCTCAGGGTGCTTTTGATCTGCTTAGCATTTCTTTTTGGTGACATTTGTAACTTCATGTTATTATTGCCCGGTGGAAGGTGTTAATGCTGTTATCTTTTTCTCTTACACAGAAGGCACTTTCTCCAAACCCCCAGAAATATGTTTGTGCCATCCAGTGAGTTCTTTTTTTCATGATAGAAATACATACCATATTTTTCCGACTATAAGACGATACTTTTTTCTAAAATCCTTATGCTAAAAATTGAAGGGCATCTTATGCTAGGAAGTAAGCTGAGGAGAGAACCGCACAGTTGCAAAACTGCCCATACTTTGTCTCTGCAAACAGGCTTCCTCCTATTGCTAGCCTCCAATCACAAGTGAAATAGCTTGACTCTGCAAACATGCTTCCTCCAATCACAAGCCTCCAATCACGAGTGAAACTGCCCATACTGTCTCTTCCTCCAAGAAACTTCCTCCAATCACGAGCCTTATGTAACTGATGTCAGCTGATGCTGAATAAACCAATTAGAGGAAGTCTGTTTGCAGAGACAAGCTATCGGCAGTTTCACTCGTGACTGAATGTAATCAGTTATGCAAAAGAGCATGGAAATAGAGCTGCAGAGATGGTTTGGACCTCCTCCCACCGAGTGTATCAGGTCAATGTTACCTAATTACTAAATAAAAATGTGTTCTGCACTATCTTTAAAATATTGATTTCTTAATTTTGGGTTGGAAAAGTGGGGGTCGTCTTGTACATGGGGGCGTCTTACTGATGGGAAAATACAGTACATTGTCAAAGGGAAAAAAAATTACAAATGCTTTTTTAAAAAGTGAAAAAAAAAACAAAAAAGAAAAAACAAAACAAAGTTGAGTTGAGTTGAGTTTTCTCCAGCAGACCAATGGCAGATTGTCATCTGCATCCTACAATCAGCATCATGGCAATGGCTACTGACTTTGACCTTGTCTTGCTATATTTGCTTTTGCTGCAAAAAAAAAAAAGCCACCCTGTACTTTCTTGACTACCACTCCAGAAATTTAAATGAAGCCCAGTGAAATGATGGCAAAGCTCTATAGTAATATGACTTTAGCAGGTAGGGACAAAAGCCGAGGAGCCTGGAGAAAGGACAAGACAGGAATTTCAAGCTAACAATGGCTTAGAACTTAGTGATGCAGAATCGTTCTTGTAGCATTTCCTCCTGCACTGAAGCTGAGCTAGCTGTTAGCTGGCTCAGCTAGAGAAGAGCTATAGAAGGACCATGACATCCTGGATCCGCTCCAATGCCTCATGCTGACAAGCCGAGAGTTATTCTCCATCACACTTTAGCCTTTTTGCTGGCCTATTCCTTGATCTAGACAAGTTCCATCAGAAGCATTCCTTCTTCATGACCTTCCTTAGATTTAGCTGAAGCCAGGGAGGCTGGAGGCCACCATATGTGATCATTCTGTCCATCATAACAAAGGAAAGTGAAAAGAGTGCCATGCTTTGCCCATGAAAATTCCATCCATTTATGCTTTGCCATTTCTTTTCCATCCAGTTCTATTAAAATGTTTTTAAAATGCACAATTGTTTCTGGTAAAATACTAACCTGATCCAAATAGCATACACATTAAACACTTTCTTATTGAAACATGACAGGAGTTGCACTTGTCATTTGGTTTGGTCTTGGGTAACCTTAGTCCCCTTTCCATCAAACCTGAGAGGGCCATAAGTGTTATCTATTCATTAACAGAAAGATATAACATGGCTGAAAGCAATATACCTACTATCTGCTATCATTCATCAGACTGTAAGTCATATAGCTAATCATATTAACCAAATATTAATATGGTTGGTAAATAAAATATACATAGAACAAATTAGTCATAAACGATAATAATGATGCTATATAAATTCAAAATGGGGAAACAAGACATAAACTTCTAAGCCAAAAGCTTGTTTTTATTAGCTTTATTAATAGTCATAGACTAGCTGTCGCACGCATACACACACACTGACAAAACCCAACATGGTCAAAAAGAAGAGATAGAAGAGTGAATAATGACAATACCAAAAAAAATTAAATAATTAAATAGACGTTTTAAACTTTAAAATGTGCAAAATATAAGAAAACGTGTTAATTTTATGCAAGGTACTGGCATACAGTACATAGAGGATTAATATTTAATAATAGTTGACCCCTTGATGGCAATTAAAGCAGTTGCACAAAGCTTGGCCTCTTTTCTAGATATTTCTACAGGCACTTCAAGGAAAAGGAGAATAATTTGCTCCTCATCAGAGCAGCTAAGTTAACAGCAAAAGGGTTATTAAGTCTGAGCACCAAGCTGTGTAAGATGGGCAGAGCAACAAGACCCGTTAAATAGATTTGATATCTTCTAACTGACAAGGAAATAATCCTTCTTGGAGTGGAATGTAGCTATATCTCCATTCTACTAACACAGAAGGCAAAGTACTAAATCTTACCAGGGAGAACATTTTCCAGTGTTGCATACTTGACATACTGATTAAATAATGAACAGATCATCTCCATAACAGGGGAGGATTGTGCTCCAATCATTGTTTCAATTCAAAGTTGGCTCTTTCTCAAACTCTTAATGGAGCCAAACCCTATACTGAAGGGCCAAAATTTCTAAGATCAAATTCAATGCCATTTTTCCAGGAAGCTATCCAAAAAAGTCCAGGAGGCCAAAGATTCTTCATAAAAAATCCATTTTGCTCCAAATTGAAGGTGGCAAAGCCTCATGGACACCCCTATAGAAGCAAATCTGATTTTGAGTGTAACATAGAATTGGATACATTCTGAGAAACTCAGAATAGAAATCTTTAAAATTTCAATTGGACCACTTAAAAGAGGAAACTAGGGAATTTCAAAGCAAAAGACAGTCACTTTGGCTTTATAGGCGCTTATGGCAGTGGGCACAGAATTACCACTTCAGCTACATACAAAACACAGATTCTGTTAGTGATCCTCTGGGCTCAACAATGAGCACATTTGTTTGTGACAATTTTTTAATTATTCCTTCCAATCAGTAGACGGTGTGGAAAGCTAATTCCAATATATTTAAAGGCCTCGATTCGTTTTCTTTCTTTCTTTCTTTTTTTAATTTTCCAGAGATAGATGGAACTAGCAAAACTTTGGTAAAGACTACTACTTTGGTCTTAGTAGAGCTGTAAGTTGTTCCTTTTCACAATGCAATGCACCACCTCAAGCCCACTTGTATTGTAGAGAGGATGGCTGTGTCATCAGCATAAAGAAGAACTGAAAGGGATCAGTAAGCTAGAAGGTAGCTAAAAGCTTTAATCTTCTAGACTAGGCAATAGCTCTAGTCCAGAACTCTTCCTAAAAGAAAGAAGTGTTTCTTATTCCTATGCCTACCATTTTTTTTTCTCCCTTTCTGCTTGACTTTCTTTTGTTGAACATTGCTTCTTTGATAATTAATGCAGAAAGACAGACCCCATTTTCTTCCCCTCCTTTCCCCTTCCAGAATATCTTGTTATTTCCCCATCACAAAGGTTTTAAAATCAACGATATGTCAGTACATGAAATAAACATGGTTTTCAAGAGGAAAGGGTCCATGATATAAACTTGTGCCACTTTAGAACTGACTCTTTGTTTTTTGAATTGCCATGTCTGCAATTGGAACGTCAAGGTCACATTGGCTTAAAACTGTTCTGTTTGTCCTGGACTAATTGTTCTGAGTAGCATCATTTACAAGATTAAGAATAAACAAACAGATTCTTTTCAATGTATTTCTGCCATTATGAGAGTGCAAAATATAAACTGCAGTTCTAAAGACACTTCTCTGCAAATAAATATCATTGCAACCTTGAGCAGACATTTGTAAAATAGGTGGGTAACATGCAGGCTTGCAGAAATTCTTGAACTACTGCTCCCAAAAGTCCTTGTCATTGCCACAAATCTCTGCCCCCACTCCACATAATGACCAGGACTATTTATTGTTTCTTTATTCTTAGCCATTCTCCTGACTACTGTTTGCCGGGTTTGAATTTAATGCAAGCAGATCAGCACTCCAGCTATATCTACATCAACCTGAAGCCCAACTCTTACATGTGCTTCTTCATTCTGGAAGAAAGCACACTCTTAAGGAGATTGGGGGCAGGATGATGAATTCACTTCCTTTCTATGAACTGCAGTGAGATCTGATATAAACCAGATGCCCTTCATTTGGAGCTGCAATAAGTACCAATAAAATAAGGTGATCTCTTAAAAAGGTAGATCTGAGCATTCTGCCTGGGATGACCCATCTTTTAAACAGTGCAACATGTTTGTTTGCTTATTTATTACAAAAAATAGCTTTTCCCTGCCATCAGGGAAAAGCTATTTTTTGCTGTTGCTTCCTTTCTGTGGGATAGCGTCCCCACTAAAATCCATATGGCTTCTACCCTGCTGGGTTTTAGATCTGGCTTCTTCAGGAAGCCTTAGTATTAGAAATATTACAAAATGGTTTCTGTAGTGTTTCAGGATTTGTTTGATATTGAATTATTTTATTGAACTCCATCATCAAACTGTGAGTTGAATTATAATGTTTATGTTATTAATGTCTGCATATTTTAAAGCTTATTTATGGAAATCAGGAATGCTCAGAAGCAATACTGATGGAAAAGCATAAAAGCCCAGTTAATCAATCAATCAATGTACAGCAATTTCATTCTTCATTCTCACTAATGAACTTTTATAAGCCACCTTTAAGTTCATGTGACCCAACAGTTGTTCCTTAAGCTAAACACAAGTACACCTTGAACCTTTAGGTTGGATGAACAAATTGAGATGGAAAACAGGGTGCCATAAAGCACAGAGGAGTCTGTCTCTACCAGTCCAATTTTAATATATTTAAATCTGATCTAGTCATTTTTTAAAGTGGTGAACATTGCTCTCCTCTGCTGCAATTGTTTCTCTTACAATGTTTGCAGTATTTATTTATTTTTTTACATGAACTGATTGTTTTAACTGTGGTAAACTGTCCTGAGTAAACATACACACATTTGAATGGCATCAGGATAAATTCTTGAATAATGAAAAAAGTGTGGGAACAAAAAAACCACAACTGCATGATCTCTTTTAGGGGAGGACATATAGCTATGGATACTAGTGCATCGTTTGCTTATTAAACCCAGCGGTATAGATCAACCTGAAGCCCAGCTCTTACACGTGCTGCTTCATTCTGGAACAAAGCACACTTAAGGAGATCAGGGGGCAGGATGATGGATTCACATCCTTTCTATGAACTACAGTGAGTGTTTGCTTATTAAACCCAGCGGTATAGATCATTTTATGTGTGTATTCATATACATTAACTAAGCCCTTGCTAGGACTAAGGCATCCTTAGGTGCCACCTCTGATC
Source organism: Python bivittatus (assembly GCF_059951505.1). Classification (NCBI taxonomy): domain Eukaryota; kingdom Metazoa; phylum Chordata; class Lepidosauria; order Squamata; family Pythonidae; genus Python; species Python bivittatus. The sequence continues at coordinate 15,471,776 of NW_028277058.1, read as the reverse complement.
CATTACTGATGTGGAAGTGCCATTTACTGGGCCTGTAAATTTCCAGGTTAATTACTCAGTGTTGGCAGGAATGATGGACAGTGAGATACCAGCTACATGAGCCAGGCTTTTTCTTGCTGATGTTGGATGGATTTGTTTGGTTCTGTTCATAGCAGTAGGCCAAGAGAGGCAAGAAAAGACCAGCACAGTCATCATTTCTCATTTCAGCTGCCACATCCGACTTATTCTTTGAAGTCTCTGAGCAAAGCCTGCATGGGTTTGGTACTGAAAACAGTTTGAGCTTGTAGGTGGTCTAACACCTGCTTCCTGAGACAGAACTATAGCAGCTGTTGTTAAATGCCTGCTTTTAGAATAGTAGGTTGAACGTTTCTTGCATATTCACGCTATGCCTTTATGAGAGAGTGAGAGTAGCTCTCCACAACACCGCTGATTTTGCTTTCAGCAATTAAAAGGAAATTTTAATACAATGTCATAAATGTGTTGCTTCTAGTAATACATAGTTCAGTTACATTGCACAATGCAATTCCATTCTTGTCTTAGAAAGAAGGTATGTGTGATATGTACAGGATTCATTACAGTGCTGAGCACAAAGGAAAGCTTTCATCCTGGATGCAAGAGAGGAAGGATGGATGGATGGATGGAAGGAAGGAAGGAAGGAAGGAAGGAAGGAAGGAAGGAAGGAAGGAAGGAAGGAAGGAAGGAAGGAAGGAAATATTGCAGTGGTAAATAGTTCAATGGCCTGCCTCTTCCTTCTGGCCTTTGGAACAGAGATGCTGTTCTCCAAAGGAAAGCAAAGAGACAGAAGGAAGAGAAGCTTCTCTTTAGTTCATCCTTTAAAAACCTCCAAAACCAGCTAATTTTCTCTTCTTTTCATGGGTTCCTTAAGCCTCTAAAAATCTTAATTTTTTGCAACCCTGAAAAAATTGACTCGTTTCATTCTGATATTAGGCTGCCACTGGCCACATCCATTGTGGCCCCTAAAGAAAGTCAACTGCCTTGAGTTCAGCTCAATTCCTGATGACTCTATGGATGCACCAATACAGGATTTTTTCAGGGTGGGGGGTAACACATATCTGGTTTGCTATTGCCTTCTGGAATATTTTTTTCAGGTTCCTAATCTAGGTCAAAGCCATGGTAGTCATACCTGGGTACCACATAAATGATAAGCAGGCCTGATCTGATTAGCTTCCAAGCTTCAGCAAGGTCAGCCAGGTACTGCCATATTCTGAGATGAAAAAATTAAGGTGCAGCCCCTGGATGCAATAAAATTCTCCACCACCATTATGGGAGAATATTATCACAGAAGAAAGCCAGGATGGTGATGGGAAAAATTTCTTATTTTAATATCTTCAGTACATCAACTTAAATCAAAAAGTAGAGTGTAATATTTCAAACTCTCTAGAACACCATCAGGCAAGATGGTATTGAATAGGTGTTATTGGAACCTGATTAATTTTATAGTTGTTTGATATAGTTCTCTTCATACTATATACACACACATACACAGGCCTTTTCTCTGTGGTAAATGAAGCAACCCCACGTCCACTTCCCAGGCATGGAATCACCATCTTCATCTAAGCACATATGCAATAGTTAGGAATGGGCAGGCAATAGAGACAACTCTAGATTTGTCCATGTTAAATGAAAGGGATTCCTAGTTAGTAGGAATCCACGTCTCAAAGCGTGTGGGAAAAGAAGTAACTTTCTTGAACTCGCCCAATAGATTCTCTTCAGTCCCATCCTTGTTAGGGGGAAAACTTTGGGACTAAAGAAAAGGAGATATAGCTGGGAGATGTGAAAGGAAGCACATGGCTTAGGTAAAGAAAGAAGGAAGTTTTCCTGGAAGAGGAGAATATGAGAATGCTGGAAAGATGGTGGCAAGGTGGAAACTGGAATCAACCACATGGTAGAAGCAGAAAAAGAGCAATGGTGAGGTAGAAGAAACCACGATAGGAGTCAAGCTGAATTTCTTGAAGACTAGAGATGAGGTGAAATGTGACTCAGAACCAAGAAAATATTCAGGAGTAGAGAATAAAAACCGCTTTCGGTGGGAAACAGGGAAATGCTCTAGGTGGACAGAGTGAACCCTGAGGTCTGTGGGAAGAGCACAGCTAAGTGTCTCTGGATTGGAAGTGAAAGAAGATGCCAAATTATGACCTAATATTCTCTATGGAATCAGTCAGAACTAAAATAAAGTGATGCTAAAGCTCCAACCGTAGATTACAACCTATGGAAGTCAGGGATGAGTCATTACCAGTTGGCTGGTGAATTGACATGGGGAAAAAAATCCCTTCTCCTGAAGATAAAATAAAAGTTCTTGGCCAGGATCTGCATTCAGATTACTTTATTTGCCTGTATGCTAGTCTGCTGTATAGGTTATGATATTTTGAAAATGTCTGTTAATTATCTTTGTATTAGAAGTATGTTAACTTTGTACGTAATCCATTTTTATATGCTTTATTCCATCTAAAGATGGTGATTCCATATCTGGGAACTCCAGATCCTACCATCTGGATCTGTATCCAGTCTTTCCATAGCCTTCCATGGTTGAAATGCTGTATGTCTTTTTATCAGTACTAAATACTTCATTCCATTGTAATCGTTTGGATGTTCGGTTAAACAAGCTAAAAGAAACTTTTACTTTTACTTTGCTTATTTTTTTTAATAAAACTGATTTTTAAATCATGAGATTAATGCTGTTCTCAACTCCTCAAAAGGGAACAAGGCAGCTGTTCTCTAGTCACATGATTCAAAGCAACTAGGGCAAGTGATGCTACAGAGTTAGTTCTTCATTATTATCACCATGACCACCACCATCCTTATTATGATGCTCAGTTCATGGGAAAGTTGTTCATGCTATGTCAGACCCATTTCTCTCACAAGCCAGTATTGAGGAAGAGGACCTACTCAAGGCACCTCTTTCTTTTAGGAAGTGATGGTGGTGGAAGTGGGTGGTGAAAGTGGGAAAGTACACATAATCCATAACCAGAAACTGTCCCATGCATCCAGGTGAGAGGGAAGCAGGACCAGAAGGCACTGCTGGGAGGGTTAAGATCCCTCCAGTCATGGCATACACCTCCGAACAGCCTTTTACTAGAGCACATAGTAAAGATACAGGAATGCATCTTTAAAAAGTGTTTTTTCTCTAAAAAGATATTACAGAAAATAAAACTACATTTCTTAAGAAATACTGTATGAATGAGACAAACATTAAGGCATAATGGAAAAATCTCTAAGACTAAATATTTGAGACAGAGAGATTGGTATGTGTATCATTTTATAAGGCACTCACAATTTCTTACATTCTGTAGACGGTTATATAAAAATTATTTACAATCTAAGAGATATTATTCTGTACAAGAGCAAAAAGAAAAAGGGGGAAGAGGGAAGAGGGAAGAAAGAAAAATCAAGTACCAGTTTTTTTCAATTCCAGCAGCATAACACTGTTTCACACTCTATAGTGTTTGCAGTTACCAATATACACATGACAAATGTTCTTGCCATATGAAGTGTGAATCAGCTCTCAGTTTTTGCAGTTAAGGCTCTTTAATGCAGACATATTTAATAAGAATCCCCAATGAGCCTATCTTCAGTCCACTACAGCTATAGTACTACAGCTCTCAAGAAGTATGAAAAGGAGACTTAAGCAACAGGAGTCCAGATTAGGTTTATGAATCAACACCTCAGATTAAAACTGGTGAATGTCTCCTCTTTGCTTCACTCACATTAAACGCCTACAACAAGACAAGCATGAATCAAAAAAACATGGCACAAAGTTAACATCTGAAAATTATGGTTAATCTGTTGCAATGAGTCATGTATTGTTTTCAGAGCAGCATGTTGCCTTCAGAAAACATGAACCTTTGAATGTTTGGCCATTTCCTTATCAGTGGTGTTAATATGGTTGTGTTAATGTTCTGTATGCACTAATACAATCTTTTTTACAGCTGTCATTCCACCACACTTGCCAAAACATGCAAATAAAGAACAAACAATATGACCTTTCCAAATCCCACCCTTGCACTACACAAGAAATGGTAGAGTAGAACAAGGATGTTCTTGGGTTGAGCTCCTAAATAAAAGGCAAGATACACATCTAATAAATAATTGGAAAAGTAAAATAAATATGTTCAGTCATCATTTTAAGTGTTTGTATGAGAAGTGTCTGGATCCTACCAAGCTGATGAGCAGTACATGAAAAGTATCATTCTAAGATAAAAATGACATTCAAAAGACAAATTAAAAAAAAGATTAAAATGAGAAAGAAAGAAAGAAAGAAAGAAAGAAAGAAAGAAAGAAAGAAAGAAAGAAAGAAAGATGAACACAATCAAGTATGCCTTGAAGCTTTGCATTCTTAAGTATTTTTTTTCATGTTGAAAAGAAAAAGAGGAAAATTGAAAACATCGCACCATTTGTGTACAAGATGCAGTTCTGCTACTAACTAAAACCATAACTGACCTAATTCCAATGGATTAAATTGACAGTCAAGCATGTAAAGTAAGGAAACAGAACATCTCCAATGAAAGGAACCGCTTCCCCCACTTCATTTGAAGGCCTTGACTACATTCTGCAGACCATGTGCTATGTTAATTCTTTGGATGTGCCAAGAACGCCTTAACTTGGCTCCTCATGGAACCAACATCTAATTAGAATGGATGCCAAAGTCACAAGTTTAAAATCACCACAAATATTTCTCTAATGGGTCTCTTAAATTCAGAATTGTTCATAGAGTTGGAAGGTACCATTTAGGGCCCTGAATGCAATCTCTTGCTCAATGCAGCAATCCCAGTTCAATCATTTCTAATAGTTGGCTGCCCAATCTCTGCTTAAAGATATCCAGAGAAAGGAAACTCATTGTCTCCTTTGGTCACTGATTTTACTTTCAAACTTCCCTTACTGTTAGGAAATTTTACCTAACACTTAGTCAAAATAATTCTTCCTGCAACATAAGGCTATTATTTTGTTCCCTGAGATTTGGGATGATTGGGAACAGGTCTATACAGTACTATCTTCTGTGAGATACCTCCAAGTATTTGAAAAGTGTCACATCTCTCAATAATCTTTTCTAAAATTGCTTCTTTTAATAGTTCGTTTTCTGTCTCCTGTTGCCTTTTTGAACCTGTATCATTTTCTCTGAACCTTTCCAACAATGCAGTGCCCAGAATGGGACACAATATTTCAGTTGAAGTCTGACCAATACAGACTTGCCTCTCATGGTTTGGAATCTACATTTTTATTGATGGAGCCTAATGTTGCTTTTATGTTCTTTTGCCCCATCAAACTGCTGACTAATATTCAGTATGTGATCATCTACACTCCCAATGCATTACCTGTTCTCTACCTATATATTTTGCTTCTTTTTTCCCTAAGTGAAGCACTTTATATTGTCTATCTTTATTTCCACTACCTTCAGCCCACTTCCCTACTCAGTCAAGATAATTTTGAATGTTATATCTTCCTTCCAAAATCTTAGACACACCTAGTTCTGTGTCAATTTGATAAGCAACCTCATCACATTTTTATCTGTTAGTATAAATCAGTGTTTCTCATACTTGGCCACCTTAAGATCTGTGGACTTCAACATGCGGCTAAGGAATTCTGGGAGTTGAAGTCCACACATCTTAAAGTTGCCAGGTTTGAGAAACACTAGTGTAAATGCTTAATAGTATCAGGCCCAGAAGCCACAGTATTAGGTGACTCCACAACTTTATAAGCAAGGACGCCAAGCCCCCTTACATGCGACATCAAAACACATAGGAAGGTATGGGGCTTTAACCCTTATTGTATCTGCCATTTTGGCCCCTTTGTTCCCCATCTCATTGTGGATGTCTCTGCCTGGCATCCCACTTGATGCTTTACTTAGTAAAAGTCTGCCTATACCTGCATAATAGAAATGTACTTTCCTGACTTTAAAACGTTATATGTTTCTTACATATGTAAGATTTATTTCATATATTTGATATTGCTTCCTATCCCATAGCTTTCTGATGAAGTTCACAGTAAAAACAGAAATAAAATGTACCCTCAAGAGATTATTCTGCTCAGTTATTACTAATTTTGGAGAAAGTAAAAGACTTCCTGCTAAGACTTAGCAGCTCACATGACTCTAATCTAAAGGTGGCACATTTCTTTTAAATAAAGTCCTGCTTACTTCCCTTTAAAAACAAAATTTGAATATGATGTTCAATCCTCTCACCCTCTTCACAAGTTTAAGATTTTTTAAAAATGCTGGGAGTGTCAGCTGCAGACAGTTTCATTAATACTACAAGCATTCAAGCCTTAGGCGGTTCACCCTTTGAGGTGAGCTAAAGATTTCAGGGACTATCAGTAATCTCTGTTAAAAGCCAAACTATCAACAACAACAACAGCAGCAAAGACTTCCAGGGCAAGTACACCAGAATAAATCCAATGATTTGCTTTCTAGGTTGACCAAGTAGGAAACTGGTTCTTAATCAATGCAAATCACTTTCCCTGAGTGGAATATCAAGAGAAGGAGAAACATATGATTATCTACTTCTCTGAAATGTCTTTTAACTTAAAGCAAAATTAGAAAAGAATGACAAAGGTTGGTGATCCCAATGAAGCATATTTGAACATATCTATAACTATTAAAACTGATGTTTAGAACATTACGTTAGGAACATTTGGCTGCTGCCTGGAATATTTACTACTTCTTATATTAGAATTGAGATCTACAATAGCGGTACTCCTATTGAAGTGTAAATCATGCTCCCATCATCGCTGTTGTTTGCTATTTGGGGGGCATTTCTGATTATTTTGAGTTTGGCTTCAATTTTTAAAATTTTTTAAAAAATATTTCCAGTAATTCTGCTTTCTGTAAATCCAAACTGACAGCTTCTATTGGTTGACACGTTAGGTCTGAAATTTAAAATCATGCATAACGTGGATAAGATGGCAGTCACACAACCAAAGTTTTTGTTTCAGTGTATCATGTAAACACAGCTACATTGAATTCCTTCATTTCAGGCTGAATTCTGATTTGCAGATGAAATTAAACTATTCAGGGTGGTAAAAACCAAAAGTGATTGTGAAGAGCTCCAGAAGAATCAAATTAAATGTTGTGAATGGCTAACCAAACAGCAAATGCAGTTCAATTTAAGTAATTGTAAAGTGATGCTCATTGGATCAGCCCATCCACAACATCACATATTCACTGATGGGATCTAAGTTGTCTCTAACTAACGAGAAAAATAATATTGGGGTCACAGCGTGTAGTTCAATAAACTTGTTGGCTTAGTGTGCAGAAGCTTTGAAAAAGTCAAATTCCATGCTAGGCATCATTAAGAAAGGGAATGAAAATAAAATTGCCAATAATGTAATGCCCTTATACAAATCTAAGGCAACATCTGTGTATGGAAATCTGTATACACGTCTGGTCACCACATTTAAAAGGATACAGTAGAGCTGGGAAAAGTGTAAAAGAAGCCCACCAAAATGTTCAAAAAATGTAGAAGCTGAACTCTTTAGCCTGGAAAAAACAGGGGAGCTGTGACTGAAGTACATACAGTAAAATCACACAGGACTTGAAGGAAGTGGAGAGTGAGAAGTTTTTGTCCTCTCTGAAAATCTTCAGACAAGAAGTTATCAAATGAAGCTGATTAGAAGGAGAGTTAGAAGAGAACAAAGAAAGCACTTCTTCACACAACACATAATTAAATGTGTGGAATTTGTTACTACAAGACAGGCTAATGGCCATTAACTTGGATAGCTTTAGAGGAGATTTAGATAAATTCATGGAGAATAGGTCTATCAAAGGCTATTTGTCCTGAGACTCAATACTGCCTCTGAGTTGGGAGCAACATGTCACCAAATACCAATTGCAGAGAAGAGGAATGGAAGAGGTATGTATGTCTACTTCCTGCTCTAAGCATCCCAGAGGCATCTAACTGCCCACTGTGAGATACAAGATGCTGAACTAAAATAGTCCTTGGCCTGTTCCAGTTTTCATAGGATCCATTTTTGTCTCTAATTCTGTATAGAAATTACAACAGATTGCCAACATATATCTGTGACACTATACAATGAACCTAATCCTCAGCCTTAACTATATTTATTTTTGCTTAATTAACAATGAATTTAAATCATTATGTAATGTATGTGCGTGTGATATGAGTGTCTGTGGCTGTGTGCTGATTAAATCAATTGTTGACAAACATTATTCAATAATACCAACACAATTAAATTTGAAATTTCTTGGGCTTGGTGCAAAATTAGTCTGTGTAATGGCTATGGCTAAAAAAAATAGACCAAGGCACCAAGAGTCTGCTGTTGTCCAGCTAGACAGTCCTTTCTTCATTACAGAGTTTCTAACATTAGCTTTTTTACAGGGAAGAACTAAACATACATGTTACTGTTACTAGAGCAAATGTGATTAGGGCAATAACTGAAAGCATATAAACACAAGGGTAGACAATATATGACCTTCCAGAAGTTCATGAACAGCATCTCCCATCATGCCTCTCATTGAGCATGCTAATAAGTCTTGTGGGAGTTGGAGTTCAAGAACCTTGGGTAGGCTATAGGTTGCTTTTCCCTGCTAGAGTCAGCCCCGTGAAGTTGCATAGCCGCTCATGGGCTAAGAGGGTTCTATGCAACTGTCTTTCCTAATACTTGTTTTTGGTCACCACACACAATGGTTGTCTCTTTTTATTTACTATTTGTTCAGTACTTGTAGACTTTTCCCTTTATTCTAATTAACAAAATACAGTGTCCATCTTCTTCATTTTTTATTAAAGCTCTGAAAGTAATTTGAAATTCTCTAAGAGCATTTTATAGCCATAGTCTGGTTTTTATTTAATTTTAATTTAGTTACTCATCTTAGAAAGTCCTGAAATTAGCTCCTCATGCTGCATCATTCTCGTATTTGTTGCAATCCCTTTGGTGACATTACATCTATACTAATTAGCTCACAACTCCACTACATAATAGGTTTGCAGCAGTAGAAAGGACAGAATTATCATTAATACCTGCTTTGTGAAGGGGAAAAGGCCAAGTTGCCTTTTCTGCAGTTTGAATAGCGAATCATCTGTAGACAACCAAAGTTTAAGTTCATTATGTTTCCATAGAGTGTTAATAACAACAGCCTGGTTTCCTAAATACTTCAAGGAGTCCCTAAGAACATTTTTCTAGCTGACTGTCACAGTAAGGATATTACATATTACTCTTTCAACTGACTTATAGCTAAATGATCACTATCCTCTGTGGATTCAAGATGGTGAAGAGCTAAGCAGGCTGTTTCATCAGGTCTCAGGTACTTAGAGCACTTCTATAAATGCATATTTGGACTAGATTCAGTATACAGAGTGAGGAAGATCTTAAAAATATCTTGGGGGCCAGCTAATTTGTATATTCCAGTATTTAAATTCATGCTGGTTGGAAATTCAGGAGTTACATTCAACACTTTGGAGAGTCCCAAGTTGACGAAGTTTTGTTTAAAATGCTTTGTCGGTATCAAACCACATATTCCATGTCTACAAAATTATCTTCACTAGTTTAGGCCTGAGCTAGTGAACAGAACAGGTCTATAGCTTATATGCTGTTGTGGCCTGTTGAGGCTTTGAATTGGAATAGATGAAAAGTTTGGCTTCCATTTAATAAATTAGGTTCAGGGATAATGATCGCCAATTATGTGCTTCTGCTTAGATCAGATCTTTTTGGAGTGGTGGCCACCTTTGGGATTTTGAGACTATGGCCCTATAACAAAATGGCTGCTCTAATTATCATTACTAATCACAGACCACACAGGCTTATCAGGTAGGCAGGCATTCAGACCAAGAACTGATAAATCAGATGGAGTGTGGATTCTCATTGGTGCGAGAATGTGTCTCACATGTGTCTGTGGGTACAGGCATTCTGTTGGAGACCAAGGACTTAAACACAGAGTACCCTCTGCTTCTTTTTACTATTTATGAAATAAGAGCTTTAAGACAGCTAAGGTGAACTGCTTCCTTCAAATCAACTGCATTTTCAAGCAACAACATTTTCAGGCTGGTGATTTCAGGAAGATTATTTGGTGGTAGATTACTTCTCTTGAACCTGACAAACACTATGGCCATCAATAGATTCTGATGCTGCCAAATATTGTGACTGAGCAATATCACAGTTAAGTTATTGCCTACAAAAAACATTCATCAGGTGCATTTTATTGCTGCAATTCAGTTGGTTACTACAGAGTTAAAAAAATAAAGGAATTAAAGTTGGTGCAAACTGGCAGAAGTTGCTGGGAGAAGTAAGGAAGGTATTGCTGAGTGTTAGTGAGCTGGTTTTAATTGTAGCTGAAAAATCAGAAACAGAGGAAAAGGGATCCTTGGAGATGCTAAGATAAATGGAGGAACAAATTAAGCCAAGCAATAAGAAACTTCTTGGTAGACAGCTTGGATTCAGAAAGAAAATAAGCTTGGGGATGCAATGTATTCACGGCTATTACTTGGCAGCTTAGCAAGTATGAAGAGAAAGAGGATGGCCAGCTTCATCAAGAAGAAAATTATCCAGTGAAGCAACTAGGAGAGGAAGCTAATAGAATGAATTAGTGGACTGGTCTGGATTCAAGGAAGAAGGGCCAAGCAGAAGAGAGGAAAACAGCTATATGGGATTTTTTTCAGAGGTAACTGTTGCTGGGGGCATTTTTGCAAGGGACAAGGGAGAGTCGATTTATTTAATTATGTACAGTGTTAGCCCTGAACTATCCCTTGTGCAGCAGGGTTTGTCCAATAGCTTATTGTTTTTGGAGTTGTTCCTGTCCCTGGGATGTCCACAGGAGGAATCAAAAATGCCAAGATGGTGATGGTGACCATTTGACTGAAGGGCCTTCACTTTTTTTACATGTGTTGTGTATATCTGCATAGTTGCTTTACTGTCTGTCTGTTAGTGTGTGTTAATGTCTGTAAATTTGCATGGCTGTTGTTTTTCTAATGCAGACAGTAAAGTGAAGTTGTTCTTGTCCATTCATAATAGAAAGGGTCCCCCCCCCCCAGCTTGCTGGATGCCCCAGGAGGGAAGGAAGAATTGTCTTCTGGAAAGCTCCTCCTTGGGAGTTCATTGAGGGAAAGCAGCTTCTCCAGCCTAAAAGAGTTTCTGTGCTAAAAGAACAGCTACCTTAGATAACATGAATTTGTAAAATAATATTAAAAATAAAATTCTACATGCAACTGAAACAGTGCAATTGTCCTGAACACAGCACGGTGACAGCCCTTTTACCTTACTAGATCAGATTTTAAGATTTGTTGATGATCGCCCATAAAACAGATAAAGTTTACAGGAATGGTCCAAACAGACTAATCCTAGAGCCCTTTTAGCTCTGATTCATCTCCCTGGATGAGCTTAAATTACTGTTTCTGGTTGACAATCCTACTTACCAGCCTGTGAGTGGGGTTGTAGTGGGTGAAATTTGTTCATTTTCTTCTTCAAATGCTGACGCAAGCCTTGTATTAATTAAAAACACATAAAAACAAAGATAGAGCTGAAAGAATTAATTATACAACAGTAATGATTTAAGAACAATTAACATTTGTTCATGTAGCTCTGACTGTGTTTCACTGACAGAGAATAAACCTGATAGTTAATCAAGGAAATGAGTGATGGATATACATGGATATCCTATCCCACTATCCTATCCTAGTTACTTTGCAACAATAAACTTATAATGCAGGATAGTTGCCTTCTTAAAGGAGCTTTTCACTGGAAACATTAATGCCATAAAATAAAAATGTCCTATAATTTCAAATTTCACTGAAGGTTAGTATTCAAAGTAGCTAACAAGATTGCTAACCATACATTAGAACCAATATGGAAATTTAGTCTGGCAAAATGGATGCATCTGGACTGCCTTTCAAAAGACAGCATGGGAGCATCACCAGAGCCATGGGCCAGATAATCAAGACTTTGACAGCAGGTAATCTCCTGAAGATCTCTTTTATGAAATACCCTTGGGGACCGTCTAAATACAATAACCTCTTCAAGTAGCATAATTGTTCTGTATTGTGATGTGATATATTTTCTATTAATATCGATATGAATCAATCCTCACTTTATGATTATGACATTACAGCAAACTGTTTTTTCAGATTTGTTATGAAGTCAAGTATTAAAAAAAGTGAAAGAGACAAATGTGAAGAGTATGAGTCATTTGATGGCAACCCAGTTTGAACTGGGATACAAAATATTAATTTCAAAATGTCTGAAGCTTTGGCAAAATGGGACGAATAACTGGGAAAATAGATGCTTTAGTAAAGTTTAATCCTGCTAAGCTTCAGTCAGACAGCAGAAAAGCTACTGAATCTCTGAAGGGCTTCAGAGCCATCAAATTTGCTTTGACTTGCTTTGAAACAGTTCTCTGCTATGATTTGTAAATGGTTAAGAGAAATAATATAGTTGAAGCTTTGTCAGACTGAATTACTATTTGAAAGTTCACACAATCCTAATGTATTTGATATATGAACATAGGTTCTATATAGGCAAACTGATGTCTGGGCACAGAGGCTTGCTAGAGAAGAGAAAATAGCAAGGTTTTTTTCTTCTTCAGCAACTGTTGAGTCTTTCTAGAACAGAAATGTCTAGGAAAGCAGGGATTCTTTTTTCCCTTCTCCTCCCTGAACCTGCTTTTCCCACAGCAGATTCTGACAGCCATATCCCAATCCTTGTTTTGGAGACATAGAAGAATACTGGGGGGGAGTCGGTGTTAGAGCAGGGTATTTTCCTCCTATCTCAAGGATAGGTGGAAAGCACATTGCCAGAGAGTAAGTAAAAGCCCAAATCCCATTTCACCTTAAACAGCAATAAATTAAGTTACTATATACATTTTAAGTACATATTACATACATTGTCTGGTTGTTTGCAAAATCCTGAGCAATTTCTGGGAGGGGAAGCTTCTGGGTTGCAAAGCCTGTATGCTTCATGCATTTAAAAGTCCATTGTAAACTGTTAAATAGTGTATCATGGGCAGTTCTGTAACCATAGTTGCATGTAAGCATAGTTGCAGTGATGGGAGAAGATATATTCTAAACAAGGCATAGGATACTGAGACTTTTTTGGAAGGGAGGCCATGTGTGTGTGTGTGTGTGTGAGTGAGTGAGTGCACAAGTTTATGTGTAGCTTTGTAGGTGCCCCCCATAAAACATCCATTAACAGTACAATCAATATTAAAAACTAGATAACTAAATAAGATCACCAAATTTTATGAGACTAAAACAACCACAGTTAGTTTTTATAGATACAGGTAGTCCTCACTTAATGACCCCAGTTGGGACCGGCAACTCCATTGCTAAGCAACATGGTCATTAAGCGAGACATCACATGACCACAACTTGCGATTTTACTGCTGGCTTCTCCATTGAATCTGCTTGTTGGAAGCCAGCTATGAAGCACATAAATGGCAAAATGACCACAGGCACTGTGATGGCCGTAAACACCCACTGGTTGCAAAGCACCCAAATCTCAATCACATGACTGTGGGGAAGGTGCAACAATCATAAGTGCAAGGACCTGTCATAAAGTTACTTGTTCAGTGCCATCATAACTTCTAACAGTCAGTACATAAGACAAGGTCTACTGTACTTGTTGTTGATCAATTAATCTGATTTGCATATATTAAAGGCTGACTGGAATAAGAAATTGGAAATCCCCATTTTGTCTAAACAATGGAAGACTGTTGTAAGATTTGTATGTCAGTACAATTTCAGTGAAAATAATATTTCAAAATCTATTTATGTAGAAAAGGAATGAGTTAATCATCCTGTTGTTGGAATTCTTCAGTTCTGGAGGTCATGCAGTCAGAATATAACAAATTAAAGAAACAATTCAATACAGTTAATTTATATGGAAGAGAATTTTAGGTGCGATGAAAGAGAAAAAAGATATTGCAGAAACAAACAAACAAAAAATCTTAAAATGTTCAATAGAAATAGATGGTCCTGACTTTCAGAACAAACAATTAAGATAGCAAGGGAAAGATGAAAGCTTTGGGTAATAAAAAGAAAGCATGGTGACAGTTTCAAGTAAGAAATGACAGGAAAGATATCTCAGTTAAGAATGGTAAAAAAAAAAAAAGGAAAAGGAAAAGGAAAAGAAAAAGAAGAGATTTTTCTAAAGAAGATGAGAGAAATCATAAGGTAGGACTACTCAAGAATAGTGGAGTCCTTGGGGTTCTCTGAGCTTGGTTGTTTTCTTGCAAACATCTCATTACCCGGCTAGGTAACATCTTCAGTGCTCAAGAAGAATAAAATATACTCAAGAATAATCATGGAAGACATCTAATAGAGACAAATTAAATTAAAGAAAGATGGGCATATTAAACTGAAACAGGATTACAGAAAGACATAAATATTTGTAGAGAGAGAACATATTCAGGAGTGAAGTGAGTTATTAGAGGCAATACACCAGCTGTTAAACAGAAAACCATTGAGCATAGATGAAATACTAAGAGGACTGTTTAAGGCTATAGTAGAAGAGACTGTTAAAATGCTAACAGCTTTATGTCAACAAATATAGAACAAGACTGTATAGCCTAGAAATTAGAGGAAAAATGGTGTGTATATCCATACTAAAGAGAATATAAGAAAATATGCAGATTACTGATCCATTGCACTAACCAAAGTTTTGTTTAAGAATTTACAAAGAATACATGGAAAGAGAAATGCCAGATGAGTGAGGAGATTTCAGAAAAGGTAGAGGGTTATAAAATTAGATGGTTAAAATATGAGGTATGCCTTTGCTTTACAATTAGAGTGAATTACCATAATGCATGATTATTCTGAAGAACCTTCACAAGCAACAAGAAGTTATTGTTAAAATCAGTTTAGAGAAACAGAGTGGGTCAAATAAGAAAACAAATGAAACAAAGATGCATATCAGTTTAACTTCTATGTGTATAGCAAATAAAGAATGACAGAACTGGAAAAGATGAGAGCTAGAATTAAACATTTTGAAATAAACAAATAAAACTGCCTTGTTAACTGAAAGTAGACTTAGAGCTCATTAGGAAAATAAAAATGAAAAATATGGGTTAATGTTAAATAACCAGTATACTTAATTAATTTACAATGACAGGGAAGAAATGAAGGTGCCAGACAGTTCTGTTGGCTTGTGGACAAGAATACCTATTAATGGACAATGTAGGGGGATCAAACCCAGGGAAGAAGCAATTAACAATGTATATAAGATCATGAAAAGTAAGTGTTTCTATGGCAAAACATATCAGGATAGTTAAAACAATGATCCTTCCAGCTGTAATGTATGGCTGTGAAAGTTGGACATTAAAACTGAAAGAAAGAAGACAGATGCATTTGAATTATGGATCTGGAGATGATTATTAAGAGTACCATGGATACAAGAAGAACCAATCAATTAGTCCTGGAAGTAAGAAAGACCAACTACTCCCTTGACGTGACCATTAGAAACAAAAATTCACATTTGGGCCATGTGATGTGAGCCAATGATGGACTAGAAAAAAAATAATCAGGCTTGGCAAAGCTGAGGGAAGTAGAAGGGGAAGATAGTGGATAAAGTAAATGAATGAGATCAGGGAAATCACTGGAATATCAACAAGGCCTTCTCCTTTCCTGAGAGACTATGAAGAACTGTTATGAGCAAAAGTGTGACTCAGCACTAAAGGTGTCCACAGTTCATGACTTTTCATGGAACTACAGATATCAGTCTTATGTGACAGGTATACAAACACATGCATACAGACACAGGATGTTGAAAAGGAAGTGTATCAGAAGGAAGTGTAGTGTAGATACTATGGTAACTATGGTGAATTACTTTATGTAATTTAAGATTTATTACAAAAAAATTGAATGCTGAAAATTTAAAATGGATTCAGCCTGTTTTATGATTTGATTATTTGTTCATGACATTATCTATAATGTTTTGTTCTGCAATTAGTACAAATAAATGCATTTTATTTTTCAGCTACACTAATCCTCATTTTACATTGAACTAAGCAGTGTTGCCTGTGTGGCCAGGGTCAACTAAGTTCAAAGCTTGTTACAAAGTTCGTTGTCAACTTCTTGTTTTCACAGCTGCTGGTAGTTTATTTCCAACTTTGTTGAGCTTTTTCACTGATCAGCTGCAGGACTGTGAACTTATTCTGAGATATGGAAAGTTATAATGCATATCATATAAGTGTAAATATTAATAACAATGATACTGTAATATTAAAAGAGTTCAAATAACAATGATATTGTAATATTTCAAAATGGAATGCCTATTTTAAATTGATTATCTGCATGAATAACTTAATATATAGTTAGTAGGTATTGTTCTTTGTAACAGACTGTACCTGACTAGTTCAGTGATTTCTTTACTTATGTGGCACATAGCTTGACCCTTATTTCTTAAAAATGCAATATGAAAATAGTTGTCCAAGCTTGGCTTCTTCCCAGATTTGAACATAATTAGACAGGAAAGTAAGACTTAATCATATCTATCAACGTTGCCCATGTATTCTCCTCTCCTCTCCTCTCCTCTCCTCTCCATATTCCCATGATTACTTATCTAATCCCGAAGAGCAAAAAACTTAAATACTGTATATTCTGTTGATATAATTCAATCATTTCTGGGGCTTCTAGAAGCTTTAGAAAATTAAAGCAGAGTCCCCACCTCCCCTCACCCCCAATTTGGCCTCCCATTTCTTTTAAAGGATACTTTAATAAATAGAAAGTGCAAGATTGTTCTAAAGAATGTGAGAGGAATATTTATCTTTAAACTGGATAAGCACCCTTCTAATTTTACTGAGTTTACTTATATTTTTGATTCTTTCTCATAATTCCTGTCCTCTCTTATTTATCTGTTCTTGATCTTCAACTAAACATTAAACAACACAATTTATGGGAATCAAAAATCAAAGAATCACAGTATTAGAAGGGACCACAGAGTCCAAACCCCTGTTCAGTATAATAATCCAAATTAAAGAATTCCCAACAGATGTCTGTCTAGCCCTGCTTGAATGTATCTAGTGTAAGTCTCTAGACAATTATTTTCAGTATCAAACTGCTCTTACTATTATGGGTATAATAATCACAATTTATGGGAATTTCCAGATTATTATAATAATAATTTTGTTCTCTTTGCTTATAATCTGTGCTAGTCTGCAACCCCTCTGCCTTCAAAGCATGCTGTAAGAAAACATAACTAGATTAATGTGCAGTAAAATATGTTGGAGGAAGAAGACACAAAAATTAAACAAAGTAGATAAATGAAGTACTGTCATATAAAGATCTCCAGTTACCATCCATCAAACTTGAGAAGACCTGTAAACAGATCTCCACAAAAGAAATTGAACAATAAGGTAAAAGAAATGATAAAATATTACAGTGCAATGAAATTGGCTTCTAAGATTCAGGAGAACTAGCCAAACACAATGGAGAAAATACTGTTTCCCAGTAAGTTGGAGACCAATTTTTTTCTGATGATTTATGGCTATCCATTATATTATCTCATGGCTAGAGAGCACTTAAGCAGGATTTCAGCTGGTGGTCCAGAATTAATTGTGCTATATATGTGTGTACCAATCTATAACAAGAGTTCTCTGGGTAGTTTCCCATAAAAAGATAAATCAACAGATATAAATTTTTAATGAATGAGTCCTATCACATCCTAAAATTATTTTTTGCTATTATGTGTTCTACAATATATAACACAAGTTGAAGTCCCCTTGTATCTTAGACATAAACATTTGGCTTACGCTGTGTTCCCGTAGTGCTACTTTTTTTGCTGGTGATACAGTCAGTACACTTTAAACACACATCTGTTGGCAGATCCATTAGCATGGGACAACTATGCTCTTGAAAATAGGTTAAGTAACAGAATTTTTGCTGATGTTTTCTAAATCAGTTCTTGATTTATTAAACCAGAGAGTAGGATTTGGAAAAATGGGTTTATTGTTAGGTGGTGGCACATTTTTGATAAATGTAATAAAATACCCATAATAGTAAGAGCAGTTTGATACTGAAAAGAGTCTAGAGACTTACACTAGATGCATTCAAGCAGGGCTAGACAGACATCTGTTGGGAATTCTTTAATTTGGATTATTATACTGAACAGGGGTTTGGACTCTGTGGTCCCTTCTAATACTGTGATTCTTTGATGTTATGAAAGACAGAGACTGGATCTCTGATGCCAAGTTTCTATTTGAATTCTTCTGAAAGGCTTTAGTTCAGAATGGATCAATTTCCCAGGCTATTGACCTCACTACTATGAACTTCTTTTCCTTCTAGAGATTGAGTTTGAATATTGTACATGTAATCAGCAACAAGACAGATGATAGAGAAAACATTATTTGTTTACTGTCAATATTAAATTTCTCATAGAAGATTTCCAGGTATCACCTGAATGAGACTATGTGTTGCTGGTTGTATTCTATTAAATGCATCTTATATTCAGCTGGATAAGATTTTTCAAGCTGCACATATGCTCTTGGATTAACAAAATATAGTACTTTTTAAAAGCTGGCTTCTAAGCTCATTAATACATGCAGTATTCATTGGTACTAGGGTTATGCAAAACTGATTCAAAGATTTGGTGGCAGTTTGATTACTCCTTCAAATTAAATCTCTGAATTGATTCAATATGTCAGCTAGAACCAGTTGCTTCCAAACTGATTTGGAGATTCAGTGAATTTTGTCCATGCAGATTCACACTTTTATAAAACGGGACCTTGCTGATTCACAAATCTCAAATTACAATGTTTTGACCTACACTGACAACTGTAATATTTCTAAACATAAATAAAATAAACACTTTAGTTTTTCTGCTGTTAGTCAGATACCAGGTTGATGGTCTGACATTAACCCCATTAATCAAACTCCTTTAAGGGAGTATGTTTTTTAAAATTGCAAATAAGAAAACTGGTAGTGCCTCATTCAAAAAATTTGCCTTTAAATTTAATTTGTTTCATTACAACAAAGAAAGGTTAAAAGCTGTAAGGTAAACACATTTGTATTAAAAAATGCAAACTGAATGAATGTCTTATGCTGAAATTATGTCAGATACATTTCACTTCAGATTCATTACTTGGCACTCTATTTTGATTATTCTTGTACTGGGATTAACTTCCTGTCAATTAAGGAAGATGTATGGCCTAGGATTTAGGTTGTGGATTGTTTTAGAAAGATCCATCCATCTGAAAAGCAACTTATCCATCTAGCTTTTGACAATAAACTTTTAAGATTCTATAATTAGATTAGAAGATCCCGTAAAAGGATGACAGTCTTGTGCCAGATGAAATAAGTGCACTTGCTGCAATAAGTCTGCATGTTTTAGTATATAAAAGCTTATCTAATTATTTATATTAGTATGTTCCATTATCTACAGTTGAAGGTGATAGGTCTTCTAAGTATTTTTAAAATAACTGATACTGAAATATTCTCTTCTATTGGTACTGAAATATCAGACAAGTTTGAACTGCGGCTATCATGAATACACTTAATTTCATAGTAAAAATTAAATTGCTGAGTGCACAATGCACTATAAAATTGTGTATATTGATGTTTTGAAGTGCCATTGCTGTGGCTTGCACCCTAATGGCCTCGTCCAAACCTTGCATCTATGTTGTCCTACAAATTCATTGTGTCTATTGGCAGCTTTGCTTTTGTAAATGATTTCCTCACCACTGTAAATGAATAAATTGTAGGGGCAGAGTACATGCGCTCATAAGTACACAAATAAGGGGACGTTATCCTCTAATCCAAGTCTTGCTTCCTACCCTTGTCAGTAGGAGATAACTGGTAAGCCCAGAAGCTCATCACAAAAACAATATCCCAGGCTTGCCCAACGTGGAGTCTTCCTTATGTTGGACAACAGCTCCCAGAATGTTCAGCCAGTATGGCTTGTAAGCACACTGGCTATGGATTCTTGGAATGGTAATCCACTGTGTCTGGAAGGATAAAGCTTATTGCAACAATAAGCTTTCCTTCTTCAGATAATAAATGCCTCCAATAAACTGCACAGCTGGATGGAAAATAGTTCAACAAAGTGGACGAAAATGATACAGCTAATGATCATGGATGCTCACCTCATACTAAACAAATATCAGCATGCTAGGTAACCTAAAGGAGCAATTGGAACAAACCATGAGCCCAGAACACACAAAAATGCTGACAACCACCATCAAGACTAC
Source organism: Python bivittatus (assembly GCF_059951505.1). Taxonomy (NCBI): domain Eukaryota; kingdom Metazoa; phylum Chordata; class Lepidosauria; order Squamata; family Pythonidae; genus Python; species Python bivittatus. The sequence continues at coordinate 15,451,642 of NW_028277058.1, read as the reverse complement.
ATTTCTAAGACAAGCTGAAAAAAGGAAAACAAAACTTCAGACCAAACTGCTCAAGCTAAACCCAAAAAGCAAAGAGGTACCTGAACCCAAGTGGATAGTCAACATGTCCAGCTGCCCACTATTAGTCGCAGAACACAATATCCTCCAGAAAGGCTTCAACTATAACACAGACGATACTAATCAGTTAGAATTCTTTGCAGCATTAGAAGCAGCATTTAAAACCACAGGACTTAACACAGAGACCCAAGAAAACATAAGGCAGACAATCATACCACAGACCAGAAGAACACAGAATCAGAACCAACTCAGAGCAGAGGATAGATCAGACCTCAAAAACCTAAAGAAGGACCAAACCATCATCATCCTCCCAGCAGACAAAGGCCGAACCATGGTTACCATGGGCAGAACACAATATATACAAAAAACCAAAGAATTACTGGAGGACAAAGAAACCTTCATCCTGGTAAATACCAACCCAGGACAGAAACTAGACAACCTGATCAAGAGAACCCTTAATGGCCTAACCAAGAAAGGTCAAATCACAAAAGAAGAACAGTGGAGGATGAAAAGCAGTGGACCCATCCTCCCATGGACACACAAAAATACACAAGCCTGACATACCTTTTCATCCAATTGTATCATTACCATGGACCCCAACATACAACATAGCAAAAGAACTTACAAAAAAGTTTGGACATCTCACAGAGGGGAGTGAATATTCTATCAACTCCCCACTACCGTTCCTCTAAAAAATCAAAGGCCTAAGATGAAATTATGGTTTTATTCAATGTCACCACACTTTTTATGTCCATAGATCTGGAACTAGCAAAAGAATCCATGGCAGCAGTACTACACAGTACACCCAATCTAATCAAATACACTAAGATCAAAATACCCAGAATCATGGACCTTCTCAACCTCTGCCTACTACCTACTTTCAGTTTGATAGACAAATATACCAACAAATCAGAGGAAGACCCATGAGATACCCACTCTCAGGACTCATAGCAGAGACTGTAATCCAATGTCTAGAAAATATAGCACTCCCACACATATAACCAAAAGTATGGATCTGGTATGTAAACAACACCTGCGTCATAATAAAAAAGGAACAACTAGAGAAGACACATGAAACAATCAACATCTTCAAAGGAATAAAATTCACAAGGGAAGAAGAAGACAACAACACATTACCCTTCCTGGATATCCTCATCAGCAGACGAAACAATGGCAAATTAGAAACACAGGTCTGTCAAAAAACAACCCACACTAACCAAGTGCTCCATTACCAAATTAACAAACCAACCTCCTACAAGAGAAGCTTGGTAAGAACATTATTCAGACAAGTACAAATGACTGCAGCAACCTAGAAGACCAGAAAAAGGAAACAGACAGCTTATACAACATCTTCCAACACAATGGATACCCACAAAAGTTTATCAAAAAGTGCCTGACCACTTAACCTGCTACAGCACAACCAACACAAGTTATGAAAAGGATAACACTGCCATGCATCAAAAACATCTCAGAAGCTACCAACAGACTATTACAACCACACAGCATCACTGTAGCATACAAACCAACTAAAGCCCTCCAAAACATCTTACGTAAGCCCAAAGACCCAGTAGCTCAAGAAGAAAAAATGGGAGTCATCTACAACATATAGTGTAATGACTGTAACAGCCACTGTGTAGGTCAGACAGGCAGAAGACTAGCAGAGTGCATCCATGAACACCAACTAGCAGTCAGAAGACACAATGAAAATTCCTTAATCTCACAACACGCGAACAGACTCAACCACAGTTTCAGCTGAGAAACTGTGAGCATCTTAGACCAAGCTAAATCCAAAAACTCTAGGGAATTCCTGGAAGCTTGTCATTCAGACAAACCAGCCATCAATAGACACATAGAGATAAACCACATTTACACACCATTCAAAAGAGACAATAAAAAAAAAGTTAAGGAAGAAACAAAAAGACCAGAACACATTCTCTCCAGCAGCCAATGGCCAGATAAGCAGGTATTAACACCAGACAAACAATCAAGCAGAAAACAATACCCTAATCAAGGAACTACCAAGGAGAAAACATCACCAACACTGGCAAGGCAAGCTACTGTATATAAACAGGGAACAAACCCTACATTCACCAGCACTGATGATGTTACCTAGTTGGGTAATGAAAGATCTGCAAGCAAACAACCAAGCTCAAAGAGGACCAAGGACTCCACAGTTCAACCCTGAGCTACAGATATTCTCCTCTATTAGGACTTCCCTTCTTCATCTCAGGCAACAGAAGGATAACATACTGCTTCTGGGTATCTGGACCAATGGGTCTGTCATAGCTAAATAATAGTTCAGAAAACAATATTCTGTGAATTAATTATAGCCTAAAATGGGAAAGTGATAATCCAGATGTTGCTGAGTTATAAATTCCACAAGTCTCAGCTATGGGGCTAATGGTGAGGGAGGCTAGGAACCATAGGTCAACAATATCCAGGAAGCTACAGGATCCCAACCCTGATTTAACCCTTTAAAATGTTAGCCTAACTTTGCCTGTGAATTCCAGAATCTGCTATCACTTTACTTCCCTGTGGATAATAACATGTAGTAATATAATACAACATAATGTAATATATAAAATAAAATAACCATGGAATAAATCCAAGAGTATTTTTAAAATACAAAGAGCAGCAGAGGAAGGATTTAAAACAAAGAGCCCTTAAATTCAAAGAAGGATAGATATCTTTTCTTCTGGTCTGAAAATATATCTTATAAATAAGCCTTTCTAGGCAGGGGATCCTATAATCAGAGCATACTTCTCTTTTCTCATTCAAGGAGCAAGGCACACATGGAGAAGTCTCAGAAAATAAATGTAAGATTCGACAGGGATTTAGCGGCAGTATTGTGGCCTAAGTTTAAATGTTAGTAACGCCAGTATTTGGAATCTCATCTCAGCATGAGCTGGTCATGTTAACATAAAAGCAATAAATTTCCCAGTGATTTGTGTCCTAAGCTGGCAACACAATCACCACCTTTGTTTTATTTATCATTTGCAATGCATCTATTTTTGTGTTAGAATTCCATTATTTGGTCACATTTAGATTCATAAAAGAATGCAGTTTCCAGATTGATCAGTAAGATGAATAATATAAACAAGGCGCATTTCACTGAATGTCAGTGTTGCATTAGGCTGACTCAGTGTAAATAGTCTGACATGTTATGCCTTTACAACCCAGAAAGCTAAGAACATCTTTGCAAGACTATAATACAAGGAGAGAACTACTGAAAACACCCATCTGTACAATATCAGAGCCTATTCAATAATCAACTTCAAGAACTATGAAGGAGGTTTCTCCTTCCTTCCTTCCTTCCTTCCTTCCTTCCTTCCTTCCTTCCTTCCTTCCTTCCTTCCTTCCTTCCTTCCTTCCTTCCTTCCTTCCTTCCTTCCTTCCTTCGATTAATGCTGTATTCAAATCTATTTTTCATTGTCGGTGTCACAGGAACATATATTTCAGCAGACATTCAACTCAGTCTGCCACCACTCCAGAGGCATAAATAAAGCTGCCAGTTATGCTTGTTAGTGATGTCATAACATGAACAGTTCATTTAATAAAAATGTATATCCAAATATCCTCTGACCCATATTTTGTCTACATAAGTACCAAGAGATCAGGTACTAACTAAAGGCAATGAATCAGTAGGGAATTCATCGTGACTTTTCAGGTGATTAAAGTCATTAACTTATGACTTATTACAGCAGCTGAGGCATTCTGTAATCAGCCAGAATTGCATGGGCTGTCATGTCTTAATGCTTAATTAATTTTTGGCATGTGCAATTGAGAAAACTATCTTTCTACCTCAAAGAAATTATAGGAAATGACAATGATCTGTTCTGCAGTATAGTCTATTCTTTCCAAAGTGTATTGAGAATAATATTTTGCTTTACAAATTATGACCAGTACAGTTGCTAGCTGCTTAGAAACCACTTTTTTTAAAATTTCCATTATTTTTCCCCATTTTTATTTAAAAAAGAAACCAAAAAAAAAGCCCTTGCCCAGCTTTAAGAAATTCTGGAATTGGCTTCATGTCTGTTTCTCGGACAAAATTCCCTGTGGTCTAAACAAGAGCAGCTGTGAGCTTTCCTCCACCCCTCCCTTTTTAAAAAAACTAAATAATGGTTAGGCAAAATGTCAAGCCATGCCACTTAAGTTGAGAGGTCCAGAATTCAAGAGGACAGAGACTTAACAAGAAAAGTTGTCTTGTCAATCTTTAAGGAAGATTTAAAACGTTTTTAAGTTTTCTCCAGAAAAAGTACACAAAGAAGTACAAAGTATCTCGCCTTATTCTGTCTCTTCCTCTTTCTTCCACTCTTTCCATAAAGCAGCAGTAGGGAATCTGAGTCTTTGAAATGTTGTTGAACTGCAACTCCCAGCTGTTTCAGACAGCGTGACTAATATTACTGGAAACCGTGCTACACAAAGTTTAATGAGACTATAGATTTGTTGCTCATACTTTCTAGGATAGGTGTACAGATATTCTATCTTGATTGTGATGCACTGAACATGATTTTAAATGAGAAAAGAAGAAACTCACTTTCTTTCCTATGACTAATAGGACTCTAGCATACTATACTATATATGGATATGTATACTATGGTGGGATTACTATATCTGCACTACAAAACTCTTCCTTTCTCCTCCACTCCTGTCACTGGAGCAACATGCAACCACGGGTACAACTATTTGGGAGGAAAAGCTGGCTTGCAAAAAATGCTGTCATTACTTGTTTAAATTTGGGGGTATCATTTTACCGTAGCAGTTTGGAAGACTTTTTTAATGTCGGTGGGATCAGGGGCATCCTTGGGGGAAAGGCAGCCATCAAAAAAATCAAGATCAAAGTCCCACCCCTTTTTTACATGACAAAAAGCTGGGTGGAAATAAGTCATGAATTACCGTCTGGAAGCGGAATGTGTAGTTCACAAGAAAATTAAGATAGTTGATTTTGTGAGCCATTGTCTTGCCTCAGTTTTCCAAGCCATTATTTTGTAGCTGACTATAATTAAAAGGAAAAAAAAATACAAATTCTGCTATGAAGCCAACCCTGATCTGCCTTAAATCTTATCTTCAGATCAGTACTTTTCTATCTTGTCTGCTTAACTAGTGACTGTCTTGAGAAAAGAAGTTTCCATTTATTGCAGTTTGGGGAGTATTCTCTCTGTGGGCAATTATTCAGCTTTCCATATTCTGGAAGTTGCACATATGTGCTCAATGACAAGATCAACATTTTTAATACAACCAAGGCATATTTTTAAACTTCCCAATTTTTTATTAGAAATCAGTACCACACGATTTGTGGTAAAAACACGAGCATTATTGAGATATATGTGCCTCGTAATTTATGCAGATTCATTTTTAGAATATACCCAGATTCTCTGATATAATCTCCTTTTCCTAATTAGCCCCATATTTTGCTTTACAGCTGATTTTTGCACATTATTAACAAATTCCAAAGAAAGCCATCAACCATCTTCTCAAACAGTTGGGAAATGAACTGCATTCTGTGCACCCTGTAATGAACAGAGAAGTAGACTGTTCAATGAGATCCATCTACGTTCTAAAAATGGATTATTTATACTTTCCAACCCACTGTAAATATATAAACCTCTGCTGATGCATTGCCTTCTGTTTATGTTTCACAGTAGAAAACGTACATGACACTTTCTGCTGTGGACTGAGTGACTAGTTATATTATATTAATAGCTTTAATAAGCTTTAAAACAATTCCATGTTTTAATCGCTGGCCCTTTGTTCATTGTTGGCTTCTAATAAAATGCAGCCTTTCAGTTACACTTTTAAATCAATTTGTTTTTTCAAGACGTGAAAAGCCTTTAAGGCTTGCAGGAGAGTTACTCATGGAAATAAAATATGTATGGTCCTTTGTTCCTAAAGAGTTCACCAGAAAACAGCATATTACCTAAGCAAAACTAGAGTCCAGATGGCCAGTGGTTATTATAAACAGATCTATGCTCTTGCCACACTGATTTTGAATGAACTTTTTAGTTCCTTAGGTATTATCTAGCAAAAGGGTTACTTTTCCCCTTTCTTTTTTGTAGTTCACTTCCTAGACATGAATATACATTTTAAGGAAATATATCAGAAACTCTTTCTTGTCTGTAACTTAACTGTTTAGGACATAAGCCTTTTTGATAATAGCAAGAGATAAAACAATCTGGCCAAAACCACACACCTAAATTGTTGTTGTTAATGAAGATTGCATCCCAGAATGATGTCATGTAAGCACCTTTCTTTGTTTGCTACAAGCAGATCCAAAATGAATTTTTCCATTAAATGACATAGCTTTAAAGACTTGGTCAAACATTTGAAATATGCTTCACATGTTCTCTTCTTCACAAGTTGACTGGGAAATAAACTTCAGTGCATTGATTCAGTTACATACTACTATACTACTATGACCTTAAACTAAAATTTACCTGTAATAAACCCATTCTGACTTCTGATACTAGTCATATCCTCCTCTAAAACATCAGATGACCTCCCTCAGAGGTTTAAAGTAAATACTGAATAGCATAGGGGACAATATGGAAACCTGTTGGTTGGTGACATAGATGTTGTAGGCCCTCAGCACCAACTTCTGGACTCAGCCTGACAGAAGGACAGGACCCCCTGCAAAACAGTGCACTCAAGTTTTAATTCCATCAGGTGGTCTAAAAGAATACCATGGTTGATGGCATAGAAAACTGTCATCAGGAAAATCAGTAGGGTTATATTGCTCCAACTTAGTTTCCATTGTAGGTCAATCCACCAAAGCAAGAGTAGTTTCACTACTATAGCCCAGCTAAAAGTCAGATTGAAATGGATCCAGAAAATCACTATAATTCCTATCCCTTCAGGAGAAGAAATTGAGCATTTGAGTCTAGTCAATAATTACACAGATTTTCTGACTCAAAGGAGAGTTTATTCTTTTGACTTATTAGTGACTCTTTAAGCAGTGAGAAGGAAAAGGAGGCACTGATCACTCCTCTTAACCATTATGACAGTGGCTCATTTAATCAACAAAAAGGGGCCACGGTCAAATCAGTAGGAAGTAGGCTTCAACCCTTCAAATCCTCAAAGATCTATAAGCCAGAAAGAATCCAAAATAATAGGACAAGTAATTGTCAATGTTATATCTTAAAAGTGAATTATTTGGTCCCTTCTAGCTATGTCTTCCTTCTCATAACCCATCAATTAAAGAAAATAACTTGCTTTTTAAAACTTTTATTCATTTATGTAAAAAGAGTAGAGAAGGAGTATTTTAGTGCTACTGAAAGCACACCTAGGATAGTCAGTAAAGTAGCAAACAGTTCATTTATGCTGGCTAATATCTCCATTGTCTCATGAATATTCTGATACTGGGTGACCTACATATAAACAAATGATAAATTGTAGCTTGTAGGTCATCAGCATGCTTCAATATCATTATGATAATTAGATTTTTAAAATCCTAGCCAAAGGCAAAGTAAGATTCTAGATTTCATAGGTACACTCTAGGTTCTAGGCTTGACATGACCATTCCAGGGACATGCAGTATTTTGGGAATGTCTCCAAGGTTTATTACTTCTAAGTGATGACTGGCAAGGTCTTCTTACTTCAAGTCAGGATAGTAATATTTAAGAAAAATACCAGACAATTCTCAAGAGAGTTACAAATTGATTTGTAATGTTGGCTACATCAAACTTGTTTATCTTTTCTATTATATGTCATCCAAGCTCTGGACATCAATTACTTCTCATACAGAACTAAATAAATATTTCCGAAGAAAGTTTTCAAATTTTGACAAACTAACAAGAAAAGCCAGTAATCCTTCCAAGATTCAAGGAAACAAGAAGATATGTAGCCATGGAGTGTGTCCAGTCAAGCTTTGGACTATGAATTATAAAAATCTTATGTGACAATTAACAATTCATGCCAAAAAGTCTTTATTGCTTTTGTTGCAACAGAAGAACATGTCTATCTCCCTGTAAATGACAAAAATGACCCTTCTTCCGTTCCTAATTCTATCAAGTGGGACAGGCATCCTTTTTAAGAGATAGATGCTCAAAAGGGTAACTTGTCAGAGAGCATTTCTACATAAGGCTTTCATTTTTTTTTTTAAAATTGTTCATGACAGATTAGCACGCAGTAGGGTGCGGAAAGTAATCAAACAGATCCTGCATACATCTTGCCTTTCATTTGGGGGAATTCCTACTTCACACTATCAGTTTAAATCTTAACTTTTCTTTGTAAGATTGGTAACTTGTGATTAGAAATGTGAACAATCTGAAGTATTTATGCAAACAGCAATACACACTACTGAGTTCAAGAGAGTTGTACTTAGATTCCATAAGACTGCAGTTGTGCTTGTAAAGTTAATTGGGATAGTTTGTCTACTACTTTGTTTTAGAGGCCTGCGCTTTATGATAGAGCTTATAGCTATTCTGAGTGTAAATAAAAGAAAGCTGCATGTTTTATTTCTGGGATAGGGGTGTGGCACACATTCTCTTGGGATGTGGTTCTGGAATTGTCATGATAAATGTAAGCTTTTGAAATCTTACCCTTTTGTAAACAGAATGTATGTCTAGAGGTTCACAATCAAGGACTGTGAGCTTGTAACAGTGAAACTATCAAAGTATCAGATGTGAGTTGCATTTGAACAGATCAGTGCTACCAAATACAACATGCTGAACTGAAAGCTATGGCAGCTTGATTTACATATGTGCGCATTCTACTAAAAAGCAAGAAAAGCCAAAGGTTATTCTCAGCCTGACACCCATAATTTGCAAGTGGAAATTATCTTGTCTTGCACTGTTCAGGTTTGAAGAGTATCCAGAGAACATTTGGCTTAGATTTGTCCCCTGGATGACACTGTCAAACATTTTATTGGAATAGTAATGGGATGTCTAAAAATAAGGCCTCTGCCAGTTAACACCATGAAAAAAAGGAAGTATATTTAGCTGGTTTATGAAAGAATGCTCAAATTAGACACACTTATTTAAAAAAAAAACTTATAAATTTCAAATTGATTACAAAAAAATTAAATCCTTATCCTTCATACCTGAGCTATGAATTTTCAATACAAGATACTTTGTTCTTTTTGAGGAAATGTTCACTTTATTTTTAACAAAATATTAATTTACCCTTTACTGAATTTCACTTTGCTTCTTTTATAGAACTAAGTCTTAAAATCCCAACTTAAATACTGAATCCTGAATTAGTATTTTAGGTTTGGGGATATGAAATCCTCATAGAAGTTCACAGTTTAAAGACCTTTCAAAAGACCTATAAATCTCAGATCAGAAGAAAAAACATCGTCTGTCATATTTAGTTGATCACAAAAATGGAAGTTCATTCTTTTGAACAAACACAATCACTATACAAAGCATAATGAACAAACTACTGTAAAAAATAGTCTGGTGGAGATAATCTCTGATCTTAACTGAGTTTAATTCCCCTCATCCTCCCAAATTAAATATATTTATAACTTCACATACTTCCCCATCTCAAATCATTTCAGTTGTGCACTAAAAATGTTTGATTTTTGCAAAGTGAAATGTGAAATACATTTATTGCAAGATATGGAACAACTTCTGGTTAGCATTATTTTGCCAAATAAATAGTTCATTTGATATCACTCCATGCTGAATTAGCTATTAAGACTGCATGCCAATTTAACATTATACAAAATAATTCCTGAATACAGAACTGTCAGACTTGTCTCACTGTAGGAATTCTTCAATTTCCTCAAAAGATTAACTGTGAAATCTACACAATGTGCTGGTGCGTGTTTGTTAGAGTCTTGGGAGATTTGGGGTCAACTATCAATATAGGCAAAGGATTCATTGTGTAGCCATAGACAAACTACTAGCTGTAGAATGGGCTACCGATGACATATAGCCTATAAAATAGAACTGGCTATAGCCTGCCTTTATGCAAATGAAAGCAATAAGAATAAATAAATAGAATAACTCTTTATGAACTCTTCTTGATAAGCTAGGTTTTAACTAGCCAGGTTGTAATCTATATACTATACCTCACCAGCACTTCTAGTTCAGGAGGTTTTCTGGTAAAGAAAATAGGCCTCAGGTGACAAAGGTTTAGCAAACAAGTTCCCAGTACTTAGAGAGGCCTTATTTCAGTTATTTTATTGAGAATGGCTGTGAATCTTAAAGTCCTCAGCAATTCAATAGACCCAGAGTCTGTTAGCACTTCCAAGACTAACCAACTTTACTAGAGTATAAGCTTTCCTGAGTTGCAGCTGCTCATGTTTATGTTCTGATAAAGCTGGTTAATCTTGAAGGTAGTACCAGGTCCGTGACTAGTTTTTTGCATAGACTGACTTGGATCTCTCCCTCGCCCATCTCAGCAGTTCCGAAGAAATTGACCTGAATGTGTTATCCCAAATTGGCCAGATTATCTATGCTATTGGTCATAGAAACATTGCTGTCACTCTAAACTGGCTTTGTCTGCCTGTGTGACATCAACATGCAAGAAAATCTGGTGGATCATCATTTTTACCATGTGATCTTGGAGATGCTGGAAGCATTCCAAGAAGATAAAGGAAGTCTAACCAGATCTTTAAAAAAAAAAAAAATGATGCAACAGCAGCATTGTACATGGCAGCTAAATAATGATAGTGGATTTCAAAGAGATGAATCTAATTAGGTATCTCTCCCAATAAATATTTGTCCACACAAAAGTTTCACTTGTGCCAATTAATCCTAAATGCTTATTTTGTATCCTCATAGATGTATCTTGTAGCACATGGTATGCCACAATATCCTGCCAGCTATATCCTGGGAGTGCAGAACAAAGACACTGGCCCCCACTCTTTGCTATTCAGTCCCGTGCTACCTCTGAACACAAAGGATCCATACAAGCATCCTAACTCCCCATTAAGTGCTTAATCTCTTTTATCTAATCTCAAGCAATGGCTATCTCCATGTTGCATGTGGCAGTGAAACCCATAAATGAATAGCACGACACATGAAAAGCTTAATGAGAGCTGAAGGTGAAGGCATACAAAAGCCCTGGTTACCTATCCTTGGAATATGCCGCCATATTTCTGTGATTGTTTCCCTACAACCAACTCTGTCACTTGGTATATGTTTGCTAGTTCATTTATGGCAATTTGGGGAAGGGAAAAGGAGTTGGTGAGCTCTGACCTGTCACGTGCTAAGGCAATCGTATTCCTCACATGCTAATTTTATTTTACATTTATGCAACCCTTTTAACACTGTGGTTTGGGCATCTAAGAAATTAGGTTTGCCTCATTAAAGGAGTATTGCATCCTGTAATGAGGCTGCTTTTATTAAGGCATTTATTAAGGTAGGGACTGAAATAATTATCCTGCTGGAAGAACGCTGCAATGTGTAGAAATGTAGGCTGCTGTATTGTTCAGAGGAAGCTGGGGAAAGATAATTGACTGCTTCCGTTGTTACATGCCAAGATGACAACCAAGTCTTCTTTATGTAAATATATTCCTGATGCTGTGTTAAGCTTGGAGTTATGGTCCTTGGCTTCATTTTGCCTGGCACAGCTAACGTTGTGAGCTCAATTCAGAAAGAATGCTTGTCTTTTGTCACTTTTGCCCTCGGGCATTCTGTAAATAGGTTACAATCAACTTATATATTTAAAATACCGTCAGACCCAATCCATTTTTAAGCTTTCACATTTAATTGCTTTCTTATTGTTAGAAAGTAGGTCACAGATGTATGTCCTAGACTTTTTTGGAAAAAGGAGCAACCTGCAAATTTTTAGAGTTATAAGAAATATAACATGCAGCCCAGATGTTTGCTTTAGCGATCAAATTAATTCTAAAAAGAAGAGAAATCTGACCTATTATCAGTCAAAGAGTTACTGTAATGAAAATTGCTTAAAGACCCTCGAATTCTTCAGAAACCTGCAATTCATAACAGTGTATCAATGATCAGGAAAGTAAAGAATGATAAATGAAAAAGTATGAATGTGTACTTGCCACGGAATGACATTTTGATGTTTGAAGTGTAAAGGGGTTTGGCTATCTGTCACAACCTTTCAGTTTTCCCCCTGATTATTACTAGTAAGGAAACATATATTCCGTACCAATATAAAATATGTTCAGCATTACAGCCTGAAGTGACAGAATTGGTGCAGGCCGGAAGAACCAACCCCCTTTAGATAGGCCTAATTTACGAGAAAATTTTAATACCTATGAACTTGTGCAGATTTTGTTCATCATTCTAGAGTTAGTTCTTTAGGCAAAACAACAGATCTTGTTTCGATCAATAAAACATTGCATCTTTAGTATAACCCCTGAATACCTGCATGATTTAGGACAGTGCTTTTCTAACAATTGTATAGAACAAGGGATTTCAGCAGCTGCAGTTTGTTCCAAGTATTTAAAAAAAAAACAGTAAGGACCTGTTTTCTTTTGCACTTTCTCATGAATAGAATTTTGTACTTCTGCCAGCCTTAATGTAAGCCAAGTAGGGCAGTCACCCGGGGCACTCAGTTAAAAAGAGGGCTCGACTGAGCTTGGTGATTTTATTTTTGTTGAGTATGTTTTCTACACTGCACTTAATATTTTTAAATAAATAAATAAAGCAAGGAAGCAAACTGTCATTTTTCAGAATTGTTCCACAAGTTGTATGGATATACAAAAATGAAATTCCATCTATCATCAACTGTTATTCCAAAGAAGGCAAATATTATTCATTTAGTTTATTAAAGTCTTAAAGGGATAACTAAAATAAAACGCCTTGCACACCCAAAACACTCCGGGCTGATCATAAGACAACTTAAGGAATTCAGAAACCAAGAACGGTTTCCAATTTCCTCTTTTCCCAACTGCCCCCCTGCTCGCCCCTCCCACATTATTAAGGAGGGGCTGTCTGTCTTTCGAGGAGGTTTTTTTGTAGAAGATTTAAGTGGTTAGGGGAAGACAGGAAATAAGCAACAGGAAACGTTCATTTGATGAACTTCATGAAATAAATACCTTAGGATTGTATTAGCTAGCCAGGAGCAGTTTGGGACTGATTTGCAAAATTTTGGACTGCATATTTCCCATATATTGCATCAATTGTTTAATTACATGTGTCTGTACTGTGTGATTAAATCTCAGTGGGCCCCTGGAACAACTTATTGTTCAGTTCTACATAAAATACAAATGGAGGAATAAGATATATTTGACATTATTTAAATATTGAAGAGTCAGAATAAACTGTATGCATGGTACCGATGGCCATACTGGCACTTTCACAAGACATTCTTTAATATTCCAATGGGAAATCCATGTTTATGGAGTTGACTGATTAGCAATGAAAGATGAAGATATGGGCTGCACTACAGGAAATACAATCTTGAAATTTGTCCCTCACAGCCTGATTAAAAAAGACACAATGGCTATGGTACATGGCAATAACAGCTGGTCTGCAACTGTCTTCACTACTTGTCTGAGATCAATGCATCTCTCACCTGCCAAGCAAGATCTGAAACTGTGAATGGTCCCAGTTTAGATACTTGCTTCCCGTTTTGAAAAAAACAGATGTTCCATCCAGTTTAGTTGTTTGCAAGGCTCAAGAATGGGACACTTTTATTTGAAGGTCTCCGCTGTGTTTCTAGGACAATTTGAAAACAAGATGACAGACCTTTAACACCACATGTGGTAGCATTGGTTCAGTCTGTCAGAGGTTGCAGCATGATGACACTACATGGCTTTGTTCATCTGAATTTGCATTATTTTTCTTTTGAAAAACAATTGCGTAGTGATATCAGCACTTCATTGTGTCAGGCTGAAAGATATGTAGATAATCTCTTTGCTGAACAGTATCCTTGGGATGCGTATTGAACATCAGAGTTGTGCAAAGTGCTTCAATGTTGGTGTTTGCTTTATAGTTAAACAGGCAGTAATTAAAGCTTTTTTATTCTAATACTGCAGAAACATACTAACTGATAACTGAGATAATATAGTTTGCTCCTAAACAATAAATTAGGAACCCAATATTTTCAGAGGGGGATTTCAAATATCTATTGGTGCCTTGGCTCTCTTTGTTTATTCTGTGGTGGATGCTGTTTTGTATCTGTCAGTTTTCTCTCAGTTAGAGACTTATGAAAGTTTATGATGGACAATAATATATGGACAAATCTTAACAATGATACCCATTGCTTCTTGAGGAATTCACTAGTGGACCTAAATTAAATAAGTAGCAATGATGGTGTCACTGCGAAAACGTCCAACTTTGTAATGTGCACAGACATTATTTCCATGTTTGTGAAGTTTCAGTACAAACTTGCACCTTTGTGTAGATTTTCCAATGATGGGACTCAAGTCAAGTTCGCTTGCTAAGATGCAGTGATACATCCATTGCCTCCCATTTCTCTGGGAAGCAACACAAGAAGTAAATCTCATACTCTTCATTCATGGTGGACACTCCTCAGACATTCTCCTCTTCTACAAGGTGGCATCAGCATCCTGCCAAGGAAGTGCCCCCCAGAACATAGGATGGCTGCTACAGCTAAACTGTGGCTGTTGCAAGACAGGCACTCCCTCCTGTACCAGAGTATTCAAAAGGATTGGATAATAAAAGGGTCTCACAGCCCTGGTTCTCTACAGTAGCAGAGAATCACAATTGCCAGATCGGCAAAGACCTCCCAACGCTGTTAAGGTGTGCATGAAGAGTCTTTAGAGCAGCTCATGTCTTGCAGGGGAAAAGGGACACAGACACCCTGGCAATGCTGCTGACAAGATCAGCTTCTCACAAGGAATTAGAATCGCTTGAGTGTTTTGAACTCAAAACAGTTGTTCTTCCTGACTAGGAAATTCTGGATTTTCTTTCCTGTTATGGGCAGAGATGGTTTTTGTCAATGTAAAGTCTACTTTAAGCTTACACTACATTTTTCATGTGTTTTCTATTTGAAAATGGTGGGAACCTGAGATTCAATGGTACAAATGGATGCTACAAAAAGGACGTCAGATGTCATATCAAGCCCTGGGGCTCCAGGTTTTCTATCCCTGCCATGCATGAAATTGAAGTGTTTAAAATGACTAAAGTAGGAACTTATTAAATGCATGGGAAATAACTGTATACACTGTTTAATTATATGTAATTTGAATTACATTTAAATTAAAACAAGTATAGAGTTTGCCCTGGTCCTGCCCACTTCTTTGTCAAGACTCCACTTGGGGTGTGGCACCAGCGTGCTGCTCAATGGCCAATGAGACTCTCACTGTTATAAAAACCCATTATCATCTGTGTAAAATTATAAAGAAGTAAAAGGAAAGGACAGAAAAAACACATGCCACACAAATTTGAGAATTCCAATTTCCAAGATACCAAAGGACAGTGAGGATAATTAGTAGAGTGTACACTTAGATCTTGTTAACACTTTTCAGGGCTATTTGTCCATTTAAAACATGAGTACTTAGAAAGCTTCATGCCAAGATTTACATTAGATGTCTATCATATATTGGCTTACATATTTTGTATTTAAAGAATGTTTTGCTTAGCAAAACAAAATCATGTGGACTAAACCACTGTATCACTAGAACCACTAGACCTCTTTTCTTCTTTGGTGTATAGCATCTTTTGGGGGGTATTATACTCTTACCAGAAAACCCATTGAGGAAAGCTATTTTATTATTTTTTATAGGATTTGGTTCAATACAGTGGTATTTATAGTATTGATTAAAGATTATTAACACTCTAATATTTAGATGATTTAGACCATAGAATGTAAAAAAGAAATATTATATCAGTATTAATTATGATATTAAATGTTAATGTTAATAAGCATAAAAGTATTTAGCTTTTTCATCCAGAATCAAACATTAAAGAACCACTGCAGATTGTGTCAAAGTATTTGTTGTACCATAAAGGTTTCGGTCTTAAGCTGATTACTTAGTTTAAAATCTCCACTGTATTGATCCTTAATATTGTTTATGCATGTTGAAAAAAGTAAAAAGATGAATAAAGCAAGTTTGACAATGATTAAAATACAAAGGAAAGCATTTTTATATTTATATTTCTTGAAAAATATTTTAATTACTATTGCAAGTTTAGCTTAGGGCCACTCAACAAAAGGAAGAATAAATTTTTTATAGTTCTTTTTAGTCAAACTCTTGATGTTGACAGATGCTGAGTAAGTGATGTTGTAAATGGTTGTAAAAATTTGATTGACTAGAAAATTAGTTTCTACAAGGGAGGTAAAATTGTAAGAAAGTGATGTGATGGACTTCATGAAAAACTTAGTAGAAACAACAAAATCAAAGTTATGGTCCATATTCTTCAGAGTGGTACAGTTCTTTCTACAATGGGCATAAATTGAATTTAGGAAGATTACTATTGGCTAATGAAGTATGAGGTAAACTACGGCTATGCACAAGGATATTGCTATATTGGGCTAAATGAAGTGCTTGTTAGAAATAATTTTTATTCTGCTTCCAGAGACTGTAAAAAAGCACTGCCACACTCATGACAATGCTAAAAGGCCCTCGTGTGAAAATAACTAAAGTCACTACGGGTATTTGTGTGAGTTCTGAACCTTGGCTATAATTACAAGGTAGATGCTTTTTCTGTTCTCTTGAAAAGAAATATCTAGAAGAAAGAAATAGTCTATTTGGCTCCTGGAAGGCAGTCACCTAAAACTAAGAAATCAGATCAGGAGCGATTATGGGTCTTTAGATATTCCTGACTTACAATTCCCAGAAGCTTTAGCCAGTATAGTCAATCATGAGGGATTCTGGAAGTGAAACATTAATAATTTCTATTTTTATACATTTCCTTCCTGAGTATCTTAACACGTAAACAAAAATATGCTAATTTGTTACTCAAGTCTTATTATTACTCCAGATCCTGACTGTTATTGCTCTCCAAATAAATTATATGTTGGTTGAGCCAGATTTAATAAACACATCATTCACTAATGTGTGTTTAGTACTCATTCATGAGTTTTATCTATTGCTTGCTTAAAATGAAAACGTATGTTTAAGAAATTGTTTTGGCTAAACCAAATTATCGGTTGTCCCAACCGTTAAAACATCCTGGCTATTCTCCTAGGTGATGACAGCACTATGTTTAGAGAAGGGATACCACCAGCTGTCTTGCTAACAGAATGTTGGCATTCTTTTTAGCTGTAAGATGCAGTATGTGTGAAATGATACCATCTCCACTCATTCAAACTAATGCGACCCATTTGTTAGCTGAGAAAGGTTAGCTACTAGTTCACTGTTCTGCTACAATATAATGAGGTTTAAAAGTGTTGTGGGGTGTGTGTGTGTGTGTGTAGTATTGTATTTTGCTAAACATCTAACAAAATACAATGTTTTATTTCATGATTTGAAAACGTTTTTCCTGAGGCTTTACTGCAAAAAGAAGAAAATAAAAAAATAGATTTGATAGAGATATATAAACAATGAAGATGTTCTATTCATTCACTATTATGAGTTACACTGAAAATATGGGCCTAAAACATGTGATCTTTTATTTTAAAACAAGTATAAAATTTCTTAGGGTTTCTGATCAAATTAGTTTTCAGAATTATGTTCATGTGGTGAATTCACCGTGGTGCAGGTGTGACTTTCCATGTTCCTATGCTTCCTGTAACATTAGAACCAAATGTTGTGTTACTAAGGTACAACTGCAAATAGCTGAGTATCCTGAAATAGAGTGATAAATGGCATTTCAAAGATAAGGAGTGCTTTGTGTGGGAACCTATGCCATGATATTCTAAAACTGGAAATAACAGGTATGCCATTTATTTTATTTTATTTTATTTTATTTTATTTTATTTTATTTTATTTTATTTATGTTAAAGTTTATTTCATTTTTGCTGGATTTTGGCTGTGCAGCCCTCTAGTACATAGATCACACCCCGTGAAACCAAATATTGAAATGGGAAGCAAAATTCACAGGGATCTTTTTTTGTCTGTTGTTCTGTGATACCGGTTTTTATACAGGAGCAATACATTTATGTCATATGTATCACTTTGTTTAAATATATGCAGCAGACAAGCATCCATGGGGGGAGGGGGAGGCAATTAAATGATTCAACATGTGTGAAGATACCAACACACAAATGCCACAATTTACATGCCTGTGTCAGATGTTGGGGTACAAATACATAATCACAGCATTTAAGTCAGGTGGTTGTTATTTTGACATCCACATGGTTTGCTAAAGATATTAGTGTATATACAAATGTCAAAGCTCTTACTTTCTTCTTGAGGGGCCATTTGTCCCTTGGACCTAACCATGGAACCAACATGACTGGCAGCATCTTTTTTACTGCTGCATCCCTAGGTGATCATCTTCATTTCCTCCCCAGCCCATGACCCATTAAGTCAACAGCATCCAGCAGTGGCTGGAGTGCTTTGCTGCTAATTACATTGGTGCTGAAATCAAGTGACCAGTAATGGGCGTTATAATCAGGCCCTTCCTAGCTGTTTAAGGCAGATGTGGACACCTTCCTCCCCTTCCTTGGGCACTGCCCACCAGCCCCATTATGTTTTTTGTCCTGAAAGAACTGGACACTTCTTGTGTAGGAAACATGGTGCAGAACTGTAAATGACTGTTGAGGGGAGAGTGGGGAGGGGGGCTTCTGTCTGTTGCTTGCACTTGACCTGCTGTTGTTACAATATAGAGGGAGGGCAGCATCAGGAGTTATTATTAGGAGTGTTACTTTCTACTGCTTGCAAAAGGTTGGCTGAACATTTCTGCAAGAATGCAGGAGCAACGCGCTCCTGCTTTGTCATGTTTTCAGGCCCAGTTTTAGAGAGCGAAATCCACATGAGCCTGAATCTTTGCCTCTTCTCTTCCTAGCATTGCACCTAAGACACCACCTTACTCTTTCCATGTTTGACATGGCATGTTTTAGCAGTGTGTTCCTTTGCTTAGTTACGCTGGGTGGAATTCAGGACACAATAAGACACATAGATGCCACTATGGTGCTTTCTTTACCTGGATATTCTTCTGGGTGGCACCAGATGTAGTGTGTGGGTGCTAAATGCCAGATTAGCTGGAGCTTGCAATATTACTAGACTATTCCACTCTATAATGTTTTAATTATTCACTTCAGTGGTATCATATATAGTCCATGGTCTTTTCTTCTGGGAGTGCTGGTCATTTCAGTTCTATGCTGCTCAATTCATTCTGTTATATACATGCTTTCTTCCTACAATTTGTCTGCTAGCAGATGTGCTACTCTTTCTTTACTAACAGTACCCCATACAACCAATGCTGTGGAAAAATGAGCCAGTTGGGGATATAGTCAGCAATGGAGAACATGAATAAGACTTCATATTGCTCAAAATCTGGAGTGGGATGAAGGCCCAGCAGAAGTTGAGGTGTAGCCACCAGAACATCAAAATATTCAGGAAAGTAGCACAGAATTTATATTCTCATAGACACCATTGATCTACTTGGGAGTTCCGGACCTTCTGGTTGGAGTACAATAGGATTGTAGCTCCTACTCTAATAGTACTCCAGCAATGTAGTCATACCTTCTTCAGCTGTACCATGCTCTCTACAGGGATGCTAATCTCATACTTAAACATACCTAAAGGCCTACATAAGAGGACACTGATTTCTTTACACTGCTCAAATGTACATTTGGGAAACAGTTTGAAAGTATATAACCTTCACATGGGGAACTTTGAGCAATAAATCACAGTGACAGCCTTGTTGCATAACAGGTATGCTATATTCTGCAAGAAACCTAGTTCTGCTAATCAGCTCTGCTGAATACCTACAATGATCCTGCAATATTTCTGTAATGGATTGGAGCAGGCGATGTATGCAACAAAGTATCTTTGTCTTCTTTCACTTATACTTACCCCTTAAAAACTCGTTAAATGAGCACTTTGTGGTTGTTCAGAATTAATCTGCTCCTTCCAGTTTTTGGTGGGCAATCTTCTCCAACATGCTGTCCCCCATATGTGCTAGACTCAAGCTTCTGTCATTTGCAACTGGGATGTTGGAAACTAGTGATAGAAGCTTCTGACCAGCTTGCCAGAAATGTTATCTGGTTTACTTAACAGTAGGCTATCATTTTTCAACTTGAAACATTTGGCCCTTCAATTCTGGTTTTCCTTTCTTTAAACATCACTAAGATTTTGGGCACAGAAAAGGGACTGCAGGCACTGTTGGCTAGTTTGCAGAAATCTCTGACCCCAATATAACAAATATGTGGAAGATTTCAGAAAAAATGAAACTTGAGCTCCTGGAAATTAACTGAAACCTGATGTTGAGTTCATGATCAAGGGCCATTGCTCCATCCCTGCATCTGTATGATGGAAATCATGTGTGCTTGGCATTGGCAGTTAGTTTCTCTGTAGATGTATGTAGATTCTTTCTCACTTTATAACCACTATTGTTATTGTTTTGTTGGTGTGTATGTTTAATTGTGTATTCCACAATTAAATATTAAAAAAAAATTTTTTTTAAATCTTAACCCTTACAGATCTTATTTCACAAATGTATGCATGGGGGAGAATTCTCAGCATCCCCAGTTGTGATAAGTGGACTACATAGGTCATCTATCTGAAAAATAATATGAAGGACTTTAAAAGTTAAATCCAGCACTTTTAATTGTACCAAGAAACGTAGTGCACTAATTGTAGTTTCTCAGTAGTCTTTAAAAGTATACCCATGTAGAGCTCATTGAAGTAGTCTATCCTGGTGGTGTGGAAGGCATGAGTCACTATCATCAGCTCCTTCTGTTCCAGGTAGCATTGCAGCTAGTACACCAGCCAAAGCTTGGCGAAGGCCTCCCTGGCCACAATCTCCACCTTCAATCCTGTAGTAGCCATGATTCCAGGAGGACACCTCAGTCACAGACCTGTTCTTTCAGGGAAAATGTCATCCCATCAAGAGTTATAATTGTAGCAGGCAGGAAACCAGATGATGTTTGAACAAATAGCAATGCTAGGATTCATCTTTAGCTTGTTTCATTCTACCACCCCTCAGCCCCACCCCCACCCTTCAGATACTGAATCAAGACTTCAACAGCATCTCTACCATGGCTTTTTACATAATGATCTCCTGAATTTTATCTATCTGGAAAACCAACTCTTATGCATGCAGACATACTCCCACACAGAATCAAGTGTGTTTCTCTTTGCATATCCTGTAGAGAGTGCTGTTTAGTTCATGTACCTCTGTTTTGTGATTCCAGCTGCTGAACACATACCTCACCAAAAGCGTCATATAAGATTTCCTCTACAGGAGAATGAAGGAGAGGAGGAGGACAAGGAGGAGGAGAGTACTAAAGAATTGGAGGATATCTCAGTCAGTAGTTTCCTCTAAGCAGAGATGCAAGTATTGTGGTAGCTAGTTGGTAATACTTCTTCTGTGGGTTGTCTCTCAAGATATGCTTACAGGCTTCCACTCAGGCTGGCCAAGGCTCCAGACTAGTGCATAGTTGCCAGTGTAAGGAATGAAACTGGTGAGGCAGGAATTAACAATTCCAAAGTAAGATATAAGACTTATATAAACAGTGAGCAAGTGTCTGCCAATCTCAAGACCATGAAGTTCTGTTGACTCAAAAAAGACAAATAAAAAAGGCCTAAAATTTAAACCCTGGAACAGACATCTATGTAAGCCTTGAATTCTGCACACTGCAAAAGACCTCTACAAGTACATGGCACTGCATGTTAATAACACCCTTCTGCATGTATGTGGCTTCATTCTTGTCTGCAGTAAAGCAATTGATCTAACTGTGTCATATCTTTGAGCTTCTGCTATAAGCAATTTCTTTAATGTAAGGTTAACTGTCTGGATAGTTAAGTTTTATTGCTGTGCCTGGCAAGGAGTCTGACAGCTGGGCTAAAAGTTGCTAACTCAGCTATTCTGTCACCACTCATACTCTGCTTGTAATTATACTTCCAATTTCACAGGGTTAAGGAAACAGGACTTTGCGGCAGAAGGACAAGGTGTTCAGGTGCCGAAGAACAGGATAAAAGCATCCTGCTGTCTTGAACCCATCAATAGATTAAGCTGTGGGTTCTGTAGTGCTGCTCGTTGGCCATCTTACCTGGCAAACAGTTCCTTTTCTTTCACCTGTAGTTATACGTGACTGAACAGTACTTCCCTCCTGGTACTGATGATTCCAGAACTCGGTCAATGACCAACCACCAAACTAGCAACAATGAGAACAAGGAAGACAAGAATTTCAAGAGCAGCGATCCTCATTGAAAACACCATGCAAAATGCAGAAAAAGACTGCTAGTACTTACTCAGGATTGACAGACGACCAAGAATGTCCTGATGTCTTCCTCTGAGTGTTGGAGAATGAAATTCAAGAAAGTTACCTTACACACCAGATCCCTGTGCTGAAGGTTACTAAAACTCCTGAATGAAATTCCTGAAGGGCATGCATTGTGTAAATCCTTAACTAGGGTCAGTACACTGAATGTCAATACTTAGCTTGCCCGACCAGGACTTAATTGTACCCTCTGCTCACAGACATGCACAGCTGCTGCCCTACTAGGCAAGCATTGCTTGGGGAGAAAGTCATAAATTATCAGCCTGGGAGGATCACCCTTGAAAAACTGACCTCTGATGGAGCAGTTGATGAGTTGCACCCATGTTGCATACATTGGAGGCTTATAAACAAAGGAGTCAGATTTTTGTTCAATCTTTAAACTGTGAAATAATTTTAAAACAATTTTTCACTCAAAACGGCATTTTTAAGTGACAGCCTGCCAGGAATAATGTTTTAATTTTGGATTCAGCATAGTTTGCTGAGGAAGGAGATATTTGAAGTACTATCTGATTACAGCCACCTTTCATTTAAAGGTTTATGTACATAGAAATTCCATTCATTTAAGCTTTCTTGACACCAGTAGTATTCCCTCTGAGGCCCTAGGATGGCATGCCATCTCCACAGATAATGTTGCCTTCTGAACCCTCCAAAGATCATTACCAAATTGTAATTTCTAAGGCCATAGAAAGAGAAAAATGTAATATATTGCTAAAGGATAATTATGCAATTATAATTAATGATGGGAGTGAGTCCAGCAAATGTGGAGTTGATGGGATATAAATGCACCGTGATGGGAAGTATTATTTTATCTGCTGTTTTTATTGGTTGTTGTGGGCTACCTAGGATTATTGTGCAAACAGAGAGCCATATATGTTCTATAAAGAAATAAAAATATATAAAACAAATATATCTATTTTAAATTAACAGTGAAGATAAAGAATTGCAATTGTGAGATAGGTAGCTACATAAATTGATATATGCCTATGGAAGCATAGGAGTCTGCATGCCTTGACATCACAGAAGTTTCATTGAAAAAGCACAGAAGCACAGATTAGGTAAAAGCTCTATGGTCCTCACGTCTTTTTAATTATATACCCAAAGCCAGTTATTTGAGAAAAGTTGGAAAGATACTCTATAAACTCTTGATTAGCCAATGTATATGACCACCATGGAAACTTATTCAGTAATGTTATAGATCCTCCTTTTCCTTGGCTATATTTAGAAACCTGATTGATGTTGATTGATGTACATGATATATTTGACATGTTCATATTTCTGGAAAAGAACTCTTTTTTTTTAAATAACTGCTAAATCATCTCTCTGTATCAATCTTTCTATCTACACAGCTTTTTCAAGAGGCCACCAACACTAGTTATCTTTCTCACTTCTTTTCCAGTGTAATAAATACCGTCTGGGTGTCTCACTGCAGTCTGTCTTTTTCAAAGTGGTAGAGAAGATAAAAGCTTCTTATTGCTAAGAGGTATATTGAAAATTCTTGCATTTTGTGGACGAATTTCTACATTCTGCTCCAACCAGCCTATGAAATCTTTCAGGAAAAAAAAATGACAAATGAAGACAGATTTTGTCTTATCATTATTGTTAATCAATTATTACATTTATATTAATTTCATGCAGCTCATTGTGACTGTATAAATATTTTTCTGGGTTTGCGCAATATATAAAACTACAAAAGCTGTAGAAGTCAGATTCTCATAACAATCTAGGTTAAAATGCAGATGGGTAGCTAAGGAGTTTACGGACAGGTTGTTGTGTGAAAAAACATTATTTAAAGCATGTATTCCAGGCTAAGTGGGACCCTCAGGGTCATCAGCATATTGAAATGTACTTGGAAAAAAACTCCTTGTATGAGTATAAAACATATCCTTCGCACAATGGATGTACGATTTAAGAAGCAGTCGTGAAGCAAAAGTCCTTGCAAGAGAACACTTTACCTTGGTATTTCAGCCAGAAACATGTATTGTTTGTTTTTCCACAATATCCACAGGTTTCAGTGTCAGATTGTAGATGTTATTTCCAGTTCTAAGGAAGAGGGAGAGAGCAGAGTCATTACAGGTCTGCAGACAAGTCTTACAGGCTTATCTTAGCATATAATTAAGAAACAGGATTCTGGTAGCTCTTTTTCTGACTAACAAATTTTAGTAAAAGGCATAAGCTTTCATGAGCTACAGCTTACTACATCGGTATAATTAAGTTAGGATTTTACTGAGTGCTATTGTAGAATGAGTGAATTTTGATTTCATCACTGGTGTTATTTTTCTTGGGGTTTTTAGTATATTTTGGAGTTTTAAATCTTCTTGTATGCTGCTAAGAAAGATGGGTTTATAATTTCTTTTTAAATGAATGGTATCTTCAGGTTAAGCTGAATAATGCATATAAAGTTCCCTGCCTTAGCATCAAACAGTTTTACATTGAGAAACAAAATTTAGGGGCAGACAAAAGCACATTCGGTTTTTTTGTCTCTCTGGAAAATCAAGATAATTCAATATCAGGATGATGTAGTTATTCTGAGGTAAAACATTTCTTTGTTTCATTTCACCTGAGGTAATCACACCTATCTGTACACCTAAAGTAGATAAGCAAGTAGTGTGCATTCATCGAATAATGACATGAAACTGAAGTAAGCGATTTCTGGCTGCCAGCAGGATTTGCTTGTCTGAAGCTTTGCTTTTTATTTGCCTTTTTCATTCATTTTAGTAGCCATCCACTTTGTCTTTATTAGGTAGCAGTTTCTTCCTTACTTTGCCGATGTTGTTTGGTCCAGAGGGAGAAAAATGTAGAGCAGCAGTAAAGCACCTGTACATACTTTTATGCACCAGCTAAAAAAACCTTGAACTGCAGATTCACAGTAACCCAAATTGCTACATGTAGAAACATCAGAGGCAGCTGATTTGATAAATTTAACTGCTGGGTTCCTGACATAATTACAACTCCATTTTTAGTGTGAGGCTAGCATTTGCACACTGCCATTTATTTTGAAATTACCTGGGCGGTAACCATTCTCTGCATACCTTCTTTGATTTGCTCCTAAACTGGAGATGGATTAATTTATGTCGTTTTAGCAGATAACTGGCCTGCAAATTGGAACCTTTTTCTCAGGTTAATCAAGTGAATTATAAGGAATATCTCTGGCCCCATCCCTGAGGTCATGCAATTTCCTAACCTCACCTGCTAATATCTTCTTGCTGGGCATGCTCAGAAGTGGGAAAAGTTCCCAAGATATTTTGCTGCCTGAGGCAAAGGAAAGGTGGTGTTGATCCCCAGTAATTATACTAGTGCTGAACCTCACTTTAATAGTGATGATGGGGTAACATATTCCATCACATCTGAGGTAACAGACTAATTTAAGAGGCATGGGGGAAATATGTGAAAAATGCACCTGTTTCCTCCAACATAGAGAAATTGCTTTTCCACAGTGACTATCACTTTAAGCAGTTGCCTTGATCTGCCTAATGTCAGGGCTGCCCTGAAAATGATGCACATTAGATGGAGCTTCAGTGCTGGGGTGTGTTATACATGTAAAGTATCTGTGGAGGTTTCTTTTTGTCACATGTCCACACCCAAAGCATCAACACTGGACTGGAAAGGATGAGGAAGCCAAATGGCCTTGGGACAACAGTATAATAGGTCCCCGTTATTTGCAAGAAACACCCTTCATATAATTAACAAAAAAGCCAGCTGAAGGCCAAACTATGAAACATGCATACACACAGATGAAGGTTAGAAAACACAGTGCAACTGGATGAGGCTGGGGTTACAAAGTGCATAGAGAACATTTCCATCTACCTGTCTAGCTGCAAACAGAAGAAGCTAGAGCGGAATGAGTAGTGATAGAGATTATTTGTATATATTTAGTGAAATATACCTTTCCCAGTATTTTAGTTGTTGTCCATTAGGATAGCTCATGAGAAAACATTCTGTATACATAAGCTTTTCATCATGTATTTTGTCCGAAATTGAAGCCATCCAGTTCTTGAAAGTCAGGTATTACACTAAAATGTGGATTTTGAGTCTGTACAAATAATTATATTTCATATATCTGATATTTTCTATAGGCAAGAAGCCCTTCAGTAGGAACTGGTCATCTACTTTCCAAATATGGCTATAATAACTATTTTCTTTAGAAAAATAAAACCCACAATTATGAGAAAATGGCTAAGATGTTGGGTGGAGACAATAAAATACATTCCACTGCAGACTTAAAGCACTCCTGATTATGCATAAATAGCTCAAAAAGAAACATATCCCACTTTACCTTATTCATTCAGTTGGAGTCAGGCAGCATCAAAATTGAATGTATTATTATTATAATTCCACTGTTGGAGTACATTTCTGAAGGACAATTTGGGCTCCAAATTTGAAAGTTCTGGTTGATTCCATTAAACAGCAGTTTTCCATTATAAAGAGAAGAAACTCTTTAAAGGCCTTCTCCAAGAACAGTTATGTCACTTCATTGGATATACTTGTCTACTCAGAATTCAAAGATGAGAGTAAGATTTATAATTGGCCAAGTGCCACAGAACAAACCGCTAAGAAGTATGTGAGCACCATTCATCAGGGCTGGCCTAAAACATCTGCTACATTGGGCAAAGCAGCCAAGGGATATCCTATGCATGCTCAGATCGAAGTGCACAGTATCAATGCCAGGCCGGATATTTGGGCATATGTAGCAACAGATCTCACAAACCTCTTCATCTTGGACAATAAAAGAATTGTATAATAATAAGGAATTAAATAAGTAACAATTTCCTATCTGTCTAAGATTCTCTGAAAAGATAATGTTGACAAAATCCTTGAAAGCTACATAGTAAAAGTAGATAAAGTACAACCACACCACAAAAAGAGAAGTCAGGAACATGCCCATGTAATTACTGTCTGCCCAAACTCAGCCAACATCCCATCAACTATATTTTAGCTTGCTTTGGGGGTAATTTGGAATGTAGAGAAGTACTATGGTATTGCCAATAAAGAGGAAGACAGAAAAGTTTGTAGATTTGCATGTGGTCATTTTTTATTCATAGATGCAAATGTAGTGCTCATTACTATAATTTAATCACAGCAGATAGCAGCAACTAGTTGAACTTGGCTTGCATTCTGTGGGGCATCTTTTCTTGTACTGGTTTTTAAACAGTCCAAGAGACTTAACGCCTTCTTTTCTTTTTCTTCTCACGCTTAGACATCACCATAAATACAGGAAAAAGAGCCATTTAAGTTGAATCCAGGATGTTCAAAAACACAAATACGATACAGGTGCCCGTGTATTTTTTTCATCCTACCCCAGGCCTCTTCTGACCATGACAGACAAGTCAACTTCATTCATATAAACAATTGTATCAAAAGGCTTGTAAAAGTCCTGCCCCAACCTTGTTAATGCTTCAGGTCACCCAAATAAATTCTTTGTTACCATTTATAATGGAAAAAGGAAAAAAAAAAGACTTTATGATTTTATAGACCTGCCATTAGAAATCCGTAGGGGGCAACTCAGCACCCAAACACCCAACATTCCACCCCCAGCTTGCATTCTGTGGTTATGAACTTCCATTTGATCACAGCCTTGTCAATTTGACATTAACTTCTAAAATTTACAACCACTCAGGCTTTCTACCTATTACGTTTTTTTCTGCACATGAAAAAAGGAAAAAGTGGGGGTGGGGTGGGGGGGGGAAGAGAGAGACCCTGCTGCCCAGGGGAAGTTTAAAAGAATGCAATGTCTTGTTAAAACCTGAAAGAGCCATGAAAGGGGAGGAGAACCTTCCAAGACAGAAAACCAAAGATCTGATAATGAATAATGCTTTGCTCCCTGCTGTGAACACTAGTGACCTGGCATGCAGACCACAGCAAAGTAGTGAATAATTCACCGAAAGAGTCATAGACCTCCTGGTTAGACCACAGCATTGCTTTGTCTCACAAGTATGTGCTTCCTGAGCATCAGGATTGACAGCATGCTTCAGGCTGCAAATACTCAGACAAAAAGGGTGTGTGGCAGGCTATGCAGCTACACCTTGTAGTAGAGAAATTACACATGTATCGATTCTAATCCATTAGCCATTGATAAATAAATCCATGTGAATATTTGGGGGAGATAATATGCATTCAGAAAGAGTCTGTCTTTGATGAGCTTGAGGCAGCTAAAATTACAAATTCTGTCCAGGAATTTCATCCCATCCTTTGAAAAAGAAGGGGCGGGGGGGGGGGAGTAACTTATTGGCAGCAAAACCACAGAGCTTGAATCTTCAGAACTGGAAACACAAGCTGAATTTTTATCTCAAAAAGAAAGGAAAATCAATTATGAATTAATAAACTCAAAGTGTCATTCCTGTTTTTATGTAGGTTTGCCTTTGCTCTCAGTAGAAAGAATGTTATTTAATTTCCATCTTATGAGCCATTCTGGAAACAAACCTTACATTTGTTTTTAGAGAGTTTTTAAGGGTGTGTGTGTGTGTGTGTGTGTGTGTGTATTTGAGAATATATAAGACATATATAACAAACCCCTAATAGAATTTATTTCTGAGAAGGCATACATAAAGATTCTGCTGTGACTAATAATACTAATCATCCATACCCCTTCCTTTGAAATTAATATTTCACACTTTGTATAAAAAGCTCCCGAGATCTCAATGTTAAAATATTAACTGCTGCCACAAATGACTTCCATATGTTTATTTATGATCCTCTCATGCAATTCTTACAAGTCCTACCATTTAATTCTGGTTATACTTTTAAAGGTTCCCGGGCCAATTCAAATAATCACTCTGGATGTATTCCACCCCGTATCTTTTTCTTGATTGATTCTAGTTCACTGCAAAAGGAAAGTGAGAATGGTAAAACCATAGATAAAATTTCTCATGATCTCTAAACTTGCTTTAGAGAGAGCTAACCTATAGCACAGGATCAAAATCACAGTTGTGCTCTTTGAGGATATTTGTCTGTTTAAATATGCTATTTTTACCCAATCATAAGTATTATTTAAAAATGTCCTTGAAGTTATCCAGCTTCTCAATACCAGAAGTGTTTTTTTTTTTCCAGCCACATGGGTATTTAGAGTATATTGCAGGATGCTCACATTTGCTGAAGTGGACTTTGCAGTGAAATTTGGAAATGTCTTTTTCTTTGATACTCCAGCCTAGTCTCCTCCCACTATCCCTGTTATTTTTCTTTAGTTTTCCTCAAAAGTATCTGAATTCCCTAAATATGCTGAATCCTCATTGGGATGATTTGGGGATTTTTGCCCAGTTTGTCCTTAAGTTAGTTGTTGCAGTTCAGCAAACCTTGGAGTTATTCTGACCTTAGTGCTGTCCCTCTCTTGTGTGCAACTATCAGTTGCACACAAGAGGCTTCACTAAATGACATTAGTACCACTACAGATGAATGGGGCTTCACTAAAGATGACATTAGTACTACAGATTTTCCTCTGTAGTATGGAAGTCAGACATGTTCTGGATAGCAGAAACAAAAGAAGAAAAAAAACCCACTAGAGTTAAGGAAAACAGCCTTGCCTAACATCTTCTCATCCATGAAGCTCTGGAGGAAATAGCAAATTCCATCCTGTTAAGCATCTGGTAATATTTTCTAGAGAGAAGTAAACTGCTATTTTGCATTCACAGTAAAAAAAGAATGTCTGGAGGAAACACATATTTGGTGGTGAAAATGCAACTCTGTGATTTTTAGTACTATGATGTAAAATGAAAGTAATGGAAAATATTTTGTAAGAAATGGAACCAAGTATTATACTGGTTAGAGAGTTGCAGATTAATATTCAGTTTGCCACTTACCTACAAAATCTTGAGTCAATTATTTATTTATTATTATTACTTAGAAGAAAAGTGATGCACAAATAGAAGAGAGACATGTTAGTGAATGTGGAAGAAAGAAAGGGCTCATCTTCATGTCCTGTTTGACCCAGCATGCCTTATTAACCATTTTTGAAGGATGTCCTCATGACATCACCTCTGCCTTATTCCCTTATTTAGTTGTTCCAGTTGAAAGTGGTGTTTTCCTTCTTCTTCCAACACAAAATGTTTCAGGCAGACAATTTAGGGCACCTTGGAAGTGAGCCTGAGAATGATGTGATCAGCGACACCAATTTGCTCCATTTGGTCCAGCACTTCTGCTATTGACGTGAACCCTCCCCCTCCAGTCATAGGAAACTGCATCCTCATTGTCATTTGGGCTTTGGCTGTGAGCAAGAATAAAATGTGTTCTTCTCCTCTTTATACTGACATTTATTTATTCATTTGTTTATTTTTTTTCAAGATTTATAAGGCTACCCAACTCAAACAGCATGACTCTGGATGGCACACAGCATAAAAACACAATAAATCAAAAAGAAAAAAAAAGCAAAGCAAATCATATAACTACAAACAGAAAATATATAAATACAAAACATAAAATGTAAAATGGCGACCAAGCATACAACGACAACAACAAACATGGGGGGCTCCCAGTCCACTAACCCCTAATGCCTGGGGAAAGAGGCAGGCTTTCAGGGCTTTCCTAAAGGCAAGAAGAGTTGGGGCTTGTTATGTATGAAGGGGGAGATCATTCCAGAGAACAGGAACAACCACAGGCAAGGCATGGGTCCTAGGTCCCGTAAGATGACAAGACTTAAAAGAACCTGAACATGCGCTCCCTGTGGGAGACTGTGGGGCAGGGAAATGTTCTTGGGAAAAGGCAGTCCCTCAAGTAACCCAGTTTTATGCCATGTAGGGCTTTAAAGATAATAACCAGCACCTTGAATCAACCCTGGAAGCCTCTTGGGAGACAGCGCAGCTCACAGTAGCAGGGTTACATAGGCGTAATGAGATGTGTCCATAACTACCCACACTGCTACATTCTGGACCAACTGAAGTTTCTGGATGGCTTTCAAGAGCAGCCTCATGTAGAACAGGTTGCAATAGTCCAACTGGAAGGTGACCAAGGCATGAGTGACCATGAACAGGGCCTCCTGGTCCAGGAATGGGTGTGTCAGGCCTAGCCCAAAGAACTCCTGGAGACCATGCAGGTTCAATCAGCAAGGTTTATTAGCCAGCGCCTGTTTACAGAAATCTTCTCAGACTGACCACTAGTTCCCAAGCACAGCTATTCACTATCTTCTGGAATGTTTAGGGATGCGCCAGCTTTCTCTGCTTATCTCCAGAGCATTGCTCTGGAGACGAGAGCACCGTTTTCACCCCCCTTCCTCCATTCCAGTCCATCACAGGGTGCAACTGGCACACGCGATGCAGTTGTGCAAAGGCTCCCCTGGCCACAGCTGCTATCTACTCTTTGAGTAGATGCTGTGAATCCAGGAGAACCCTCAGATTGTGTAATGCCACCCCATCCATAACCAAAGATAGCAACTCTGCAACTGGACCCAAACCCCAGAGTCACTCAGTCACTTGGCAGGACTGAGCCGCCACCTGTTCTTCCCCATCCAGACCCTCACAGCTTCCAGGCACTGAGAAAGAACCTTGACAGCTTCACCTGGATGGCCGGGGACAGAGATATATAGCTGGGGATCATTGGCATATTGATGATACTTCATCAATGTCAAACTCCTCAGAGATCAATTAGTCAGTCATCCAGGAATCCTGTTGTTTGGTATGTGTGCGCATGCTAAGGAAATTGTAAAGGAGGAAAATTCCATAATCACAACCACAAATGTAGAATGTGGGGTGGAACAGAGAGGAGGCTTTTTGCCTGGCCAAAAATTATTTGTGGGAAAAATTGGCTTCAGAAGAAAGAAAAGAAAAGAATCCACTTTTAGTTCAGGCTTCTTCTACTTTGTAATTCAAACTGGTTCTTCCAATCACTCGTGCACACTTTTTATATGTGTGAATGTGGGTGGGAAGTGGATTGTTTGACACAGGTATATTGGTTCTCTATCAGTCTCTGGCAGATTGAAACTTCTGTGAGAAGAAACATATAGGGAATAATAAAAATCAAAGCCTGAACCCCCAACACCACCTTGCTACAAGCTCAGAAGAGTGACTGGTAATTGGTAGGTGATGCTGGGTCAGTGAGGAAAGGACAGGGGGAAAAAAAATCCATCTGCTGCTTCTCTGAAACTGTCCTATATTGTTTGAAGACAGCTTCATTGTTGAGGCATGATAAAGACAGGCTACAAGGGGAATGCAGTTCACTGAGAGCAGCATGGTGAAATCAAAGATAATATTCAAGTATTTATTGCTACATGTGATGATAAAATAGAGGACAAAGTAAGGCATAAGACTTTTGCTTTGTCTTGCAAGAATGTGCTCAGCCACATGAAAGGAAAAATGATAGCCAAAACTTTACATCATTTCTTCATCATAAGAAATTAGTGTCATTCCTTAATTAGAAATTAGTGTCATTCCTTAAGCAAGAGCCAAGAAATGTCAGTATAGATAAGCCCTGGTTTCTCTTCCACAGCTACTAATTACAGTTTTCAGCTGACAGCAGGTGATGATGTGGATGACACCTCCTTGATAATTCTCATATGCAAGTGAATAAACTCTTTCTTTTTCGTGTTTCCTCATTTGTGAACATGACTGTAAGCAAAACAAAGAAGTGTTGCATATTGTATTTTTTAATCACCGTTGCCTAAGTTATAGTGTGTATTTTTAAGAATTATGTCCAAGTTATCAAGAATTCATTCCAGTAGTTGAAAGATATCTAATGAAAAATACAGAGCCTTCAATATAAAAAGTAGAATAAATTAAACATATTTAAAACTTAAAAAAAAAATAGTGTTTGCATTTCTTTGTGTTGCTATCCTTGGCAAACATTGCATTCAAATAGAATAATTCTTGGTGATGGAAATACTGATGCCATCTACTGATTTTATATGGGTTTCTGAATACTATTATTATTCCTAGACAACTCATGACCCATTGGGTCGTTTCAGAGATATTTCCTTACCTAAACAGAGAAACAGAATGACCAAGGGCAAAAAAGCAGTAGGAGTGCCAACGACTTGCAACTTGCTGCCAGCTTCCCTATTGATTTTGCTTGTGGGAAGCTGGCAGGCGGCATCAGAAATCTTCCTTCCTTCCTTCCTTCCTTCCTTCCTTCCTTCCTTCCTTCCTTCCTTCCTTCCTTCCTTCCTTCCTTCCTCCCTTCCTCCCTTCCTCCCTTCCTCCCTTCCCTCCCTTTCCTTCCCACATATAATATAGGTTTGCGCCATTTGCCCTCCCCTCACAACCCTCAGGAGAGCCCCAGTGAAGCTGCCGCCGCCGCCGCCTCCTCCTCCTCTGCTGAGTAGGAAAACTGCCTGCCACTTTGCTGGAGGGAGGTGGAACAAAAGGGAGCCACAGACCGTGCGGAAAACTGCACCCCCACTCCCCATTCCAGCTTGTCCCCAAGGGCCCCCTCACTCGAGGAAGAGGGCTCACCCGTTGACCACCAGCACCCCCCAGCCAGCCCTACCTCACCAGCAGGCACCCAGGTCACTCCCTCATCCTTCCCTCAACTCCCACAGTTAAGAGATTTCAAATTTCTGCCTCATTTCCAAAGCAGCCAGTCACCACTTGCCTGTTGGGCCCTGCCGCCAGCTGATTGGGTGCAGGGGACAGAGGGAGGTGGGAAAGATGTTGGGGATGATCACGTGACCTGGGCTGACCATGGCAGTGCAGCAGCACAGTAGGGATGAAGCAGCCACAAATTCCCCACATTTCAATCCCACAGGAGTAATGGGTCCCAGATTTTGGACATATTATGTAAGTTAGCCCATTGAGGTACCTGGTTCAAAAATTGTTGCTCTATGATGCACTGCTTCACCCAGTTGAACGTTACAGACACAAGAGTTTTAGTAGTATATAGATTATGGTTGGACACACAGTCACCCAGATGTTTAGACTGGATTTGTCATTTTTATCTACCTATCGAGTCCTTCCCAAGGAGCTGGGATAGGCAGATGTTGTTGTTTGATGGTGTTAAAGATATTGTTGCAGAATATAAGCTGTTCCAAGTAAAGCTGCCTTTTGCAATGGACTGATGGCAATTTGCCAATGTTGTTATTATTATCATCATTATTATTATTTGAGTACAGCTTATGAAGTGGGCCCTTTTACAATACGTAAGATGTTCTTTTAATCTAAGAATAGACTCCAGTCAAAAAGAAGTACAGTGGAACCTCAGTTTACGAACTTAATTCGTTCCGTGACTCTGGTCGCACCCCGAATTGGTCGCAACCCGAAGCAAATTTCCCCATAAGGTTCAATGTAATTACCATTAATCCGTTCTGGCGTGGAGGACAGGGAGGCGGCTATTGCTTGGAGGGAGAGTCCCCCTCCCTATGACCACGTGTCAGGGGTGGAAAAATGGCCACGGACCACGTGTCAGGGACAGAAAAATGGCTGCGGACCACGTGTCAGGGGCGGAAAAATGGCTGCAGACGTGTCAGGGGCAGAAAAATGGCCGCGGACCACGTGTCAGGGGCAGAAAATGGCCGCGGACGTGTCAGGGGCAGAAAAATGGCCGCGGACCGTGTCACGGGAGGGAAAATGGCCGCGTATCCTGTTAGTACCCTGAGGCGGAGTTCGCAAACCGAGGTAAATTTTTGCGGCCGGAGCTGGTCGTAACCCGAAAAGTTCGTTAACAGAGGCGTTCGTAACCTGAAGTACCACTGTATATTAACCTGAAGTAACCTGAAGTACCACTGTACCTGAAGTAACCTGAAGTACCACTGTATATTATTGCCAAAAATATGAGTAACTTTTTAAAATTATGTTCAGCCATAATATTAATGTTCATAGACCAAAATTTCATACAGTATATCAAATAACAAAGGATACAATAAAACTAAAACATTAAAGGATAATGTCTACTTGGCTTAAAACTTCAACAATAATATATCAAAATGTATTTATACCCAAAGTTTTCTTACAGCTGTCATGACTGAACAATATTTTGTGACCTTTTTTGAGATTTCTGAAGATTTATCAATAAATAAGATTGCACTATTTTCCATAGAACAGCCAAAACTATGAGCAAACAGGGGATAGATTAATTCAGAGCACCATGCATGGCACAATGGACCACTCAACCCAAATATGCAATGTTGATTCAACTATATCCTCTGTGAGGGACAGATTCAGTCCTCCAATGGAAGGTTATTATAACTCCCTTCCAGAACCATTGTTGGTACAGCATTAAGCATAAAGAGAGTAAATGCTCTTCTGTAATTAGTGGACAGTTTCTAATATATATATAGGAATAGTGGTCTGTTCCAAAGGCTGATAAGAAATTCTGTTCTTCTATAAGTCTAAGTCCAGGGAACATTGCCTGACCTCTTCTAAAGTTCTCTTAGGCTCTAGTCTTATCAAAAATAGAGCTTAGACTCCATGATAGGCTAAATCTGAGCCTATGCTTTTTTTCTACAAGGATAAAGCTTGTTGATCAGGTTTAACTGTGTTAAAGACCCCTCTCCCCCAATTAATTTTAAGCAATTATTCAGTTGGCATATCCTCATGTGGGCCTCTATATATATATGCAACTAATTTCCAGCCTCAGAATTGCATTTGATAAACAAACGAGGGACACAGAGGATTGCTCTTAAAACCTTGGATGAAATTACTTCAAAGTCTTTTGCTTCTTTATAGGCATACATTTATGTACCTATAAAATATTCTTTTTGTTGTTGGTTTACTTCTGATTACTTCTGCTTACTAAATTTCAAGAGGCATCTCTCTCCTTCCATAAGAGCTGGGCTATGTAGGGCACCCTTACAGATGCAGAGCAGTAGCGTTAACCATTAAAACATACCAATTTGTATGTGCTCATACTGTACATAACATTTTCTAGTACATCTAGGATTTTTTTGATGTAGGACACCTTTGCTAAGATGACTCTTAAGGCGTAATAGCTGAGGACCATAGAAAAGCTTAAGGGTTATGCAGTTCAATCCTATGAATGTTTATTTTAAGTAAATTGCCCTGAATTCAATGGATGTGTAAGTGAGCAGACAAAGTACAGCCTTAAAACAAGAAATGAGGCCCAGAGCCAGATGTGGGCTCCAAAATAATTGGTTATGATTCCAAAATCACCTTCAAAACTAACAATTCAGAAATTGTAGTCTACTATGGCATATAGGAAGTTACAGAATACATGGAAAGCAATTATAACTGTATAAAAGTACATTTAAATTTGAATTTAACTTTTATGATGGCTTTATCCACTAGTCTTCCTAGACCCACCTACTTTTTTGCATGTGGCCCCAGCATACCATTCAAAGGCCAAGATTACCCTTGGTCTGAGAAAAATGTGCACCCAGGTTATAAAGATTTACACTGCTACTATATGTGAGATCTATGTCAGCAAAGGCAGCTTCTCCATTCTAAAAAGTTGCCAGTCCCATTTGTCTATGAATTATCTGCCATTACTTTCAACGCTTGGCACTGTGATTGAGGGATGGTTTATAGGAGACATCAAGTTTGCAGCACAGAGGCACATTATATGGTAATGATTGTGGCTAACTTTAGCCATTTTGAGCCACCTGTGCATCTTTAGTGCAAGGTATGGATGAAAAAGCTAAAAAAATCAATAAATAAATATGGGAAGAACAGCAGAAAAGGCAACATTTTTTGCTTCCTTTTGTCCAGTTACTTTGCAGTCTGGTCAATGCACAAGTTCAGGCTTGTTTGTACCTAATCAAGTGGTACCTTTAAGGATTGCAGAATATGTTTGTAAGCGAGTACTATGAGTGAATGGCTGCTGAATATTAAAAAAAAAAAAAAAGGTACATGAATCAATCAATTAAAACAAGGCAGAGTTCTCTCATTAGGTGCCATCAAACCCATGACTGGGACCAAGGATGTCTAAGTATTGTAAGCTAGCCTAAATCTGTGGTGATCCTCCATGCCTGATGATTACTGTTCAGAAAAAAAATAAAAAACAAGTTAAATCATGGTTAAAGGATAAGATTGCATCAGAAATGTGAGCTCTGCATCACATGCACTAGAATTCATTTTCAAGTTTTATTTTGTTCTTCACTATAACTTAACTTAGTTATTTCATTTATTTAACTGCAGCAAAATTTCAGTGTTTTCTTAGACAATATAGACCATGGTTTCTCAACCATGTCTTAAAGTTGCCAAGGTTGAGAAACCCTAATATGGACAATATACCCACATAGATACACAAAATTCCATTTTGTGAATTTCAGCTTAGTTTGTGCAATCCTTCTTCAACTGTGAGTGTGCGTCCATTATGGGGCAGGAAGTAAGATAATTTCAACTCTCTGAGAAAACCTTCTTCCAAGGGTTCTCCAGTAAAAGATACTTGCAACAGGATGCCTCTAGTCAAGCTGAATCTCACTTGAGTATGGACTTACTATACTCTGCCCAGCTGTAAAATTCTCAGTCCTTCCATTAAAGATTTTTCCCTACAGCCCAGCTCAGGATAAAAATGGAAAGGAAGGTGATTTGAATCTTCTAACCCAAAGCAAAAAGTACAGCAGTCTGTGAATATTCTGAAAATGCAAAGTGTAACTGCAATGATGCAGTCTTGCATGTGGGGAAGTTCTTAATGAGAAATTTCTTTCTAAACCCACTGAAACAAATATTTGGCATAAAAAGAAACACATTGGAAAAAGGAAAACAAGGAAAAGCAAGGGAAGGTGAGACTAACCCACAAAGAGGATTCCAAATAAAGTCAATAAAGTTGTTTAAATGAGTTACAAATTGCCTACTTAAATAAAATCTTAGGTTAAAGACATGTTCAAAATTCATAGCAGAGAGGATGTTTTGAGATAAGAAAGATGATCAGGGCTTTCTGTTTGAATGTTGTTAGGCAGGTCCATTTTCTGCTCCTTCTTTTTGAGCACTATCCTCATTTTACAAAATGCAAATGACTGTTGCCTTTCCGTGGAGACTGTTGCTTGCCGGATCAAACAAAACAGAGATGGAGTATTTTGTCATAGGGCTAGCAAATCAAAAAATAATCTAGCAGCTGAACCTACTTTCATAATAATTCTATTGTTGAATGTGATAGATGTTGTCTAGTTTCATTAGTTATGTCATTGTTTAAAAAGGATTATATGGGAGGGTCTTTTGGAGAAAGAAAATGTCTCTTTTAATGTCATCTCTTCAGAATTGTCAACATATGGTCAATTTAGCAAGTGTGCCATACCAAAACCAAGAGGGTTGTCACAACATGCCAGATTTTTATATTGAGGAGACACTAAAGTTTATACCCCACCCTCAGTTAAAAAAAAAAAAAAAATGTCAGTATCGTGACTAGACCAAGACATGTAAGATATGGTGCAAAGGATTAAATAAGTTTGTGAAATGCTTTGTCTGCTTTTGTAAAAAAGCCTTGTGATTGTTTACTACAGCACTAGTTTCCAAATGATCAGATGGCAGTAGAATCCGCTCAAATCCTCCTTTGTTACTAGGACTGCTTGCATTTTGACACTGCCTCTTAAAGAATGATAATGACAAGGCATGATTATAACGGAAGCACAGCAAAATGTATTATAGGGTACAAAAACTTTAAATACAAGTGGTTTTTAATCTATCAAAGTGGAATTTAATAATATATACAAAAAGAAAAAACATTGCACAAAGACAAGATGTTATAGAATCCGTTAAAGAAATCTATAATTAGAATGTGACTGCATAGAATTTTGTTTTCTCAAATGTCTGAATTAAACTTTCAGTTAGCTGAAACCAATTAAATAATAAAGCAAAGAATATAAAGTTGTGCCAACGCACACCTTTCCAGTCTAATTTAGGCTATGATTTATACATATATGGGTCTGCTCAGAAGCTATGGAGCTTGGGGTAGAGTTGATATTGGAGCCCTACTACTGTGCTCAACTAGGACCTATGGATACATGGAGTTCTAATGCGCAGTGAAATTGATCTGGGGCAGAAGATATGTATGTTCCAATAGAGGCGACTATATATAGCTCAGGGTTGAACTGTGGAGTCCTTGGGCTTCTCTGAGCTTGGTTCTTTTCTTGCAAACATTTCATTACCCAGCTAGGTAACATCTTCAGTGCTAAAATGGGATGGGGTTTGCTCTCTATTTATATACTGTGGCATGCCTTGCCAGTGCTGGTGGGGGTGGGGGTTTTATTTTGCTCCTCTGTAGTTCCTTGATTAGCGTATGTTTACTGCTTGATTGTGTGCCTGGTGGTAACCTTTGCTTATCTGGGTGATGATTGCTGGTGAGGAGATGTCCTGGTCTTTTCTTTTCTATTGTCTCTTTTGAATAGTACGTAGATGCTGTTAATCTCTATGTGTCTGTTAATTGCTGCCTTGTCTGAATACCAAACTTCCAAGAATTCTCTTGCATTTTTGGATTTAGCTTGGTCTAAACTGCTGACAGTTTCCCAGTTAAAACCATGGTTAAGTCTGTCCATGTGCTGTGAGATTAAGGAGTTTTCCTCATGTCTTCTGACTGCTAGTTGGTGCTCGTGGATGCGGTCTGCTAGTCTTCTGCCTGTCTGTCCTACATAGTGTTTGTTACAGTCCTTACACTGTATGTTGTAGATGACTCCTGTTTTTTCTTCTTATGCTACTGGGCCTTTTGGTTTACTTAAGGTATTTTGGAGTGATTTTGTTGGTTTGTGCGCTACAGAGATGCCATGTGGTTGTAATAGTCTGTTGATGGTTTCTGAGACATTTCTGATGTATGGCAGTGTGATTCTTTTCATAGCTTGTGTAGGTTGTGTTGTAGTAGGTTGAGTGGTCAGGCACTTTTTGATAAAGTTGCGTGGTTATCCATTTTGTTGGAAGATGTTGTATAGGTGGTCTTTTTCCTTTTTCTGCTGTTCTGAGTTGCTGCAAGGCGTTTGTGCTCACTTGTTCTTACACAGCTGCTCTTGTGGGAGGCTGGGTTGTTACTTTGGTAATGGAGTACTTGATTGGTGTGGGTTGTCTTCCGATAAACTTGGGTTTCTAATTTACTGTTGTTTCCTCTGCTGATGAGGATATCCAGGAAGGGTAGTGTGTTGTTTTCTTCCTCTCTGGTGAATTTTATTCCTTTGAAGATGTTGTTGATGGTTTCATGTGTCTTCTCTAGTTGTTCCTTTTTTATTATAACAATTATTGTTCCTTTTTTATTATAACAATTATAATAATTATTGAGAACCCAGCATTCTTCTGTACACAGTTGTCCTATATGGTAAGTACACTGAAGCTTGAAACATTCCCGAGTGTAAAATATTATAGACTGAGAGGGATAATATAGGAAGATTGGCACTCATAGCCTAACTTAATATTGGATTGTATTTAATTTATAATACAGCAAAAGGAATGGCTGCTTGTTTAGAAAATGCCTTCTCTTAAGAAATATGGACAGCATACAAACATATGCTAAATACTTCCATAAATATTGTTCTAAATATTGTTCTAAAATATTGTGACAGATGTAATACATAAACTAAAGCAGTAACATTAAAAGGCCTGAGCAAATAAATATGCTTCGATCCCTTCTACTAAACTATAATAAGGGGAAAGCTTGCTGCAACTCCCATTTAGGCCACAGTAAGAGCCTCACTACAAAGAAGGCAAATTTAATTCCTGGTATTAAATCTGCCCAAGGTGAGAGTTGCAAAGTGCCTCACTGATGATCTAAAAGGAGAATTAAAAGTCCTGTAGGTAGCTTGGACATAAGCTGTAAAAGGCTTTATATGCTCAGAAGGCACCCAGGGAAACTGTTTCAATTTGGGGATAATGTGGAACTGAAAAAGAGGTAGCACCCAGCATTACATTGCCATATTCCAGGATTGGTTCTAGGCAACCTAGGCAGTCACTGGGGGCCCATATTTTAGGAGATGCCAAAATTAAAGACTACCAAAATACACAATATGAGTGTTAAATCTGAAAATCTTTCCTCATTGTTTTAGAACTTTTTTTTTCTACACTTTTCAAAAACACCCACAAAGTCGGTCAAGGATACTGAAAGCACATTAATCAGACATTGCAAGTCACAAAAAATAAATTATTATTATAGTTATGGATCTCAGGAAGCTGATAATATTACTGAAGCAAGACAAAGGTCTGATAGGAAGGTACTGAGCAAGCAAGTCACATGACTGTCAGCTTATCAAAGTTATACCTGGAAGAGTACCCATTCGAGGGTTAAATATAATTTTGCAGAATTGTTGCCATATGAATAGGGGGTGCCAGAATATGACTTCGCCTAGGGTGCCAAAAGGTGTCAAGCTGGCCCTGCACATTCTGAGCCAGATTTCATTTCTGGATAAACTTCAAGGCCGCGCAAGCAATTTTTGGGGCCCGAAGAAGGACCCATATAACACCTCTGCTCCGTGAGCTACATTGGGTACCGGTTTGCTTCCGGGTCCAATTCAAGGTGTTGGTTATCACCTTTAAAGCCCTACATGGCACAGGGCCAGATTACCTGAAGGACCGCCTTGCCCCCACGATCTCAACCCGTTCACCCGATCTCACAGAGAGGGCATGCTCCGGATCCCCGCGGTAAAAGAACTTCGACTAGCGGGGTCCAGAAGGCGGGCCTTCTCTGCTGTGGCCCCCGCCCTCTGGAACATCTTGCCCCCGGAGGTGAGACAGGCCCCCTCACTCCAGGCCTTTCAGAGGGATTTGAAGACCTGGCTCTGCCATCTGGCCTGGGGTGGGGAGGGAGGATATTAAAAATGGGGTTGGCTGCCCCCTTAGTGGCCTGGTGTGGCCTCTATCGGCCTCTTGGATTTTTTAGCTTTTTTATTTTTGTAATGTCTGGTTTTTATAACTTTTAATTGTATTTCTGACTTTAGTTTGTTGTAAGCCGCCCATCTCCCGTTGTGGGGAGATGGGTGGGGACAGGTCAAATAAATAATAATAATAATAATAATAATAATAATAATAATAATAATAAAAAAAAATAATCCTGCTTTGAGATTATAAGTGCATGAATCATGGAGGCCAACTCTCTATCTTCCACTTGTTTTATCAATAGGACTTGACAAAAGGTCCTTTTTGTCATCAATATTACATAGCATTTATATATGATCCAGCATTAGTTGTGAAACTAGGAGGATTCCCAGCCTGTAAACCTGTTTCTTAAGGGGGTACAATCCCACCCAGAACAGGTATGTCTCCTGTGCATCCCATAGAAACAATAGCTACTGTACTTGTCTGGATGGTCTGGGTTCAGGCTCAGTTTATTCTTCAATATCCATTTCTTTCTTTTCTAGAGACACACATACTCTTTGGAAACATCCAACTCTAAGCTTCCAGGAAAAACAAATGTAGCTAAATATCTCAGCATATTGATAAGAGCTAGCTGCAAAACTGCAAATGATTCTTCTCAGCAACTTCAAATAAATGTAAAAGAAAAGGGGAGAAAAGTGAGAACCTTGCAGTCTTGGGGGTAAAGCAACCACTTGCTTTCCCCCCCAAGAATATTACCATACTATATATTTTATGTAGTACAAAATTCCAGAATGGGTGTGCAAGAGGGATGTTTTACTGGGGCTCTG
Organism: Python bivittatus; assembly: GCF_059951505.1. Taxonomy (NCBI): domain Eukaryota; kingdom Metazoa; phylum Chordata; class Lepidosauria; order Squamata; family Pythonidae; genus Python; species Python bivittatus. The sequence goes on along the minus strand of NW_028277058.1, from coordinate 15,408,945 downwards.
AATTCTAAGGATTTGCCCTAAAGGTCATAGGACTACAACCTTTCTTTTTTTATATAATAGTTTTATTAAAGATTACAATTGAAAAGATAAATACTAACTAAAAAATATAAAAGTAAAAAGAAAAATTAGAAAGTGCAGAAAAAATAGGAAGAAAAACAGTGTGTGTGTGTGTGTGTGTGTGTGTGTATATATATATATAATGAAATAACTTCCCCTTCATCACAACAAGTATAAACAATTTTAGTAACTTATCACCTTCTCCTAAAATACAACAAATGCTCTCATCTTTCCATATCTCAACTCTTAACTATAAACAAAATCTTAAAACCTCATCATTCATTCCTGGTCAGCAAAAGTTCATTAAGGGTTCCCAGAGATAACTACATATCTGTTTTAACCTTGATCAAATAAACCAACCTTATATTCCTTCCCTATACTTTTAACAATCTTGTTTTTTAATCCCTTCATATAATGTCCTAGAACTTGATTTCTTTTCATTTTTTCTTTATCCCTTCTCAAAAAATCCTTCAAAATTCTTTTGTAAATCCAGTATAGAAAAGTTATCCAAATCGCTCTTCTGGTTTGTTATTTGTATGTCCCTTTTAATTATCAACACATCAACTGGCTTCATTTGTATATCTAATATATAATCTTTTTCCATATCATTTTTGTAGCTTATCATTTTTAAATCCACATTCAAATCAATTTCAGTCTTGTCCAATAGAGCTTGTTCCTCTTCTGTAACATCATTTACACACCATCTATATATGATGACAGACATTCTTAAAATTAACTTCTGAGTCCATTGTTCATAAATATCCTTCAAAACATCCAAAATTAAAGTATTTTTCTCTATTCTGTGTTAATGAGTCAATGTTAAGTATTATTCTTCTCCTTTAATTGTAATCTTTAGTTTCTTCTAGTTCCCTCTAGTGTCCAACCTTCAAGTCCCATCCTATCATGTCCCCCGCCCCCAAGGAATCCAAACAACAGCAATTTCCCACAGGAAGGATTCTTATAATTAATTTCAAAGTTTTATTTCAAGTCTCTTAGTCCATTTTTAATTTTCCAAAACCAACACTCTAAAAACCCTTTTGCTGATAATTCCAAAAAGTAAATTTTTTCTAAGTCCTTAAACTTGTACTTAAAGCTTATTTCGCTAAGGAGAAGGAGACTTACCTAGTGAATATGATAAAAACTTGCTGTTCTGAAGGTTCTTAATATTTGAAAAGCAATAAAAGAGTAATTCCAAAAGCAATTAAGAAATGAGGCTCAGTCAAGCTTTATGTCCATATAGGCTATGTTATCACTGCTTGCTAAGATAGAATCCCTTGACTCCCAGCTGCTTGACTCATAAGCTGACTGCAAAAACTTCAGTTCCTGAAGTCTACTTATGAGAAGCAGCTTCCGGAGTACATGTGGGCAATCTCATGATCTCTCCTTTCTCTGGAGAGATTTTTCCAGCCACGATCCAGCATCGGGCCACTGGTCTCCACCATAAATGCCATCTCCTTCAGGGATGTCTAGTTCGCCATGTCCTTACCGGAAGTCTGCAGGTCTCTTTTCAAGGCAAGTCCTACAATACTCAGTAGGGCTTACTGTCAGGTAGGCGTACAAAATATTGCAACCTAATTCTCATTGAATACCAAAAAGAAGTCAGTATGTGCTTCATTGATTATAAAAAAGCCTTTGATTGTGTTGATATGTCAAGCTGTGGAAAAATGCTCAGAAAAATGGGAATCCAACAACATCTCATTGCCTCATGAGAAACATATATACAGGTCAGGAAGCTAAAGTAGAGACAGAACATGGCAAAAAGACTGGGTCTGGGTTGGCAAAGGAGTACGACAAGGCTGCACACTCTCCCCTTATTTATTCAACCTACATGCTGAATATATATTAAGGGAAGCTGGATTGGAAAATATGAGCATGATTTTAAAATTGGAGGAAGAAACATCAATAACTTATGCTATACTGATGATACTACCCTGTTAGCCAAAAATGCAAAGGATCTGCAAGCTCTAGTGTTGAAAGAGCACAGTGAAAAAAATGGGACTAAAATATTTATATATAAAGACAATCAAACTAATGTCAACAGGTAGAACAACCAGCCTTAGAACTGACAATGAAGATATCAAAGTGGTGGATTGCTTCTGCTTTGTAAGATCAACCATCAACAGTAAAGGAACAAGCAGTCAAGAAATACGCTGCAGACTAGCACTCAGTAAGGCAGCCATGAAGGCCTTGGAAAAGATATTCAAATGCCATGATGTGTCTATACCTACAAAGATCAGAATCATGCAAGCCATGGTATTCCCTGTGACACTCTATGGAAGTGAAAGTTGGACTTTAAAGAAGAGGGATAGGAAGAGTTGTAACGCTTTGAACTTTGGTGTTGGAGAAGACTCCTGAGAATACTGTAGACAGCCAAGACAACAATCTGATGGATATCAAACAAATCAACCCAGAGTTCCCACTCAAGACACAAATGGCCAGGTTCAAATTATCCTACTTTGGACATATTATGCAAAGACCTAGTTTTCTGGAAAAGGCTCTAATGCTGGGAAAGGTAGAAGGAAAGAGAAGAAGAGGATGACCAGCAGCAAGGTAGGTGGACTCAGTCACAGTGGCTCCCACACTGTTGGAGACTTAAAAGAACAGGTTACAGATAGACTGTCATGGAGAAGATCTATCTATGTGGTTGCTAGGAGTGCAAAACAACTTGATGGCACATAATCCAAATTCTCATTTAAGGGATGTGGCATATTTAGAATGCCATTTATTGATTAATTGAATTTTGGTCTGTCTTTGTATTAAAAAGGGCAAAACATATCTGCTACAAGCTAATTAAAAAACATTACAATCATAATTACAATGCTACTGATAAAACAGACAGTACCCAACTGAATTCAGCAGTCAATATATTTCTCTTTTTTTGATAAAATTACAAAATACAGGTATCATCATTAGCTCAAATCAGAGACATAACTGTTTTTCTGGCAGAAACATATGCTGGGTGATAATATTCAAGGATATTTTTTTAATAAGCTCACATATGAAATGTGAGGTAGCTCAGTCAAATTACTGGAGGACATTTTAGGAAGATACTCGAAAGCATCACATTTAAAGGTATGGCAAACTTTTAACAGATTTAATAAATGCATTAATGCTGCCTGCCACTGGACTTAGTAGTAGTGCTTTTCCTTTAATCTACCAAATGTTCCTAATATTTAAAACAAACGTGTGAATACTACTCAAACTGATCTATTTTTTAAATACTCTGTTCGCTATATCAGTTTCTAAGTGTTTTTTAAATCCAATGTAATTGTGCAATTAAATACAGTTCTAACCACCAGAACTAAGGAAATAAAAGAAGTCAGCAATAATTTATGTGGCTTAAAGAAAAATGATAACTTTGTAGGCAGTGACTTCATCTACCAATATACTTACATGAGATGAGATTTAAAAAGCGCAACTACTGGATGAATGATTTCAGGTGACATATTTACAGTCTGCTCTTATAATGATCTCAATATTCTGTAATTAACAGCACCTCTGATAGATTAGTTTCTTATGCAATATTTTTACCTTTTAGCTGTGCTAATGTGTTATTAGGATCTGTCTTACTCTTTATTATTGTTCTGCTCAGTTGGCCATTTTATCTTAGCTTTAATCACATCAGTGATTAAATTGTTTCTGTTAACAAGTATTTCAAAAAATTACCATATTTTTCCATCTATAAGATGATACTTTTTTCTAAAATCGTTACGCTAAAAATTGAAGGGCGTCTTATGCAAGGAAGTAAGCCGAGGAGAAAACCGCGCGGTTGCAAAACTGCCCATACTTTGTCTCTGCAAACAGGCTTCTTCCAATCATGAGCCTCCAATCACGAGTGAAACTGCCCATACTTTGTCTCTGCAAGGAGGCTTCCTCCAATCACGAGCCTTATGGAACTGACATCAGCTGATGCTGAACAAACCAATTGGAATGCATCCCATTGGAGGAAAGATGTCGGAAAATAAAAAAATAAATAAGCGAATGTCTTTACTCTGCAAAATTCAAACTGAATGTAATCAGTTATGCAAAAGAGCATGGAAATAGAGCTGCAGAGAGACAGTTTGGACCTCCTCCCACTGAGTGTATGATCAGACAGTGGAGAAAACAGGAAAAACAACTCCTTAAGATGCCAAAAAAGAAGAAGGCCTTAAGAGGAAAACCAGCAAAATGGCCAAACTTGGAGCAGAGGCTTAAGACTTGGATTCTGGAGCAGCGCCAGAGTGGCTTATGTGTGTCAACCAAGCTTATTCAGTGTCAGGCAAGAAGGTTTGCAAGCGAAATGAAGATTGTTGATTTTACAGGAAAGGCAAAATGGTGCTTCAATTTCATGAGGAGAGAAGGGTTGGCCATGAGAGCACAAACAAAGTTAGCTCAGAAAATGCCACCCGTTTATGAGAATAAAATCCTACAGTTTCACTCCTATGTCATACAACTTCGGAAAAAATATGATTTTGAACCAAGTCAGATTGCAAACATGGATGAGGTGCCTCTCAATTTTGATGTGCCTTCCAACAGAACTGTTGATGTGAAAGGAATCAAAACAGTGGCAATCAAAACAAGTGGCCATGAAAAGACACACTATACTGCTGTGCTTTCATGCTGTGCAAATGGTACTAAACTGCCTCCTATGCTTATTTTTAAGAGGAAAACATATCCTAAAGAGACCGTACCACCTAGCATTATTGTGAAAGTTCATGAGAAGAGATGGATGAATGAAGACATTATGGCCATTTGGTTTGCAAAGATTTGGTCCAGAAGACCTGGAGGGCTCTTGAAGCCAGCTCTGCTTGTCTAATCGGTTCCGAGCACAATTAACAGGAAAGACAAAAAGAGTTGCATCGGATTTGCGAACACAGCTAGCAGTTATTTCTGGTGGACTTACAGGTCAGCTACAGCCACTAGATGTTTCAATCAACAAGCCATTTAAAGCCCTGATGAGAGAAGAATGGAGTGGATAGATGCAAAAAGCAGGTGGTAACTTGACACCAACCGGAAGAGTGAAAAAACCAACCATTACTGAGGTCTGCAATTGGGTCCTAAACTCATGATATGGCGTCAAACGAGGCGATTGTGAAGTCCTTCAAGAAATGTGGAATCAGCAATGCCATGGACGGAACTGAGGATGATCTCGCATATATAGACAGTGACTCAGAAGACAGCAGTGATGCAATAGAAGTTGAAGAAACTGATATGTCTGGAACTAATAGTGAAGAAGAAGAAAACAGTGATGCAACAGAGGCTGAATAAAATGACATGCTCAAAGCTAAGTGTGATGCATAATATCATAGTACTGGTATGTAAATGTTACCTAATTACTAAATAAAAATGTGCTTTATCTTTAAAATATTGATTTCTTAATTTTGGGTTGGAAAAGTGGGGGGCGTCTTATACATGGGGGCATCTTATAGACAGAAAAATACGGTAGTTCTGTGATATGATTTTCTTTTGTATATAGCAGCAAATTTTTGTGGCCATCTTTCTGTTCTGCAAAAGTTATGTCTCTCTTACTGAAAAATGAAAAAGAGAAAAAAAAATTGAATTTCTTGCAGGCAGAGTTTTGGTTGTACTAAAGACAAAAATATCTCCTACTACTCTCACCATCTCCAACAAGTGAAATAGAGCTGCATCAATCTTCCATGCTGGGAAGAAGAGATTGGGGTAAAATCAGAGACCTCAGATAAGAACAGACTTTTTTTTCTTGTGCTAAGGAATGAAAAACATAGAACCCTACTGCCGGGTTCAGTCTTCATAGTACAGGCACTCCTTCAGCACATCAGGAAGCTGCCTAGTTGAACTACAACATGCTGGGTGAGGATAACAAGACAGAAATGCTCTAGGAGGGCAGCAGGATGTACAGATGTCTAGCCATTCACTACTTCTGAAATGGTAAAGATTAAGGCTATTTCCAAAATCATGTTATCATGAAGTCAACCCTATAATAGCCAATTAGTCATAGTAGCTATTTCAAATGGTTAATCTAGGTGGTTCACCAGAAAAAGGTGTTTTACTGTAATCATATATTAGTAATACCTTTATCTCATAGTGGTTATCAGCCAGAGAAAAATAAGGAATTGGGAATGTGTAAGACATAATAACTACTGTATATTCAACTATCCCTAAGCAAGGATTTGTACTGAGTTTCACCTGGCTGTGCATACAACCCTTTAGGAGAATCAAACGTTTTATTCCCAGCAACCAGCATAGCAGTCATAAGAAGCAAGCTTTCTATTTATCATATCATATTTACTAGATTTCAGGATTTCAAGGACTGTATTCCTTTCTAATCTCAGCCCACCCCACCAAAATTGTCTGCTTCTTTTTTTCTCTCATTTGTCAACAGACTCAACAGCCTCGATTTACATTATTTATTTCCTGATTCCAGCAATCTGCTTCAATCCAGCCCCTTCAAATCTATAATCATTGTAGTCTATAGATTGCATGATTTGTCATACGTTTCTATGGTGAAATTTGGAAAGCTCATCATTGTCAATTCTATATTATCACTAGCGTATGTTCTTGAAAATAAACATTTGTTGGGAAAATATTGTGATTAAAAATCGGGCTTTCTGACACTGGAAAAAGCAATTTCCTATACATGTAGTCCTAAGTACCTTGTTTTGGGGTTTTTCACCATAATTTTTGTCATGGATGCCAAGAAAATTAAACAGTTAGTGTGTCTTCCTTTCCCTACCATTTGTCCTCATTTCCAATTGTCCATGTCCTCCTTTGTCTGTTCAGATACCTGAGAAACCTATCCAAAGCCATCTTCCATTTGAAGTGAGATCAACTGGAGAAAAGGCTTTTTCAGCCATGGTGTTACGCCGACTCCTCAAAGACCCAGTTGGCATCAACCCTGTGAGAATTTAGGAGCCAGGATATTTGTATAGTCATTCAGGGTTTCTTATATACTATCATTCTACCTGGATTTTATTTTTTTTTCCTCTTAAAGTTACAGGTTTTAAAAGAAATCTAAATGTCATTTTAGTTTAGCTAAACTGCCCTAGATTTTGCAGACAGGGAGGCCAATATATACATAAAGAGGGAGCAACTGCTACAAAGTGTCACATGTACCCCCACACCCCCCCAAAAGCATTTACCAGCATAGAAAGACAATTAGCTACTTGCCAATCTGATAATCTTTTCTTAATATATATGCTATCATCTATTTGTAGATAATAGCAGAATCAGCACTTACCATGTCTCAGGTGTGACAGATTTATATAGGGCTAAAAATGACTAGATGAAACAAGTCTGTGCTAATTATGTTGTCAGCAAAGGTGCCAAGCTGACTCCAAGGTAAGTGAATGCTGAGATTTATCTGCAAGAAAGTTGATCAAGGTTGCCGGCATCAGGGCAAACCTTTCCATGCTCCTTTTTTCTCACAATTTCCTCCGGCATTTTATCGAGAACACGTACACAATATTTACACAAACTTCCCATGGTAACCAACAACCAGTTTTGAACCTACTTTACATTTCATTAAGATATTTTTAACCATTCAAAGCATCCTTCATTGTGAAGTCAACTGTCAGATAGTTTGATTTGCTTTGATAATAAGCTTTCACTAAAAGAAGACTGAACTGCCATCCCAAATGACAACTATGGCTTGGATATTAATAATAAGCTAATTTCCACACCTTTCTTTCCTGTGATCACTGTCCAAAAAAAAAAAAAAAAGGCTAAGGATCTTTCTAAACCAGTGTTTCTCAACTTTGCCAACTTGAAGATTGAAGATCTTCAAGCTGCCAAATTTGAGAAACACTGTTCTAAACAATGAGGAAGAGGTTGCAAGGGTTTCATAAGAAGCAGGGATCAGGACTCTCCTGCAAAATTCATTATTTTAAGAAAAAAAGTTACTTTGTATTATTTCTGCTCCTCCATAGTTCCCTGAACACTATCCAACATTATTCATGAAGGGCATCACCGATCCAAAGAGTTTCTTCTCTAATCACAGATGGGTGCAGGGAGGAGGAGATGGGAAACTTCCCTTCTACCTACTCAAAGGAAGTCTTATTTTCAAGAGTTTCCTATATATTAATCTGACTGAATTCCAAGTCCACCAGTGTCCATGTTGCTGTTGTTATATTATTTATAAATTAGAGTTTAAGCCATATATACTGTAGAGACAAAGCATATATCTGCACTGCAGTCTCAAACTGCTCCTGACCTGGGCTCATTCTGGCTTGACTTTCAGCTGGCTTAAGAACTTTGGGCCCAGAGTGAGCTACTCGGTCATCAGCCTGCAAGGTATTCAGTCCCAGCTGATCACATCCTCCCATGAGAAAATCTTCCTGTTGTGCTGCCCTTCCAACTTTTCATTCCAGGAAAGCAATTGCCAATTACTTTTCTTCTTGGGGTGGGGTCTTACTGGACATGCATGCTTATGTAAATACTTATGTAGATACTTATACACACACACAAAGTCAAACTGAGTTTATATTACCAAGTTAAAGTATTAAATGCATATAGATGCAGGCACAACAACCAGCTTTAAAATAAAAAATCCTTTCTTGTGATTTCTCTCCTGCTCCTGAATAACAATTGCTACAGTGTTTCAGGATGTGTTTTTTACTCAGATTGCAGGTAAAACACCTGCATCACATGCAGAAAACCCTAGCTAGAAACCTCAGAGATTTCTACCAACTATTCTACTTTAAAAAATTGAGTCCACTAGTTCACCATTTCATCATTTCTGGAGAGGTTGTCAAAAAAGGGTTTTTGTTTGTTTGTTTGTGGTGGTCATGATAAAGCTATACCCCTTTGGTGTAAAATTTTTGGGGAGATAAGTACCATTACTAAGCAAAGAACTGAATGCTCCCCAAGTTAGGCTTATTGCATTTATTTAAGGACCAAACCCCAAGTTTAAAAATAAGGTACTTATTATCTATTTAATTTTAGCAGCTAAAATAATAATTGCCTACCACTGGAAAATTCTAGGTAACATACAATTGAGATGTGAATTAACAAGGCCTCTTCAATTGCCACATTAGAAAAATCACAAAGTTAAAATAATGAGACATCAGAGTTAGGAACCACAATTTTATCGAATCTGGATGGATTTTATAGTTTACCTCAATAGCAAGAGGCTATAATATTACCTTATTATACTTTACATATATGGTAAATTTGTACATGTACAGTACCCATCTATTTTTTAGCAGATTTTTGCATCTTGGATTTATGTTAAATAGTTACTTTGATAATGTTTATTCTGGGAGTTGAAGTCCACTCATCTTAAAGTGGCCAAGTTTGGACAACACTGTGTTACAGCATGCTGTAATAGCTGAACATGCTTTGTGTTTTTATTCTCTTTTCTTTGTTCATTTTTAATCATTGCCTATACAACTTCTATACTTTAGTCAAAGGTAAACACATTTCTTAGTTTACCTTTGGCTATAGAAGGGACTTAATGCTAACTGATATTAGTGAAAGATTTTTTTTTTTGTACTTAAAAGGTTTAACTTTCAGTGAATCCACATCTTAATTAGCAATCCACATCCTCATTAGCAATCCTCAACAATCCTCAACACATTGTAGAAGTTCCATTAAACTCAGTTTTGTTCAGGATTTGGAGATAATAAATGTCTATATCTAAATTCAGTGAGTGTTTCTGGATGGAAGGATCTTAGCACTATCATTCAGATTGTAGCAGGGTTTTTTTTATGCTAAGAAAAAAAAAAAAAGAAGTGGTGAAAAAATATGGGAGCATCACAGATGTAATATAATAGCATCTCTCCACACCTCCAAAACCGTATGCGTCAAACAGGTACAATTATATTGCGATAGAAATTTAGAAAAAAATCCAGTGAAATGCAGTATATATTCTCTGCAAATAATCTGACAGCATAGTAGCATTTGTGAACATGACAAACTGGGTGTTTTGTCCAGATAGTCAGTTTAAAAGAAATTGCATTTCTCCTCTATACTTTTTTCAAATACTTTTTTCTCATTTACCCTCTGATCCACTAGACATTTAAGCTAAATTATTAGGATTTAAACTGACTGGCTATTTGATTTTCTGTATCCTTGGGCAGACAGCCAGCTGCATATTTTCTACCCAGGCTGATCTTTTATCCAGACACAAACCATTTAGCAGACCACCTCTCATCCCTGGTAGGAGACTTTGTAGCAGGGTGCAACATCTGCAATTGCCGTTACTTTGACATGTCCCATTGAGCTCAATGCTAATTGACTTCTGAATGGATGTGTAGCATTGTGTTGTCAATCTCCGTCTGCTCCTTACGCCAGTGTGCTCAGAAAACTATGGCTGCTATTTGAGATATTTAAATATACAAGTGCATGGATAAAAAAAAGTAGCACTTTGCATACAAATTTGTCTTCAAATAACAGATTTAGAGGAATGGTTTTTCCAGACTTATGGTGTTACTGGAAGCGATACCTTTAACTTTCTAAGCTAAAATTACCATGTCATATTTTTAGTCCAGTTTTAATGCAAAGTGTCTTACTTATAGGCAAATTATGAAAGAAAGCCAAAAATAATCAAGGACAGTACAAGAATAGAGAGTACCAGATGCCATACCAGTTTGCTGAGGTATTGCTTCAAAGACCAGTTATTTATCTACAAGTTTTTATAACCAAGGATTTCTGAGGTTTTTTTTTAAAAGTGGGGTTTTTGGGATGCTTAAAATAGGGAGCTATCTTGCAATGAAGCTGAGTCCTAGCCTCTAGCATCAATTACGTTCTAATGAACGCTTCTCCATAGGAATTTGGTGGAGAATGTGAGAAAAATATTCTATGGAAGGGTGCCCATCTGCCAAAAAAACCAAAAACAAAGATATGGTGTATAGTAGACAGCCTGCTGGCTGGGGAATTCTGGGAGTTGAAGTCCACACATCTTCAAGTTGCCAAGGTTGAAAAACACTGAGCTACAGCAGTTGCAAGGTACAACCTGATCAGCTTTTCCTCTTGGATATTTCTCAGCTTTTTACACCCAGCTTGGCAACCATTTTGCAATGCACCCAAACATGCAATGAATTCAAAATGGCTCCATATGGATTAACCTGAACAGTATGACCTATTGAGGTCCCTGACCAAAAAATCTAGCTGAGAACCACTGTCTGTTATCCAGTTATGGGCTGTAAAAGTGCTTATTAGAGTAGGTTATTGCTCTGATTGCTTTTTTGCATTCTTATACAGTACACAGATACATATTCAGTGTAAAAAGAAAAAAAGCTCTGATGCCAATACATTCTTTACTCAGATATAAAGCTATTACAACTTAAACATTAAGTCAGTTCGCTAGCAATAATTCAGCTATGGGGTATAGAGCAGTGTTGCTCAACCTTGGCCACTTGAAGATGTGTGGACTTCAACTCCCAGAATTCCCCAGCCAGCCATGCTGGGTATTTCTCAGCTTTGTACACTGAGAAATGTACAAAGATGTACATCTGGTATAGAGCAAATGCTTTTTCAATAGCAACACTACTTCCTAATATCTGACAGAATCTGTTACATGCTAAGGAATGGTTATAAAGTTGTTAAGGCGCAGTTTTTCTGCTCAGAAAAACTGAAACTTGTGTTTATTTATGCAGAGTTTATATAGTTGCTAGATGTAGTCTTGTTCATTTCTCATCAAAAAGAAATCAAGAAGTGGCTTCTTTCACAATAAGACAACTAGTAATCTTGTGTGTAATAATGCTGGGCTGGAGGGATGCGAGCTCAAATTCTTGCTCAGTTAGGGAGATCTTTGCTGATCTTTCTTAAAATTATGTTGCTCTAACTTTTGATTCAGGGTTACCAAAAATAAATAAATAAATAAATAAATAAAACCATGTAAAGAGAGGGCAGGGAGGGAGGGAGGGAGGGAAGCAAAGCTAAAATTGTATTCCTGTTGTTATATTTTGTTATCTGATTTCTCCTTTGGCATACCTGCCCAAAATCCTACTGCCAAAATATTTTCTGTCATTGGCAGTCCATGCATGAAAATTATATTTTTGAAATCTCTGGCTGTCATCCTTCACAAGAACTGCACCAGAAATACAAGAGGGTAGCCTATTTATTAATTTATATTTATTTATTTATTTATATGTCACATTTACATAGCCGTCCATTGCACACAAAGTGACTCTGGGCAGCGTACAACAATGAAATAAAATAACAGATGGATAAAAATAATTATAAAATCATTATTATTATATTATTATTATTATTCACCCTCTTTCAAATCCAGTTGCACATATCCATTAGCTGCCTAGAGGATCCATGTGGAGACACAGGTCCAACCCATAGGTGGTGGTGCTAACAAGTACTCTATCTACTTCCTCAGATTCTGCAAGCTCAAAAGAATCCTAGATAGCATTGCCAGACATTTCCCATTCATCTAGCATGGCTCTATCAAATCAGTAATGAGACCTTGGGGAAAATGAATAATCTCATCTGCAAAGAAAGCTGCAAAATCATTTAGATGGTCTACAAGTCCCTCTCATCTTCTCAAGTAAACCACAACTCACTCCCATACAGTACTACTGTGATTAACCCGGTCTCCATCCTAGCATCTCACTGGTGTACTTGCTTTATTGATAAGGAGCTGAATAGGGTGTAGATTAGATTCTCACGGGAAAGTGGGGGGACTACAGGTGGGCTGATATCAGCATCAGATGGCATTAAAGATGGAGTTTTAAATGGCCAGGAAACAAAAAAAGTTGGAAATGGAGGTAATGGCTGGCAGCTAAAATGGCTGAAATAGACTTCAATAGCTGTTGAAGTTGGTTTTAGTAAAATCCAAGATGGGCTGGTATCCATAGTTGAATTAGTTTGTGGGCAAATAGGAAGATTGCTAAAAATTTGTCTGGGATGTATGAGCATTCCTGCCCTGGGCAGGGGATTGAACAAGAAGGCCTCTGGATCTTTTGTACCTTTTTAAAAATATTATTCGAAGGAGTGGAAAGAACTTGTCTTTGTTGAAGGAGTGTGGCTTAAAGCTGGAAAGTGGTTTGACTGTTCTGATAAAGCTTCATTGAAATGGCTTTTTACTGTCTTTACTTATCAGATTTATATGGCTGCCCATCTCATACATGGGTGACATACGATAAAGCCAACCACTAAATAAAGCATACAATAAAGCCAACATATTACAAAGGCCACTTAAAATAATTGAATTAAACATAAATGAAAACAAGATCACAGAATGTTATATGCGATACAACCAGCGTGCGGGCTCTCTGCTGCCAGGGGATCCCCAGGGTATTGAAAAAAACATGTTTTGAGGGTTGTTTTTTTTTAAGTAATGGAAAAAAAAAAACCTGGAAAGCTGTGTGGCTCTGCCCTTAACACTTAAACACATACCCTGTCACAATTATTTTATTATGTTGTATATATGTTGTAACCACAAAGCTACGTAGAGCTGTGGAGTATTATGAATGTTAATAAGAATGCAGTGCTCTTTATTATTTTACATCATGTTATTCCTTATGAGGAGAATTAATTGAGGAACAGAACACGGAAAATGAGTGGACTGTGAAATTTTCAGCTAATAACTTTACAGGAAACAGCCTTCTCAGGATTTTTTGATATATATTATACATAAAAACATTTTAAATGCTTACCATGTCCAAGGATAACGTTCACCGTTAACCAGCTGTTGTCACTCATAATCTTCATTCTATGGTTTGCTAGTACTGTATTTTAAGTGAAAAGACTCCATCTGATGTTTGTCCTTTAATTTAAAATGTAAATTTTCTAAAACAAGCAAGTTGTTTTGCTTTTAAGGAATCTTGCTTTTGGAGACTTTTTCCTTTCCTTTTTCTTGTAAACAACACAGACAAAAAAAATCTTTATAAGATCTTATGGCAACAGATACAGTTTCAAGAAAGCAGAGGAAGAGAGAGGCCCTGGTTGCAGGCCTGCTGTGTTCATTCTTGGGCTCTTCTCCAACCCACCCTGAGGGCTTTTCTGTTCCAAATCTAATATAAAGATGTTTCTCTCCCCCAGACAGTTCATTACTGCATTTAAAATTTGGGGACATTTGCCAATGAGTGGGCAGAGGAAAATCTGGCTCAATCCTTCACCCAACCTTGACCCAAAGGCTAGACCTTACCCTGTTCCTGCTATTCTTGACCTGAGAGAACAGCACCAGGACAGGTTTTTAAGCTATCTCTTGCAGGCTCCCTGAGGCTCCTGAGTACAGGCTGCTGTTTCCTATTTAGAAAATGATATGCACATGTTTTCAGATGTTGTAGCTTAAAACCAGATGAGGAGCTTGATGTGAGCGAGTGAGCAAAATAGCTCTGAAAGGAACATTATTGAAGTCAGGCACAAACTGTTGCAAAGGTTTTGCGAGCTAACGATTTTATTCAGGTCATTCTCTACAACCCCTCCCATTCACTTGACTGTTTTCATTCCTCTGCACGTACACAGAATAAAGAAACGTTTTAACAACATTATAAGTAATGGGCCTCCAATCCAACTGTCTTTTTTTCTCCAAAAAAAGAAATGCACTTACCACCTATAGACTGCAGCACATGCAATCCCCAGCAGCTGGACAGAGGAGACATTTGTGCACCTGTTAGTTCAGCAGTTCCTTTACACAGCTAACTTAGATGCATATGAATAACTCTGTTGCAGTTTCTATATACTGTATCATAGGAATAACATTTCCAAGTGGTGCCTTCAGGACTAAAAAATATTACTAGTATAATCTTCATTTCAAAGTTTTCTGGCAGTCCACAGATAGCCTTAGATAGTCTAAGGCAGTTACATCTACCATAGAATTGGGTCAGTGTTTGAATACAGAGGAGATTTGAAGTCAAGAGAACTTAAGGGTCAAGCTGCAAGCTGTGTTAAGTACCGAGTGCATACTGTATCTTGCCTTTGTTTACTGTAAGTTGAGCTTTAATGTCCACACTCCAAGATGGAACTACTATAGGAAAGCAGACTTAACTTCTCCTTCCTGATCCACACTCCTCATCCCACATATAGTACTTAGGAAAAGAAAAGGGGGGGGGAACCACCTTCAGTCCTCTCATGTGTTTGCCAGTCTTCAGAGAAATAACAGATAAATATCAGGAGAAAAGCAGTTGGTGAGAGCATGATCAAGCTTCCCTTACTTGATGGCCCCACCTGTGTACTTTTGGGTAAACAAGAACAAGGAGAGGAGCAGCACTCCACCTTATTAACACAAGCTACAGTTTGACCCTGAGGAGATAACAGTATCTCAGAAAGGCAGCAAAAAAATTGTCCACAGAGGGAAGACCCAGATGGAAATCCCAACTCGTCATTCCCTGACTGTAGGATGAAGTTGTAAAGGTAGCTAGTTCTTTCCAACTAACTTCACAGTGAGAAAAGAACAAAAACTGAAGAGTGATTTGAAAGGCTATAATCTCTCACTATGAATAATTATCTTGATTATTTTTATCTCCTATTATTTTGCTTCTCCTTTTACTTTAAATTGTGGTTTCTTTGTTTTGTCTGCCTCTACTCCCCACTCCCCCTGTAGTTAAACAAATGCTTGCCCTGTAAACAGAAGCTGTCCTCCACTCATTCAGGAAATATGGACCTGAGAGGTTCTACACTCTATTAAGGAGCTCTGGCATGGCCCCCACCTCATTATAATTTGAAATCACATCATTATATTATATATGTGTGTGTGTGTGTGTGTGTTCTGTATATAAATCTATAGTCCACAACCAGTGGTTGCTGGCAGAGTTAAGGTTGCATCAATTATTGGTGCACTTTACTCCTCTAGCAAACGGCCCATATGTATACACATATTGTGACCATAAGAGGTATTAGTCAAAACAAAGTGCTATAAGAAAGTTTTCAAGCATTGAAAAAAGCATATGAACTGGTAGTGGTTGTGGGAAAATGGAAGGAGGGAGTGCTGTGTGTGCCACCTTGAATTCCTGAATAAAAGGCAGTCTATAAATCTAAATGATTAATTAAGTTAGGTGTGGCAGCATAGACTTGAACCTTTCTTTTCAGTGACTAAATCAGCAGTTTTAACACCTCTTGCATAATTGTTTGGGCCAATAAAGCCCACCTTGGCCCAAACATTCAAGCAGTTACCATTACCAAGCAGCAATTCTATAATGACTTTTGTAATTGCTAAATCCTACCCCCACCCTAAAGGGAGAGGCAGTACCAACAGCATTAGCTGAAATTCTATTTGCATCACTTAATTATAATCTTCTGTCAAAAGTGCTTATTTTATGTCTTTAACTGTTAATTTTACTTCTTTGTTGGCTTCATAGATTTTATTAATGGAGATTCACAACAGATGCTATTGTGCACTAAGGCAATTAAGACCAGTTGAGAATGTTCTGGATTAAAAAGCCTCCTGGTTCTTTGGCACATGGTGTCTTGCATGACCTCACATTTCTCCACCTGGTTCTATCCATCATGACACCGCATTAATTGACACTGTCTTGCTCTTTAAAACCTGGTCATGTTAGGGAACAGTTTTTCCTTTATTTTAAAGATTGGGTTCCTGTTAGTGTGGGATGGCTTTTTTATCTTTAACTCATATGCAATTTTATCTATCATCATCTATCTATCTGGTTGATATTCTGGCCATCTACAATGAATAAATGCATGTTCACAAGTGTGGGAGCATACTCTCACTGCTTTCTTAAGCAGCTCCTATCCTGTGCTGATGTTGGCTTAAGGATGATTTCTAAAGAAAAATATGTCTAGACTGAGATGCGTTGGCAGCAGCTTGAAAAAAATTCACTCCAAATTTCAGGCTAACACGCCCATGCTAGATAATTGTCCTACTGCTGTGCCAATTGCTTTCCTTTCTGTCGGTGGTTCTTACTGGACACACACACACACACACATATGGAAATTTAAATATACAAGGAAAATTAAATTTATATATATACAAAGTTAAATTAAATTTATGTATACAAAGTTAAAGAACCCTTTTAAAAACAGCCCACTGATACACCATTTCATTGTTTTTCTAGTTGCTTGAAGTAGAAAAATTCCACCCACAGCATCCAAATAGTCCCAGTTAAAAAAAAAAAAAAAGTCCAGAGGAAAAATAGGTAGCTCAGGGAGAAAAAAACAGTAATTTTAATAAAAAAAAATATGTATGTCGATTTTCAAGCAGGCACATTCTGCATGTCAAACAAGGGTTATAAAAACCAAGCCACTGAGAAAGACCAGTAACCGAACCTGCAGAAGATCTTCTCGAGGAAAAGCTGTAAAAATGATGCTTGGATTTATGGGAGTTGTAGTTTAATACACAGAAGCTCCAGATAACCAAATTCTACTCTAGGCTGACTGGGAATTACGTTCCATGATGCCAAAGAGAACTTGCCTGGAGATGCCTAGGACTGAACCTCAGGCTTTCTGCATACAAAGTATGTGCTCTATTACACATTTTACTTGTTAAAATGTTTCCTTCTTGTATATATCTTTAATTAATAATTTAATAATTTATAATATGTTTATAATTTATAATAATAATTTAATTAATACTAATTAATGTTGTATAAGGCAAATAAAATGTTCCAAATAACATATCATAGAAGGGTAATATTTTCAGCACCATACATAAATAAAAAATTCTGGCCATGCAAAACCAAGTGATTTTTGTTCATTGACAGGTATTACACCCTTGTCATGTGGAACATCTTCAATTGGTAAAGAAGAGCAAGATGAAGTGTCAGCTAGACCTGCTAAGAAAAAAGCAAACCCTAGTGTCAGTGGTGATGCAGAATCGTGCCGAATTGTGCATTTGTGCCTCTAGTCTTAGAAACTCAGATCCCAACTGAGATCCAGCCATCTTGTAATGATCTGTGAGAATGTCCTTGAGAGACAGGAGGAGGAGGAACCACAGACTACGAAATGGTCAGATAAGAGACAGCTTAGCCTGCAGAAGGAATGGGGGCATGGCACACATCTCAGAAGGGACTCTCCCTAGTTTCTTGGACTATAAAGGTGATAGGGAAAATATGTACTTTCAGACTTGCAAGATTCTGTTACTGTAACCTTACAATATAGGTAGTGTTAGTACTCATGGTTGGTGCTTCTTGTCTGGACTACCTCAAAGGACTGATTCATCATGCCCATGGGAACATTGCTACTATTACATAAAAAGGTGCCTCGAGCAGAATGGTCTTGTTGCTCTTAAGTACCATATCCTGGCTTTTATAATCAGAGGTTATGAGTGCTATTCTCAAGTAGAGGCTGCAAGCTCCTTACATTTAAAGTTCTATCCGAATGCAATACAGTACTTGTAAGCATTTCTGCTACAGACTTCAGTAGTTCTATGCAGTATCTGGGGACTTCCGAGGAAGAAATGGCGGACTTCCTCAGGGCCAACAGGATCAAACTGTTCCCAGATAACTGGGTAAGTCCACTCCCCGGACATCCTCACTGGACCCACCTCACACTTGGCCTCCAACTGAGAACGGATTTGAGCGATTTTATCTGTCATGTGTTCAGCAAATTCCTCTGCATGGCCCTGTAGATAGACCTTGGAGCCCTCCCTACCCAGGAAGGACCGAGTGACCCTGAACAGGGCTGCTGGGCAACACCCTGAGGATGCAATAAGAGCGGAGAAATAATGACTATTTGCCGCCCTTACCACCACAAGCTAGGCCTTATAACCCGTAATATTTGTGATGAACGGGGAAGTCATTTATATATTTCTTTTTTATATCTTTACTATATTCTTATTTTTCCTTTCTTTTCTATTTTTCTTTCCATTTTTTTCTCTTCTCTGCACCTTCTGTTTCTATCGTCAGGTTAAATAAAGACTGAACAAAATGTTCATGACAGGATTACAAATCCAACTTTTAAATGTTTAAATAATCAGGGATAAAATACCACTCTAAATAGGAGGATCCCAATTTTATGGCCTTTTTGTAATTATATTTCCTTTTAAATGTAAAACAGAATGTATGATATTATACAGTGGGGCAAAAAAGTATTTAGTCAGCCACCAATTGTGCAAGTTCTCCCACTTAAAAAGATGAGAGAGGCCTGTAATTTTCATCATAGGTATACCTCAACTATGAGAAACAAAATGGGAAAAAAAATCCAGAAAATCACATTGTCTGATTTTTAAAGAATTTATTTGCAAATCATGGTGGAAAATAAGTATTTGGTCACCTACAAACAAGCAAGGTGTCTGGCTCTCACAGACCTGTAACTACTTCTTTAAGAGGCTCCTCTGTCCTCCACTCGTTACCTGTAGTAATGGCACCTGTTTGACCTTGTTATCAGTATAAAAGACACCTGTCCACAACCTCAAACAGTCACACTCCAAACTCCACTATGGCCAAGATCAAAGAGCTGTCGAAGGACACCAGAAACAAAATTGTAGACCTGTACCAGGCTGGGAAGACTGAATCTGCAATAGGCAAGCAGCTTGGTGTGAAGAAATCAACTGTGGGAGCAATAATTAGAAAATGGAAGACATACAAGACCACTGATAATCTCCCTCGATCTGGGGCTCCATGCAGGATCTCACCCCATGGGGTCAAAATGATCACAAGAAAGGTGAGCAAAAATCCCAGAACCACATGGGGGGACCTAGTGAATGACCTGCAGAGAGCTGGGACCAAAGAAACAAAGGCTACCATCAGTAACACACTACGCCGCCAGGGACTCAAATCCTGCAGTGCCAGACGTGTCCCCCTGCTTAAGCCAGTACATGTCCGGGCCCGTCTGAAGTTTGCTAGAGAGCATTTGGATGATCCAGAAGAGGATTGGGAGAATGTCATATGGTCAGATGAAACCAAAGTAGAACGTTTTGGTCTAAACTCAACTCGTCGTGTTTGGAGGAGAGAGAATGCTGAGTTGCATCCAAAGAACACCATACCTACTGGGAAGCATGGGGGTGGAAACATCATGCTTTGGGGCTGTTTTTCTGCAAAGGGACCAGGACGACTGATCCGTGTAAAGGAAAGTATGAATGGGGCCATGTATCATGAGATTTTGAGTGAACACCTCCTTCCATCAGCAAGGGCATTGAAGATGAAACGTGGCTGGGTCTTTCAGCATGACAATGATCTCAAACACACTGCCCGGGCAACGAAGGAGTGGCTTCGTATGAAGCATTTCAAGGTCAAGGATTACTCTACTTCAACAGTTCAATTGGCAAACCTGAGTCAGAATCTACTCTGTTCTAAGTGGATTACTCTAGCCTCATATCTTTTCTAGGGTTTTTAAAATTTATATATTTATTTAAAAATATGTTCTATCTGTCTAAATCATTAGCCCTAAAGCCTCAATTAAAAAAAAAAAGATATGGAAGTCTTGGCATTAATTTATTAACATGTATCATATGACTAATATTGTTGCATTTGCTTCTTTCATCTAAGCACTGTTTGACGTGTTCTTAACTAAATATTAATAAATACAGTGAATACTTGTACTTTCTTTATGCCAAAGAGATGTTGCACTTATACATTGCAGTTCACAAGTGGCTAATTTTGGATCCAGTGATGCTGGAAAGATTCTTCCTATGAACTTTATGTGCCCACTCAAGCAAAAGATAAGCTTTTAAAACCTCTGAATTATTCCCAGCTCAGATCAAAATCTAAAATGGAGATGATTTCCGTACCCACCCCACAGTAGTTCCTTGTTTTCTTTCCACTAATCTTACCTTTTTCTACTCTCCTCCTCTATTGTCCTGACATCAGTTAATAAGGGACTGGGCACAAAGCTCCCCTTCATGGATCACTGCCATGTCATGGTGAAGGGGGTTGCGTAACTCGGTGAAGCCATGAGCTATACCATGCAGGGCCACCCAAGATGGACAGGTCATGGCGGAGAGTTCTGACAAAATGTGGTCCATTGGAGAAGGAAATGGCAACCCACTCCAGTATCCTTTCCAAGAAAACCCCATGGACAATATCAAAAGGCTAAAAGATATGACGCCAGAAGATGAGCCCCTCAGGCTGGAAGATGTCCAATATGCTACTGGGGAAGAGGGGAGGGCAATTCCAAGTAGCTCCAGAAAGAGTGAAGCGGCTGGGCCAAAGCCGAAAGGACGCTCAGTTGTGGATGTATCTGGAAGTGAAAAGAAGGTCTGATGCTGTAAAGAACAATATTGCATAGGAACCTGGAATGTAAGATCTATGAATCAAGGCAAGCTGGATGTGGTCAAACATGAGATGACAAAGATTGAACATCGACATCTTAGGAATCAGCAAATTAAAATGGACAGGAATGGGTGAATTTAATTCAGGTGATCATTATATCTACTACTGTGGGCAAGAAACCCTTAGAAGAAATGGAGTAGTCCTCATAGTCAGTAAGAAAGTGGGAAAGGCAGTAATAGGGTATAACCTCAAAAATGACAGAATGATCTCAGTGCGAATCCAAGGCAAACCATTCAATATCACAGTCATCCAAGTCTATGCCCCAACCACTGATAGCGAAGAAGCTGAAGTTGACCTGTTCTGTGAAGATCTACAACACCTACTAGAACTAGCACCAAAAAAAGATGTCCTTTTCATCATAGGGGATTGGAATGCTAAAGTGGGAAATCAAGAAATAATCAGAATAATAGGCAAGTTCGGCCTTGGAGTACAAAATGAAGCAAGGCAAAGGCTAATAGAGTTCTGTCAAGAGAACAAGCTGGTCATAGCAAACACTCTTTTCCAACAACACAAGAGACGACTCTACACATGGACATCACCAAATGGTCAATACCGAAACCAGATTGATTATGTACTTGGCAGCCAAAGATGGAGAAGCTCTATACAGACAGCAAAAACAAGACCAAGAGCTGACTGTGGCTCAGATCATGAGCTTCTTACTGCAAAATGTAGGCTTAAATTGAAGAATGTAGGGAAAACCACTAGACCACTCAGGTATGACTTAGATCATATTCCTTGTGAGTACACAGTGAAGGTGATGAATAGATTTAGAGGATTAGATTTGGTAGACAGAGTGCCTGAAGAACTATGGACGGAAGTCCGTAACATTGTACAGGAGGCAGCAACTAAAACCATCCCAAAGAAAAAGAAATGCAAGAAAGCAAAATGGCTGTCTGATGAGGCTTTACAAATAGCTGTGGAAAGAAGGAATGCAAAAAGCAAGGGTGAAAGGGAAAGATACAAACAACTGAATGCAGATTTCCAGAGAATAGCAAGGAGAGATAAGAAGGCCTTCTTAAATGAACAATGAAAAGAAATCAAGGAAAACAATAGAATGGGGAAAACTAGAGATCTCTTCAAGAAAACTGGAGATATCAAGGGAACGTTTTGTGCAAAGATGGGCATGATAAAGGACAAAAAAGGCAAGGACCTAACAGAAGCAGAAGAGATTAAGAAGAGGTGGCAAGGATACACAGAAGAACTATACAAGGAAGATCTTAATGTCCCTGATGTCCACGCTGGTGTGGTCACTGACCTTGAGCTGGACATCCTAGAGAGCGAAGTCAAGTGGGCCTTAGGAAGCATTACTCACCACAAAGCTAGCGGAGATGACAGTATTCCAGCTCAGCTATTTAAAATACTAAAAGATGATGCTGTTAAAGTGCTGCACTCAATATGCCAACAAGTTTGGAAAACGCAACAGTGGCCACGGGATTGAAAAAGTTCAGTTAATGTTCCGATTCCAAAGAAGGGTAATGCCAAAGAATGCTCAAACTATCACACAGTTGCATTCATTTCACATGCTAGCAAGGTTATGCTCAAAATTCTACAAGCTAGGCTTCAGCAGTACATGAACCGAGAACTACTGGATGTACAAGCTGGCTTTCGAAGTGGCAGAGGAGCTAGAGTTCAAATTGCCAACATCCGCTGGATCATGGAGAAAGCACGAGAGTTCCTGAAAAACATCTACTACTGCTTCATTGACTATGCAAAAGCCTTCGATTGTGTGGATCACAACAAACTGTGGCAAATTCTTAAAGAGATGGGGTTACCAGACCACCTTACTTGTCTCCTGAGAAATCTGTATGTGGACCAAGAAGCAACAGTTAGAGCCAGTCCTGGAACAACCGATTAGTTCAAAATAGGGAAAGGAGTACGACAAGGCTGTATACTGTCACCCTGCTTATTCAACTTATATGTAGATTACATCATGAGAAATGCCAGGCTGGAAGAATCACGAGCTGGAATTAAGATTGCAGGGAGAAATATCAACAATCTCAGATATGCAGATGATACCACCCTAATGGCAGAAAGTGAAGAAGAACTAAAGAGCCTCTTGATGAGGGTGAAAGAGGAGAGTGCAAAAGCTGGCTTGAAACTCAACATTAAAAAAACTATGATCATGGCATCTGGACCCATCAATTCCTGGCAAATAGAAGGGGTAGAAATGGAAGCAATAACAGACTGCTTCCATTTACTTGGGCTCCAAGATCACCGCAGTTGGAAACTGCAGCCATGAAATTAAAAGATGCTTGCTCCTTGGAAGGAAAGCTATGGCAAACCTAGGCAGCATATTAAAAAGCAGAGACATCACCTTGCTGACAAAGATCCACGTAATCAAAGTTATGGTTTTTCCAGTAGCCATGTATGGCTGTGAGAGCTGGACTGTAAGGAAGAATGAGCACCAAAGAATTGATGCCTTTGAATAGTGGTGCTGGATAAGACTCTTGGGAGTCCCTTGGACTGCTAGAAGGTCAAACCAGTCAATCCTAAAGGAAATCAACCCTGACTGCTCATTGGAAGGATTGATACTGAAGCTCAAGCTCTGATACTTTGGCCACTTAATGTGAAGAGAGAACTCTTTGGAAAAGACCCTGATGCTGAGAAAGATTGAAGGCAAAAGGAGAAGGGGACAGCAGAGGATGAGATGGTTAGACATCATCACTGAAGCAATGAACATGAAATTGAGGAAACTCTGGGAGGCAGTGAAGGACAGGAAGGCCTGGTGTGATATGGTTTATGGGATCACGAAGAGTCAGACATGACTTAACAACTGAACAACAAACAACAACAAAGGCACAAAGCTAGGGAACTTTGAACCCTAAACCCCTTCACTTGAACCCTAAACAATGTGATTTTGACATTCTCTAGCTGTGTTAGACTTCAATTCCCATAGTAGATGGGGCATTATGCGAGTTCAACATTTAGAAAATCTCACCAGATTGAGAAGAAATGGGAGACCTTTTCATCACTATATAAAAAATTTCAGATGCACCAACCATGAAATTAAGTTTAAACCATGTTTTTTACTTATTAGAAATCTCAGTATTTCCCAAGGGAAAAACTGATGCATTTTCTTGCCTTCTGTGAAGGATTACTCTAGGGCCATATCCACACTTATTGTTTAAGTTGCTCCTGTGTTATATTTATGCTCACTTTACTCTAAACTGGTTTTTAATCATTCTATTCTGGATTGAGACACTTTGGCAACATCTTGGCAGGTATTGAGTCCAAAGTTCAGGTTACCATGCCCCCTTCCCTTCCCTTCCCTTCCCTTCCCTTCCCTTCCCTGAAGGACAATTTCCCCTGCTACTGTGCCTTCCTACTTCCTTCTCTTCCAGCAAGGAAGTGCCAATCATTTTCCTTTCTGTGACATTTGTATGTTTGTGTGTCTGTATATATACATATACAAACAAATGCATTATACACACAAAGTTAAATTGAAGTATTATATACACAAAGTTGAAGCTCAAAATGACATATGGGCAGGCACATTTTTTTAAGTCTCATTACTGCATTTCTAAAGGCTGCTTGACTCTCCTTTAACATGGCTGCTGTAACAGCACAGTCATATTAACTCTTGCCTTGTAAATTAAAGGTTGCTATTTTAATACCCAGCAGAAACTTGTATTTAATTTATTATTTTTCTCTTCAAGAACCCTGCTTCTCACTGTATTTTTTAAAATAAGTGCAGTTCCACCATTCCCTCATTTTTCCAGTCACTTGAGGTGAAAATGTTGTAAAACTTCTGTCTTCCAAGCAAGAATTATGCTGACTATGCTATTATAGCAGTCATAGTAAGAGGAAGGTCTAAATGATATTAGAGGTAAGGTAAGCATTGGCTCAGTTGAAGGGCAAAGTAGCTAATGGACTTCAGGAGCTAGCCACTAAAGAAATAAAGTGTTCCACTTCTTTATAGCTCCAGTCAAGAACACTTGATGACATAAAAGGACAAGATTGCTTTCAAACTGCAGTAGGAAAACAGGCAGTCAGGTTGAATCTGTAATGGGAGAGAGGTGAGTAAACACTGATGTTATCCACCTCTGCCCTCAATAAATAGTTGCTATCCCATTGTAGTGATGGGACAACCAGGCAATGCAGATGAGCCTAAATTGCTAAAGTACAAAACCAAAAAAATCAAATTGATAGCTTAGGAAGACAGGTCAAGAAAACAATTGAATAGGTGAAGGTAGGCCAGCTTTCCTAACCTGGCATTTTCAGAAATGTTGGACTTCAACTCTTAAATTTCCTAATCAGCATATGATTAGAAATTATGTGGATTATATGGTTAGAAATTATTGGAACAAAAGTCCAACATTTCTGAAGGGCATTTGGTGGGGAAAGCTAAACTAGATCAATAAGGTAGTTTTTATGTAATTGGGCAGAATTTGATGTTACGAGCTGCACATAGCTAAATGTTAGTTTTGCATAGAAAAAAATTAATCTGTTAAATGACAACAGAGAAGACAGATTAATCAAAATGTGATAAGTTGGATCATAGGATAAAGAAATGAAAACTACTTATGACTAATATTGCCAATGTTTTTGGAAAATTTGCAGTGGCATGCAGAAATGATCAAAACATCTACTTTAAGATCTGAGTTTTGAGTGTACTTAAGACTGATGGCCCTGACATCTCGGCTAACTAACAAAGCTATTTTTAAAAAACAGAATGTTAATACAAGAGCACTTTGCCACGGATTTAAGAGTGTTGACATGTTCCGTGTTCAGACTGCAATTCATCAAGATCAATTTCAATCCACTTCTTAAAGATTTTTCAGGACATGGCTAATTACAAGTTTTAATTAAAAAAAAGATACTTTAAAATTATATAGCGGATGTTTTTGACAGTATTTTAAACACATAAGGATTTGTTTTTTTTTAAAAAAAAATACTATTTTAGGGTCTTGTCTCCTTTTCATTAATTTCATTAAATTCCCTTGGGAATGTGAGATGGTCATTATATATAGCACTTCCATCTCTTAGCAATGAGTAGTTAAGAATAACTGTTTATTATAATATCAAGACTTCTGACTCATTTTTCCTACAGATACATTTTGTAGGAAAACAGAAGATGGAAATGTTTCAGCCAGCTATTGTTTTTAGCAAATTAGCCCACTCTTCCCAAACCTACACTCTTCCCAAACCAATCAGCTCTCAAGGGCTGAGTGTCCACCCAGCTCTTTAGTTGAAGAGATTTACTGATATTTGATAGCTAATATGAACATAGTTAAACTTGTTGGAAGACTCCTCAGCATAAATACTACACAACTGGAATATGAATAGATCACAAAATCTGAACATGAATAACCAGTTGCACAACCTCAACTCAGCTGTGTAACTTTAGCTGCAGAAAATGTGATGAAAGTGTTAGACATTTTTGCTGTTTATTAGACAAGCTATATTGCTCT
Organism: Python bivittatus; assembly: GCF_059951505.1. NCBI lineage: Eukaryota > Metazoa > Chordata > Lepidosauria > Squamata > Pythonidae > Python > Python bivittatus. Next base: position 15,382,403 of record NW_028277058.1, on the reverse strand, counting down.
CACAGAGTAAGACCCAAATAAATGCCTAACTTCTAATAAATGAAGCAGATGTTAAAATGCTGGAAAATGCAGAAATCACTTTTCTTTTTTTTTTAATTTCCCAGGAAGGCACAGCAAGATTACATCGAAAGATGGCCATTTTACAGACATAAAACACTTCTTTGTATGACCCTTTTTCCAAAGGAAAGTCAGAAAAAAAATATTTTACCTTCTAAGAATTTCTAAGGTTTTCTCCCCCTGTCAATTGACTAATATAAAACAAAGTAAGGAAGCCATAAAATAATCAAAGTATTTTTTTTTTTTTTAATCTGCGCTCAGTCGTTACTGACTCTGCAGTGACTGCTTGGACGAGTCCTTGCAGTTTTCAAGGCAATTGTTTCGGAAGTGGTTTGCCAGAGCCTCCTTCCTAGAGCAGAGCCCAGCTGGCGAGCGCAGGAGGCGGGGTTTCCATTGCTTCGTGCCCTTTTCGGGCACACGCGGTTTTTCGCGCTTACCGGCAACTGCTCCCGACTCCTTTTTTGCAAGGTGCCGCCAACATTTTTCCTCCCACCGGAGTGAGAGTCCCCATTTATCTACTCACGTGAGTTTTCAAACTGTTGGGTTTACAGGAACTGGGGAGGAAACAGGAGCTCACCCTGTTAACATGAAGGCTGGACTCGAACCGTGAAGCATCAACCATTTCTGGCCGGCAACTTTCAGCGTCAACCATAAAATAATTTACCAAAATATATCAGAAGTACAAAACAGCTAGAAGCAAAAGTATACCCTTCCTCACCCAATGAAAAGAAAAATCATCTTCCAATGATTAGGAGAAAATGAAAAGTCTGCATCTCTTCTTAAATAAAAGAAAATAGAAACATGTCTTCAAATCTAACAGAAGATTGTTTCACCTGGGGATAAGGAGGCCTTTTCATATGAATCACCTAGCCTTGAGACCATGGAGTTTAAATTTCCACTTGACATTTTTATTTGAATGTAGGTTTTGATTGTAAGTTGAACATCTGCTAGTTTACAACAAATAAATGTGTGATATTATGTCCTGTTTTCTAATGCAAAATGCCCAATGCATATAGCACTAAAGATTGAAAACAAGATGATAGGGAAGTACAAAATTCAGGTAGAACACCTTCTCTGAGAGTTACAGCAATACAACTAGAAGACCACGGCCTAGAAAACATTGCCAATGAGTTTCATACTGAGTAAAAACCACAGCACAACAATCTATCTAGCTTACCTTCTCACATAGAGAAGAGATTAAGCTAACCTACTGAACTCATTCTAGTTAGTAATCAAACTCCTTTCTTGCTTTAGAATCATAAAGGGACATGAAAGGAAAAGACAAATCTACAAATAATTAAAATATATAATTGTTTTATATATGATAAAGCTGCATGAGTAGGCACAGGGAGATGTTCTGTCATACAGTTTACATTTCTAACTAAAATTCAGTTCCATCAAATATAGCTCCAGAAAGTTGACATTCATTAGAATTTGACAGAAGAAAGAAAGAATCACAATGCCTGTTACAGTTGCCTGGCTTAATTCAGTTCTCTGACATAAACTATTTGCTTTAGCCAAATTCACCCAGGCCACGTTTTTAAGGAAAAGCAATTAAAAAATTATTTAGCAATAAAAGGAATAATTAGAATAATTATAGAATAATTAGAATAATAATTGGAAAATGTGGAAGCAAAATCAAATACACAAAACATCCTTTTTGAAGTCCTTCACATTTTGGATTCTGGCATTTTGGAAAGAAGGACTGATTTGGTATTATAATTAATGGCCAATCTTTATCATAATGCTATAAGTAGAATGGCATTGGAAACTATCTTTCTGGTTCAGGGGAGTTTGCTTGTTTGTTTGTTTTAAGTCAAGATGGCAACCACAATCACACAAGGTCAACTCTTCGACGTAGGCCACGTCAGGAAACGACCCAACAAGAAATGCTGAAACTTGACTTAACTGATAAAGGCTATAGTAACAGAATCTTGAAATCCTGACAGCATTTTCCCTCATTCCCTGTTAGACCAAAGAGAGATAAGGCAGAATCAGTTTAAGCCTCTTTTTAACATTCTCTTATTTTCCCAGGCTTAAATCATGTTGTTAGTTTTTTTTAACTTATATATTTATTTATTTATTTATTTTTATTACATAAGCTTTGACAGATTAAACAGAAATTGCAAAAGAAATAAAGATACAAAAGCAAAATAGAAGATAAACAACTACTAATAAAACATATTAAACATTATAAAAAAAAACTTGGTAATGCATTCTCCCCTTCCATTTATTTCTCCAACTGCTAACCTTTAGCTCAGTATTTGTACTTTACTTTGATACTTTGTTAAATATTGGAAGTTATTGCTAGTATCTGTTTAAGTCATTTCATCTATTGTTTTTGATTAACTCTTTTCCTAAAAAACATATTCCAAATGTCTGAATTTGCCTTGCTGCGTTGTACATAAGGGAATATGTTGATGAAGATTCTCAATCATCCAGGTGGAATTATCTGGAGGTTGAGTCATGGCAACTGGACTTCTTTTCTTTTGGTTTGATACGTTTCGCTGCTTGTCCAAGCAGCTTCTTCAGTCTAGAAAGTTGGTTAGGGGGACCCCATAAATGTCTTCCCCCTAACCAACTTTCTAGACTGAAGAAGCTGCTTGGACAAGCAGCGAAACGTATCAGACCAAAAGGAAAGAACACCAGTTGCCATGACTCAACCTCCAGGTACATAAGGGAACCATTCCTGCTTGAATTTTGTTAGGCTTCTATTATAAATAGATACTGTCAATTTTGCCATTGCTGCATATTCTCCAATAATGTCAGCAAAGTTTCACTTTTCCAATGTTATGTGCCAAATTTGTTCTTGCATTAACTATCCTTAAATACGACATTTCGTATTAGCCATCCTCTACCAAGTGATTGAACCTGAATACTATCACTTACATTTTCTATCATACCTAGACCTGATCTGAAGGCACCAAAAAAAAAAAATGATGATGATGATGCATCAGAACATTGTGACCAATTTAATGACAGCTTCCAGGCTCAACTACCTAGAATTAATCAAAGAATCATGTTGCTACACATGTCAGTAGGTAAACCTATAGGAGATAGGCTTCCAACCTGGTAAAGCTATGGTAGCTGTTTGCCAAGGTGGAATTGTTTAGTTAATCAGCAACTCCTCTGTTCTTTATGTCAAGATCAAGTGTCAGTGTTATCTACTATGGCAAGATAACAAATGTGCTTCACACATTTTACTATGTGGATTGACATTAGTCAGTGCAGCCATACTCAACAAGTATTCACTGATAGTTCTGCTTAAGCATGAAGTAGGATGCATCAAAGGAATACAGAGCATAATCTCTTGACCACAAGGAATAATAGTTTCACTCTATTCGGCATTACCAAGTACTACTTCAGTTCTAGGGATCACATTTCAAGAAAGATATGAACAAATTGTAGCACATCCAGAAAATAGTAGTCAAGTAGATGACAGGGCAGGAAATCAAGTCCTAAGGGGAGTAGTGATATTGGAGGAACCTGAATATGTTAAAGTAGAAGACCGAAGATAAAAATACATAAAAGGTATATCAGGTTGCATTATATTATATTACTTTAGTCTATGTTACTTTACATTATTTTATTGTCTGGATTGTGGCCATTATGCATAGGGTATAAAAACCTAATTTGAAAGAATAACAAAACCACACAGTGCCATTGTGCATGTTTTAAAATTGTTGGTGCCAACAGAATTTGATGATGATGATGATGATGATGATGATGATGATGATAAGGCTTTGACAAAATTGCCATCAGCCAATTGCAAAAGGCAGCTTTACTTGGAACAGCTTGCATCCTGCAACAATACCATCAAACAACAACATCTGCCTATCCCAGGTCCTCGGGAAGGACTCGATAGGTGGAGAAAAATGCCAAATCCAGTCTAAACATCTGGGTGACTGTGCGACCAACAGTAATAATATTTTTTTAAAGTGGTGATCAGACTCTCCCTTTTTCATACTTGATGGTCCTCACTGAGCCATTATGAATTTGCAGCAGAAAAAATTAAAACAGGAAATTGTGTAACTTAGTACACTTTTTATGCATCATTTATTTTGACCCTAAGGAGGGGTATAATAGTAGGCTTTAAATATCTGATAGGCTGCCATGCAGAAGAAGGACCAGAGTTGTTCTCTTTGGTGCCAGAGGTGGAAAGTGCAGGAAATTGGATTTCAGCTAAACATTAGGGGAGACTTCCTCATTATGGAAGTTAGGAAGTCTGGACTCTTTCACTGGAGGTACCTAAACAAGATTAAACTGTGTCTATCAAGAAAGTTGTGTCAACACTTAAAATGTATAGATCCCATACAAAAGAAAGAGTTGAACTAGATCATTCTCCTCCAACCTGATGACCTTCAAATACATGAGTCAAATCTCATTAGGTGACTAAACTAATTATTCTGTTTGAAGGTGATTCAAGCAAATCTCCACATCAGATTAACTTTCCTAATGGTATTTCTGAATCAGTTTGAGATATTAGATTGGGCACCACATCAGAAAGACTCTGACAGGCTTTTGTACATGCTGAATCTATTCAAGCCTGTATTATAGTGATTTCCAAAACAGCAGATCAAAACTATAAACTCAAGAAAATCAAATCAGAAAATAAAATTAGATCAAGGCTGATTTGCACAATCATTATTATCATCCCAACCAGTATGAGCATGGTTACACTGATGGTGGGAGTTGTATCCAATGTACTTGGAAGGTACAACATTACAGAAGCCTGACTATATAATCTCCAAAGTACCTTCTAATTCTATTATACAGATAGTCCCTGGGTTAAGAACACCTGGATAACAGACAACACATAGTTAAGAAAGGACCGTATTGTAACAAAATTCGAGTTAAATATACAATGGTTTGAGTTCATTACACAATACTACTTATACAATATTATACAATAATACTGTTCTGACTTGCATGCAAATTTGACTTAAGGACAGACCTTGGGAACAGAACTCATTCTTAAACTGTGGACCACCTGTACTATAGTGTTGAAATATAGGGACATGAATTAACAACATTTGCTTTTAATCTCTAATTTCTCATCTCCTTAAGGTCAGAGATATACATTTTCTGGAAATGTTGAAGCCATGGGCAAAATGGAAATTTATGCAATATTCATTTTTCTATTATTTAATCATTGTTTTTATTCTACAATATGTGCAGCCCTCCCCAATCCAAATGGATGCTAGGGAGATGTAGCAAAGTCAAAAGAAAAACAAGAAAATAAAAATAATTAATAAATATCTATACATCAGAGGCACGAAACTAACCATTCCTGATCTAAATTCATGTTTTTTAAGAACATGCAGTACAATGTGTTTAACATGGATTATTTATGCAATTAACATGTTTGATATATTAAATGTAAAATTATAGTTTTGTCAAAATGTACCAATAACATTTAGTAATTGAATTGACTTCAAAGTGTTTTTAATTTTTATTATGAATGGAACCGTAAGCTATGGAACTCTGAGAAACCTATGATCTTTTAATTTTGTCAGTTTGACAGATTGGAAGAAATAAAGATGAGGACCCCTTCATGGATCACTGCCTTGTTGTGGCGAAGGGGCTTGCGTAACTCAGTGAAGTCATGAGCTATGCCATGCAGGACCACCCAAGATGGACAGGTTGTGACAGAGAGTCCTGACAAAATGTGGTCCACTGGAGAAGGAAATGGCAACCCACTCCAGTATCCTTTCCAAGAAAACCCCATGGACAATGTTAAAAGGCTAAAAGATATGACGCCGGAAGATGAGCCCCTCAGGTCGGAAGGTGTCCAATATGCTACTGGGGAAGAGCGGAGGGCAATTCCAAGTAGCTCCAGAAAGAGTGAAGCGGCTGGGCCAAAGCCGAAAGGACGTTCAGCTGTGGATGTATCTGGAAGCGAAAAGAAGGTCCGATGCTGTAAAGAACAATATTATATAGGTACCTGGAATGTAAGATCTATGAACCAAGGCAAGCTGGATGTGGTCAAACATGAGATGACAAGACTGAACATCGACACCTTGGGAATCAGCGAACTGAAATGGACGGGAATGGGTGAATTTAATTCAGGTGACCATTATATCTACTACTGTGGGCAAGAAACCCTTAGAAGAAATGGAGTTGCACTCATAGTCAATAAGAGAGTCGGAAAGGCAGTAATGGGGTACAACCTCAAAAACGACAGAATGATCTCAGTGCGTATCCAAGGCAAACCATTCAATATCACAGTCATCCAAGTCTATGCCCCAACCACTGATGCTAAAGAAGCTGAGGTTGACCGCTTCTATGAACACCTACAACATCTTCTAGAAATAGCACCAAAAAAAGATGTCCTTTTCATCATAGGGGATTGGAATGCTAAAGTAGGAAGTCAAGGAGTAATCGGAATAACAGGCAAGTTTGGCCTTGGAGTACAAAATGAAGCAGGGCAAAGGCTAATAGAGTTCTGTCAAGAGAACAAGCTAGTCATAGCAAACACTCTTTTCCAACAATACAAGAGACAACTCTACACATGGACATCACCAGATGGTCAATACCGAAACCAGATTGATTATATACTTTGCAGCCAAAGATGGAGAAGCTCTATACAGACAGCAAAAACAAGACCAAGAGCTGACTGTGGCTCAGATCATGAGCTTCTTACTGCAAAATGTAGGCTTAAATTGAAGAATGTAGGGAAAACCACTAGACCACTCAGGTATGACTTAGATCATATTCCTTGTGAGTACACAGTGAAGGTGATGAATAGATTTAGAGGATTAGATTTGGTAGACAGAGTGCCTGAAGAACTATGGACGGAAGTCCGTAACATTGTACAGGAGGCAGCAACTAAAACCATCCCAAAGAAAAAGAAATGCAAGAAAGCAAAATGGCTGTCTGATGAGGCTTTACAAATAGCTGTGGAAAGAAGGAATGTGAAAAGCAAGGGTGAAAGGGAAAGATATAAGCAACTGAATGCAGATTTCCAGAGAATAGCAAGGAGAGATAAGAAGGCCTTCTTAAATGAACAATGCAAAGAAATTGAGGAAAACAATAGAATGGGGAAGACTAGAGATCTCTAGAAGAAAATTGGAGATATGAAAGGAACGTTTAGTGCAAAGATGGGCATGATAAAGGACAAAAAAGGCAGGGACCTAACAGAAGCAGAAGAGATTAAGAAGAGGTGGCAAGAATACACAGAAGAACTATACAAGAAAGATCTTAATGTCCCCGATGTCCATACTGGTGTGGTCACTGACCTTGAGCCAGACATCCTAGAGAGTGAAGTCAAGTGGGCCGTAGGAAGCATTGCTAACAACAAAGCTAGTGGAGATGACAGTATTCCAGCTGAGTTATTTAAAATACTAAAAGATGATGGTGTTAAAGTGCTGCACTCAATATGCCAGCAAGTTTGGAAAACGCAACAGCGGCCATGGGATTGGAAAAGGTCAGTTTACGTTCCAATTCCAAAGAAAGGCAATGCCAAAGAATGCTCAAACTCTTGCACAATTGCACTCATTTCACATGCTAGCAAGGTTATGCTCAAAATCCTACAAGCTAGGCTTCAGCAATACATGAACCGAGAACTACCGGATGTACAAGCTGGGTTTCGAAGAGGCAGAGGAACTAGAGATCAAATCGCCAACATTCGCTGGATCATGGAGAAAGCACGAGAGTTCCAGAAAAATATCTACTTCTGCTTCATTGACTATGCAAAAGCCTTTGATTGTGTCGATCACAACAAACTGTGGCAAATTCTTAAAGAGATGGGAGTACCAGACCACCTTACCTGTCTCCTGAGAAATCTGTATGTGGGACAAGAAGCAACAGTTAGAACCGGTCATGGAACAACCAATTGGTTCAAAATAGGGAAAGGTGTACGACAAGGCTGTATACTGTCACCCTGCTTATTTAACCTATATGCAGAGTACATCAGGAGAAATGCCAGGCTGGAAGTATCACAAGCCGGAATTAAGATTGCAGGGAGAATCATCAACAACCTCAGATATGCGGACGATACCACCCTCATGGCAGAAAGTGAAGAAGAACTAAAGAGCCTCTTGATGAGGGTGAAAGAGGAGAGTGCAAAAGCTGGCTTGAAACTCAACATTAAAAAAACTATGATCATGGCATCTGGACCCATCAATTCCTGGCAAATAGAAGGGGTAGAAATGGAAGCAGTAACAGACTTCATTTATTTGGGCTCCAAGATCACCGCAGACGGAGGCTGCAGCCATGAAATTAAAAGACGCTTGCTCCTTGGGAGGAAAGCTATGGCAAGCCTAGATAGCATATTAAAAAGCAGAGATGTCACCTTGCCGACAAAGATCCGCATAGTCAAAGCTATGGTTTTTCCAGTAGTAATGTATGGCTGTGAGAGCTGGACCATAAAGAAGGCTGAGCGCCGAAGAATTGATGCCTTTGAACTGTGGTGCTGGAGAAGACTCTTGAGAGTCCCCTGGACTGCTAGGAGGTCAAACCAGTCAATCTTAAAGGAAATCAACCCTGATTGCTCATTGGAAGGATCAATAATGAAGCTCAAGCTCAGATACTTTGGTCACCTAATGCGAAGAGAGATCTCTTTGGAGAAGACCCTGATGCTGGGAAAGATTGAAGGCAAAAGGAGAAGAGGACGGCAGAGGATGATATGGTTAGATAGCATCACTGAAGCAATGAGCATGAAACTGAGCAAACTCAGGGAGGCAGTGAAGGACAGGAAGGCCTGGCGCAACATGGTTCATGGGGTCACGAAGAGTCGGACACGACTTAAAGACTAAACAACAAAAGATGAGGATGGAAGAAATCATCCCCATGCTGCTAAGATAGTCACATCTTTGGAGGCCTAGTCAAAGGTAGATCCACAACCTGTAGATTAAAAAAACAGCAATAGACAAGTAGAATCCTTCTTCTCACTTTGCTGAAATGTGTGGTGCCCTTCTGCAGGCTGAAATGTATCTTGCTGTACCACTGGAATGTTGTACCTTTGGATACAGGGACTGCGGTGCTCTAACACTCAAATAAAAGTCTTTCTATTACAAGTTAATATAAATTAAAGCTGTGCCTTGCTTTTGATTCAGAGGCAAAAAGCTGCTTTTGAACATGGAGGAGCACCTACCTACCTGCAGCTCCTTAGGGCAGCTTTCTGATCTCCACAGCTGGCCTCTGAAGCTGCAGATTCATCCCAGAAAAAGATGTATCTGCTTTAAGGAGTTGCAGACAGATGTTCTGTGGGTGCCTTGGCATATTCCCAACACCTTTTTTGACTTTGAATCAAAAGCACTGCACAGCTCTAATAGAAACCATTTGGGGGAAATAAAGGATAACACCATGCGAACACCTTATCCTATTGCATTCATTACTCAAAATAAAATATTTCATTAGAAGTTGGGTTTTTTTTTTTAACTGTTTGCAAAATGTTTAATTTTTCCAATTGGGGGGTGGGGGGATAGAAATAATCGGGGGGGGGAGGAACACATGGTAATTTCTCCTGATTTTTTCCCAGTTTTTTCTCCAGCCTCCATTTCTCTACTCTAACTAAAATAGAGTTACACAGGTCCTAGTGGGCCCAAATACTGCCTGAGGCTGCCAGTGCAGTGATACTGGGCTTGGTAGGACTATTCCGTTCTATGAATCCAAACTACAGCCTTAGAAATGTCGAGTTATTTTATTTACTTATGCAATTTCTATAGCAGCCCATCTCAATCCGAGTGACTGGGCGATTTACCTTATTAGAAAAAAACTGATAAGTGTCGAAAGTAAGCCATGTAAAGTTTTAGGAGTTGGCATTTAGAAATGTCCCTTAAAACTTACCTTAGTTACACTTTTAATGAATAATATTTGAAGTTTTATTTTAATGCTTTAATTAATGGAGTTTAAAATTTAGACATACAATCTTTTCTGCACCAAGGCCACAGAATTCTAGCCTGGAACTGCAAATGGCAAAGTGGGAGAGAGAGAGGTTGTAGAACAAAAGAGATAAAGATATACTAATTAGTACAATTAAATTCTCTGTGATTTAATAAATTAGAACATTGGTCATTTGTTTCAGGCTATAAATGGAATGTGTGATTTCAGATATAGCCCTCTAAACAGTGGCCTGTTGATGATCTACATCAACTGAAGACACTTGAGCAACTGAATTACTTACACTTAGAAGCTTTGAGATGACTACAGGCAGTTTTGGTTGATCAGTGGAGAGAGAAAAACAGGAAAAGAGCAAGCAGTACTGCCTATAAGAAGCTTGTACTTTACTTCTGCAGATCTAAAATATCATTATTATGATTAGCTATGATAGCCAAGCAATCATCTGGGGCTTAGAAGTACTGCTAACTCACAATGTTGTTCTACCTGAACTTGCACATGTTTTATTTACAGATATCAATCAGACTGGCAATTAATATTGGTAGCCTTCAACTCAATAGGCCAGCTGAAGCTAATGCAGGCTAAGTGGATTCAATAACTTACTACCATCTTTTCCCACCACTGTGAACATTACAAAGCTGCTTTACTCTGCGTAATGTTAGGTCCCCTCTGTTTTTCTAGCCTGCTTCCACATTAGAAGCAGTAAAGTGGAAACTGAACCTGCAGGTCATTGGCTGTGCTTATATGACATGCTAAGTATAACCACAGTATTGTCGGTTAGCCTAATTTTCTTGGTTTGCACAACTCAATGAAAGAAAAATTACAGTAACTGAAAAAAAACTGCTTCAGAAAGAAGAAATTATTAATCCCTAGTGGGAAACAATTAAAATACACAAAGTTGTAACAAGAGTTCCTGCTGCGCCTTTAGCAATATTTACAAGCCAACAAACTGTAACTGAAATAGAAGACGCCATATTACAGAGTAGTAATTGCATTCTCACTGAACTCCAAACTGAAGGGCATCACAAATTGTTGTCAATGGATTACTCCTCTATCATCATCATCTTCCCCTTCTCCTTCCTCTAAATTTATTATGACTACCCACTTCAGAAGACTCTGGGTGGCTTACAGTATCCATGCTTCAACTCCTATGTAGCTAACTCCATAAATACTGTGCTAGCTTTCAATCTCTTGCCACAAATATTATCTTTCATTCCCCCCCCCAAAAATAGAAGCAATATGATGAAAACACAGTAGCATGACAATTAGATGACTATCTCATGAAGATCTTACTCAGATCCTAAACAGCATTATGATAAAAGGTTTACATATAATGTAACAAAGATGGGAACATCCAGCACTGGTTTTCATCATAACAAGTTGGTGGGGATGACTGGAGGAGCCAATTACAAGGGAGAATCAATTAGACAGCACAAATGTATTACTCATTTGCCAATTCTTCTCTAACATGCTCTCCCAAGTTCCAAAATAAGGTGAATTCATTTGGTGGCAAAAGGGCGCTGCTCTAGGTGCAATTACTGGATGATTGGGCTGTTGTCAATCCTTTTCTGATGTCATTTCCATCGCCATATTTCTTTCAGATCAAACAACTGGTAGGATAGAGCTATTTGTCTTTATTTTGTAAAAGGGTATAGATGGTTTTTCTACCAAAATATACCCACAGTGTTTTACACAAAATAAGCAAAATAAACATTTGCTAATGCAATTAGCTCTCTCCATATCATGCAAAAATGCCATAAAAGTAACTAATTTTAATCAAGCATTATATCTTTGGACTGCATCCTGAATAAATATTCTTGAACAAGTTGAACACACATACCTGAAACACTATTTGAACATAAGATTATACTCTCGAAAACTGCCAACACATACAATGAAAAGTTTAACTAGACCACATGAGTTGACCCATGCTACTCTCTTTGTAGTATGCAGCATGCCTGCCTATCTGTTTTTCTAAACTTTCTCTGGTACAGATAATGAGGCTAGATTTTATCTTGTATCTCACTAAATGACAAATCTTTAAACAATGTGGATGCTTATTCCTAATGCAAAGAAAACAGTGACAAAGAAACAAACAATAGAAATGTCACAAGACTCCCTTCTCTGTGCAGCAAGCCAAGTTCTACAAACAAATTGTATCTATCAGCTTCTTCCGCTGTGTCTACAAAGTTGATACAACATCTTAAAGGAAACTGTGCAATGTAGGTGCTCTATATGATTAGGAATTGCAGTTATTTCAGATTCTTGATCATATAGACTATCTATACAAGATTCTCCTTTCAATTTGATCTAACAGATATAGCATCACTAGAGATGAGATCAGTGGTCACCAGGTCAAAGCCATAGTTGCATTAAAAATGGCTTCAAGTTTCACCTCCATGTGGTATCCTAAAAGCATGCAATGGTTCGGAATAGATCCAGCAAAGTAATGACGATATATATTGCCCCTGTATTTAGTCTACGAAGTAACCAAAGCCATTTCAAATCCAAAAGTTGTCCAAAAGCAAGATTACATAGGATAAAAGTAATCACTGTTATCCAGATAAGAATGGAATTAAGCTACCAAGCCCACTTTTCCACCTTCTCTATAATGAAAGGATCAAATGTAGTTATTCTTCTGCTCTTTTCTTTTCTTTTTTAACCTTTGTCTATACCATCAGGCTGAATATAATGGAAATACATTTTGTATCATAATGAGTCAGGCAGATGCTATGGGCATATATCTGGATCCTGTTCTAAATGCACAGATAAGTTAAAATGACCATGAACAATGTTATCAGTTCAGTCACAGTAGGCCACAGCTCTCACCCTCAATCCTTAAATTGCAACCATCTCTTCACTATTTGAGCAAAACCCAACTTGTCAACATTGAGTTAATACAATGGTAGAAAAGTGAGATTCACAACCATTGTGCTATTGAGGCGATAACTTGCATGTAGATCTCCATACAGAAGCAGCCCTTCTCTATCTGTAAGTTGTGCTAATAACAACACCTTACAGCTGGTCTCTGTGAGTACAGCATGATGGTCTGTAGCAGGGAGTCTTTGAAGATTATTCAAGTCTAGACAATGGGAGAGGGCAGTTAGGAGGGACTGCGTTCACCATCCCAGGCCATTTTTCATTTTAGACATTTACCCAACAGTTAACAGGACTGTTGAATGAAGCATAAATAAAGAAATAAAGGTGCTACAGAAGATAGGTAATCTTAAATGTTCACCATTCTTGCAGGGGTAAACATGAAGTGTATTAGGAATATTAATTGAGACAGATTCATCAGTGTTTTTAAGGCTATGAAACACTTGGTCACATCAGACACTTAGTAGTTTGTAAGCCCCATTCAGTACAAGATAGTGAAGTGAGGGGGGAAAAGTGTTATTTTCCATTTTAGGTTTATGGTTTTCACTACAATTGTTGGGATTTATTTTGTTAACTGTGTCTGGAAGGATTTCAAGCTGCAATCATTTATCTTTTTTCTAACACAATGTTTTGAAATAAGATTTGACTCTCTTTTACAGAAGTTGTTATACAGGTGACTTTATTTGTACAGAGCGTGTCTAGGAACCCCACTGCAGTTGTTTAATCTGCATGGGTACTCACATACCCGCCTGTTTGGTACTTAAAGTCTTACATATGTTTTCTGCCTTTGGTAATCAAGGGACCACTCTCCCGTCATCTAAAACAGAACTGGCATCAACCTCAAAATGTCTGGTGTTTTGGGCCCTGATCCAGCAAAGCACTTAGTCACATGTATATATTTAAGCACCTGAGTAGTTCCCATTGATCTCAAAGGAACTATTCATGCTTTTTTTTTTTTTTTAATGTACAGTCTTAACTACTTTGCTGCGGTTGGAGCTTATCTGAGCCATCTGAAATGTTTAGTTTTGCAACCCTGGACTAAAGCAGCTCCATTAAATTTCTGCTTCTAGCCAGGACAGAACTCCTGCAGTCAGCAGCTAGAGTCGTGTGAGGGTCTGGCTTTCCATTCTGAAGCTTCGGTTAAATGAAGGAAATGCAAAAGGAGGGATTTCAAAATATAAAAACGGTGCAGCAAGGGAAACGTTTTTAATGTTTAAAAATGTCCAGATTTGAATAAAGTGCTATGCTGCTCCCTTTCCTTTCTCTATCTCTTTCTTTAATCTTCCATGATTGCTCATTTCTTCTCATTGTTAATGGAATGAATCTCCTCTGGCCTCTCGCTCCAGCCCCCAAGTAACATGCCTCTGATTAACACTGTTGTTAATGTCTGCTCTTTTGTGTATTCCATCCTGTCTACCTCTGTCTGTTGTTTCTTGGCAAATTTGGCTTTTTGAAAATGTTGATGCTGTTTTTGGGGTGCTATGGAGATTCAGAGACAAAGATGAAACTCTTCTAATATTTTATCAGGACATGTTAGAAAATTGTTACACTACAAGGATAGAGAAATATGCTGATTGTTTAGCTACACAATTCTGGAAATATTTATTACAAAGCCTAATTCACCATAGCGCCAGAGCTATTTCTGGATAATGATTCACAGAATATATGGGAACTTGTATATCGGAAAAAAGGATGAGAAAGTGAGGGAGGAGTGACTTACAGAGGCTTAATTCTGTTCTCTGAGAGATGGGGGGATGTCTGCTCTCTGAGTTTGAATTTCACTTGAACGATGAATGTGCCTTTTCACAAGACATGCTTAACTGTTCATGGGGGGGTAGAGACGGTTAGAGTGTCAAACAAACAGAAAAATAAGGTTCTCTTCAGTCACTGTGTCATCTAAAATGCTGGCTGGGGAATTCTGGGAGTTGAAGTCCACACGTCTTAAAGTCACCAAGGTTGAGAAATGCTGCTCTAGTGGCACAGTATCTCTTTTCATTCGACAGGGAGCTGATTTCTTGGACAGCCTAACAAGGAGCTACTGCCTTTCATAAGAAAGATACAGACACTACACTACTATTTAGCTTGAAATGCTATTTACTAAATAAACAATACCTTAACATAGCAAGGGAAAGTTACGAAGCCATAACAAGAGTAGTTTTATTTTCTTTTATAATGGCTATTTATATTCCTTTTTTTTAAATTAGGGATGCTGGTTTCATACTAGAACAGTGGTGAAATGTGTTTAGAATTATACGTTCACACATAGAAAGAGTAATGAATAGAGCTGGTAATGTATTTTCATATCACATTCACATATATCAGTAATTAATCTTCAGTTTCCAGCATCCTCCATCAATGGTCATACTGGCTGCAGCTGCTGGGAATTACAGTTCAGCAACACTTGATGATCCATTGGTTTTCCTTCTTGGATACACAATAATCTGAAGCCCTCCACATAATTTGAGTAGGAATTCAGGGAGCTTTGGTCCCAATCTATCTAGAAGTATGCTGGGGAAGCTAGTGTTGAAGAACAGAGTCCAGACATATTGCAGAAGCTCAGGTTTATAGATTTTTTTTCAACTTACTGACATGCAAATTAAATTCATGTTTGTTTTCTTTAATCCAGTTTGTCCTAAATACATTGTACATCCATCCAACAATAATGGGTTTAGGTTACCTATAAAACATAAAGCAAAGCAGACAATTTGGCATTGTATTTTCAATTCAATATCTGTTTTCTTCTTTATACCCCATTGGGCTTTCTTTGGGGTTAAACTAGTTGAGTCTGTCCTCCAGTTTTCAAAAAATTTATTCTACCAAAGAAATATCTCTTTTTCTCTCTCATTTTCAAGATGCTTTTGAATTTCTTAGTGTTTTTTTCATATTACCTTATTGTTACAAAGCTATAAAAGATGCTGCTATTAGTTGTTATGGGTGTGTGTGTGTGTTTTCTTGCCCAATGGAAAGAAATTTTACAGGGAAATGTAGCACATTCATACACAGCCAGCCCTCAATCACCAGGTACTGTAGCTCGAGTAAGGGTAAGCATACCCCATTCCATTTAGGAAGATTTCTCTCCCACCCTAAATTCTCCCTGAAAAAAAAAGCTATACATTTTTCAGAGCCTCAGCAATTAGACTTGAGGTGTCAATACACAATATACAAATGAAATTATAGCTATTGCTCCGAACTCAGAGCATCCTCTTGTTCTCGTGGGGTTCTCAAGTAGACTGCTTTCTATACCATTAGTGTTTCCAAATCCCATTTCCTCATCAGTTTAAATCAAACACACAGTCATTTTCACTACCTCTGACCTGAAAATGATGCTGGTTTTCACAAAATCTGAGTGGTTGCTATAACGGGAACGTCTGTATGAGGAAACTGATTGTAAACAATGAGAACATAAACAAACCAAGGCACACAAAAGCATAAACCAAATAACATGGGTAGGAGAGAAGTGCTATCAGTTCCTTTTTTCTTCTTCTTTTTTTAAGCACAGGGGCAATGTGGGGTTATTTCATAATCGATAGCCATTGGGTGGGACAGGATGGCATTCTTTGTAGTCATTGGTCAGCTGGAAAAAAGAGTGAGCCCTGAATGGCTCATGACATTCTCAGTTTCACAATCAGGACGAATTAAGACAATTGTGTGTTAAATTCAAACTCCTCTGTGAGTGATTGGGAGGCAGAAAAGCTGATGGTGTGGAAGTATGCTACACTTTCTTTGGAGGAACATATGATGAACTATAGGTTGAAATTTATTATTCAATTCAATCCAATCCAATCCAATTATCAACTGAATTTTTTATTTCCATGTTCTACTTTAAGTTTTCCCCCTATAAACAGTTTATGATACATTACCTTTTAAGCAGAAAAAGGACCATTGAGAAATCAGATTTAATAAATGTGCACGGGACCATCATGGCTGCCTTATTTTTAATAAAACGTGTCCCTAAAATAATGTGATTTTTAATCAAACAGTTTAACATCATATAACCCCCATAAACACTGACACCAAAAGAACAATAATTTTTATGTTAAAAGAACTCCTTTTTTCAGCTGTTAATTGCTTTTTTGGACTAGATTATAGATAGTTCCCAGTTTAAGAACAAGTTCCATTCCCAAGGTCTGTCCTTAAGTTGAATTTGTATGTAAGTAAATAGTATTGTGTAATTAACTCGAACCATTTAACTTGAATCATTGTGTATTTAACTCAAATTTTGCTACAATAGGCTCTGTTCTTAACTATGGGTCGTCCTTAACCCAGACATTCTTAACCCAGGGACTACCTGTATTCTAAAAAGTGTACTGTCCTGGAAGAACTAAAAACATTATTACATTATCCAAGGTTTAGCTATCTGAAAATCTTACCAAAAAAAAAAAAAGTGGAATACATTTGGGTATTGGTTTTAACTTATTGGTTTTTAAATCCCCCATCAATTGTTGTTTCTGAAACTATTTAATTCTGTGACATTAATTCTGAAGGGCTTCAGGAATCAACAAAGGAAATTGGTCTTCTATAGAGAGAGGCCTCACAGATGTAATACCATGATCTATTATGACAGACAAAGCTGTGGGTCAAAGGTCAAATAACTGAAAAAAAAACATGTGACATTATTTCTATCTGAACAAGAATTCTATAGCTTTTTATAGACAGTATGGTATTTAGAGGTTTTCATAGAAAGAATACCAAATGTGAAGATGGCACTTGACCAGCTCTTAATCATCTCAGGAAACATGAGAGGATCTTCTGCAAACTACTGACAGTAGGCAATCTTTATGCCCCCACTCCATGATGGGCTTACTTAGAGGCAGCCATGGAAGATGGTCATTTTAATGTCTCATATTGCTTCTATGATGGATCTAGGCTTCCCTCCATCTTGCTAGGATATTTCCAGACAGACCACATATCCAGAATATACCCAAACCAAACCACAGGCTAACTCTTTCTGGGACTTAGGCTCTTCTGCACAGCAGCCTGTGCCTCCCATGATGAACATGGCTGGAAATAAAATCAGTTTAAGAACTTGCTGTATAGACATTCTTTAAGTCTGGCAACAATGCTGGTCAGGTTCATGGCTTCCAGCTGGTGGATTCACTTGTTCCTTTACTTCTCCCACCCAAGAAAGCAATTGCTTTCCTTTCTGTCGGTGAGTTTTGAGGACATGTAGTTTCTGTTGATAAATCTTTTGGATAAATTCACCACCATTGACCCTCATAGTTAACATCTTCCCAACTGGTATAAGGGAAAAACATATTCCACTTTTAGTTTTTTCCCCCCTTTTACTTAGGCTAGAAGGGGAATTTGCAGAGCTTTTTCCAGTTTTACCTGATTTCTTTTTGGAAAATAAGCTCCAGAATGTCACCCATGACTCACAAATCAGAGCAGGGTTCACGTTTTATGAGGGCATGTTCTTCTCCTCAGACACAGATTTCCCAAAAATGGCCATGAAGGGCAGTGACCAGTGACTGGAGGAGGGGGGGCATGCCATCTGTTCCATTCAGTGTTCAATAAGACCACAGACACTGCCTAAATTATTCATTTGTGTTGTTTCCACGTTCATTTGTTGTGTATTGGTTTTCTAGTCACTGACTGCAGTGAAGCTTTGTTTTTTTTAAAAAAAAAATTTCCTAGAGAAAATTGAAGTGCAGCAAAGAAACCACATAGCTGACATCATACCACTGCAACACCACTTTTGAAGCAGAATAGGAAGTGTGCTTCCACACTAGAATGGGGATGAGCTGAGAATGACATCTGTTCAAGAGCTCTTAGTGCAGAAGAGCCCTTAGTTTATGCTAGTCATGTATGAAGCAATCACTCTGTGACCCTGCTTAACCTCTGGGTCTGTTAGTGAAGATGATCAATAAATGCCAATTTGAAATCCCACTGCCAGCAGATCCATGGACACATCTCATATATCTCATCTTAAACTTACTGGCTTTACCTATAGCCAATAAAGTTTCAGGCTAAAGTCCTTCAGTGCCCAAGCGCTAGTCTAGCAATGGCTGTGTGTTTAGTTTTCTACCTAGTATTCTTTTAAAGAGATTCATTAGAAGCAGATCAGTGGTGGAGTGACACTGTTGTAGAAATGTCATTTCTAGCACCTTTTCTTCCAGACCTTGCATTGCATTACAGACTTTCTTTTCTCTGCCTTCTTTTTCCATTATAGCCAATAACCATGTTACATTGCACTTCTGTTTCATTATTTCTCTAGGTCAATTTCTAGTTACTATTATTCCATTGTTTTGGTCTTTCAGCCTTGTACTAACTTGGTAAAAGTTAAAGTGCTAATAGTACTGCCAAGTGAACACTTGAGGGCTACTTTTTGTTTTATTTATTATTTTATTTTCATTCTTTTCTTTTTGTATTGTTTTTATTGTTTGTGTTTTATCACTGTTGGTAGCCACCCAGAAATGTGTGCTACAAGATGGGCAGCTATACAAATCTTTTAAATGAATGAATGAATGAATGAATGAATGAATGAATGAATGAATGAATGAAAAATATTCTGCCATTCTGATTAATCATTGGCTCAGTAGCAAACTTTTTAGGGCAGGAACACTGTATGACATCAGATGTAGCTAAGCAGGACCTGGAGGTGAAGAAGTTTCCCTGCATCAGCCTGAAATTCTTGATATATTATGATCTCACATATTGCTGATGACTTAAGTGGCCATGTTTGGACAACACTGACTTAACCTTACTGCCAATATACTGAGTGGCAAAGTATAATAGATTTTACAGGTCCTGTGGCTGTTATTAGAATCTATCAGTTAAGAGGGAAAAAGTTTAATATTAGTAGTATTAAGGATGATTCAAACCTCTCATTCATGGATGGGGCATGACATTAAGATAACACCATGTATAAATGGCAGAAAAAATATGTTGCTCTGGCATGTTTATACTTGGTTTATGCAAGTAGAGAAAAATCCACAGTCCCCCATTACTGAACTCAGAGTATTCGTACAAAGTCTTCAGCATTGTCTGCTAAAACATCCATCAGTTTTTCTTATATATGAAAAACTCTTGGGTAAATTGATTTACCAGTTCTTGAGCAGAGGCTCTTGGCAGACTATAAGCAAAATATCTGATTTGTAAAGATTGTCTTCTGTAATATTTGAAAATAGAATTTATGATACTTGGCAATCTCTTTTCTTTCCTGTTTAAATGATCTATGGGTTGGTAAGTCATGTGAAAGAATCCAAAGATTTTCACAGTAAAGTTGTAATTCATAAAGCTAGAATAATTATTACTGAATCCTGATTTTTTTAAAATAATGTCTACTGAACAATGACACCAGCTGAAAAACAAATGTTTATGGCAGAGACAAGTTTTTCATAAGTCAATAAATCTCAGTATCAGTCCTGTGTCATTTCAATGGACAGAAAGTGAGTGTCTGGGAGAGCTTTCAAAGACAGAAGCCCAGTATCTACGTATATTCTAACTTGCTTTCAATATCAGAACTTAAGGACTGAGCTCACGATCCTTTTATTAAAAAGTCCTATTCTACCCCACTTCTCCAAAGTTCTGCAGCCTAATTTAGATGGCAAAGTCATATTGCAGCTACTATAGAAAAAATAGAAACTAGAGCATTTTATTAGTCTTTTGCAAATTACTGTCCGGTGATCCATCCTATACCAGGAGGTTCTCAAATGTTGTGATGCTTGACCTCCTAAAATAATAAATGAATTTGTGTGACATCTCTGCCCCCCCCCCCAGAATAAAACCATTAGACTCATTTGGGGTCCTACCCTGCTAAATTATATTATATGGGTTGTTTCACATTAGTCTTTTGTTTCACTTCAGGATCATCAGGAGATATGATTGATTTCACAACCTTGTCTGTTTTGAGCAATTCGTTCTGACTTTGTTCTGGTTGATTGGGAAGCTGATATTTTCCTAGGAATGGTTAGAGCACTGCAATCTTACTGGCAATTTTTTTTGCACTGATGGAAACTTTTGCTTTGCTCCTGGCTCCCAAGCTCAAATTACTTTTTACTCTCCCACCACATAGGAATCATCTCCCTGTTTCTAGAATTTTTTTTGTTTTTGTTTTTGTTTCTGCATGCAATTAGAACTTCTCTTCACCATCCACCAGTCCTACTATGGAACAATCACACAAACACAAATATATGCCCTGAAAAAAATGGTGCAGCAGGGTGCTAGTAATACACTATTTCATTTTTGTGTGCACTGAAGGATTTTTGATGCTCCACAACCAGTGGTAGCTCTACATATTCTCTGCATTTTGAGGTCAGCAGAAATGAAGTCAATCAATGTCAGATCAGAACAGCTTTCTGAAGGACTGGAAGGGGGAAATAAGGGCGATGTGGAAATCCCCAGTGTTTAAACCAGTCCCCTGCATACTACAGGAAGTCAAGCCAATTGATCATAATTATCCCATTTTGGCCTTAGCAATCTATGAATCTGTGACCTTCAGGTCAAGCAGCAAAGTGTATCTGTTTATCTAGGTTTTTCTAAAGGCCAGTGAGCTCAAAGGGTTTGACTAATCAGAGAGCTATCCTGTTTGTTTTTAGTTAGCAATTACTTTGGCAGTGTTTGATGTCAATGTTTCTTTTGTTGTTTATACACTGTAGTGGTAGATGTTCTTTCTGCAAGAATAATTCACTGATTTATAAATGGGGATATAAAAGAATGTATCTTCCATGCAGCAAAATATTTTGAAAGACATTTTTAGCACCAGTGGTGCAATATGTCAGCTTCATAGGATACAGAAGAAATAAGGTAATCCTGCTACGATGGCAGAACTTGAGGTTTTTTTTTAAAGGAAAAAAAGGCAGAAGTACAATTGTTTAGCAGGTGAAAGCAAATATGGCATTGATAGAGTGTACTAGCTATTTGTTTGGCTGATTTATAGCATAGGCCTTTGCCAATTTACACAATAGTAAATTCTGCATTGGGAATCACAGCCTTTTCCAGCCCCAAAGCTGCACTCTGTCTTTGACTGGAGTACTAGAGACTTGACTCCATAAAAATGGTCAGAATCAGGACAAAAAATGTGGATGGAGCTAGGCCAGAAACTAATTTCATATACATGTATTTAAAATGAATATTAATACAGCTAATATCAGTACTCCCTGTGTCTTTTCCCTTTTGATCATATTAAAGATTACAGAGGCTCCAGAAGCTAAAATCTACCTTGTTTCATGGGCCAGTTCCCATTAAGTGGGCATTGCTCTACAATCTCATATCTGTTTACCTAGGAGTGAACCAGTCCAATAAAGTTGGATACAGTGCTGTGTATAGGCTATACAAGCAAGTCCCATAATAGAATAGTCCATGGGAGCTTTTACATTTTTAATAACAAGAAACATTTATTTATTTAAAACGTTATGTCCCAGAATGACTCTTAAGGGTTCTAAAAACAGCTCATGACACAGTAACCTGCACAAGCTACTTTATAACACTATGAAACCCCCAGAGGGACCCAGTGAATGATTTTATTTTTCCATTCCCCCACAAGCAGTGTCCTTACAAGAGCAGATTTTTTTAGCAGCTTTCTGGAAAGAAAAAAGGTGGTATCATACCTCACTAATTATGTCACGGTCTCTGACCAATAGCTTCATTTGCTGGAGGAAGTATCACTGGGACCCTCAACAAAAGGGCTTTGTACCATTGGGAACGAGCTCCAGACCTGAGCAATTGCCTAAGATTGAGAGCTGAGTTGACTTTTTTTCCCCCCTGGCTCCATGACACCTCATTCAAAAAGGAGCAAAGCTGCTGCTCTCTTTACAACAGTACACCTCTCCACAGATTTATTTGTTTATTAAATTTATACCCTGCCTTTATTCTAAGAGCTCAAGGCAGCTTTTCCATGTGGATCTCCATTTTTATCCTTGCAAACAGCAGCCTCCTGAGAGAGCTTGGATTGAGTATGTATGACAGGTCCAAAGTGATCCAGTGAGTTTCCATGGTGGAGGGTAGACATCATTGTGAATGTCCCCAGTCCTAATCCCACACCTTAACCACTATACCATATTGATCATTTCTCCCACTGGTAGGACGTCTCACCTGAGCTTTCCTCCTGATTATTAGATTCCAGGCAATGTGTCCCCTACCCCAGACCTTCAGTATCTAATTCATTTAGAAACTATTTCTCCCTCTCCCTCACTCCAGCTCCCACAGTAATACCAACATGCTACCCTTTTACCACCATAGCTCACAGAATCTGTTAACTACAGTGCAGGAGGGATGGCATAGAATTGTACTATTTATTTGTTGTGCTTCTAAACCATCTAGCATCAGCATTTCTCTAGGTAGGTATGTATCAGTTAAAACATGGTAAAATTATTTCAGAATGAACATAAACAGGGCACAATAACCTAGATTAAGTCAGCAGTAGCAATAATAATAGCAATAAATGCAACATAAAAGTTACAATAAAAAAATCTCTTTTGTCCCCATAAGACATAATATCAAATCCTTTGAGTCATAATATTCTTATCTGCCTACATGTTAAAGGTCCTTTCAGGTTATACAATTCTTATTCAGTGCCTGAATCAAGCTGGCCCTATTTTAATTTCAGTTTTAAATAATTGCAGGAATTATGTCATAAGAGCAGATCAGCACAGAATCCAGTTGTGGTTTATCTTAATTTCACATTTCATAGCACATATATTCTTTATTTTCAGGCATGATGAATAAAGGATTTTGTGATCATCTGCAATTAATCTGATGAATAATCAATGGCATTCAGTTAGTTTAGTGAAGCTGTTTTATAATTTGTATTCGGCTAGAAGAGATGATAGCCTATGTAGTTAAATAACATTGCAATTTGCAGGAACAACTGAGATTGATTTAATTAGGTTTTGTTGCTTTATGCTACAGTCAGTGTTATGGTTCATGACTGACTTTCAGAAGTTTGGTGCTAAACTTTTATGCACAGACTTGTTAGCAAGCAGCTATCTTCAAGCATTTCTATTTTAAGTAGGTTTACAAGGTTAAGTAGGTTTACCCTGCAACTCTAATTTGGTGGTAGATTTTGGTTGTATAAATTTAACTTAAGTAAATGTGGAGTATAAATATGGTTTTGGTGGAAAAAGACTTTCTTCCTCTTTTTATGGTGTCTGGAGGCATATACAATGTGTGAGATATGTGAGGAATGAAGTTCCAGTTGAGACAGGTTTAGTCCAATTCATACAGACTTCTTCAAAGAGAAGCTGTTGCCTTCTCTCTGTTCATTTAACTACAATACTCCCAAATATATTTTTTGACACTAGCTAATCTTGTAGCATGGAGCTTTTACCATTATTTAACAAAAATCAAGCCCTATTTAACATTATAAATAAAAAAAAAGCATAATTACATATTAACAAATTAAAAGGAACAGCAAAACCAAACTACTTACAGGAAATAAAATTTATTTCTAGTACTAGCAGTGATATGACATAACTCCTTCCTATAGAAGACCCAGGTTCAGTCCGTATACAGTCCAAAGAGTACTGGAAATTCTTTTGACAGTATCAACAGTATGGAGCAGATAGATAAATAATGTAGGGCAGATTTCTACATTATTAATTTAAATACTTGTTGATTCTTAGTCTTATTCTTATATTTTTATCCCAACTTTTTTTTATTTGGTCAATTCAAGGCAGCAAACATACCTAAAACTCCTGCCTCCTATTTAATAATTTAAAAGAGGAATATCTTCACTTAGTGACAGAACACAGAGAAATAAGACCAATGGACCCTTTAGGCAGAAATTTCACTTGCAGGTTGATTCATATAGGTTGCTTCTCACTGAATCTGTGAAGGCAAAATCATACGTTCCAAGGTCCACACCTGAACCTGGAAGATGAGCAACTTCAGGCTATGTTTCTTTCAGCCTTCACATTCTAATCCATTCAGGGATAATGGTGTTAATTAGCACCTTGAGTTACACTCAGAAATGAACTGGCAGATGTTCTGGGCAACCAATTTGATGAAGGGGTCACACGTTCTCAGCATTTTATCTGTAGCAGCTACTATTTTTTGGCTGATATTTTCAAGTAGTTGGAGGGGGAGAGCAATATCATGTAGACATGTTGCAGTAATTAACTATGAGATTATAGGAAGTAGGACCATTTTGAGGCTTGACCATATGAGAAAGAGGTATGGCACAGCATCAATGATATCAGAAGAAATATAATCCTGGCCTTAGGGAATGACTAAGATTCAATAACATGGCCAGGTCTGGACAACTCCCCAGCTATAGACTTAGCCTTTTAAGGAGAATACAACCATGACTAGAAAAGGTTGACAGCTTATCAGTGAAACCTTAATATTGTCCTCAGTCTTCTACCCTCAGCCACTTTATTACAGACTCCAGACAATGACAAAGGAACCTCCACAAACTCAACAGAATATGAAGGGACATACAGAGTTGAGTTTTAATAAAAGGTGAAAGATTTATACAATCTGAAGAGAAACCATAGCAATAATGATCAACTCATTTTCCATTTCCAGATAATCTTGCCCATCAATTGTATGTAAATAATGAAAAAGACTGAATGAAATTAAACTTTCTGGAATCCAGAGGTCAAAGAAGTCAAGCAAGAATTTTTCAGAAGCAACTTCTAAAACTTACTTGCAAGAAGGGGCTGGAGACATTGTAATATAGTGTCTGAAGCCCTTGCTCAGCATCCAGGCCAGAAAAATATAGTGTTCAATGGTATTAAAACTATTGAGATTCTAGTAGAATCAACAGGGAATGTGTTTCCCCATCAATTTTCCCATCAAGTTCAGCTTCTATAGCAACAAAAATTGCTTTCATCACTAACCAGGTCTAACACTAAACTGAAATTGCTCTAGATAATTGGTTTTATCTGAGAATTCTTGAAATGAGGCCATTACTATTCATTCAAGAACCTTGCCCTCAATATTTAGAACAAAGTGATCCAAAAATTACTTCTTTAAGGAGATGAACTTATTTGTTGGCAGGAAACTATTTTAAGAGGTGAATCCACAGATTAAATTTAAGACAGTCTTCATGCAAAGCCTCTTTGATATATTAGCAGTGAAAATAATAGAAGAGTGGACCAGGAAATATTAAAGACTAACCTGTTGAACAATGCATTTCTTAAAATTGGCCTCACTTCTTGTATATGCCTAGATTACTTGGCAGTAAAAATAGAAAAGTGTACAATTATACATTCTTTCCTAACTTCGCCATGGTCATTCATAAAGTTCTGGTATATGGACAATATACCAGAATAGGGCAATATCCTGGTACCAAGCCATAAAGAAGCTACAGTGGTACCTCGGGTTACGAACGCCTCTGCTTACGAACTTTTCGGGTTACGACCAGCTCTGGCCACAAAAATTTACCTCGGTTTGCGAACTCTGCCTCGGGGTACGAACCGGATCCGTGGCCATTTTCCACCGTGACACGTGGTCCGCGGCCGTTTTTCCGCCCATGCCGCGCAGTCCGCGGCCGTTTTTCCACCCATGCCGCGCGGTCCGCGGCCGTTTTTCCGCCCTGCTGCGTGGTCCGCGGCCATTTTTCCGCCCTGCTGCGTGGTCCGTGGCCATTTTTCCGCCCTTGACGCGTGGTCCGCAGATGCCGGAATGGATTAACGGTAATTACATTGAACCTTATGGGAAAATTTGTTTCGGGTTGCGAACAAATCGGGTTGCGACCAGAGTCATGGAATGGATTAAATTCGCAACCCGAGGTACCACTGTACTTTGAGCCAAGACTCATACTCAGAGACAAAATATAGCACAAAAACCTGCTTTTAGCCCCAGTGCACCCTGTAATATTTATGAGAAAGGAAGGGAGGAAGAAAGATGGATGCATCTTCTTGAAACTCAGTCCTGGTATTATATTTTTCAGAAATCTTAAGGGATAGTCCTGATATAATCCAACTGGATAGTCTACAGTCTCCTACCATATTTCACCGTAGCACACTGACTTTATTCATATGACACACTAATCCATAGTGTTGTATGGTTTACTGTATCATTTGAACCCATGGCACCGGTTAGACGATATTTAAGGAACAGTGGTATGTCATTTGAATCCAAGCTAATGGTTACTTTATAGCTAGGTAGCTGCTGGTCCTCCAGAAAGATGATGAGAACAGACACATGCACCCATTTATGCACAAGGCAAACTGTATTTGAAAACAACAGTATCTCTGACTCTCATTTGGGTCAATGTGGGCTTTTGTTGTTCTTCATTTTTGCAAAAAATAAAGGAGCAGTCAGTCAATGCAGAAACTGTTGGAAAGTGACCCAGAAGGATAGAAACTAATCAACTATGAACAGCAATGATTTGTTGGATCATCTGGGGTTTATTTGCAGAGTGATGTATTTAATCAGGATTTGTGCAAATGCCTGGCTTCGACTTCTCTCACATTTTCCTTCTAGTTACCATCTTACTTTATGAAGTATCCTTAAAAACACGGATGACATATTAGGACAAACTTTCCATATATAATATGGAAGCATAATTAAAAGCCTTATAAATTAATTTTAAACAAAGAAATCTATAACTTTACAGCATGAGATAGCCAAGAAATATTTTAAGACGAAAATAGCAGATACAGATCTGTTAACAAATGACTGTAAAACCCATTAAAAAGTCATTCTTATTTTCAAGCAAACTTCTAATTTCCTATCATTGGGGGCTAAAACAAGTGAAGGAAATAATGTAGCAGTGAAGATCTGGTGATAATGGTTTCAGAAATGTTTGAACAGACAGCACAAAAGAATATATTTATAGCATCACCTTTGTGGCATAAATTAGGAATAAACAGAGCAGAACCATTCTGATAAGGTTTTCTTCCTGATTTCACCTACCCACTCTGTCATTTTTCCCTTGCTAGAGAATCCTAAAATCATTCCAGAATATGATGTTTAGCATCTTTATAACTCAATATCATTCACATATAATATGGAACCACATTTATATATGCTATTAGTTTCTTTGAATTTCTACATTGCATCTCATTGTCCCTGGAAAATCTCAAAAAGTGTGTGACTTCCCACGTTACACTGTAATTTATAAGAGAATATATGTTCTGGGATCTATTTTCATAACCCAGAACTTGTGTGACAGCATTAGAAAATAAAACATAATTGAATACCGGATGCAATTCAAGGTGGTGGCTGTCACCTTTAAAGCCTTATATAGCATAGGGCCTGGTTACTTGAGAGACCGCCTGTCTCTCATAACATCTGCCTGGCCAATTGGATCCTACAGGGTTGGCATACTCCAGGTTCCTTCGATTAAACAATGCCATCTCTCAGGACCCCAAAAGCACGCCTTCTCTGTTGCAGTGCCTGCCCTCTAGAATGTGGCTCCTCCAAGATCTAGATGGCCCCCATTCTGCTGTTGTTCAGAAGAGCCCTAAAGACCTGGCTCTTCAACCAGGCCTTTGGTGAGGGAGAGTGAGACCCCTCGTTTCAACATGTTTGCCATCTTTTTTTTCTTTTTTGTGTTTTATTGTAATTTATTTGATTGTTGTGAGCCTCCCAGAGTCGTTGAAAGTCAGGCAGCATACAAGTTTAATAAATTATTATTATTATTAATACAGAAAAAAGATAGGGATGTAGATATATAAGCAGACCCCCACCCCCCAAAAAGTTATATTTAAGAATTCATTCACTGTGCAACATTTGACTTCCGAATCTAATGAGTTGCTTTACACTGAATGTTAATGTGAAAGTGAACTTAGATCTGAATGTCACAAGTGGCCTCAAAAGATATGGATTCTAGAACTGAGATAATTCAGACAAATCAAGAAAGTTTCCACATCACCAAGTAAGTTGGGGGGGGGGCAATAAGATCCTGAAGAGAAGCAATCTCATCACACTTACATATGTCGTCTGCCATCATCTGAAGCTACTACACATCATCTCCAGCCAGCATGAAACGTGGTCCACACACTGGATCTGGGGGTTGCTGAAGCTCAGGGTAGATAAAGCAGAGTCTGGACTCCTGGCCTTATTTTTATATAAAGCGATGTTCTGTTCATTCCTGTACTGCACATATGAACATATGAGCATGTCTTCCATGCAAACCCAAGGCCATCTTTGTAGGCTTATATGCTGACCTCCCTTGACTAGTCTCTATTGCTCAATCTGAAAATACATGTGTGTATTTATTCAGATGTTTCAGCATCACTTTTTACTTACGTTGGAATAGTTTCCTATCAGTGTTACTAATGTGCAGTGACTGGCTGGCATTTGAAAATGCCTGCCATTAAAGCAACTGAGGAATAATGGAAAATCGTTTTGCATTTTATGTACAATATGGAAAGAAATATCAGATGGTGACCTTTTCTGAGAGCACGGTCAGTCAGAAAGACAATTCCATCTGAGCGTAGAAGTGTCGTATTTTTCACTTCATTCAGATAACCTTGCCACTGGCAAAGTATCAAAGGTGAAATATTAGGCAGCTTCAAGTAGTATTTTTGTAGGCCTGGGCGCCATAGTATTTGTGGAGATGCAATGACCATCATCAGTACAGGATCAAATTCAAGAAATTCCCCTGAAGTTTGAGAAGGAAGTCGAAGATGTGAGTTCATTTCCCGGATTTAAATTAATCAAGGTAAGGAGTTAATTGTCGAAAACTTTGCTATGCCTCGACGAACTTCAAATCGCAAGAAACTGATCATCCGTTTCATGGAATGGCACTTAAGACGACGTCCGGATCGCTCAACGACCAAGCAAACACACCGCTGCGAGATGCCTCCTCCTTTTTGCTTTCGCTCCTCCTGCCCGGATACACCAACATCTTCCCGAAAACCTTCCCATTCGCTACCAGGCTGCCGGGGAAACCAGCCTCCCTCGGTTGGACTGATCCACTTCTCCGAGTTTTCTCAACTCCCGGAGAAACGACGCCCTCCGGCGATTGGCCTGTGCGGCCGGCTGCAGCCAATGAGCTGCGAGGAAAGCTTTTCTCATTGTAGTGGGCACCCAGCGCTGGAGTCCCATTAGAAGGGAGCTCGCGGATCTCTTGGGCTGGTTCTTGCAGGGGCTGAGGGCTTAGTGGACGGCCCGTCCCGCCTCTCCGCGGCGCCTTCGCTGACATCTCCCGCCCGTGTTTCGCGTTTACTATGCGGGGCTCCAGCTTGCACTGATTTCCTCAGGAAGCCGCGAGAGCAGAGCAGAGCCGAGCCGGGCTTCTGAGCACCGTTGGTTCCTCTTCAATGTTGGTTCTTCGCCCCTCGTAGGAATACCTGGCCGCTGCGTCGCCGGAGCCCTTCTCTTAGGCAGTGAGTCGCTAAGCGTTCTTTTGCTAGCGGGGAGGAAAGAGCAGGGAGGGGAAGTTGCTCTTTAGCGGTGGGAGCCTTCTCGCCTCTCCGAGGGAAAGGGGACCTGCCTGCAGGATGGCTTAGCGCTCTCCCCGCAGCATCTCCTGTCACTGTCCGCAGACCGAAGAGCGCGGGGGAATTGCAAAGCCAAGCCCGCTGCCGCTTTCTGCTTCGGAAAGTAGCGGTCGCGGCGCCGGGTTGCAAAACAGCCGCTTGACCCTGAAATGTGGAAGCTGCAGTCCTAAATGCATTTACCTGGCAGTAAGCTCTAGCAGCGGCGATGTAATCCTGGGTAAATGCGTAGAGAATTGCTCTGGGAAGTAAATCCCGCTATATTGAATGAGGCCACTCTATCTCGTGCTGCGCTATCATTATTTTTTTTAATGGATACCTTATGGTCTGGATAGAGAAATGGGCAATGCGGGACGGAGGAGTGGTAGGTAGGTAATGAAGTTTAATTAATGCGGAACGCCAAGAATACACCCTCCTCAGTCTAAGAGCCAAAGTTCAGAATCCGTGAGGCAATTAAATAACTTTATTTGTTATGCTTATGGCTCTTATGGGGATCTTTTTGAGGGTTGTGTCTCTACTTTTAAAATGTATTAAGCCTCTGATGTGTGGGAGAGAGGTCTGTCTGTTTTGCTGAATGGGGCTTTGGGTACCTGCCCTAATGGCCGCAGGAGCTTGGCTGGGCTTGGATTATGCTACTGTATCCGGTGAGAACAAAGTTCACTGGATGTATTTCTTGGTACATCCAAGACACCTGGGGCTAAATTGTAGTGGATATGAGAAACATGAGGTATAAGAAACACCTTAATTTTCCTTCAGTGTGCCCAACATTGGGTTTTGCTTTAGAGAACTCTGGAGGGAGCTTGTGCTGAAGAACCTGCCATAACTATTGAGCCCATTGGGCAGATTGCAGGTTCCCGTTAGAGTAGTAACCAACTTAAGCCAAATCCCAAAGAAGGAACTTCTGATTGCTGTGTCTGCATGGCAGCGGCTGCTCTTTACCAACACGTGGACATACACTTGCATGAAGAAATGCAAGCACCCAGATTAGAACATAGCATTAGGAATTTACAAAGCTATTTATTATATTGAGGTCAGGGCATGTGTATAATTAAAAATTCTTCACACTAAGAAGCTGTATTTATCTCTTAGGTCTGTAGTAAGCTTTTACACTGTAATCAAAGGATGGAATATTTAAAAACCACAAAGCTAGCGGCAGTCACTGGAATATCTGGTTTTATTTATTATTTTTACTCCTAGCAAGGAAAGCTCCATCTGTCTTTCTAGCAGGCCATGACTATAGATGGGTGTGAGTTTTGGCATGTCCAGATGTGTGAGTTCAGCTGTTGTCTGTCACTTGGGTGACAACTGCCTTGTCTCCCAGAAAGAGTATGCTTTCTACGTTATTTTCACTCAAGGGTCAATGTTTCAACTACCTTCTAGTTTATGGATATGGATTCTAGAACTGAGATAATTTGTGTATCATTCTGCCCTAGGGCAGTTCTTTTGGGGCAGAGAGGGCAGTTCTTTTGGGGTTTCTCTATCAATATCTCTATGTCTAGAGTCTTCAAAAAGATATATGTTTATCACACTTTGGAGGGAGGAGAATCAATCTTAGAAGACTCCATAAACCTTGCCATAAGGATCTAAAACAGTAACCATTTCTCTAGGATGCCTGGCGGTTTTTCCATTCAGGTTGTCATCAGCTTCTACTAGAAGCCTTGGTCTAGGTCTCTAGTCAAAAACTCTGAGTTTGATCCTACAGCTGGTGAAAATAAAACTCCCCTCCCCCTTTGATATTTCTAAATGCCATCAACTAGACAGCTGAAACACAGATAAAGATTTTACAAGCTGCCGTTACAAAGAGGGGAATTTAAAGACTACCATATATATTTTCCATGCGCTAAGATTAAAAAATTTGTAAGACAAATAGATACTATATTTTGTTTTATAACTTGAGTTGTAGTTGAGAAGACTCTTGGAGACTGTCTTCTCCTCCACCCCCAGCTCTTGCCATAACTTTAGCAGCATCTAACTGGGTTTTCAGAATTATGGTCCCTTTCTTTGGCTCTGCTGAAGGATTTGGAAAACAATTTACATGGAAGAACACTGCTAGTAAGTATGTTGTTTGAACTGCTTGCTGAACAAGCAATTTAGCCTCTACAGATGCCTAATTTAAACTGCTCCAAGAACAGAGATTTCTCTACTTCATCATTAAACACTGATGGAAAGCTTAAAACAATTACAGCTTGGTCCTATAAATGTGCCCTTGGAAGGAAGACCCACTATGTTAAAAAAGTCTGGTGTCTCCATAATCTTAAGACTACATACTGTGCATCAGTATTGGAAATCAGTTCCACTGAATACATGAATATTTATTTCTAAGTGAACTTTGCATAAGATCACATTGCAAGTCACATTTATACTGCATCATCCATATGACTGTTTTTCTTTGCATTAAGGGATATTACTTTCAGTCAGCCTTAGCTACCTGGATAAACTTTAACATCAGCTGGGGGGGTAGGAAGGGAAAATTTACAGGGTTAATAGCTCAGCTATTAAGATTGGAGTCAGATGTGGCTAAGAGCTACAGAAGAGTCTGAATTTCTCTAATATCTTGTGGCATAACTGAAAAAGCAGTTGTGCTTTCAACATTTTTAAACACCATTACAGTTTAAGCCTCTTTTTAAAAACTCAGAAGCAAACAGTATTTTAATGGTTATTCTAATGTAGAACTTTGAATTGTGATCTTCAAACTGGGATTAGATTGCTAACATGAAATATGCTTATATTTTCATTTCTGTGTGAAAATCACATTAGTTTTCTCTTTAAAGTGCAGTGAGTTTTCTTTTTAGCAAAGTTTAAGGTGCTGCATTCATTTAATTGTCTTAACCTATAATTAGACATTGTTGTTATACTTGTTGATAATCCAAGAACAGTAATTGTCAAACAGTGATATATTTGTCCATTTTTGGTTGGATGTAATTTAAATAGTTTAGGAGTAAGTAACTATGTGAAATAAAAGCTTCTTCATTATGTGTTTGGTCTGTCTCCCCCTATTGTCTTAGAATATACATTAGTTTGTGTTGTTTCAGCATATTAGAAACTATCTTGTTCAGAATTACTCTAAAGGAAACAGGGGCCCATCAGAAGCTATTTAACTTCTGTGTTTAATATGACATCACCTGGTGGTAGACCTTTTTCTCAGGGACAATTAAAATATGTAGTAGATACGACTATCCATATTGAAAATCTTGATGAGCAGTTGGTAAAAAATCAATCTATTTGGCAATTGCCAAAACAATAAATCTGGCCTCCAGCTTCTAAGTAGAAAGGCAAGATCTGTATGCAGAGTGATTCAAAAGCCATGTATTGCAAACTCTTGCCATAGAACTTGTGTATTCATTAAATATTTTTTCCACGATAGCTTCTCTGAAGAAAGAATTTCCACAATATACACAATAATGAAGATAGTGAGAGAGATCCATGGATCAATAAAATGTTTCATACTTCCTTCAAGAAGTCAGCAAAAGCAAGCAGTTACTAAGCTTATTATCATATATTTCTTCCTGGAGTCTGTCTCTTCATCCCATCCCATCTCATCATTGGCTACAAGTCAGTACCAACTAAAATGCACTTAATGCCATTTAAATAATGAGGCTAAAGTGTGACTGACTGCTAAATTACTGCAATAATCTTGCATTACCAAAAACACAGAAGCATCTTCAAGATATTTCTGGAAACATTTTAGGAGGCTGTCGTCATTTTAAGGCAGTAAAGTTTCATCTTCATCAAGGCAGACTCCCTGTGACCAAGCTGTTTGGATTGGGATCTCCTTCATTACAAGTAGTATTGAAAGGATAGCTGATATAGTTAATATTTTAGAAGAGAGCACTATGAATGAGGATGTTTCCAGTTCAAACTGTGAAGACCTGGCTTTTTTGGAAGGCCTTTGGAACTTGGTTTGAATTTATTGCCTCCTGTTTGGTTGTTGCTGGGTGCTGTGTCTTGGTGCTTTGATATAATAATTATTATACAGTTTATTGTTTTTAATCTTGTTGCTGGATCAGAGGGTGATAGAATTGTGCACAATTGGAATGGAAGCCATCAAAGATAAATAAAATTAACCTTATTTCTGTTGTAAGCTCACTTGGACAGCATCTGGAAAACTGCTTTCTCTCTGTCCCTAATCCCTCTGTCTGTTCTCACCCCCAATCTATAATATGGAGGTGATTATGCTTACTTAATTGTTTTAAGAGTTAAAAGTGGATAATAGCCATACAATTCTTTTCCTTGAGGGAAAAACATAGAAATGCTAAATATTACTGATACTAGCATTCTCAGAACAAACACATATACCTTAATGTTTTTTTCTTCTACTGGAAAAAAAGTTGGCAGAACTAATGAATTCTGAGGAAAACAATGTTGTCTCAAGAAAAGACAATATTGCAGGTCTCTTAAGGAGTGAAAATGCTTCTTCTAAGACTTAATGAACAAAAAAGCACAAAATGTTTTAAAATGCTCTTGCAGGGTAAACAGAAATCCCTAGTTTGTTGGAAATGATGTATTTCTAAACTAGTGCATCCAATTTATGCCTTGAATTGAAGCTCATGACCTAATAATCAGTTATGAATACAAAAATGTGCATCAGTTCCTCTTTGTGAACTTGTCTATTTCATGCCTTCCTATTACAGTACTCTATAAGCTGAAATGACTGCTATATTGCTATTTGTCTATGAACTTCAAAAACCATATAAGTACATCTACAAGAACATTTCATGCTTCAGTTGCTTTCAAATGTACCTTTTTAATGTGAGCTGTCGATCCTTTGCTCCACAATTGTGGTCTTTGACTTTAATTTGAACATCTGCCAGTAACAATATTAGAAAGTCAGAACGTCTGTACATAAAATAGTTACAATAATACAATTGTGAGAGCCTTCTAAAAATGGAACTCTGATTGTATGTGGTTAAATTAGAAAAATAGGGGAAAAAAAGGACACCAAAATCTTTTTGGAAGCAATTATTCATTTAGCACTGATTTTTTTTATCTCACAAAGTTGGCAATTTTAATAAGTAGATCATTGTAAGTAATCTGTAACAGTTGTAAATAGTAACTCAACTGCCCATATCATCAGAACTCTTAGTCTGACAAATAATTGGACATCCCCAAATAACCATTATCCCACCCAACACAGAGGAATAGGAAGATCAATAATATGCTCTTAAGAGGAGACTGGACCCCAACAAGGTTCTCTATTGCATTCCATCATACCACCTCCCCAGTCGTAGATACATTCCATCACAGGGACAGACCTTAAGTCCTATTATGTAGGATACGTCTGAAATTTTCCCAGTAAAGTAGCTATAGCACAAAAATTTGGGGAAATACTATCTGGCTAGTTCAGGAACACAGTTGAATACTGAATCCCTTTCTGTATCTGTTAGCCCTTCAAGTCAGTCAAGACAAGAAGTGTGGCAAATGAATATTAACTCTATTGTAAGGTTACATTAACAATCTTGCAAGTCTTAAAGTACTCCTTCTGTCCTTCACTTTTACTCTCCTGAAAACTAGGGAGGGTCCCTTCTGAGACACTTTCTCCACCCCTCCTCCTTCAGACTAAAATTTTGTTTATCAGACCATTGTCTAGGCTGAGGCTGTTCTTCCTGTTTCCCAAGGCCATTCCCACATACCATTACACTATCCATCTACTTTCAAAGACAGTCAGGACCAGAATGCTTTGGAATATCTGACTTGACAAGCTGTGGTGTGTGATTGGAAATGCACTTTCAATTTGTGGTTTTGTGTGTTAATTGAATTTAGAAAATTCTGTAACTTTTTTGCCTTAATGCTCAGGCTTTTATACAGGGAGATTAAAGTGCTGAACAGATGGAAAAGGAAAACTGTTCTCAGTCATAATTTGCCTTTGTTTTGGAACCATACCAATGGATTGAATTCTAAACCATGGTTAATACAAAATGTTATTTAATTGTGATGCCATATTGTTTTTGAAGCACTGTGACGGAAAAGAAAAACTGTTCTCAATCATAATTTGCCTTTGTTCTGGAACCATACCAATGGATTGAATTCTAAACCATGGTTAATACAAAATGTTATTTAATTGTGATGCCATCTTGTTTTTGAAGCACAGTTAGTTAGTTAGAAGTTTTCTTTATGTAGGTAAAAATAGGTTGGCCCAAGGATCCATACCAGACTGTGCCAATCCAAATGGGAGGCAAGGAAGAGATAGAGTGAAAAAGTTGTTTCTCTGCCAAACAATCTGGAATAGTTTTTAGCTTGACCTGTATTATTATGTCAAATTGTGCTTTTAATATCTGTATCTGCTAGCAGAACAATATAACAAATATCTGACTTTGTTTATTCAACATAACTTGCTTCTTTTTTCATATACATAGGATATATATGCAAAGGGATGGGTGGAACAGCAGATCTACGTTTCAGTAGTTCAGCTTTTGACTTTCTGAGAATTGAGGAGACAGGATATTGTCTCACGATAGAAAGCATAGATAGGGCATAATCTCCTATCTCTTCCAAAATGTTTCATATATCTTAAATCTTGGATATGCTGCTTGTTATGCGGAAGGTTCAAGATAGGCAGGGCTCCCAGGTTGTCTTCATGTGTGAGATGGAGTTTTGGGAAATAGGCTTTCATCTGCTCTAGAAACTTATCTGTTTACTTGCAGAATTTATCACTAGTGGTCCCAGATGTCTGTGTGACTAAGACCTTAACAATATTGCTTATATCAGTATGGCCATAAGGCAGAAGTAGATCATAATCCATGGATGAACCCCTGTTTAGTCATACTCTTAATGGACTAATGGAAATTTATTTGATCCAACAAGGCATTTTTTTAATATTAATCAAGACCGCATGCTCAGGATTGCTTTCATACTGATTAGTTATATGTCTTGTTTGTTGAAAAGATCTTGAATATATGTTCTCTGTGTCAGAGGACCACAGGAAAATTAAAAACAAAAAAATGAAGGAGCCCACACACATCTGAATCAGCCTTCTTCTTGCTTACATTATCTGCCTTAGAATAATTAATGTGTCTGTAGTTTGCTTATAATTTCTAAAGAGAATTTAAGTTTGGCCTGAAATACTTTTTTGTGTTTTCACAGATGTTTCCTGAAATGTGTTGCTCATGTAATATGAAATAAGGATTTTGTAGTGCTTTCTCTTGCTTCATTTATCATGATTATCATAGGGCCTTCTTCACTCTGAGATCCTTCAGCCTGTGTTCAAGAGAGAATTTCAAATGATAAATATAATTTGCACTTATGGCTGACGGAGTGATTTAGATCTTTGTTCCTTGGGCATATAGAAAAAAGGAATAATACAGAGTGCACACTTGTTTATTTTAGTAAAATGTAATCCTATAAATTCCTTTGTGCTCTTTCTATATGTCTAGACAGCTTGGGCTAAATGCCAACAAAATGTCCTTGTTCACTGCCCAGTGTGCTTGAAAGAACAAGACAACTGTCCGCCTACACTAGAAATAAATTCTCTTTTTTAATTTGCTAGAAGCAGCTTTGCTTTGGAAAGCAAATGGCTAACAAGTCCAGACCTCAATGGGTTTCTCTTACACTTTCAAAAGGGCTGTTCTGAACTTCCACCCTGCTGGGAGGGTGATGTTATTAAAGATCAAATAATATTACCATTGGTTAGTATACTGCTTTAATACTAGGCTGTTGAGAGAGCAGTCTCACAGAATCTGGAGAGGAGCATATATACAGCTACATTGTGAAACTTACATCCCTGATCACATTACCAATAAGTGGAAAATGTGCAATCTTATTATGGCATATGGAGGAAGATTTACAAATTCTTCCAACCCTTTCATTTTAAGATTAGGCACTGAGAGCTTCCATTGAAGTGCATTTTCTGCACCATTCTCAAAAACAATTTATAATGCTGGCTTATTGCTAATGAACAACTGGTATGCTGGTACATGCTGTCCAGTTAGTCCTTTCAGCTAGCAAGGGTAATGTCAACAACTATCAATTTGTTGGAAAAAACAGCCTAGGAATTGAAAGCCTAGCTCAGATACAATGCTAAGATTTCCAGAAAGAATCTGAAGCCTGAGTTTGAGGTTGGTTTATGGCTCTTGACTTCTTTGGGAACAACAATTACCTCTGACTGACTTTTGTTATTGAAACTACTCTTGCAGGAGGGAGGAGTCAGGCAGAAGCAGCTGGATACTAAAGTGCTTCTTTATGGTTGAAAAGCCAGGGTTTTCTGGAATCTGGTGTATCATTTTATGCAAATTCAGCTAGTACAATATAAACAGCAGGTACTGCTACTCGCAACTGCAATCTACAGAGTGATTGATTTCTGCATTATTGCACTTACCGCATCCTTGTAGCTTCAGCTGGTTATGAGTAATGTAATAACTGGTGCTTTAAAGTGATGAAGTCACAACTACTTAAGATGTAATGCTCAACTATTATTGTGAGCAGTTAGGACTATCCAGGAGTGTATTAAAATCTTGGACCTTGTGGCATATAAGCTGCTAAAAACCTATTGATGGATGTTCTACTACAGTAAAATGTGGGAAGGAGTTTTTTATTAAGAAATTGACAAATGATTACCAATATTGCTGAATATTCAAAATATTTAATTTTGCAGAATCTCAAAGGTTAAACAGAATGAAACATCTTGCACCACCTTAAAGACAGACTGAAGTTTTTTGGGGGCATACAACTTTTTCTAGTTGTCCTGTTGTCCTGCAAACATACTTGTGCAAAAGTTTTTAGATTTTATTTCTACAGAATGGGTACTATAACCAAATCTAAGAGGCTATAGGGATAAAGCTCTGTGTAGGATAAGATTGAGTACTTGTCTGGTTTTCCGTATGTAAATTAACATACTTCCTTACACCAAACAAAGATGGTAGAAACCTGTTTATTAGCCAGTAATAGTTGCATTTGCAATTGCTGGATCTTCACATAATTATTTGACATATAGATAAATAAAATAATTAAACAAACATGAATTCTGTTACTGAAATTCAAGATCCATATAACTGCTGAAATTGGTCACAGCATAATACAAAAAGTTGTATTACTGTAGGGAAGACAGAAAGAGAGAGAGAATTACATATAATTATATATAGAATCCTCAGTAGAGGCACAAATGACCAGGTTCAAGCTATCATATTTTAGACACATTATGTGAATATTTAGCTGTATTGAAAAGTTTATAATGCTGGGAAAGGTGGAAGGAAATAGAAGAGGATGATCAACAGCAAGGTTGGTGGACTTTATGACGGCAGTGACGGATGCACTGTTGGAAGACCTGAAGGACCAGGTTGGGGACAGATCCTCCAGGACAAAATCTATCTATGTGCTTGCTAAGAATCAACACTAACTTGTTGGCATAAAACAAGTGCTTCACAAAAAGATTATTATGTGCACGAAGTTTGTGTGTAAATTAAGCCTATGGATTAGATAGGCAATAATGCATAACATTGCTCCTGGGAAAGCACTGTGAACTTTGATTATATATTGAGTGCCTATATGTAAAAGGCTGTGTATGTAACTGTAACTCTTTTTGCCTACCTCGCCCATCCCAGTGTTTTGCAAATGTGGAGAATTAAAGCTCCCATGAACCTCAGCCAGCCTGCCCAGATTGAGGAAGTCTGCTTTATATTTTAATTAGGAAAGTTTTAAATATAATTTTCATGGGATAAGTATCCTTAACCGCCCATTTGGGGACAATATCATAGTATAAAGGAATACTTTGTAACTGGGACTTTATAAATGTTTTATCATATAGCTTGCTCATTTCTTATTTAAAGTAGTTTGAGCTATTGGTGTTGGATTAATCTCGTGAAAGAAGTCAATTCGCTACGTCTGTTCTCTTGCTTGGCTTGTCCTTTCTAGCAATATGTTTTTCATAAATGGAAAACTTGTGCTGATTTTTTTTTCCAGATTTTTCTGTGAATAGTTAATCCTAAGGAAGTATCTGCTGAATTGCTACATAAAAAAACCTCAGTATTACTAAGAGTCTTGTTGGATATTGCTACATGTGTACTTCTTGGCAAAATGTGGAGAAACTAAATTGGCATCTGTGCTCAAATCACTGAGTGGATTATATAGTAGTGCTATAAAAAAAAATCCACGCTAGCTCTGGGTTTGTTTTCCCAACCTCATACAGTCTCCGTATTCATCAGATGAAAAGTTCTCCACTAGTCAGTTGAGTTAAAAAACAACCACCTTTAAACATATGATTCCCAACCGAATTTTTCTCATGCATAGAGTTTGAAAAATAACCCCAGCTTCATTGGTTAACTTGAATTTGGATCCAAAATGATTTGTAGGCATTTTCTCACAGTGAAGAAATACTTGGAATTTTGAATCATACACACAATATTTTCTTTAAAGTTTTCTGTTGTTGTAAAACAATGTCATGTATCTTCATAGAGCTGGTTTGGTTTTGTTTTTAAATTGAAAAAGGATATTTTGGCTGGTGGTGTAGATGCCATGCATTTTTACACTTGAACCCCTTAAGATTAAGTATGGAGCACTAGAATATCCTAGAAGTAGTTTTGTAGATAGATAAGCAAGCAGCTGTCAGTTGCTCTCTCAGAAATTAGTGTTGTAAAAGATCTTCCTGTTCACTGCTTTTCTTTTTGAATTGTTTTTCTCAACACTATCATGCTTTTATGGATATAGCAGGAAAGATGAGTGGCACATTGCAAATTCTGTTATTACCAACAGGGCAAGCCAAAGTCTGTTTTTTAAAAAAAAATAAAAATCAAACCATGGACAGAATTGTCTACATTTGTCAAGAGAAGCTGGACGAAATCATCTGCAAGGTGTTCTGAACCATTTTGACTTAGCTTTCCTTGCAATGTGCCCAGAATGTATGAGATAAAGAAATTGAAACCCTTGGAAGATTTTCCAGTTTACAACTGCCTTACCTTAAGTCCCATGAAATAGTTTCCATTTACTGCTTGGTGGTTTTTGGGGTTCAAGAGCTTTCTGTTAAGTCCCTTACAATTTCACACTTTTATCAGACATTACAAAATTAATAACTCAGCATTTTATGACACTTTTGGCAGAGGGTGGTTGGTTTTGGCCTGCACTGATAAATTGATATAACATTCTAGAATTAGAGGGCCATTCCCACCTGGGAATGACAGAAATTGAAACTCCACACTCTGTTTGCTCTGAGTAGACAAATTGACTCAACTCAGTTTGCTTTGTAGGTTAGTTAATCTATGGAAATAATATTTCTACTACTTCTGTTTTCCATAGCTGGTTTTGGGTGTTGATTTCTTTAATCATTTTCTCTGCTTACTTTCCATGTTCCTTCTCATAAGGGACAATGAATTATTTATTTATATATTTATTTAGCCACCCATCTTCTGAAAAGTGACTTTGGGCGGCGTACAACAATCAAATAAAAAAAAAACCATAAAAACAAACATTTAAAAATATAAAAAGACAACATTAAAAAATAGAAGTTAATTAAAATTAAAATATACAAACCCCAGGCAGAGAGAGAATGAATATATCTACCTCAATAGCGGAGCTATCGAGACATATCTCCGGTTCCCTGGGACCCCCAGGCCTGGTGACATAACCAGGTCTTGAGGGACTTCCAGAACCTGAACAGGGATGGAGCTAACCTAATTTCTGGGGGGAGAATGTTCCATAAGGTGGGTGCCATAGCAGAGAAGGGCTGCTGCCTGGGACCTACCAGATGTAAGTCCTTGTCAGATGGTATCCACAGCATGCTCTCTCTGCCGGATCTAATGGGGTGGACTGATATAACTGGGGAGAGGCAGTCCTGCAGATAGCCCAGCCCCATGCCATGAAGGGCTTTAAAGGTTAAAACCAGCACCTTGAATTGGACCTGGAAGCAAACTGGCAACCAATACAACTTACGGAACAGAGGTGTAACATAGGAGCATGCATGACTGCCTGTGCTGCTGCATTTTGTACCAGCTGAAGCTTCCGGATACTCTTCAAGAACAGCACCATGTAGAGCACATTACAATAGTCCAATCTGGAGGTGACTAGGGATTGAGTGACTAGCATGATGATGATTGAGACACAGGCATTTGAGGATAATTTCTGAGTTGATCCTGGGGTCATCCATTCAATTAGAATTTTGGGGGGGAATCAGACCTTCCCAAAAGATTACCTGGCTCATTCTCTGCCCCTGGAAATGAACTTTTCTTAATTCTACATGACTGCCATTCTGGGAAGTCCCAATTTATATAACTTCTGTTCCTCTTTAATGTTAGGGGACTGTCTGTATATACTGTATTAATGTGCTAGACATTGTCCAAAGGCAACAGAGTACCATCTCTAGGACCTCAATTGCTATCACCTTAGAAAAGCTTTTTATGGAACGGCATCCATTTTAAATGTATAAAATGTATACATTTTCATGCTGAAGTGTTTGTACCATATATAGCTAAATGCATAGGCAAAGCTCATAACTGTTCTTTGTCTGGTAATGGGGCTCTCCTAATTGCTCTTTTGGAATTCTGTTTATCTTGAATTATCAAGCTTAATTTTTTTTCCCCATTAATACTTGAGGTTATAGTAAAAGCTGGCTGTGATGTTGGCTTTGAAAGCTTTGGTTAATTGCAGGGATGAATTAAATTAAGCTTTTAACATTAATGGCTGCACATATGTTTGCATTTTCCCTCCCTCAAGATTGCACAATGAATGATCCAGGATGTTAACTCCTAACTGCCATTTATGGTACAACAGTTGATGAGTCGTTTATCTTTAAAAGAACTGTGAAAAATTCAGATTCATAGAAATTCATGTTAATCAAGGAAGAAAGTCACTAGATGGCACTCTTATTCACGCAGTATTGTCACTTTTTCTTGGTGAACTTTTAGCTAGGTAAATGAGGGTAAAAACATGAAAAAATAAGTTTTGTCCAGCAACACCAGGAATTACAATAATTGGGGAAGAGTTCCAGAATGGTGATAAACTGGAATTTCGTTGGGCTCAGAGCTAGTATACAACAGGTATACATTTTGCTTATATCATGGTCGTCTTATTTGGGAGCTATATTTTATCCCTTCAAGAAATCAATCAACTAAAAAACTAGAATATTCTCAAATGCTTAAATAAAACATGTTATATGAATTCCCTGAAAGCACATGGAAAGCAAAGTAAAATCTTTAAGAGTGCTTATTTAAAATAAAAATGAAGAAAGAATGACAACTATCTGGCTGGTGAAAATATAATACTGATGAGTTTCAGTCTCCCTTCTCAGACTGAAGTTGGGAATAATGTGGGAAGTATTAGAACATGCATTCATGTATACCTACACACGGAAAAATATATTTTCTTAAAAGAATCTTTTAAAACAATTTCTAAGGGACATGCTTACAAATACATTAGCACCTATTCTGCCT
Organism: Python bivittatus; assembly: GCF_059951505.1. Classification (NCBI taxonomy): domain Eukaryota; kingdom Metazoa; phylum Chordata; class Lepidosauria; order Squamata; family Pythonidae; genus Python; species Python bivittatus. The sequence goes on along the minus strand of NW_028277058.1, from coordinate 15,338,947 downwards.
ACCCTTAGTAGTTAGTGTATAAGCTATGAGAGGCTCTACCACTAGATTCTTAGTTTTCAGATACAGAAAAGCATATAGGAAAGAACAATTAATTACCTTTATTTGAGTTTAAGGTAGAGACCGATTTAATAAATATGGTGATGGGAAGTTCATCAATGGAAAAGCCAAGGAGTTTGTCAGCTGTTTTCAACTTGGAAGGAATGACTGGTCACACATATAACTTTGCTAATATGTGTATTGAAAGTGAAAATTGGAGAGGTAGTAAACGTGCTGGACTAGAAACCAGGAGACTGAGTTCTGTCTTCCTTCAGCTGGGTAACTTTGGGCCAGTTACTCACTCTCAACCCAACCCACCTCACAGGCTTGAGAGGAAATCAGAGGTGGGAGCATTAGGTATGCCACCTTGAGTTGTACAGAATAAAGGTGGGATATAAATCTAATTACCATCATCTTCTACTTTAATAATTAAACATTATATAATATGTTTGAAGCATTTAAATACTGTATGGCCCAAAAGGAGTGTGTGTACCAGTGTAGCTTCATTAGGAATAATATTGCTTAGGTGTGCTGACGTGTAGATAATGGTTTAACTAATAATGGTAATTTTGACTTTCTCGCATACTGAGAAAAAAATAACTAGCTAATTTAATCTGTTATGATTTAGAAAGGTGTAAGGTAGAATCTGATGGCATTAGCTATAAGGACAAGAAAGCCTATGAAAACAAAGACGTATCTAAAATAAACATTTTATGTTTTGACACCTCCATCCATTCTTGAAGACAGCTACTCTGTATTTGACCAAAAAGACAAATAGTGTCTATTCTATCATTCTTCCTTTTTGAATATAAGCTGCTGCAATAAAAGCTTTAATTTAAAATGTAGTAGAAATCTAGAACAGGAAGTCTTCTTCAAAGGTTAAGTAGAGTTAGTTTTCTTCCAACTTTTCAAAAATTATGGTGGAATTGCAGAACTGCCTTGGAATCTTGAGTGAGTAATGGCTGCATAATTTGGGGCAAAAGTATAACACTGGTAGACCGCATGTTTTGCATTGCAGAAAATCCCTGGCTCAGTCTTTGATATTTCAGGTAGAACTGGCACAAAGTACAACCTGAACACTTTGACGGTTGTTGCCAGTAGGATAGGCAGTACTAAGTTAAATGGACCAATGATCTGATTTTTGTATTTCTGTATATGAAAAGCATACTAGACTACTGTTTTCAAGTTCTGGAATACTGTGGCTGACCTGAAGGGAAAAAAAAAGCTAAGCAGGTTTTGACCTAGTTAATATTTGGATGGGAGATCACCAGGAAACCCCAAGGCTATAGATTACACTAGGATGTAAAAAACAAAATCCAGCTGAAGACCATGGCAATCTATTTCCTATTGTCATTAAGAAAACTAAACAGATATGTCCATGTGGTCACCAGAGAGTTTTTAATCATGGAAGTTTTTGCCTTCCTATGTATACATATAATCCCTGGTATTACTAGTACTGTTTTATGTATTAGTGCCACATTGTGATGAGTATGGTTAAAGCTTACTTTTTTATGAGACAGTAACTGTGTTTTCTACGTATTATCCTATAGCTGGATTTTACTTTTGTTTATAATATATTCTGAACATGTTTTTTTTTTACTATTCCCTTTGTCCAAAGTATGGGTGGGCTTTTCTGCTTGCTTGCTTGCTTGCTTGCTTGCTTGCTTGCTTTTATAATGTACTGATGAAAAAGAAAATAATTTCAGTGCCATTTTGTTTTTCTTCAGATGAAAAATAAATTTCTGTTTATAGTGGAATATATTAGAAGGGTGTGTCTTGGTAATGTGAAATACAGATGGAAGTTATTGCCTGGGACTTCATCTGCCCCTGCCCAAGGGTGTTTCCAAGCCTAAGTATGAAAGGAAACTACATTGATCTGCTTAATTTGGATTTAATGATGCCTTCATTTTGGACATTTGAAGTCTGTATAAAATGGCTGTGGGCAGCAGAGTTTGCAGTGCCAGACTTCCTAGTCTATCAGCTCTTCCTTCTTATCCTGTGCTCTTTCCACTCTCCCTCCCAAGCATGTCCATCCAGATTTTCCAAATCTATTATGGCATATGCTTTTGAAGACCACAGTCAGATTCATCAGTTATGTTGAGTTTTTTTTAAAAAAAAAGAAAAAAGGAAAATTGAATGTAGGCAGGGGAGACAATTAACTACCTGTGACAGCCATTCACAAAACAATTATTGGGGCTGACCCAGACATTGAGTTGATGAGCTGATTAATACTGTGCAAGTAATGCAATCAGAATTTATAGTCTTTCTTTAATTCACAGAAAAAAAAAACATGTTGAACATTCTTATACATTTTGACTCAGCTGTTTTTCAAGGAAGGCCTTTATTTTTTCAGTATACTAATGGTCTGCTACAGGTTTTTGGTTACGGTAGTGCTTTTTCTGATAGATTCAATGTAAAGGGCTGTTTATGTATGTCCTCTTGCAAGTTCTATGTATAACATTTGAAAGGAGCTCTAGGATTGGGACTCTTGTGTACATGAAAGCTAGCATACCTGCTGTACTGTTTGGAAATGGACTATGCATGTGCCCTCTCCAATCATGAACAGGTTCAGATTTCAGAGTTAAAACTCCCTCAATTTGATCTCAGCTTTGGGTGACTAGTTTTCCTGGCAACAATATGGAATTTGTCATCTCCTGGGATTTTTTTGGCTCCCATTTGGTCTAACCTCTCTAGAATTTCTTTGAGTCTCCAATCTAACCACTAGCCTGGTTTAACCTTTCTTACCTTTTTGAAAGTAGCCAAGGTCAAGTAGACACTGCCATCTGCTCTTAAGTGTAGGGTAGAGAAGTTGTGCTTGTTTCTTTCATATTTTGGATGTATATGGAAAGGAAGTTTATACGAATAACCTCAGTTTTAAAGTCTTCAACTCAGGTTATGAAATCTTGAGAATGCTTATGTCATCAGCATAATTACCCCTGTTAATTACCAAGTGGGTGTAGTGGACTGGATTTGTTTTTTCCTCCTTAGCAGGATCACATTTTAATATTCTGCCTTTGAACCTCTGAAAGCTGTGCAGAGTTGCTTAGCTTTAGAAATCAATTAAATAAATAATAAAAATGCTTCAAATAGAGCTGACACCAACAAGTATCTCCAATTTAATATTGCCAGACTGAACTGCTGCAGAACTACACTGACACAACTTAGAGTGAATGTATACTTTTAAGCGAAAGGCTACTTAACTTGGCTGAGTTGAACACTTATATTTAAGTGTAGAGAGAGCTGTGTGTGTGTTTTATATTTATAACTTGAGTTAAATAGTTGACAGCTGTAAGACTTGTATTTGTGGGGGCATAATTAAATTACTTGAATTATTACTTTTCCAGATGTGAAATCTCAGTGATGCATCCTTTGCCAAAACAGAATAATATAAAAGTGTGACTGTTTTTTCAATCTTTCAGTCCCCCACCGCCCAATTTCCATTCCACATCCTTCATCTTTTTTTTAGAAGCTCTGAATTTTGCTCTTAAATAAATAGAAGGAAATATTTTCTAAACCTTAATTTCATTCTGCTTAAAGGTATTATTCTCTTCCAAAGTTAGCATACTTTGAATAAGATGTCTTAGTATTTGCCCACTGATCTAAGGTTTCCACTACTTGCAGAGTTAAACTTTTTATACATAAGCAACAGTTGTCTGAAAATAAGGTCAGCCTGTTTGTCTAAAATTTAGTGGGTAGCTTTACATAAGAAATAAAAAACACAATAAGGAGCTGTTGTCCAGCAATTCTTTCTTTTGCCATTTTATTTTTTGCCTTTAATAGTGTTCTGTTTTGGCACATAGATGCAGCGGTGAGCTTTTACATCTGGAACAAAAACATTGAGTATCAAGCAAAGAAAGGAATTTTCATTTTCTTTCCTTCAGAAAGCAAAGCACTTTTTACCTGTGTGTGAATGTGTCAGTGAACCCTCCAGTTTCTTTAGTTAAAAATAATTTCAGAAGCAGCTCCTTTAGTTAAGCATTCAGGTTGAAGGGTGGACTTCCTGCCAAGTAGAAGAGTAAATAATCTTTCAAAGCCCATACCAGTTGCTTTGTCCCCTTTACATGTTGTAACAGCTTTTCCAAGGCTCCTTCCCCCCCCCCAAAAAAAAAGTTCAAGGTGGCTGAAAGGGTAACAAAGTTAAACTGATACCGATTCATTCAGTGCAATGGACTGATGAAATTTAGCCAATGAGTTCTTGTCCATTAAACCATTGGCAGATTGGTTTGGCTGTGATGAAGAACTAAGATACTCTGGAAATGGAATCAGCCTACAATTCTTAATCAGGCCCAGAGGTCTTGATATTAAGAATAAGATTAGAATAAAATAGAATAGGGGTAGGCAACCTGGTAAACATTATATATCTTGGATTTTAATTCCCACAGTTCTTTTCCATTGGGATCATGACTGGAGTGATAGTCCAAAACATCTGGTGGACATCAGGGTGTCTTTCATGGCTTTGATAATAAAGTTAGGGCTGTGTCCAATGTGCCAAAATGATTTCTAGAGCACAGGCCCCACAAGTATATCGTTAAAAAACAATTGGGCATAGGAAGAACCTTTGCTAGTCTGGAAACTCCTTGCAGGGCTTAAGGGAGCAAAGGTTGAAAGGGCAAATGGTTCCATGGGTTTTGTTAAGTATAGGGCAATTTCCTGACAAGTTACTCAGAGAACATAAATTCTGGGGAGGAGTGTGCAGTGTTTTATCTTTAAGTACATAATCTAAAAAAATGATTTCAAGAAGGTGGTAAACATAGGATGCCTTGTTACAGCCAAAGCCAAAATGAACCACTGGAAAAGTGTAATCCCTCTCCCTGCCATCTTTTATGCTGGTTCTTACCCATCTATGCTTAGTAATTACCTGTACAACATAACTGTTACAAAAGCATATCTTCCTCAAATTATATTTTGTAATCTTGATCTACAGTAGTCTTTGCCACCAATTGGAGCAAAAGTCTAGATCGTGTGTGTGTGAGAGAGAGAGGGAAGAAGGGATTAATAAAATCTTTCTCTTATGTTACAGAGTTTGAGAAGGCTTACAATAAAATAACCTGTTAGTACTCTGAATTTACATTTCCTAATGGTAAAAGCAATTTGACAATAGAATCAATTACTCAGAGAGGTTGTAGGCTTCATTGCATGTATTCAAACAGCTGTCTGCCATGGATGCTTTAATTTGGATCCTTGTGAGGAACTGGGGTTAGAGTCCATGGCCTGAATGGCCCCTGCTAATTCTATGAACCATGCTGCTGAAGCTTCTCCTGAGAGATAGGAAATAAATGTTATTCTTTAACTTGCATGAAATTTCATCCCTTATCCCTGTCTCTGGATAAATAATGCTCTTAAAATGCTATTGTCATTTGTGCAGTTCAGTAAAGAAACACAGTCTCAGATTAAGGCTGGATAAACTGGAATGACTCTATAGTACTTCAAAATAAATGTAGCTTATAACATTTGGTTTGCAGTGGGAACCAGTCCAGATTAGAAGCACTGCTGTCAAAAATCACCTCCCCCTCCGAAGTTTGTATCCATCCTGTAATGGAAATGGATAAAGATGCAACTAGTAGCTTTCTTCCCATAGAAAAGAGAAGCATATGAAGTATTTTAGTTGGACAATTGGGTACACCAGATTCAGCCCCATGTCTTTTTTTTAAAGAAATGATACATGGAAAAGATTTGGCTTGTTTCTCACAAGATTTATTTTTAATAGAATCATTTGATTTTAAATAACTAGAAACTTGTGTGTGAGAGGAGTTGCTTATCTAAATACGCCTTTCCCTGTAAGTGGTTAAAAATTGCCGTTCTTGTTCTTACAAAAATTTAAAATATTCATAAAGTTGTCCCTTTCTTGTCTTTTTATCCTGATTTTGCCTGGCAGTGTGACATCTTTTGAGGAAAAATGGACTTATACAGGAGTAGCTATTTTGACTGCTTTAAATGCCATAATATGAAATGTTTTGTGTGAATGCACATCTTGGGTAACACATCAGCAAGAATAAATAAAGACAAATTATGGGAGGTGGGTATATATGTTGAAAAATTACATATAAGCTGTTGAGATTCCTATGAGTGGATATAACGTGTCAAAATAAATGGCAACTTTTAAAAAAGTTTAATAAAAATGTGTTTTGTTGTGAGCATGTATCCTCACAACAGTTTGCAAGCTTACCTGGGATTCTTTTGAGCTTGTGGACTCATTTTAGAAAAAATAAATGATGGTTAAGGTATTTGTCCTGTTGTTAGCCATCTTGAAGCCTTTGAAAGTGGGCAATTATCAACTTTTTGAACATAATAAATTATACTACAAAATATTAGTGTGTGTTTTTGTCTATTCTAATAACTCTTTTTAAACATAGCGTATGAATGTGAAGGAATTATAGTTATTTTATAGGATTTATAAAGTACCTTTAAGATTTCTATATAATATTGAGGAAAACCTGGTGAACATTTAACTGGCTTCATTAATCTCTGGAGCAATGCTGTTGAAGTTACAGAAGAAAACCCTGAATTCAAGCTTTGAATTACCTTTTAAGTGAATCTGAGCCTTTGTAGTCCTAATGATTTGGGTTGGCAATAGCATTCAGGTGCTGCAGGATGGAGAAAAGATCTGGTAGGGAGAATCAACTTCATGCCTATACTCTTGGTATAACAAATGTTCACATATTTCAGGCACAGTTTATTACTTCTGAATACATTATACAAGTTAGCTTTCCCAAACCTAGTGTCATTTGGAACTATTAAACTAATAACTCTTGTCTTCCCCAGCCAGCAGGTCAGTTGCAGTCAAATACTAGTCTAATTATCCCATTTGGCCAGCTTTTTATATTTTATATATTGGGTTTTTTTTTTAATGTTATGTGGTTATTTTTCTTTGTTTATTGCTTGGGCATACATACATACATACGTACTTACATTTAAAGGATATTGAGTTGAACGATCTATGAACAGGGAGAAGTCCTTGTGAATCGGCTTCTAATAATAACTATTGATAAACTGATTCCATGTAGGTAGAAGAGTTGTCCTTAAATGTCTATGTGATTTTGCTTAGATTTTAGTATCATAGGTATCAGTTTTGTTGATTCAGTAGAATGGAATTATAGAATATTAGCATGAAAAAATATTTTGGTAGCCGAAGACTTAAACACAAATCTGATGAGGTTAACAGTAATGATAAAGGCATTTTTAAACTGATGAGGGTCACTGATGTGACTCCATGTTTCTGTTCCAAATTTCCAACATATCAACCATTACCAACAGATAAGAATGCCCAAAATGTAAGATACCTATGTTATGTTAGAGTGTCATTTGTTTTAACAAATCTAGGGTGAACTTCCTATGGTGTGTTAAGAAACTGTTTTTAGGATTACTCATTTCTTAGATATATTAGTTGCCTGTAATTAATAACTCAGAGTATGGCATGTAGTAAAAATACATAGAATCCATATGTATTGAAACAAAATGAATTGAAAACAGTACAATAAGATGACCAATTAAAATAGCAATAATTTCAAATTAGCAGAGTCTAAAGCAAGTATCACAATAAAATTGGAAAGTATAATGAAAATAAAATCACTGAAACATAGCATAGAAGATTAAGAAGTGTGAGGGTAATAAAAGGATCTTTGCTCAAGGTCAGAATGATAACAAAGTAAGTCCCAGATAGATCTTTCTGGGAAGGAATTAACAATTTAGAGACTACTTCTGGAAAGACAGAGTCTGGACTAGCCTTTAGCTGTAATTCAGCCTAAGGCCATATTGAGAAACAGGTCTTAGATGACGATCTTAGGGCTCAGCTTAGAATGTAGAGGAAGAGCATATCTACAGGTACTGTGACCTCAATTCATGAAAAGCTAATGTGGACACCAGTATTTTGAGCTGGAAATGAGTTGGAAGCCAGAAAACCTGATATGATACTGGCATATTCTTCCAAACAATACTCCAGTAGTCATATTTTGTGTCTTCAAGGGCAGTCTGACAGATAATTAATTGGAAAGTAATTTAAAGGAGAGATTACCAGAGCATGAATCAGTGAAGCCAGGCTACCTTTCATCTAGCAGTGTCATAGTTGGTAAAACCATTAAATGTCACCCAGGATACTTATGTGTATAATGACAACAAAGGATCTACCAAAAGAAAAAAGAAAAAAAATCCTGCAACATAATATTAACATTAACTTCATTCCAGAGCAACTTTAATAGATGGGCGATTTATAAATTTAATAATAAAGAAAACAAATTAAATAAATATTTAATATAATTCACTTGGACAAATGAACTCCCCATAACAACAACTCAGTCTTATCTGGATTAAGTTTCATTTTTTAAAAAAATTGTAACTTCATTATTGCAGCCAAATATTAAGTACTTTCACTCTCTCACCTAAATCTGATGAAAAAGAGCCATACATTTGTGACTTAAAACCTAGCACTTTTTGTTTGTAACGCTAGTGTACTGTATGTAAAACCATCCTGAATATGTGAATATCACAACTGGGATTTCATGGGCATGTTGAATTGCATGAGGGATAAGGGGGAGCATGCCAGGCCCCAAAACATAAATGCATAACTGTGCTGCTGAGGGGAATTATTCCAATTCCATATTAAGAAATGGCTATCCATGTTTGTATAGAACTACAAAACTGTTGTCCATTTACAGTTGAGAGATTGTTCCAGAAACATCTAAATATTTGTAATATCCCTATTCTATCCTTTATTTTCCTATTTCTATAAGTCTTTATCATAGTACAGATCTCCATATATTGTCTAGAGAAGATATTTGGGGACACTGGAGTGAGAAGATGCTATATCATTTGGATTGCGTGTGGAGTCTTTATAATCTTAATTGAAGTAGTGTGAGACCAAACATACAGAAACAGCCAATGCTGAGAGACCTCTTAATGTACTTATTAAGAGTGAAAAAATAAGGGCATCTGAAAAACCAGTTTTATTGTGTAAATGCCCTGCCCTATTTCCAGAATTTTAGAGAATATTTAGAATATGGATCCTCAAGAGATGTAATGAACAGTTATATATCTAATCCCATTTTTCCAATTTAGTGAGATTTGGTAAGGAAAACTCATTACGCTAGAAACTAGTGTTTAAATTGTATCTCCGGTTGGAAGATCCTTTGTTTCTGAATTGCCTCTGTCTCTTTTTAAGAAATGGCTTGCAACTTAACTCAAGATTAGATGGGTTTTGTTTTAGAAAACAAAATGAATCTGCTATGCATTTCATGTCTACATTTAAAAGTGCTCTTTGTATTGAGACTTCCATAGGTGAGCATTGAATGTACTGTAATACTATCACCATTGAATGGATGTTTTACCAAAATATAGCTAAGACAGAAGTGGGTGATCAACCAGTGTGTCTGCAAAGAAAATTAACAGAATAATCAAACAAAAAAGGTTCTGTATGGAAGCAGTCAAACTTTACAGTTTGCATAAGAGAAAATATTACCGGAATTTTCCTGGGGCAATTCAGCATCTGGACTTTTACAGAAAGCCTAGTCTTAAGGAAAAATGGTAGTAAATCTTAAGGGAAACATTGTAACATTTTATTTAATTAAATTTGCATTTCTTGTTTGAATTATTACTATGCTTTTTATTTTGAAAACATGAGCATGGATAAAGAGGAATTATTCAGCAGGTTTGTTTTTATTCAAATTAAGGTGTGGTGCAGACAGAAACTAATTGTAAGTGATGTACATATAATACTACTCTGCTATATAAATATTTTGGTTACAAAGAAACGATTCAATGTATTTCTTTTTATGATGTTTATATTTTCTTCTAAGTGCTCTCCTGATTTGCACTTTTAAATTGTGTATGTTAGGTTTTTCATGTGTGTGTTTTAAATTGTCCATGTACACGCACCAAATTGCAAAATATGTTCATTGAGGAGAAATATTATCTTGATAAAATTTACTTCCAAGTAACTGTAATTAGATGAGAAGTGTGCCATTGAGTTTCATACTATGTATCCTATGTACTAAAAGAATAGAACTTTGCAGGAAACTCCAACGTGGAGCCTTGGGTTGAAGACAGACTATACTGTATGTTAATCCTATCTTTTCACCAAAAAAATATGGTATACTGTTCAACATACATAATAAAGAAAGGACTAGCTTATTCATATCGGTAGTCTATAGAAGCTGCTTTTTCTGCTTACATTATATGTAACATTAGCCACACTAAGCTGGTGGGTAGCTGTACTGAATAATGCCAGACTAAATCATTCTCCTGTTTCAGATCTGAGATGAAACTCTGAGAAGTAGCAGGACAGCTGCTTGCATAAACCACTCTACACATTCAGTCTTCAAAATGATGGACCCTCAGTAAGAAGTGTCAAGTGTCTGGGGGAGGCTGGAATCCTAAAATGATTCTTTATTAAATTTATCAGTGGCTTCCTGTTAAAGGTTTGCACATAACCTTATTTGGCCATGGATTAGCTCAGTGCCAATTGCCTTGATATTGACTTTCTGGAGTAAATAATAATTAAACGTGACAGTAGTGCTTGAAATGGTTCGGATTTGTGTGTGTGTGTGTGTGTATGTGTATTAAAAGAACAGGCTAGACCCAGGATGTGTCCTGGTCTAAGACAAAATAAAAATGACTGTCTCATGCATGGAAATTGACTGGACTACATATGAATCTAATTTTTACTCTAACAATAGGACAAGGTCGTCCAGTACACTTGAGGGCAGCAAGCTGGCTTACGAGGCTAAGGATAAGTTGCATGACAGATACAGCTATTCTTCAACATCTCACTGTTACTTTCCTCCCACTACAGTACAGATATAGAAGTGATATCTCACTCAACCTAATGGAAATGCAGACTCCAAATGCTGGCAGAAGTAATTCAGAAGTGATAATGTCTTGGTAAGCAATGATTCTATGATATTTGAAAAATATACATTTTTAGGCAAGATCTTGGAATATATGATGGCTTAATAACTCTAGGTAGTCCTGGAGGATGCTAATTACTTAGGTCCATTCCATACTGGCTTTCAGACTAGTTTTATGCTGGACATTAGATGCAAGCATCTATCCTATCACAGGAGAAAGTTGAGGTAGTATCTTGGATCCATTTTGAGACATGTTCCTTAAATGGAGGCATCATAAAGTGTAGTCTTAAAACATGCTGAACTTGGACATGCATGTAGTGATATATATGCAGTATAGGCTTTTCCTGTATTGATCTTTTATTAATGGGGAACCTGTGGCTGTCCAGGTACTGCTGAAATATCACATCCCTCAGTATTAACTTGACTATATAGTGCTCTTGGGAATTATTTTTCAGCAGCATTTGGATATCATAGGTTCTCCATCACTCCTTTACTAAAGAAACCTAGCCTGCAATTAGCTTTAGTTTAAAAGAGTAGAATTAGATCAACTATATTTTTTGCTTTGGGATTATTTATTTCTGCAATTTGTCTACTCGTTGGATTCTAGGCAACTTACAAATTGAAATGTAAAATAAAACAGTGAAAAATATCTCCCTCTGCTGTTAATCACTGAGGACCCTTCCTTCAAAAAGGTCTATGAAAAAGGATGATTTTCATTCCCTTCCTAATGCACAAAGGGTGAGGGCCATTCTGACTTAAATATTCCATAGTGAGGGGTTGCTACTGAGAAGGCTGTCTTATGCACTCATGTCCCCCAAGAAGGCTGAGATGGTACCCCATCCCACTTAAACTGAAGTTAATAAGGACCCAAGCCATATAGGGCTTGATCATCAGCATCTTGAATTGAGCCTAGAATCCTACTGGCTACTAATCCTACTACCAATGCAGCTCCTTCAGGAGAGGTATTATTTTATTAAACCAGTTAGTATATGGTCAGCCTCATTCTGTTCCAGCTGCAGCTTCGGGGTCATCTTCAAGGGCAACACCATATATAATGATCTGCAGGGGTCTAACTGCAATATGACAAGGGTATGAGATGCAACCTCAAGAAAGGTTGCAACTGGTAGACCAACCAAAGCTCTCCAATGGTTGTCCTAGTCCTGGCTTCCACCTGTTGCCCATGTCAGGGACAAGGAACCATGAATCCAGGGGAACCCCCTAGTGTGCATATCTTTTCATATAAGGGTAGTGGCATTCTGTAAAGAACAGTGGATCCCAATGCTGGGATTTAGTCTTGAATCTGTTCCAACCTATTCAGGCCTTCACAACTTTCAGGTATTCAAGACTTCTGTTGCATCTCCTGCTTGGCCTGGGGTAGATATGTGAAGTTGGGTATTGTCTGCATATTGATGATATGTAATCCCAAATTGATTACCTCCCTCAGAAGCTTCATGCAGGAGAGGGCCAAATTCTGAGGAACCATATGCTGGAGTCTCCAAGGGCTTGACTTCCCCCCCAGTAACACTGATTGTAACTGTCCACTCAAGAAGGAGTGGAACCACTACCAAACAGTGTCTTCGACTCCTATCCTTTCCATTTTAGTTAGCTCAAAATGATACATTGGTTGGCGGTATCAAATGCTAAGAAATCTAACAAAACCAGCAGAAGTGGTTATCATTGCCATGATAATATAGCAAATTAACACTAACATTTTATAACTGATTTGTAAATATGAACCGTAATGTGAATTGTCTGTTCTTACTAGGCTAATATACCTGGATTATAGCATACAAATATATCCCAAATATAGGGAAAAATGTAAATATAGTGAACAAAAATATAATTGAAAAGCACTTTCTTCTTCAGCAGTACATATGTTTCTGGCATAAAGTATGCCTTTCTCATGTTTCTACAAAGAATGACTAAAAGCTATAGGCATCCCAACATTGTATCTCTCATATTTGTGTGTAATACCTCATTGGGAAATCTGACAGATGGGTCAATATTGGCAGCCATCAGAATAAGTGGTCTTCAGTGCAGAAAACCAACAAACAGATATCTTCCCTTTCACATCTACTTAAAAGTTGTAAATGTTTAGCTGAGAGTCTTGTTTCAAAAAGTGAACTGGAGTGTGTAAAGCTCCTTTCTGCTTAAAAACCTTTTACAATATAGACACTTGGTTTAGGATTGCAGTTACAGAAACAGACATATCACCTGAAGCTGAGCACTCTAAATATTTTACAGTTTTAATTTCTAAAAGCCATATAACTATACAGTTCCCAATGGTATTTAATTAATTTAGAGAAAAGCCCAAACATAACTGATTAAGCAATCAAAGCACCTAGTTAAGATTAGTGGATAATACTGATCTGGGGTTTGGAGAATCTTACATATCACACCTTTCTCTTTTTATTATTTTGCATTATTTTTTCCTATAATTATACAGCTTGGTTATGTATTGGTTAACAGATGGTTGTTACATTTTGAATGAATATAGATGATTGTAATTAGTCAATTCACTATAAACTTTGTATGGATCAAACTGCTGAAAATAAAATTGTGAGAAGCAAAGTTTACCTCCCCAGTATCCATAAATGAATTATATTTAATCTTAATGTTTCTAAAAATAAAAGATTGCACCAACAAAAAGTCCAGAGGACTTCTAAAAAGAATGATCCATATTTTTTTCCCAGTTCTACTACACAACTTGCTGCTAGCATAACAAGCATTTAAGACATTTTTTTCCATTTCTATGTTACTGTTCCTCCTGTTATGTCAGGCTCTCTGCTCAGTTCTGTATTATTTCTTTTAAGTGCAAAGTGTATTATTATGCAAAGCTGCATAATTTATTTACTTTTATCACATTTACCTGAAAGATAAACAATCCTGGATTAAATTTGACTGCATATCCCTGTTTAAAAAAAAAAGATAAGAGAGGGAGATCTACATTGAATGCCACTACTTTCCAGCTACTTTAAGATGATGTATCCAATTTCAAATGTCAATTAGTTTGGGGGAAAAATAATCTTCATTTCTGGTGAATATATTTAATCCACATGTCACGTTGCTTGTGTACTGATACATCAGTGGGAGCCAAAGGCCAAGCTACTTGCTCAAGTCCAATTGCATAAAGTATATGATGGGTTAATGCATTAAAAAAAAAAAACTTTAGCAAGCAATTAAGGTGCAGAAATGCTAATTCTGAGATACAGAGGACAGGACTCTTAACAATCTCTCCCCATGCCACTGACCTTATAAATATTTGAAGCTGTTGTACTGCATAAGAAGGAAAATGTCATTTTCACCATTTGTTGTTTTTCTTCTGCACCAAACAACAGCTTCCAGTTGAGGTATTTGTGATTTTCACTAGGATTTCAGTAAAGAGTAAGGTTTAAACCTTCTCTTCCCAACATGCTGAGGTTCTCATTGTGCTTACTGTGGCTATTCAAACAGTATGTATTGCCAGCATGAATGCTTTACTGTGGTATATAAATATTACTCCACAATGGAACTTCAGCACAATTTTGTATCTCTGCTTCCACTCTCTCAGATGGTGTCTTTTGGTAAAACATAGTCAACAGATCACCAATCCTGCTTCTATACTCTCTTTTGAACATTCATACTGTGTTGCAGACAACCCCACTGGCACTGTGTTCTCCCATGTTGCCAGCTAACCAACAGTTGAGATCAAAAGAATTGCTGCCAACTAGTCCTATCTTTGTCTGCTGTCACATTTGCTTTTTATGCCAAGTGAAAAACATGTTATTTTAAACAGCAGCTAGTGGCTGAATGGAGGGAATGGAATAAACTGTTCCTTAGAAGGAGTAGAGACGGTTATGCTATGGTGTCACGGTATCTTGGCTGCAATACAGAGGGAGAAATCCAAGACCAGAACTCAGATGAAACAAGTCTTCTTACCAGTAAGAAACTGTCCACCCTGCTGCTCCAGAGGAAATGCTGCAAAACTCTCTTCACAGTTGTTCCAAATTGGAAGGGATGATAATTTAAAACTTAGTTGGCAGACCTTTCCTCCCAGGGTTCCTCCAGTGAAAAATGCCTATGATAGGATGCCACTGGTTCAGACTCAAACTTTGGATACCCTGTCATCTGGGCAGGTTTTAGCTCTTCTATCAAGAATAAACTTCCTTCCCTTCTTTAGAAGAGGGAAATGCGTCTGAGCCTCTTTCTTAGATGTTATTACACAGGCCTTCCTTTTTATGTTGGGCATTATCCTCAGTCTTCTAAAATGTGAAGGATAATTGAACACCAGGCTCTTGAGGTAAATCACCAGTCAGGCTCTTCAGTCAAGCAAAATGTTTCATTTGTGAGGTCCCAGGTCTAGTCATCAAACCAGAAATTAACTAGTGCCTAAACCTATCTATCTAATGCACCTCGATGGAATGATAAAGGCACAGTCCAGTTTTCATCAGTTGTGCCATTGTACAAATAGGAAAAACTTTTGGGGGGTGGGGTGGGGTAACTGAATTTTATTTACTCAACCCTCTTGGCATGACGTCCTTTTAACAGATGTTTTAGCGGTCACTGTTGTACCATATCAGAAATTAGGGGGTTGTCTTAATCATGTAATTTCCAGCATCTAATGTAATTAAGACAGCATCTAATGCTTCCTGTGGAATGCTTTAATTACAAATAAAGTCTTAAATATTTAATACTGAGAGATCATGATAAGCTTTTTAAAATTTATATTTAATCCTACATAATTTAGAAAATGGGTTCCATCTGGTACCCCAGAGTAGTTTGTTTTTTTTGTTTTTTTTAAAGGCCCTGTATATCTTTCCAGAATACTTGACTTTCCTTAGAGAACTTTGGTGGTTCTTCCTTGCATTCATGATATAAAGTGGAACAATCAAGTTAGCTTCCTCCTAGCCATGGCTGGTATATTGAGTTGAGCTAAAAATATACACACCCAAATTCCCAATACAGTAACTAAGGCAAAGCATATGTAATTGAAACAACTGCATATTGC
Source organism: Python bivittatus (assembly GCF_059951505.1). NCBI lineage: Eukaryota > Metazoa > Chordata > Lepidosauria > Squamata > Pythonidae > Python > Python bivittatus. The sequence continues at coordinate 15,323,086 of NW_028277058.1, read as the reverse complement.
TTTCCTATTTATACCTCCTCTGCCTTTGTTTCCCTTCCCTTCCCTTCCCTTCCCTTCCCTTCCCTTCCCTTCCCTTCCCTTCCCTTCCCATTTAATTTCTTTCTTATCACTTTGAGACATAGTTTATTATTTACTGTAAACCTTTATTTACACTGATAGAATTATGCAAATAAAGCAGTACTCACTGTATTCCTAAATGTACTTGTTAGAAAATGAGCCCCTTTGAATTTGGTGTGTCTGAATTCCAAGTTAACATTTTAAGAATTTGATGGGTTCTTGGTGGTCTCTGAGCTTGGTTTTCTAGTTTAATTACCTAGTGTGGCAATCAAATGTTTGCAAGAGGAAAATCAAGCTCAGACAACACCAAGAATCCCCACTATTGCAGTATTAATTTTATATACAGACATGCACACGTGCTTGGGAAGCCCTAGAGATCTCCCTTAAATCAGCAACATACGACAACTGGCCAGCAGCCTAAACTCTTCTAGCTCTAATAAAGTGACATTCTCTCTTTGAGCTGAAATAGTAAAAGAGTTTGCTGGAGGTTTTCATTCTTTGAATTCCCCTAAAAGCAACACCTAGTGAGAGGGGAGGGGAGGGAAAGGTTAGGTTAGGTTGTGGGATAAAACCTTTCAAGTTCCAGAAAGAAATATAATATAGCCCAGATGTCTAGGGGCAATGGGTACTACTGGCTCTAAGGATTTTATTTTATTTTGCATGTGCCTAAAGCAAATGGCGGGTTCCCCCCCCCCCCAAGCTGTTTTTCTCTTGGTCCTGATCTCCCTGTTGGTTGGGTATGCCAAGGGTTCCTTTTATAAGGAGTGCTGTTCTCTTCAATTATCTTTGGTGGGATAGTTGTGCCGCGAGATGCTTGATGGGATAGGGTTACAAGAGTCTGTGATATATTTCATAACTAGACTGCTTATTTATTTGGGGTGCAAAGAACAAGACCCAAGAAGACAGCACCAGCTGAGGAGTGTCAGAGCTGCCTCCCTCTGAGTAAAGGCTGCTGATGTGGAAACTGTGTCTCTGTAAATCCTATGTTCTTGCTTTCTTAAAAATTGGGTTTTTAAAGGCCCAAAGAAGTTTATTTCAAATAAAAGTGGTTTTAAATAAGATTTGCACATTTTTCACTTTCCTCTGTTGAAGCCTAATTCTTTTCTGTGAGCCTAGCATTCATATGTGTTTTCTTTGCTGTTGCATGTTCCTATTTTAAACAGTTTGTCTTGGGGAAGTATAATTTGGCAACATCCTTTAGAAGTCCTAGGGCTGTTCAGATTGACTTCCAGGTACCCTTATATTTCTTAAGTTGCATTTTCCTTCTTTTGGCATTGTTCCTATAACCCTGGTTGAGGGGAAATAAAAGAAGGTGGTTATAGCAATTACTAGCTAAAGGCAGTAACTGCTATATTACTTTGGGCTATCCTGGTTGGGTGGAGCAGGTCTGCTGGTAAGAAAGACTTATAGCAAGTATGTGTTATTTTGCTATGAATAGAAGAATATTGATGTACTCCTAGAAGAGAAGATTAGCTCAGCTGTACTAAAAAAGAAAGCAAGCAGATCTTGTGAAAAGAGAGGTTCTTGCTAATAGAAAGCAAATATCAGCTACAGTTCCATTGAAGCAACTGAATTCCACCAAGATACAATTTTGCAAATGAGCTTTTAAAAATGTCAACATTAAGAGCACAGTATGTCCATACAAGATGTGAGCCAACATATTTTTACCATATTAGCCTTAAATTTTAAAAAAGGCTAAGATTTCTAGGAATCATAAAACAGGGAAGGCAAGCAATTACACTTGGTAAATTTCTTTGATAATGAGAAAGTATTACCTGGAAATAGAATATTTATTCAGTTTACATGACTATATTAGCATAATTTGTGAACCAGACCATTAATAAAAATGTCTAATAACAGAATACAGCTATTTGTAATTCAAATATATCTATTGATGTTGAGAAGAGAGGGTAGTCGCTCTTCTTTTGTAAGGATAAATGCTTAGAAAAAAGATTGAGCTTGTTTTGTATAATCAGTTTAACTGAATAAAAGCTTCAACTCTCTGTCTTTATGGTTAAATTACTTTCAAGTCTGTGACCTAGTTAAAGTGTTGAAAATTCTTTATATTCAACTTAACATAATAATTCAGAAGAGAAAAATGAGCATTATATGAATTGAATAAGCCAATGATCCTAGTTACCCTAGAATTTTTTTTTAAAGGTGGGCCAATTTATAGCCTATCTGCTTTTAATACCGCTCGTAGAACTGTTACGGTCTTAAAATAGAAAGAGGAGTGTGCTAATTGGAGGATGCTGATACTACCTGTATGGTAATTAACTAGTTTGTAGTAATAAAGGAAAAGCCTTTGCTAATTCTTTGAGGGTCCTTAATATGCATGGGCAAAACAGTAGTAATTTCAGATACTAAAATGGTGATGGGCAACTAGAAAAGCATAAGGAACTACTATGAAAAAGTAGGAAATTTGAGTGAGGCAAGAGAAGTATTGTTTGATTTGATTTGATTTATACCCCTCCAGTCTGCTCTAGGAAGTTAGGAAGCTTAGAAAGGCTCAAGTTGATGTTTTGATCTGAAATGCCATTTCTATCCAATACACACTCTTGGTGATATATTCCGCACTAGGTGGAGGATATTAAAAGTAACATGTTCAAGGGACTACAAGCCACTGATAACACCAGACCTGACAGCATCACACTCAACCCTGTCCTTTGGGGAGAAATGCAACGATGTCCAGAACAAAATGGATTACATATACTGTAAATAGAACAAGAGATGTATTAGGATGAAATTGTATTAATTCTTTCAACAGATATATACATTTGTATTTTAAATTTGGACTATTTCTACCTGCACTATTTAGTCCTTTATCCTATATTTATTTATATTTATTATATTTATGTATTTGTATTATATGTATTTATATTATTTATTTTAAATACATATATATTTAGTACATTAATACCTCAGATTTCCTCAAAGAACTCAAGGTGACACATATGATTCTCTCCTTCCCCCACTCTTGTTTTTCCTCACGAGACTCCTATAAGGTAAACTCCACCGAGAGATATTGATAGATCACTGACTCTTCCAGTAACCTTCAAGGATCAGCATGGGTCTCCTTGGCCATAGTTGAACATAGCTTTTTTTTTTTTTGGCAAGCTCATTGGCTTGTAATTACAGTTGTTACAAATTCACAGAATATTACACATGCTTAAAATTATAGGTACTTGAAACATTTATCTTTGCTACCAAAATCCAAAACTATGCGGGCTAATAGTTTCATATGGCTCAACTTTAAGACTTCAGAGGTAGAACATGCTGTCAAAATGTTTAGCACTTGAACAAAATATAAAGGGAAGATAATGGATAAGGTAAATGGATGAGATTGAAGAGATTACTGGAATATGTTTGAAAGAGCTACTATTATTACCAGATATTAGTCAAGATGGCCAATGAGTATTTGTTCATGTGGTCACCATTCTGGCTCAAAAATACTAAACTGATTCATCAGTAGGAGCCTAAGACTTGAGTATTATCAGCTTAATGTAACCCTGCAGGGAGATTGACTGACTTCCTAGTCAGGTCCTGACTCCCCCCCCCAAGTAATTTGGAGGAATATGGGTTATAAGGCAGTGCTTTAAATTGAATTGAGAAGACTTGAATAATAAAATCACTGATTATTGCACTTTTGCTACTTTTTGGATGCTGAGATAAGATAGATATCATATGATAATATTTATTCATTTCTGGCCAAGCTAAACTTGGAAAAGTAGAATAGTTTGAGGAAAAAAGAGATGGGAAGAGAGCAGAATGGCATTCTTGCAGGCTGTGTTTACTTGAGAGCTCAAAACAGAAGCGTCCTGTTCAAATAAAGAAAGTAAATAGGCAGTGAAATGGCCAAGCTTTGGCACTTACTTTTTATAGTCACTTTGCATCTCAGTTAAGTATCCTACTCTGGAGAGATCAATGGATGTTTACTGCAGCAATTACAATAGGGTCATGATTTGGTTGTGGGGGAATGGCTGGGTAGGTGGTTATAGATATTTTGTTTTGATTTATAAAGCCAAAGCAAAATTGTTACAAAAAGCAGTTCACCTGCAACATCTTTTTTGCACTACATTATTCCCTATCATTGCATGATGACGGCAGCTGGGCATTTCACACTCCACCCTTAGTAATGGTTGGGTGGATACGTGGACCCCAGATTCATTTTGACATAGCTGTGAGACATTGACTTTATGCATGCTTTCACATATGGGCCACTAGAATTGTTCAAATTTCTGCATGTAGAATGCCCTGTGGAAATTAGCATGGTGACTGTAGTCAGTTCAAAGTATCTCTACAGTCTATATCTTTTGAAGTGCTTGTTTGATTGTACCATTGTCATACCAGTTGGAAGCAAGACTTCTCTTTACAATTGAGCCAGCTGATAAATACTGGTATCCTGGTGTGAAATTGACCTTTTGAACTGAGAAGAATCACTTCAGATAAGTAACAAGTGATGTGATAAAAATACCTAACTTTTATTGTTTGGTGTGTTTGTAACATTTAAAGTTCAGACTGCTTTTTAAATAGGAGTCTTTCTCTCACCTCTGCTCAAATGTAGATAACAGGGTGCACATGTGGTAGACTGGGCTCAGGTTTCTTGAATTATCTTAAGATAGTGGAGTATTGGGATCATATTGGCTCAGACCATCCTGCTTCTAATGCAGATCATGTTTCAAATAGTGTAAGATTAAAATATAATTAGAGAACAGGGAAAACTTTTAGGAATATGTTCCTGTATCAGGTGTTATGAAAGTATATCTTCCAAAGAAAGAAAAGAAAGGTTGCTATAAAGAAGGAATGGCGTTTCTTCCAATGGTTACTATTTCAGACACAATTTAGGGCAATAGGAGAAATCCTTGCACAACACCCACTGGAAGACAATTCCAGTTTGATAGGAGTTTTAAAATGGTTCAGTTCCCTGCAGTAGAATCTTCAGTGAAAGAAGGAAAAATATTAGTATGCACTATGTAAGTAAAAAATTACAAGTGTTAGTTCAGTTCTTCAGGATCTGTCCAGATTGTTGAGACAAACTCAGAAGGCAACAAGTATATCAGTGTTTTCAAACTTGGCACCTTTAAGATGTATGAATTTCAACTCCCAGAATTCCCCACATCTTAAAGTTGCTGAGGTTGAGAAATACTGATCTAGATGAACAGCTATAATGGTTGCTTTCTATTGTATGAGATCTTTAAATACGTGCTTTTCATTTAAACTACTATTTTTATATGGTAATGCAGGAAAATGATAATTAGGAGTAGCTACAAAAAAGTTTCTTAGGAGAAATAAATAACTATATGGATAGACCTCTGATGACTCTACTTCCCTCCCATATTTTTCATTCTTAACTCTACAATGTGGAGCATAGAGAAATCTGGAAGCTTTTCTTTGACTCTTGAAACATAAGAATAGAATGGGCCTTATTTGAGAAGATACAACATTGGCTGCTTCTATTAAAATATGTTGCTTTATTACTAAAGAACACTACCCCTAAGTTTTAAAATAAGCAGTTGTTTTAAATAACAGGGTATTGTTGTGGAGGATGGGATATATACTTTTTCCTAATATCATATCCTAATGTGAGCAATTGTATGGATAACAATTCCCAGCTTCTGCAGCATGTGTGTATGTGAGTTACTCTAGGATCTTTGCCAGTTGAGGGAACTTTAATTTCCAATTTTGGGGATAGGAGAGATTCTTCGGTCAGAACTGGAATAACAATGGAGGTTCAAATTTGACATCTTGACTGAAATTTATTTGCCACTTCCTGGTAAATGCATTTAATTCCAGTTAACCAAGGCTGTAAGTCATTTATTTCTCTGTTAGGACTGAAGACTTCACTTGCTTCTTCAGAAAGACCAAAGCTTAAAAGCAGATACTTTGAATGCAGGATTACTTACATTTAATCTTCACACTGATTACATCAGACAAAGAATGATGGAAAAGTCTGTTGCTGGTTAGACAATACTAGGTTTGTTGGACAAATACTCTGACCTGACATATAATGCAGAACTTCTCTTAACTACTGAATCTCTACTGCTGTTGCTTTAGGTTGTTTTCTTTAGATCTCTCTCAGTCATCTTCTCAAGATTGCATTTAGGATGAGATGAACCCAGAGCTATGCATGACAATTCATACAGGAGTACCATTGCCTTTTAAATGGCTAAGATTGCATATGACAGAACTCCTTTTTTATTCTTCTTAACACATTCCAGGATAGCCTTGGGGAATGTTCCCTGAGCTAATAATTTGAATCTTGTTTAAACTAACTCAAAAGGGCGTATAAGAGTATAATTGGGAGGACTTAAGAAATATATAAAATTTCAAATTAGGGGATGGGTGCCTTTTGAATGACTCGCTTTGAGGAAATTGAATAATATGCTGCTTTTTTAAAAAAAAATTGGAAATGGCTCAACATAAGAGTAATGCATTAATTTAATTATACTGAGTATATAATATGGAAAGAAACATGGCCTGTGCCTAGAAGCAATTTTGTAGAATTTAAACTACAGTATCAGCAGTCTCGTTTTTTTGGGGGGGGGGGGAGGAAATGGCTTTTGAAAATAGTAAGCTATTGCATTGATTTGGGAAAAAAAATGTCATTCCACTCCACCCTATATAAAATGAATAAATGCAAAAGCAGTCAGAACATGCTTGTTGAATACAAGGAGCATATGATCATAACTTCTTAACAAGTAAGAGGAAAAACGCTTTTCAGACTAGAAAATTGGTGAATGGCTAGAAATGAATATTTGTGTGTGGTCCCCTTTGTTGAAGATTTAATATGTTTTGACCTAAACATTTGTTTGGGAATAAGTTGCATTGGAAATAAATTCTGTGAAAACAAAGTTTATAGCTCTCATTATACAAATATTAAAATTACATTATTTTTTGTATTATAATATACAGGTTGTTTTGAAAATATTAAAGAACACAACAATTGATTTTTTTATACTGACACAAAAGTAGCAATAGCATTACTGCAGCCTACATAACAGAAGATGAAAGGTCTTGTAGGAAGTAGCAGAAACTGACCCCTAAGAATATGATATCTGACTTTTGGTAATACAGGTCATAATTTCCAATTCAGAGGAGAAATTATGAAAAGACACTCATAACAGAATTTGAGACAGACTTCGATGTTTTGTATGCCGAAAATACATGGAATAAGCACCAACTTCATTTAATTTCCACTTGTCTGAGTGTCAAGAAGAAATTGGTCATTGCTATAGTGGGAAGGAGTGCAGACAGGGATTGGTGGAAGTATAAAGGGATGATTCAGATATTTATAGTAGTTGCTTCAATCACCTGCCTGGATTCCTTTATTATCATGTGAAGCTGGATCTCTGGGTTCCCATTTGAACTAAATTCCTGGGTTCCATTGAAATATGTGGTAACCAACTCATGATGACCTTTTTTATCGAGTCTTAAATGGATTTGTTCAACTAAGGATTACACAGTTGGCTTGTATCCAGCCTATTGTCTGTACTTTATGCTGATTAGTAGAAAATGACAGCCCTGGAAAACATTTTTTTCTACCTTTTCTAATTTTTAAATAATTCAGACCCCTGCCTTGAAAATAAAACTAAATTTGCTTCCTGAAAGATGAACGAAGAAAGTAGAATACTGTGGCAGGATACATACAGCTTTTAGCTTTACAAGAGTTATGCAGTTTTTTGTTTTAAGTAGAAACCTAAGATCCATCATTTGAATCATGTACAGTATCATGGTGTAGGTTGGATTAATACCTTAAGGAGTAAGGAATAAGATGTTTCTGAATACATATTTAGTTGAGAATTTATTGTTCACGTAAGAAAAAAGCTCACAAACTTGATTTTTCTCCAATCATTCTGTTTCAACAACCTAATGTACATGGATAGATTTTTAAATTGTTGCCATCATTTGACAGTGCGTTCTAGTCCCGCCCTAGGCACAAAGGCATCTAGGTGACCTTGGGCCAGTCATTCTTTCTCAGCTCTAGGAACAAGGCAACAGCAAACCATTTCCAAAAAACCTAGCTAAGAAAACTGCAGAAAATTGCCCAGGCTGTCACCAGGTTTGACTCAAAGGCACAAGAAAGGAAAGGAGAGGAAAGGAGAAGAAAAACTGGGAATTGAAAACTCTTTGTCATCTTCTGCAAGTCACCCAGAGACCTGCATGAAGGTCCAAATCTGTTTCATATCCATTGTTGCGTTATAGGAGTATTTAGTCACCAAAAGCATTTAGTCACCAAAAGCATAAACAAATTTAAAGGATTCAGAGGAATGTGCGGTTTCTCCTTTACAGTCATAGTGGGCTGGAAAATAGTAGCCATAATGTGTTTTGTCTTGAATAGAAGGTGAAAACTGTACATCAGAGTCTATGCCTCACTTTACAGTTTTAGCTCTCAACTCAAATGTACATTCTTTGAGATATAGATGTTTGGAGAGATGACCTTCCTCAGTGAAAAAAAGAAGACGACTAGGAAAGTTATCTGAGAAAAACAATTTTCTATCGGTAACAGCAGCCAGATAAATTTTTAAAGCTAACATTGGGAATGATGGAACTAAAGCTACATCTCAGTTTTCTTAGCTAATGTTTTGTTTTCAAAGCTTCACATGGTCCCCAGTCTGAAGTCTGAGTCTATAATGTCCATACTGGCGGCATGTTCCTGTCATATGTAATTTAATTATATTTATAGCCTTTTAATTAAAAAAAAAAAAAAAAGCTCAAGAGGAAAGCATTAGATTTTCAACAATGCCCCTAGCCCTATATAGACTCCAGATGCATTCTTAGAAAATAACAAGGTGATTGACTAATTCTTTGTTTGCCTTCTAGTATATAGTTTTGGATTGACCATATCTGCTAGGCCAGCCATTTTGTAAGAGTCCCTGTAAATTTGCCTTCAAAATTTAAATTAATTCAAAAAGTTTAGGAAGCCCTTAGTACAATGCAGTTATTACTATGACTATTTTTAAAATAGTAATTTAATCATTGATTGTATGATAGATTAAGAAAATACTTCACACAAAATGTATTCCAAAATGGCATAAGAAATTGCTCTTAAAGTGAGTTGCGTCTGAGTATATGCACTGATATGCATTAGGAGTGTGTGTACAAAATGGCATTATTGAGATGAGATGCTTCACCTTGACGTATCATGGTGCTCTGTCTTGCTGATATGCATGTGCTGCAGTTAAAAGAGAGCATCTTGGTTTCTTCCCTTTGAAGCTCCACACATCCCTAGAGTGCAGGCATGTATGTTGTTCCCCCCTCTTATTCAGCTTCATTATAATTTTAATGGTCAGTAAAATGTTGGTGAATATAATTCATTAAATTTTTATCAAAATAGCAGAAATACTTACTTATTCTGGTGTATCTTAGTATAATATATGTAGTTTCTTAAGAAGCTCTGCATATTTCTATTTAAATATGTAGTGAATTAGACAGCAAGACAACAGTGTTGCTAGCATTCAGTTTGCTTTATTTGGCCCCACCTCCCCATGTATCAGCCTGAGGATTTGGGGGGGGGGGTCTTTCTCTAGCAGAACTGAAAACAATTAGCAGCAGTTCTATTGTGTGAAAGGCACTTCCTGCTTTCTCTCCCATAATAAACTTACAGCAGCTGAAAGCCCAGAGGGAGTTTGGCAGCTGATTGAAAGTGCTAAGAGCACTCCTTTAGCCTTTGCCCATGTGGCCAACAGTCTGTGGTGATGTGTGTTCAGTTTAGGAAGAGTTGTGAAACACATTAGCAAGTCATTGAAGGTACATCAAAGTGAGAATAGGAAAGCAGTAAGAGGGAAGTGATGGTGCACCAGAAGACTAAGGGAAGGCTATAAAATGGTTTTGGTTGATCATGTTAATATGTTTTCTGATTAATGGATTTTGTTCTTTACCTTGAATGAGTTATAAAGCCTCTTTCTGCAAGTACGTGATGCCAGGTTTAATCTCTGATATCCTCAGGTACAGTTGTAAGTCCTCAAAGTGGAAGTTCCAGGTGTGTAGACAACAGTGGCAGGATGCTTCCTGTACTGAGCTGAACTGATAGAGGGAATGTATTCAGCAATGAATATTTTAAACAATTGTGTTGTCAAGCCAAGGAAAGTGTTGCAGAAAAAAGTTGCACATAATTGTATACATATCATCATCACTATGTAAGAAACTCTTATACAACATTTATGCCTCTGTAATAAATATATACATCTCGAACCCAGACTGTTTAGTTGACAATGAAAATTAATAGTTAAGCTATACTGACCTGTTTTAAAAAGCCTAAGTTGCAATTCCTTTAATCACACTGGTTTAATGGACATAATTTCCCCCCACAAAAATATGATTAAGGCCACACATATTGCTAAGCTGTAAATTGGTTTGCTTCACTTTGTCTTAACCTTATGTGTGAACCAGCTAATTTTGTCTTATTAAGAAATAATGGTTGAGTTATCCATGGTTGAGCATGATGTGTGAATCCAGCCAACGTGTATACAGTATATAAAAATTCCATAGAGATTAACAGACTGTTTTATTAACTTGCTTAATTAACTTGAGAAACAAGTCATGTCAAATTCAGTTTTGCTGTAAGTTAGCACATCGCTTTATTTTCTGTCTGCGTACCATTTGAAATTGTTTGTCAAGAATACATATGCAGATTAAATAAAAGCAGGGTCTTTGAGCATGGTCCCAATGTCATGTTAAAAGAGATGATTCAAGACTAGGATAGTTCTCTCATTGATATATTAGTCATATCATTTAATCTAACTGCTGCTGTTTTGATATTTATGATTTGTTCCAGCAAATAAATGTGTGTGTGTGTGTGTCTGTGTGTCTCTAGATCTATCTATCAATCATCTTGGAAGCACATTTAGTGATAATAGGCTTATAAGCATGTTAGATAGTGGGCTGTGCATTTATTCCCCTTCTCCAAGTCATGTAGCTTCTTTCATCATTTTGGCTACACTCATAATTTCTGCATAACGGGGCAAGATCCTCTCCTCTTGGTATCTCCCACACCGTATAGAACCATTCAGAGTGAATTTCTACATGAGAAAAACTTTCATGCATACATCCAAGCTGGGGCCCTGCTGAAATTACAAATAAATAGGTAAAAACAACATCTTTAGTAAATAGGTTAATATCATGGGTGTCTGGGTAAAAAAACAAAAGAAAAGAAAAACAGTGTGAGAAGCTGAAGCTTAACTCATGGTGACTATGGGCATATAGTCATGTTGTTTTCTTCTCAACAGCGTAGTGATAAGCCCATGCCTTCTTCCAGGGTGTTTTCATCATGCCACAGTTGTAGTTTTCTCTGCTGGTCTCCCAATCAGATAGAAACTAGACCTGCCCTTCTTAGCTTTTATGAATACACAGACTTGGCCAGTGTTGCCATCTACTGAGACCTATGTGGCTTAACAAAATAACAAACAAATTATGTTTGTACTGTAGCCTTTACCAACCTGATGCTCTCCATATGTCATCTCCGGTTAGGGTTAGGGTTATAGTCTAATTTACCTAAAGAACATGAGGTTAGGAAACTAGTCGTATTCCCTGCCTATAAAGTTTATTCCTACACTACTTTAGCATTTTGAAATGGTAATCTGAAATACAGCTTAGCCATTATCAATTCTGTGAATTCTATTATCTTTTTTGCTAGCAACATTTTCATCGTCCTTTCTGAAGAACATTATAGATTTATCTGCAACTCATGGCATTTCTCCTAATCAAGATATTTAAGTTACCACTGAAAACATTAGTATGGCTAACCTCTGATCACAATTAGGGATAACTTCTCTTTGGATCCCATAGCTATAACGTCCCTTACGAAGTATTCTGTTATATATGCCTTGCACCTGGGCTATGTGTGGGTGCAGATTAAACGAGTCAACAAAGATGTAAGTTGATTGGTATCTAGAAAGAGTTATAGTGATCCATCTAGCCTGGAGGTTCATGTCTGATAGCGAAGTGATTAGTCTAGATAAAGATGCGTTAACAAGGTGTACTTCAAGGTTCTGACACATCCTGTCAGCCTGGAGCTATTAAAGAGGCTCTTCTGACTTGGATATACTTCAGTAGGAAAAAAGAGTTAGCATTAAGATAATTTTTTGTATATATGTGTGCTAGATTAAAACACACAGGAGGAATTAAAAAATAGAGCCATTCCTGACTCTAAAAAATATAGAATAAAGTCTCTTAAAGCATATTAAGTTTTACTTTGCCTACCACACACAACTGTGAAAGGATGGAATTTCTTAATGGGTGTTTCTTGATTATCAGTGGTAATGCATATTTTGATGCTGTGTAATACCATTCAGTTTACATAGTGTACGAAGTAAAGAAGATTTTTTTTTAAAGTAGAAAATGTTAATTTAAATGTAATAAAAAATATACTAGAAGTATTGTCTCAAAGGCACTGATTTCTCCCACATTCAGATATTTACATGTTAGAGAATGGCCATTCAACTTAACTGAGATTATAATTTGTCTGTGAAGACTATTGTACATCACAAAATATATTGAAAGGAGATTTAGTCACAATCCCTTTTGTAATGCATAGCAAGATTTCTTTGAGCCAAACAGTATGATGTTATGAATTTTGTTCTGCATTCTATTAGTGAAATCTCATATCAAATGGAATTACTCTGACCCAACCACTTGGAAATAATGCATTAATATGAGTTCTGATATACTATTTAGCCCTCATCCTGATTCCTAGAACAGAATGATTCTCAGCGCTCACATATTTGTTTTTAATATCTGAATTAAGCTAATACTCATTGACTAATGAGGTTTTGGTTCAGGAAAAGAACAAAATTATTGCTATATAATTTGGAGTCAGAAAAATATGCTGTCTGATGCAGATCTATTTTTGTGCATATAAAACAAAGTTATTCAGGTTCTATTAGCTGAATATCATGCCTTTAAAAGTATATTAGTTATTTAGAGTTAGTTGATGAAAGAATTCTATTTAGAACAAGACTAATATGGGATATAGTATACAACTGAACACAGGAAGCTCCCTTATACTAAGACCATCTATTCAGTATCGTTTATCCAACAATAAGGAACCAGTGCCCCTTTAGATGATCCTGAACTTCACAGCCAATGATGAGGGATGCTGAGGATTTTTGAGCATGGATTTTCCAGTCCTTGGAACCCAGTGCCTTATGTGTGCTCTAATGCTAAACTATCATGTGCCACCATGAACATAAATCTCAATTGATCTATCTATCTGGAAGTATCCATAGATGGCAAGTAAAATGTATATTATGCTGTAGAGGGACCTTTCTTGGTCCCATACACCTAGTTTTTTGCTAATTGTTGTACAGTAAATTAATGATATATAATGGGATTTGGGAGGAGGGCTTCTACATAGAAATTATTAAACATGGTATACAAGTGTGACATCTTACTGAAGTATAAATAGTAATCTACTTTATAAAAATATTTGCATTTGCTAAATCCTATTACGTTTGATTAAGTGTCAAGTACACACACACACACACACACACACACATTCCCCTCTCACCCCTATGGGTGGTCTGTGTCTTCCTCAATCTTGGGTCCTCTACCAGATGCCTGGGAGTATGAGGGTTCTGCGCAGTATAGTAGCTGTTCTTAGCACTGTGCTGTCCACTGCCCAGAAGGACAGAGAGCTCTGATGTTGTTCCTGAGATCTGTTGGAGCCAGTCTTCCAGCTTAGGAGTCACAACCCCGAGTGCTTCTACCACCACTGGGACCACTTTGGTTTTTACTTTCCACATCCTCTCTAGTTCTTCCTTTAGGCCCTGGTATTTCTCCAGCTTCTCATACTCCTTCCTGATGTTGCTGTCACTTGGCACTGCTACATCTATCACTACCACTGTCTTCTGGTCCTTGTCTACTACCACAATGTCTGGTTGATTAGCCAGTACTTGCCTGTCAGTCTGGATCTGGAAGCCTCACAGAATCTTAGCCCTGTTATTCTCCATGACCTTCTGTGGAATCTCCCATCTGGACTTGGGAAGGTCTAGCCCATACACTGTGCAGATGTTCCTGTATACAATGCTAGCTATTTGGTTGTGTGTTCAGTATATGCTGTTCCTGCCTACATCTTACACCTTGCCACTATGTGTTGGACTGTCTCTAAGTCCTTTTTGCACAATCTGCACCTTGGGTCCTATCTAGTGTGGTAGACCCCTGCTTCTATGGGTCTGGTGCTTAGTGCCTGTTCTTGTGCTGCTATGATCAGTGCCTCAGTGGTATCTTTTAGTCCAGCCTTTTCCAGCCACTGATAGGATTTCCCAATGTCAGCCACCTCAGCTATCTGTTGATGGTACATCCCCTGCAGGGGCTTGTCTTACCATGGCACTTCCTCCACTTGAACTTCCTCTCATGTCTGCTGCTGCCTCAGGCATTCTCTTAGCAGCTCATCTTTGGTTGCCATCTTAGTGATGTACTCCTGGATGCTCTGGGTTTCATTCAGGACAGTGGCTTTGATACTCATCAGACCCCGCCCACCCTCTTTGCAGCTGGTGTACAATCTCTGGATGTTGGACTTGGGGTGGAAATCTCTGTACATTGTGAGGAGCTTCCGGGTCTTCACATTGGCAGCCTCCATGTCTTCCTTTGGCCAGCTCACTGTACTGGCAGGGTATGTGATGACTGGCAGGGCATACGCGTTGATGGCATGGATCTTCTTCTTCCCATTGAGCTGGCTCCTCAGGACCTGTCTTATCCTTTGGTGGTACTTGCTGTCTTCCTTGCCTCCTCATCATGGTTCCCACGTGACTGTGGGATACCAAGGTCTTGTAGTTGGTCTCTATGTCTGCTATGTGGCCCACTGGTAGTTCCACCCCATCGGTCTTAACTACCTTCCCTCTCTTTACTATTATCCAGCCACACTTCTCCAGTCTGAATGACATCCCAGTGTCCTCACTGTAGATCTGTGTCAGGTGGTTCAGTGAGTCAATGTCTCGTTTGCTCTTAGCATACAGCTTGATGTCATCCATGTAGAGGAGGTGGCTGATGGTGATTCCACTCTTGAACTTGTACCCATATCCAGATTTTGTGGTTATCTGGCTGAGGGGGTTTAAGCCTATGCAGAACAGCAGTAGGGACAGTGCATCGGCTTGGTATATGCTGCACTTGATGGCCACTTGAGTTGACTTCCAGTGTTGTCTTCCACAGTCCCATTGAGTTCTTGAGGAAGGTCCTTAGTGTCCTGTTGGCTTTGTATAGTGCCAGGCATTCACAGATCCATGTGTGTAGCATTGAGTCGTAGGCTTTCCTGTAGTCAATCCAGGCTGTATTCAGACTGGTCTGTCTAGACCTTGAGTTTTGGGCGACTATTCTATCTATTAGCAACTGGTGTTTCAAGCCTCTGGTGTTCCCAATGCCTTTCTGAGCTGTGCTCATGTACTGGTCCATATGGTCTTGTAGCTTGGCAGCTATGATGCCTGATAGGGCTTTCCATGTTGTGGAGAGGCAGGTTATTGGCCGGTAGTTGGATGATGCTGTTCCCTTGTGAGGGTCTTTCATGATCAGCACTGTCCTTTCTTGTGTTAGCCAGTCTGGGTGGGAGCCTGGTGCTAGCAGCTGGTTCATCTGTGCTGCTAGGCGTTCATGTACTGCTGTTAGTTTCTTTAGCCGATAGGTGTGGATCAGGTCTGGGCCAGGTGCTGTCCAACTCTTCATGTTCTTGACCTGCTGTTGGATGTCAGCTACTGTGATGGTGACCGGTTCCTGTTCTGGGAGATTGCTGTGATCTGCTCTCAGGTCCTGCAGGCACTTTGCACTGGTCTTATGTGTCTTCTCTTTTTCCCATATGTTCTTCCAGTACTGTTCAGTTTCTGAAGTAAGGCCCTGTATTTCTTCAGCACCTGAGTCTTATCCTTAATCTCCACACCCTTCTGTAGTTCCACCAGCTGACTAACTTATCTCTGAGTTGCCTTGATCTTAGCCTCCACCCTCATTTTCCAGGGGGGTGATATGTACTGCTGTTCTTCTTGATCATGTAGCCAAATATTTTCAGGATTACAGTGGCTGTAGCATAAACCAGTTCATTGGTTTGAGTTATGGTGGTAGTAGGGACTGTTGTGAGGGCTCTTTTGGCATCTTCTAGCATACTATCCGACAGTACTTCTCCATTGAGCCTTGGTCTCGAGGGTTGACTATAGCTAGTTTATCCATGATCTTATGCCTCCTATCAGCTGCTGTGCTCTGTAATGGAGAGGGTGGCAGTGACATTCCAGCTTCAGGTGTTGGCTGTACATCCAGTTCTTCCAGGTCTGCTTGAGTCTGAGTTGTAATGTGGAGTTGGTCTATCTCAAGTTGTGAGAGCAGCTTCCTCTTCACTGTGTTGAAGTTAATAGTTGTTTCTCAGTTACTGTGGATGTAGGTCTTCTGTCCATCCATAGTTCCCTCATACGTTTCATATATCCCCTCTCATTAGGTCTACTGTTGTAGCATTTCATCAGTTCCAAGTTCTCTTGTCCATGTATGGTTTGTTTGGTTTGTTGTTATACACACACACACACATTCTGTATGAACAACCTAACAAAATCATCAAATGTTTGTTTTCTTGATATCTCTTGTATAAGGCAAGCATGTCATTTTTAACGGCTACAGGCTGAAAGGAAATAGGTGGAGCTTGATAAAACAAATTCTTCCTGCTTAGCTTTTTGGGGGGGGGTACTTAATCTTCCTTCCCATGACCTGTGACTCCCTTCTTTTCCTTTCCTGAATGGATTCACCCGCACAATAACAATGCTTTTCAAACATGATTGAATCTTCTTAGCACCCTGTGGATATGTCTGTCTCTGATTTAATTCTTGTAGGAAGTACTTAATAATTTGTAGACTTCTTCAGCCCATCCAACAAAAAATACTGTAAAATTGTAGTGTCGTGAAGATA
Organism: Python bivittatus; assembly: GCF_059951505.1. Lineage (NCBI taxonomy): Eukaryota > Metazoa > Chordata > Lepidosauria > Squamata > Pythonidae > Python > Python bivittatus. Next base: position 15,306,160 of record NW_028277058.1, on the reverse strand, counting down.
AAAATATATTAAATAGTTTCTAGTTCCCAGCACATCTGTCACTGTACTTTTCAGTAGTTCGTATAGGAAAATATTCTTGTCCACACATTGCTTAATTTTTAAAATAAATGATAAATAGTGAATTAGAAATTGGAAGGAACAAAATAATATTCTCCCTGGAAACTGTCATTTGAATATCTTGCTGTATAAACCAAATTCTATCTTGGCATGACTTTTCCACTAGTAGTATCCTAATTCTGTTCATCCTGTGTACAGAAAAGATGTGATATAGTTAGCTTACATATATAGAAAAAACCTTCCTCCCTCCCTCCCTCCCTCCCTCCCTCCCTCCCTCCCTCCCTCCCTCTTTCTTTTTTTCTTTCTTTCTTTCTTTCTTTCTTTCTTTCTTTCTTTCTTTCTTTCTTTCTTTCTTTCTTTCACATTTTGTTTTGTTATGCAGCAAAACTATGGATTATAGCTTTTGATTTCTCTGCAGTAAAACCTCCCTCCTTAGGAATCTGTATGAAGCCACTGAAGTAATAGGTTTGTTGAGGGAAATATATTAGTAGTCATTGTTCTAGTAATACACCTTGTATAATTAACAATTTCAAGAACAAACTTCATTAATCATTAGGAGTGAGTAAACAGATGTATAATTGCTGTGGTAGAATATATTCTCCAGATTAAGATTAAGACCTTCCATTATGTTCATGTTCTAGGATTTTAAGGTATGGTACATTAAATATAGAGTAGTATAGAGTAGTTTGAATTAGATTAAAACGAAAGTGCTTGACTTGGAATTATAAATAGAATGTTTTATTCTATGGAACAGAGCAGCATTAAAGTGCACACACACCCTGGATACACAAAAGGGATCTCCACCCAAGTAAACAAAATAAAACTATTTTTATAATTTTGAAATACTACACAATGTTGGTGATTTTTAAATACAAAATATATGGATTCTTTAAAAAAAATACATTAGAACGTATGTTTGCAAAGTACATTCTTTGAAATCTGTTTTGAATCCCTTTTTAAAGCAGAGAACAGCACTGCAACATTCAGAGAAAACACTGTGTACTGCAATTCACAAAGATACAGCATTTCTTCTAGTGTTTTATTCTCAGTATACTGGAATCATACGCTAATCATTGGAGACACACAGGCACTGGTGCTTAAAAAATACCTCTAAAAAAAACCCAACACTGGTAGAAATGGTTCTCCTTAACAGACAACAGCCATGTCAGTAATTCCAACTTGAAAGTTCATCAAGTTGATTTAACGCTGGCAAGTATCCAAGCATGTCTGTATTATAAATACTATTGTCTGACCAAGGCCAAGTCTTGGTAACTATTGGGCTTACTGACTTAACTTTCAGCTGTGCTGTGCTCAAATAGCAACTTTTTTTCCCCCCCTTTTCCTTATTACTTGGCAGTAGAAACCTACTTCTGCTACTGAGTTTATCCATTAACAGCTGAATCTGCGCTACACTGAATCTTACAATGAGGTCTGTTGTTCAGCGGGATGGAAATGCTTGTTGAGATAATTTTTATACCCGACTTCTAGGAAACGCTTTTAAGGGTTTCTAAAACTTCAGTACTGTACTTTAGATATCTCTTTGTTTATTCATATATTCAGATACTGATTTAAAATTTGTAACTCATTTATAGCACCAAGATTAGGGTGCTATTAAGCCCTGGGGCTAAAAACTGTGTATCGAACTGTACTGACCCTTCGGTTGAAGGCAGTGTGACTGCAGAGGATTGAAGCCTCTAGCACTTTGTGTACCAGCCAAGTAGAACTGAATTTAAGGAATCGTTCCCACTTTTTTCCATTGATGCCTTTATGAATGGTTATTCCAATTCTTTTGCTTGTTTATAGAACAGTGCCTTTTTCTACAGACGCGCTTAACTTTATTTGGCTTACATCCTGACACATTCTTTGGCAACTCTTCTCCAGAGTAGGTCAATTTCCAATGATCACATCTCTCTGAACTTCACATTTCTCTCTCTGAAATGTGGGGCATTGGGGTCATCAGTGATTGATCTGTAGTGTGACTATTGCTTAAGGAATTAGAAAATGCCCAGGGGTCAAGTAGCAAAGCCTTTAATTTGAAGCCAGGAGGGTTTTCTCTACCCAATACTGGATAGAGTTAGAGGGTAGGCTCATCCAAAATCACATTCATAAACATGCAAATCAAAATTCTTCTGTCCTTTCTGCTCTCTTAACTGCCCTCAGTTTCTGAAAATAGTTGCTTTCTATCAGATGTTTGGAGCAAAGAGACCTCGGTTCCCTTCCCTTAAAACCCAGCATGCTCGGTCCTTGGGAAATGGCCTGTTCTTCACGTCTGGAAGCTGAAAATAGAGCTATTTCCTTTCATTCTAAATTTGACATAAAAGCCGCCGTCCCCCACCCCATTCCACAGGAGAGGAACTGTGTAGTTAAAGGTAGCCGCCTAAGAAAGGCTCTTTCTCAAAAAGCTGGCAGACTCGTGAAGGAAGTGTTAGAGAGGGCGAGGGGAGGCTCGGCTCCTGCGGCTCTTCCGAGGGCTGGAATGGCTGCAGCAAAGCATGAACTTTTCCCTTGACCTTCCCTTGGGGATCCTTCCTAAAGTGACTGACTGAGGGGTGCATGGGATGAACGTGGCGCCCGTACCTTTCGTTTTCATCTGAGGTACAATGAAGGGGCTCAGCGAAGTTGGGATGGAAGAGTGCGGATTTCTTTTTAGTAAGGGTTCAGAAGGTCTATGTTGGGGAGGAGCAGAATGGCTGGTCATTGTGCTAGAAAAGGAGATGCTGTGGGGATTCTGCCTTCTCTCTCACTCTCTGTCTTACACACACACGTGCGCCTCTAGTTTTCTGGCGGGCTGCCGAGAGCTGAGCTCCCTGAGGCTTTGCACAGGAGCGGGAGGTGGGCTCTTGGGAAAGGCTCTTGCGCGAGGCTGATTGCGGGATTGGGAGCGGGCGCTGCGCCTCTGTTCAGGGGAGGCAGAGACGCAGCTGCCATCGGCTAGAGCCTTTCCAGAGACCAGGTGAAGCAAAGAGGCAGGAGTGGGGGGATCGCTTTCATTTCTTCCTGATTGAGCTGGAACATAACCCTGGAGCAGTAAGGCTAGATGGGTTGTCTGGAAGGATAGGAGAGCTGCCTTCCTCCCCCAAGGAAGTCTGGCCATCTTCCCTGGAGGGGGGACTGGAGTTCAAATGCGGATGCTTCTATCTAATCTAAAAGTGTGGGGCGGGGGCTGGAGGGAAAGACTTCAGCCTCGAAAGTTCCAGTTGTCCCTGCTAAAAAACTGGAACTAGATGCAACTTTTGGGTAGAAGATAAATAATTGGAAGCCATCCATTCTTGCTTGTCAAGTCCAAATCACTCTGAGCTCGAGCAGTAGCTCTAGATTTGCGCTGCGCTATCCCTTGCCAGCGTGGGCAGCCCTCTGATAAAAAGAGATGGGTTCACATTGTTCAGGGGGGTGAGTTCCTCCCACTTTATGGAAGTGGGTGGGGGGCAGGCAGACAACTTCCTGATGTTCCCATCCTCTGAACGCTGTGAACTCTGGGCTTCATTGTTTCTGGTGCTGTGTTGGATCGCTGAGCATTTCTCTTGCTCTTGTAGACATGGCAGATGGAGACCCTTAATTCAGCAAACCATCCTCCTGGTGAGTGCCTCTTTTTAAGGCTTGGGGCTTTGACCAAAACATGCTGTAAACATCTTCCTGTCTGAATGTAAGCCATTTAATTCTCTTCTAAAAATATTATTAAGAAAAAACAGGTTTTGGAAGGAAAGCCCTTGAGTTAGAGAAGACTATTCTGTGTTTAAGTAATTTGTGTAGAGTGCAGCCAAAGGACATGTGCATATTTTGCTTTGTTTTTCCAGGATTGTCTGGAGTGTTCTTAAAATGTATAGATATAACTAAATTATTATTTCTTTTTATGAGCATCTGCTATCCATGGATTGAACATCCAACTGATTGGATGCGAAAGTTGCAAGCATTAATATATAGTAAATAAAGCATTTTTGGTGCTATATAGTTTATTTCAATAAATTCTTTACCTAAGATAATCTTGACAATGATTTTTGTAAATACAATCTATTGGATGTCTTTATTTCTTTGAAATATTTTCTGTGCAAAGTCTTTGCAAACTCAATACTCTGCATTCAACAAAGTAGTGTAGTGTTCAAAAACCAACAGGTGATGGAGTGAAACATGAGTATGTTTATATTAGAGTAAAATCTGGCTATTGATGCTTAGGATCGATGTTTAGAACGGCATAAAGCATGTATTTCAGAAGAAATTTTTAAAAAGTTATATTTTCCTTTATTTATCTAAGCAAACTGAAAGACAATAACTTCTTTGCTTTTTATTCTAAACCAGTTCATCAGGCTTCATTTTTACTGAGCCATAACATGCTTTTTGTATATTTCTATCCTAGTGTGCAAGCAAATGGTCCTAATTAACATTGAGTGACAGTGCTTTAACATAACAATATATAGCCAATATCACTTTAAATGATCCTTGATTTTAAATCCAAAATTTTGAATAGCACCCTTAGGCTACTATTCTGAACACGTTTGCTAGGGATAAATCAGGTTGAACACAGTGGAATTACTTTGCAAATAGAATTGTGTTAAATAAGCAATAAATGTAATAAGAAATGCTTGGGCTGAATCATGCTGCTTGAAATTTAAAAGGACTGACTTATTCCCATTAAAATAATGACACAGACACCTTTTTAAATCTAAAATCTTGACCCTTTTGGACATAGTTGCAATGAATGTGGTGTGTGCTTTGCATCGTATATTCCCCACAGGCTTAACATACACTTTAACAAAAAGTTGTTAAACCATTTGTCCTGCAGGATAGAGTCAAACAGCAGGAGATAGGAAAGGATGTTTATGTAACTGGTCTTATGAATTGTGACCTCTTTATTCTGGTCAGAGGTGACTGTAGAGCATACCCAGCGACCTGGAAATCCTAAAAGGAGAGCTAATTTCACATATAACTTTGGCTGTTGTATAGAAAACAAGGACAGAATTGAGGTATTCTCTCATTTTTGTGCAAAAGCGCTGTCTTCTGAATAGTTTATGTTGAATGAATATAGGTGACATTTACCCTGTTACGTATCTGAATGCCTTAAATCAAATTACTCTTTAATCCAATTACATGCTTAATAAATGTTCATTCATCAGCGAAAGGATGTAAGCTTTTTTGTAAGCTTCTCTAGGTTAGACTTATATAAAGGGCACATTTTTCATCAGTCTTATTGCTATTTTAAAGAACAGAGCAGGAAAATATCATGGTTATATTTTCTTTCAATGCTTCATTGTAATAAACAGTTGGACGCAGACATAGTTGCACCTAGAATAAATTCTTTGAAATAAGTAGGTATGACTAATTTCATTGCATTCAATAACATTTAAGTATTCCAAGTCTGAAATTAGTAAGAAACTCCAAATTTATTGAGATAGTTAGCAGGATTTATACCAGGAGCCAAGAAATGACTTCCAATATTGCCATTTTTTGCCTGTCATTCAGGTGAAAAAGCACAGTATTAAGTCTTTCTCTTTCTTCATGCTGTATCCATGAAAAGTACCAATTTCTAAAAGCATATTTTAAAATAATACAAAATTCTGTAGCTATTTATGCAGAAATAGTACTTGGAATGCATCCCTCCCCCAATTTTGATAAACCTGCATTACAATATATATATTTACTTGAAAATAAGCATTATCTAACCTAATAAGATCTACTTCTCAGGAGTATCTATTGGAAGATGGCAATAGCAAATAACATCTATATTGTCATTAATACCTATATAGACATATCCAAAATACATATATAGACATATCCATGAAGTCAAGCTCAACTCAAAAATGACCTGACTTTACTTCAGGCAACTATTGACTTGCACTTAAGTTATATCAGCTTACTGTTTCCAATTCAGAGGAACAAATAAACTTTTTTTTTTAAATTACCATTTCCAAGGAAACTAATAATCAAATAAGTAGATAATCCAAAAACTGTAAAATTAGAAATAGAACATTAAAATAATGCAGTTGCATTGCAACCTAAATTAACGTAACATTTTTAAAAGGCTGGAGAAAATAAGATTCTTTGCTTGAAGTTTCTGGGTTGTGCATTTCAAAGGGAGACAGTGCATGTGTAGATAGCATTTTTCCTACTTAATCAAGTGGGGCTCCCAAGGAAGTGTTCCAAATATGACTGGTGCAAGACTTGGCAAACTTTTTTGGATCATTGATAATGCACAGTTCAGAATACTGAATGCTATCAGAAGTGGGTGTGTCTGCTATGATGAAAAGATGGGTGGAGCCAAAAGTGGATGGTTTTAAAACCAATGAAAAGGTACTTTATTAATCAATTCTTCTGAAAAGTATGTCACACATTCTCCATTTCCTTTTTAAGTGCTACGTTTTCACTGAAACACACACACACATTATATTACCTGTATTTTCACATCTTCATTCTGTTACTTATTGTAAAATATTCTAAGTTGAAATCTTTTCAAAAGATGTGATATAAACTCTCAAGAGCAGAGCTTAACACTCATTATTTACCAGTGTCATCACTATTATCAGTATCAATATTAAGTTTCTGTTAGCCCTAGTCTGCTTTTATTATTATTACTTCATTGTATTTTATACAATGTAGTTGTTTCATCTTCACTTTTCCATTGGTTGATTTTGTTCCCATTCACTGTTATTTTCAGTCCACATGGTCTTCAAAAAGCTTTAAAACACTGTATTTCTATATGCCTGAGAGCTGTAGGTGCTTGTCAGCTGCAGGCCCCAATGTCTGCCTGCTTGAAGGCAAGGAGCAAGTCCATCTCTCATAGTCGGAAGGAAGTATAAAGCTCTAACTCTTTTGGAATGCTGGTAAATGTAGGACTTGTTTCAAAGGCTATATTTAGCACTGGCTAGCATTCTTTTCGTGGTGGGGGTGTGTGTGCTCAGATCATGAATTTTGAAAGCCAACCATGTGGTTGTGGTGCTGCCGCCATAGCAATTTGATGGCAAATTGCTTTTAGGTGCAAATCAACCCTCTGCTTTCCATATTAAATGACAGAACCCAAAATGTATCTGCATGAAGCAGCAATGTTCTCACTGAACAATGCAGAGTAGCATTGGGAGGGAACACTGTAGCTATTCCCAGGTGCTCTGCTTCTTGAATACAAAAGTATTCAAGTAATGTGACCAAAAGCATATTGGGTGGGTCACCAAAATTGATTAGACTGGCAGGAGTTTAGAAAAGCCTGTGCTAAATATTTAGGGAGATCTTTGACTTGATTATGCCTTCCATAATGCATGGGCTAGGCTGTGTGGAAATTTATGGAACAGCTTTGTTTATTGACCCAAAGTTTGCTTTTAAAATTGCCATTTTAAAATAAAGCTTACTTTAACAGAATTGCTTGTATACAACTATAGTATGCTTGGCACGTTTTCACTTTTTAGGCTAGGTTGATTTAGTTGATACAACTATGGTCAAATTTTGTGTTGCATTCAGAAAACAACCAAGTAGTTTAAATCAGTATTATTAAGCTTTGTAGAGCTTTAAAATAAATAAAATATTTTATTTAACATTTTATTTTAAAATGTTAAATAAAATAAAAAGTTTTGAAATGAGATTACTGGTATACAAGGCATTTTGTTTGTGAATATGAAGCTACACAAAATGTCCTGCAAAACTGGAGATTATTAGTATTATATCTGGAAAAATCTATTGTCCGGATAGTACAATAGGTTGTTCTAACAATTATCTGGCTTCTGATTGCTTAAGCAGAACATAATAGGATTTAGTTTTACTTTTCCCTTAAAATTTGCTGGTGTGAAATTCAAAAAAGCACATTTGTGAGCAAGGAAGTTTTTTGTCTAGACAGGCAAAATCTTAGATTTAATTCACTGTCCCATTTCCTTATATTTAGTAATACTGTCATTCATGTTTCAAAATCAGACCTTTCTCAGTTTTATTTGGTATGTATTATTAAATTGATCTTAATATTTGAGTGATCAAGGAGACCAGATTTCCTCTTTTAGGTTCACAATCCTATTAATCCTATACTTGCAAATAAATCCCACTTAACTGACTGAGCCTGGCATATATATTTTGCTAATATGCTATTAAGTGTATTGCAGAAAAGTTGCATTTTCTGCACTTGCATTTTTCATTCCAGGAGAAGGGATAATTTTTGAATGCTCAAGAATATTGTCTGTATTTTTCTTTGGTGAGGATATGGCACTCTTGTTTTTCTCTGAATTTGTAAAAGACATAAAGAGTTAAGTAAGATTGGCCAAACCTCTGCTAACAGAGAATGCAGAGGATAATCTCTTCAAATTTAAGATTGTCCCTGCACTACAAATAAATATCAGATTGCACAGGAAGTTTACAAAAGTCCTTAAGAAAACAAAGGAGAAAAAGAGTGATAGAAGGTAAGAAAACAATTTGGTTATTTGTAGCAAACATAGGCATGTTTATTCCTCAAATACATATGTATAATTTTTTACCTATATACGCTATCCAAAATATAAGTGCCTATAAAAATGCATGATGTCTAGGAAAATACATACTAGTTGGTTTCACATGGAAGCATCAGCATGGGATATTGCTAAAAATCCCAAGATTGTATGATGAGTTGCCTTGAGATCATACTATGAATGTCTGCACAGCAGGCCTACTACCTAATATGTCACTTGATACAACAGCATAGAATTTGCAAGTTGGAATGTCATATAAATAGAAGCATGTAATGTATTTCAATGCTGCTGTATATTTAATTCCTTGTCCATAGGTTATTCACATGTCAAGCAAAAATTGGTCTACCATAACTTTACATGGAAGATTCAGACATTTAATTGCTTTCTTTGTTTTACATAAGTACACAGACGTACATTCTCACTAACATTTCCTAAACTTTTTAGGTATATTGTACTATAGTATACCTTATAGCATACTTATTATAATATACTTAGTATACTGTAGTATGCCATTATACCTTTATATATACTGCATTATTTGAAATTCACTTGAAATAGGTATATAGTCAGATATGATTATCACATCTTTTATAAAAATTAAGCCTTGCTAGAACATTTCTTTGTTCATCAGTATCTTTTTCTTTTTAACTTCTGTAAAGAAGAACAAGATTAGGGTATGCTGCGAAACATATTCGTTGGGGGCAATGGAGTTTTAATATTTTAGGAGTCTAGAAAAGTCTTACATTTGTCTCAATTTTCATGCATAGAATCTACTTCGTGCTTCATTTATCTGTATTCATTTCTCTTTTTTATACTTAAGACTGACTTTTAAACATCACAGTATATACAGTTAAATTACAAGTTGCATTGTTATGAAGTAGCTATAAAATGGGGAGCAGTCAGTGATTTCTTAATATTTATATACCAAATCTTGATGCAGTGTCTTCTGCATCAGAGGCCCAATTTGTCATGTCTTTGTCAGGATAGCCAGTGATCCCTCTTCCAGTCTCTGTTTTCAATATGGCTCTATTTTCGATACAACCAATTTAATGTATAATTTTCCGTTCTAACTATAGTTTGAAAAAATGTTACATTATTAGGTATCCAGGATCTTAAATATTGTTTAAAGTCAAATTATAATAAAAAATTGCAAGTGAAAAGCAAAAGCAAATGGGAAACATGCAATTCCAGTGTATATCTTCATAATACTACGTAGGGATTAAGCTGAACAGCACATTATCTAAAAAGCATTTTTCTTGGATTAAATTTTAACATGTTAAGGCATAATCCACACATAAGGTCACTTAATCCCATATATATATATATTCTCCTTTAGAGGACTGTTTAGCATGTAAAGTCTCACTCCTGCTTTCTTTTAATTAGGAACTAAAAAACTCCACATAATTGGAAATAGCATGTATGTTTCCTTATTGCTTTGAAAAATTAACATAGAATAAAGTACAAGTATAGGAGCAAAGCCAGTATGACATCTGTATGTTTTGAAATAGTAGCTATGCTTTTTATTGCAATATTTAACTTTTGAACTTTTTTTTTTTTAGAGCTCTTAATTGATGAACTACAACTGAACATCTTGATACTGCCCACTGACCTGTGTCTTTTGGAAATGGAACCAAAAGTTGCCAGCCGTACATCTGGCTTCCAACGAAGTTCAACATCAGATGATGATTCTGGATGCGCCTTAGAAGAATATGCCTGGGTTCCTCCGGGTCTTAGACCAGAACAGGTAAGGGCAAATATTAATCAGCTTATGTTCAACTGTATATTAGAAAAGTAATTCTGTGCTTATGTTATATTGATCTTTTTTTTTTCATAAATATAGTAGACCAAAAAAACAACAACCCCACACTTAAAAATCAGTTTTTACTATTTAGGTTGTATATAATAATAGCATTATTATGATTAAAAAAATTAAGTAGACTTTGAACTAAGCTGAGAAGGAAACAAAAAGACCAGAACACATCCTCTCCAGCAGCTAACACCCAGATAAGCAGGGATTAATACCAGGCAAACAATCAAGCAGAAAACAATACCCTAATCAAGGAACTTCCAAGAAGAAAACCACCACCCCTCCAGAACTGGCAGGGCAAGCTACTGTATATAAACAGGGAGCAAACCTAACACTTGTACTGATGATGTTACCTAATCAGGTAATGAAATGTCTGCAAGCAAACAATTGAGCTCAGAGAGCACCAAGGACTCCATATATTCTTGTCTATTGGAACTTTGAACTAAACTTTAAAATACAAAATAATATTCAAGGTAGTGTTAACATAGCTCAACAGAAAAAGTCAATTTCTTAGTATCTTATTTAAGATGCAATATGCTTATAAAATTATTTACAAAGATGCCTGGGGGTACACTTTCTTTAGGATGTATGTTTGTTTTGTGCTGTGCATTTTGTAAATGTCCTATTCATTTGAAATGCCCTGTGAATAATCACATATTTTTCTCCAAACTTTCCTTCGTTTAAATATAGCTATCTTCTTACTGACCAATTTGCTGTGCCCATTAAAATTAGAGCAGTACTGACACTGATAGTTCAGTGTAGTCCTCCAAGTAAAATGGAGCCAGAAAATAATACATTTCTTATTAATATGAAGACACTTCATTTCTATTTCCTTACAAATAACTGGCCTATTAATCCTTTTGTAATTTAAATAACAATAAGGCAAACAGAAAACACCTTCCTCAGTGAAACATTATTTTCTCTTTCAGTTCTATTTGGGCAGGAAGTAGAGAATATCGTTTACTATAGATAGAAGCAGCAGTAGATTTTCTGCTTGTATCAGGTGGCAAATATGGTTTTATTTAACAACTGCAAAGTTCAAATGGGAGGAATGAACTTAATCAGCAAGAAATTACAAAACAACCTTTAGTCTATGCAGTTCAGGGAACAAGTCAGACTTGTTGAATTATCAGTTGTTTTCTGGATAGTTTCACACATTGTGTGATAAAATGCAGAAAGAGTATGTGGAATTTTAACAGACCTGCTAACTATCCTGGAGGAGGTGGAAATGAGATGTGCATAATTTATGGCAGCCCTGATTGCCACTTTAAATTGCATTCCAGGCAAGCAATACAACAGCTGGGTGCTAGTTATCTGAGGTTATCCAGTTCTCCAGAGTTGGCTTATTTGGTCTTCCTAAAAAAAAGGAATGCAAATTCTGCTAAAGATGCCGAGAAAAAAGGAAAAGAGCCTTTGCACAGGCTCTTGTATCGTGTGCCAGTTGCACCCATTCCTGGATCAGGGGGACCTTCTCACGGTCACTCATGCCCTGGTCACCTCCTGGTTAGATTACCGCAATGCGCTCTACATGGGGCTGTCCTTGAAGAGTATCTGGAAACTTCAGCTGATGCAAAATGCAGCGGTGCAAGCAGTTACGTGTGCTTCTGGCGGAACACACATTACACCTCTGCTTCGCAAGCTGCACTGGTTACTGGTTTGTTTCTGGGTCCAATTCAAGATGCTGGTGTTGACCTTTAAAGCCCTTCATGGCATGGGTCTGCGTTACTTGAGGGACTGCCTCTCCCTGATTTCATCTGCCCATCCTACCAGATCTGGCAGAGAGGGCATGTTATGGGTTCTGACGCCTAAGGAGCTACATTTGGTGGGCTCTGGGCTGCGGGCCTTTTCTGCTGTGGCGCCTGCGCACTGGAGTCTTCTTCTCCCTGAGGTGAGGCTGGCCTCGTCACTGTTGGGCTTCCGGAGGTCCCTCAAAACCTGGTTGTGCCAGCAGGCCTGGGGACTCCAGGGGATGGGTGATCTAGTGAGGTGGGTCCATTATTTTTAACATCTCCTCACTTATTATTTTTTGTTTTAGTTTAGTTTTTTATACTTTTTAAATGTATTTATTGATTGTTTTTAACCCTGTTGCATGCTGCCCAGAGTCGCTTGGAAAAAGTGAGATGGGCGGCTAATAAATTGTGTAAATAAGTAAATAAATAGGCAAAATAGACCTAGCATACTGTATAAATAAAAATCAGTATAAGATAGCAGATGAAGAATTCTTACACGGAAGTGTATGAATGGGATATAAGTCTGGCTTCTAATTCAGGTTCAGCTTTACTTCGCCTGCCTGTCAGAGGAGAAGGTCCCATATGTTAACAGTCCTGGAGAGAAATACCGAATTAAGCAGCTTCTGTATCAGCTACCACCCCACGACAATGAGGTAGGTATAGATAATCATGTTTTGCTCTGCTGAGTTGAGACAGAGGGACACATTCCCTTTTTCTGCAACAAATCTATGGTTTTTCAAATGCTGGCTGTCTCCCAAAACTATGTGACGAGATGTAACCAATTACAGTTACGCATGCCATGAAACGTGTTGGGTATGAGACTACCTTTGCAAGTGTTCAGTTGGTCAATCATACAGTTCTGTAATTCTGACTGCGCCCCTGATTTAGTTCCTATTATGCTGCATGCAGATGATCTTGGCTGATCCCAAAGAGTTGAGCAGGATCATACCTAATTAATTTGTGGATGAAGACCACCAGAAAATTCCAGGATTTTAAGTTAGACTAGGAAGTTGAAAAAAAATCTTGTAAGAAGGCAAGGATAAGCCACTTCTATACTGTTCTGTTCTATACTGTTGACAAAATACATGCCCATCTGGTAATCAGGAGTCAAGTCCCTTGAACAGAGGGCTTCTGTCCTAAAGGAGCTCTACTGCTGGTGTGCTTCTGAGTCCAACTCAGAGTATTCGAAAACAGCTGCAAAGATATGTTCCACCACATCATCCCGCCAAGGACTTTTGTTGCTTTAAAGGCCAAGGATGAAAACTTTTTCTAGAGAAGCTCTTGGGCCATCAGCATTGTTTTCATTTGGTCTTCTCCCCAAATCTTTAATTTATAGCAGTTAAACATTAGTTAAAAAAAAAACAAAACCCTGCCACCAGCAATGTGGCTTATTGTATTATTTTAGTATTTTTAAAGGTTCATAGCCAGCCTTTTATCAATATAAAGTATATGTATTAAGTAGAGAATGGGGTGGGAAAGGGTATACTTGTCCACATACAGAGCAATATGTACAACTTGCACCTGTATTTCGCACCCTAAAACTCTGAAAGAGCATTTCAGTTTAGATCAACCCCATCCCTTTGTGCCTGTTTTTTATGCTTTGGCTTGCCACTTTGCAACATTACAGGTACAGTCCTTCCCTACAGTATTATCTGTTCTATGAAATAATGACTACCCTCTGTTGTGCAAGGTACCAATCCTGGTGTAATTTAGGGTGGTGGTGTTTTTTTTAAAAAAAACGTATAATAACCCTTGTTAGCTTTCTCCAAGAATTATTTCCTATCAATATTTATTTTTATTTTTTCCTGCTCTTGAATGGATAATTTTGCAACTTCACAAGTGACTGAATGATCCGTCCTAGAGAAAGTAGAAGTACCTAATAAGAGATACATCAATAAGATTGTCTTAGAGAACCAAAGCGGTAGTTTTTATCATTACATATTCTGAAGTGTAAGGCGTGAGCAGATATCTGTCATGTAGCTCAATTCTTTGAAAACTATTTGAAAAGAAATGTATCTAATTCATTAATAGAGTTAATAGATTCACCCAACAAAGTTTGATCTGGACAGGCTGGGTTTAGAAAATGATTTTTTAATTAAAACTGTCAGTGACCTCATGCTGGCTGTGGATGGAAACAGCACCAAAACTCTATGGTGCCACCTCTCATCTCTTCTTTCTCATAAAGAATGAAAGAATAATCTACTTCTTCATTCCATAATTGTATCTATAGAAATTTATCTTAAATCCATAAACTCGTAAAATCAAAATGGACATAGGCTATAATCTTCAAAGTATGTCAGTGTCCAGGGCAGTACTGCATAGACAGCAGTAACACTTCATGTCACTGTAGCAGCTCCAATTGTTGAGACAGATCATTACATTGTGGTGAAAGAATAAGAAGAGAATTAGCTGCGTATGCAACTCTCTTTTATCCATGAATTTGATATAAGTCCACAAACTTTTAGTTTCCAAAAAGATATATGTAGACCTATTCATGCATGTTTATTCCAAATATAATTTGCATAGATTCTAAATGTGATATTGGCTTATTTTGTTGAAGGTGCGATACTGCCAGTCTTTAAGTGAAGAAGAGAAGAAAGAACTTCAGATATTTAGTGCACAACGTAAAAAGGAAGCACTGGGGCGAGGCTCAGTCAAATTACTCCCTCAAGCAATAATGCATGCACTTTGTGAACAGGTAACATTGTTATTATTAATTAAGAATTCCGTAACTCTATGAAATTCAATTACTGATAAACATGGAATAAAGCATAAATTGAATAGGATTAAATAAAATGTGAGGTCAAGCTTGCTAGGCTAAAAACTGATCAAACAGCATTTGTTGGTTTATGATACCTATTGTTGTGCTTTTGTGTATAGCAATATACTTAAAATATTGATCAAGAAAAGTCTGATAAATACCAAGGTAAGTCGAGGGATAATGAAGGTTTGATTAGAGGATGCTGATGAATCAGTATGAGTATGTGCATGCATGTAGCATATGCTTAACACTACGGAATGCTCAAAGAAAGTTTCTGAGAAGAAGTTGTTTTATTAATAGTCAATATGAAACGAGAGTCAGTAGCCTTGAATCAAGGAAGATCATATAATAGTAACAGCATATGCTCCTTTAGTGTCCTGGTCAGTCCTTTCCTCACAGATGTGATGTCACATTGTTGCTGATAAGTTGTAGATGTATGAAAATTAAAATTATATGTAAATGTATCTAGGTTTATCTAGATGGATATATGGAGGAAAAAGTATTTAAATCCCTGTTTTTATTTTTCAGTGTGGTACAAAAATAAATGGAGGTGAAGTTGCAGTATTTGCTTCAAGAGCTGGGCCTGGAGTGTGCTGGCATCCGTCCTGTTTTGTATGTTTTACATGCAGTGAACTTCTTGTTGACTTAATCTATTTCTTCCAAGATGGAAAAATTCATTGTGGTAGACACCATGCTGAACTGCTCAAGCCACGATGTTCAGCATGTGATGAGGTAAATCTCACATTCTCACAATACTTAAGATGGAAGTGAAAATGAGCATAGCATTTATTACTCAGGCACTTCTGAGTGTGATCTACAAATTCCTCTTATGTAGCCCTCAGAAACATTGGAACCTAACTGCAGAAACAAGAGGGAATACTAAGAGATTTGACTGAGTTTTAAAATCTTATAATACTTAACTTGGAACATTTGTTGGGCCTTATTTATAGACTGTTCGTGAAGTATGACTCAGGACCTTAAACAGGTCAAAGATCGTATGATGAAATGGATTCAGAATTAGAATACAGTATATAGATGCAACAATGGGAATTGTAATAGAAGAAGAATTTACTCAGAACATTATACTCAGAGAAAAATGGTCTAAGATGTTTTATCATTGGTACAGTGGGGCAAAAAAGTATTTAGTCAGCCACCAATTGTGCAAGTTCTCCCACTTAAAAAGATGAGAGAGGCCTGTAATTTTCATCATAGGTATACCTCAACTATGAGAGACAAAATGGGGGAAAAAATCCAGAAAATCACATTGTCTGATTTTTAAAGAATTTATTTGCAAATCATGGTGGAAAATAAGTATTTGGTCAATATCAAAAGTTCATCTCAATACTTTGTTATATATCCTTTGTTGGCAATGACAGAGGTCAAACGTTTTCTGTAAGTCTTCACAAGGTTTTCACACACTGTTGCTGGTATTTTGGCCCATTCCTCCACACAGATCTCCTCTAGAGCAGTGATGTTTTGGGACTGTCATTGGGCAACACGGACTTTCAACTCCCTCCAAAGGTTTTCCATGGGGTTGAGATCTGGAGACTGGCTAGGCCACTCCAGGACCTTGAAATGCTTCTTACAAAGCCACTCCTTCGTTGCCCAGGCGGTGTGTTTGGGATCATTGTCAAGCTGAAAGACCCAGCCACATTTCATCTTCAATGCCCTTGCTGATGGAAGGAGGTGTTCACTCAAAATCTCACAATACATGGCCCCATTCATTCTTTCCTTTACACGGATCAGTCGTCCTGGTCCCTTTGCAGAAAAACAGCCCCAAAGCATGATGTTTCCATCCCCATGCTTCACAGTAGGTATGGTGTTCTTTGGATGCAACTCAGCATTCTCTCTCCTCCAAACACGACGAGTTGAGTTTAGACCAAAACGTTCTACTTTGGTTTCATCTGACCATATGACATTCTCCCAATCCTCTTCTGGATCATCCAAATGCTCTCTAGCAAACTTCAGACGGGCCCGGACATGTACTGGCTTAAGCAGGGGGACACGTCTGGCATTGCAGGTTTTGAGTCCCTGGCGGCATAGTGTGTTACTGATGGTAGCCTTTGTTTCTTTGGTCCCAGCTCTCTGCAGGTCATTCACTAGGTCCCTCCATGTGGTTCTGGGATTTTTGCTCACCGTTCTTGTGATCATTTTGACCCCACAGGGTGAGATCTTGCATGGAGCCCCAGATCAAGGGAGATTATCAGTGGTCTTGTATGTCTTCCATTTTCTAATTATTGCTCCCACAGTTGATTTCATCACACCAAGCTGCTTGCCTATTGCAGATTCAGTCTTCCCAGCCTGGTGCAGGTCTACAATTTTGTTTCTGGTGTCCTTCAACAGCTCTTTGGTCTTGGCCATAGTGGAGTTTGGAGTGTGACTGTTTGAGGTTGTGGACAGGTGTCTTTTATACTGATAACAAGGTCAAACAGGTGCCATTACTACAGGTAACGAGTGGAGGACAGAGGAGCCTCTTAAAGAAGTAGTTACAGGTCTGTGAGAGCCAGACATCTTGCTTGTTTGTAGGTGACCAAATACTTATTTTCCACCATGATTTGCAAATAAATTCTTTAAAAATCAGACAATGTGATTTTCTGGATTTTTTTTCTCATTTTGTCTCTCATAGTTGAGGTATACCTATGATGAAAATTACAGGCCTCTCTCATCTTTTTAAGTGGGAGAACTTGCACAATTGGTGGCTGACTAAATACTTTTTTGCCCCACTGTATATTATTCCAGTTTTGATTGCTAAAAAGGACAATTTATTTTTAAAAAATTCCTGGAAATCTAATGAGCAGGTTGGGTCATTTTTTCAGATTTGGCATTAAACTTTAATGCCATACAACTCAACAATTCTGTAAAATGATTCAGGATGAAATAATTCTTAACAGTTCAATTTCCATTTTAACCTAAAATATTCTTATTAAACTTTATCAAGCCACATATCCCCTCAAAGTATACTGAATTAGATTTATATGGGATAATTGCTGTAAGGATATTATATGCTTCTTACTGGAAAGGTTATCTGAATCCATCAATGGAAGAATGGCTAACCAAGTTGATATCTAAAGTTTGTATCTTGAAAGTAAATTAGAAACAGATTTCAGCTTAAACTGGAAACCATTCTTAGAGTATAATACATGGATTGGTAGCGTATCCAATATTTGGATTTATTTATGCATAGAATTTATGCTTCAAGGTACTTAAATCAGAATAGATTCTTAGTAATATGGACCAAACCTACTACAACATATAATTTATATTGTGTTGACCATAGTTCTTGATATTCATTCTAATTCAAGTTTAACAGTGATCCTTAATCTTTTAACATGATATAATATATTAAAAATATTTAACTATATATAACTAAATTATTTTATATATATATAAAATTTATTTATTTAAAGGACTTATATGGCTGCCCATCTTATGTACGATAACCCCAGCTATAACGTCCATGACATCTTTAAATACCTGGTTTATTTATCTGTATTATATTCTTTTATTTTTTGATCTTCTCTCTAGTTTCTATATTTTCTTTGAAACCCTTGAAAACAAACATACAGAACTACTGGAACCTTGGCTACTATTCCCTTCCATGTAGCTGATGGCCATTACCTGTGTGGTTGGAAAGCCACTGATACTCTTGAAGGAGTGTGAGATAATTGTTACCTTGTCAGCATTTATTTCCTGATTGCTACCTGTACCAAAAATTGGGGCTGCTGAATGGGAGAAGGCTTGTCCACAGGTTCCCAGTGCTCCTTCCAGCAGACCAAACAATTGCTAAGTAGCCTGGAAAGAAGGCAGTCTTCTGCAAGGATTAAAAATGTGTTTACCCTATATATCAGTAGGATAAGTCTTTGAAAGCTATGATGGTGCTGTCTATCTCTTGCTCAATCCCAGTTTTCAAAGAGAAAAGATGTTCTCCGTCCATTAAGCCCTTTTTCACTCAAGCAAAAAGTGTTTAGGTTCATCTGCATTTGGATATGACTCATCATCTGATATTACCACACACATCCTTTGGGACAAAAATGGTTCCCCACATCAGTTAAAAACTGCTTTTCACATGCTTTTTAACATATTAACTTCTAGTGAAAGTACTTAAATTGAAGAAATATAACTTGCAAAAATACTGTTAGATTATATATGGCAGATAGTCTTATGTGTGGCTCAGAGGTTTTGGCTAAAATGTTTCTCTCCCCCCCCCCCTTTTTCAGTTCTTTTTAAAATTAATTTTTAAAAAAAAAAGAAGAGAAAAAAAGAAAAAAGGGTAAAGAGGAATAAAAATGATATAATATCAGTACGTGGACAAAGGAGTTGTAAAAGTTGTACATTAGTGCTCAGTACATCATTAGTGAAAAATTAACCATCAAAGCAGAATACATTAAGTTATTTTTAACAAAAAGGAAGAGGATTTTAAAGATATTTTTGAATCTCTGAGCTGAATACCAGTATCTCCACTGTTTTATTATTTAAAGATAAATTCACCTATCCCCCGAAAGAGAGAGTGAGAAATAAGAAAAATTCCAAAAAACTAAAACTTTTTCCTCCCCACCTATCCCAGATCATTTTTGCTGATGAATGTACAGAAGCAGAAGGCCGTCACTGGCACATGAAACACTTCTGTTGCCTTGAGTGTGAAACCATCCTCGGAGGCCAGAGGTATATTATGAAGGATGGCCGCCCATTCTGCTGTGGCTGTTTTGAGTCTCTTTATGCAGAATATTGTGAGACTTGTGGGGAACATATAGGTAAGCTTGCATCTTAACTGAGGAAAAATATTTGTTGAAGCTATTTAGTTACAAAACCAAGTTTTAAATCTAACGGACAGTTAAAGGACCCCCTTTTGAATGGCTGTCATTATGATTCAATTGAAATTGGCTTTAAGCTTATTTGCAGAACCTGAGGTCCCCAGGTTTATCCCTGTTATTTTAAAATTAATATCCAGATGACAAGAACATTTCAGTCCCTCAGGGTATTTTTTTTTTATCCCTTTGTTATTTTTATAAATAACTCAAGGCGGCAAACATATCTAATACAGGTAGTCCTTGCTTAACGACCATTTGTTTAACAACAGCCTTGGGAAAAGCGCTTTACGACCCTCGCGGTCACATGATCATGATTTGCAACTTTTTTTACGATGGTTGTTGAGCGAATCACATCATCGTTAAGTGAATCACATGGTCATTAAATGAATTCCAGCAAAAAAAGTCCATTGGGGAAGCTGGATTCGCTTAACTACCATGGTGATTCCCTTAACGACCATCTAAAAAAGGTCATAAAATCAGCTCTGATTCACTTAATGACCAAATCACTTAATGATCTAAATTCTGATCCCTATTGTGGTTGAATAGCGAGGACTACCTGTACTCCTTCCTCCTATTTTCCCCACAACAACAACCCTGTGAGGTGAGTTGGGCTGAAAGAATGACTTGCCCAAAGTCACCCAGCCGGCTTTCATGCCTAAGGTGGGACTAGAACTCACAGTCTCCTGCTTTCAAGCCTGGTGCCTTAAGCACTTGACCAAACTGGCTATTTTGCTGTTTGTTTTTTTTAATTTTTAATTTTTTTTAAATTGTTTTTTAAACTTTTTAAATTGTTTTTTTTTAATTTTGCTATTGATGCCAAAGTTGTTATACTTCAACAAAAACAAAGACTAATACTGTAAATGCTTGTTATCAGCAAATTGTTTAATTGAGCTTTTAATAGTAGTTTTAGGACGGTTGTATGTTTGTTGTTTATATTTATATTTTTTATTCTTGTTGTTTTTAATTGTTGTGAGCAGCCCAGAGTCATATATGTGAGATGGGCAGCTATACAAATTGAATAAATAAATAAATATTAATTAATTAATTCCATTTTAATTGGACAGTGGGTTTTTTTAGCCATGCTATGTTAATCTAGCAGCTAGTTGGACTAATTTTATTGCCAGTGACTTCTGTTGTACTATTCTGGTACACATGTATGCTCAGAACTACTATTTATTAGATTTTCTTTTGGCGCTGCAGTTTTCTCTATCAGTTATCTAAAGCTAAGACTTCATTTTACTGTGTTTTAAAAATAAAATGATAGATGGAAGTGTAAGGTGTCTATAGTCTGCTTTCAAGAGACCTATTAAAAATGGAAATAAAGCTTTATGCCAATGATATATTGATTAGTCTTCAAGGTGCTGCAATTTTTTTTTTTTTTGGTACCACTATAGTGTAAATAGACTCAGTCTCAAATCTGACTAAATAACATATGAATTTTATTATTAAAACATTTTATCTAACGAGAAAGAAAAGTGTCATAACAATCTTAGCAAACATGTTTAAACACAAATCTCCTTTTAACAGGGGTTGATCATGCTCAAATGACTTATGATGGACAACATTGGCATGCTACAGAAACTTGCTTTTCTTGTGCTCATTGCAAAGTTTCGCTACTTGGCTGCCCCTTCCTTCCCAAGCAAGGACAGATTTTTTGCTCCAAATCATGCAGCTTGGGAGAAGATGTTCATGCTTCAGATTCTTCTGATTCTGCTTTCCAGTCTGCTCGCTCAAGAGACTCCAGAAGGAGTGTTCGTATGGGGAAAAGCAGTCGATCAGCAGATCAGTGCAGGCAATCTCTCCTGTTGTCGCCAGCAATGAACTACAAATTCCCTGGTCTTTCAAGCACAGCTGATAATACACTTTCACGGAAACTGGATGACTTAAGTCTTTCAAGGCAAGAAGTAAGCTTTGTTGATGAAGAACTCTGGAAAGTAAGGGGAGAGGAAATGCCTGATGATCCAGAAGAATGGGCTGAGCATGAAGATTATATGACTCAGCTGCTCCTCAAATTTGGTGATAAAAACCTATTTCAACAGCCAGTGGAAGCAAATGTTAGATCAAATGATCAGTGGATTTGTGAGAACGTGGCTAAAGGGAGATCGGAATTGAAGAAAAATAATCAAAGCTTAGCAAGTAAGAAATACCAGGCAAATATGTATTGGGCACAATCCCAAGATGGCCTAGGTGATTCTGCATACGGTAGTCACCCAGGACCTGCTAGTAGCAGGAAAATCCAAGAACTAGACATGGAACACGGCACAACAAGATACAAACATGACCAAAAGCAATGGTATAATGATTCACTGGAGTGTTTGTCAAACCTGAAACAAGAGCAATGTGTTCGAGACTCAATGGATTCCCTTGCTTTATCTAACATCACAGGTAAAACAGTTAAGAACTGTGATTTATGGTTTGTTCATTAAGCATTGTGATTTATTTACAATTAATTTTCATATCATAAAGCTTGATTCTTACCATTGTTCTGCAAGGGTTTACAGATTCAGTTTTCCTTGCTTTTATTCATGCTCCCTTTGCAAAGAAAGCCTGTTCAATGGCCCAGGGCCTCAAGTGCTTTCTAGTGGAATTTAAGTGCTTATGAATTTTATCTTTTGCTTATTCATCACCTTGTAAAACCATATTCTCCAACAGGGGTGGAGCTAAGAAGGCAATGGAGTAGCAGCTTCCCTGCTGAGCTCCTTATGATATTGTTTTACCAGTTTTTACAAGTAGCCTAGTTATAAAATATTCTAAAATGTTCTCCAACACAAGAAATACTGTTCCAAGATGTGATATCTTATTTGTACATTTGGGCCTGAAGGACAAGCTAGGGATGCTGCTATTGTAATGTCCTCCTAGCTACATAGTAGCTTTCCTGCCTGATCTATTAAGTGACTTCAGTGACCATTTAGCTGGGCATTTTGTGGATATAATTGGTTTGAATTGGAAGCCAGATGGTCAGAATCCAGAGTTGACATTTTGTGCAGTTATCTGGAAGATTTTTTTAGCTTGTACTGTCAAGGAAGTGGACAGGGTCCTTTGTAACGCCAGTTCTGCCACTTGGAGGTTTGACCCTTGCTGTTCCTGGCTGGTTCAGGCTGCCAGGGAGAAGATAAGAAACTTATCCTAGTGATAGTCAACACCACATTGTTGGAAAGAAAATGCTGCGTATCTTGAAAGGGGTGCTGTTTCTTGAAGAGGCCTGCCTTGAAACCAGACATTTTGGATATCACTAATAATCAAAAATTATTATTTCAAAAGTTTGTTGTCAAATTTATTTAATATGTAGATCCCTATGGCCACCAGGAAAGATAACTCATTTTATTCTCAAATATGAATGTGGTTGATTGTGTATCACCTAGAGTTAGTTATAACTGAAATAATACAGAAGTCTAATAAAATTGCTATATTATACTGCTGGTGTTTTCTTCCCCTTGCACTGAGTTTGATGGAGGAAAATTTGAGTAAATAAATAATTCATAATCCAAATGTGACTTTCTTATATAAACTTCAATTACTTTTTTAGAATTTAACTGTGGATGAAGTAAGTTTTCCAACCAAAATTACTTTTTTTTTTAATTCTTAGGTGCTTCTATTGATGAAATCAAACCAAGACCTTCTCTGTACTCCTTTGAAACCTATCAAGAGCTAGAGGTGGAGGATTGTGAGAAAATGAGCAACATGGGAACATTGAATTCATCAATGCTTCATAGGAGCACAGAGTCTTTGAAAAGTTTAAGCTCTGAATTATGTCAAGGTGAGACACTGCCAGAAGAAAAGTCAATGCATGTGCCAGTACTGAGAAGATCCAAATCACAGACTAGGCCTCAGCAAGTGAAATTTTCAGATGATGTCATTGATAATGGAAACTATGACAATCTTGACATTCGCCAACCTCCTATGAGTGAAAGGACTCGCAGACGTGTTTATCAGTTTGAAGACCATGGAAAGAGACATCATCGAAGGAGTAGAAAATCTCGATCTGATAATGCACTTCATCTGGTTGCAGAAAGAAAACCTTATCCAAAAGAAAGGTTTAATTTTTATTCCCCTCAGGATTATGATACGTTTATTCAGAATAAAAGTCCTCAGGCAGTTCGGGCATATACTCCAACTTCTTTCAGCCATTATAATCATATTGCTCCTGACTATGCAATGGGGAAACAGAGAGATCAGTTTTTTGGATTTTTGGGTGAGGAAGAAGATTCTTGGTACTCATCTTCATCATCTTCAGATTCTGAAGAGGAAGGATATTTCTTAGGACAACCCATCCCACAGCCAAGATCAGTGAGATATCCCTGCTATACAGATTTTGTTTCTAGTCCAAGTGCTGAACTTCCGACTTCCCAATTTAGACAGATAACAAAATCTAAAAAAAGGAAAGCACACAAAGGCAAAAACTGTATAATTTCTTAAAATTTACTGCTTATAAACTTCGTGCCTACACTGTGTTTCAAATCTTGTTTATGTAAACAATCTAAGCAAAGCCTGTAACATGGACAGTCTTTGTCCATGTTGTCTGTCAAGACTTTGAAAGCAATTGAAGACACTACATCAAAATAAAAGAAACTTTTGATATTGATTAGCTTATTTAAAACTATTCTGGTTTGCATACAACTTGAGATTCAGGGAAAATAAACTAAATAACTTCAGAAATTCTCCCTCTGATTATATGAAAGGAGTATGTGAGTGCCAGGCTCAAGACACAACCTTCCTTGTTTATAGATATATTACTAAAGCAGATATGAGTCTGTTACTTTGGGTTTTATTGGACTCTTATTCCCATCAACCCCTGCTAGCATGGTCAGTATGGATGATGGAAACTGGGCAGCTTTTAACACAGATAGGCACTATGAAGAATTAGGATTATATACAGCTCCTGGCCTAATTTCAAAAGTCTTCTATTTTGTAGGCAGAAGCATACATTTTATTAAAATATATTTTGCAAAGGATCAGTTCAGGCTTCTGGCAAAAACAAGCTGTCCAATCTAACCTGTCCCTTCAAAAAAACGAAAGAAAAATGATAGTCCTACTCATGGCATGAAGCTTCAGAGAGACTATTACCCTCTGAGGGAGTATGACCATTGACAGTAATGATTGCCCATTTAATGTCATGTGCATATAATTCAATTCTGCATCCCTGTTTATCCTATATATCCATTTAATGTAACCCAACCATTTTGATGCCAAGCAACAATTACCAGTTTCTGTGCTGGACATTAAACTGCTTCTTACCAAATTGACTATTCTTTTTTATCTTCATTGGAGTGAATCTCACTCAGGCAAATTTTGCTTAATCTAATATCCACGGCGTGTAAAAACTATTTAATGTGATGTGAGCTAATAGTCCTGCTTTCAAAATTAATGAAACGTCACTGAATCTGCTTATATTAAAAACTGTTATGAAAATAAGTGAGAATCCTGTATATTTGGAACAGTATCTCAAGTTTCAAATGTAGTATATGAGCAGCAATTAGAGTTAACAGAGATTTATAATGTAGTATTTTGCAGTTTCCTGTAGTCATAATTTGTGCAAATAATGTATATATTGTAAAATTAAGATTTATCAGACTATTTTTATATTCTTAGATTGCAAGGCATTTGTTTAAAATGCACAAATAATTTTATTGGAAGGTTTAACATCAGTTTGGTTTAGGCAGGAGTTTGTTAAATATTCATATATTTATAGTGAAATGTTTAATTTTTGATAGTAAAGCTCTGTTTGCATGGTAGAGTTATGTAAATAATGTTTCAGCTATGGTTCTCAACATAAAGGAATTATTTATGGGTCAATAAACTTTAAATTGTGTAAGTTAAACCAATACAACTGGCATATATAAATTCAACAAACCATTATACTTTAACCTAAACTTCAGTGCTACGTTTTAAACCTTAAATATGATAATGTATTTCTGTTAAAAGGTGATTTAGACAGGGTACACTATTATATACTGCTTGGATAAGTACCAGTACATGAAGGCTGCTGAGCCATTCTGAAGACTGTGTTAATCTCACCCTACTTTGACATCAGATTAATAAATGCCCCCATGTATTCTTCTAACAACCCCCCCCAAATGAATGTTTTCATAATAAGCCCAATGTTGTTATTTTTTTTTTTAATCTGCGCTCAGTCGTTACCGACTCTGCAGTGACTGCTTGGACGAGTTCTTGCAGTTTTCAAGGCAATTGTTTCAGAAGTGGTTTGCCAGAGCCTCCTTCCTAGGGCAGAGCCCAGCTGGCGAGCGCAGGAGGCGGGGTTTCCGTTGCTTCGCGCCCTTTTCGGGCACGCGGTTTTTCGTGCTTACCGGCAACTGCTCCCGACTCCTTTTTTGCAAGATGCCGCCAGCATTTTTCCTCCCACCGGAGTGAGAGTACCCATTTATCTACTCATGTGAGTTTTCGAACTGTTGGGTTTACAGGAACTGGGGAGGAAAAAGCAGCTCACCCTGCTAACGCGAAGGCTGGACTCAAACTGCTGAAGCGTCGACCGTTTCTGGCCGGCAACTTTCAGCGTCATTAAGCCGCTGCGCCACCGCGTCCTTTTTTTTATTTTATTTTATTATTTTATGTTATTTTTAAGATCAACTAAATAAAATTATACCTTACTTTCTATTAAGAATGGTTAATGGTCCTGTTTAGTTCAAATCTATTGGTAGTTTATCTTTTGCTTAGTGTGATTTGGATCAATTATGTTTATTGAGCCTATTTTAACTAGGCTCAGTTTCTATCAATATGCAAGTGATATGATTTTCCACTGGCTTTTACTGAATTTTGTTACTTAGCCAGTGAGATCAAATCTTTAACTCAGTTTCTAGTACTTGGCTTTCTGTGTAATTTGTTTTTGTAATTTGTAAATTTGGCTTTCCCTATTTCCCCCTTAATATCTCTGTGTAGGTTAGAACACTGAAATATAATACAGTCCTTGCTAGTTGCTTTCAGTTAAAACTTTCACAGTCCCTTTCACTGGCCGCAGTAGCTGAGGTAAATTGAGGGCCAGTTTTGAAATGTTCAGAAGAATATTTGCATGTTTAACCTTTTTTATGGGTTAAACAGCAAAGATGCACCACCACTTCCCTTTCCATCCTCATGAATTCAAGAGGCATGCTTCCAAATCATCCATCTGTGATTGTCTAAACAGAGGACACTATTAGTTTTTGTTACTTTAGGATTAAATAATCTTACGCCTAACCATGGATATACAACACTTCAGTTTACAGGACCAAAAGTTGTTCTGCCCCTTACGTGTGGAAAGAATACTTGACCACTGACAAATGTAATAGGTAATTCTGCTGCCCATGTGGCAGTCAATCATTTTATCAAGTGTGATGTGTGAATGTAACCAACCTTATTGCAATTCTGGGAAGAATCCTTTCAAGTAGCCTAGTCTCCAACTGTATCAAAGGAATATAATGAAGCAATGTTGGATAAAGCTTAGCCATTGAATTAAAATTATGAGCTTGCTCACTCTGCTACCCCCCGATTGTGGAATGTGTCATCTTGTCTGAATTACTGTACCATTTGTGAAATGTTGAGTTGCATAATTCTCATACATAAAAAACATTTGTGCTCCTTCACTAGACCCATTTCTAAAAATAACATCCCATAGTATAGTGGAAATTACAGAAACTCCAGAAGAGAAATAAGAATATATATTTTCCATTACTATTAAAGACAAATATTGTTTATACAACTGTACAAAGCTTTCAAGAAAATGCAAATTCTGATACTAACTCTGAAGGATTTTAATTACACAGGTTATTTCAACTTACAAAACCACTAAGCTAAACAACTAGCTTAATGGAACAATTAATTAATCAATGGAACAATTGTTTCCAATGAAATTTATATAGCTACTCTAATTAAAGGCAACACATACATAAAATGTACATAAATACAATTGCACATTACTATTTTATGTACATTCATCAATATCAATAAAATTACAAAATGGTCAGTCATAGTCAAATAGCAACCTGTTTCAATAATTGGAGCACCTCATTTTGTTAAGCATTTACAAAATATGTGTGATGTGAACCCAACTATTGAATACAACCAAATATTGAATACAATATTTTCCAATCTGAACTCAGTGAAATGTAGAAATCTGCACTGAGATTCAAAAATTATTGTAAGAATGCCTCAAGATTTTGCTTTCCTCAGTAATTCAACTAAGTAACTAATGATATTGTATGTTTTGCAATTATTCAATTTTATAAAGAGATCAAATGCAAGATGAACCAGTTTAGAAGAAAATCACTAGCATCCATGAACCAGGTAGCATTTATATATGAATAACCTTATCTTAAGGTTCTTCAAATTCTTGACTCGCAGAATCATATTCTGCAATGAAATGTTTAAGTTCTTCAATACATCTCTCACCAATCTCGTGCAAATTTTGTCTCAAAGAAAATTGGATGGGCTTTTCTAATGCAGGGTCTTTTTCAATCAGCATCTTCACTACAGCGCCAAAGGTTTCACAATCCTGTCGGTAGACCTAAAAAATGAGTTTTAGAAATTCATGCAATGAAATACATTATTTTATATAATCCATCCCAAACTGAAAACTAAGGTTAGATATATAGACCATCTCAAAGAATGTACAACTTTATATTTCCATTTCCTCGAATGAAGAAAAATGTGTTTATGCCTGATTTCTGACATGTGAAAACAAAAGATTGAAAATTCTCCACAGAAAATTCTTCCATTTACTAATCTCAGACATAAAGCAGTTAACCTCACTGGCCACAATTCCAAGTAAGCATGCATAGGATTTTATTTTAAATGAACTTTTTTCAAGATCCCAACTGATTTAGAATCCCAGCATTCACCATAATAATGGGAAAGTGAAGAAAGGGATGGGTGGGGAATCTGGTTATATGATATACAAAAAAATTCTTGGTTTGAATGAGTTGTGTAGAATTCAGATTCTACAAAACCAGATCATGGTCAATGTTACTACTTTCATTCCATTTCAGTTAAGCCTGCGGGGCAGGGGTGAGGGAGGAGATAAGGAATGTCAATAATACCATTTGGAAACAATAGAAAGCATTTAGAGAAACCCATATATAGGAGAAGCAAGTATTTATTAAAAAACCTGATTTTGAACCTGAATAATAACAATGTACAGTTCCATCTGTGGAACTGAGACCAACACCGAATATTGTAGCTCTGCTGGAATTGAGTACTGCAAGTACATTTCAGTGACACTTTCTGCAAGTGTCACTGAAATGAAATTATATGCAACCCTTCTATATTCTAGCAAAACCCTAGAAATATATTCATCTAAGCTAAGTTACTACCTCAAGTCATTGGTCACTGGATTTCCACAACGTTTAAAGTGTCTGCCCTTCCTTACATGAACAGAAGAACTTTATGATGGCATGAATCATAGTTAGATATGACTCTTTCAATTTAAAATGGCTTTAACTGATTGTCAAATATTAAAAAGGCAAAAGTAAACATTTAAAAATACAACAAAGAGTAATTCATTTTTCACTATAGAAGGACACACCCTCTAATAATTACAATAAAAATAACAAACTATCTGAAAGCTGTTTCCTAAATTTCTTCCACAGTAAAATTGTTCTCTATCAAAAACAGGAAGGGTGCTGGTTTATCTTAAAAATGGTTTGTTAGCATTATTTGATAGCTAGAAATGCATTGCTAATTCTGGTTTTCTGTTTATAGGCCACACAGGAAGGAATTTTAATTTAGACACTTGTAAAGGAGGCTGTGGGTTAAGCCAGGGTGGAGTTCACTGTGCAGGCTTGGAAATATATTCCATTTTTACTGGAGATGGCAATGGTGTTTTTTTTTTTTAAAAAAAAGATTCATTCCAAAATTCTAATAAGTCCTACCCCTACAAACTGCATTTTTCTTTTCAGAAAAAAAAAATCTATGTTGCAAAGTAATTCAAATAGCAGGTTAACATTAAAAGGTGTGAAATACAAATGAGTAGTTATTCAAAATTTGTCATGGATAGTTTACCTTATATTTCTTCTTAATTTTACACAGTTCCAAAGGTGTGTTTACATAGAGAAGACAGATGGCAAAGCTGACACGTATTCATTGGACACATTATAGAAAACACATTGTAGAAACAGCATGAACTAATTAAGTCAGAGCTGAGTATGTATGAAATTTTTCAAGAAGTCCTTAATTTTTTTAAACAGTTAAAAACAGTTTGTTAGTTTACTAACAATTGTGCATGCACAGGATGCAAGACAGCTCATGTTACAGATGGCTTGGATACCAGTTGGAAGCATTATTATGGTATATTCCT
Source organism: Python bivittatus (assembly GCF_059951505.1). Taxonomy (NCBI): domain Eukaryota; kingdom Metazoa; phylum Chordata; class Lepidosauria; order Squamata; family Pythonidae; genus Python; species Python bivittatus. The sequence goes on along the minus strand of NW_028277058.1, from coordinate 15,276,307 downwards.
TCTTACAACTCCTGAATTTGAGCTAACCATTATAGACACATGCTATTTAGCCTAATTAGCTCTATTTAGTTTAATTAGCTAGCCATGATTTGGACCTACTCTTTAAATCAGAATTAGAAATTTCCCAATTTCCATGTAATAGAATGCTATGGTTTACCCAAGCAGGTAGATAAAGTTCATGAGAATGTAAAAAGGAAGAGGGCTAGGGCCAGAGGGATGGCAAAACTCTTGGAGTTTGCACACACATGGTGACTGACTGCTCTGGTTCAGCAAGGCAATGAATCAATACGACGTTTCCTGTTCAGTAATACGAAGCATTCATGGATGGATATATACTCCCTCCAAAATGTAATGCTGCATTCAATTATTTAACTTCTACATGATGAAGCAATCATAAAACATCATACAAAATAAATGTATTTTGGAAAAAAAAAGTAAATTATTTATAGAACACTAAGTACTCTAATTAAAACCAAGTTTCCATATAACACACTAACAGTAATAAAAATTCTTCAATTTTATTTTGTTGTTAGGATTTGGATTAGAGATGCTAAGGGCTGGAAAAACTTGGGGGAAAAAAATATAGAGATAGAGATAGAGATAGATATATACCCCACCGGTTTTTTTCCTTTATTTACTTTTTCCCTAAAAAACAAACTATGTTTCCTAATATCTGCATTTTAAGTGATAAGCTGGTATGCTAAGATAAAATTATTAAATGAAATGGATAAGATGCATTTCATAGATAGAAATACATGTTTGAACATACATCAGATAAAGAAACCAATACGAAGTGTTTAAAAAAACCCTTCAGTATTGCAATGAAAGTGCTTAACAAGTCCTGTATGAAAACAGTAAAAAAAAAAATTTGGAAAGGAAAAGAAGCCCTTTAAACTCATAAGTGTGATAGAAATAGAAAATGCAACTGATCAGGCATTCTAAGCCTTGATATTCGTTTAAGCACTTTTTCTTTTAAAATTAATACTTTGTTTTCTGTATCTGATAGAGTGGAAGACATTATCCAGAAAATATAAATATGCTTTTCTCTATTTTCAACAGTGAATTTTGGAAATACAGGCAAAAAGTCAGTTTATACATTTATCATTATTGACTGATTTAAAAACTATACTTTTCAGCTGCATATACCAAATACTGCACACCAAATATTAAAAATGTAATGGAACTGCATTTTATAAAGTAACAAAATGATATCAAAGCACTTTGTTAAAAATTAAGTATATTAATTTTTCTATTCCCCCCACACTAAACTCTAAACTATTTTTCCCCCCATTCTTTCAACATTCCTGGAAATTTTACTTTCTCTCCTAAACTGCTTTTCTCAATATGCTGCTCTTGAGTTATACTGGTCATGCTGCAAGTTGTGGTCCCAATACATCTAGAAGGCAGCACCCTGGGAAAGATTCAGAATAATCATTTTTAAAAGAGCCTAAAATAGATGTGGGTCCAAGCAGCTGTTGTTACAGCTTCATAGAGGGAATTAAACCTACTGCTCCAGATCTATACTGCTTCATTCTGTAGATGACCAACAGGAGCAGCTGCCTTCAACTCCACTTATTTTTAAACTCTCATTAGCATGCTATGCTTGTAAAAGCCTATTTCTATTCCACAAGACATTTACTGTACTTTCCCAGTAACAAGTACTGAAATTAAAAACAGTGTAATATGATTTAAAGACAGGAGGGGAGTTAACCAATTTAAATAGAGGTAGGTCAAGAAATGTGCTATCGGTATTTACTACTGTCCATTGTACCACAAGAGTTAATAGATGTTCACAAAACAATAACAGTGGAGATAGTTTTTACTCTATCCACAAGACAAGCATCATTAAATACCATTCTAAAATACAGTCACGACAAAGTAAGTTGCAAAGTTACTGTGAAAATACAACCTTATACTTCCTAAAATGAACCAAAGTCTTATTTAGACAGTAAACTAACTAACCTCACTAAATATTCCTGTATACTTTCAATCTAATGAATGTGGTATTTTGTTAGATTTAATAAAAAATAGCAAAGCAATTATATTTTTTCTGTACTGAAAGGAAGTGTCACATTTATTTATTTAAATCATTCTAATGCATTTGTTACTTAAATCATCTTATATTTTAAACTATATTGTGTAAATCAACTAAAACTTTTAGTCAAATTGTACAGCAAAGTTAATTTGGGGAGGAAAAAATCCTCACAGGTATTCACAAAGACAATCGAAGTGTGACTTACTTGTTCAATTTCCTTCGTTTTTGCAGCAATTGCCTTTGAGCGACTAACATGATGGTTATCTTCAAATAATTCATTGTTATCTGTTACATTGGCACCTGTTTCTTCATGGGGTTCCATATATAATGGGTCTGAAGATGTGGCCTTTAAAAAATGAAGAGTAATTTTATGTGGCTAAAATCCAATTATATAAAATAGTGTTAAATTAGATACATTCCCATTCAATAGTTACCATATCTGCGTCCTTGTATTTCAAGCAATCTTCATAGTTCATATTATGAAAACAAGCAAATTTATTGTACTAATGAAATATGTTTATATAGTTACATTAAATCAGATATCAACATGTATTACGAATCATTGGGTAAACAGTGCACATTTCTGATCTGGCTTGTTGTGATAGCAGCCAGATGTATTATACTGGAAATTTTAAGACATTACCTTTCAGATTTTAAATATACATAAAGCAGCAAGTACAATTAAGTAAAAGCCAGTTGCATTGAGGGATACATACAGTTTTAGTAATATAGGTACTATGGAAGAACACTGAGAAATTTGAAAAGACCTATAACTAGGTCCATAATCAAGCCTTTTCAGCAGAAGCTGCATTTGTGTACACTGACTGCCTAATCTTCAAACAAATTTTCTCCTCTTCGGAGCAGAGCTTTGCATTTTGGCAACAAGCTGGATCTTGAACTAGCTGTGAATTTCATTCTATCTTTCTGAGGATTAAATTTTAAATAAATGCTGAAAGGCCTAATCAGATACTAAAGAAACATTTTAATCAGATAAATAAGCAAGATTCTTTAAGAAAAAAATGATGTATTATAAGGATAAGGAGAGTACAAGATTGGAAAAGCTAGGCCTGTGTATTAGAGGGGAGATGAAAGTAGAAGGAAATACAAAGTATAATATGAAAGACACTGTTCCATCTTCTGTTTGAAGTATTTGTTCACAGTCTGAACCCACATTCATATTTCTCATTAAAGCATAGTTCGACACAATTAAGTACAAGCAGATGTACTTTCAAGCAAACCTCAGGAATTTTTTTCCTCCATTAGTGGGTAGGAGCAGTTCACAAACTTTCATTTATATTGTTAGTTAGTTACAGCTTGTTGTATAATATGACCCGGAAATGTGGAGAAAAGCCAATCTCATAAATTTGATACAAGTAGTCCTCAACCTATGACCATTTGTTCAGCAACCACTGAAAGTTACAACGGCGCTGAACGAATTGTGGTTGAATTCCAGCTGTCCAAGCAACCCCCTGGTTACGATCTGGGTGCTTTGCAACCAGTTCACACTTACAGCCAGTCACATAGCCCTGTGATCATGTGCTCACCATTAGCAACCTTCCCTGCCGTCTTCCCCAGAAACGTCAATGCAGAAGCCAGCAGAGAAAGTCACAAGTCGCTGGGCTAAGTCTCCCCCAGCTGTGCATCCCCCCCCCCAGCTCCTCTGTGCTCATGCCGCACCGGCCACTTGCACACCCCCTTGCATTGTCCCCGACCCATACTCCTCCATACCCTGCACGCCCCCTCACTGCCTGCGCAACCTGGCAAGAGCCACTTACCTGACTGCTGGCCTGGTACTTGCAACTTCTTGCCGGCTTCCCACAACCAAATTCAGTGGGGAAGCCAGCAGGAAGTTGGCTCGCCTAATGACCATCGATTTGGCTAACAATGACAACTGGGACTGCAGGGATTGCTGTCGCTAAGCGATGCGGTTGCACTTTACGACCACATTGCTTGGCGAAGGAAATTCCAGTCCCAATTGCCATTGTAAGTTGAGGACTACCTGCGTATATTAAACAAACCAACATTGGTTTGTTAACCTAGAAAATAATATACTATCCAGTTAACTAAAAACAGACTTTAAAACTCTGCCATCCAGTTATGTGGGAGAAGGAGACTGGTTGTTCCAGCTCATGAGTGATAGTCTATCTCACTACAGTGGTAAGAGAATTAATATGGGATTACTGTTACCACTAATTACTGCTGTTGTGAATGGCTACTTGCTTACTTTTAACTTCACATAAAATTGTTATAGGTTGCATTTTTTTACATTTCATTGTTATTTAATTTTTCTTCACTATTGTCTCAGCAGCAACTGAGGATAATACTTGATAAATCTCATAAAGTGAATTCTATTGCCTCTTTAGGGAAGAATAACATTTTTTGTTGAATTTTGTGCATCACACTAACATGGTTTCTTCACTGGAAATGTGCACTTATAAGTCCATTTCTTTAAAAAAAAAAAAGATATAAAAAATTCTGGCTAAATGTAATCAGTAAATATTGGTTTTACAGAAGTGATCCAAAATTCTGTTTTGCTGAATTACTGAGTTGTGACTATAGAGTTGCACAACTATAAAGTTATCAAATTTAGTAATATTGTAAGGCTAGCAATTAAGTAACAGCATCCATCCAAAGTACATTATTTATTATCTTTCTGTTCAACCTATTTCACATAATTGTGAGCACAGAATTGGAGGAAGTGAGCTACAGAAGGAAAGACAGAATATAAATGAGTGAATAAAATAAATGACCATGGACAAATGTCTATTAATATTATTTTTACTCACATCATACTCTGAAATTTCAGGTACACTGCTTGCCTCTGCTTTCTCTGCTTTTTCAGCTGCCCATCGGCTTGCAGCCTCTGCAAGCTCCTTTTCTGATAACCGGCTACTTTTGTCTAAGGTCTGATGAGAAAAGAACCCCAAAGTGCAAATGTCGAAGTTTTACACAATAAGATAGAAACGTTTTAGTGAACAGTTTAAGAATCCTTAAGCAAACGTATTACTGCAGCAAAAGCTATCTATTGGATAAAGAATGTTCTGTTCTGCCAGCAGAACTCCCCCAACAATAAATCTTCTGCAGAGCACTGGGGAACTCTCCAAAATAAACTAAGGACATACATGAACCGAGATGCAGAAGAGACTAACAAAAAACCCCATTACACTCTTGCTTAATGTAATACTTTAAAATATATGCACAAAATCAAAAGAGAGAAGCATGTGGCACAAACCTTCTCTATTCAAATTATTTAAGTTTAATGATAAACTTACCTTTGCCGGTGGCACTGCTGTAGCTCCTGAAGGAGATACATCTCTTGAAGTCTTCAAAGTCTGAGTTGAGGATCTCTCTTTACATAAAGAAGATATAAAAATATGAGTAGAAAAACATCTTAGCCTATGTGACTAAGTCTATGAAGGAAAAACCCTGAAAATATGTTAAAAAACAACTAAGATGATTCTGTGAGTTGAATTTAGTTAGACCAGTGGTTCTCAAACATTTTGGTCTCAGGAGCTCTTTGCATCCTTAAAAATTATTGAGAATCCCGAAATGTTTGTGTTTTTTATATATATATCCATATGCACTGTGTTAGAAATTAAAATGAGAAATGTTAAAATATTTGATTTTGCGGACTCCCTGAAGCGGATCTCCTCTTCAGGGATCCCCAGACCACACTTTGAGAACCACTGGGTTAGACCAATATTTTTCAACCTATAGTATGCATATCAGTGTTATGATGTAGAAGCAGTTTTTTTTCATAATTATTAATAAACAGGAGTTTTCCTGACAATTAAGATTTCTCTCTCTCTTTCTTTGTGACCAGCATCACGTTTAATGTATAAACCTGCTGGTACTTTTATATACTGCATCTGCTTAACAGCCTGAAGAACCACTGCCTTTTCACTGAAGCTTAGAGTGCAATAGTCTAGATTGAAGAAGCATTACCTACACAAATTCAGCAGTTTTGCTGAAGTGGATTCTTTGTAAAAAAAACTTCCCTAATCTTCCCAAATTATTATCTTCAATTTCCCGGGTGCATTGCCCTTTTTTCCTCATGTTCTTCTATGTGAAATCTTTGCTACTTTGTGAAAAACACGAAAAAAAGGTTTTCCTCTCATTTTCTCCCACCACTACCAGGTTCCTCAAGTAAGCATATATCACATAGACCAGAGCTGACAATTCACCTTAAATGTTATTGCTTCCCTTGACCTTCTTGGACTTTTACCACTTTGCAAACAATTGTTAAGAAAAACTTTCCTCCAAAGCAGCAAAAAGAAAAAAGAGGCTCTGGGTAAAGCAAGCCAATCAGCAACCTCTCTCCTCCACGCTGCTGCCAGAGTCTCAAAATGCTTGCCCCAATCAATTTTTCAGCCTTCAATCACTGGCCTCCACACAGCCTTTTTGCCCTTTTTCTACTCTGCAAGCAGGAGGAAGGAAAGCGAGAAGCTAGAAACAAGTTTTGGTAGTCATACAGTGGTTGCCTGGTCCACTGTTTTGCCTTGGGACAGGGGTATATATACTGTATATGCTTACTGATCCTTAGGTTATGGGAGAGAAAGGATATATATTTAAAATTAATTATAAATATAATAACAGAATACTTTTAACAATGTTTTATCATTCTCAATTTGGATCATACAGCAATGGTTCTCAGCCATTAAACAATTTAGATGGAATATAGGATAGGTGACTGAACTTTTAAATCTTTAGACATAACCATGATAAAGGATTAATAGAATAACATAACGCATATAAACTTTAGAGTCCTTCTCAAAAAAAGTTGGAAGAGGATGTTCGTTTGTATTATGGTGGGACAAGAGTGCATTGTGGGATGCAAAATACAGAAAGTTGAGGACCACTGGGTTAGGCCATCTAATGCATTCTATTCAAAGGCCTACTTCTTAGGCAACCGACTTGAAGAGACAAGCCCAGGGAACATTATTCTGGGGAAGGGAAGGGAATACATTGTCCATCTACAGGAGGGGGAATACATAATAAAAAATCTTCTCCCTATATTAACCCAGAAGAACATTCACTTTTTAAAAGGATATTTATATTTTTAACATTCCTGAATTAAGCATTAACCAGTTAGGTTGCAATTATATACATTTGTGCAACAAACCTGATTATTAAGTAAATGAACCAATTACGTACTAACGCAATTCAAATAAAATAGCCCCAAAGCTATAATATAGCTTTGCTTTATTTGAGAGTCATTTTATTTCACTGCTTAACTTTACTATCTTCCTAAAATCAAGTGATTATACTGTATTACTTCTAGAAGTAATTTCACTGCAGATCATAAAAATCAGTTATTTCTTATTATATTCTTAACTCAAGACAGTTTCAGAGGCTGCTTCCCAGACTTCAGGGACAGAAGTACTACTCAAGGGATGTTATACTAAGTGGAAAATTATTTTCAGCAATTAATGTTTCCTCCTGCTTTCCCAGCATCATCTCCCTCATTGTTCCAGATGACTCTCCTTCCTGGGAGCAGTTTTGGAGATGAAGTAGGAGTGGTAGGGATAAAGAAGAATGTGTAAATTCTCTTTCCCTTCCACAAATGGAAAACATCCTTCCATGATCAGATAGATAAGAACTCTCTGGATCTTCTCGTCATGCTACAGGGATACCCTTAAATTATTAAACTTTTTGCTTGAGTAGCATAGGAAAATACTTTATGCAGTGACACACAAAATATAAGGAAATGTAAAATGCTGGATTAGGTAGTTTTTTCAAAGCAAAATATAGGTCTTCTTGTATCCTTTGTCAGCAAAGATACAATTTTAATATAAAAGTTCTCAATGAACTGTGAATTAGCAATACAATATTGCACATTGACAAAATGTATGTACTGATATGTATGTTCAAGATAAATAACGAAACCACTTGTTTTTCCTCTCCTTCTCCTTCCCATTCACTTTCTCTGCTTTTTTCCCCTCTGCCTTATGTCCTTTTGACTGTTTTTTTTTTTTTTGGTTTGCTTATTACTATGCAAAACTGTTACTTGAAATATTCTTTCACCAGAGAAAATATGGTTAATTGAAGGACTGCCTTTTCCCAATTTCATCTGCCTGAACCACCAGATCAGGGAGGCAGGGTACGTTATTGCCCCACTAAGGAGGTCCATCAAGTGGGACCAAGAAGGACCTTTTCTGTGGTGGCTCCCTACCTGTGGAATATCATCCCCATGGAGATAAGACTGGCCCCCACCTTGATACTCCTCCAAAAGGCCCTGAAGACATGGTTTTGCCAGCAGGCCAGGGGATCCCTGGTTGATATGGAGCCCATCAAGTGGTTTGTTTGAATGTATTGCTGTCACCAGGGGGGTGGAGATGTAGTGGGTTTGTATTTGGTGTTTTATTTCTGTAACCTGCCCGGAGTCACTGTATGGGCAGCCATATAAATTGCTTTAATAAAATAATATAAATAATAAAAATACATGGTGCAAAGGACTGAATTCCTCCAGTATTTAGCGCTGTAGATTTTCTTTACAGGGGTAGCCATGTCAGCTCATGGCTTTGTGTTTTCTTTTTTTAATAGTTAATCCTACATTACCTTGTTGGGAAATATTTCTTTTATGTAAAGATGACATACTTCTGCTATGCTGGGACTGATGGAAGGCATAGGCTTTGCTTCTATCAGGCGAATAACTTCTGCTGCTGACACTGGAGCCAGATCTGCTGTGAGGAGATTCCCTCCTGCCAACTGGTGATTCTCTGAAGTAAGGGGAATCCCTTTTATGCGGGGAGCGATCTCTTGTATAATGAGGATATATAGGTTTCCGCCGCATGCCATCTCTGATATCCCTTTAAAAGTCATTGAAATAAAGACATTCATTTATTCAGCAAAGTTAATATTTATCTTTTCCTGAACTTTTCATCAAAGAAAAGTCAATTCTCTTACTGTCAAAGAAGAAATGCAACAATGAAAATCTGCATTCTAAAAACAAACAAATGACTTAAACACTCCAACAGAAAAAAACATCAATAAGGTATAGAATGGAAAGAGTTATAGTGTAGGAGGCAAGTTCAAATTTTGAACAGCTTCAAAAATAAGTACAGCTAATTTGCTAATTCGTTTTAGGGATTTGGAAGATTTTACTCCAATTCAGACAGGGTCCTAGTTTTGTCTTATTTTTTAATATTTCCCCATTAAGAAAAAAAGACTTCATAAGATTTTATAGCTGGAAATCCTTCCTTTCACATTTTCTTGGATTACAGTAACAAATGTCTAATCCCAATTACTAAACACCAAGAAGCAAAACATTTCCTGGCACAGCTCTGTTAACTTTTCATCAGACATTATAATTTACCCTTATGGAAATCAGGTTCTTCAGGAAAAAAAGTGAGGTTTCCTTTATTTCATACTATTTTATGTTTGCATATAATGACCAATTTAAACACAATGAAAAAAAAATTCCACCCACTAGAAAACTCAATAGCCAAAGTTAACTTTGCACCTGGCCATTAAATCAAAGCACAATATACTAGGGGAAAAAAAAAAAGGATAATGAACAAAGCTTCAAGCTGTAGAGATACTCATAAAGTTAACAAGTGTAGAAACTCACACTAACTAGATCTAGATTAGGATTGTCCATTACAGCCAGGAAATACGTAAAGGGGTATTCTTCAATGTACTAAAGTGTTCTTACCTCCTCTCTAGGCTTTTACAGCCATTATATTGCCGTGCAATAAAAGAGAAATATTTAAAGCAAACTGAAACACAAGTTATTTAACTGCTTACTTGTGTCTCTTTCAAGTATATGCTATAAGTGCATGACCTGCAGAGAGCCACACACAGATTCAGCCACTGAATTAAAGGTAAATGGAGGAAAAGAGACCTCTAGTGTACACTGGAGGCTCTTCAGCACTGAAACAAACATTATTTGCATGGAGCTTTTTCCAGGATTGTAGCTAACAATAAAACAATCATAATACAGGGTGCCAACTTAGCAAGCTAGAGCCTGAATGGATCATAACCAAAACTTGATTCCAAAATATAGGAATTCTATGTTATATTTCTATAACACCCCAAAAATACAAATCTGCAATCTTCATTGTAACTAAAATGCAGAGTACAGATTCAACATCAACCCAATCTTTTTGTCTCTACTTACTTAATATCTAGACATGCATAGAGCTAAAGGTATGTGTATTTGTGTGTGTGTGTACATATACATATGGAAATGTATGTATACAAACATATGTATACATACATATATCTTACAAAAGAAAACCAACATCAACTTATTACAAAATATCCAGCATTAAATAGTATTAGCATCTGGAATGTGCGCTAAACTTTCCAAAACCCCTGCCTTTGTATCTCTTCTTGCCTGTTTCCTCATTGTACTTTTAACTTTTAGATTCCTAGAGTATTTTTGCTCAGCTACTCTCCCCTCTCAGTACATTTATTTCTACCACTAGAACTGGCTGACTTACAGGAAATTGACTTTCATTATTTCATATTATTTATACATATTTTAAGATGTCATTAGCAGCCAGATACATCATAAAAAAATTTAGGCCAATTATAAATCTGTCTGGAAAACAAAAAGCAAGCACTCCATTAGCAAAAAGGTTAGGAATTTCTAAAGGCCAAATATGGAAATAGGATGTGAGAAGTGCTTAAGCAAAGTTTCATTTCAGATGTCCTAAGAATCTGAGGTGTAATGACCAAGGGAGGAGAGAAGATAAGCATAAAGATAATTCTCAGTCAGGTAAGACATAGTTTAACACATAACCAGCTACTGTTTAGCTATACATATGCTCTGCTAGGTGGAAGTCAAGAGGCATTTTCCACTAGTACACAAAAAAGCATATTTGTGATGGTAGTACACTGATATAGTTAAGTATTTTACCCAGTGTTTCTCAACCTTGGCCACTTGAAGATGTGTGGACTTCAATTCCCAGAATTCCCCAGCCAGCATGGCCAAGGTTGAGAAACACTGATTTTACCAATGAATAAAGGAAATATAACTTTGAGATTGGAGCACAAATGAATCCATTTATATGTCAGGCAGACAAGCATGCAAGTCAAATACAACATGAATAAGGTTGATAAAATTGGTCTCTTTAAACAAACAACAGGAAAATTATTTTGTTTAGGAAAGAATAATGTTAATATAATTTTACTTTAGTAATTAATAGATTAAAACTTGTTTATCTACAAAAATTATAGAACAATACACTTTAATTCAAAGTCTTCCATACCCAAACTAAAACTTGCTTAAATGTATTTTTATTAGAACAGAGTTAAGAAATCAAAGCCTATTCAAGGCTATTCTGTCATTCTTCAAATAAAGCAAAGGATAGATAAACCACCAAATAGCCCATATATTAAAGATTACACTAAATAAGCAACATGAACCATACTACCAAAGGTAGCAATTACTTCAAAATTCAAAAAAAAAATCAGTTGTGTGAACTATCTTTGAAAAAGTATTTCGCTTCATAAGAGGAATCAAATTATGCATATTCCTAGTCTGTACAGAGAAAAGAAGAAAGTTTGTCATTTTTATTTTTAAATATATATATAGAAAATAGACACACAAATACATATAAAATACATTATGAGTGTGAAAAGTATTCTTAAGATGTTCTTCACAAATCCCATGCTCATGTATATGTAGTTAAGATTTCTGCTGGAACAAAGCAAAATAGCTGTACATTCACATCACACTTACAGACAGCCAGGGGCAGCCTTTGAGGCAGCCTTCTTAACGATACAGCTGCTTAAAGAAGGGGTTTTCTAATAATGAAAAGGAAAGCAGTTTTATTAAACTGGTTTACTGCTAGGCGTTTTGAGCCATGTCTCCATGCTCTTTCTTGCTATTGTTATCACAGCAAGTGTGTCTTACCATAGCAAGCTATTCTTACCATAACAAGTGTGTTTAAGCTGGCCAAACTAGCAGTTCTAGCCAGATAGAGAAGCTGATCTCATATAACATGAAGCCTATGACAAAGAGGCTGAACTTCTTGACCTCAACGTTCTCCAGTTCATTCTTGACTGTGATTCTCTTTAGTTTTAGTTTTCTCTTTAGTTCTAAATAGTTTTTTTAAAAACTATTCTAAATGTACAGATATACAATGGTGCTTAAAAGTTTGTGAACTCTTGAATTTTCAACATTTCTGTATAAATATGAACTAAAATGTGATCTGTTGTCCTCACAAGTCCTAAAACTAGACAAAGAGAAGCCAGTTAAACAAATGAGTCAAAAACAATATACTTGTTCATTTATTTATTGAGGAAAATGATCCAAAGCTACATATTTCTGTGTGGCACAACCCTAACCCTAACCTTTGCTTTCCGTAACTGGTGAGGCCCCCTTAGGGCAAAAATAATTGCAACTAAATGTTTCCAATAATCTTTGATCAGTCCTGCACATTGGCCTGGAGGAATTATATCCCATTACTCCTTACAAAACAGTTCAACTTTTACTTTTAAATCTGCTGCAAAGTAACTATCTGAACATGTATAACTTAGTTAGCAGTACTCTTTTCAAAAATTCTGCACAAGTATATAAAACTAACCCAATTCATTACAAGTATGAGTTAACATACTTACCAATGTATATACACCTTACCAATTTTTTACAATTGCCATTTAGAAAATTGGCTTTCATTGTTCTATTGGATAGTCTGGTCTTTCCAACGTAGAATATATTCAATATTTCTGAATACCGAAAGAGCTCTTACATTTATTATAGCATTTTAACTCCACTCTATGCCTTACATTTTCAGGATGGCATTAAGGCCATTAAAAAACAAAATCACAATAAAATCATACTATTACATCAAAGGCATAAACAGAACAGCAAATTAAAAAGAATAGGTAGTGCTTCCTTAACAACTGTAATTGGGACCAGAATTTCCATTGCTAAATGATGTGGTTGTAAAGTGTACTTCATGTGGCCGTGTTGCTTAGCTATGGCAATCCTGGAATTCCCTGTTGCCATCATTAAGTGAATTACCGTGGGTCATTAAGCGACAACTTCATGTGATTGCGATTTCTGACTTTCCGCCAGCTTCCCCACTGACTTTGCTTGTGGAAAGCCAGCAGGGAAGGTCAGAAATCGTGATCACATGATACAGGGATGCTGCAACGGTCATAAATCCGGGCCAGTTGCCAAGCACCTGGATTACAATCATGTGACTGCGGGGGTGCTGCAACAGTCATAACTTTGAGGAACGGTCGTAACTACCACTTGTTCAGCACCTTTGTAAGTTCGAACAGTCACTGAACAAGTGGTCATTAAGTGAAGACTACCCATACTCCAAAATAAATACTTTCATTTCATCAAGTCAGCATTAATCTTCCTTGACACTAGAGACCAAAATTGCTCTTCAGAAACAAGTTATCTCTGTTTTTTAGTCAAATTATTGTTGTAGCTTTCAACATATTCAGATGTTAAACCAAAAAAGGCATATGTTCAATTAATTAGCAGCCTTACTTATAACTTTTGTAGATGGACATTTTGAAGATATTAATCAGATAATTTGTTACAGTATTCTTCACGTTAACATTTCACTTAACTGAAGTTTGACCATTCAAAAAGATTATAAAAACTTAAGCCTCGTTATACCAACTAACACATACAAGGAATCCTTGTTCAGCTACTGTCTGATGTTACGACAGTGTTGAACGAGACAACTGTTCTTCGTAGTTGCAGCCATTGCAGCATTCCTGTGGTCATGTGATAGCAATTCGGGCACTCGGTAACAGGCTCGCAATTACAATGTTACAATGTCCTGCAGTCACATGATCACCATTTGCAACCTTCACTGCTGGCTTCCATAATGCATTGCCCCCAAACTAATTCATTCCAACTTTTTTTAACATCCTGCTTCAAGTACTCAGAAGTGGTCATAGTATTCAGGTGAAATCTAGTGTAGAAAAAAAATGAAGGCATTACTTCTCATGATTTGGAATTAAGAGAAGGAAAAAATATTTTGGCAACATTTATTCATGATATTCTCTTGATGCTTTCAACTTTGTGTGTTTTGGTATCTTATTCAATTCTGAAATTAAACCACTAAGCAAATATGTATTTTCAAAATTTCAAAGACTGGGATATTTGCCTCTTTCAAATCATGCAACATGATTTGGAATATCCTTCAATGACAATGGTTCTGAGGGTTCATTAGCCAGCTTCTTTGGCAACTACCTGTCACTGAAGACTTCAATTTGCTGGACTGTCCTGGGTACCTATAGTCAAATCTCAGAGTACCAGTTAATTTAACATACACAGATTGGTTTCCGATGTTTTGATTCTAGAGATTTCAGAAGTTTATGTAGCTAAATTGAAAAACAGTACCTGTAATCAGGCGGCCGACTATCAGGATGATCTTCCCTTGACCATCTATATCCTGGATCATCCTATAAAAGAATATTTCAGCATAAAGAAAAATTTAGTTTTAACTAAATAATTTACTTTAATACCAGATATAAAATAACATATCTGCTAGACCAAAACTGGTAAATCCAGAGAAAATAAAGCACGAATAACAATAAAGTGGGGAATAAACAACAACAAAAAACGCTGTGAATATATGTGTGTGCGAGCATTTAGAGAGGCATATACATGCATACATGGATATATGTAGCTATACTGTATGTGAGCACACCATGTGACACAGCATGTGACTGAGCAAACTCATAGAGTTTGATGAGCTGTGCTATCAAACCGAAGATCAGTTCCCATTTTCAAAGAAATATGATGGATTATGTTCTGTTAAAAGATATTCATTTTTTATTACGAAAAACACTGTTAATATATCTAAGCAACAGTAACCAGATTTCAATACATGTATCTTTATTTGTAGAGTTTTACAGGCTCTTGTTGATTTTTTTTAGTCAAATTTCTCAAAGATTAATTTTACCAATACTTTGCAGTAACAATAAACTAATAACGAAGAATGCTATTGTATGCAAAGAACCTATTTCTCAAACCATTTCAAGCACAATGCATGATATTGTCAGTTATTTTGGAACTGTTTTATGCTTGAAACAACCTTTGGGAAACTGTACTCAAAACAGTTTGAAACAGGGTATTTTACACATCCGCTACCAATAGCAATTAAGGCAATAGCAATAAGACACTGTGAAACACCGCTGAATAATTTCTGGGATTTCTTCAGAAATTATTGATTAAAAGAAATTAATTTAGCACTACCACTAAAAATGGTAATAATGTATCTTTAAAGGGAAAAAGAAAAATGTATTGAACAAATATTAAATCCAAAAATAAGAGACTTATTTATCATATTTCTATATAAGAAATAGCCAAGGTATCATTACTAAAGCAGACTGGTGATTGCTATGCATCCATTGTTGTTTTTTGCATGTCGAAGGGACGCTATTTGTGAATGAATTCTCTTTCTCTTCTGAAGCTCAATGCTGTTTCTCAAGTTTTCTCCAGAGAGCTAGGAAACTTTAAGTATTAATCTTCAAGATTTCAAAAGCCTGATTGCTTTTCTACAGTATTTTCATGGTGTTGCAGTACAAAGTTTAAATATCAAAAAATATTTTCTTAAGTACTATTCATTTAACACAGAATTGCATCTAGTAATTGTGGAACATTTAGCTTCCAGCCACATAGTAATCAGGAAAGGGAAACTCACAATTCTATGTGGCAGTCCACTTCTTCTTTCATGGGCAAAACCTCGACCTTCACCATAGTCTCTGTAGCCAACATGAGCATGACTATATTCATATCTGCTGTAGCCTCCTTCCCCAGGTCTTTCTGGAAGTGGTGGTTTCTTGGGTGCAAAGCTGACTACTCGATGGTAGTCATCCTAAAATTATATACAATACCAATTTTTAAAAATATATTATACATAATAAAAATAATCTGAAAGATTAAAATGGACACTGAAGTTTTAATAAAGCCAGTAAATACATTAGAAATCAAGATACATTCTTGTTTTAGTTCATGCCTCTGTTAAAGAGCAGATAAATGAAACAGCCTGAACCTAACAAGAAGTTGAAAATAACTGAACGATAGATTGTGGTATCAGTCTCATAAAGGTGAACAAATACTTGAACTAAATAATTGTTTTGTCTACACAGTTGAGTATCTTCTATCATATTATAAAATCTTTACCATTATTTGGAAATTGTTTGGTACATTTTTCATTGCTTAGCCATAACTGTTTAGGTCCAAGCAGAATTTAGAAAATTTAGAATTTAGTAAATTCAGAGGCAGAGAAACCTCTTCCATAACATTTCCTTTTCAATATTTTAAGGAAGCTTTAAAACTTGCTAATTCTCTTTAAAATTCTTTAACATTCAAGAATAATTGCCCTTATATAATATTATCTATATTTTTACTGACTTAAATAGTTTCAAAGCAACTGTTTCATTCTTTGAAATAATTATGCCGCAATAACTTGCAAACTGAAGTTTTATGGTTGTATACAGCTTTATAGATTGTAATTTTTAAATTAATAAGTCTTTTAAAATGAATACTACAACTTTTGATTTACAGGAAGAATGGAATTACATTATTTTTTTTCTAAACTGACTTTCAAAATAAGTATCTATTATTAGCTAAGACTATAAAAGATTCAGAAGACACAAAGGTCAGGATTCCAAAGGAATGCCCATAGTATTTTGTGTTAAAAAATGTTCTCAACTTGTTTCTCTTAATAACATGATTTTAATCGTTTAATATCCTATGTCCTATGGCAAGCTAGTTATTATTCTGAGAAGATTTCCCAAAGCGTTTTGTGATATGAAATGGGGACAATGCTATTCAGAGTAAAAAAAATTAACTGAACACCAAACCCCCACACTCCTGTAATAGGTCTTTATATAACTAACAATGTAGTACTCTCATCATTGCTACAGAGGTAATGGGTTGTTAAAATTAATTGCATGCTACAACTTTGTTTGACATTTTTCAACCATTCCCATTCACTCTGATGGAAAATAAATTGCTTTCAAATTTTCTTTTAGACATGAAGAACATTTTGGTTAAATGAGGTTTTGCATTTACCATGATTACAATTCAGTCAACTGGTGCATGCCCCACCTTTCATTATACAGTCACCTCCTGTCATAGCTTCCTAGCCTTCCTGAACTTTAATAAAAGTTCAGAAGACATCATGAAGAATTCTTCACCTAAAGCTTTTTCAGATATGGAAGTACAGGCAGCTAGTTCTGGGGAAGACTGTGCAGTGACGGACAGACATATAATAGTAAAACAAAACAAAAGAACCCACCAATACGTAATAATGATTAAATAAGCTCAAAAGTTCTATTAAAAGAATTTCAAAAGCAATTTGATAAACGGAACAGGAAAAAAAATATTTTGGAGGACAAGAAAACATCACAGGAATAGTAAGACAGATTTTGGCATATTAGTTTAAATGTTGGCATAATATTAGTTTAAATGTATTGCTGATCTTAAAATAAGGATGAGACACTTGTAAACAATTCTGAAAGTGGAGTTCAACAGTAGCTGAACTTCTGCTTACATTTTCTATGGGCAACCTGTAACTGCAAATCATTACTGAAAAGTTATAAGAGGCCTCAACAGCTCAGTTAGGCCTGACAAAATTTATTTTATTCAAGAGAATTACATATTAGACTGGAGGATTAAAAACATCAAGTTTGATCACTGATACTCCTTCTATTGGCTTACAACAATAAATCTGTGAGCTGGCACATATTACAGTAATTGTAAGCCATTGATTAGAAGACCCTTACTAAAACTGTTATACTGTCATCTAGGTACTGAGTAGCTGCCGTGTGAATGTTATTCGGAGAAATGTATTCAAATAAGGATGTACCAGTTTCTATAAAGTGTTGACACAATTTAAAGCAGTTATTGATTCATATAACATCTTACATATTAACATATACTTATATAAGATTTTAATAAAAATACTTGTTTATCATTTAAAAAATTGTGTGTGTCTGTCATTCCACAGTTACATATTAAGGCCATACTGGTGGAGCAGAAAAGGGAAGATTTACTTACACTTTATAATGGGAGCGGAATTTAAAAAAAAGATTTAAAGGGTATTGAATCTGAAATACAATTAATTATTCATTGTTTGGGAAGGTTTGATGGGACAAATATCTCTGTGTTGGTGACATTTTCACCATGAAAAAAAAAAAAGCTATATATGTTGTTAACTAGAACACATGCAATGTTTGTTTGATTGTATCTGTAATATTACTATGTGGAAATTTATCAAAACCAAAGCTCTTAGAACACCTAAAACAGGTCTCCAAATAACATCAGACTGACCAAAACATACTGATCCTTAAAAAAAAAATGCTCAAATTACTGTCATAACTTTATTAGCAAATGGTAATTTTGCCTTTCTTAGCGTCCTATTGCTGATTGATTACTAAGAGAACAACTGACTGTCTGACTATGTATGTCCTGTTCAATCTCATTCAATATCCAGCATGTTGAAAATGGAAAGCATTCTGGCTCCTGTAAAAAGAATTAAGAGACATCACAAACAAGCCAAAATTTTACTCTGAAGTGAGCATACTCTCTAAGTTTATATTCTGACAACTACAGCTTTTGATTTCATTTGTTCACGTTATTGTATTTACAAATATTACAAAATATTTCTATTCTAGCTATATTGCTGATGGTTAGTTCAGTGCCAATTAGAATCTCAAGGAATTACATTTACTGCAGTCTTAACTGCACACATTGTTTCCTGCATATCTGAAGGAGGGAAAGATCTGGAAGGACTTCTAGTTGTGGTCTTTCAGTGCTGCTCACTTCAGGGCAAGTGACAAAAGTGCAAATAAGTGGCGAGCTGCAGAGGTATCTTAGTACATAAGTGCTTCAAAGTGTTATGCTACCAAACAGAGTACCCATACCTAGTTATCAGACCAAACAATTCAAAGTATAATTGTCTCACAACTGTGCAAACAACAGCAGATAAGCTACCAATATTTTCCCAACACCCAGTAAGAAAGAAAATGGACAACCTCAATAACAAATGCTAATACCTGGAGTCTTATGCTGCCAAATGTATACTGCATATCCTGTAAACACAATAATTTGGAAAGATTTTTCAAAATACTGTTTCTTAGCACAAGGGCTCAAATTAAAGGAATTTATGGGTATTCTATGTCATACCTTCAACATAATGCTCAGGATGGAAACCCTACAATATTAATAAAACCAATGATAGAAAAACAAATTTAAATACTATGAAAATTGAATGTTTTATGACTAACAGATTTAAAAAGCCCAGTAAAATAAGACAGGATTTGCCTGGCTTTAAAAGGAAAGCTCATGGGGACCCTAAAGCTAGCCCTGAAAATCTGTATATTGTGACCAGACCATTTTAAAAGTAAAAATTCAACTATTTTTCTGCTAAATGACCATAGTGATTTTTAGCTAAGTTTTTGTAAGTGTTTTTATCACCTCAACTCTATGCTCTGGACTTCAAATTTAAATTCTTGCTCAAGATAACAGTATATATGGGAAACACATAAAACAGGAAAAAAAAGCTTTTTCTGCACAAAATAACCATTGCTATTGGCATCATTCCCAATAAACATAGACTTTCTGATGGATTACAAAGAACTGTGGTACAAATTTGAGACTACTCTCTGAGCAATCCAATGAAATATGAAAATCTGCATTTAAAAAGGGAAAATATTACCTTATGCAGTTAAAAAAATCAAACCATTCCAAGAATAAGTTCCCTCTCCAGACCCTTAGGGAACCTAAATTTGTCCAGCTTAGGAATCCCTCCATTTACATCGGCCAAACAGGTTACACTGTGCAGTAATATTTTGAGGCAGCTGGAAAGACTGCCCTGGAGAAAGGAAGGTGTTTTTTTTTTTTTTTAAAGAAAAAGACAAGCTCAGCTCATCTACATTAGAATTCAACAAATAAACCATGGGCAGAGAAGGGACCCACAGTAGGTGGGGAGAAGCAAAGTGGACAAGGCCGCATCATTACCATGGGTGAAATTAGGATTTCTTCCCCCCTCCCAGATTTTATAAGGAACTCATGTGTGTGTGTGTGAAGTGTGTGGGGGGATTGTATACAGAATTTTATTCACTGGTATGGAAGGGAACTCTGTGAGCTGTAAAAAAATAAAATAAAAAGGCTTCGAGTTTGTATTTGTCCCTTGCTTTATATACAATCTGTCCTTATCCCTGAGACAGATTGTATACAAAGCATTTGTTTCTCCTTCTCTATTCTCCATTTTAGGATAAATATGAGATTCACATATTCAAATTAAGCTATACTAAACATCATTTTACAAAGCCCATCACAGATACTAAAGAGGGTTCTACACATTAGGAATGATACAAAGTTTTATGAAACACAGCATTCACTGTAAACCACCGTAGGCTTCCTAACTGAATATTCATATGTGCACTTTAATCCATGTAAGTTTGAGATATTAAATTTAAATTCCTGATCAACAACTAAAGAGATTAAAATATTGGGGGGGAACCCCACAATTATTAGCAATCTGCTTACATCAGGACGCGGAGGAAGTCTTTCTCGTGGTAGTCTTTCATATTCATACCGCTCAGACCACATATCATCTCTTCTATATGCCACTAAAATAAAGATGTTATTAAAGATGTTTAACTCGCAAGATGTATGTCTGAGTAACTATTTATTAACATGAACTAGCCAAAACAGTCCAATGTATTAATATGCAAAACTTGCAATATTTGTTTGAAAAGAAATACTACTGTTTTAATGAAAAACTCCCAAGGCTGGGATTCTTATCATTTTCCTTTAAAAATGTATTCATCACCAAAAGTAAAGGTTCATTATCTTAAAAATTAAAAATTATTTTATTTATATAATTTGAGCTGAGTTACTCAGGTCCTACTTTTTGGAGACCAGATGACTTTCAGACAGAAGCAGTAAAATACAATTGGAGCAAGACTTCAGTTCATGATAATCCTGTTTTTCTTGAGGGCAGATATTTGCCTTGATAGTGAGAAAAAGCAATAGAATTGCTGATAAAATGAGCCAATATATAAAGAAGATACTCCCAATGTCAAACAACTTTGGGGGATTTTCAATGACCTCCAGAAAGTTTGACTTTCAATAAGATGAAAATATGCTAGACATAAATACAATGGAAAATTATTTTCACAAAATTCTGTCCCTTGTCTATGATGTTCCACAGGGTTGTACCATGTTTCCTATGGTGTTGAACATCTACATAAAATTGCTTGATAATGGGCTGGATGAGGGGGAACAAGAGGATACAGCAATACAGAAATATTGTATATCTCTGATAAACCCAGAGGGTACAGAGATACTGCCGGTAAGGAAAAAGTTGGGTTCTGGGCCAAGATGAGGGACAGGATGAGATTTACAGTTTGGGAGTGCTCCTTTACTCCTTATGCCTCTTGTTGTGGCAAGGATAGTTGCAAAAGTATGTTTGTGTGCCAACTGTGACCCTTTGGAACCAGTCAGACTTAGCAATGGTGATCCACAACTTGATCATAATCCTTACAATAAAGTAGCATTCTTGAAATCTCTGTATCTGTTTCTTGACCCATCCTATCACGAAGGGCTGACAATTTTCATGAAGCCTATCCAAGTTTCTCTCCATCCCATCTTATAATAAACACAATCAAGGCGGAGTTATTTTGAGTTTCTTTCTCATGCTTCCTGCTATTCTGTTAAGCTCTTCCTTAACAGCTCACTTAGAAGGTCCCCAAGGTTAGCTCTAAATTTCTTTACAACCCTTAAGTCAGCAGAAGAGGCCCTGCTAAAAATGACCCCACTGCCAGGAGAGTAACTATCAGGTAATTGGAAAATGGCCTTCTGCTATGTGGTTCTCAAGCAATGAAATGAATTCCCTAAGGAGGGATAATTGGCGCCTACTCTTATAGCATTTAAGAAGATAGGAAAAAAGCATCTCTTTCACCCAGCTTTTGCTAGTTTCATGACTAAATTTAATTTTGTTTTTTATTTTAACTGCATCAATTTTATTATGTTTTATACTCTTTAATATCGTAAGCTCTCTTTAATGTTGCAATAAACAGGAAGGCAATGTGTAAATTTAATAATGAACAAAAATTCTCTGAAAACTCTAAGGCTCACAGTCTTTTTAAAAATTGGCAATTGGGACATCTTCTATATTAAAAGTTGTTTCTCTAATACCCTGCAACTGAATATATTTTGATTTAAAATATCAAACCTACATATTGTTTTCCTCTTAATATCAGAATAACATATCATTAAAATTACAAAGAACATTTGTTCATGATTAAAATGAAAAATATTTGAAAGCATCCAGTTTTATTTCCCTAATTAGGTTGATTAAATTAAAAAGACTAGGAGGAGAATGGTTTTTCCTTCTCAGTTTTTGCTGCTTCTATTAAAAAGTCTTTTATTCTAGGACTTCAAAGCATACTTAAATCCCTTTGAGGAACTCAACATTCAAAACCTTACAATACCAATTTCTTATTTCCTTTTAGGAAACATACACAGAGATACAGAAGCAGGACTCTTCCTGCTCCCCAAGTGCTGGGGTTGCCACATTCCCAGAGAACCTGGTTTTTCACAGAACCATAAAATTGAAAGGGATGTCAAAGGTTATGTATGCTTTTCAGGTATCAGAATATCTGCAAAATCTTGGATAGGGTTCCATTACAAAAATGGTAGAACTCCTCTACATATTGCTTGGTTCACTTTCAGTCATTGCACATTAACAGTTTCAAGATATGTATGGATGAAAGTATATCTCAAATGTATATGAAAAACAACATGCAGTTAGCTTCATAAATTGGCCACATATCACATCAAGTATTGTGTATAATATTTATCTCTATCATACAGCAGGGATTTCATTTAGATAAAACATTGAGATGCAGATAAATAATATATTTAGATGAAGACTTGCCAAAACATAGCGTCAAGGAATGGAATATTAAAAGGCCAACCCTTTTCATAATATTTGTTTCAACTGACTACCCAATCAGGTTACATAAAAGTAATCTTATGGAGGAGAAACCTAGTATCTCACTATAAAGATTAAAAAGAAGCATGCATTTTAATGATTTTCCCATTACCTTTAAAATGAAGACTCATATAATTCTTATGATTGTGAGAATAAACATCATTTATACATATGATCCAATTCAAGGTGTTGGTTACACCTTTAAAGCCCTACATGGCATGGGACCAGGTTACCTAAGGGACCGCCTCTCCCCTATGACTTCAACCCGTCCCACCCGATCACACAGAGAGGGCATGCTTCGGACCCCCTCAGTGAAAGAATTTCAATTAGCGGGGTCCAGAAATGAATAGACTGGATACGAAACATTTCTGAATGAAATTTCCAGTATCCACTAATGGAAGTTATTTTCTCTGTTTCCTATCTCTTCCTACAACTCCCACCATCTCTCAAAAATCTGCTATCTAGAATTAGGAGACCCACTAGAACAGAATTCAACTAAAGGAACAAAATTCTTTCCCAGCTCCCATGCTGGCAGCAGGCTATCGATCGAACCATAAAGCTAGAATGTAGAAGTAAAAATAAAAATCAGCTTAAATAGCATAAATTGATTCTGCCAGAAGTCATTCTAGTTCCATTGTCAAGAAAGACAACATTTAAAAAAAATCTACTTACTTCTGTGCTTCCTTCAACAATGCTTTAAATCCCAATCCAATTAGTTCCTGTACATTTTTTTAAAAAAACAAGCATGTTAGAAAAAAGGCCAACAATTAAAACTCCCAAATGATACCTCAAATACTTCACTGGACCCAAAGAACGATAAACGCAGGGATACTTATGCAAGGGGCCCTTCTGTTGCCCCAAATCAGCCATACTCTCCAGTCAGAAGTTGAGTATCTCTTGCAACTGACTCATGGAGCAGACTATGGGGAATTACTCCATGGCTTTCTATTCCGCCCATTTATTTCCCATTCAAACAACCATCATGTACTAGCCCAGGTCCTTACTACCATGTTTGGAATATTTAAAAAGGGGATGATTTTGCTAAAGTCGGGTTGCTCAGAACTTAACCACTCCCTAAAATTTTCAAGCCCTAATGCAATCTATTCACATAATCCAAAAATTATTGTTTCAACCATCTGACACTTGTGACTTCCTGCCGGCTTCGCCATGGACTCTGCTTGTCGCAAATGGTGATCATGTGACCGTGGGACACTGTGACCAACATAAATATGCGCTGGTTGCCAAACACCCAAGTCGTGATCACATGACCATGGGGACATTGTGATGGCCACAACTTTGAGGACCAGTCATATATCTCCTTTTCCAGTGCCATTGTAACTTCAAACAGTCGCTGAATGAGCACTCAGTAAGCAAGGACTATTTGTAATGAGGACAGGCTTTGTATCACTTCAGTGATGACTGGTTGTTGCTATGAAAGTGTTATAAGCCACTATGGAAAAGTTGCCCTAGATTCAAATCCACAGAAAACAGTGAGCTGTAGATACTTACATCTATATTCGGTTGTGCATCTGATTTTACCTTCTACCTTCTACCTTTTATTCTTGGTATGTATGGTTTCTTTAGTAATACAGAGCCAGGGAAATGGTGAGAAATAAAGAAAAAAAATAAGAGAAAGAGTTCTTGCTCCTCTTTTCATTTTCCCCTTGATGTTATTACTTAATACTTAAATCAAAATACTATAATTAAATATATTTTAAAAGGGTGTTGCAACAATAATGGAAAATAATTAAACACCTATTATGATGTGATGGTTAGTGTTGGACTGGGGAGACCCATTCAAGTCCATCTTTAACTATGACAGCTCACTGGATGACTTTGGGCCAGTCACTATCTCGCAGCCAATTTACTGCAGAGGGTGGTGGTGGGTAGAAGATATGGGGGACAGAATTTATGGCTATTGCTTTAGCTCTTAAAAAAAAAAAAGAGGGATAGAAATCTAGTAACTAAAATATGATTTTAAACTGAGCACAACATTGAGCATGCAATGACTAAGACTAATGAGTTAGCTTTAACCAAGTTCAGGGGACAACTCATTTTGTTGGTGATAAACATTAACTAAACTATTACAGTGAAGTTTGGTATTGTCAGAATCCTCACAATCAAATCAATTGCCTCACTAGTTTGCTTGCTTCATTTCTGCCATTACAGTGATGGGGAGGAAGGTGGGGGGAAGGTTGGGAGGTTAACTGTTAAGTACAGATGGACTGTTATCTGGTTCTCAAGAATGCCCAAGGTCATACCAGTGTGAGACCTGGAGAGAATCTTTGACATGCACAAGAGAAACTCAAAGACAGAAAGGGGGAGGTGAAATGGGAATGAGGTAAAACTAAATTTTGGTGCGCGTGGGACTCAGTTCTAGCTATCGCTTCAGAGCTGTACACTACTTTACAATAAATGAACTTTTCTTTGAACCTGCATTGGTTTCAGTGGGAGTTGCTTTCATTGGGAACTGAGTACCGCGGTTGTTACAGGTACACTGTAATAAATTAGCTCGTCAATGAAGAAAGTATATACCGTGGGTGGAAGGAATAAAAGAGACACCCATTACACATGCAGTAAGAACTTATATCACAGGAAGCTAACCTTCATACTTGAAACGCTAATTCCCAACAACGGGAGTTGCACGAAGCAGCTTTCTTCAAGACATACCCAAAGCCGGATGAAGGGCAAGAGCGGGCCAAAAGTCCTAAGCAGAGCTCCACGTGAAAGCCAACCCGACTGAGCGAGCCGGCATCCCTTCCAAATAAACGGGCCCAGGCTAACCTGCCACCTCCTCCGGACCAGCACTGCTCTTACCCCTTTAGTCCATCCACCGGGCGGGCACGGCAAGCGCTCTAACAAAGCAGGAGGAAGCCCATGCGTGAGCGGGAAAAGAAGCCTTCGGAGGTCGCGCTGAGCCGCGGCCGAGAGCCAGGGGACCACAGTACTTCGCTCGGGAAGCAGAAGGAAGCTTCTAGCGAAGGCCGGGACGCTCCCTCCCCGCGCGCACTTCGGCCCGCCGGAAGCCCCACCAACTCACCCGCCGCAAATCAAAGCCTCAGTTGCACAGCAGTGTGACCCGGAACTTCCGGCGCGCTGTCTACGTCACCGAGAAAGCGACGGCACCGCCTTTCCTTTTCCCCTCCCGGCCCCAGTTGAAGGCCCGGGTACCGCCGGGCAGGCGCGGAACGTCTTGGTGGCGCTGCAGTTGCAGCGAGGAGCTGGAAAGGCTAAGCGTCGCCGGTACGTACCTCCTACTCCTCCGTGGCAGGGTTCCCGTGGGAATCGGGAAGGCGGTGTAGATGCGCGTGTAAATATGGAGGGCGCTCTGCTTCTTCCAACTGCGCTTTCCCGACAGCGATCCTGTGCGCGCGTCATCGGCGGAGCGTCGAGCGGAGGCTGCTGAGAGTCGGGCTGTTTTGGTGGGAGGCAGCGGCGGAGGAGAGGAGAGGAGAGCGATGGTCCGCTTCGGCCTCAACTGAGGGGCGTCCGTAGGCCGCGGTTAGTGCCCCAGTTTTTGCATTCTTCTCTCGTGGCCTTAGCCTACTGGGAAATGAGTGGTCGGGTTCCTTTCGGCTAATTCCTGGGTCGACGAGTGTCTTCCAAGCTTGTCAAGGACCTTGCGTTGCCTCTGGTTGCTGTTTAACGGTTATCTATATTATTTTTGTTTTTATTATTGTTTAGCATAAATCAGTTCTCTTCTCTCAAAAGAACCAAGGGTGATCAAAGTCTGCAGTTGTGTGCATGTGTTCCTGGAGTTATTTTTCTTTTTCCCTTTATTCTTTGTAAATGTGTCCTCTTATAAATTTTAACTGTATATTTATTTATTGTTTTAATATGCTGTAAGCCACCCAGAGTCCCCCATTGGTGGGAGATGGGTGGGGACAAGTTAAATAAATAAATAAAAGCAGGAGGCAGCAGGGAGCAGGGGTTATGTCAGGTTGCTCCCGAAGTTTTCTTTGCATCCCCTTTCTTTTCCCTTCAAAATAATAGGTATGTGATTGTAACCTTTAAAAGCCTTAATTAAGCAGTCTTCAATCAGGATATGTACAGTCAGGTCCAGAAATATTGGGACATCGACACAATTCTAACATCTTTGGCTCTATACACCACCACAATGGATTTGGAATGAAACAAACACAATGTGCCTTAACTCCAGACTGTCAGCTTTAATTTGAGGGTATGTACATCCAACTCAGGTGAACGGTGTAGGAATTACAACAGTTTGCATATGTGCCTCCCACTTGTTAAGGGACCAAAAGTAATGGGACAGAACAATAATCATACATCAAACTTTCCCTTTTTAATACTTGGTTGCAAATCCGTTGCAGTCAATCACAACCTGAAGTCTGGAATGCATAGACATCACCAGACGCTGGGTTTCATCCCTGGTGATGCTCTGCCAGACCTCTACTGCAACTGTCTTCAGTTCCTGCTTGTTCTTGGGGCATTTTCCCTTCAGTTTTGTCTTCAGCAAGTGAAATGCATGCTCAATGGGATTCAGGTCAGGTGATTGACTTGGCCATTGCATAACATTCCACTTCTGTCCCTTCAAACACTCTTTGGTTGCTTTTGCAGTATGCTTTGGGTCATTGTCCATTTGTACTGTGAAGCGCCGTCCAATGAGTTCTGCAGCATTTGGCTGAATGTGAGCAGATAATATTGCCTGAAACACTGCAGAATTCATCCTGCTGCTTTTGTCAGCAGTCACATCATCAATAAATACAAGAGAACCAGTTCCATTGGCAGCCATACATGCCCACGCCATGACACTACCACCACCATGCTTCACTGATGAGGTGGTATGCTTAGGATCATGAGCAGTTCCTTTCCTTCTCCATACTCTTCTCTTCCCATCACTCTGGTACAAGTTGATCTTGGTCTCATCTGTCCATAGGATGTTGTTCCAGAACTGTGAAGGCTTTTTTAGATGTCGTTTGGCAAACTCTAATCTGGCCTTCCTGTTTTTGAGGCTCACCAATGGTTTACATCTTGTTTACATCTTGTGGTGAATCCTCTGTATTCACTCTGGTGAAGTCTTCTTTTGATTGTTGACTTTGACACACATACACCTACCTCCTGGAGAGTGTTCTTGATCTGGCCAACTGTTGTGAAGGGTGTTTTCTTCACCAGGGAAAGGATTCTTCGGTCATCCACCACAGTTGTTTTCCGTTGTCTCCCGGGTCTTTTGGCGTTCCTTCTTTTTGAGAATGTTCCAAACAGTTGTTTTGGCCATGCCTAATGTTCTTGCTATCTCTCTGATGGGTTTGTTTTGTTTCTTCAGCCTAATGATGGCTTGCTTCACTGATAGTGACAGCTCTTTGGATCTCATCTTGAGAGTTGACAGCAACAGATTCCAAATGCAAATAGCACACTTGAAATGAACTCTGGGCCTTTTATCTGCACATTGTAATTGGGGTACTGAGGGGATATCACATACCTGGCCATGGAACAGCTGAGAAGCCAATTGTCCCATTACTTTTGGTCCCTTACCAAGTGGGAGGCACATATGCAAACTGGTGTAATTCCTACACCGTTCACCTGAGTTGGATGTACATACCCTCAAATTAAAGCTGACAGTCTGCAGTTTACGCACATTGTGTTTGTTTCATTCCAAATCCATTGTGGTGGTGTATAGAACCAAAGATGTTAGAATTGTGTCGATGTCCCAATATTTCTGGACCTGACTGTATATCTTTGCTAGCATGATTTCCAAGTCCAGTATTATTTCCTATATGAACCGGGAATGAAGGGAGGATGATATGGAGGCACCTCCAGGGACAAAAGCAGCGTTGCAATGCAACCTCCACCTCTTTCATACAAATGTGTGATGTTGCAACACATGTACAAAAGGGCTGGCGCTCACATCATGATGACACGATGTTGCTTTCATACTAATTCCTCTGGGAGGGCTTTGCCTTCCAAAGACAAATGTTGGAAATATATTATACGTAGTAAAGAGTGACAAAGTGAAGTTGCCATGAAATATTTAAATCATAAATTTAAATTTAATGTTTTCTTTACTCATATACAAACCTCCCCTGTGCATGTTTATGTTATGAAACATATTTAAAACTTACAAAACTTTCTTCATTTTGTTTGGCTGTGCTTAAAGAAAATTTGAAAATGCAGGCATTCCCAAATGATAAACTTTCTGTTTATCTGCATTACCTTTTTGCCAGCCTGGCAAGCAAAAACAGGTACAAAGTTTGAAAGCTCATTCATTTCAAATCCTAATATATATTCACCCAGAAAGAAGATAGTTTAACCAAGGACAAGAAATAAATTTACATTCCCTTACGCACACACATCCACTTCTTTGCTGCTTCTTTCTCCCCTTGTTGTCCATTGCCTCCTCTTGTTTAAGACAGGCAGTATATGAAAAAACTCTTTGACATTTTACCCAGCAATCTGATTTCTCAGGAAGAAAAGAAAAGAACATTCCACTGCTTAAGATAGTCAATACAATTAGAGGCCTTTCTATAATAAATGAAGAACACATCACTCACATTCTTGTGGGTATTCTTTGGCTTTCTCAATTATCCAGCATACATCAATAATGATATCTCTTATTTCTTGGTGTCTTCTAAAGCCGTCTTGAACATCTGGTATCTCCCTTTCCATGTAGGAATCTAATCTGCATTGGATGATCCTAACCGTTATTTTGCTAGCATGAAATTAGAGGGTATTGTACAATAGTTTGCAGAGTCTTTTGAATCTCCTTTCTTTGGTATTGGCATGACTGACTTCTTCCATCGGTTGGCCACTGTGGTGTTCTCCAGATTTGCTGATACATTTGGTTAGAACATTTACTGATTCTTCTTCTGTTATTTGGCATATTTCTGTAGATATTCCATAAATTCCTGTAGCCTTCCACCTTGGTAATGACAGAAATGCTGATCTAACTTCAGCTTCTAGTACTAGAGGATCTTATTAATAGAGAATATCTTCTAAGTTATTTTGGATGCGGACATCTCTGCCATACAGAATTTCAGCGCTCCCTCCATTTTTATTTAACTTCTTTGAATCAGTTCCTATCTATCCATTGGTGTCTCTGGCATATCAGTTTGAGTTTGGAATCTCCACCTGAGGTTGGAGATATTTTGAAAGACTTTCCTTGTTTTTCCATTTTTCCGTCTTTCCCTCTTTGATGTCTTTACAGACATTGTTGTCATTCTGCTTACTGTTTCTTTTAAAAGTTCTCTGAGATTCTTTGCTAAGTTCCTTCCTTCCTTTTTCTTTGCTTTGCTTCTCTCTTCCTAGCAATTTTCACCGTCTCTTCTGATATTTAGTGTGCTTTCTTCTGTTTCTTGGTCTTTGGCAGTCTCTTTTTACATTCACTCTTAACAACTGCCTTGACTTCATTCCACAGTTCCTCTGGTTCCCTGTCAACAAGGTTCAGGACTTCAAAATGATTCTGATGTTCCCCCTGAAAATAATAGATACATGCTCAAGTTCATATCATGAAAACTGGGGGGCTTTGTTCTTCCATTTTAGCTTGACTTGAAACTTGCACATGATCAGTTTGTGATTCCAGAGTCAGCCCTTGGCCACACATTTGGTGTTACAACTGAGTTCTTTCACCTTCTTGCACCAGTAATAATAGTCAACTTGATTTTGGGTATTCCATCTAGTGATGCCCATGATACACCCATCATTTTGATTGTTTCAAGATGATGTTGGCAATGAAGAAATCTTTGGATTGACAAAAATGTATAAGTTGTTCTCGTGCTTTATTTCTGTTTCTTAGGCCATACAGTCTTACTACACCTTCTTCCTTACTGATTCCGTCTTTGGCATGCCAGGCTCCAACCACAAGCAGTGCATCTTGCTCATATGTTCTATCAATTTCAGATTGCATTTGATATAAAACTCAACGCTGCATCATTGGTCACTTCATATTGCCTATCCACATGGATAGGTTTCCTTGGTAAAAAAAATAGGAGTGGGTTACCGATGCCTTTTGTGAGGTAGGAAATGATGCTTTTGCTGTTGTCACCAATGATCACTTTGGTGTATATTGTTGCTGCCTAATATATGTGCCTGCTTGCTTTAGCTGGGTGACTGGGATGACCTTCACATCTTTTCTTCTGCATCAGTGGTTAGACATTAAGCTTGGATAGTCATCATATTAAAGTCTGATATTATTCAGCCACTGACTGCATTGTACCAAATTACTGCTTTTGCAACATCCTTCCTGACAACAGAAGCAGTGCCATTCCTACTTTGTTCTTCATGTGCTAAGTAGTAAACAATATAATCTTCTGAATATAATTACTGTGTTGAGATTTCCCATGTTCATGTTTCTTATGTTCCATCTTCTCATTATGATTCTATCTT
This sequence comes from Python bivittatus, assembly GCF_059951505.1. Classification (NCBI taxonomy): domain Eukaryota; kingdom Metazoa; phylum Chordata; class Lepidosauria; order Squamata; family Pythonidae; genus Python; species Python bivittatus. The sequence continues at coordinate 15,244,999 of NW_028277058.1, read as the reverse complement.
TGCGGATATGGATTTTCTTTTCCTGCATGGCAGTTTCAAGAACTAGATATCCTGAAGGCTTTAATCTAGCCATATCATAAATACCATCCTCAGTTCTTAGTAGCAGCTTGAGTGCCATTTGACCTGAGAGGCCCATCATCCAGCATTATATTGTCAATCACTTATCATGCCTATCCATGTAGTTTTCTTGGTAAAACACAGGAGTGGTTTACCATTGCCTTCTCCCATGTAGTATGAAATGATGCTTTTAGTATTGTTATTAAAGTTATCATCTACCCTCAGCATGTTGCTATATTGCTGCTGTCTAATATAGATGCCTGTTTCCTTTAGCTGAGTAGCTGGCATGATTTCATGCCTTAGGGAACCCTGCTGGGAGTATATACTCTTTACGTACAGTCCCAGTAATCTTTGCTCATCCTTCGCAGAAACAGCACTATATCCTTTTCAGTGCAAGCTACCTCCATCTGCAAGAGAGGATTAGAGTTGCTACTCAAATTCTAAACTCAAAGTTAATCTTGAGCAGATTTCAATGCAACACTAGGCCCTAAAAATGAAGCTCTTTCTGAAAATATCGGAAAGATAGAATTTTTATTTACTATATCATGTAAGGCCAGAGAGCCAGTTTGGTGTAGGGCTTAAGGCACCAGGCTAGGAACCAGGAGACTGTGAGTTCTAGTCCTGCCTTAGGCACAAAACCACCTGGGTGATCTTGGGCCAGTGACTCTTTCTCAGCCCTGGGAAGGAGGCAATAGCAAACCACTTTTGAAATCTTGCCAGGAAAACTGCAGAGGCTTGCCCAGACAATTGCCAAGAGTCAAGACTGATTGAAAAAGAAAAAAGAAAAGCCAGATATGGTTGCTCAGTAACAAAAGCATTAATAATGTGGACTGGAAATTAGCCCAACTAGTTTTAAATTTAACCTATATATCTTAAACAGTTCAGTTGGTGATACTACAGAGGGGGTGTGGGATATGGGAGCAGGTACAATCATATCTAACCCCCCATGTTACAAACTTTAGGGACCTTTTTTATTGAGATAGTGACCATTCCTTCCTCATAGCATGATTAACCTCTGATATTTGGGGATACAGGCAGAAGAATAAAGGTGTCATTCCTATCTGTAATTCCCAATTAAAACAGTCAAATTAGTTTGATAGGGTTGTTTCCCATATTTTTATATTTCCCATGGCCTCCCAATTTAAACAATGTTTTTGTAATCCAAAATCTAAGCAAACTTTTAAGTACCAATCAGCAATTGATCATTTCCATTCAGTGATTCTTAAATGTAAAGTCAAAGCTCTAGTTTAAAATCCTTAAACCTTGATTTGACAAAGAATGCATGGAAACCAAAACTGAATTACATTTAGCATATAGGAACAGTAGTCATTGTCTTCAAGACTAATTTTATGACCTAAATAATTAATGTAAAGCTTTATTGAAAAATTCTACAGGTAGTTGATAATCAACTCAGCATCACAACCTGAAATTGTGATGCAAAATATAATTCCACCAGTGAAATGGGCTGAACACTTTAGTAGTATATTTAATGAGCCTTGCCCCCACCACCAAATTCTCAGGAGAGAAGTTGAGAAATCCTTTTTCTACCAGGATTTTAGTAAATGAGATGTTACCTGGGCTCAGTTGTTGTTGCTGCTATACAGTATTTACTTGGTTGTCTTTTTGTTGGTTTATAGGTTTTATTTCTGTACCTGGGTTGTTTTTATGATTAATATTGTTTTGATTTGTAATTGTGGGCCATCCAGAGTCCTATTACTGGAATGGCATACACATATTGTAAAATTAATTAAAATGGAATTCTCAGCTCAAGGTGTATTTGAATAGGATTATTATTTCCCTGAATAAATTGAAAGGAATATGAAAAGTAGGGAGGAAATTTGTCCTCCAAAGATAAACATTGGAAAAGTGTAACAAAATGGCATATCCCCTCACTGCACCTCTTTCTGGGATGATAGTTGTTTTCCATTGTTAAACATGATTATGTTCACTGTAACTATGATTGTTAGGAAATAACCATGTATATTTTAAATAAGATTGAGGCTTCCTTTCCACAGGAGTTTTTTCTTTTTTTGTCTCTAGAAAAAAATGAGTGGAGGATTAGCACCAAGCAAAAGCACAGTTTATGTATCTAATCTGCCCTTCTCATTGACAAACAATGATTTGTACCGAGTAAGTATACTTTAAAATTAAACATTAGAATTGAGTCTATCTGATTTTATGAATAATCATAGAATGTTCTATGTTTACTTCTGTGTTTTGTGAAGAATTTCTTTTTTGTATTTTTATATCTAATTTAAATAACTGTAGTTCTTTCTCTGCCTTTTCAGATTTTTTCAAAATATGGCAAAGTAGTTAAGTGAGTATAAATATCAAATTGTATGTGACTTATTCTTAAATGTGATCTATAATAATCAGTGCTTTTCTGTAAAACACCCTGGATTCAACAGGATCTCTATGTATATGTGTTTGTAATATGATATTAAGACAAGTGCTCATTTGTATTGTCACTGCCACACCTGGTGTGGGACTTGCCATCAAAATGTTCTAGCCATAGGTTGTGCTTTTCTGGAAAAACATCTTCTAAAGTACTTATTTAACCAATTCTATGTTATGGTATTATATATTATATTTAGTATATTCTGTTGTAAAAATATAGTGCCATACTATAGCAGGGAGACAGCTGCACATGGACAAGCAAAGGAATATTTTTGGCATATTTATATATATTTTAATCATGCTTATTTGTAGCTTTCTGGAATCTTACAATAAAAACGACTTTTTAACAGATACTCAGTCCTTTATCTTAAATGTTGTACAGCATCATCTAGATTAACAGATTTACCAACTGGTAACACTTCAATTTCTTTACCCACATTTGCCTACAAAATGCTGCTAGTAGCTCCATTTCTCTAGCTTCAAAGCATAATTTACTTGGGATTTTAGAAGCTGGAGGAGAGAGACAGAATTGTAAGTCATCTCCTTACTGATCACAACTCACCGAAACAACTGTATCTTTGTAAATATTTACACCATCCCAGAAATCTATGAAGTCATTTATCACAGCTGATACATATAAATAGAATCTGGCCCAGAATAATTTTTAAAAAATAGAATGGTTTATGTTCCAAAGAGCAAGTGGCTCTCATACTTTCAAGTATCTTGTTACTTCTTTAGAATGTACAAGATGAAAGTTATGCATAACAACAGGATCAGACGTGCCTTAGTTGATATATATCTTTGTTTCTGTATCTTAAGTCAAAACAGGAAGAATATTCAGCTATTTAATATGATGATCCATAAAGCTTCTGAACATCTGTCACAACTTAACCAGTTTAAGAAGTTTTTTTATTGACCATCATTGCCCTAGAATAAATCTTGAGATGAACTGTAAAGTATATCTGGTCTTGGACATTTTAAGTTTTGTGCTCATTCTTGCATGGCAGGAATGCAAAATCTTTGGCACTTCATAAATGGTTAAACTATCTCCCAGCACCCCAGCTAGCATGATCAGTGAAGAGGGGTATTAGGAGTTGTGCTTCATCAACATTTGTAGGGTCAAAGATTCCCCACCACCATTTTATGGTTTGGCTTTGGATATTTGGAAACAATTGTTTTTATAACTTAAGCCATTTCATGGTTCCTGAAGTAACTAAGCTTTGAGAAGGTTATTGCCCAAATCTTCTATAGTATTGAAAAAGCATTTGATAAAAGCATCCTTTTAGAGGTTTTGGGGGGAACTGATCAGGCACTATGTCCATAATATAAACTGTACTCTTTTTACCCACATTAGTTCTAAAAACCAAATCCAGTTAATAGATTATTCTGTGTGTTGGGCTATATATGATTTTAAATAGGCCTACAGTTGTCATAATAGCAATCATATCCTGAACTACACTGAACTCAGTCTCCCAAGTCCAAAACACTTGGAGTGCCAACACTATCTTGAAGGCCAGCTGTGTCACATCAGGCAAATAGGCAGACTGATTTTTATATTAATAGAATCCCAGTCCTATTCCATTCCCCCAACACTAGGTAGAGACAACTGGAATGAGAGTGTGTCAAGCTGATTTAGCCATTTGTATAAGTGTTAACATTTCTAAATGGGATTTTTGTTCTAATCTTATTTGAGAGGAAAAACAAAGGGCACATTTTTATAAGAAATGGTACATGATCCTCTGACAATGTACTTTTTGCTCTTCGTCTTACATAAGCATTTATAAAATGGAGTTCCACAAATAGCTTATGAATGGACCTGAGTGATTTATTGTCAAGTGTCTATTTTTAGAAATGCTTTACCTATATTATGTTTCTCAATAAAGACTATTCTTCAAGCTTAATGTAAAAACTTCTTCTCTATTGTTTTATATTGGAAATGGTTTGAGTTTCCTGACTAGCTTTTATGGATTTTCTCATGCTGCATTTACTTTGATAGCTCCCATTTTGCTGGAATTTGAAATGAACTACACTAATATAGGCAAACTGAAATGGCTTTGCTATCTGTGCTTTAATAGTATGTGAACATGTAGGGTTTTTTTTGTTTTTGTTTTGTTAGAGTTACAATTATGAAAGACAAAGACACACGAAGGAGTAAAGGGGTTGCATTTATTTTGTTCTTGGATAAAGAGTCAGCACAGAACTGTTCTCGGGCACTTAATAATAAACAAGTAAGTGACTACAGTATATTATGAAGTAACTTTTGAGATATTCTGAAAGCTAAAATTGTATTTGGGTTTTGACTTTTTTTAGCTATTTGGAAGAGTAATAAAAGCAAGTATCGCTATTGATAATGGAAGAGCTGCAGAATTCATCCGAAGAAGAAATTATTATGACAAGTCAAAGTGCTATGAATGTGGAGTGAGTAAATGTTGATATCCAAACAGAGTTATCTGTTTTTGTCATGTTCTTATGCTAATGTCATCCAGCTCAAAGCACACACTTGTGTTATCAATTGATATAGTCAGTTCAGATGACTTTTTTTTAGTATAAACAATGCTACATTTTCTAAAGAGTAATTGTAACTGAATATAAATCTACTATTTACAAGGCAAATCTGTGAAGAAGTAAAAAATAACATTCTCCAAATTCATCCACTAGTCTTGTTCAATAGTATTTCTTTTCTCTTAAGGAAACAGGACATTTAAGTTATGCATGTCCTAAGAACATGCTAGGAGAGCGTGAACCACCCAAAAAGAAAGAAAAAAAGAAAAGGAAGAAAGTAATTGAACCAGAAGAAGAAATGTGAGTGAAATATGTATGAAACATAGCCCCTACTCTCATTTACTGATTTAAGTGCCTACCTTATACCATGTATGTGTATATATGTGTGTGTGTTTTATATATGTGGTTTTTTTTTTTCCCTTTCTTTTGTGTGCTGTTCAGAGAAGAAGAAGAACAAGAAGAAGAAAGTGAAGATGAGGGGGAAGATCCTGCTCTTGATAGTCTCAGTCAAGCTATAGCTTTCCAGGTACTAAAATACATATTTAATGCAGCATTCTCTTCTTTTTAAAGCAAATTTAAGAGCCCCAGAACTTTCAGTTAATGATTGTTCTAATTTCTTCTGTTCAGCATAATAATTGCTATGATTCTCTTAAGAAGTTTTATTCATTCAGCCCAACTTGCAATTTATTCAGCCCAATCTGCATATATATCATAATTCATAACATACTAACTTGGTTTCTAACAGAATGGATGCATTTTTTAAAATGTAGAAACAATATGGCCTTTCTTAGATGCCTCAATTGGTACACATTTATGTTATCTAAAGTTAAATTAAGCATATTGAGATTTGCCCTATGGTTTAAAACAATGGCAATTAGTTAAAATATGGCATGCTTTACTTAGAGTTTTTGGAAAAATGGTGTGCTCCACATAGTATTTTGGTAAAGAAGAGCAAAATCTAGCTGCTGTGTTAATTATGAATGAAGACAGTAAATTATTATCTCTAAATGGTGATGGGGTCAAATAGATCAGATTTTCAGAGGTGGGGACAGAAAGACCAACCACCTTCTATTTGCAGGAAAAAAGTCTACTTTCAGTACAAATTTTGCTGATACTGAATTATGACAGAAAGTTAATTTCTTAATTTTCCTGAATTTGTTATTTAATATGCAAGTTAATTTAATTATCAAGTAATAGCATCATGGCTACACATACAGACTAGATTCATACATCACACTACGTTATGGTGTAACTTAGCTTGATGCATCTGCAGCCATTGTAGTTTGGTTAATGTTTTTTGTGAACATAGCCAAATATGTATTTTTCAGCAAACCATGTCTTAATATCTTACATTACCATCACTATGTTAGACATAATATTCTTCAACTTGTTGATCTAAATAGGATCAAACTGTAGATAATATTTAAAAAACAGCAAACTTGAGCTGTTCTCTGCCAGTAGATCACATTTTTCTATCACCAATCCAAATTTTTTTCAGTTAGGTGTTCTTTCCAAGATAATATGAAAGACATATAGAGCAGAAGGAAGAAAGCAAAGAGATGTCCTGTTAGAAAAGCAGAGGTTTGATAGAATATTATACAGAATAACAAGTACAGTACAAGGACTTAACACCGTTTTATGTTAATTCCTTATTGTATTTGTCAATAGTGATCTACAACTGTCTGAAAATACAATTCTTTAAGGGTCAGAAAAACCATTTTTCAGCCAGATTTTCATTGTGATTGTGTTTCAGTTCTGGATTTGGCCAAACAAGACTCAGTGTATCTTCTGATTTTAATAAATTACTTAAAGCATTGGATTTCAGTTACGGAATATTGCATGATGCGTTGAGGAAAGAGGGCGCCTTTGTTGTTTTATCTTTCATTTAATAATTAATTTGTAACTTAGCACATAGGACAATATGGTTCAAACAACTTGGCCTGTCAACGTCTTACTTTTGTAGAGTGCATGTTACAGAATTTAATATAACTCTCTGTCATTCACTGTGTTTTATGCAATTGTCTTGCAGCAAGCCAAAATTGAAGAAGAGCAGCAAAGATCAACCCAAAATGCAGGGGATCCTTCCACATCTGATTCAAGACGACCACGCATCAAAAAAAGTGCATATTTTAGTGATGAGGAAGAACTTAGTGACTGATGTAAATATTATGTAAATATATTTTATGAAATAATATTACTGTTGTTAACCTTGATCTCTCTACCCTTGTAATTAAAATGTAACTTGAAAGCACCAAATATATATAGTATTGTGTGTTTATGGTGGAAAGTAAGGTATTTTTCAAGTTTATTCTAATATTTAAAATCATTGACAAATTGTTTCTGTAGATTCTAATATATTTTAATAAAAATGCTTTTATTTCAGTAATAGACATTTTAACATCTATTTCAGAAAAAGCAAATAGTAATCTTATACATGTGTACCTGGAAGTAAGTCCTGTTGTTTGTTTGTTTATTTTAATTTTACATCATTTATATAGCAGCCCATCTGACTGACTATAGACAATGTACAAGAACAAATAAAACTAAAGTCTATCTGAAAAATTAAAACAGTACAGTAGAAATCCACATTGTAATAGAAGATGGATGTCCTGCAACTACCCTACGGTCTCAAGATTCAGCTGAAATGGAGTGGCATAAGGCCATCCTCAACACAAGGAAGAAAGGAGCCAATTGCACCTCTGGGGATAATATATTCCACAATGTAGACTCCAGAGAGTTTGCTCCCAGGTAAGTGAATAATGGATTTTATTTTTCTTTGTGAGAAAAACAGGGTTGCATTGTTCAGAGAAAAAGAAATAATTATTTATCCTGCCTTCTGGAGAGTATTTTTCTGGAGAATGCCTCCCTTTATTCCATATTCTTGAGCTATTTGTAATATGGAGAGGGCATGTTACTCTTTAGATCAGAGTAACATTATGAAGCAAAATATTTAACTTTCTCTTGTTTCAGGCTATAACCTAAATCAAAACAGATATTCAATGAGTCTTTTATTAACTAAGACAGACAGTAGGAGCTCCAGGTAACCAATGTCTTAAGTAGCTTGGCTACTTGCTTGGCTCTCAAACATCTTGGTGTTGAGGGCTAATCACAGCATTCCTTTTCTCAACTTTCTGTGCAGGGCTATGTTCAGTCCAGGAATAATTCAGAAAACTTTAGACCTTGCACAAGCACCTCTTTGCTCTTCATTAAAGCAGCAACATCTTTTTTCAGGATTGTACAGAAGCCTAAAAAAAGTCAGGCTATTTTAATGAATAGCAAAGAGGTGCTGTGCTCTATTGTTCTACAGTTCTAAGAATTTCCAGCCACTTTTGGTCATACTGCTTAGATTCTATTAATGGTAGTCCAGTGTGAGAAGACTGCTGCAGCACAGTAAATAGATACTTAGTCTGTAACCAACTATTGGAAAATTAAACTAAAATAAAATCTAACCAGGAAAATTTTATGGTGATCCAAAGTTAGTAGAAAAATTGGCAGTCTTCACAGTGTTGAATTATGGAAATGAAGATCCTACAATTAATTAGCTGATTGATTAAGAAAGATACAAAGTATATATTATAAGTCTTAGGGTTATAAGTCTGGTAACTATTAGATTGGGTTAAGTGCTATCCTTTTGAAAAACTTGTATTTAACTTAAATCTTCAATATCCATAAAAATTGAAATATACGAAGAGAATCAGAATTGCAAATGTCATATACAATTTACAGAAAATGTCTTTAAAACAGGCTGTAGAGCAGTATGTAGATTTGTGCTATAGAAAAGAGCACATGCTAAAGTGTTCTAGGGGATGAGGTGGTGAATAATTGATTAACTTCAATCTGAATGAATTGTGCATCACCGAAAGAAAGGGGACCAGTAGAATGAGTTTTATTTTCAAACCTCTGAAAATTACAATAATTCCCTTCTATAACTTTTTTGCATTATATGCTGCTTAAGTCAGCAGTCATGAAAAGTAACACACAAAATGATGTGTGTGGTGCCCTTGATTTCAAGTACATTTGGAGAGATTTGGATCCTTGCTCAAGATTGTTAGTAGCTTAACGCTTACACTTGTTAATGATGAGATTTGTGCCTTGCACTTAATGTAATTGTGAAAGACCAGAAGACTTGGGTTATTTGGAAATCAGTGCATTTCATGTAAGGTAAAAATTTGTCTTTAATAAGAAAAAGCTTTGGAAATTTCCAGAAAGTTGGAAATTCAATCAGGTCAGTTGTCCATTACTTTTCTTTTAGTATATACTTTCAGGTACTTTATTTATTTTTCTCACATAATTCACTGCTCTAAAAAAAGTAATCAGTTTCTGAAAATTGGAAGTGCAAAGTATTATGCATATTTCAGGGTAAAGAAAGATTGCAGGAAAATGTGGGAAACATGAATTCAGGTTCTGTATATACAATTCTGTATATGTAATTACAGAAAAATGTAATTATGCCTTGGAGCTTTATTTTAATAAATGAACATGATGATTTTACATTAAAAATCTCATCTAGCTGATTCTGCTGTGTTTAGAGTATAACCTATTATCAGAATATACATTATTTTTCACTGTGACCTTACTCTTGCCAGATTTGAATAATTAAAGTAAACATTAGGATAGAAAATCTCTTTATTTTCAGCTTGTTCCCCAGTGGCTTAACTACAGACTTTGGAAACAGGACAAATAGATTAAAAAGATCTGCATGCTTGAACTGTAGTTGAACTGGTAGACATATAACTTTGTAAGTTTTTCATATCCCTTATAATGGTGTTGAGATTGTTATCATTTTTTTTTTTGGTGGGTTTATTTATTTTTATGGGAGGAATTTTTATATGATGTTTGTAATTGTTAGCTACTCAGAGCCTTCAGGAATGAACAGCATACAACTGTAGTAAGTAAATAAATAAACTCTGAGGAATGTCAAGAAAAGCAGAAATCTGTAATACGGAGCAGTGATTGTGAATGCTTGGCAAATCAACATATGTCTAGGCATGGATACATGGAGCTTTGTAGTTAGTGCCACATATAAAGCCCCATGTTGTGAAAGGAGCCACTTAGAGTGGTTGTGTTGGGGAATAGCTTCAGTAGCATATGAAGCTTTGGTGCAGGAGATAATTAAAAAGATTGGGAATATTAATGCACATACACAGAAGATCTTCCATGTTTATATACTCTGGTTATCACCAAACAAGACAGTATTTTCAGTAGATCATAAATGTTGGCAGTGAGCAAAAAAGTAACTACTGAAATGAAGCTGCTTTAGTGTCACGCCTAATGTTGCAAGTGGACAACAGAAAGTCTTTAGTTCAGCTTCCTCCCATTTGTATGTGGGATTACAATTTCCACAGTCTTTGACAATGCTAGCTGTGAATTCTGAGACGATCCTATAGAAGGAAGTAGATTGAAGAAAGCTGCCCAAATTCATAAGAAAGCCCACTGGATGACTATGGGCAGGCCATTCTAGAAACTCAGTCGTACTCTGCAGTACTGGATTCATCTAAGTGAGCAATCTTTCAAGGCTTTTATAAAGATAGTTGAGTTAATACATGTGAGACATTTTGGATCCCCCAACGATACTATGAATATCCTTGAAAAATATATATTTCTGTGATCAGAAAACACTATAAACTCAAGAATTGAAGACTGATAACTGCTCAACCATAAAATGACAGGCTTCAATCATACTGCTCAATATCCCATAATATTTTCCTCTTTACAAATGTTCAGTAAGAGCAAGTGAGCCAAAGCTTGTAAAATTATATAAACACCCACTTGGCTTTATTGTGCATTCATGACAACCATGATTCTACATTAGAACTTCTTCCCTAAGAAGAAATGGAAGTTGAAAAATTGTCAGAGTAATAACAATTAGATCAACAGGATAAGATAAAAGCATGCATGAAAGGCTTAGTCCCTAGTGAGACTATAAGGTCAAAGCAGCTTGAAGCGATTTCTGAGACATCAATGCAGAAATCTTCCTGGCCAATTAATATGAGGATTCCTCAGGAGAGTTTCAGATCAAACACATCTCCAAGGTTATAAAACCATCAAAGCATTAAAAACCATTAAATTGTGGAGCAGGGAAGGAATTCTGCATTGTAGCAAGGCAATCCTCAGCAGTCCATTCTTTCAGCAGTTTAAAGAAATTAAAGGACGTCCAAGTTTAAATATCATAGCAACAATAGCATATTTTAAGTAGTCACCCAGCTTATAGGAATGATGATCCAATTTATCTAATTCATGAGGCAACAGATAAAGATTCAATTCTGTATTTTAAAAGGCAGCATTAAGGGATAAACATGAGAGAAGTCCAATTAAAATGAACAGAAGCTGCTTTTTTTGTAATCGAACAAGGACACTTATGGACTGGGTCAAAATATACAAAGACCAAGCAAAATGTGAAAAATACTAACTTAGATAACATATTGCCAGTGAGAATATCAGGTGCACTGTACCGTTCAAAAATTTACCAATAATAATTTACCAACAGAGTTAAAATGGGTTTCTTGGGAAATAGCATATTGTCATCCATTATTTTTTAATGTTCTTTAAATATGCAACACTGATTTAGAGTAGCCTTGTCCAGTAGAGTGTTTTCTTCATATGGTACAATTCTCTGAAGATTCAACCAGTGTAGCCCTTGTTGTTGCTCAGTCGTTAAGTCGTGTCCGACTCTTCGTGACCCCATGAACCATATTGCGCCAGGCCTTCTTGTCCTTCACTGCCTCCCTGAGTTTGCTCAGTTTCATGCTCATTGCTTCAGTGATGCTATCTAACCATCTCATCCTCTGCCGTCCTCTTCTCCTTTTGCCTTCAATCTTTCCCAGCATCAGGGTCTTCTCCAAAGAGATCTCTCTTCGCATTAGGTGACCAAAGTATCTGAGCTTGAGCTTCATTATCGATCCTTCCAATGAGCAATCAGGGTTGATTTCCTTTAAGATTGACTGGTTTGACCTCCTAGCAGTCCAGGGTACTCTCAAGAGTCTTCTCCAGCACCACAGTTCAAAGGCATCAATTCTTCGGCGCTCAGCCTTCTTTATGGTCCAGCTCTCACAGCCATACATTACTACTGGAAAAAACCATAGCTTTGACTATGTGGATCTTTGTCGGCAAGGTGACGTCTCTGCTTTTTAATATGCTATCTAGGTTTGCCATAGCTTTCCTCCCAAGGAGCAAACGTCTTTTAATTTCATGGCTGCAGTCTCCGTCTGCGGTGATCTTGGAGCCCAAACAAATGAAGTCTGTTACTGCTTCCATTTCTACCCCTTCTATTTGCCAGGACAGTGTAGCCCACAAAGGTGTAATACCAATACATCTGGAAAGCACTACAAGGAAGATGATTTAATGTAGTCTAATGTACAGTAATGCCTACTTCTTGAAAGACATATAAAACATAGTGCAAGTATTTTGAGGGCCTTTAAGATAAGATACCATTAATAGGCTCCTTAATTTGGAAGAAGAAAGACATAAAAATCAATTCTCTCACACTGTACTCATTTTGAGCATTCTTGGCAAAGTGCTAAAGAAGTGGTCATCAGGTGGGTTTGGGATTCTTAGAGTCTAACTATACCAGCCTCCAGAACCAGTTCCGATTTCAAAGAGCCGCTTTTCAAACAAACTTTGCGTTATGGGTGACAATGTAATATGTTTGGAAGGGCAACCTTTTATTGAAAGGAGAAGAAAGCTATGTCAGAAGTCTTCAATGTGACTAAAATAACTCTACAGATCCTATAGATCAGGGGTCGGGAACCTTTTTGTCTGAGAGAGCCATGAACGCAGCGCAAGATGAGGACTCACCCAACAGGGAGCAGGGGCAGCGGAAGCAGGATGCAAAGCAGTGTACCCGGATCGCATTTGCGTGGGCCGCCGACGGGAGCTAGGCTGAAGCCGGGGCCTCGATTTGCAGCTGCCTGTGGAGGACGATGCGGCTCCAGGCCCGTTCGGCCATGGATGCTGCGGGGCAAGGTAGGGTGAGTCCCAAGGATGCCAGATGCGGATGTGACGCGGAGGAGGGCGTGGCCTGCGCTTGGCAGATAGAAGACGTGTTCTAAGCCTTACCCCGTTATTTTTTTTATTTAAGATTTGGCAGCGAGCCAGATGCAGCCATCAAAAGAGCCACATCTGGCTCGTGAGCCATAGGTTCCCGACCCCTGCTATAGATCAAGGGTCAGCAACCTACAGCCTGCCACCTGAAATCATCTAGCCCGTAGTTCCAAAAAGAAATATATCTACCTGGTCCATGTGAGAAAGGGAGAGAGTGACTGTCTCTTAATTAATTCTGAATACCTAGCAAAATGGATATTATTTTTCTCCAAATTAGAATAAAAGGAATACATCTAATAAATGTATTGTTATTTTATTATTTCACTGAAACTCATAGGAATATTATGGCCTCTGTATACATGCATATTGGTAAATATAATAAGGCTGTACAAATATTTTGAAAGAAGAGCTTTGAAACACACAGAACACATCTAAACTATCTCTCTGAATCACTGAAATAGCAACATCTTTTTTCAGGTTACTGCTTTCTTTCAGGTTACTTTTTTCAGGTTCATTGCTACTTTGGAATCTGCTGCGTGTTTTCTCAGCATACACACGTGCAGCCACTTCACTTCAGTCTCAGCTGTATACAAGAGTCGCCACATGAGCCTGGAATAAGGTACAGCTGCTTTAATTATTTGAAGAGAGATGTTTCATCCGTATTTCTGTGCATTGCAAACCACATTTTTGCAATACATTTGCACAACCATAAATTATATCAAAACACAAAAGGGACACAACCAAAAAGTTATAAAGGGACACTTCTAGTTACAGTACATACTGAATTAATTTTAACTTTGCATTATTTCTTGAATGCAAGCAGAAGTTAAATCAAGATTAACAGACATGTAATTACTGAAAAGATACAAAGGGTTTTTTTAAAAAAATACGTACAGCTAAACCAATATTCTATATTGCTCTACTCTATATTATAGCACTCCCTACAAAGGCAAAAAAGAAAACAGATTTATTATTGTTTCTCTGTTTCAAATAATATTAATCAATCTGAAGTCCTATTCAATATATTGGAATACCTTCTTCTTTGGAGGCAATAATAGAGGATGGAATAAAATCTTTTGATGCATTATCTTCAACTTCAAGTCAAACCGCCCCCCCCAACCTTCACATTTGTTAAGACTTGCATCCGTTGATGTCCAGTATTGGATATTCCAGCTCTTTATTGCATTCATTATAACTCTTGATAGTTTCAATTTTAAGTATATTTTTAAATTAGCAATATAGGTACAAAATCAATTTAATTTCAAAAGCAGGCTCCATCAAAATTGAAAGCATCTCAGATCTCTTTGAAGCAACTAAAGCATACTGAGCTATCAAACATGCTTGAGTTGATTATATTGCCACTATTGTATATTAGGCAAAAAAAAAAAAATCTAAAATTGTTCAAATTCCTTAAAATAATAATTACAGAGTAGTTGATTTGAAGTTATTACTCCAGACTCTACCTACTTACCTATTTTTAAAGTAGAATTCTTCCATAATGTTAAATGGTAATGAGACTCAGCATCAAAATCCAATCTACAACCTTTTAGAGCCAAATGTGTCTAGCTGCTCTCAAACCAGGGAATGTAACTGATGAGTATTTGGCTTATTTAATAAAACTGTTTGGCCAACTGGTAATGATGACATGGTATAAAAATATGGATACTGCTTATAACATCTTGCTGAATAATTGATTATCATCATCTAGGCTACATCAGAAGAATTTGTGAGATGCAAATAAAGTTTCCTGCTCAGATACTTAATTGGTAAACTGATTATTGCAAGTTACATTTTCCATAGCAATTATGAATAAAAAATTACAGCTTCTCTTTCCCTCTTACACCATTTACATAATTGGTACTATTTAAATAATCCTATATTCACAGCGAAGTAAATATATATTTTTCTATATATACTTCTGGAAATGCAAACTACCTGGTGTCATCAGTATGGGCCAAAATATAGAAGCTAACTTCCCAAGATACAAATGACAGAAATTAAGTTAAAAAAATATGCTTCGTATTTCTTTACTTCCTTGCTTTCTCTGTTTCCCTTCCTATCACTCTCTGTAGGGTGGTATCAGCAAACTACCATATTGTAATTGTTTTCCCCTCTATTTGAGGTCCTAAGTGCTCTCTTCCCTCTAACAGAATTAAACTAGTGAGTTACTGATTCCCATTCAAATCATTTCATTTTTGGATGGGTTCATCCACCACTCTAGCCCAATGCCTGAGGGAAAACCAGGTTTCCAGAGCCTTGTGGAAGGCCAACAGAGTCTGAATATTGGAGGAAATGATGTTTCACAGGGCAGATGCTTTGAAGGTACACTTCTTAGGTTGCTCTAGATGGTATTGTTTCATAGAAGGCACCTGAAGCATGCCTACTCTGTCAGATCTCTGGAACAAACCAAGATGGTCCCACAAATAACCAAGGCTTGTGCCATAAAGTGCTTTACAGGTGAAAACTAGCACCTTGAATTGCAGACATGTAACACCATATTGAAGTAGTGGTGTTACATGGGTGTACTGTGGTATGCCCAAAACTACATGCACTGCTGCATTTTGGACTACTTGCAGTTTCTGGATGATCTTCAAAGGCAGCTCCATGTAGATCACATTGCAATAGTCCAAACGAGAGATGACAAAGACATAAATGACTGTGAGTAGGCCCTCTTGCAGGAACAGGTGCAATTGCTACACTAGTCAATTTGTGCAAAAGACATCTTGGCTATGGCTGTCAGTTGTTTTCCTAGCAGGAGCCAAAAGTCCATAAGGACCGCTGGACCCCAGATTAGGAATCTAGTCCTAGTCTGACAACAACAGAGAGTCCCCAGTTTAAGAATGAGTTTTGTTTCCAAGGTCTTTTCCTTAAGTTGAATTAGTATGTAAACCGGAACAGTATTATTGTATAATACTGTATAAGTAGTATTGTATAATTAACTTGAACCATTGTGTATTTAACTTGAATCATACTGTATTTAACTCGAATTTTGCTACAATAGGCTACATTCTTAACTATGGGTCTTCCTTAAATTGGTCATTCTTAACCTGGGGACTATGTTGATTTTTATTGGTGATATGGACCTCATGCAGTTTAGTATTGTCACAAGGTAGGCATTAAATACTACATAACAGTGAACAGAGACTGATTTCAGAAACACTCAAAGACATTGAATGAAAATGATAGCTAACATTTGCATCAAACAGTGATTCCATAATGTATCTTGTTATAGATGGTTTACTATAGAATTTAAAAACTATGACTGTTACATTATTTAAAATGATACTTGCCTGGTTTAACAGTTATACCAATTCATTTTTGTTTATAATCAGAATATTACTGCTGTAAACTGATTTCAGAATAAAATAAAAATGAAACCCATGTAAATAGAGTAAGCATAATTTCATATTTTATTTTGGGAAATAGTTTATTTTTCATTCTGCCTTATTTCATTCCTCATTCATGATCTCACATTATCTCATCGAACTTTCAGCCTGAAGTCATAACTAGGTTATATAATTCAGTAATATAGAATCATGAATTTTAAGATGTAACAAAGTACAGATTTAAATTATTTAAACTGAATTTCAAACACCAAAATATTTTTTGTCTCAGTAGCTAAGTATACAATACCCGTGAAAATCCTGTGTGAATGACATGCATAATTCTTATGAGAAATGCCTAGATTATTACTGCTACATAATTATATACAATACTATAAAGGGAACAATATACTACCATGGCCAGAAATGCTATGAGATGGTCCAGGCTGCACCCACAGTAGCATAAGAATGGAGGCTAAACTGTAAATCGTACTAGAAGACATTAAAGAAAATGTATAATATACTGTATATGTATGTATGTATATGTATATAAATATATAGAGAGCCAGTTTGTCTAGTGGTTAAAGCACCAGGCTAGAAAGCAGGAGGCTGTGAGTTCTAGTCCCGCCATAGGCATGAAGGCTGGCTGGGTGACTTTGGGCCAGTCACTCTCTCTCAGCCCAACTTACCTCACAGGGTTCTTGTTGTGGGGAAAATAGGAGGAGGGAGGAGTATTAGCTGCGTTATTTATAAAAATAATAAAGGTGGGATAAATATATATATTCTCATATCTGTTTCTATTGTACAGCATGTGTTATGAGATTTTCTGGAACTAATCATAAACAAAAATATAGTAGAATAAGCAACATACTAGACAATGAGTTATTGGTCCAGCCACACTGTACACACCAAAGAGTACGCTTCAGCAATACAATTTGAAACTGTATCTTCTCTATAGGGTATGCGCTCTTTATAATTGATAATAAAACCCCAGTAAAATGTAACTTCAGAATTAAAACAGAAATGACTAAATTGTATTTAGAGGACAGGATATAATGGTTCTGTATCATAGAAGACCATGTTACAAATGTGTACTAAGTCCCTCCAAAATAATGTTTGGACCTTGGTATTTTAGCTGGTGAACTATAGATAATGTATGCGTTTATAGTATTTATGCCATGAATATCTTTTACCTGTAGAAGCCAACTATATATTACAATAGTAGTACAGTATAGGAAAAGCCTTTTCTGTGGTTTGTCACAATTGTTACTACATTTAAAGTCCCAATCACAGGGATTCTTCCTAAGCAATTGTGTAAATGGGATGTTGTGCTTATCTGTTAAATTTTATAAGACTTCTGGGATAAAACTCGCAGAAAGTGATTTTTAAATACTGCTATAATATCTGTTAGGTATCTAAAGTACAGACTGATAATTTTATTGATTTATGTATGTACTGTATGTATGTATGTATGTATTTAAACAATTTATATGGCGACCCATTGCACTCATGTGACTCTGGGCAGCTAACAATGCATTAAAACTGTACAATAACACATCCCCCTTCAATTAATTACAGTGTCCCTTAATCTACTAAGTCTGTCCAGAAGGTATGATAATCAATAGTATCAAAACTCAGTGAGAAATCAAGAACAGCCAGGATAGATATACTCCCCCCCCCCGCACAAATCCTGTGCCCACCAGACATCATTTACAAGGGCAATCAATGCTGTAGCCAGATCTGAACCCTGACTGAAAAAGTTCCAGATAATCTGTTTCCCCTAGGGCCCTCTGAAGTGCAAGCTGACCACCTTCTCAGCAACTTTCACTACAGAGGGATGGTTGGAGATAGGACAAAAATTGTCCAGTTCTGTTGGATCAAACAATGGCTTTTTAAGAAATTGTTTATAAATGCATCATTCTGTAAACAAATGTTTTCATGAGCAAAATAATCCATTTATTTAATGGAAACTAAGAAAATCCTTGCATGCATAACTTTCGTATATCTTCCAATGTTTTACACCAAGAAAATATTAAAATATTAAAATGCAGCTCTAGGGTGTTGGAAAGAAAACAAATTTAAAAGCACTTAACTGGGCATGTAGATATTTAGTTTTATGGAGAAAATCAGATTGAACAGGTCAAAATTAACTCTCACAACATAAATATTTCAGTTGCAGCAGATTTTTGCCTAACAATCCATGGAACTATTGAAAAAGATAATAGAATCTGGAGCTACATATCAGAAGGTAAAACAGTATTTCTAAACAAGCCAGCTATCTTGACCTGCTTTCTGTTTCCACCTATGTAGCATATTTACTGTGTATTTTAATATCAAACCATCAGCAATTCTCAAAGGCAAATTTAACCACATCTCTTATGAGAAACAAATATTCTGCATGACTCTGTAACAGTGTAAATATTAGCTCAAATTTATTGTATATAATGATGTTATAGATATTATTTAAAAGTTAGGTTTTGATATTTTTATTATTTTGATAATCAAAATATTAATTTTATGTTTCTTTTCTAATTTGCAACCAAGACTATTGTACAGAGTAGCCAAATTTGGAGTGGTAGGTAATACAGTTAAACTGCAAATAATGTCTGAGTGACCTTATATTTGAATGCCATTTTGTAATGAATTTTATAATTAAAATATATAGTTGCTAAATTTTCTGTAATTATGTCTTCTATTCTACTGTGCCTCTGTTATTTATTTATTGCGGGTTGGTGATCATAATAAACCCTGATTTTGGTTATACTACATCAATATTTTTGACTGTACTCTTGGTTACCTTATTATTTCATAAGAATATATTTTTATTCTTTACCTGTCTGCCATACAATTTATAGGATCTATTCTGGATTCTCAACAGAGTGGTAATATAAATTAATTTTTATATTATATTCCTTACTAAAACAAGGGATACAAAAACTGCATGGTTATGTCTGTTGTGACAGGACACATGGAATATACTGTATGGTATATTTTATCAGAACTAGAAAAATATTTGGTATTTGGAAAACAAATATGTAGGAAGCAAACCCCAATATTTATTTATTTGTTGGTTTTGTTTTATTTATATATTTATTTATTTAAAATGCTTATATGGTTATTCATCCTATGAAACACAACTCCGGGTCGTTTACAACAATAAAAACCAAAAGACTCCTTGTTTGTTTAAATTATTTATATAATTGCCAATCTCACAACACTGACTCTGGGCAGCATACAAAATTAAAACAAGACTTAATCACCTCACCATGTCTGAGGTTAAACAATAAGCCCAAATAATAAAAGCAGCATTACTGGCAACAATATTTAGCTCCTAGTCCTCCAAATTGATGAAAATATATCAACATTCCTGGATTCCTGTGCTAAGTGTTTTGGTTCTAAGAACGTAAGAATATCTTAGTTTACTTAACTAACATCTAGTTTCTTAGTTTTTTAGGAAACTTAAGACGTTTCCAGCACCTTCCAAATAAATAATGTAAATAAGAATACTTAAGAATGTCAGGAATTTTCAATATTTATCAATCTAATTATTTACAGGTAAAATCATCTTTGAGATATACTTTTAAAAATATCTTGTGTAACTGAAAAATGTTTCCATGTTTAAGTATGACGACCAAGGATCACTACTGATTTGTTATAACACAGAATGAGGGAGGGAACACATAAGTAATTGATTACATGACTGAAAAGTCTTGCTATGCAAGCCAACATCCATTCATGCAATACTGTCTGTATCCCACTTGGTTCATGACTTTCAAGTTATAAGTTTCCATGGCTTATGGTTGTTGAGAACAGCAACCTATTGAGGCATGCATCATAGCCCTGATCCATGCCATGGTGGTTACATTGAAATGTTAAAATAAGGAAAGAGAAGATCTTTACATTCCCTCTTTTGTGCATCTCAGAACCTACTTATCTTCCTTCCTTCAGCTACTTCAATCCCAAGGGCTCTTGATAGTACATAAAACATAAATGTAACAATAAAATAGACTAGTATAATATTATAGTCTATTGTCTGTATAATAATGCAGAAAACAGACTATAATACTAACCCTTCTGGCAGCAATGGCTGTATACAACCAACTTCCCTGAGTATAGAGAGTAAGGAAGATTATCTTAACAGAGATATATGAGATCCATTACCAAAATGATGAGGAGGAAAACTATATCTTAAGTCCACAACAAGCAGAAAATATGCGGAAGACAGACACCTCCCTAATTCACAAGAGTATAAGAATGGGATGAGGTATAGCACAATCAGACTTACAAGATTCTGTTATTATAGCTATTCTCTATATTTTACTGGTGGGGCTGACACAGAGTCAGCCCTACCAGGTAGCCTTTGGAAAGCCATAAGAGAAGGAAGAAGATCTACCTTCACCTTGCAGATGGGACAAGTTTCAAAACAGGGTATCCCCCACACAGAATGGCCACCATCACACCCCTTCTCACTGCACTTCACAGTAAGGAAGAACCTTCGGCTGGTGTTTTCTGTTCATCTGGGTTGAACAAACAGAGTCTAATACAGAAAGGCACAGTATAAGAGGTATCAAGCCCCCAAGCTATATAAGACTTTATAAGTAACCACCAGCATCTTGAATTGCACCCAGAAACACAGCATTATCCAATACAGCAGTATCAAGACTGCCCAGTAAGCATGTGGACCATTGCATTTTGGACCAGCCAAAGTTTCCAGGTCATCTTCAAGGGCAGCCCCATTTACAACTAATTACAATAATCTAGTAGCAGGATGACAAGGGCATGAGTAGCCATCTTAAGCACCTCCTGTTTCCGATAACCCTGCAATTGACGCACTACCCAAAGCTAGGCAAAGGTTCCCCTGGACACTGCTTCTAGAAAGGGAGGTTAGGAATACCACAGTAGTTATGTAGAAGAGGTTCCAGAGTTAGTTTCTTGAGCAGAGAGCAGACCAGTGCCTCTTTAAAGGCACTGGAACTTCTGATTCCCTCAAAGAGGTGTTGATTGTGACCTGAATCCAACTTCCTATCAACTCCCAGGCTGTCTTGATTAGTAAAGTGGGGCAGGGACCCAGTCTACATATGGCAAAGCTGACTCAAGAACCATAGACTCAAAAACTTCCCAAGTAATATCACAAAGCATTATGCCTTTTCATCGAATTCCACTCATTTGGCTTCCTGCTTACACTCCTGATACAAGTGATTCTATCACAAATGTTCAGCCAGATAATTGCAATCTACCACCAATTGGCTCTTCTGGCCTATTCTTCCCTAAAAGGGCTCAGGATACTCTTAATAAGCCAGCTAGCTGCTATTATAGAGACATATTTACATGTCATTGTCCTAATTGCCACAATGGGCTCAAATTTAAGCTTGTACCCTCATCTGGTATATTCATTTTCATTTTCCATCAGTGTCACTCCAGACCTCTTTAGTCACCATCTCCCACAGCTCTTCAGAAAACCAAGGGCCTTTTCAGGATCTGCAAGTAATGAAAGGCCACTCAGAAGCAAACCTATTTAATATCCTGGTTGCCTCCATATTCTAGAAGTTGAAAAGACATTCAACAGAACTGCCTTGATGAAATCCCCAGTCTCTGTCTGAAAAGATCCATCAGGCACCAAAAGTAAGCCATCTAAATTGGCCTGTGTTCCCTGCAGAGGCTAGGTATAGGCACAAGGAGATAGTGATCTGTTCATCACAAGGGACTAATGAAAATGTCCCCCAAGACCAGGTGAAAGCTAGACTGGGCTCATGATGGCCTAAAACAAGCCCACAGTTATCATGATGACCATGTATTCTCAAGCTACCTCTGACCCCCCAAAAGTTAAAATCAATCAGAACTAACAACCTAATCAAATCCATAATCCTCACCTCCCAATAATATCAAGTAGTTCAGGAAGGGATATTGCTATACTCCAATAGAAGAGAATATGTGCAGTTCAGGGTTGAACTGTGAAGTCCTTGGTGTTTTCTGAGCTTGGTTGTTTGCTTGGGTGTTTCATGTTGTTACCTAGCTGGGTAATGAAACATCTGCAAGCAAACAACCAAGCTCAGAGAGCACCAAGGACTCTATTGCTATACTGCTAGAAGAAAAGTACAATAGCGGCATGCTCAACTTGTCATTCAGGCCTAACTTCACAAATTACAGTCTTGCATCCGGCTACCTCACAACCACCAGGGTCTTGCAATGCACAGTTGCCTTCCACCTGTCTGCTTTGGGGTTGTGAATGACCTGAAACTCAGCCAGACAGATCATACTGAGATACCTTGTATTCTTTGTCCAGCCAGGTTTTGGTGATGCATGTCAGGGCTGCCCTCTTGCCCATGATTTCATTGTGGATGGGATTAGATTTTTTATAGATGTAAATCTGGCATTCAGAATATCAGTCTAAGCCCACAGTGCCCAGCTACCAGGACACGTAGCTTAAAATATGAGATTAGGGGCCTGAAACAAATATTGCCTCCAAATTTTCCATCTTTTTTCCCCTGGAACAACTTGCCCTCATCTGCTAGCGTATCTTGTCTGTCTGTCACTATTGTTATTCTCCCCTGTGTGCATTGTTTAAGCATTATTCAGGCAGATGCTTCTGTAGGAGCCAGGTGTCTGGCCATTCCTGCAGTCCAAGCCAAAATGGCCATGGATGGTGCCCAGTGATGGAGGGGGGGAGGGAGGGGCATGTCTGAAGCAGCCTAAAGTGGCCAATAGGAGTGGGGCCGATTCTAACCCCTGGCTGCATCTGCAACCAAATGGTCAGTGAAGCATGTCAGATCGTAGCCATAGCCCAAATTGTATTAGAAGAGTAAAAAACACTGGCACAGATTAAAGGCTGACTTAAAGCTGCCTTAGATAGGCCTGGGGATGAGACAAAGACAATGTCATGAGGCAATGGCAGAAAAGAAGTATATACCATGAACCATGTTCATGCCATGGTTAGGGGCAAATGTGGAAGAGCCCCCCTAAGTTGCTCCAGGAAAATATTAAAATAGTGTATCTACTAAAAATTGAAATGGTAAGTATAGCAAATTGATGCCACAGTAATTATTTTCAGTAATAAGTCTAAATAATAATGGGGTATCTGCTCATATTACCTTTCACATTCTGTGATTCCTTCAAGAGAATTCCTTCAAGGGAATTCCTTCATGAGTACTCCATGTACTAACACGCTTAAAATTGCTTAATGCAGAACAGTTACTTCACCACAATCATATTCAGTTGTTTGCATACTTAAATAAGCATTCACTGCAAGTTGACCCTGTCTTGAGATCTGACAGCTTGTACGAGAGCTGTCTGTGCCCGTATGCCTTGGGGGGAGATAATTTCAGCCGTTCAGGGGCCCAATTAAATAAACATAGCTGAAGTCAGCATTGAACTCCTTACCGATTGTAAACGCAGAACAGGGTCATTCCGGATTCATACGGAATCCAAGGGTATGATTTTGGGCTAACGACGTGGGCGTGCTGGGAAACGCGTTAAGCCGGAAACTAGGGCAGCCGCTCGCTAAACAGGTCGGCCTAGGAAAGGGTGCGACTTCGTGACGGGGGGAGAGACCCAACACCGGCAAGGGGAGCGCGTCTTTGCGCAAAAGAGGAAACCAGCGGCGGCGCTTCTGGCCCCAGAGCGGGCTCCTTCTTGTCACCGCCCGGGCAAAGCGAGAGCCGCTCCGGTTTGCCCCCGCCGCCGTCTGGGGCGCCTCGGCCTGGATGCGGGCTGCCGCTGGTTGGCGACGGGGGGAACACGTGAGTGAGCAGAAGAAAAGGGGGGGCACAGGGTCGGGTTGAGCAGGGGGGCGGCAGCAGCAGGAGTTTCCCCGAGAGCTGGAGGTGGCGGCGGCCGCGCTTGGGAGCGAGCGGGAGGCGGTAGCTGTTCGCCGCAGCAACAGCGGCTGCAGCGGCTCCTCCTCCTGCTGCTGCTGCTGCTTCCCTTCGCTGAGTCCCAGCCCCCGCCTCTCCGATCCCTCGCTCGCTCCTCCTTATTGACAAATACACAAAGGGCCGCGCCGGTCTGGAGACGCGTCTGGAGCCGGCATGGGAGACAAGAAGAGCCCCACAAGGTGAGGAGGGCGGAAAGACCAGCGGGCGGGCGGGCGCGCGGGCGAGTGCGCAGGCAGGCAGGCAAAGGGCCGCCGCGAGCAGGCCGGTCAGAAGAGGGGAGGCGGCGGCGGCGGGGCTGCGGGGCCGGCGTCGCCGTCTTCTTTTCGCCCCCTCTCCCTCCTCCGCTGCCGAAGCCTTTGGCGCCCCCCAACGTAGCAGAAGCGATGGCGGTGAGGAGGAGGAGAAGAGGAGGAGGAGGAGGAGAGGAGGAGGAGACGAGGTAGTTGGTGAGAAGCGGCGGCGGCGGCCGAGGCGAAGCGAGGCCCTGAGGGGAAACAGGGAGGGAGGGAGCGGGCGGCCGCGGCGATGTCTTGTTTTGTGTCTTAAATCTCCTTCCGTTTTTCCTCGTCCTCCCCCTCCTCCTCTCCTCCCTCCCCCCCTCTTTTTGGGTAGGCCGAAGCGGCAGCCGAAACCCTCCTCCGACGAGGGCTATTGGGACTGCAGCGTGTGCACCTTCCGGAACAGCGCCGAGGCCTTCAAGTGCATGATGTGCGATGTGAGAAAGGGCACCTCCACCCGGTGAGTGAGCGGACAAGAGGCCTGGGCTGACACCCACTTCCCCGGGCAAAGCGGGGGCGGGGACGGGTGGGGTGCGGCGGCGGCGGCGAGGAGCAGAGGACTGCCCTGGCCAGGAAAGGCGGCCTGGGCTGCCGTTCGGCAGAAGAGGGGA
The DNA here is from genome assembly GCF_059951505.1 of Python bivittatus. NCBI lineage: Eukaryota > Metazoa > Chordata > Lepidosauria > Squamata > Pythonidae > Python > Python bivittatus. Next base: position 15,219,920 of record NW_028277058.1, on the reverse strand, counting down.
GCCGGCCACGGCCACCATCATAGCCACCGGGGTAGGCGTATTGATTGCTTTCCTCTCTTCTGTGGGGAGCGTGACAGCTCCGTTCTGCATCTTTCCCCCCTTTACTTCATTTCTCCAGTAAATATCCCACTCTCGGGCTGAAGGAGAATTCCCTTACCGTGAACTTAAAACACATTCCTTCGCGGCAAGGGCTAGAAAGGGTAGAATAAGCGGCTTCCTTCTTATAGCTGCCCCCCACCTCTCTGGATATGTAGGGAGATAGCCATATAAGTGTTGGCTGTTGGTTTTTAATCCTGCTGGTAGGATAAAGTATTTCCGATGCTTTGGAATACTCAAACTGATGAAATATTAATAGCAAGCAGTTGCACAAATTGTAATAGATTTGGTGTCTTCATTGGTTGAAGAGAAAACAAAAATGGGCCAGATTTTGTTTAACATTTATTGAGACAATTCTGTTGTTATTATACTGTGAGATAGATAGATAGACAGGCACACTCACAGACACACACACACACACACACACACACAGAGGTGACTGCATAGATAAGTCCATGGACTGTGCTATAGTCCCAATTATATTGTGATTTCAGAAAATCACATACATACCATTGATCAAAATAGAACAAGCGGTCAGGAAGTACTCTCTATTATATTTGTCTGTATTATCATTACTGATATTTTCAAGCAAGAGTATATTTTTCTATCCCTGTATTCCAGAACTTTTAAAAATGCCCATTATTACAAGGAGAGAGGGAAGTGAGGGATTATGGAGATACTTATTTGTGAAAGCTGAGTGGTAGTTGCTGAGGTGATGAAAACTTCAAGCTTCTGACATTAAAAGAAGGGAAAAACATGATTATTAGTAATTTGGGAAGCAAAAGTGGAGCAGGCAGTGTGTCAATTCACACCTTATGAACGCTACTCTTGATGCAGGTAATTGAGGTCAGTAGGGTTTCCTAGTCAGTTGGTAACAGTATGCATTTGCTGAGCTACCCCCTGCTTCCTTACATGATTATACAAGTCTGTAAATGTAATTAAATTAAAATACGAATATTTTCTTATTGTACTTGTCTCCCATGTCCCATTGTTACTTTAAACAGTTACTGATGAACTTGCAGTTTTCCTTAATCTCTTTCATCAGTCCACATTGGCAATACTTACTTTCTTTCAAAGGACCATCTCTAACAGCTGTTTCTTAACAGAGTTAGAGATCAGATTTTGCTCTAGGTGCAGTAGTAACCTAGGACAGCACTTAATATTTAATCCATAAAATTAGACGAAAGTGATTTACTTAAGTAGATGAAGCAAGTGATCCATGTGGTTCAAATTTGTTTTCTGTCACTGGGGACTTCCAGCTATAAATAATGGAATCTTGATCTATTTGTACCCATATCATTATTTGTTTTTTCCCTTGACCATATGAAACTTTGTCTGAATGTTCAGACCAAGCTAATAGATGTGTGTGTGTGTGTGTGCGCGTGCGCACATGCATGCACAAATGCATTTGTGGCTTTTTAAAAAATTATCAGCAATATTTACTGCCCAGTTTCAGTTATGCAAGATACTTGTTATATATCTATTATAGTTAAAAATATCTTATAACCTGGGGTACTATAAACACATTTCAGACTTTGAAAAAGTGTTGTGGGTGCTGTCACAAAATGGCTGACAAAAGGTCATGTGCATTAACAAAATGATTGGTGTAATAGTCATGCTAATGCCCATAATAGAAGGGGAAATGGAAAAGCTAGAAGGCGAGTAATTTGTTTAAGATACTGAGTATAATACAAAGCCAAAATGGGTCTAATCTCCAAAGCCACTTGTTTGAAACAAGTTTTCAGCTCCAAAAAATTCTCACTTTCTTTGTCTGTTATTTATCTTTTTTATTATATACATTTATATGACTACCTATCTTGATCAAATAACTCTGGGCAGTTAACAAGCAGAAAAACAAGAACATATGTATAAAACAATTGGGAAGGAAAAGTAAAAGACGCACCCCACTTATCTTTCAGTGACAATGAACTTGCTCAGTTTTATTTTTGTCTGTACCAACAAATATGTCTTCACATTTCTATAAAGAAATTCACGCCCCAAATGTCACTCCCCTGGAAAGCCAACTCTTTTTCTTTCTGCCACGGCTCCAGTTTTATTGTTTCTTATTTCTGTATCCCTTTTTTATCCACCATAGGGCTGTTCACTCCCATTTTTCATTAGAATCCATGGCTTTGGGATTCCCTTCTTTCCAATACCTTAATTCATTTCACTTTCACCCTCCCTATTCAAAGTTGCAGTTGGTGCATAGCAGCTAAGCTGTTAACTGTTGCAAGATAAAAGAATCACATGTCTGTAAGGGTTCCAGTTGCTTATCAGGCGCAATTTAAGGTATTGTCATGAACCTTTAAAGCCCAAATGGTTAGGTGCTGTACTGTGAACAAGATCTTTAGGAAAGATTTTTTTTTTTTTTTAAATGATGGCTCCACTGTTAGAGTTTCATTTATCTTAGTACAGGAAAAGGCCTTTTCCTACATTGTTTCAGTGATTTGGAATGTACTCCTGTTTGAATTGTATTTACTTCCCAGTCTTTCTGTGTTTAGAAAATTTGCATAAGACATATATTTTACTAGGCTTAGAGTAATTTGGTTAATTTTAATACTATTTTTTTTAAATAAACACTTTTGTATTTTGCAATTTAATGACATAGGGTATTTCATAGTATTCAATATTCAGTTATTCATATTCAATTCATATTCATATAAGTTGAAAGAAGACATGTTGAATGAATGAATGTTAACAAGCATTGGTTGTCAGTCTTTAGACTTTCTATCAACTAATGCAAAATGTTACTTTTCAATCAGAATGAAAGTTGAACTATATTGTAAAACACAATTACCAGGCAGAAGAGTAGCACAAACTTTTATGTGTTTTTAATTGTGTGGAGGTGCTTATGTAAATTAAGCAATCTGATATAAATAATTGCACACAGCATGTCATGTTAGGCCATCATGCCCATGGGCATACACTGGAGACCTAAAATTAGACAAAGTTTTTATCCTTATTGTGCACCAGCATCAAGCTCAGGTTCATTATGACTTTATTAGAAAACATATAAGGACATTTAATTTTATAAATTTATTATACATACACACATATATACAGAGGTACAGATATATATTCACGTGCCATACATTGCTTGCGGAGAACATAAAACATAATTTAAAAGCAATAAGAGTAAACAATATTTCTAATTCTTATGAAAGGCAGAGAAAGAACACTTCTTGGTAAGAAGGACAACCTATAGCTTCAGGAAAATCCATAGCCTTTGGAAGTTGAAAGCCCTCCTTTCTCTTGCATAAAAGTAAGAGCATACCATAGAAATGAGGACCTGGCAGTTTTTCTGGATTTTAGGGTAGAAACATATTTTTAAGGTAAATATTAACATCTTGAATTCAGACAAGAAACGAAAGCAGTTGGCAATCAAAATAATTGCTGCAACACTTGCTGAACTTGTATTTTGAAACTTTCAGTAGGAGGGAAGCAGATAGTGACATTTTGCATAATTTGTTAACTAATTTTCAGCATAATCCCACTATACAACAAATTACAATAGTCAAACGTGAGGTACAAATGCGTGCATCAACCGTTGCTCCATTCTCAAAAGCCCCAATCCTGTACAGTTGATCACTTTGTGGTTATTTTTGGCAAGTGCTGCTATCTTTGTGCCTGTTTTGAGACCAGCTAATGTTCACAACACACTATTCTGGTTTAGTCATTTTTGAAAAAAAATGAATTACTTGTGGATGTTCCATTACTGGGCTACAGAGTTCTGCATACAACTCATTGTAACCTCTGGATATTTAGTTAAAATAATGAAGAACTGAGTGATGACCCTTTGCACCAGATCAGGAGTACACTACTTTTGTCAGTGTTGTCAGTGGCAGCATTCCAGAAGCAGGCAGCTAGCACCTAAAGTGTACCAGACTTTTTGAGGATGGAATTTTTAATAGATTAAATGGGCACTTTGAGTCTGTAACATTTTAGAAATCCATTTTGCCTTCTAATATCCCCCCAATAAACCAAAATGCAAAAAGATGTTTTGGGCCCCACCAATTTGGGGGCCACAAAAGGGATGCTGCCACTCTATGGGCCACATTTTTGACCCACTACTCTATACTGTATTACTTATTCTTTTAATCAGCTTCAATAAAAGCACCAAACTCAGTAGAACAGCACTTCTCCCACAAGGCCAAACAGGTGTCTCTAATGAGCTGGATTTGAAAGATAGTGAAAGAACATATATAAAGGTAGGAACGTTACAGATTTACTTCTTGATATTGTACACATCCCATTGAATTTAATGTATATTTCATTTAAGCTTTAGCTATGCAAATAAAATCTTGTGCTTGGATTAGGAGATAAAAAGTGGTTGCGTTAGAATGAATGAAAATGATTATTTGTATCCAATAACTATTTAAATATTCTGTGCATTAGATCAGAGAGGGCAAAAATTAGACACAGATTTTGTAATATTAGAATAATGAGACTATGTCAAAATGTAATGAAGTACCATTTCTGTAGCTAACAGTAGAATTTTCAAAATACCAACAATATAAATTTGATTCATGCATTAGATGTTGATATGTAGATTTTATATATGGAATTTAAGCAAATTACAGTACATGAAGAAGGATTGAAGTTGTTAGTATAGTGTTTGCAGGGTATTACAATCACAAATATTTTTTTTAAATGTGCAGAAGTCATTTCAGAGACCACATTTTAAATGTTGTGCTGCTATTAAGATCTGATTTTGCCCATATATCTTTATCTATGAAGGTTGTTCACATGCATTTTCAGGCAATTACTGTGTACTATAGCTGCACAGCCTAAAATGAATTGGAATATCTGGTCTTCAGCAGCTATGTTGTCAATCTTTTCTAAATTTATATTGAAAGGACATTACCTACTATCCATTCAAATCAAACTAAGTATAAATACGTTTTGCTGGACTGAAATCAAATTTGAGGTTTGAATGTAAAAACATCAGTATTCTATAAAATATATGGTGTCATAACTGCCAGAGAATACAATAAATGAATTCCCTTGCTATTATGCTTTTGAGGGTAAATGCATTCTGTGTGGATGTGATAGCCTCAGATGTTCCCAGAGGGCATTGCTTAGCAAGTTAAAAAAAAGAATTGCATTATGCTACATTTTAATCTTTAGTACTGAGAAATACTAGTAATTCTGTACTCAGAAATCTGTAGTTTCGTTACGTATTATATATTTGTGCTTGGTGCTCACATTTAACTGTTTTGAATTGTAGGATAGATATAAATATGGGTCATATATTTTGTGAAAAACATTGCAAAATAAATATTAATTTTTAATTTTAAAGTGCCTGTCCTTTGTAAAATAACAAAATGTAAACACATTGGGGCTCTAATTTATCCAATATGAAATATTTAATAATGACTAGCTTTTCAGTTAAGATAAATCTTTATATTTTAATGAACTGTATTCTCAGTATAATTTATTTATTTGAATCATGTTTACCTTGCTGTTCAGCAAAATAATGCAATTTAAATTCACTAATTTTTTACTTGCAATCTGAAAGAAAAGGAGAAAGGGAAGAAACAAGAAATACAACTGTACATTCTAAAAATTAAGCGGCATAAAAATGTATTCTTATAATGATTAGCTGGGATTAAACTAGTTTGGGACAGAAGGAGAATCTGATATGGCTGATACTTTAGCAGAGCAGATAGAATGATTCTGTTCTCATTTTTTTGTGCTTTACTGTAGTCTGGTAGAAGTTTAGATAAAAATGTAATAGAACTGATCTTTCAGAAGGGTGATTGATACATCCTTTTCCCATTGTGCTATTGTCTGATGGAATAGCTCGTGCCAAATAATAAACAGAGGGACCAATGGTATAAAAAATATTATTGGATATTTTTAGCTTTCTTCGTAGGTTTTGTGTTGCAAACAGTACACTAGATTTGGTAAAACATTGCTTTACGAGACTGTTTAAGTTAAATCTGTTCATATATTTTTTTTACTTTAATATCTATAGCCCCATCATTTATGTCTCTATCCAGTTCTTGTTGCTACAGAATCCAGACTGTTGATGTGCATCCTACTGAAAGCAGTGCAACGCAGTACAGATGGCACCCAGTATTTGGATGCATGTCTAATTTATGCCCCACGGCATATGGTCTATGGCTTGTGGGCAGAAATCATTTATACCTATGTATCTAGTACAGAATAGAACATGTTTGAATAGGGAACACTAACAGAAGTTGGATGGAGTTACACCCATTGATCTTGTAATGAATGTGCTTGCATGTGCCAGCTGGCCCTGCCTGCCAGACTTCCAGTTTCTCCCCATGTTCTTCATGAAAGTCTTCAGTGTTGCTTGAACATGAGTACAATCTGTGTTGTTGAGAACTGTGATAAAGTAAGGTTCCCAGTAATGTAGGGATTTCTACTTGTATTTAAGCAGAGCTTCCTGTTCAGAACAAGAAATTTGGAAATAGTGCATCTTATTTGTTCATGTTAGTAATATGAAACTAATTTGGTTAGACTGATTAGACTACAGTGATTTACAGTCTGATGGAATACTGTATTTGATTGTTGTTTTTTCCCTGTATTTCTTTTTTTCCATTTCATGCCTTTTTGTACCTAGAGATTTTACTTCATTGGGTTAAAAAGATAATTTTGCATTAAAACCTTACATATTGGCAAAAATGCACAGCTATCCTCTTGTGTTTTTAGAATATTCAGGAGGTTTTGTCAAATTCTATATTTTGGGGACTTTGATCAGGAATATTCAGAACACCTTTGCTACTCTAGCTAGGGCTGCACTGAAGGAAGAAGTCCTTGACAGGAGAGTTAAGAACTTCCTAGATGAAAGACTAGGTTGCATTAGGCTCTGTTCCACCTGTCAGGATGAAATTGTAATATTATCTTTTACTGAGGATCCCTTGGAAGTAAAATTTCCTGGTGAGGTTTAAATTATCCATCCTTCCAGCTCATAACACATTATATTCAAGGAATACATCAAAGTAGATGGACACACTCTAAGTAATATGGGCACTGTGTAGTCCTGTGGCATTGCCAGAATCAGTTATCAGTTTGCTGGACTAAAATGAGATTTTCATTGCATGCTGAAAATGGACACTACACATTGAAGTAGTCATATACTTATCTCATGAAGAAATTTATTTGTTTTAATGTCCTTGTTCTAAGCTAGGATGTATGTAAATATAGTATCTTCCACTCATTGTCACAGTCTCTGCATATTATGACAATTAGGGGAGATTGTGTAGGTAAGTAGAGTTGGGAAAGGAAAGCAAAGATTGTAAAACTTCTTCATGGAGGGATACAGATGAATTTCTAAAGTACCTTCTTTATATATGTGCTGATTTCCTAATTTGGAAGGATTTTAACAAAGTGCTACTGAAAAAAGTACATTACTACATTCATAAAATAATATGCATTTTAAAAAGTATTAATGTATTTTTGAAATTGTTTGATATAACCTTTGTGTGTCATATTTGTATATATCTGAGTTGAGTCAGGCATTTCTGGCTTATGGAAACTATAGTTTTTAACCATATTCCATGATTCAAAATAGGCGAGATATTCAGTCAGAATGGGCATTTTGTGGTATGCTTAGGACGATGTCTTTAATGCTTTGACCTTCTTTCAGACTATGATATGACCCGTAATATTAATATATACCATTTTTTAAAAAATCTTCGAATTAAGAATTAGGTAAATATTTTTTTCTCATTTTTTCTGTTTTTTTAGTGACAGAAGAATTATTAAAGTTACATTGCATCTCCTCCATTAGTGACTCTCTGTTAGTAGCCTGAAAACAAAAACTCAAGTACTGTGCTCTGTGTGTGTGCGTGTGCGTGTATGTGTGTATACACACACATACACACGCACACACACCAAAATAAAATGGTAGACCACCAGAGTGAAGAATTGTAGAATGGACTGCAATAATTTGTAAGCTAGCAAAAGTATTTGAATGTATTAAAATTTCCAGGAAGTATTTTAAGATAGCCCTGCATATGTGCAAATTTAGTCTTATTATGGTAATAGTCTTATTACCAGAGTATAGGCAATGCTCTGCAGTCAGGATATATCTATTCAAGAGGGGTCTAACACAGTACTCAGTGGAAACTGTTATTGAGTCCTATTGGATCTCTACCAGTAGATTTGAATCAATGAATTCCTTAATACTGTGATTAGGATCCTTTAACAAAACCATCTCTGGAACAGATTGAATATAACCATCCAGCAACATTGTAGAAATGAACTACGGTCTTTTATCTTTCATCCAGCCCATACCTGCTGCTAAGCTCCAGCCACCTCAGCCAAATCTAGTATAAAGAAGAGATAGGATTTGATATCATTACATATTAGTAGAAACAATTGATTTTGGGACTCAATTAAGATAACCCAGACAATCTCAGTTTTACAAAATTCGTATGGATCCAGCAAATCACATTCATCTAAGGGCATTTAGAGTTTATTTATTTGTTTAGAACATTTATATAGCTATCTAACTCAGTGTGACTCTGGGCTATGTACAAAACAGTTAAACAAAAATACAAAAGAAAATTAGCATTACTAAAGCAAGATAAAATAATTAAATGGTAAAATACACTGGGAAGCCCCTTGGAAAAGAACCAGATCTTAACTGCCTTTCTAAAATGTGTAGAGTTGGGGCCAAAGAGGTCCCCCCCCTTTTTTTTCTTTTTCCATCGAATAATATGGAAATCCAATCTAGAAAAAGCTGCTTTCCCACTGGTCAATGTGGCTTTGGCCTGGGCATTGACCTGCATGATGTAGGGAGTTTAAATCATCTTTATGTCTGTAAATGCTGCAGAACCGCCTATGAGAATATAGTGTGTGGAAAATATAAGTTTTAGATTTCCTGATACTTCCCATTTGCATGGGGATTTAGTAAATTAGCCACCCCCAGAGACTGATAATTTGTGTCAAATATTTCTCAGTCCTTAGATGGGGAAATAGCCCAGGTGCTTCCCAAGATTATGGCTGTTGCTCTTGTTAATCACGTCCTTGGTATCTGTGAAGCTAGAAGCAATGAAAGAATAATGTGAGGAAGAATTGTTTTAACTCTAACATAAACTGGAGTTGAATCTCTCAGTAATTATCAAAAATCTGGGTTGCAAAAAGATAGCAACAAAACTCCCACTTTTTCTGAGAAGAAAATACATATTTTAAGTAATCATTATAAGTTTTAAGTTCATAAAATGCAGTAGTATGGGGGAGATGGGCAGCATACAAATTTAATAATAAATAAACAAACTACAATAACCAATGACTACTAACTGCAGCTAAAGTAGCTCTTGACATTCTAGAAGCACTGTCCCTAACCCTCTCCTCCTCTCCCCTCAGAAGTGTACAAATAATGACAGAGTCCTATCGTAAAACATTTTTTTATTTTTATTTTGGCTCCTAAGCCCAAGCCACTCTTCCAGACACTAGGAAATGCTCTATCAAGATGCTCTGTTTCGTTTTCCTCGGATCATTTTCTTCTCTGCTTTTTTCTGTCTATCATGAGATCTTTCCTGACTTTCCTGACTTTCCTGACTTTCCTCCCATTCCACTGATGGTTGAGAAATAATGATCTACTCCCAATTTTAGGGACTGTTCCACAGTAGTGATAATAAATATAATTTTTGTGTTACCATTGTGACCACAAAGGGTTGCTCGATAAAGTTTTTTCTGAGTGCTGTTAAATCTTAGCATTTATTAAACAATTGGCCATTTGTCACCAGTTTGCAAAATAATTTGCAGATAAAATTGTTTGGATGTTTCTGTGGATTCTTTTTTTTTTTTTAATAATACTTCCAACTGATTTTTCCTGAAGTTATGTACATGCTTTTTAAATACAGGTAGTACCCAGGTTAAGAACACCCGGTTTAAGGATGACCCAAAAGTTAAGAATGGAGCCTTCTTAGCAAAATTCTAGTTAAATACACAATGATTTGAGTTAAATACACAATGGTTCGAGTTAATTATACAATGCTACTTATACAGTATTATACCATAATACAGTTCCGGCTTACATACAAATTCAACTTAAGGACAGACCTTGGGAATGGAACTCTTAAACTGGTTAAAATATATTATATTATATACACACATACTTTTTTGAACCTCAAAACAGTCTGAAATTTCTAACTTGTGTAAGATTATGCACAGCTGGTTATTTCATGTTACTAATTTTAGCTTTTGACCTTCCAAAGATTATTTGATATTAACAAGTTATAATAAAATGTATTAGACGCTGACAAAAAAATTTATTACATCTATTAACATTTTCAATAACTAAAGGAAAAAAACGCTTGAAATTTTACATCTTATTTTATACTTACTGCAAATGGACATGTTTACTTGGCCTTTGATGGATTAAAAAAAAATTCAGACAAATATTTATATATGCTGTGTTTCAGGTGAATGCATTTAACAATTCTAGTATCAGATTTTAAATTCAATCTAAGCTTCAAAATATAAATAAGTAAATCTTTTAAGATTCAGAAAATCACTATATTTTGACTTTAAAAAATGAAAAAATTTGGGGGTTGAGAATTGAAAGCTAAAATTAATTTAGGGGCATATGTGGGAGAACAATACAAGACTTTTTTGTTTTGATTTCACAGTTTGCTTTTAAAACCTAGAACAGTTTTTGCTGAAATCCAAAAAGAAGTATGTGGGCAGTCAGTGCCACATTTAATTGGAATCTGCCCCTGCAACTTTAAGTAATTAATAAAAAATGTTGAAGAATACAGGGCTCAGGACAAGCTTGTGGCATCCAAAGCAACACTCCAATCTGATGAAGAAGCACAGATGAGCATGCCTTCTTTTCCTTTTATTTTGAAGAAATGTAAATAAACCCTTTTTGTTGTTCTTAGCATCCTTTGAGAATATCAGCTCCTCTCAGCTTTAACTTTTCTCGTGTCATCCGAGATATGTGTTACTCCCAGCTTTAGTTTGCTTTGGGGGGGGGAGAGATTGATTGATTATTCGGTCATTGACAAACCAACATCAAATAGCGAAGTACATGCAGTATATAATGGAGCAATAAGAAAATACATGGTCTGACATTACTCATTAACCTTTGCCAGATTTACAGACTATAAAGCAAAATTTTGTTTTGACAGTGTAACAGTAATACTGTTCTGACAATATAAAATAACATGAACTATGGTTTCAGTGCCTCTGGCACTGGAAGATCAAGGATTAGCCTCATAAGGAATTTACTTAAATTCTCCCTCCATAACCACTGTGGGGAATATGTTAAAATGGGTAAGGATAAGGCTCTTCTGAATTTTGGAAATGTAGTTTGTTTTAAAAATTGTCTGGCCCTAGGCACCTGGACTGATGATTCACAAAAACATCTCTAGGCAGAGAGTCTATTCCATTTGGCCTTCCATATCTCATACTGTACCTATTGTTTGAGAGCTTTCTTGGTATTCCCAAATCCCAGCATCAAGAACACATTGCTAGGGAAGCCATACTAATTCCAGTTTGGATACACTGATCTTTTCCATATTGAGCTGAAGTTGTGGTTTAATATTAAGGACATTAGACCTATCTGGCAAAAGGATAAATGTAACCAATATGCAAATATACTTAACCAGAAACTGGTCTCCACCTTAGTAATGCCAGCTCCTTGACAGAGTACTGCATTTGGTACATGCCCCCTGAGTCACAGCCCCCCACCCAAAAGCCAACTTGAAAAATATACAGAAATTTAGTTTACATGCTCTATAAAATGGCCATGTTATATGACTCCAGTTGGGCCCTATAGAGTTTGGGCACAAGCTTTAGCTGCAAATAATCTGATAAATTATTAAAAACTGTGCACCAAGAATTCCTCATTATAAGTATGAGAATAAATTCTCTCAGAGAAAACCTAATATCAGATCCAGCTGTTACAAAGGCAGATATTTTTAACATCTGGCAGTTGTCCAGGAATGTTTAAGCAAGACTTTATTTGTTGAAGAAACCTTCTCTGGATATTTTAGTGTGTTAATTACCATCTTCTATTCCTCTTTCCCTTTTTGTTTAAAATCCTTGAGTTAGTTGCCCTCTGACATGGTCATGGTGATTCATTCCAGTCAGGATTCTGGGCAGGTTATTCTTCAGGGTTAGTGCTATTAGATCTACCAATAGAGGTGAATATGTGTAGCTCAGGATTCAACTGTGGAGTCCTTGGGGTTCTCTGAGCTTGGTTCTTTTCTTGCAAGCGTTTCATTATCCAGCTAGGTAACATCCCATTTTAGCACTGAAGATGTTACCTAGCTGGGTAATGAAACGTTTCTTAAGGTTTTGCTAGATGGTATGCTCTTTCTTTGGGCATTTGTAGTAGCAGTTGTGACAACTCTGTTAGGATCAGAACCAAATTCAAGTTCTTGGTGCTAATTTAAGGATCTGCAGTTAGCTGTTCCCCACTGCCTGTCCCAGATCCTGTACAACAGGATCAACATGACAGGATCTTCTTTCCATTCTTGCTGTCTGGGTTGCTCCATCTTATTTGCATGCATTCAGGATCTGGTCCCTGGGTATAGAATTCTGTTCTCACACTCCCTTCTGCCTCCATATATCCTGGGATGCATTTAAGGATTATCCAATACAGTAAAGCAGAGTGATTGGTAGAAGTGGTTGTCAACAGATGCTGAGAATGGGAGTAGGATTGTTTTATTGTAAATCTTATTAATAAAGTTAGATGGTAGATAGGTGTAGGATTTTATAATTGTATGAGCATTATTTTCATTGCGATTTTAAATATATTATGGTGTATATTGATCGTATTGCGTTTGTGTAATTTTAACTGCTGTTTAGTTTTTGTTAATTTTTATTGTAGTTGGACTATACCCTGAAGGGGGTCCATTATAAATAACAATTTTATTTGAAACCAGGTATCCCAACCAAAAGTTTTTAAACAGGGCTGTTTAGCCCTGCTGCATAGTTCATAAAAGAGAAAACATTTGAACACAACGTTCATTATAAATAAGACTTACATTTGAAATATAGCAGTCCCTGGAATTATTTCAAAATGGCTTCTTACGTTTTATGCAATAAATTCTACTTGTCAGAAGTTCATAGATTGTTGTATGCCTGTTTGTTTCAAGTCCAGCCTACCAGGGAGAAGCTTGACAACAGGGTCACTTTTCCTCAATATTCCTGCTACTTCCACTTTTTCAATTAAGTCTTGCTATTGGTTAGACCTTTCAAAAGAGCTGATCCTCTTGTGCCTTCTTTCACCCTCTAAAGGAGAATGCTATTGGCATGACAAGTGAGGCATTCCCTGGAAGTTTCATACGTGGCAAAGTTTGTTTCTTAGTATATATTGCAATACCTAAAGTCTTACTTCGATCATTGCTACTTGAGTTCCCTTTGAAAGATCTGCAGTTTTGGAAAAAATCATTCACGTTTTCCATCGGTCAGACAGGGTATAGCAGATATCAATAATGGTATTGCTTTTATTAATTATTATTCTTATTGTAATCCAGATGCTCTCTACAGTGTTTTAAATTCTTTCATGTGTTTTTGCAGCATGTGTGGATACTTTTAACATAAAATGCAATTCTATTTCCCTTTATATTGCTTCTGTTCCTTTTGAACAAATGTTATCTCCCAGTTACTCTATTCCAATATGAGACTTATCTCACCAGTGTCTGTTATGCCTATTAAATCAAATCTGTCTTTCTGTACTCAGTTTGCCCACATCCAGGTATGCAGCACCTGGCCGGCCATTGGAAACTAAGGTTATGTATGGTCAGCACTTGGATGAGAAAGCACCACAGAATTCCAAGACTATTGACTAGAAGGTCAAAAAACATTATTGCAGAAAGCAAAAACAAACTATTCCCATACTGCTGCCAAGAAAATTGCATAGATGTGTTACTAGAAGCTGAGCACGGTTCAACTTAAGGTATCTTCACCTTAACTCAGAGTTCATGTTCATATTGTTGCTAGGACTAATAGATGGACATAAATGCCATGAACTGAAGCAGCAATATAATTGAAATATTATGAAACACGTTATGAAAACGGGTGAAATTTAGAAACGGCTTTGCATTATTGAATTATGGAGCAACGAGAAAGAGAGTACGTGTAGGATTCATAATTTATAACAGTGCTCAGACCCAAATAGTATGAACACTGATAAGGTATGCAAGGAGCTGGAATGCAAACCAACATCAGGAGAATCATATTGAAACAAAATGATAAAAATTAAATAAAGCACCAAAATTGTTACATTATTTTTAACACTGGGTACAGCTGTTTCCAAAGTTTTCATCTGTGCTTTTCCCAAGTCATTTATATCACAATGCACACTACCAATTAGTTTTTCTTAAGTAACCATATTTTGCTTAAATGCTTTTCTCACAGTCTAGTTTTTGTTTTCTTCTCTAATTTATGCTAACAACAGTCAAAAGACTGTTAGCATTTTACACTTGATCAGGCATATTCTGTATGTGTGTCTATCCTAGGATAATGTTCCCTGAGGAAGGAAGAAAAGTAATGAACCACATTTCCATATGTACTTCCTATACATAATCATTCTTGCTTGCAATCAAGGTCGTGCAACTTTACTTTTACAAGATAATGAAATAAAAGTTGTGCATCATTTATTAAGAAACCTGTATAGAGAAAACAGAAATAAAAGTCACAATTAAAACTGTACAATTAATATAATTGATAATTGTATTGGAACTAAATAATATAAAGATTGAATTTCTGGATATTAGAATAAATTTATTTAGTTGAAGAAATTGAAGTTGAAAAAAGGCAGGATATTTCAGCAAGTTCTGGAAGGAAAAGTGGGGAAAAATTCAAAAGTAGAAATAGAAAAAATAACTGAAAAGTTGTCCAAACTTTTGCATGTCATACTACTTATTCTGAATCTGTAAACAGTTACAGTTGATTCTTGTTATATGTAGATTCTGTATTTGCAAATTCACTTACTTGCTAAAATTTATTTGTACCCACAAAATCAATACGGCACTTTTGCAGACATCCAGAACAGCGAAAAAATTTGAGTCACCCAATGCCATGTTTCTAGCTGAGGATTCAGTATTTGCTAATTCAGTGTTTCCAGCAACTATATAGAACATAACTATCACAAATAATGAGAATTGACTATATAAATAAATTGTTAACATGCTTTCAAATTTGCAGAAAGATGTGTTTAACTTTGTACATGTTGGGGTGGTATCAGCTTCTGTTTACTTAGGGATTCACTGAGACATTATTTTTTTAAATTTTATTAAATTTTTAATTACAAAAATAAGAAAAAAATACATAAAAAGTGCTTTAACACAACTGAGACATATAATTTGACCAGGGCACATTTAAACTTTTGCATATAACTGTATGTCACGTATTTGTATTTTTGAAATTGGCTTTTTAGGCCAACTTCATAATGCTGTATAAATGCTTTGTAAAGTAATAGGAAAAGTCTTTACATGCAAATTAGTTTAAAATTATGGGAGAGAGACTCTGTTGACTGAACATACAGAGGCACAGTAGGAAAACCTGGGCATTGCTGCTAAGAATTATTCAAAAGTCTGCATTGGCAGATATCACTGCACAAAAGTATAGTGAAATGCTATTAGTATTCTGTGCAGTACATATTAGCAAGCAACCCACATGATTATGAACAATCGCACTGACTGCTAAAGGCTATTGAGTATGTATATTGCAGATAGCTTAGTATTGCCCAAAGTACTTTTTTCAAATCACTTCTATCCAGCAAAAGTTGCTAATACACAAATAATTCTCTTGTCTGAGTGACAGCAGTAACAAATAGGTAATATAATCTGTATACCTTCACATCCACATTCATCTAGATATAAATGTTATGAATAATTTTAATATTCTTTAAATATTATTTTCAGTTCTGTAAACTTGGATTTTCTGCCAGATGTGCATGATTAGAAAATAACTACAAGAAAAGTTTGAGCTAAGCCCAACAGCCATAGTAGCCCCACACTTAATAACACTTAAATCAGTAGTTTTAAGTGTGCCTAATTATGTGCAAATGTGTATTTAACAGCTTACCCACTAAAGAGTATAACAGTGTTCCATATATGTGGCCATATTTAATTAGTGGAAATAATAATATATTAAGTCTAAACATAATGAGTTTGAATGAAAATTATGTAAATATAAGGTGAACTCAAAAATTACTTTCTTAGAGATCCCATATAGTTTAAGAGATATTGTGTACAAATGCTGTATGTCCACTTCCCTCCATAGAATTTCAGTTATTAGTATGTCTGTTCTACCTCTTTCCAATCCACTAATCTCTTTCAGTTGTACACACTGCTAAAATATTATAGCCCCAAAGAATTTGTCAGACTAACTAGAATTCAGTGAATGATTTTGTTGGTGTGAAACAATCTATAGGAGATAAGGATTCTTCCTGGAGATTCCTACTTGTCTTGCTGACATACCATCTGCCCAGCCAAGTGAATAATTCTTTCCAAACCAATTACAGATCTTTCAGAGAGGCATGAAGCAGCTGTGATAGGAGGGAGGCCTTAAGCACTTAGTTTTGTTTAATTATCTTTTTTCTTTATGTTTTTAATTTTCTTTGGAGAAGATTTTATAAGCAGCCCAGGATCTGTTGGAATGGGCGGCCATAGCAAATTTAACTAACTAATTTTGTAAGCTGCCTAGAATCTGTTGGAGTGGGCGGCCATAACAATTTCAAATAAATAAATAAATAACTCTGATATTTGTTGGAAGAAAGATTCTGTCAAGCATGATTCTCCCAAGGAATCCTACCAAGACATAACTACAGTTTGTTAATAAATAGGGCAACCCAATGCCATTGGTCCCAGTAAAGACAGCCAGTATGGTGTAGTAGTAAAGGTACTGGACTAAGAGTAGGGAAACTCAGGTTCTAGTACACTCCTTTTGACAGCATTTATCCTACTAGGATAAAGCTTAAAGACTCCCATGGTATATTGATATGAATATAAAGTGGACATAAATAGAATTTTTTGTAGCAAGAATGTTGAGGTTTTTCTAAGTAAAGGCACTGCTCACATCTTTAGGCCTGACTCATTCTTAACTGTCTTGATCATTAGTTATATTTATGAATTATTACTGATTAGTAAAGGAAGTATTTTAACTTAAAGGTTACTTCTCTTCTGATTGATATATAATGAATCTCTATGATTAACATGATGAAACATAGGGCTGCCCTTGAAGACCATTCAGAAGCTCCAACTGGTGCAGAATGTGGTAGCACAGGTAGTAATGGCACTGATTCCTCAGCGTGTTTAACACCACTATTTTGTGAACTGAATTGGTTGCCAGTGTACTTCTGGGTGCAATTTAAGGTGCTGGTTTAAAGCCCTTCATGGCTTGGGACTGGGTTTCTTGAGGGACCATCTCTTTCTGATTGTTTCTACCTGTCTGATCTAGTCTGGCAGGATGGGCATGCTTCGGGTCCCGTCAGCTAAGGAATACTGGTTGGCCAGCCCCAGAAGACATGCCTTTTCTGCCGTAGTGCCCATCCTAGGGAACATTCTCCCTTTGGATATTAGGATGGACCCAACCCTGCTGGCCTTTCGTAAGGCCCTAAAGAACTGGTTTAGTGCTCAAGCCTGGAGCCCCGAGTGTGTGAAGGGACCCGTCTCCTGGTTATATTAGTGTTTGTTGACTGTGTAATTTCCTTGGCTACTATGCATTTTAATTTGGTTGTAATTGTTTTATTTTTATTTAATATTGTTCACTAACCAGAGTCATTTGTTGAGATGGGTGGGTATACAAATTTATTAAATAAATATATAAACCCTTAGTTTCTGGTTTGGTTCTAATAAATAGTTTGACCTGAGCATCATTTTAAAAAAAATAATTTTAATGGAATTTTCCAGTTTTTGTATAACTGTATATAAGGAGTTTCATTATTATATTTTATGGAAAATATTCTCTTCAAAATACAATGATGCAGAAAATTAATTGGTAACATAATGAATACTTGCTATTCAAAAGAGGCAGTTTCCAGGTTGTAAATAAGTCCCATTGAACAAAACAGAACTTTTCAGAAGATTCTATTACTGTGATTTAATTACAGTAATTATCTTTTTTCTCAAGATAATTTATCCCTTGAAAACTTATATCATGCCCAGTTCTTTCAGCATTTTAAAGTGAGTATGTTAAGTGACTTTACCCCATAGTATTTACTGTATGTTATTTAATTTTGCATCTTTAAACAATTCCTTTAAAATAATTTTCACATAAATCTTTGACTAGGTTTCATATAATTAAATCACAGTAATAGAATCTTCTGAAAAGTTCTGTTTTGTTCAATGGGACTTATTTCCTAATCACTGTATTTAGGATCATTTTATAATTTTATTTAAGAATATTTTATTTATAAACAAATATTTTAGGCTAGTTATTTTGGGCTAATGAAAAAATTATTGAGAGGTTTATTTAACATATATTTTACTCACTAAATATAAACAGGCTAATTCAGATTCTAATTTTTGCTATTGGATTTATTTTCTATAAAACTTTAATTTTTGCCTAGAAAATATGTAACATAAAGTCTCCCTCAGGTCAAGCATAGCTCTTGATGACTTCACAAACACATCTATTTAATTTTCTTGGCAACACTACAAAACTGGGTTGCCGCTGATTTCTTTTGTATTTTACTAGAATACCGCCCTGGAATTTCCTAATGTAATCCCATCCAGGTACTAACAGAGTTGGATTGTTCTTATCTTTTCAAGATCAGCTAATTTTAGCTAAGGGCTTGTACCTAGTTTGGAAGAAAATATATAGTGCTGCTCTGATTAAATCATGATATCCTTGGTTCCTTTCTTTTTATGAATAATAGTAATTATTAGTCCTACTCCTAAGCTTTACTAGAGATTTACAGTGCAGTTGTATACAGTC
Organism: Python bivittatus; assembly: GCF_059951505.1. NCBI lineage: Eukaryota > Metazoa > Chordata > Lepidosauria > Squamata > Pythonidae > Python > Python bivittatus. Next base: position 15,200,954 of record NW_028277058.1, on the reverse strand, counting down.
ATATATGTATGTATGTATGTATGTATGTATGTCTGCTTGGAGATGTCAGTAGTTATATACCTCTACTCTTAGAAGTAGAGCCAATTGAGTTAATTTAAGCTTTCTTGGAATAGATATCCATGCATGGGAATATGCTATATTAACACAATTAAACTTATAGCAGAACTGAAAAGAAAAACAATGGTAAGTATACCATATTATCCTAGGCTTTGCTAACTCATATTAGTCAGAGCAGAAGTGTGTGTTTGGGGGAGAGGGGGGCTGGAGAGTTGGAAACATTAGATTTGCAAACTTTTCTTTCTCTACATTTTAATCACAATTTCTTAACCTGAATGGCATAAAAATATTTTGGCATTATTTAGAAAATAATATCTAGAGAGATAGGAATATCTAGAGAGAAAGGAAGGAGAGTAACACAATATAACTCCAAATGTATCCAGTTTGATGCTGAGTAGGTTCATCCTTACTAGGTAGTAAAAATAGTCATGTAGAAATTTATTGCACGTACTAATGCTACTTAATTTAAACTTTCTTATATATGTACAAACAGGAAACCTCGACCTGTCTCTCAACTGGTTGCACAACAGGTTACCCAGCAATTTGTGCCCCCTACACAATCAAAGAAAGAAAAAAAAGACAAAGTAGAAAAAGAAAAAAGTGAAAAGGAAACTACCACCAAAAAGAACAGTCATAAGAAAACCAGGTAACTTTTATGCTGTTTGGGGTTGTTCAAAATACATAAATAAATATTAAATCTTCATCTTCTTGTGAAATTCTTAGAAAATTGTAATAAAAGCCAGACATGTTGATCAAACACAGAAAATAAATAAAATGTGTGAAATAAAAAGGAGATCTGTAACTTTTCCCATATTGTCTATCCCTGCGGTTCTTAAAGTTTGTGGCTTCATAGGGGTACTGCAGGATATTTTATATTTTCAGGGGAAACATACTGATACTCAACATCTATCAGATACCACACAAACTATTAGCTTAAGATAGTTCAGAGTTTTGGCCTATAGACGCTGTGAAAAAATTACTGAGATGCAAAGTGCTTTGTAAACCAAAAATCTGGGAACCTCTGGTCTAATCTAAGGAAAGCTATATTTATGCCCATCTGATGCTTAACATATTATATATTTTTGTATGTAAATGTTGGGCCCTACTAGTTTACAGTGATATTTATTTACAGGTAGTCCTTGTTTAAAGACTGTTCGTTTAACGATGGTTCGAAGTTAGAATGGTATCAGAAAGGGTGTAAAGCACTTCTAGACATCATAACACATCGTGCCCGCTGCGTCACATGGCCACATTTGGGGCGCTTGGCAACTGGTTTGCATTTACGACCGGTTGCCAAGCACCCTGCGATCGTGATCACAATTTGCAATTTTTCTTGCTGGCTTCCTGAAGATTTGAGCTCCATTCCCCCAGCCCCACAAAGGATTTCCCCTCCATCCACAGAGGGGAGGGGAAACCTCTTGGCGGTCCACAGGAACATTTGAGAGCGAAAAGGCTACCTGCTCAGAGGATTTCAGCTCTGCGCAGAGCTGAAATCCTTCAGCAGGCAGCCCTTTTGCTCCATCCACTTAACAACTGGGAGATAGTTTAACAACCACAACCGGAAGTGCCCAGATTGCAGTCGTTGAGCAAAGCAGTCACATAGGCATCTCTCTTAATGACCACTCCACTCAACGATCAAGATTCCTGTCCCAATTGTGGTCATTAAGTGAGGACCATTTGTAGTTAAGATATTCTGCAAGTGATTTAAAAAACAACATTTAATGAGTCTTTCTCTTCCCCTATCTCGTGGTTTCACAAAGTGAACTAAGCCATGAACCATGGTTTATTGAATAAACTACAACACAATAAGCAAAAATCAAATAAGCTACGTTACAGCTTAGGGCATTACATAAACTCATTCCCAGTTTGTTCCAGAAGACACTTTTGCTATCAAATGTAGTACATGAGCAACTTAAGTTACCTTTCAAAAGCACTGACCCATGTTCTCCATTTTCCAAATAGATTTTAACGAAAACATCCTTAAACTTTTGCTACTTGAATAACTGGGTTTGCCTCGAGCCATCCATTACAGACTCTTAGCAGCTTGGTTCAATAATATAGGCATAGGACTGAGTCCATCATTAAATAAAGTTTTGGGGGATGAATTCTGAAGATATTAAGGGAATTATTTATAAAAGATAAACACATATTTAGTAAAAATAATTTAACATTTCTTAGATTCAATATGTTTGGATGATTACCATTTCTATTATTTCAGAGCATTTTCTTGTAAATAAGCTTTCAGTGTTTCCAGTCCCCTACTAGGTGTCTCTAAACTCCATTAATAGCATGCGGACAAAAAGTTTTTTTCCTTTTTTCTCCTAACCTAAAATTCAGAAGCATTAACTGAAACAAAATACTTTTTTAAGAATGCAAAAGTATTGAATTTACTGCTGCAAAATTACTAGAGGGATTGGATATATTCATGGAGGGTAACTGCATCAGTGCCTGTTGATAGTTATGACTACAGTGAGCCAGTTTTAGATATAACATATTAGGATTTTTTAAGATAAAATATGTACAATAACTGCTCACCCTTTCCTTTTTCTCGATACTCACGTACCTTGTTGCTGTTTAATACATTTAAAAACCAAATTAGGAAGCTGCAGTTTTCAAGTTTGGAATAAATTAAGGAAGATAATGACATCAGACCGTAAATTCAAATGCCTTTTCTGAAGTGGATAACCCACAATGTTTTTGTTTGACTAAAATAGGAAACTAATTAATTAACCCAGGAATTTTTTCAGCACAGTAAAAATAGCAGAGTGTCAAATTAGAGTAGCGAAGCAGCAATGAGGACATAAACTTCTCTGAGCTTAATAACTTACATTATACTGAGCCATGTTTTTGTGGAATTTACAAATTTAGTGACAATGTGCCCCAACCTTGGTTTTGTGAACACTAGCACTGGAGATTCATGCCCTATCATGCTTTGTAATTGGATATTTGCTGTATGAAGCATTGTATCAATTTTTTATATGATCCCAAATTTGATGCTGCCCAGATGTTTTGGACCTAGTTTCCCTTAATTCCATATAGCACAATTCCCACAATAGCTGGGAATTAAAATTTACTGATGGCTTCTTGAGGAGGAGATTAACCACTACCTCCTTAAGACAAGCAGAACCATCCACTCACTCAAGGATTAGTTTACCACTGCCTGGAACCAACCATACAGCATCTCCCAGGAGGGACATAAATCTAATATACAGATGGCTATGCTTATGCCTATCTGCTTCCTCAGGACCAACAGCCTCAAACTCCTGTCAGGTAACTGAGTCACATCATGCTTCTTTCAGCTCCCCAAGATCTGCCCAGCCAGAGTTCAACAGATCTGAACTACTTTATCTGTCAAATGCTTCAAATATTCCTCACAGCAGTCCTGCATATGTTCCTCTGGCCTCTTCTTCCCTAATGAAGTTTTGTCTATCTTATGTTCCATATTTATAGTATTGGTGAGCAGGGACCATTAGACAATGAGGTTACAATCATAGGTCAGGGGCAAAGCATATGCCTAGCATGTATAACATCTTAGGTTTAGTACTTGGCATTTCTATTTTAAAATTTCAGGGAACAGGACTATCAAAGACATTTGCCTGACATTGTTCAGAGGTTCAATCAATTTTAGTAGAGCACGCTAATGATTTGTATCATAATATGGTAGACTCATACACATTTTGGGATTCCAAAAGTATCTTTAAAATAAGAGGCTGGGAGATTTTCTGAGTTTCCTCTTTCATTTGATTATTTATATTATTTTAGGCCCAGATTGAAAAATGTGGATCGAAGTAGTGCTCAACACTTGGAAGTTACTGTTGGTGATCTGACAGTCATTATTACAGACTTTAAAGAAAAAACTAAGTCACCACCTGCTTCCAGTGCAGCTTCTGCAGACCAGCACAGTCAGAGTGGTTCTAGTTCTGACAATACAGAGAGAGGAATGTCCAGGTCATCTTCACCTAGAGGAGAAGCCTCATCACTGAATGGAGAATCTCATTAAAGTTTATTTACTTCATTTTCTTTAGTCTTTCCTCTCAAAAAATTACAAATATATACAACTTCTGCCAACAGTTACCACATTTTCATGACTTATTATCCACCGCGCATGATTAAGTTTACCCAAATATGATTTATGCAGTTTTTTACAACAATGCTGCAGTGCAATTAAATTGCACTGCAATCTACAAAGCATTTTCAGATCAACTTTTTAATCTTCATATTACAATGGTGCCATGAAAATGTGGTTTGAATGTTCTTGATGCAGTGTTACTGGTAAGTCCATTTCCTCCCTTACTTTAGTGAATTTTAACAGAACTCTTGGATTCTATGCTATTGGCATGTACTGAATTAAAAAAAAAATAGTTCAAGCTGCCTAAATATGTATTATTTGAGAATTGTGAATCATAGTTATATGTATGCAAGTCAGAGATCAACTTAATCAACTATTGCTGCAAAAGACTTTTCGTAATGATTATCTTTAAAACACCTGCTGGTACTTGGTGTGGTTGAATAGGAAAAATGTTATTAAATAAAACATTTGTATGAATTTTTGCCAATGTCCAACACATTTTACTGGATTATTGTAACTGAATAATGTTGCTAGCTTCTCCAATATTTTCCTCACACATTTAGAACATTTATTGTTAATGTTTACAAGCAAAAAAAGTAAATCTGTTACAAACATTAATTGTTTAGCTTTATAATTCAAATATAGTACTACCTTGTCCTTATACACTGGTATTCTATGTTATAGAACATAAATTTATTCTCAAATTATTAGTCATTTTCTGTTTTTTTAACCTATATCTTAAAACTACTGTTGATAACCTTAAAATCCCAAACATGATGCTGTCATAATTGGTATTTTCTACTTACTTTCTCCCAGATTTGCCCAGTGTTACAGTGGTATATCTGTTCAGCAGGAGGCTGGGATCCAAAGAGGCTTTTAAGTTTCTATATGAGTTTTTGTGCAGGCTTGTGGTTTGTTTTGTTTGGGTTATTATTTTAGCCATAGTTCTTTGCACTGCACCAGAGAGCATTCCCAAAGATCTCCCAAGGTTGAGAACCAGGCAGTGCAGGGGACTGCAGCTGGAAAAGGTGAACTTTAAAAGCAATGGTGCCTGTGTATGCGTGTGCGTATGCGTGTGAAAAGAACCTGTGCAGCCTTTAGGATTCAGGCCAGTGATATTAAATGTTGCACCAGAGTAAATAAATAAGCAAGTGCTGTATGTATAACATTTGTTCCTATATCAGCCTTTTGCTTTTTTTTAAAGAACTTTTATTAAATAATATAGAATAAATCATAGGAAAAATGCAATTCTTTGTTTTTGATATAGTGGTGGACATTTATGCATTTAGCAATATATAGATGCAGAACAAAAGGATTTACAGTCCCATTCGGTATTATGTAAACTTTCCAATAAAATATTTTTATGAGTATAGGTTTTGCAGTTTTGTTTACAATCAGTTAAATGTTTTAATGATTAGATCTTTCACCTGAACTGTAGAATTAGAAACATAGTGGGAGGGAGGATGGTTTATAACTTCTAAGGGTGTTTTTATATATGATTGTCCACTCAAATGAAGGACATTCACTGATCAGAATGTAAACCTAATCTAAAATTATTCTAATTTAATAAGACAGTGTATTAGCAATTCAGAACTTATACATTATAATTGACAGCACAAGAAGTCTATGCATTTCTACTCAGAAATGTCTCACTGAGTTCATACTTTATAGCACTATAGCAATCAGTGCAATCCTTCCATTTTTACTCAGCAGCCCAAACATGAGCATGTGGGGGGGGGAGGTACATGGCATGTACACGGTGATATTATCACAATAATATCTTAAGTTATTTACTTATGTCACATATCACATCACAAGTATGTAAAGGTAACTTTTGTATGATGATATAATCATCCATATCATTTTGGTATCTTCATGGTTTACTTCAAATGCTGCTGAGCCTGAGGCTGTTCTCCTAGGGAATTAGATGCACTGTGCTCTTTGGAATTTACTTCTAAATAAGTATGCATAGAGTTGCACTGCACAAAGTAAATATTAGTAGTAAAAACATACAAATTCATGTTTCCAACTTTATACTATTTTTCTGTTGCTTGCACCAGTTGCCAATATTAGCATTTTCTACCCACAAACATCCTCATGAAAATATCCTGCAGATGCAGAGTGACTTAAAAATGAAGGCTCTCATACAGATGAATCTTAAGATAATAAGCTAGAAGAGAAAGTCTAGTCAATTTATATACCTGTGGTTTCTATGTTATATTAATCTTATGCACACTTACCTGGGAATAGGTCCCGTTGAACTCAGTGAAACTTAACTCTGGGAAAATATACATAGGATCAGGCTGTTAATATTATTTGTTTTGGTAAACAGTCCAGCTGTGTATTGTTGAAGGGAACACTTCACATAATAGCTAGGAATTAACTTTTCTTCACTTAAAATATTTATTTTGTGAACTATGAAAAATTAAATAGGATTTTTGGTAATAATTCTAACCAAAAAATATTAAATATGTATAATGACAGCCTTTCAGCTAGAATTGAATTTTGTAGCCCTGCTAATTGTGATGTTTGCTGGTCTCTTGTAGTAATGTATTTTTCTGTTTTTAACTCCAGTACTTCTACAGGCACAATGGTACTGTCTATTTTGTACAATGTTAGATGTGAAATACAGTTAGTTGCATAAAATGAAAGTCTGATGTGATACCTAAAACTTGCATACGTCATTTCTTGCTTTTGCTGTCTAAAAAGCCAATATTAACTGTGTTTCCTCAAATGAATAACAGCTGGAATGGTTGAAATGAGGATGTTACAAAGTAAGTTTCCTTGATCTTTTATTCGCTTCTAAAGAGAGATTACTGCTTTAAGCCATCACTGGGAACAATGTAATTAATTTCTCTGCAACCTTTGGCAAATAATGTTTTCCCAATTTTTAAAATGAATTGCTGTAAGTAATGTTCACAATAAATAAACAACATAAAGGTAGCTATCCATATGTGGGGGGGGGGGAAACTGAATGAAATCTACAAGTGATACAACTATGTAATTGGCGTACTTAGTTATTCAATTGGTAAAGTATTTAGGAAGCTGCTTTGTATTTAAGATATCCAATCAGTCCATCTGATTCAGTCATCTTGACAATGACTGGCAGCAACTCTCTAGGATTTTACTTAGGAATCTCCTAGCTCTACTTGTGGATGGCAGGAACTCAACTCTGGATTCTTCCATGCAAAGTATGTGTTTCAAAACTAGGTTATATGTAATTTCTTAATATAAAGAATACATCTTTAAAGCATTTTCTTTTGCAATATCCATCTTTATAAATGGATATTGCAAGTGTCACTTATGATAATTTTATCAAATTAAGCTTGAAAGTGATCATACGCACCATTTCTTACGAGTTCCTTCTCATTAGAGTCAGAGTACAATCCTAAACAAACTCCATGGGGCTACTCCCAATTAGTTATTCTGTATAGATGTGCTGGATTGCTGTTTGTTTATTACAAAAATGTATACAGTATCTGATTTATTACACTCTAGGTTTACTTAAAATTTCTCTAACATCATACCCAAAATATTGCTATCAACAATTAAAATCTTCCTAAGCAAACACTACATAGAAAAGTACTGTTTTCACTGTTCTTTTAAAGGATAATTAGGGAGTGACCAACCTAACTTGGGGGGTGGGGAGAGAAAGGTAAGCTGTATGAGAGAGCTGCCACAGCAAAGGCTGTTTTCTGAGTTCCTGTCCTGTTGAATGAGTATGATCTAATACTGAGCCATGTAGAAGTCTTTTGCTCCCTATGCAGCCTATGATACTTTCCTAAATACAGTCAGAATATAGTTTGAAAATGCAGAGGAGAGGAGGCATTGTTCCCCTCCTGGCCCCAGAAAAAAGCATTTCCATCACTGGAACATCACTGGATATGCCTTGAGCTCCTGGAGGACAGGTAAGATATCAATCTAAAAAATAAATATATTTCACTCTGTACCTCATGTATTCAGATTTCATGATCCACCTTGCTGAAAGTCCTAAAAGACAAATTACAACATTGTTTAATACATGTATTAAACAAGAATATCATTTTTTAAAAAGTTGAAATGTTAGAATATCTCAGTTTTATATTTTGGAAAAGGGAACTGATTCATTCATTTTTATTAAGATTTCTATAAAAACAGTACAATCTTTCTGCACTGTATTACCATTTTATTTAGGAGTTAGTGGAACTATCTTGATACAGTTCCTTTAAAGAGATATTATAGCTCAATATAGTGAAATCATCTTGAAACCCATTATAATTCTCAGAAATTAGGAGACAGGCAATTCATTGTGATGCCATTTAGTTATCCCATTAAACAAGTATTGTGGCAACTGATGTAGCAGTTAGTTAACACTACTGGGTTATCTAAAGGTCGACCGGGTTCACATAATATACTAAGAATAAAATTTGTTTTTGGCTTAGCAATGACATGCAGATCTATCAATTAGCACATTACCAGTTATCTGAAGTGGTTATGGTTTGCTAAAGCAAACCATAGTTTTAAAAATCCTGGCTTAGAATTGCATGAATGCAGAAATGACATATACATTCCTTTAAACAAGGAGAGCTTTTTAAAACATTGTAAGCAAGAGTAAGTAAGAAAGAATGTTTATTTCAGGATCTAAGGAATTTTATTATTAGAAACCAGTATATTTTAAATGATTAGTTGATGCAGTAAGTATTGAGAATTCTAAACGGTCACTAATGTCTGAAGCATGCTGCTGTATCAAGAAAAGTTGAATTTAACTGAGTCCATTTAGTGGGAATGTGTTACTTTTTCTTAAGAAACACCATTTCCTTTTAAATAATTGAACATTTCTTCCAAATAGATCAGAGGAAAGGACTTGCTTCATTAAATTGAATTATACACAAGCTACCAGAATAGCAGTTTGTAAGATTTTACAAAAATATTCTTGTGACATTTGTAGCTAACAAGGGAAGGGAGAAGAGGTTTTTTTTCCTCCAGTAGCTCATAAATTTAGTGGTGAATCACTTATTTTTTAAATGATCATAAATGAATGAGGAAACAAAAATATAATGTAAGAAGAAAAAAGAGTATCTTGGTGTAGAAAATACTGTCTTTCAAAACCTCATTCTGATGGTTAACATCAGACCATACTGTTCTTTACCAGTTGTGGAGAATATTGATTTTTATAACTTATATCTGATTTTATTCTAAAATAAACCCACAATGTTCTTATGAAAGTACAGTTATTATAATTCATTAATTAAACAAATAGCAAAAGGTTAAATTCTGTCCTTTGGCATATATTTCACGATGAAGACTTCATGCTATCTTTATACAGGATTCCTTTTTGTTTGCTGAAACTGCCAACCTCAACAGCAATGCTTTTGGCAACTGCCAGTTCACTCACTCCCAAAGCCACTCAGCATATAGTGGAGTTCATCAGAGATATGTACATTTGTGAAGGCTTTTAAAAGAGGACAAAGCTTTCAATGGAATAAAAACATGGGGAAAGCTGTTTTATGATTCTATAATTAGCTCTTTGGCTAATTGCTCAGCGTGCCAGTCATATGAAATGATGCAATTCTGGCTTTACTGGAAATAGGATAATTGGTTTCTTTTTAAAGAGTACACCTTCAGCCAGATTTAAATACGTTTCTGAAACAAAGCTATTTTGTGGCATGTCCCCAGTTATCATTTGATCCTTGTATTCTAACAACACACAGTTTCTCTTTATTAAAGAAACATCCATATTACACATAGATGCTTAACAACTTTGTGCAATAGGGCCAGGATCAACATCTTACAGACAGATGTTGCTTGTAAACAAGTAGTCATCCTCTCCTTTAAAGCTTACTGTAACACAATGCTAAAAAGAGATAGCATCTTTCCACTTGTCAGTTCTTGTAAAGTCAAGGAAGCCAGTTTATGTAGCCACCCCTCCTCCCAATGATTAAAGGTTCTCAAGCAAATTAGTAACTCAGAATAAATAATGCAAGATATGTGGCTTATTGTAGAATACAAAACAGCCATCCAGAGATGTTAGCGGAATGGGCTGAACTGTACTGTATTTTACTGTACTGTATTTTCTAAGTCAACATCATCATAATGGTTAACTGTTAAATTTTTATCTTCCAGGTACTCTTATACGTCGACAGAAGAGCATCTTGATAAAAATAACTTTCTGAGCAGTTCGTATTATACGAGGCACCTGTTCAGAACATAAAAATGCCACATTCTTATGAAAATAGACTATATAGAGGGGAAGCCCTAACTCAAGAATACAGCACGTTTGGTATATATGCAGGCGATCTAAGCTCAATCCTTGCCATCTACCGTGTCAGCTGGGAAGAAAAAATAATCCTCCTGAAAGTCTAGAGCTGCTGCCAATCAGGTTGAGAATACTAGATCAAAACCAACCCACTCTGAACATAGATATGTAGCATCGCAAGTTTTCTCCTAATTTTAATTCAGATCAATCGGCTTCCAAGTAACTGCACGGGGGGCTGACAGCCGAGCTTTCGCTTTATACGGTGTATCTTGCGGATAAAGGCAATCATCGCAGATTGAATAGAACGAGCGCCTCTGCCATTATCGCTTTAAACTTGGCTTCCCTAAGCCCGCATTGAACGCCTCTCACAGGGTACCTTTATCTCTTGCTCAACGCTCCCCGCCGCCGCGACGGGCCCTCGGCCGCCCTCGTGGCTCCACCCAACCCGCCCGCCCGCCAGCCAGCCACAACCCCCGACGATCCCCACCCACCGCCGCTGCCTCCAAACCGCCCCGGGCGCTCGGCTCCTCCTCGCTTAGGCCGAGCCACCGAGCTGGCGCCGCCTTCCTCCTACGCGGAGGGCTCTTCCACTCCACCTCCAACTCCAGCCTCAGGGACCGAAGTGGCGTCGTCGTCGTCCTTGCCGCGTCGGTCGCCTTTCCCGAGGCTCTCAAAGCGGCCGAGGACGCGTCCTCGCGCCCGGGCGGAGCTCCCGCTGCCGGCCGCCGCTAGGGCTGGCGCTCCCCGGCGAGGCCCCGGCTGCAACGGGCGGCCGGGGCCGCGGGAGAATGCGGCGGCTGGCGCGGGTGGCGTTGTTGTGCCTGGGCTGCGGTTTGTGCTCGCTGCTCTACGCGTTCAGCCAACTGGCTCTGTCGCTGGAGCAGGAGGCGCCCCGGCGCCGGGGGGACTCCGCCTTTCCAGTCCGGAGGCAGCTGAGTGGCGGCGACGCGGGCTGGGGAGCCGTGGCGGGAAGCGCAGGCCGCGACGAGCGACAGCGGCGGTCGCAGCCGGAGAGGTATATGGCTCGGCTCTTGTGCTCGTGGAGGGAAGAGAGGGTCTCTTCCCCTAACAGGCCTTTTCCTTCTTCGTAAAAGGGGGGAACGTTTTTCCTCTTTCGTAGGCGGGCGGCTGGATGGGTACGTAAGAAAGGGAGGGGAGCTGACAAGATGGTCCCTGCCTAAGAGGTGCTACTAACAGGTCCTAGGCAGAGAGGTCCTAAGGTGCTCATCGACCCCTTCACGAAGTTTCAGATTGTTCATCGACCCCCAAACGTCTATTATATGAAAATAGTTTAATAAATAGTACTACGAATAGTAATATTAACAATAATATCGAACCCTTGGATTCTCCCATCGACCCTTGGGGTCGATATTGACCACTTTGGGGAACCCTGTCCTAAGGTGAGCATTTGGCAGGGGTCGTGCTTAACTGGGTGGCATCATAACACTCTCACAACCTTTTTTTTTTTTTTTTTTTACCGTTTTTCCTTTCCCCCTTAATATTTCTGTGCTGCCAAACACAATAAAAAGAGGGTTTTTTCTGCATTCTCACTGCCATGAAACACCTTGGGATTCCCCTGAGTGGGGAAATAACAAAGTTCATTGTTCCATTTTGGCTACATCAGGATTTGCATAAGGATCAATGAAAAATTGAGATAGGGTGTAGGTGACAAGCCTTGGACAGCAAGTGTTCTATACATTTCTGTGCATACTTGGCAGATCAGCATGTACAGAACTGTAGCTTTACTCTTGGAAAACCTTCAGACACCTGTTCTTATATTCTCTCCCATATAATGAAATAACAGTTCTTCAGGTGATATTAAATGCCTTAAAACTTAAATATTGTTTTTTTGAAAATTATTTAGGGTGATTTGAAAAGCTAGGTAGGGATCAGATGGATGGGTGACCATCAGGAAATATAAATGGGAAGTTGAAAAAGCATGCTGGAAGAGGGCAATGGCAAATTAGCTTAGAAAACTACTTAGATTTGAAGGAGACTGTATTTTTAATGGGATTTTTTTTAATGCTATGAAATATCTATTTTATTTTGGTTTTGGACAAGCTTCACAAATGATAAGTTGTGAGCTGAGTTTGTGAATTGCAGTTCTTATCTTATTGCAGTATCTTATTGATATTCCATATTTAAAATAAATTTCTTATAATTATAATTTAGGAATTTTTGCAGGAAGGGACTTGGCACCAGTTTCAGTAATTTCCTGAATCCTTTCATTTAAACCAGGGCAGCAGAGTAGGATTGTGCAAATAATTCAACAAGGCCATTTGCTTTGGATCAACTCCTTGAAGTAGCCACAGCCACTTGAACATTTGGTTGGGCTGCTTTGAGGTACCCTCAAGGTCTTCTGGGCATGTGTATGTCGGGATGCACACAGTGATATGGACAGCCCTAATATACATCCTGTGGCCACAAGACCACATGCATACTCTTCCAATTTGCTGTTAAATTGTAGTTTTTAATATGACTGAGAGAACATTATTACAGTGATATAATCATACTCTGTTCAAATAAAATACATGTTACCTCATTCCTCCTTCAGTGTGACTACTGTCACATTATACAGACCACATACAGTCTTGTCTGAAAACAGTTATGCCCCCTGATTTAGTCAGTGAGAAAAACTGCAGCCTTCCAAATTAAAGTCATAATGTAGAGAAAATGGTTTCTTTAACATTACAAATTATCCCACTATCCCTTCTCCTGTGTACCTTTAAAATAATGCAAATATGCTGGTCTGTGACTGAAATAAAGCGTTGTTGTTGTAAAATGCAAAATGACTTTTGTTCATAATGTAAGATGACCAATATGTAACAGTTGGGGTCAGACAATATATTTTCAAATGTGTGCCTCTTTTTCCCCAACACCATCTCTACCTTTCACACATACTGAACAAAAATACAGCCAGGCTATTAATTGTGAATTAATGCTTGTTTTTTTGTTCTGTTAAAGTTACATGGCAGTCTAAGACAAGGTATATTCATAGCCTTTTTTGTATGCTATGACTTTGTCTCTAAAAAATTCCTCCATTAATTTGGTTTCCTGTGCTGAGCAGGTGCTGAATTCAAAGGCCTAAATACCCTTCCTCTTGGCTATAATTCATTATACCTGAATTCACTCACAACTTCTAGGCCCATCTTTTTGTCTGGTTTATTTATTTATAAATATATAGTCAAAGACCAAATTTAACTAGGATATATTTATGACATTCACATGACATAATAACGGTTTATTTAAATTTAACAAATTAGTACCTCTATGATCTAGAAGTATGATTTTAGATGGTACAATGCAAAACTAGAGCCTCCAACTTGTACCTGTGCAACCTGGAGTTCGGAATCATTCAAAACAGTTATAATGATACAATACTGTATTTGTAGCCTGCACCCCCATCACAGATGCCAACTGGAATAATTACTTAACTCCTTGAATTTCAAGAAGTACAAACAAGTTCTCATCACTTAATAGGACAGGGAACAAGCCGAATTGAAGAAACACAGAAAATCAGGTGGACAGAACCTAGCGTAGTGTGTAGGCTATTAAAACATACATGGAATAAAGGACAGCATAATATATGGAAAATAAAATACTGGTTCACATAAATGTAAGTAGAACTGTAATAATTTGGTAAACAAGTGGACATTCTTGGAAGTAATCTTATTCACTTTTATTATTGAATGCATTTAATGCTGCTTTTCAACCACTAACCTTTTTATACAATCAGCAAAGAAAGACAATAAAACTAGGGCTACCAGATCTGGACTGCAAATATCTGGATAACTAGCTAGAGTTAGATTTTTTAAAAATCTTTCTTGCAATTTAATCATGGTCTGAATTCTTACAGTCAAGGTCTGATAGCCCTTAAAAAGACTAGTGATTACCTGACATGAAAGTTAAACATAACCGCCCCCCCCCCCGCCACCAAGCCAGTATAATATATATTTTCCACATTTGGTCCAAATTTAATCTGGCAGTTGTATTTTCAGTTGAATAAAACGGTCCTGTGTAAAAATGGCAGACAGCAGTGGGTGTATTAAAAAAAAAATGTGGCCAGATAATCTCAATCCAAAATATGTATCAGGCACATTAGAGTTTACTTCACAAGTGCCTTATGTCACGGAAGCAAATTAAGCCTCAGCAGGATTTTAGGAATACCTGCAATGAAACAACTTGGCATCTTCATCTGAATGTTTCTGCAAAGGTGGTTTTCTGGTGGATATATATTCCACAGATAATATATGAATCAGGCCTAAACATAAATAAAATAAAAATAAGAGCAGAGAAAATTTCCATAAATGGTTGAGAGGGTGACCTACTGTTTGCTTGTTTCCTTTTTTCACTATTATCACATTTGAATCTAGTATTAAGATTTAGTTTTCCACTAAAAAGGTTGGAGAAATATTATTTTTATTATATTTGTGACATGGTTTTTTGACATCTGTAAAAAAAAACGGTTGCTGATACAAAAATAAAAATAGAGCAGGATTGGCATGAATGACATTTAGTTTAATTGAAAATTTCTGCCTTAATTTGTACATATTGTAATACCTTCCTTTCACATATAGGACTTAATTATGGGAGATAGTGCTACCAGAATGCAGTTGCTACCCTGATTTTTCCACCCTGATTGTGCCAAGACAGAAAAACAAAAATGCATCATTTTACAAAAAAATTGCTAAAGCACAGTAAATAAAGTAGTTCCAGTATACTAAAGGAAAAGAGTCATCCTAATTATGTTAACTAATCAAGACATAATAAATGTCAATTAAACATAGTGAGTCTTAGTTTTTGCTAGCCCCATCTCTAGTATGTTGGAAATGGGAATAGTGAAGATCCAGATACAATAACACATTCAAATACAGTACTCATCTTTCTTTTATTTCTTATTCCTTGCTTACAACATCCCAGGATCCCCAAATTAACAAAACAATTTGTCCTGCCTAGTAATAGAAGTGATTATTGGTATTGTCTGCCATTTAACCACATAATATTTGAAGGAGGATTTGTGTAGCATTTGTCCGGTGCTTCTAGCAGTTAAGAATGCATTGATAATTATAATACCCCTGTAATTCCAGGTGGAGTAGGAGAGAATGAAGGAGAAAGACTTGCTTAAGGCTGTTGCCAGGTTGTTTGAACCAAGAGCTTCCTTAATCACCTCTATTAGCCACTCTGCTACATCAGTATGTTTTTAAGTGTATTTGCCAAAAGTGCTCATAGTATTATGCCCAAGCCAGTTAATTTATGTAATATATTTTATGTATAGGATTGTACTATTAGTATTTACAGTTTTATCTGACATTGTCAATCAGTGCATTGTTAGATCTTCCACAGATTGTATTCTGCAGCATCATTGTCAATGGTAGAACTGAATATAGAAAAATATGATTATGAACTTGTCCTGATTAACAACATGCAGACCTATCAGTATTCATTCTCTCCCTCTCCGTCTCCCTCTCCTCCCTCTCCCTCTTTCTTTTTCTAATGATGAAACTAGTAACTCAGAGGAATTCTCTGAGCCATCCATGGCTATGACAGTCATTAAAAAAAAGCCACTGCAGGCATTCCAGAATCTTTTGAGAGTTTGATTAGTATGCTGCTACAGAAAGCTTTACAAAATATGCATATGTGTATAATTATATGGTATTAGTACAGTAATTTTATGAACTTCATATTAATATTTCCCCAACTAACAATTTTCTTTGTCACTACAAGTTTGTCAGAACAAGTTTTTTTCTTGCTTTTTGCCTGGATAAAAGAATAAAAACTTTGGAATCTTAGTATATATAATGCTATTCTGGTAATATTGTATATAACATACAGTTAATTCAAAAACATTAAATAAATTAGAATATTAATCAAAATTTATTCACTTTCACTTCTGAAGTGGAGAAAATCACCTAGATGCTATTGAAAAATTAATATATCTTGAGTCCCTTGGAGCTGATTAGTTTTCTCTGATGCCTCCCAGATGGATTAGAGTATAAATCCCAGAACATAAATGTCCATGGAGGGAGGGGAATCGGGGGGAATGACAAAAACAATATTGCAATACAAACCCTACCCCTTTTGTACATAGTCATGCTGTCTACAAAAGGGATAGAGCTTACAATGTGATGTAATTTTCATCATTTGGAGAATTTCATGACAGATGTCTTCTGTTAATAATATTAGTACTCTTCTGTTTCCTTTTCCCCACCTCTGTGGCTGAGGGTTATGAAGAGTGTGTGCGTGCTTTTGAGTCAATGTTGACTCCTGGTGACTGCCTGGACTAGTCCCTGCAGGTTTTTTGGCAAGATTTCAGAAGTGGTTTGCCATTGCCTGCTTGCTAGGGCTGAGAGGGTATGACTAGCCCAGGGTCACCCAGCTGGCTCTGTGTCTAAGGCAGGACTGTAAGTCATGGTCTCCCAGTTTCTTGCCCAGTGCCTTAACTAGTATACCAAACTGGCTCTTGTGGCTTATAAAGAGGGCTGGGTAATGACATTTTGCATGAGATTCACTCAGAAAAATAATATAGTACTTTGGTATTGATACTTCTGTTTCCTACTTGCTGCAATGGTACTGAAGGAAAACAGGATAGATTGGTGAACTTTTCCCTAAATAGTTGGAAAGCAGCACAATTTGGGCAAATGGTAAAATTTCTGTAAATGCAAGAGTTTAAACTTGTCCATCAACTACTCTGAATTCAGGATATGGAAGACATGGTTTTTCTAGTTTTTACAGATTAGTTCCATTTAATATTGACAAGGAATTCAGGTGACTAAATGCAGTTTATCAGCTAGTTGACAGACTAGCCCATTGCCTGCTAATGACACTTTGAACAAAATTTCAGTGGCAGACTATTAAACTTCACGGAAGTCTAAAATGTCCAACTAGGATTGAACAGTTTATACCCTGTGTCTGGCTCCTGCAGCATCATATTTGCAGCCCCAGAGAGGAAAGACATACAATTTTGAATCCTTTTTAAAGTTCTGTTTGAGTTAGGGAGGGTTTGAGTGCCCTTGTGGCTACCATAGCATTTTTGTTATGATGTGAACTGCAGGAAAAAAAAAAAAAAAGAACGCTTGTAATACAAATGGGAAATTCTAGATTTGTAAATAAATTTCTCTTTATTTATTTGAAAGGTTATTCACATGTTCAGTCAAACGATTAATTTAGAAGTTCTGTCTCATTTAGTTATAGTTTAGTTTTTGTCCCAACTGGGGTTTACAATAAATATTTCTAAACAGACTTCAAATCTCATACTACAGGTGAACCATTAAATATGTTACTGAGGCTGATGACAGTGAAGCATAACATTATACCGTGATTACAGTTTGTGAAAGAGCAAGAGAGATTTTTGTGGAAGATTTTTCCACAAAATTTTTTTCAGAGGGCTGAAAAAAAGCCCATATCTTGATTACTTGTGTTAAGAAACATACACAATTATTTTTGTACTGGCTGTGGCAGATGTGTAAATGAACTGTGCTGCACTTCGTGATGTTGGATACTTACTGAATATTTGTTATAAAAAGTTCACATTTGAATACTTGTATATGTATACCTATAAAGAATCCATCTGCGGCTTCAGACCTGAAAATATAGAAAGTTAGTAAGGGATTTATTGAATGACATTTTTTTTCCAGCCATTAATTAATTCATACTTTTCCTTCACTGCATTTTGGAAATTAAAATGCCCAGTACTTCAGAGTGACTTTGTATTTTAAGATTGTTGATTGCTTAAATGTAAGATAAGGTTTGATATTGAATTTGTTTACTGAAATATAGTCATGCTCTGCAGATCTCTTTAGCTACTTCTTATTGCTAGATGAAAGCCATGATGCAATGTGATAATTGCTGTTCCAGTTGGTTTAGCAGAAAGGAGTCAATCTGTTACAGGAACATTAACATGAAAGTAGGAAATTTGCCTGAGGTCATTCTGACTCAGCTACTGTACTGCTGTATACAGAACACTGAAAATCCTATTCCTGCCCCAGTACTGCCTTTCCAATTGACTGTTGTAACTCTTATAACTTGTTTGAGCTTTGTAATTAAAATGGGGTGAAATTTTAGTTCTGAATAGTAAAGCTGTCATTTTTAAACTTCATATCTTGATTTTATGAGTTGCTTTATAGATATGATAGCCCATAGATTTGGAAATGACAAAGGGCGGCATGTCTCCAGTTCAAGTGTTGCAGCAGATGCTTTTATTATTAAAGGGAGTATCAGTTTAATATACACTAATTGCTTTATGGCAGACATATCTTTATTTGATTAAAGGGTTGCTTTGGGCAAATGAAGCTTGGTTTCTACATATGAGTATAACTATATAGTGGGAGGAACAAAAACTTCCTTTTAAATTTATCAGCACTATTTCTTGTGGAGTGTGCAATTCTGGCATTAACTATTTAGTGGAAGCACAGCTGTTTTGCATCACAGAAATTGCCATGTAAAATGAACTATATGCAGCTGCTTTCTGCTTACATAGGGATGAATTTTAAAATTCTCCCTGTGAAATACTGTGAGAATTTAAATTATATTTTCAGTGCCTGGGTTCCTACTGCATTTTCTATGAACTGCAGTTTGACACTGTGTCTGGTCTATTGCAACTGCATTTCTAAATATTTAAAGTGCATTTCAGAAGTGAAGATAGTAACCAGCTGTAGAAAGCCTGTATTTCCTGATGGATTACATTAGTAAGGATCAACTTCACTGAGGTTAATGCATATTACCAGTTCCTACTGAACTTTTTTTTATGTCTGCATATTCCATGTGATTCACTGTTAGAATACTTTAAAAATATTTTATTAGTATCATATCATGTATTTTTGTATGAAAAACACTAAAAAATTATGTTGATCCTAAGAAAAATAAAACATACTGAGGCAATACTATTTTGTCATTGTGAATTATCCTATCAAATTTATGTAGCATAATTATCATGCGCCTAATTTGTTAACCAAGAATTTACTACATTTAGTATGGATTATATAAAAATATGGTTGTCCCAAAGTAATATTTCAGTCAATTGTGGATGTTATCCTCTATAATAACAGCCACTTTCCACTTTCTCGTGCATCAGTTTCCTGGTGGTCCTCTCCCTCACCCCTTTCCCATAGTCAGTATTTTAACTCTACTTGAGTATTTTATTTTATATTTTCTGAAATACATATTTGTATTTTTATAAAAACTTGGTGTTTTTACAAAAAAAATTTCCCTAAGTACGCCAGCATTTTATTTGTTCGTATAGCAGTTTGAATTTTGAAGAATTTGGGCTGTTTACAATTATAAAAGTATCAGTATAAGTAAGCAATCTCTCTATAATCCATCCAGTTTCATAAAAATGTAATAAAACTTAATCTATAAAAACTCAAGCTGTGATATATCCCATTGACCATTAATCACCAAATACTTATCGTTCTGCAACATGGGGGAAGATGCCAAAAAGCATAGATTCTGAGACCTATCCACTTGACCCCCCATAGATTGGGGACCCTCAGCATCTCCTCTCAGGAAGAATGCACTAAAGTACCTACTCAGTACTTCCATCTTATGTGTAAAAGTGCTTGTTGTTGTTTAGTCGTTAAGTCGTGTCCGACTCTTCGTGACCCCATGAACCATATTGCGCCAGGCCTTCCTGTGCTTCACTGCCTCCCTGAGTTTGCTCAGTTTCATGCTCATTGCTTCAGTGATGCTATCTAACCATCTCATCCTCTGCCGTCCTCTTCTCCTTTTGCCTTCAATCTTTCCCAGCATCAGGGTCTTCTCCAAAGAGATCTCTCTTCGCATTAGGTGACCAAAGTATCTGAGCTTGAGCTTCATTATCAGTCCTTCCAATGAGCAATCAGGGTTGATTTCCTTTAAGATTGACTGGTTTGACCTCCTAGCAGTCCAGGGGACTCTCAAGAGTCTTCTCCAGCACCACAGTTCAAAGGCATCAATTCTTCGTCGCTCAGCCTTCTTTATGGTCCAGCTCTCACAGCCATACATTACTACTGGAAAAACCATAGCTTTGACTATGCGGATCTTTGTCGGCAAGGTGACGTCTTATTTTTAAAATTGAAACATATATCAATTTAACATAGAGAAATACACCCAAGAAGAAACAGATGCTCTTTAGAAATATGTTTAGCTTTTTGCTTCGCAACTTGCAACTTCGTGTCCCTGTGAAATGCAAAATACAGTAATACATATATCTTAAAATACAAATAGTTCTTCATAGAAAAAGGTAGATGTTAGCAAAAATGACCCTAGCTTTATAGTTGTGCAAATAGAATATTGAAAGGAAGTAAATTATTCATAAGCAATAAATAGAAATGGCTCTAAAAATATGGAGAATGTGATTGAACTAATTGTATTGTAAAACACAGTAACACTAAAACTTAAATCCACATTCATTAGAATCTCCTTTAAAAGTTAAGATTTTTTTCATTCATTCATGTATGTCACTGACATTTTTATTATTAATTTTTAGATAGCATCTGCTCTATGCAAATATTTTTAATATAAAAAACAAGTTTAATAGTAAGAAATGATGAATGTAATTAAACTCATATGTCCAATAGTAATGAATTGTGCATACTTATTTAATAAATACTATTGAATTGAATTCTTATAGGATTTGACATTACATTGACACTAGGCCAGTGTTGTCCAAACTTGGCCACTTTAAGATGAGTGGACTTCAACTCCCAGAATTCCCCAGCCAGCCATGCTGGGAGTTGAAGTCCACTCATCTTAAAGTGGCCAAGTTTGGACAACACTGCCCTAGGCTTTTTGGTTAAACTTTTTACTCCTATTAGATTTGTCTTGATACAGTACAGCGAATGCTATACAGCTCAGGAAGTTCTGTCTTCAAAGAGTGAAGTAGATCATTTAGTAATGAGAGGTTTTTTTTAATGAGCAAGTAAAATATTCCACTGCAGTTTCTAATGATAATACATAATATTCATACAGGATTGTTTCTGTCTTACCCTGTTAGGTGTAAGAATATTTCTGTATCTTACTGGAATTCCTATTGGATGCTGCCCTCTGCTGTTTGTGGAAAGAACTGCTTTTGGGAAGCTGCCCATAGGTAGGCCTTGACAGAGTCTTAATTGCTCAATTAGCTAATTTTAGACATGCTAATAAGTACTTCAGTACTTTGATGTACTGGTAGAAAATGCTGAAGCAATTACCAACTGTTTTGGCTTTTTTTCTATCACATTACACTTGACAGACTTTCAGATTATTTTGATTTAATTTATTTTAAAAAGTTTCCCATTTTTAAATTATGCATTTTTTAAAAATAATATATACTTTAAAATATGGATATTAACTGGTTGTTGTAGCAATTACAACCAAATCAGTCTAGGAGAGTGTCCCAAATTTGTGGGGAAGGGGGTGTTTCTATATATGTACAAATTTACTAAGTAAGATTGTATCATACAGCAATAAAGTCTGCCATATATGTTGTAATTATGTGATTTTCTTTTTTTAATTGAAAATTTGCCACTAATGGCTTTGGTCAACTTTTGAGTTGATAAAATGTGCTTTTGAGGGAAAGATAGAATCCATTGTTTTTCTTCCTATGGTAGAGGTCAACAGAAAGAGGTATAATTGAACAGACAAATATTAGCCATGAAAGAGATGGACAGCCCTTTGCTCTCTTTTACCTATCAGTACTTTACACATGTGTCTAGATTTCTACTCTCTGTTCACCTAGAGCTTCTAGATCTAAATTGAAAAAAACTGTCTTTGCTCTCATTTTGTGGTTATCTGGATTTTTGCAGTCCGGATTTGAGAGTCCTGGATCATTGCATGTTCCTTCTCTGCCTACAGAAAAACTCCCAGCAGCTTAAATAGGCTCTTAATGCATTACAGCTGGGATAAGAAAATAAATAGTAGGGTATTTCTCTGTTTTATCCCCAAGTGAGAGAGGACATTTGTCTGGGCTGGTAATGAGGACAAGTAGAGATTTGGTTAATAAGGTGGTATCTGTGAATTTTCTTCCCTCAATTTTGAAAAAAAGAATTATGCAACATGCCATGTTTGGCTTTGAAGCTGTAATTCTCTACATGCTTACATAGAAACGTTTATTAAAAGAAAGTGAGGTGTGCCTGTAGGTAAGTGTTCAAAGAATGTAGCTGTAAATATCAAGAACTTGTTTGAAGCAAAGTTAATAGACAAAATTCAGAACTGTATTTTTCTACAGGATGTCACTACTTTTGGTTAGTAGAATAATAAATATTCATAATTTTGAGAAATATTATAGTAGTATTACTATGGCTCATTGTGATGTTTCCTTATTTTAGGGATATAATGACTGTTAGTTTCAGCATTTGTATTTACGGCCCACTTTGGACATCATATTGAACTATGATTTAGGACAATACTGTATGACTGCTGGTTAATCATACAACATTGGGTGCTTAGTAGTGGAACAGTGATTAATTATGTTGTACATCTTTTATTCTCTTCCTTGCTCTAGTACAGTCATGAAGAATAGATCCAGGAAGTTAATAATAATTAAAACAGCATTAAAAAAACAGCAAAACAGAGAAACAACAACTCACGTATGATTTACAGTCCGGCTAAAATTGTATTTACCAAGAGCAAATCAACACAACCATTGCACAGGCTCAACTACACCTGCAGATCCCCAGGCCTGGTGACAGAATCATGTATTTAAGGAGTTGCAAAAGGATGACAGGGTCAGGGCCAATCTAATCTCTATGGAAGTGATTTTCCAAAGGGTGGACACCACAACAGAAAAGGCTCTTTTCCTGAGCCCCACCAAATGGCACTCCCTAATAAATCGGACCCAGAGAATCCCTCTTCTGCTGGACCTAGTGGGATGAGACATAACTGAGGAACGGCAGCCCCTCAAAAAAACCTGGCCCTATGTCATGAAGGGCTTTATAAGTTACAACCAGCACTGGAAGCATACTGGTAGCCAGTGCAGTTCACAGAGCAAAGGTGTAATGTACACTGATCGAGGAGTGTACCTAACTGCCTGTGCCACTGCATTATGTACCAGCTATAGCTTCTAGATGCCGTTCGAGGGCAGCCCCATGTAAATTGCATTGCAGTAGTCAGTCTGGGAGGTGACCAAGGCATGAGTGGCCATGAGCAGGGCCCCGCAGTTTAGGAAAGGGCACAAAACAAAATTTAGGAAAATTGGTACAAAATAAAAAATTGTGCAAAGGCCCCCCTCCAACCAGGAGGACCCCCAAATTGCACACTGTTTCTGCTTGGGGTAGTGTGACCCCAACCAGAACTAAAGATGGAAATTCCTTGGGAGGAGATGGCTATAATACTCAAAGCCACTCAGTGTTGCTAGGGTTGATTTGAAGCCTGTTGTTCTTCATCCAAACCCCCAACCTCCATTTACCAAGACAGAATCTCCATGGTATCCCTTGTGTGGCCAGGGGTGGAAATGTAAAGCTGGGTATCATCAGCATACTGATGACACCTCACTCCATTCTGGCAGATGACTTCACCCAACAGCTTTATGTAGATGTTAAACAGGAGTGGAGAGATATTTAATGTATTGTAAGACAACTTATTTAATGGAATATTTAATGGAATGTTTAATGGAATATTTAATGGAATAGAATATTTAATGTATTGTAGAACAGCTTGGGAAAACTGAATTAATGAACCTCTTACAGATATTCATTTATCACTATTTTTTACATACTTGTACTGTATTGTAAGGAACTATTTGAGTTCGTGTGAGAAACGCTTTTTATAGTTGTTGCTATAATATGTATGGCAACCCATTGATAAAATTTCCTTCAAAATACAGGAATATTGAAAGCCTGAAATGTTCCTTTTTTAAAACAGAAGCCTTTGCTGTACTTCAGATGTTCTACCTATTTAAGAGATAAACAAAAACACTCAAATATTAGTTAAAACCATATATATAAGATCTGTTCTTGCTACTAGGATTTCCTGTTTGTCCTATCTGTCTATCCATCCATCTCCACCCATATTATGAACCACATCCCTGGGCAGCTCACAAAACAATAAAAACAGTAAAAAGAAGCAGCATTTTATTTTAGCTTTAAAATCAGATTCTAGTAGAGTTGGGCTAGGAGTAACAGCGAAGACAGAAGCAACATGGGTTACACACCTCTTTTATGAGAGTAAGTTAGATCTGATCCTGTTCTTTACTGCTCTTCTTGCATCCTTTTCCTCTAAGGACCCATAATTAAACTCTATTTAAGATTTATTACTGAAATAAAGGGATTTTATTTATTTATTTATTCATTCACTGATTTATTGTTAGCACTTTGGAGACTGCCTGACTCCTGATGACTTTGGGCATTAGATTTACAATTAAAAAGATGAGAGAGCGAGAAAGAGACAGACAGACAGATAGATAAAAAAAAACATAAACCCCATGAAGATGGGCATATGAACAAAGAACTCATCTAACTGGGGCTGTACCACCAGCCTATCCCAAAGCCAGGGAGAATAGCCAGGTCTTCAATAGCTTCCTTAACATCATCAGCTTGGGAATTATCCAGATAACCCAGGAGTTGAACTAATATTTTACTGTAAGACAGGGTGCATTATGATTGACTTGGATCCATTGCTACTGTAAGGCATTCAGATTTTTAAAAGAAAGTGTTAGAACTAATTTTTCTCCCCGTTCTTATATGGTATAAATAGAAAATGCTAGAAATTGATTCTTAAAATGAAAACATTCTAAATCATAAAATATATGGTAAAATGCTAATTAAAGTTTGAAGAATAAATCTCTAAGTTTAAAAAGAATGTAAAGTATCTGGTACTGAACTTACATGTTAAATCCAGGACTCTTTTGTAGTATTCACATAGTGAAATTCTGATACTGGAATTTGACTACCTTTCAACTGAATGATATATTTCATCTACTTGCTTTAATAACTTCTAATTATATATTTACTATTTACATATTTAGGTTAGCATTTTATTGTATGAAACTTACCATATTTATATTTTCATTGGAATTTATTTTGATATTGCAGAAGTTTCATGTGTTTACAGTGTCTACCTTGACAAATTTCCTCTATCCATTAGTCAGTATTGTAACTGAATTTACTTTTGGTTCCTGGTTTATTTCCCTTACAACAAAGCATTTATTTTAGGAACAAGGAATGAGATTGTTATGTATAGGCTGTAAAGTACATAGTAATAAAAGCTACTGAGGTATAATGTGATAGAGAAAAAAAATTGTTGTAAGATGCAAAGTTAAATGGGCTGCATTCTCAAGCAAATGTGTTTATTAAAAGGGAATGTACAGTACTTGAGAAAAATGAGATGCTTTTTAAAAATAAAAGTTCATGATTAGATAAGTTAGGAAAATATGTTTTTACAGTACATTTAGAATTAAAAGTACAAAAAAGTGGTTTAAAAACTTGGTCTGGTAACAGTTGGGAAATATATCCTTGTCATTCTCTTGGTAGTAGTAACTAGTTTTTCTCAAATTGTAATACAGTTAAGTAACATTAATGACTAACTTGAATAAAGAATCTTTCATTTCAAATGCAATATAGAATGTTTACATTTAGTATTGTCTCCGTGGAAACAATTACTACTTGTGTTTTTTGTATCAGATATGATTTTCCAAAACCTCAGCCTTCTGAGAGGATGCACTTGGGAGTGGTAGCCTGTGGTGAAAGATTGGAGGAAACCATTACTATGTTGAGATCAGCCATTATTTTCAGCATCAAACATCTTCAGTTTCATATTTTTGCTGAGGAATCATTACATAGTGACTTCAGAGAAATAGTAAGTATTCAGAAAAGAATGCATGCTTGGATTAAGGTAACTTTGTCTTTTTCCACTAACCTTAGGGCTGCTTAATTTCAATATGTAAATCTGCCAAGATCTGAATTCAGTGAAGATTTTTTTTTCAACTTTGTAATTGGGAAACAATATGTTTTCATGAGCAAAAAGCATGTAACTTGGGAATACTGGCAAATTATATGCTGTGATCCTCTGGTGGATGTGATGAACCCCTACTGCCTTCTCAGTCGTAAGTGGATCTATACTACAGTGTTCAGCAGTTGCACAGCAATCTCCAGCTCTTTGAACTCTGAAATTGAAAAGAAAATTAGCAATAATTTGTTTATTGAAGAGCTAATTAGATAGCTGTCTGTTCAACTGTTTCCTGACAAAGCATGTCTCCATTTTTTCAATCCATTTCTGAGCTAAAGAAAATTTCTCCGGAGTGTTGTTTGGCTTTGGAGTCAGCCAAAACTAATAGCCATGACCAGGGAAATCGAGGATTCTCTTTCCATTCCAGAACCCTCTAGCAGTCTTTCTCAACTGGGGTTCTGCAAGAGGTTCCGAGCAGTTTCTTGAGAGAGCATGATTGGGGAAAAAATGGTGGTTTGAACTTTGCATGCCATGCAGTGCTAGCACTTGCAGTAGTGGGAATTTTTATGCCCTGCAACTCAGCTATCAGTTTGCTGCTTTGCTGTTGTCGTAAGCATTGTAAAACATAGATTGTGTAGGTTAGAAGTGAAATATATTGTGATTTGAGCTGGGGGGGGGGATTTTTAAGCAGGGGTTTCCTGAGACTTGAAAATTGAAATAATGGTTTTTCCAGAGTAGAAAGATTGAGAAAGACTCCTCTATAGCATCAACCTTAGAGCTAATGAGGGGAGTAGGAATTTCCCACCAAAGCAATTCAGAATGCATGTGCACCTGCACACTTGTTTTTGTTTCTTTTCTTCTAAGTGTTGGACCTGTGCAGATCTCATCAATGCCATGAAGCAGTAGCACCTTCTTTAATACTCTACTGAGGCTGCTTTATAGTCCTGAGAAGTGAAGGATCTAGAAAAGTCTGAATTGATGGAAGAGTTTTCTATGGTCAACCTTTGAGCATAGGTGCCTGCATCTAGAAATTTTTCAGGCTATTCAGTATCTACAAAATGTTCATAGCATATTTTAACACTCATGCTATGATAGAAGTGTAGTCTTATAAGAAGCATGTAACTTCTTAAATTGTCAGTACAATGTTTTTAACTGCGAATACAGGCAATCTTAAGTTATGGTCTTGTCTTGTATAAGGTGTGTATGTAAACCAACTTGGTGCAGTGGTTAAGGTGCTGGCCTAGAAACCAGGAGGCTGTGACTTCTAGGCCTGCCTTAGGTATGAAAGCCAGCTGGGTGACTTTAGGCCAGTCACTCTCAGCCCAATCCATCTCACAGGGTTGTTGTCGTGGGGAAAATAGGAGGTGGGAGTATTAGGTATGTTTGTC
Organism: Python bivittatus; assembly: GCF_059951505.1. Taxonomy (NCBI): domain Eukaryota; kingdom Metazoa; phylum Chordata; class Lepidosauria; order Squamata; family Pythonidae; genus Python; species Python bivittatus. The sequence goes on along the minus strand of NW_028277058.1, from coordinate 15,173,368 downwards.
ACCTTGAGTTATATATGTATTATTATTATTATTATTATTATTATTATTATTATTATTATTATTATTGGCTTATGGTGATTTTGCCAATGCCAATGGTCTTCAAGTGGTACTCTAGATGTTTTGGTGGTGGTGGTATTATTATATTATTATTATTATTATTATTATTATTATTATTATTAATAATAATAATAATAATAATAATAATAATATAATACCACCACCACCAAAACATCTAGAGTACCACTTGAAGACCATTGGCATTGGCAAAATCACCATAAGCCAATTGCAAAAGGCAGCTTTACTTGGAACAGCTTACATCCTGTGACGATACCTTTAACACCATCAAACAACAACATCTGCCTATCCCAGGTCCTCAGGAAGAACTCGATAGGTGGATAAAAATGCCAAATCTAGTCTAAACATCTGGCTGACTGTGTGACCAACAATAATAATAATTTCTTCCTGTTAGGCTGGAAGTGGTTACCACATGAATTGCATTTATCTCAATTCTCTGGTACAGTCTGAATTTGACAACATTAGTATCCTGCTGTACCATAGGATAATGATTTTTTTTTTTTAGCCTTAAATATACACATGTTATCTGTCTTGTGTGAAATTGAAAAACAGGCAAAATCCTTTTCACAGAAAATGTTTTTATGATGAGTTGTGAGTTTGGGTATCTGGTATTCCCAATCATTTTCATAAAGAGGTTTTTTAAACTAACACTCTTTTCCAATACACAAGTTATTTGCATTTTTAAGATACATTTTAGGTTGTCTTGTATTATGTACACTTTGTATCTGTTCTATGTTTTTCATGAATTGCAAGTGATGACTGATCCAAGGTACTGTCATCCTCTTACCAATATATAATGAGTACTATTTGTTTTAGAAAGGTAGCATATCAATCCAGTATAAAATACAGAATAAATTGATAGTATTACCTATTCTTTTTACAAATATTCATTTAATCTTATAGGATTGAAAACATACTTACTGTTTAATAACCAAAATGAGAAGTAGGCTAGTTAGAAATTTGTTCATCTTGCTTTTATACTTTTGATACAAAAATATTAAAATATGTTATTTTTTTTTCAGCTTGATAATTTGGCACATAATGAAAAATTTAATTATACTCTATACCCCATCTCATTTCCAACTGAGAATGCAGCAGAATGGAAGAAACTGTTCAAGCCCTGTGCTTCTCAAAGACTTTTCCTACCAGTAAGTAGAAATGGTAGTTGTTATGCAAAATTAATAATTCTTTTGAAAACCTTACCTAGTCATAAGTAACAAATTAAATGTGACTATTTTATTAAATTTATATATGCTTCTAGAGATGAAAATTTGAGTTCTTTGGTAAGCTGTTGCTGTTTGGCTAAACGTAAAATGTAACCTCTTCAGTTATTCATTTAAGAACATACTATGGCAATGTAATAATGTGCAGGACTAGTTTTGCCCTTTCAAAAGTTAGCAATACTACCAAGTTGAAGCATAATCAGGTTGAATATGAAGAGATGGGTCATTACTTGTAGGTTAAGATCCTTGTTACAGTATTGTTATGTTCCAGCTACTTCAGACTAAAGTTGATTGTGGTTTGGCTTAGAAATATTACTGGAATTCTGATGGGTAGATTTAGCCCTGAACCTCCTTGCAATTTCCTCTCTCATGAATAAACTAATTAAAAAGTTATGGGTTCTAATAAGCCAAGAAGAAACAGCTTCACCCACCAACCCAACAGAAGTTTGAAGGCACATCTATGTATTCAGTACATTTGCCAATGTACAGAATCACCAACACACAGCTTATGTTGAACAGATATAACATCATAGAGTTGGGAAGAGTGATGTAGATTTTGAGTCTGACCCTTTGCCCAATACAGGAATCCAAATTAAAGTATTCCGAACAGATACTTTGCATTCTGTACCTAAACACATCCAATGAAGAGAAAGTTCACCATTTCTCTTGGGAATTAGCTTCACTGTCAGAGCGCTCTTAACATTAGGAAGTGTTTTTCTATCAAGTTGGAACTTGCCTTCCTTTAACTTAAATCTTTCTTTGTTTTTTTCCTGTATCATGCTCTTTCTCTCAAACAATAGTAAACAAGTCTTGCCCATTTTTGAGTGTGACATCCTTTCAAATGTTAGAAGAATGCTATCTAACCTCCAAGTTTTCTCTTTTTGAGGCTAAATATTCTGAGTTTTTTAAATCTTGGACTTTCTAATTGTCATACATCCAGCCCACGCTTAACTAGGTTGCTACTCAGAATACTATGGGATCTCTATCAAATATTTTTCTGATAATAACAGCACTGCCACAATCTACTCAGGAGGTACCAAGTTAAAAAGGGTGGGGGTGGGGGAGAGTCTGGTATGATTTCTTGACAAATCTGTGCTGACTTCTACTAATTACTGCATTGTTTCCAAGGTGCTTACTGATCAGCCTCTTTGCTTTGATAATACCTGGGTGTACTGTATATCTCATCCTTGGGATGTACAGGTGATGCAGTTGAGGTGCTGTTGCAGTGCTTAGAGGCTGTAAGGGCCTGGGTGGGGAAGCATAAACACAGAGTGGTTGTGTGTTTTGAAGTTATCTGACTGCAGGGATATTTCATCTTTGGTTCTGGATGGGGTTGTGATCCCTATACATGTTCAAAATGTGGAGGTCCTCCTGGCTCACAGCTCCTGCTGAAAGAGCAGGTGACAGCTGTGGTCAGGAGGACTTTTGCACAGTTCCATCTGCTGCAGCAATTACCTTTTCTTGAGTGAAAGGTTCTTCTCGTGGGCACTCATGCCTTAATCAGTCCTGTTTGGACTATTACAGTGCACTCTACTTGAAAACAGTAAGCAATCAAAACCTGGTTATTTTATCAAGCCTTGGAGGGGAAGATAAAATGAGAGAGATTCCTCCTCTACAAAAATATAGAATTATTTGGGTTTTTATGGTTTCTTGGCATAGGAATGTTTTAATATGTAAGGTTTATTTGTTTGGTTATTTCTTTGTTGTTTTAATCCTGTTTATTTATGATAGTATAGTAAGCTGCTCAAAATTGGCTATGATTGGAATGGGATTTAAACCCAATAAAATGGATAGATAGATGTATAAATACAGTTTACGAAATATTATAGAATGTTCTCAGATATCACTGTAACACAGAGTTCTATGATTCTTGCATCCTTTTCTTCCTATTTAAAGGTAGGAACAACCTTTGCCCACTGGTACTTCAGCAGTTCTCAGGCTTTCTCAAAAATAATATGTAAAAGTTCAGCTAGACACTTAGCAAGTTCCTTTAGTACCATCTCATAAATTCTTCTGGTCTTAGAAAATTAAGCTCATTTAAAGTAAATATATATTCCCTGATCTATATTTCTGTCAGTCTGCCCTTTCATCCTGCTCTTCACAGTTCATTAATGGAATATATACCCTCTTGGGGAAGACTGAGACAAAATCAAAGCTGAATAGCTTTGCCTGTTCCTTGCTACCAGTTAGTATTTTGCCAACTTCACTTAGCAGCTGATTTGTTTTTTTTTTTCCCTTTTATCTTATCTGAAGAATTTATTGTTCTTCTTCATCAGCTTAATCTGCCTTAGCTCTCCAGGCTCTATATGTATCGTTTTGGGCTTTGACCTGTTTCCCCTCTTCCTTGAAGACATTTCTCTTTTGACATGTCTTATCAACCCAGAATTCATGCCTGGACCTTTAATTTTTATTGCTTTTTTATTGAAACATTCAGGTAGACAAAGTTTAGTTTTTTTCTAGCCTTATGGAAAACAAAGATTAAGTGACTTATTTATAAGTGTGCCCCTTTCTCTTTTTCCAGGAATTCTAATAGCTTTCAGAATTAAAACAGAAAACAGAAAACCAGTAACACTTCAGAAATTAAAAAAAAAAACTAAAATAAAGTCACATCAGAAAATATATGCTAATGTAACAGCGTATTTAAAAAGTCTAAATTTAGCTCATGGGGAATCATCCCGTGGGTTATGTTGTGCTTTTATTCTTGTATGCTTTACAGTCAGTTCATCAAAATAAAAAATAGATAATGTAAAGAATAGATGCTTAAATGGCTAAGTTTGGAGAGCAATAATCATAAATAAATATCTTCACAATAGTACATTGAACAAAATGTCAGAGTTCGATGTTAATTTTGTTTCCAAAACTTTTTTTATAGTTAATCCTCAGTAATGTGGACTCTCTACTGTATGTTGACACAGACATCTTGTTCTTAAGACCTGTTGATGATATCTGGTCTTTCCTGAAAAAATTTAACTCTACTCAGATTGCTGCTATGGCACCAGAACATGAAGAACCTCGTATTGGGTGGTATAATCGCTTTGCTAGGCACCCATATTATGGAAAAACTGGAATAAATTCTGGAGTAATGTTAATGAACATGACCCGCATTAGAAGAAAATATTTTAAGGTGTGTATTTTGGTTCATTTTACATTTTCAGTACTTAATACTGTAAATTGAAATGGTATGTTTTCTAGTATTACCATAGAATGGACCTTCACTAACTTCATATAAGGCCCATATATTGTCTTCTTGTTTTTCAATGAATGCTTTTTTTCAATAAAATACTTTTTGTCATTTATTTTTCATTTTTCTAGTGCTTCTTTCTACAATGTGTATTCATTTCTCACTGTTCTTTTACTATGAAACTTCCTGTTAAATAAACTGGCATAATAGATATTTGTACGATGAGTATGGATGCCTGTTTAACCAGAAGGTGGTGCTATTAGACTGTTGACTTAAAGCTTTTGAATGTCTATAAACACGTTGTATTTGTTAAGAGTGTATGTTTATGTACAATTTTAAGTCATTTGTTTAATTCTCATAATCTGTCCAAAATAATGTCCTCATTAAGAACACTGTTCATAGGTGAGACTCATGAAATGATTCATTCCAAATGTAAAAAACTTAGTTTACCTCTTTAATCTTAATGCAGATTCCAGATCTGGGCGTGGAAATGCAGCCTCTACTACCCTTTCCAATTTTTATTTTTTATTTTAAAATGTTTGCATTGAAACGTATGACTCATAGATGCCTGCAAGCCTTTCCTAACATGCCTTGGGGTTCCATGTGTCACTTGGGCTCTGAGAGGTTTTATTAAAGAAAGGAAAAACAATAGGGAAAAGCCAGGTTTTAACCTTCCAACTGCCCTAGCCAAACTGCAGTAAGAAAATCCCCCCCCCCCCAAAAAAGGGTCATTCCTGTATGGTTGTTAGATTGTTTTGGAGGAAGAAGGCATTTGGAGGGAGGATTCTCAGGTTGTTCTTAGGGAAATATAGATTTATGTGAGGGAACAGAGTCTTTGAATATTTTTGCCTTGTGCTGTTTAGCCTTTAAAGGTCTTAATAGGACAATGAATTGTACCTCAAAATATGTCTGTAACAGGATTGTGCAGTATTTCAGATTCAAAGGCAAAAATATGCTTTGTGGTATGCAGTAGCTGCACAGTCTTGGCAAAAGACATGGGTAATTGGAGTTGTAGACATCCCATATAATCTTTCATTGTCAGATATAAAATTCTGTGCAGCCCTACTTGGCAATCAGTACAGCTGAAATTAGCAAGACCAGCATTGCGTGCTCTGATCTCTTTGTGTATATGTGTGTGATGTGCACACCTTTGAGTCAGTCTTGGACAAGTCTTCCTTAGCAACATTTTTGGAAATAGTCTGCCATTGTCTTCTTTCTACAGCTGAGAGAGTGACTGGCTCAGAGTCATCCAGCTGGCTTCATGGTAGGTTTTGAAAAGTCCTCAGAGGCAGCCCCATTGAGAGTGATTTAGCTGAGTGAGGACAAAGCATGGGTCATCCTGGATAGATTTACATACTGGTGGAGATGCTCCTTTTGTATCTGTAGAACAGAGCAGAATTATACTGCCTGTTTGTTACTGTCTGAGCTCTCTTGAGAACGCTGGAGAAGTTGCAAAACTTCTATTTGTTGCCACTGTACTATACTAGAATCTTTGAACAAGCCTCATCTGTGTTATTCTTTTTTTAATGTAATTTTTATTAAGAATTTTGGTTATAATAGTAAAATATAATAAAAACTAAAAATAGAATCGAAAGGAGTAAAAAGTGCAAAGAAAAAGAGTGAAGAAAGAGAAGAAATATATAAAGAAATATATAAAATTTTTCTTTTGTTCAGAGTTGAAGATAACTCATCTGATGAAAACTTTTCAAATTTGTCATTCCAAAGGTTTCTAATAGCTTTAAGATAGTTAATAGGCAATTTCCGAAAGTGGTTAGAAAGGGAGGTTTGTGAACTTAGTGTCTTTTAAATGGCTTCACCATGGTTGCGAGCAATGTGGCTGATCCTGTCATCTCCCAGCATTCAAACCTGCGGGAAACTGCTGTCTGTGGTCTCCTCGCAAGGAGCAGCCGTCCAGAGCAATGTGGGCAATCTCCCATCCTCTCCTTATCCGGAGAGGTTCCAAGGAAACGGTCTACTCACCTGTTCTTTGGTCTTTGCCACAGTCATCGGCTCCACTTTCACAGAACCATCTTCAGATTTCCATACCTCCTCCAAAGTCTAGTTTGTGTTATTTTTTATCTGTGTATAATGTTATTTTTCTCTTCACATTTATTTAATTATTAAAATTATAATTTTTGTTTTTTAAACTTGATTTTTTTTTCTGTGTATAACCTTTGATTGAAATAAATAAATTGATTGATAGTGCTTAAAGTTTGAGAATAAGCTGCTTGCTAGCATAGCAGATATTTATATATCATAAAGGGTATAATAGTTAAGATGTTGAACTAGGACTGGACCCATATTCAAATCCACCCTCAGTTATGAAAACTTAGTGGGTGACTTAGGGACAGTCAGTCTTTCTCAGTCCAACATACCTATCCTATGTTGAGTAGATAAAACAGAGATCCCAGAGTAAGCTGCCTTTGGATCTTGGAGGAAAGACAGGATGTAAATCATATGAAGATGGAGAGATAATGGTAAAATCAGATGAGGGAACAAGAAGCTGCAAATTGCTTCTTCATAGGGGGCATAACCCCTCTGGAGTCACTTGTATACTCAAATCCAGATCAGTTTATTTCTAAATAGATGGACTTCATCTTGTCTATCTTCATTAGTCCTCATTCAGATTATTATTGCTTCCAAACATATCTCAGAGTGAGATATATAATTGAAGACATCCTACCTCAAACTGTCTAATGACCTTCACATATTATCAAGCATGTAGGATAAAATAGATTCCCAAATATGCTGCATGGTAATTTTGTCAAATTGGTACCTTTCAATAAGAGCTTTTGAGTTCTGTGAGCATGGTCTGAACCCCCTAAAATTATACTTGCCATGCCTTTCGCTTTTGGGGCTCAGGATGCCATGATGATATCGGAAGTTGCTGAGAAATCCAGCAAAACTAGTAGGGATACTCTTCCAATTTATAGTTGCCAGCAGAGATGATTAATCTCACAAACTGTTTCAAAATTGATCATGAACCTGAAACTGATTCATATGGATCCAGATTATCTGTTTCATCCAGTACATAATATTAAAGCTGTGCCAGACATGTTAGGTCTACAAATTATATATTTAATACCTTAGACATAAAATGATGATAATATTCAATTTGTTGGAATCTAAGGATTTCTTAAACAGGGAACAACCTATTGTGGTCTTATATGGAAATAGCCCTCTTGATTAACTAGCTTCCCAAATCAATCTGCTATTCCTGATAAACTGTATTAATTAAAAGGGCAGTACTCCAGTTAAAAGTAGCTACTTCAGACTTTCCAGACATATGTATCCTTTCCCAAAATTCCAAATGATAAGCAAGAAGTGACCATTCTCATTCATTAAATGTATATATATAAAAAATGGAGTCCTAAGTTGGTTAAGATTTTTGCAAAGTTTAGCTGGGCGACCAGCTCTTGGAAGAGCCCTGGTTCTGCCAAACATCTTCCATTTGAGAATTATGGAGGCCACTGTGCTCTTGGGAACCTTCAGTGCAGTAGAAATTTTTTTGTAGCCTTCCCCAGATCTGTGCCTTGCAATAATCCTGTCTCTGAGCTCTGCAGGCAGTTCCTTTCACCTCATGGCTTTTGCTCTGGTACAGTATGCATTGTCAGCTGTGAGGCCTTCTGTAGAGAGGTATGTGCTGTTCCAAATCATGTCCAATCAATTTAATTTACTGCATGTGGACTCCAGTCAAGGGGTAGAAACAGCTCAGCAACGATCAAGAGAAATGGAAGGTATCTGAGCTAAATTCCAAGTGTTGTTGCAAAGAATATGAATACTTATGCCAATGTGATATTTCAGTTTTTCCTTTTTAATAAATTTACAGACATTTCTAAAATTCTGTTTTCACTTTGTCATTATGGGGTACTGAGAGTAGATTAATGAGAAAAAAATGAATTTGAAAAATTGTGGTATCAGGCTGCAACATAAAATTGAAAAAAGTGAAGGGAGTCTGAATACTTTTTGAATGCACTGTACCTAGTTAAAGACCGATAAAAATTGGAAACACCAAGTGGGAACAATGTAGAGTTCATATAAATGGATATGCAAAATTTTCTAAAAGACGTTTCCTCTGCAAGTGGATATTTATTGAATTAAAAAGATTTCTGGTTTAATGCAAAGCTGAATTTATGTTTTAAGAATTATCAAACATCTTTCTGAAAAGCTACCAGGATCATGACATTCTTTTTCTGCATCTTTTTCTAAGGATGGTTTTAGACTTGTGTGTCATTTTTAAGTTCAGATATTTGGAACTAGCTGAACATTACTTCGTTTAGCCTGGAAATATTTCATGCATTGTTAGAGAAGACTGAAATAGCTAAATCTCTGTTTTTGCATATCCTTTCTTACACATTTTTGGAAAGTTACTTTATATTGTTCCTTATGTATGCTCGTCTCAGTCATAAAAGTTTGTTTTTAAATCTGGTGGAATCTAAACTGAACAAAACTAAAACTGTTCTTTTGTTTTTATTTTTTTATTTTAAATATTTGTTGAAAAGAGCATTGCCTATCTGAACCAAAAAGACTTATTACCATGACATAATACTACATAAAAATGAGACATTGTATGATAAAGACTAAAGAAGCATATATTTTATCATAAAAAGTAGGATCTAGATCCTCTTAGTTCTAATTCTGGTATTTTGATTTTGATTTTGAAGAATGATATGACTTCAGTACGATTACGTTGGGAAGAAATTCTCATGCCGCTGCTGAAAAAATACAAGTTGAATATAACATGGGGTGATCAGGATCTTTTGAACATTATGTTTTTTCATAATCCTGGTAAGCTGCTTTAAAAAAATCCAATTTGATTGTGAATCTTAATATGCTACTGCTATTTCTCTTATACAAATGTACTCTGTTTCACAGTGCTCAGGTGCTAATAATATATCAATTTGACTGAACTTCCATATCAGTTGAATTTTGATTGTCCACAAGGCCCATTTGTTAAAGTTTTATAGACCTGTAACAGTGATTGGGTAATTGCATTATTGGGGGTGGGGGGACTACATCAGTAAAAGTATAATTTCCAAATCATTTGGAGTAGTTCTGTTCCACCTCACTTTGATTACTGTGTCTGCTTCAGAAAAACAGAAAAGTAAAAGAAGAGCAACAAGAATGGTCAGGGGATTAGACACTAAATCCTATAAAAAGAAAGAAAGGAAACAGGGTGGTTTTGCTTTGAGAGATGACTGAGACAAGGAAATATAATTCTCTTTAAGTACCACAGAAGAAAGCCATTATGTTTTCTTTAATGTTCTATAGTGCCAGACACAGAATAATGGTATTAAGTTGGAGGAAGACACTTCAGTTGAATGTTAGGAAAAACTTCCTAATGGTAACGGCACTTCAACAATTGAACCAGTTTTCAAATGAGGTTGCAGGTTTCCCTTTGCTGTGTGTATTCAAGCAAAGTCTGGACGGGAATCTGTCAGACATGTTTTAATTTTGATTTCTGCATTGCGTAAGAGGTTCGTCTTGATTGCCTAAATCTTTCTATGAACAATTTGCCTAGAATCATTATGTTTAAGGATTTTTTGTTGTTCTCTATAGAAAGCCTTTTCGTGTTTCCTTGCCAATGGAATTATCGGCCTGACCATTGTATTTATGGGAGCAATTGCCAAGAGGCAGAAAAGGAAGGAATATTCATCCTTCATGGAAATAGAGGAGTTTACCATGATGATAAGCAGCCAACATTTCGTGCTGTTTATGATGCAATTAAAAATGTAAGTAAACATTTTAATCTGAACTTTTAAAATTAAAAATAATTCTCAGAACTCTAGCTCTACTTTTAGGTCTTATTTTTGTTGATTCATATGAATGAGCCTTCCAATAAATATATTACCAGTAGTTATAAAATAAATAAATGCAAAGTGCACATTCCAGAATGTATGCTGAAATATTCAAGAATAAAATAAGCTTTGAAAGGAAGTAAGACTTTGGGTATACTGAAAGGTAGAAATTATGTAATTATTGATTTCATCGAGACATTTCAAACCTCGATAACATTAAGCTTTTTAATTTTAAACTTCACCAAGACCAGGTGAGACACATTATCTTGGCTCAAGGGCACAATATTATGCTTAAGAAATTCCATGCGATATGTAGCTTCTATAAATGGTTGTAATTAGTAGATCTGCACTGATGAACCAAAGTAAAAATTTCTACTCAGAAATGTGACAATTCTTTGTTTCCTTTTTATTACTAAAATTATATGTGATTCTTTGATATTGAAAAGCTTTATTCCTATGTCATAGCTGTATAATTTAGTTATTTTATTTTGTGCTATTTGTAATATATAGATGCCTGCTCAAGTCTTTCATGCTTGGCATAACTATTCAGTTTGCCTGTTCTGCAAATAAGATTTCTAATAAACTATTTATCAGTCTTTCAGTATACTCACTGAAGAGCTATAAATGCAGCAATGTTGCTTATTTTAATGTTCATCCTATCTTGTATATAACCTTCAAAAATCAATAGTATATTTTAATGCTGCTTTGTGGCATGTTGTCATATAGGTATAAAAATGAAAAAAAGTACTATTGGGGGCCTTAGAACACATTACACCAAAAGAAAATGTGGTCTCATAAAAATACAATTTCTTAGTTCCTTTGAGTATTGCCAGAAAAATATTAAGAAAAGAAAACCTCTTGGCTTTATTTATGATCAGCTTTTGTTTATGCATAAAGCACAGAAAAGATGTAGATCAATTCCAGCAAAATTAGTGGAATGATTTTATTTGTAACATTGTGTTTGCATATTACTTCATTTATAACATATTAAACTAACCTGTAACTCGGGATTAATAGTCCTTTACTTCAGGTTTGCATTAAATACTGTGTGTGCTTGTTTATAACTCAGTTTAATGAAAGTGCTCCTTCTTTAATGGTTCTATAGATTACTATTTTTATACTATTTCAACTCAATATATTATATATTAATATATTACTTGAATATCATATATAAGCCCAAAGCTACATTATCAGAACAATGTGCTCACAACAATTAATGCTTTAATTTAAGTGCTGATATGATTTTTATGTATCTTTGTGTGAATATTTGTGTTTTCTACCATTTTTTAGGCAAATGAATTTGATTTCATTTAAATTGACAGTAACGGGACATTGTGAATTGTTAGATGAGATTGCTGCCTTGCCTGATGAGGATTAAATATATTAAGAGTAGGGGCAAGTTTTTACTGGACCTAGATTATTTTATTTAGAAAGATATATTTATAAAATGTAATATTTTATGCACAGCAGTTTAAGAACTACATCACAAAACCTGACATTGTTGAAATGGCATTAGTAAATCTAACTTGCTAATACATTGTTTCTAATACTTTTCCAGTATTCGTTTGGTGAAGACCTTGTACCTGCCTTGCTTCTACCTCTTGAACTGGAACTACAAAAGACACAACACACATACTGTGGAAGAATATACAAAGTGTTCATAAAACAACTCACAAAAAGTATAAGGGACCTTAGTAACAGAAGATCTAAGGAAAGGTGATCATTGCAGGCTCTGCTCTCCAGCCTTTTGTACTGAACAGAACCACCAATATTTGATGTCTAAAGGCTATTCCTACAAAAATGGCTTGTTGCTCTAAGAAGTTGTTATTTGAAGTCTGCATTATCTTCCATTGTGGACAAAATGAAGATAGTAATCAACTTAGGCATCTACAAGTTGGGGGTTGGAGACAATGATGGAACGTAGCTTGTGAAACCACATGTGTCTTACATACTTGCATCTGACAGTGGGATGCAAGTAAAAAAGGCTGGGGTCTGCATAGTGATGTCACAGTGCATGTTTTGTAATTTTTTGTTTTGGTCAGTATGTTTTTTTTACCAGATTTTTATGGGCTCATCTTGAATTATTCTTTGCAGAACTTTTTTTTATCTTAGTTGGATCTTTGAAGTTGAATTAGTACACATTACTTCAATGAGTTAGGAGAGATACAGTTTGTATTCAGGTTTATTCTTCATAATTCAGTTGCTTATAAACCTCAGAAGAGTCAGATAATATGAAGGTGTTTATATTTAGGAGTGGCAAAATATATTGTCATCCCTAATCTCAATTGACTAAACTGTGAATGAAGGAATAATTAAGTCAGCACTGTCTTCACTTTAAAAGTGTAAGAATACATTGTTTACAAAGCTCACAAGTTACTTTGTTTCAAAGAAATGTGATGTGACGATTGACAATCTATATGTGCCTTTGTTTTCATCTCTTATACTTTAAAAGATTTGACAATCATGTTTTACATATATTTAGCTGTAAACTGCACATGATAAATAGGATGTTCACTCTACACAATATTACTTAATGGAAATAAATTTAAGCTTTTCAGTCCTTTAATTATATATTGCTATAAATAATTCATCAATCTGATATTCTGCAACTGTTTTGAATTGTAATTTTTCTCAGTTCCAGACAGCATGGCCGTACTGGAGAACATCAGGTGCTAATACATAACAACAGAAATCTAAGGAACTTTCCAGGCAGAATAAAAAGCTTGGGATGGACATTTTCAATAAATCTTCCTATATTTTCCCCTATATTTAGATAACAGTCTATTAAATTAATGTGAATTGTTATGTCATGAATGTGTTTTCAAATTTCCTACAGTTTTGAACACACTTTGCTATGTATTATAGAGAACTATAAGCCTAAAGTATCTTAGGTGCAGAAAATGGCCTTGTCAGTATCCTTGTCAGAATACAGTGGCAAAATGTGGCTGGAATTTTATTTTAACTGAGGTTGAATTTGATTCAGATAACTCTCAGTACAGTTCAGTTGTTCGATTTCGCTATTTAGAGAGGAAAAATCACTACAAAATATGTGCTTATGAAATACTATATTAAAATCTAAATCTTAATAATAAACTGAATTCTTACAGTTCAGTCAGATCCATTTATATCCTATCCCCATTCAGACATTATAATATTCAGAGTGCTTAACATTGAGCAATCCCCCACTATAACTGACATGGGTCTAATGATGTCAGTATCTGAACATGCTAACTTCCACTTCCTGGAATTATAAGTGTTGATGTCTGCATGGAAGCCACATAGTGGGCAATCTGGATACCTTACCACCTGAATGGGTTATAGTGTAATACTATATCAAGTACTGTAACTGAACTTAATTTGAGATTTGCTTACATACCAAATATTTATTGCATATTAGGCAACAAAATTTTTAAATGGCCAGAATTTATACATAAAAATCTCTGATTTCATTGGAACTATACTAGCTATAGTTTTAAGAGCATAAGAAAAAAATGTTCTAAAAGCAGCAATTACTACCAAAAGTTTTGTTGTATAATTTTTTTTTATTATAATAGTTGAAATACGTGTGTACAAGAAGTTGGAAACACCTGAAGTTTTTGCAACTTTTGTTCAAGTGGATGGAACTTTGTTAGAAAGTTTGATGTCTCGGCACTGGCATCTTAGCAACTGCAGTCATTTTGAACTGGAAATTTGGGATCCAAATCTATAATGCATCCTTTATTTTCCTTACTTCAGTTACTAGCTCGTAGCTCCAAAGGAGAACAAAAACATCTAGAAAGGGCATAGTACGTTGCAATTACAGGTAGTCCTCGTTTAGCAGCTGCCTTGTTTAGCAACCGTTTGCAGTTATGAACATCATGAAAAAGCAATTTACAACCAATCCTTGCATTTATCACCTTTGCAGGTCTGGAAAGCTGAAGTAAGTTCATAAGCATAGTTGTGGTTTCACTTACCGACTGCTTTGCTTAATGACCAAGTTGCTGAACCTACCTGTACTTCTGTTGTTAAGTTTAAGAAGTGTATTTTGCAAAAAAAATATTGAATTGTGTTCCTTTTGAATACATTTGTTTTTTTCTTTTCAAAATTCCAGCCAATCATTCCTTCCCAGGAGGGCATTGTACTGACCTCTTCTTCCCCTCTCCCAAGTTTCCTAATTTTGTCTTTCAACTGAAACTGAACTTTCAGTGGTCACTGGGTATATGTAATCTTCACTGGAGTTTAGAACACACGTATCCTTCTCACAGTAGCAGCTTTTAAAAATTTAGCACGTTTGATATGTGTTTTGTGAGGTGCAAACATGGTGGCTGCCAAACACCAAACTTGTCTTTCAGTGGAACTTCCTTAAAGGGTTTAAGATACACTCAGTCCAGTAGCTGAGATACTGTATTTTTTATCACTACCTTCCCAAATCAGAAATAAATAACCTCTGCCCCTGCATCTTTCCTTCGATGTTAGGACTGTTCTCAGATTCCATCTCTGATCTCAAAACTTGATCGTCGAGGGATCCATTATAATTGATGTAACATTTGAACAAGTATAAAATCCAGTTGCTGAGTTAAGCCATATTGTAGTTGAAAACTTTCCAAAACAATACTTAGTGCAATTGAATAATATTAGAATAAATTAAAATAACAAAATGCAAGGTTATTTAATTATTTACTGATATTGAACTTTTTAAATTATATTTTTGTATAACTGACATAACAAGAAACTAATGAAGGAAAAGATAATCACATCTTTGAAGATTTCTTCCTAATATAACACAGAACACTTATCACTGGTAAAGCATCATAGTTTTTAAATTTACTGATATTGGTGAACCATAATTTTAACATTTATCTGTAACTGATGTAACCTTTCTAAGATGAAATTCTATTTTCTACCCATAATCTAAATATAGATCAACTCTGTTAAATCGGGGCCTCCAAGTATTTGTTGGATTACAGTTTCCATCTTTCCCAACTTAAACATGAGCTACCAATGTGATGTAGCTGCTAAAAAGCCAAATGCTAGCTTAGGGTACAAACACAGAAGCGTAGAATCCAGGTCATGGGTAGTAATTGCTCTAAGTTACTCTGCCCTGATGAGACCTCACTTGCAATACTGTGTCCAATTCTGGGCACAACAGTTCAAAAAGGATGTTAACAGATTGGATTAAGTTTAGAGAAGGACTAACAAGATGGTGAGAGATCTGGAAACAGAGCCCTTGTAAAAATGGTTAAAGGATCTGGTATGTTTAGCCTACAAAAGACATGACTAAGGGGAGATACGATAATGGTTTTCAAATATCTGAAGGACTGTCACATTGAAGAGGGAGTGGACCAGATCCAGTGAGTTAAAACTACATAGAAGTAGGTTCAGACTTCGTGTCAGGAGAAACTTCCTGACTAGAACTGTGAGTCAGTAGAATAGGCTGCCACATGAAGTTGTAAGTTCTCTGCTGAAGATCAAACAGAAGCTAGATGGTCACCTGTCAGAGATAGTGTAGTATCCACTGAGCAGGAGGTTCAGGTAAATGTCCTCTAAGGGCCCTTCTATGAATCTGATTCCCCAACATATATGCAGTGATTTTAATAAGTGCTTCTTTGCTATCAACTCTAAGTTCGCTAAGCATGGGCATTAACATTAACTTTACTGTTTTAGTATTTGTTGTTTTAATATTTAACAATCCAAATTTTTCACTTTCCATTTTACTCATTTACTTCATAATCAGTTCTATACTTTGGCTATCAAGAAATTGTATTTGCATATCTAAAGGTGTTCATGTTCTAGCTCTTGCTGTAATTCCAACTGTCAGCTTTTTGAATCCTCCTATTTCTTATATTCTTTGCCTAAGTGTGTTGGAGGAGCAATGTGCATCTTTGCTCACTGCACTTCATATTATGAACTCTATTTCTCCAAATTCAGTCTTATAGTGGCTTCTTGTTCATTGCAAGTATTCAATATTCCATATTCTGGCATAATCTCCACAATCTTGCTGTAGTTAGTCAAGCGAAACTAATCCTATATTCTGTTCTTTCCTTTATCCTTTCTTTATCTATCTGATCTCTGGTCCCTTTGCTTTTTCTAAAACCTGCCTGTTCCTTTAACATTTCTCAATGTATGTCTCTGTTCTTCATAAGAACCCGAGCAGAACCGTGTGTGAAATTACTACAGTGGTTCAGTCTTCCTTCTTTGGTAGAGGTATATACTGTAAACTAATTTTTTTTTTTACCATCTCTAGGCTACCCTGATTTGTTTCTTAGAGGTGTTTTTACTGTGTCATCTCCTGCAGCTTTAAACATTTCACTGGGCATTTTATCTGTGCCTGGTGCTTTGCTATTTGACTGCTGGCCAATTGTCTGTCAGGCTTCATCTTCTAATGGATTCACTTTTTGAACATAATCTCTCTCTACAGATGTTTCTGTCATTCCATAATTGTGTTTGTAAAGGGTATCAGTATAGTATTTCCATCCTCTTTTAACCTCATTTGCCATCTTCTGTCATCCTGAGTCTTTTTACTTTAACTGTACATTTTTTCTGTGCTTTTTCTTAACGTTTTTAAAAAATTCGCATTTTTCCTTTCGTATTATTTCCTGTATTTGTTGCCATTCTTTATTGGTTTCCTTTCTCGCTCTTTCTTTCTTGACAGTGGAGGTCTGTATTCAGTCACACTTCTTTCTTGTTCCCCGAATCTTTCATTTTCCATCTTTTCTTGGCTATCATGATAGTTTGTTTTGAAAGACACTTGGATATTTTCCTCTTTGAAATTTGGGGATTTTTTAAAAAATATTTTATTAGATTTAGAGGTCACCTAACTCCAAATGACTCTGGACAGCTTACATATTAAAAGTCATGAATAATTAAAAGGAAAAGTTCATAAACATCTGGTGCAACACAACACGACACAACATTCCCCAAACCAGCAGAACTCAGCAACCATCCTACCGTCAGGCTTACCCTCAAGCAAAGCCAAGTTTCCAAAGAATTATAGAATACCCTCAGGGTGGAGAGCCATACAATATTGGGGGATGCTGTTCCAGCAGGCAAGCACCACAACTGAGAAGTCACACTTCCTAGGCCCCGATAGATGACATTGTTCAATTTTTTTCTGCTCCAGTTTTCATTATGTCTCTATCTCTTGCCACGGGTCGTATAACTTGCATAAAAAGCAACATACATTTCTTACAATAATGTTCTGACTGTATGTCTGCCAGAACAAGTCCTGCTGGCACACCTACTCCCTTTGAATGTTTGAAGTTTAATCCATTTATTTGACACCAATAATTCATGGTGTGCTACAACTGGAAGTATTCTGGTTAACTGGATTGCACTTCTCCATCTTCTCTTTCTTATTATGCAATCCATTTCTGTTGATATGCATCCTGTGAGGTCCATATGTTGAGGTTTGCATTTGTGTTGTCTGAAGAGGTTTTGGCAATAAACAGCATTCTCACCACAAAACAATTAACCTACTGTATGTTCTACATTGCAGCAAGAAATTTGTCATTCTGAGTTTCTGTCTCCAGTGTTTGCATTCCAGTTGCATGTTAATAGCATTACATCCTTTGTGGATCTTGTACTCTTTAGTACTGCTTATAATTTGCTACAGAACTCCTAAGAGTCTTCCACCACTACATCTGCAGTAGGTGCATATATTTCTATAATGTTGAAGCTTTTAGGGCATCCACTAATTCTAGTAGATGTGATTCTGTGATTTATTGGGTTGTTGCCAAGCACATTCCCAGCAATATCTCTTTTTTAATATTATTGCCACTCTGTTTCTTCATATGGTCTTATCCCCTGAATCAAATAATCATCTGATTTAAAGTGGCCCACTCTAGTGCATCTGTTCACTTATTCCGAAAACATCCAATTTAATATGCTTCATTCCCACTTTAACAATTTCAGGTTTTCCTTGGTTCATGATTCTCAAATTCCACATGCCAGGTGTATGAATATATCACTGTAAAACAAGGAGCTCCTCTTTCAGTAGTGGCACTGTCAGTTACCAGATTTACTTGCATCTTTGGTTTGGTGTGTCAGTGTTTTCAAACCTGAAAGGCTAATGTTCTTCCCCAATAAGTACAGGAATATTCTTTAGTCTGGTGTCCTGTAAAAAGCCCCTGAGCTACCAGGTTGGCCCAGCAAACCAGAACAGCTCAAGGTGATGCAATCTTGTCTTCACCACAGGAGCAAAGCCAGGAGGGCATCATGCCTCCCCCTCCCCCCCCTTTTTTTACTAATAGAGAATCCTAAGAAATCCTGTAAACCTAGTACTTGGTAGTCAATCTGGAGAGCCGTAAGCTTTCTGAGATATGTTACCAGATTATGACCTCCTCTCCAAGTCACAAATTAGCACCAGAAAAAAAAAATGTTTTATTGTAATTAGAGTATATTAAAAACACCAAACAGCTTTAAAAATAAGAATCGGTGCTAGGCTTAAAAAAAAAAAAAAATTAAGCTTCAAAAGATGAAAGAACAATGGGCAGGCCCTTCTAAGATGACCATTAGGGCTCAGAGAAAGGAAAGCAGGCAACACTTGACTTGCACTCCTACAAAATAAAACTAAACTCTAACATTACTTTACAGTATCTAGTTATTCACTGTACCTAGAACTCTTAGAGTTAGATTTCTTCCTGTATCCTAGAAGATTTTATTCTGGTACTTTGAAGGAGACATGGATTCTTTTTTTCTCCCCTCTCACTGCTGTCACTTGGAAATGTAAAAGAGCACACAACTCCCACAAGCAAAAGCTTATTTCACTAACCTCAAAGGAGGAGAGTTGTTTTGGTCAAGGATTTGCAAATTTACTCCATAAACCAAACTTATTAGAGTTGGAAGGAAATGCATGCAGATCAATTGTGGGTACATTCTGACCTAGCGGGAATCTCTAAAGTTTCCATTTCAGTACAATGGTGTCATTAGAGACTCGTCATCTAGCAGCCAATCTTGTTTTAATGTTTCAGCTACTTATATGCTTGGACAATACAGAAATAGTTCCCTGTTGCCTTCTTCCAGGTCTGATTTTGGAGTTTCTTCTATATCAGCTTCCTCTTGCTTGTATAGCCCCATCTCTCCTCACACTGTTGACTCCCCTAACCTGCCCCCTTTCTCTTTTGACCTTACCAGCAAGAATGACTACAAGGAGCTTGTGATTCTGCCAGCCTCATCATGTCTGTTTGGTAATTTCCTGGAAGAAGAAAGAGACTACTAGAACAACAAAATCAAGAAAAATACACAAGTAAAGTGAGATTGAAAGTAGTTTCAGCTATCTTTAACGTTCCTTATTTAAGCTATGGCTTTCTAGCTAAAACTCCCAAAAGGTTGAGGAGTATTGACCTATAAATATCCTTGCTACATGAGAATTAATTTACAGTATCCTGACATTACTGTAACAGGAAATCAGGCAATCACTTTGTGACAATTATTAATAGGATGTCATTTATGCTGGCAGAAGTATATTGTTCCCAATTCTTAAGATTCTTCTCCTGCCCTGCATTTTTGTGTAATTATCTCTATCTTCAATCTGTCCCATCTTTAGGGACATGTAGTGACTGTGTGCATGCATGCACTTTTTATAAAATATATTTTAAAAGCAGAATGTTTTTTTTAATTATTATGAGCATTCCAGATGAACTAACAGAGAATTAATATGCTCAGGAGGAAATTATGTATTAAATTTATTAGTCATTTACATCAATTATCAGAATTCTAAAATGTGTACAGTACGTACAGTACATTGATTTTCAGTACATTGATGACTGAAAATCAATGTTCAAGGTATGAAATAAAGGTTGAAGGCATTATTTTTAAGGGTTACATTATACATTTCATTTTTGCTCTGTACATGCAAAAGCTGAGTTTGAAGAAGCAAGTTAGGAAGAGTATTGATGCCTTTGAACTTTGGTGTTGAAGACTCCTGAGAATACCATGAACAGCCAAGAAACAAATGGTTCATCAAACAATCAACCCAGAGTTTGTACCTGAGGCACAAATGGCCAGCTCAAATTATCCTACTTTGGACACATTATGCAAAGATCTAGTTCTCTAGAGAAGGCCCTAGTGCTGGGAAAGGTGGAAGGAAAGAGAAGATGACAAACAGCAAGATGGGTGGATTCAGTTACAGTGCCGATGGGTGCATCATTGGAAGACCTGAAAGACCAGGTTAGGGACAGATCATCATGGAGAAAATCTATGTGGTCACTAAGAGTCAACACTGACTTGATGGCACGTAATCAGTCAATGACACGCAAAAGATATTAGAAGCACCTCTAAAGCAGATAAATCACAAACTTACAGATATGAAAATGGACATATATTGAAACATAACTAGACATGAAAGGTGAATGATTCCAACATAGCCATGGAAAGAAAAGTTTGAGGCACAAAATATTATAAGGAGGTACAGTATTAAAACATGGAAAACATAAGAATCTCAAGGAAGGGAGGGAGGGAGGGAAGGAAGGGCTTTCAGATGAAAAGCTTATTCTGCATTCAACCTGCTTCATCCATAGGCAATGGAAAACTTTCCACTGTTTACTACTTTTTCTATCAACTTGCATGCCATTTTAGAGGGTTGGGGAAAACATTATTGCAGCATGAAGTGAAGCTTGGCAAAAAGCAATTCTCTCCCCCCCCCCCCAACAGGAAGCCTCTAGAACATCTTTGTTCCTTTGAAATGGAATAAGCAAGTCTGGACCTTGTTTATTTACATTTCTAATTACTAGATCAAAGTAAGACACTTAAATCTAACTCAGAAGAAACATACATTTTCGGGTTTAATAAAAAGCATTAGGTTAATGTCAACAGTGGTTTAAACTAGGTTTATTTTGGAAAAATGGCATGATGTATTCTTAATTTCTGATTTTGGTCATGGAATTAAGTTTAAGCAATTTCAGAGAGAGACATTTTTCAGCACAGCTATTTATATGTTTTGTATGAGATAATATACTCATTTGGCTTATAATTATGCTCATGTGGGGCAAAGAACCTGGCAGATTTCAATAGAAAGGTTCACTGTCATTAATGCCCACAGTTGGCCTACCCTAGGAATGGAGCTTTGCAAAAGTGAGAAGCAAATTGTTAACTGTGATTCTGATAAGGACTGCTCCATGCTACAGTTTCAAACTGTGCTTCCTAATATTCAAATTTAAGCTTTGAATAAAACATGGCACAGGACCAGGTTATTTGAGAAACTGCCTATCTCTGATTATATCCACTCATCCCACTAGATCTAAGAAAGTGGTTATGTTCCAGGTCTCTTCTGTAAAGTATTATTATCCGATGAGACCCAGGAGACACATCTTCACTGTTGTAGCACTTGCCCTCTGGAACAGCACATCCTGAGATTCAGATGGCCTTACCTTGTTAGCCTTTGAGAAGGCCTTTAAAACCCGGTTTTCCCCCAAGCATTGGGGATAGAATGTAAAGTGAACCAAATCTGTGCAGTTTGGGTGAAAAATGTTATTTATTTATTTATTTAATTTATTTATTGGATTTCTCTCCCGCCCATCTCCCCTACAATAGGGGACTCTTATAGTGAGCTCTGTCACATTGTACATTGATTGGATGGTTTTGTTCCTGTTATAGTTCTTTTTTTAATCTAACTTGGTTTTTAATGTATTGTTAGCTGCTCAGAGTTATGATAATGAGATGGGTGGCTATACGAATTGATAAATACATTAAAATAAACTAGGGCAAACAGTATTCTGGGTATACTGTTTAGAGGGGTGGTGGAGAACCATTCACCAGTTTGTCTTCAGATAAATGAATGTTTTATGACTCAGGTTGCTCATTCGTCATAGATACTAGTGAAATTGAGGGCATGTTGCAACTGAAGTATATAGTGACATTACAAATTAAAGTTAAATTTTCTACCAACAATAAAATATATTTTTTCAAGTAGAAAATGAAACCATTGCCTGACTAATGAAAATTAGACAATAGATTGTACACATTTGATAAACTGTGGACATTGGAGAGACACATTCAGACAGTTTGTGATCTCTACATAAGGAGTTCACTAAAATTACTAAGTACTAAATCTGAGTCAGTCCTGGGACAAATGTATAAACTGAATAACTCACTTTATATAATACTAATTCTTTAACATCTTTCTCCCTCTTTCTGCACTACATATCAGATCATCAGTGGCATCTTTCACAAGGAACACTTTGTTCCTGCTGCTTTCCCCTCCCCCTTGCACAGTATCACTTAGAAAAGTTTTTGTGTCATTACTTAGCAAACCTAACACTGTTCATTCCTAAAGATGTACTCTGGCCACCAAATATCTAAAATGCTAAAAGTATTCGTTCGGGCAGCTTTGATTTATTCAAAGGCAATCTATTTCTTTTGGAAGAACTGAAAATAGATCTGAAGTATCGAAGCTTGTAGGCAATTTTTTCTTGTTGGATGCCATATAGCTTTTTAGAATCAATGTCTATAACATCCACTGTCTACCTTGAACTTGTTCTTCAGCTTCAGGAGGTAGATTAGGCTGACTGAATTGTACCCCAATACAGTAAATTTGAGAACCCATGGTGTCATATTAAATAACCATGTATCCACTCATATGACATTGGACTTGTCCTAGACATATTTTCCTTGAGCTAAATTCTTAGCTTTTTCCATGCACAATGTGTGAGCATAGGACTCAAAAGGTATGGCTTCATTTAAATGTATCTTAATAGTTGTCCAACCTTTTTGAATGAGAACTAAAATATGCTGCTAAGATTTGCTAGGACACAAAACTATTCAAGGAAAAGATAACCACTGCTCTCCCTTCTCATGCAATCCTACCTCACAGTTTTTCCTTATAATTGTCCATGTTTTTCAAAGGGTTGAGTTTGTTTGGTTTTTTGCATTATCAAAATTATAAAACCAGTGCAAAGGTGCAATAATTGAGAATAGCGTTTTCCATTTTCACTGCCCTCATGTTCAGTTCCTAGGGGGAGAGGTCAATTTGGCTCTCATTTTTCCTTCTAGTTTATTAACATAATTTTCTCATTCATATAATTGCAAATTTGACCATAAAAGATTCCCTTTTTTCTTTTAATCTCTTACAAATCTTAATGTTCAGCCAGTCATTTGTGTATACATCTTAGCAGAGAATTCACATTAAGTCAATTTATATTATTTGTGTTAATTTTTTTTTAAAGGAATGTAGCTGTAGAAATTCTCCTAAATTGCAGAAACAGTGTGGTTGAATTCACAAGTCTTTAGAGCATTTTTTTAAAAGCTTTCAACAAAACAGAAGATATTGAGTCCATTTTTATTCATATATTGGGAATCTAGGAAATTAAAAATTAATTAAGCTGGGTGTTTTATCTTTATATTACCATCATACTATGCCTCACTGAGCAGCTGTATCTGGAGATTCATGCTGTTTGAATGATGTAATCTCCGGAAACTTTGGAACTATTATGTAAAAGACAGTAGGGCTGGTTCTTTGACTTCATATTTTTGCATATTTAAAATAAGACCCCTCTGCATGTTTTCATGTTTTCAGCTTAGCAGTAGGTTGAATGTGAACTGATTAGACCATATATAGAAGAGGTGGCTCATATTTATAAAGAAATCATTGGGATTTAAGGAGTGTCATAGCACAACCGTAAGCATATTTACCTTGAAAGAAATCTTCTTGAGTGGAATAGACTTATTCTAAAAACTGAGGGAGAATTGCAGTCTTCTTTTCTTAGTCAATGTATTTCTTAACTGCCGTATGCAATTACTTATTTCAGCTGCAAGATATGAAAACATAGAATTAGTGCCCTATTCTATTTCCTTTAATGCATTTCTCAGTTTCCTTTCAAGACCATGATATTCCTTAGCAAAATTAAATATTGCAGCTATCAATTATATAAAGCCTGGCAATTCCTTTGGTAATTTCTTTGAAACTAATGTTAGCACTGGTTTAGAAGAGTTGTTAAATATTATTTATTTCTATTAGCATAGCGTTTCATCTCTGGAAAACTTCAAACCTTAGCACAAGGGCAGATATGTTGAAATGGCATTCAAATCATGTTGGTTGCATGAGGATGACATACAGTATATACATTACAATGCGGTAGGGTGAGGATGAACTACTATGGGCAGTGATAACAGCTGGCAGATGGTTTTGTAGGTCCACTTAAACTCATAGAATCTACTGTTAGCATCCGGTTGGACTGTAAAAGCTTCCTCCAGCCTAAAAGGAAAGCAGGATGGAGAGGGTAGCAAAGAGATCCAAATCTTCTGTGACCAAATTGCATAATTAACAGCAGTTGTCACAACCAGGGGGATCTAGGTGGCTCAGCTTGCTACATAAACTCCTCAACAGAAATGCCCAGTTTCTCTACTTGCATCCAGACATTTTTTGCTGCACACCTAGCTCAAATTACAATCTTGCAACAAAGAGGTAAGTTGTTTCTAGATGACTGCTGATGGGTAGGCTGATGGATCAAGAATGGTTTCAGCTGCTATACCAGGGCAGAGGTCCGTGATTCAGTATGCTGGATCTGATGTATTAGTGAACTGATTTGTCTAGCTGACTCCTTGGTGAATTAGCCAGAGGCTATAGTCTTGAAGCTTTTGACAGCTCTTCAAGATAGGCCAGGTCCAGAAACAGATTCCACAAGTTTGGCTGGAACTATTCTTTACTGATATAGGCCAGTGTTTTTCACCTTGACAATTTTAAGCCAGCATGCTGGGGAATTCTGGGAGATGAAGTCCACACATCTTAGTTACCAAGGGTGAAACATACTGATATAAGTCATAGTAACAGAATCTTGAAATCTTTTCCTTTCGTTTCCTTTGCTTCCCTCTTATACCCCAGTGAATCAGCCTGGACCCAGTCTGAGCTTCTTTCTTATGCTTTTTCTGTTTCCTGGGTTTAAAGCATGCTGGGTTTTTTCTTCTTTTTGGTAACGGCTTTTGCATATTTCCTACAAGGTCATCTCTGTGGCTGTCTTTAATGCAGTTCTGCTTGCATACGGAAAATTGTCTGGAAGGCCAGAGAACTTAGCAAAAGGGTGCTGCCACATGTTCTTTTGTAAACCAGGAACAGCCAGTTCCTGAGTAAACTTGCATCTTAAGTCTTTATCAGACAAGCCTGTACATCTGCATGAGGTAGTCCTTTTGTCAGCCCTTCAAGACAGACCAGACTAGGAAACCAAAGTCATGCATGCTGATGTTACTTTTATTATAAAGCTATAGTAACAGAATCTTGCAAGTCTGAATGTGCTTCCCCTCTCCCTCCCTTTATCCTCATGAGAAATAGGGAGGATCTTGCCTAAGACGCTTACTCGGATTACAGTTCTGGGCTGGACCCAGGTTTCTTTTATTTGACTTGTCTTTGTTGCAGCTGTTCCTGCTCCTCAAGGTTATTCCTTCTTCCCATTAAACCTTTGTTTAACCAAACAAGAAAAGTCATGCTGCAGAAAAGGCCTGTGTTTTTATTATGTCTACATATTCTATTGTTCAGCGAAACAAGGGAAATTAGCTAAGATGGGAAATGGAGGACCCTAGATGCCATTGGGGCAGTATGTCTGGGGAGTAATCAATATATCTGGCCTGAATCCTCCCTAGCACAACTACCATTTCATTTTCCATTCCAATGACTGCAAATAGAGAGATAACCTTAATTTACAGCTACAATCAGGTTTTACCAGTATGCTAGCCTGGTATAGGGTTCAGTGATAAATCTGAAAGTTGGGAAAGTTAAATCCATGTTTCTCAACTGGTCATTTTAATTTGTGCACTGCAATTCTTGAGAAGGATGTTCTTGCCAAAGAAATGTATTCAATACCCTTTTTCTTTTTGAAATAATGTAATGGTGATGTTTTTGTTTCAGATAATACTTGTTTTGACAAATGATATACCATTTAAACAGTGACAAAAGGATGTATCCAAGTTTGTGTGGCAAGGGAAAAAACCATGAGTTAAATATAAGGTGTTACAAGATGCAGACGAAACAGGAAGATTGGGTTTACCTGATTTGAAATGGTATATTGCAGCTTCCTGTTTGGTTTGGATGAAAGAGTGGGTGCTGCTGAGAAATGAAAGCTTTTGGAGTTAGAAGGACATGACCTGAGATTTGGATGGCATGGATATTTGTGGCACAATAAAGTCAAGGTTAATGTGGATTTTAAAAATCATTATATAAGACATGCCATATTGAGAATATGGAATAGATACAAATCCAGGTTTGTCCAAAAACACCTTTGGGGCTGTCAGCACAAGAATAATTTTATAGTTGAGCAATAATGGGCAAACACAAATGGCTAACATATTGTGAGATACTAGAATTTTGTCAAGAGGAATACAAAATAAAATCAAGAGAACAGATATAGTTGCCAATGGTTTTCTTATTTGCAGTTATCAGAAAGATTTAAAGTAGACAAAAGAGTTTATGGTACTAAACACTGTAAGACTGATTTTGAAATAGAATTGTGTACAAATGATGAACATGTGATTGCTAAAATGTATAAACTTTTATTGAAATTCGAAACAGAAGAGCAAGTGAAAGGATGTATGATAAAGTGGGCTAAAGAATGTTATAATCTTACAGAGAACTTTTATGAAATGATGTACCATTGGTATATGACATCAGAGAAATTGTCTAGAATGGTTAGGAAGCTTCATTATACTCTCTTTAAGTCTTATACCAGAACAAAGAATTAGAATTCTGACCTAAAAACCCAATCCTTATATTTGTTTTGATTATGACTATGCCTCAATGGTGCCAAGTATGAGAAACTCCAGTTTATAGAGTAACCAGAAAAGATTACTAATTCATGTAATAATTAACAGATTAACACTAGAGTGTCTATAAAACATAAGTTACACTCAACATATAGTACCCTTTTAGGTTCTGCCCCTACATGTAATTCCATAAATGTTTTTAGAGTTTCTAATTATGCAGGCAAAAGGTTCTTCCTTCCTGTTTTGTTTTTAGGATTCAATATAAAATATATTTAACAAAGGACGAGGTATATCAGTAATAATCACCCATGATTTATGGGATCAATAAATCATTTCAATACAAAATACAAAACTTTGGGGAAGCCAAAATTTGTCAAAATTTTCAAGAAACCATATAAAAGTCTTTCTCAGGGACCAAAGCAATAATTTTGCTTTATTAATTAATTATTGAATTCATATGCCAGATTTCTGTTATTCTGTCACTCCAGGCAGTTCAGTCCTACCTATTTTGAGTTAAAGCAAAAACAATTAAGCATCTGATATTTCTAGAAGCTAAACTGCAATCTGTAAATTATCCTAAATTGGATGCAGAATAGTTGCAAAAAGGCCTGGTAGTCTTACCATCCACTTCTGTCAAATAAAAACATCTACAATTAGTACTTTTGCCTTAGTTCAGAATAACCATGATTAAAACTGAAAGTCGGTGTTTTACTGAAAAAACCTCACCATCTCTAGTACAGGTAGAGACAAAACCCCAGTTTATGTTTATATCAATTCACTAGAAAATAATCAGTCTTCCTTGATTTCATAGAGTTAACTGTAATGAAAATTTCTTGTAGTGAAAGAGGTAAAATGATATTACTAATCTGTTCATGGATAAATATACTAAAACAAAAGAAGAATATTTTCTCCTATAAATTTTAAAATAAAATTTCAAAACATGTTGCATAGTAGATCTGAAAACTATATTTATGTTCCCTTTTGTATCCTGAATCAGTGGTACAGAAAATGTTGCTCTATTTGTTTAAGTCTGCAGGCCAATTAACTTATTAGATCTCTTTTTCCAGTGTTGTTGCCCTGTTCAGTGTAATAAAAGCCCTAATTTGGAAATGTAAAATTTGTTAGGTTCATATGTAGCAGAGACCAAATATCTATGTAATCATAAAATTGATTTATTAAAAGGTAATTATTTTGATCAATATAGATTGATTTTGTTGCTTCTTTTTATATGAAATGAATATAATTTGACTTCAAATAAATGCTGTAGTAGACATAACTGAGTGCCTATTAATATGAAAACAATCTGCCATTTGCTGTTCCATCTGCTTAATAACATTTTTATTATTCAGCAAAGATACATTCAAGGACTACTTAAAGAATATATTTAATTGTTTATTGTTAACAAATTAATAATAGGAGCATGCTGTGAAATTGCAATAGCATATGTATTACATGATTTAACTTTAGATATCAAAGAATGAGATATCAGGCAGCAAAGTAGCCAAAGACAATTTCTATGTGCTGGAGAAGCAAAAATATACTACCATTGGAATGGATGAAACAAATACTAAAAATCTACTAAATTAAATTCAGGCATGTGTTCTTGAAAAACATCGTGAATCTGACAGTATAATTTGGGACATTGAGTGTCACAGTCTAGAAAAGTAGCCAAAATTTGATTCAGATCAATTCCAATCATTATATGTTAAAAAAAATTATGTATTTGGTCTGGAAAATTTGTGGTTAGATCATCCTTTTTAAGAGAGCTAACACTTATCTATGCTTAGCTGGAGGTCTTAGCTCTTTAACATTCCATGCAGCAAAGGAGATGGCTATTAAGTATTATTAATATTACAAATGGTGAGAAAGAAATAAGACGTCTATCTATTAACTTTTTCCTATCTTTCTTCCTTGATTTATACTTACCTTTCATTTAGGAGCTGAAAATGGCATACAAAGTGCCACCTTCTCCTAGTTTATTCCACAACAACCCTATGTTGGGGTATGTTGGGCTAAGGGTGACTATCCCCAAAATCACCCAATAAGCATCCATGGCTGAGGGTGGACTAGAACCTGGTCTTACCCACTCCTGGTTCAACACTTTAAACATGACACCACTCTGGCTATATCTCTATGAGAAAACTAAATAATAAAAAAGAAGAATAGAGCGATAAATAAAAAACTATCTATGCAATCCAATCAGCAATAGTCAAACTTCATGCAACATATCACTGCTACCCCCTACTCCACCTGATTAACTAATCAGATGATTATTATTGTTAATATTAGATGAACCAATGGAGAGGGAAAATAAGTTTAATGGAGGAAATAAAGGCCAATTTAGAGGAAAAGGAAGAACAAGAGAAGGAAGAGTGGAGAAAGGGAAAAAAGGGAAACAGCACAGCTGTGAAAGAAACATCACTTTATCATCTTTCCCAACAGCCAAGGATATACAAACATAACAAGCAAATGTCTATTTTGGAAGCAGAGATAATGATCTTTAACAGCCTGATTATACACATGCTGAAATAGGAAAGCATAAGAAAATGAATATACATATAATATTATTCTGCAGCAAGAGCTTAAAGAAATGAGATATTTTTCAGTGTCTGCCTGATTATAAAATTATTTCTGAGTACCAGAATAAAACAAAGATGGCATGACCCGATGAACCGCTGAAGATTCTTTCAATCAGTAATTCTTGCATTCTTGAATATTTTCTGTGTGGTTGAATTTTCTTAGTGAAGTTGGGGGGAAAACATTTATTATGAGATTTTTTTTAATTTCCCCATTTAATTATAAGAACACTTTAGGCTTTCTGTAAAATTTCTTTCCTCATAGCAAGTCTAACTTACATCACAATAAATGTCCAGAGTTATCAACTGTATGAAAAGAGGCCGTTGGAATGCAATGGCCAGCCTTCTTGATATATAGAAGATAATCTTCTGGCAGAGGCAATACTTCTCAGATCAAAGTTTAAGTAAAATAAACTGGCAGGCCTTCCTTGGCTTTTTTCCAGAATTCCAGTGTCATATATATTGGCCCAGAGAGGAATGAGATTCCAGAAATTTTCTTTTGTCCTGAAGAATCTTTATAACCTCTAGAAATCAATTATACAATCTTCTGGCTGAGATATTTTGTTCACAGCAGCATCTAATCTAGAATTTACATTATTAACTGTGTCTTTAGTAGCTTTTGCATCATCTCTCAAAGAGAATAGTAACCACATCATTCTTAATAGCTGCTTGAAACTGTTACCTTAAAGGGGGAATATGGTGGCAGAATTTTCTTGAACATTATTCAAGTAGATAATAAGACATTTCTGATAATCAAGGTATACTATAATTGCCTGTTTCTGGTACCAAAAGTATCAGTTAGCATAACAATTACCTGGATGAAAAATGTTGGGAGTGCCAGAGAATGTTGGTACCTGTGGGATTCTGCCTATTTTCTATTAAAGCAATTACATCAACTAAAAACCTAATATTATCAGAACGTTGACACCCCTTTATAAAGTCTGAGCTGAGTGCACAGTGTATAGAATAATTTTAATTTATGAGCCAAGGTGGGTGTTAAAGAAATAGGTTTATAGTTGTAACAGTAGGATACCTACCTGGCTTAGGAAAAATCATAATAGTTTTCTCATTGAAATAAAGGGGCAAGAGTCTATATGAAATATCTCTGACACATATTTCCATTGATAGGAACCCATTATACTTTCTGTACAATCAACTAGAAAAGCATCAATGCCAGGATTTTTCTCCAATTCTATCAATTCAATTACGACCACAATTTATTGAATAGAAGGAGGCATAGTAAAGTTAGTAACCTAGTTTCTGTGGCAGTTCCTGTAAATAGTTCATGGTTGATTTGGAGGTTTTTTCAGGCCCTTGCCTTGCTGAAACATCCAACCTCTTTTCAGATTCAATTTCTTCATGACCATGGGAGATTAGCTTCTAAGATGTGCTGATATTTAGTTGAAACCATTTTTCAACTCATACAATATCTCCTATGCCACTTCCTGCCACACAAAACCAAAGCATAATAGAGCCAATGCTTAACATTTGGCAATATTTATTTTCTTCAAATGCTTCACCCTTTTTTCTCCAAATGTATCTTGTGTAGTTGTGGCCAAACAGATCAATTTTTATTTCATCAGCCCAAAGCATTTAGTTCCAAAGCTTACCAAGCTTTTTTTTCCCCTTTACTTTTGTGATGCAGTCAGAGAGAATTTTTTTTGCTCACAACTCTCCCTTCCAGATCATCGTCATAAAAGCAGTGCTGCACTGTGGACCTTTGGACAACTACTCCAATGTGGGTTCTGTTTTGCAGATCTAAGCAGTTTGGCAACAGTTCTAGCAGAGATTTTTCTTGGTGTTCAAGCTAATATCCCACAACCAATGAAGAAACTGAATCTATAAAGAGGTTGAATATTCCAGCAAAACAATGGTCCAAAATATTCCTTCAAATCAATCATGAAGTGGGAAAGAATCATGGGAAAGAAAGATAAAGATTTTGGAATGGCCTTCAAAATCCCTGGATTGACTGAAAATCTATGAGGGAATCTCAAACTTGCAGTACAATATTAGATCTATTTATTTCCGAGCTGTAAGATTTCTTAGAAGTATGAGGGGGGAAAAGCAAGAACCGAGAGATTCTTGGCTAGTTACCAGAAAAGTTTGAAAGCTGTTATTTTTGCTTTAAAGGAGGTGTTGCAAACTACTGACTGAAAAGGCACCCAAAGTTCTGCACCTGCTATAGTTTTTCCTGTTTTGATTCTGTAAACAATTTCATCTAAATAGTTAAGCCTGCATACAAATTTGCTGAAAGATGTGTTGTTTAATTTTGCACCAAGCAGAGATTGTGTTAGCTTCTTCTTACGCAGGGATTCAGTGAAACATATAATCTGACCAGGGATGCCTAAACTTTTCTTCACAAGTGTAAAACAATTTCTCTGTATTTTATTAGTGGCAACTGAATGGACTTCATTGAAAAACATTCTATCTGAATCCAGATAGGTTATGTTTCCAGAGATCTTTCAGTTTGTTTATTCATTTCTTAGAATGTTTGGCAAGAAGCTATTATAGCATCTCAGTAATTTATATTTGAAGGTGCTCTTGTATTATCTTTTGTTA
This sequence comes from Python bivittatus, assembly GCF_059951505.1. Classification (NCBI taxonomy): domain Eukaryota; kingdom Metazoa; phylum Chordata; class Lepidosauria; order Squamata; family Pythonidae; genus Python; species Python bivittatus. The sequence continues at coordinate 15,141,294 of NW_028277058.1, read as the reverse complement.
TGTGGAAGATGTTCAGAAACAGAGTGCAACCTTAGTCATTATCTGTTAAGAAAGATTCATCTGAATGATGAAAGATTTCTGAAAAGTCTCTCTTGATTGTTTTGTTTTTGATTTTAGTATGACTTTGTCTAAATGTGTATTTCCAAAAGTAGGACTTCTATTCATCAACACAGTGTGTAACTTGCAAAGGGAATGTTAATTGATCAATGAAACATTAAACGGTGACTTGAATGAACAATGAACAATCACTGATTAATGATTCCAGATTCTACTCCATCTCTAAATTTCAAGTCACATTCCTCCAGCATAGTTCATCAGTGATAGTTTTATTTACAACAAGTTATGCAGCAACTTAAGGACTAACCATTTATTACATACGTCATGATGTATCACAACTTACTAAAACACATGTAATAATAAATGTGTTTGTCTTTAAGATACCTCAAGAGACACTTGGTTGGTTTTGCTGAAAAAACAAACAAACCTCACATCGCTATTCTTCATAGAACAGTCGTACTGATGCTAAAGGTACTATTTAGAGTGGAATAGGAAATTTTGTTTTTGTAGACGCAGCATCAAATCTTTGTTGTAGTCATGCTTTACATGAACAGCCTGCTTTTGAAGGTTGGAGTATATACTACAGTAATTATTTTCCATTTTCTGATACAATGCAGGGGAGGTCTATCTAACTCATTATCACAATTTTTAATACAGGTAGTCCTCACTAAATGATCATAATTGGGACTGGAAGTTAGGTTGCTAAGAATGTGGACATTAAGCAAATCATCACATGACCGGACCCAATTTTACAAACTTTTTTCTGATGGTTGTTAATGATCCACCATGGTCATTAAGTGAATCATGTGGTTGTTAAGCAAATCACATGGCCGTTAAGTGAATCACATGGTTCCACATTGATTTTGCTCGCTGGAAGCCGGCTGGGAAGGTTGCAAATGGCAATCATGTGACCCAGGATGCTGCAACCATCATAAGTGTGAGCTGGTTGCTAAGCACCTGGATTGCGATCATGTGACTGCGGGGGTGCCACCATAGTCATAACTTTGGGCACTGGTCATAAATCACTTTTTTTTAGTGTTGTCACAACTTTGAATGGTTGCTAAACAACTGTTCGTTAAGCGAGGACTACCTGTAATCATATTTTTGCTGCATATGATTTTGTTTTACATTTTAACATAATTTTACCTGATATTTTAACAAGGGGGAGATTCTTATCATATGCTCTTTTGAGATAGATATTTCCCTTGTTTATTAATCATTTTAATTCTTCTGTTTTATTGTCACACAACAGCGTTATGATGGTAGCATCAATCACATCCATGAAATGGAAGGGACAAATATTATATATTAACTTGATCTAGCTAGCAATTTTTTAGATTAAGACTTTCAATCATAAATTATTTTTTCCATACTGGCAGATAACATTGAACTTCTCAGCACATCAGAAATAACTGATGCTGAGTGTCAACTAATTGTAGACAGGCTTGTCCTGAGTGGCAAATTAACACAAGACCATACAAAATATCCAGTGATATAATTTAAGGAAATAATCATTTAGAACTATAAGAAATATAAATAAACTTCTATTGGCAGGAAGTGCCACTCGCGATTCTTGTTGTTCTCTAATAATTACAAGAGGAAATAATAGTTTCCTTGCACCGAAATTGCAAAAATTCTTAGGCAACACCTATCAGAATGTTTCTGTATATCAAATAATTGACAAATTATTTCATCTGTACAAATGATGTATAGGGCATATATAATCCGAAACAATGAGCGTACATGCTGAGAAAATTATTAGCAGGTCAAATAATTTGTCATTTAGTTTTAGTTTTCACTTAATTCATTTGCTTTGCAAAAGGCATAGAAATTATTGAAAATATGTAAATTATAACTGGACACAGAAACAGCTGCTTGGAGAACCCTTTTCATAATCATAAGGAAACAGGATGTGCAATTAAGATGCCAAATATTCACTTTTCTATACTGATATTTATCTCAGCAGGATCATAATCTCTCATAAATCATGCACCTGAACTATGCTAGTCTATATCACTTTGAATTATGATTGCTAAAGATTCTGTAATTATAAGGGCACATAAATTGTTTTTAAGACTGAATCATGTATGAATGAGTTGTTTAAATTAGATGTTACACTGAAACTGCAGAAGAGGTCAGTCTCTCTCCATCTACCATCTGAAAGTATCGCTTGCTTCAAGATTGAGAATGGATTCCCCTGTCCATAACAGAAAGTGTGAGGCAGCCCCTAAGAATTTTCACCTATGTTTCCTCTCTTTTTGGTACCATGGGCAACCTAATAATAGGGGCAATATTGGGGGTGACAGACCTGTTTGAGATAATCAAATTATCAGGACACTTCCAATTGATATCTGAATGTTAAGTGGTCATCAAGAAGTATAACAGCCATGTTTTATCACTACAGAAGCGAGTGCAAGCTTTGAGGAAACAGACAATGGGGAGAAATCAGATTCTGTGGACCTTGCATAGCATTTGCCTAATGGTGAGCAGGTCTTTAGGTGAACACTTGCTGATATATGTTTGATTATAGGATTTACTTTATATTCTGCATTGTTTGTGAAAGCAATCATTAATCTCCAAATGTTGGACAGGGAGCATGGTATAGCCTAACAAGATACATTATTCTTGTTGGTTCCTGATGAGAGTTTGTGAATACCTTCCTCCTTAGCATGCATTAAGCCAAATTTCTTCATCAATGAATAATGCATTTGGCTGGGAAAAATATTGCAGAATGCATATCAGCTCTCAACATCTTAACATAGAGAATAACTTTACAAATTACATCAGAGCTTGGAGCATGAGAGCTTTTTCATGAGGATATATATCATTAGCTAGGAATATCACAAGATAGAATATTTTTGAGGAGAAGGAAATATTTTCTTATTAATGCACAAACTGGTTCATTAAAATGCAAATGAAACCCAGACACAATCATAAATGTCCATACAAAGTATTTCTTCACTTTATCTACCATCTATGAATGAATTAACATTTTTCTTTCATTTTTGGCTTTGTGATGCTGATACTGGTGATGCCAAGTACTGTAAGTCAATGACATTCCTGATAATGTGAAAGGTAGTGCTTCTGTATCTGTGCCATTTGGAATCATAATGTCATTTCAGTAGAATTCATCTGAAAGGCATCGGTGGGCTATAGTGAAGTAATTTAGAGTTGTCTCTTCTGTGATTTGAGCTCAGTCTTTGAGATTATAACCAAAATTTATCATTCCTGTAGCTCAGTCCTACATGCTGTAGGTTAACCCAAAATAAAGTTGGGGTCTAGTTATCTCTGAGAGCACTGGTTGCAATAAATCTGTGCTGTTCTTAAAATCTTCAGGACTGGCCTCTTTTCTGAATTCTAATCCAAGGGTCTATTTACTGGACTTTCTGCTAGTTCCCCTTAAACTGAAAAATGCAGCCACATCTTCAGGGGTATAATTTTGCCCTGTAGTTTCTTGCTAGCTAGAAGAGGTCCCATACAACTGAAAAAATGAGAAAACAAAGAGGTGACTTACTGTATAATGAGCAGACTGGGTTTTGACATCTTCTTTAAAAATAAATAAATAACATTGACTATTGTACTATCAGACTTTTTTTTCTTTTTTCTTTTTTGAAGTTTTAGTTCTATTCATACCTATTTGGGATTGCAGCCCATTAAATTCAGTGGGGCTGCTGTTTCTTCTAAATCACCTTGCATTGACTTATACAGGTAGAATAAAAAAGCAACAAATACAAACAAACAACATATATTTTGTCACTCCACAATCTTGCTCCTGAGCTCCTACAGATATCTGTGGAAGGAGGACAGAAAGAGGAACACTGGCTTTTTAAAATCTATAGAAGCACTTAATCCTCTTTCCCTGCACTATTGTATCTACCTACTGGTGCATGTGCCCAGCAATGGGAGAGGAGAGCTCCTATTAGTAGGCTTCCAAGATACATCTAGGGGGGGCAACATGAGACAGAAAGTTGGCTAGATCCAGCAGGGCTACTATTATCATGTTCTCATATTCTCATTGATAAAATGGCCTTTTCTCATAGGAGCTCAAGTTTTGTCTCAAGTTCTGCTGATTAAGGTTAAGAGTGAAGTAACTCTAATTCTATTTTGCCTGCTTGTAATAATTTTGCTTACCTGACAATTCTGAGGTAGATTAGGATTGGAGATAATTTCATGGCTGAATAAGGGTTGAATCTGGGTCCTCCCAATATTACAGCAACATTTTAAGCCAATATTTAATATGGACATAGTTCTTTATATTTGGATTCCAGCAGACATAAGTTGATTGGCTAGAAAATTTAGACCCTTAACTTGGTCCTGATAAGTGAATATATGTATATGTAGTCAGAGACTACAGCAACTACTTCTATCAGTTTTATTGTACATGAGTGGTATATGCTTGTACATGAGTGGTATATGCTTGTTTAATCTAAACTGTAGAAATTCTGTGCTAGAATCCAGCAGCTAGATCAGTGATCTTGGGTGTGGTCTCAAAAGACCTCTAAAAATTGTAATTGTTAATACCATAGAAGAAAACATTTTTCCAGTCTCTGGAACAAGAATTCAACCAAACTCAGTTCAGGCAATATGCTGATGTTTAGGACCCATCATGCACACAAACAATGGTGAGCAGCCATTCTCCTCTATACATCATGCCGTGATATCAGTTGTTCATGGCTGTTTGCAGTGAGAAAGGCTTCCACATGAATATGAAAAGGGTCCTGTTTGGATTACTTTAGTCCCCCAAAAGATCCTAGCTGAAGTTTGGAATTGTTCAGGATTTTGCTGTGTAATTGGAAGCTCAGATGGCAGCTGCAGCCAGAAGTGCCTTTGCCTGGCTTAAGCTGTGGTACCATCCAGTTCAAAATTCATAACACCACAAAACAGAAAATATTAGGTTTCTCTGGCAATTTAATTTTTACAGTCAGCTAAAACAAATAAACAGATCTTCAAAACCCTTTCCCTTCTGTACCATAAAACTGTTAGAATGCAGTAAAAGCAGTAAATCATAATTCTCCTTAGAGTTAATCGAAGGGCTTCAAATACGTAATTTAGCTGGTGATCTCTAATGGCTGGCAGAAAAGTGATCTTCAAATCCTCTTTTCCTTTGGTAATACTGCACTGGGTAGACATGATTCCTTGAAGACTTCTCCTCCTCCAAGACCCACAACAGCCCAAACTGTCTAAATCTAACTTAGATGACCAGCCATCTCTTCTCCATCTCTCCAACTCCCACAACTTCTGCCTTCCAGCACCTTTCAACTTTCTACACACCACCACCACCACCACCACCACGAAAAACTATATGTGTGAAAATCTTATCTGTTTCAATCCCCACAATTTCTCAGGCTGAGCTTATTGCCTACAAACAGAGCTTGGCTGTCTGGGAGATCACCTAACAAGATAGCAGACTATGTTCATCTACTCTTTTGTGTTACATACCCCCTCCCCCATTTAGTGAAGTGTCTTCCTTGATTCCTGTTTTGCAGATAGCCATAACTAAACAGAAAATCAGCAACCTGATGCTGCTTCCTGATTGATATTGAACTACATATCTGTATGGCTGTAGTGTAGGATACTAATGGATGAGCGTCCTGCTAGTGTCTTTCATCTTTTACAACAAATGAATAGTTGTGTTCCACTTTAGAGCATAGGCCTCTTTTTCTATGATATTATAGATACTTTTTCTCTAGGTAAGAGCTTTTTTGAAAGGGGGTGGGGCCACACATTTCTCCAAAATAGCTGTGCACAAGGATTTGTCTTCTGATGAATTATATCCATTGTCAGCTGTCAAACAAACAGTTCCATTTTATCGTAGTGGGTCTAACATCAACCAGTAAGACATGTTAGAGTCTTGGGAGGCTTTTCAGGGAGTTGGCCTAAAAACCGAGTGACAGAAGTAGGTGACGTGGCTGTAATTTCAAATGGAGAAATTGTGGGAATCAGACAATGGGAAATAATATGAACACTTCTGGCCTAGCCAAAATGAGTATTAGTCACTGTAGGAGACACTGTTCAGAATGAATAAAATTTGCCTATATGTCACTTAAGCTAAGCATAGTCTGGCTGTCTACTTAAAGGTACAGTACATTACTAAAACATAGAACCTACTTCTCTCCTTTGACCCACAACAAAAACTCTTACTTCAAAGTCTCAAATAGCAGCTTTCTTCAATCTCTTCTTTCTGGCCACTTCTGAGTCAGACCTCCTGCCCTCTGGCCTAAGTAAATCTAGTCTTCTTATCCACATGTTGGCCCTTCAAACTTGAACTTCTCTCAGCTGACCCACAGGGTGATTTAATAAGCTGGTGTAACACACCAGATTTTCTCTTTATTGGCTGAGTTGCCAACCACCTGAATCCACTTTCTTCAATTTACCTGCAGAGAGTGATATCCCAACTGGGCAAAGTGCCTTATGCTTTTTCCCTCTACTTCTTGCTTGCTCTTGATAATCTTCCATTTTCCCTTAACTTAAATCATTGTTTCTTATCCCATTTATCTCCTTAAGTTGCCTCTTTTCAGATTATTTGTGTCCTTTTCTTTTCTAGATAAGAATCTAAACTAAGCTTCTTCTGCTCCTCTCCTTTCTCCCCCCTACATATCTTTGTCTGTATAGGCCACAGCTCCACAGCTTTTATATTTCCATGGCTCTTCTAAGTTTTGTTTCTTGCCTCTCTACTCATTGAGACAAATCTCCTCCCTTTGTATTCTGATGGATCCTATTTTCTCTGTTTCTGACTTCTTCCCATTACATCCCTATGCACAGAGACCTTTATCACTGAAATCAGCTTTTTTATTTCTCCTGGCAACTTCTGCCAGGATGTACCAGACCTCAACTCATTTACTTATTTCTCTACTTTGCAACAAGAACTGGGTTGCAAAAGCATAAAAAATATCCAAGATTTTCCAAATAAATATTTCATCTTTCACTAAATGTCACTAAAGGAAAACATGTGAGATAACAATACCATCCTTTTGAAAATGTCTAATCAACATAATGTGACATCTGATATCCAGAAATCTCTCATTGTGGTTCTGTTTCTTGAATTACATGAAACCTGATGCCAAATATATTAGAAACTTTTTTTTAATGTTCGCTGGAGCATCCTAGCTTTGACACTTCATTTTATGGACCATTTGCCCTGTATTCATATTAAAGTGAAATTTATGCAATTAATTCTGTGCTACCACAACACAATGAATATGATCACTGATTATTTATTTCCACCATAACTGCACTGTACGCTTTCTGTGTACTTTCTGGATATGTACAGAAGATGGTGCCATTTCTCCCTTTCAGTGTTGAAATAAGGTATTGTTAGCAGAGCTTTTCAAGCCAATACTTCAGAGTCTTCACTGGTGCTTCCTAAGCTAGTGGAACAATTGAAGTTACATGTTTGGAATAATACTTTGTTAACTGTTCTCATTTGCTTTATGGAACATAAAATCTGCACAAGCTTTCTGTAAATGAAGGTGACTTTTTCAATGTTGCTAGGATCTCTATAAATTGAAAACTGATTTCCTGTATTTATAGTATTACTTTTGTTCTAATAAGAATAGATCCATGGTATAATTATCCTCTTTGTTTAAAAGAAGAATAAGGATTTTAAAATTTCAAATACATTCCAAAAATTGTAGGTTAAAACTATCACAGACATACTATACATTCCATTCAAAACAAAAACAACATATACAGTATATAAAATTTCACTCCATGGTTACTCAGAGCTTCCAGTCTACACCCTGTATTGTGCTGTTCTTTAGTCTCTTTGTCTTCAATATGGAGGCCAACAGTGAAGTTGGAATGATTGTTTTATATATATGCTAAATGTTGGGCTACATGTTAAGGTTCATTGACTCAGAATGTTCCCTAGAAGAAAGCAGTGAAGCAGCAATGCAGTTTCAAAGATGAAATGATTAAATTTCTAATTTTTCTGGGAAGTATCAACAATGCACTAAAGCTGATTCTTTGAGTCAGGAAAGGAGGAAGTTTGTATTGTATACTGAGGAATCTGCTAGGAAGAACAGAATGAGAGAGGTAAGACCACAAGATTGAAAATATATCTAAGGGCTGGATGGAATGATCTGCCATGGCAAAGAGTTAAAACTTGCCAATAAATCATTCATTCACGTCAGGCAGTAATTGCCTTTGTTCCATATTCCTGGATATACTCTATACATTTCTTATTGTTGTAGCATTATTTCACATGATTGTGGAAATACCTCCTTCACCCAAAGACACCTCTCACCTCCTAATTCTGAGGAGAATTCCCAAGCTTTTTCTGTCAGTGTATATCCCATATTCATTAAATATTTTCCATTTATATACACACTCAGTGTCTTAAATCCCCACTGTCCCTAGGTCAACTGAAAATATATTTGAACAACATACATCAATATTGCTGCAGTCCACTGTCACTCCTAAATTCTGATAGTAAGTAGTGTGAACATGTCCTTTCTTTTACCCCTTTCCCCTTCCTTATGTAAGCAGAGCTGCCTGAGGCGAAAAGCAATACAATTTCTACTCCATCCTACATACCAAGCCAACTGGATAGACAATTAATTTTTAATTCAATACTGGTAGTAGGCAGAATTCCTACTGAACCTGCGGCTATACATTAGTTTAAGGAACATAAGTATAAGCTGCCATGTAGACTCAACTATATCTTCTAAAAGAAAAGAATGGTCAGAAAACTGAAAGGGAGAAATAGAGAGGAGGCCATTGCTGCTCCTCCAACATTTGCTACCTCAGGTTGATATTTCATCCTTATGAATGGAATTGTAATTAATTAATTAATTAAAGTTTATTTTACTGTACTTCCAGTATAGCCTGACCCAATCCACAGGACTCTGGAAAGCATACAGCATGAGACAAAGTTAAGAATGAAGCATCTTTGTTGTGGAACAGTGTCCCCAAGAGATCAGGATGGCCACAACCCTTTTCCCCTTTCATAAAGTATTTAAGACCTGGATCTTCCCCCAGGCACCGGGACTAAGAAGTTAAAACAACTCTGTTGGTGGATTTGTTGTTTGGTCTGTACAAATGAATGTTGGATGTTTAGGCCTGAGCATACGTTCTGTATAATTTTTGTCGTTAATTTAGGCCAGTGTTTTTCAAACTTGGCAACTTTAAGATCTGTGGACTTCAACTCCCAGAATTCTGGGAGTACAAGTTAGAAAAACACAGATTTAGGGTTTTATTTGTTGCATTTGTTGTTTTGTGGGTTTTAATCCTCTCTATGTGTATAAATAAATACATAATATACAGCTAGATCAAATTCAATATCAAACAACAAAATCAACCACAAAAGGAAACCGAGAAAAAACGTAAGCTAGATGCTTACAGTCAGTCAGCAGGGACTGAAGGCACATTGAAATAAAACAGCTTCAGATCTGTTTGTGGAATTGCTGGAATTGCAGTAAAGCAGGGACTGTACATACTTATTGAGAAGGGAATTCACAAGGGGGAGGCCATTACAAAAAAGACTGCCATCTTACCCATGCATACCTCATGAAGAGGGGGAACTTTGAGCAGAGCCTCTCTCAACAACTGGACAACACTGGACAGGCAGATTCAATTCTGACAAGACATATCTCACATAGGGCCATTTCATTATGCAAACTACATTTCTCTGTTGCAAACATTGTAGCTGGAATACCATTTTTTTGCTTGCCATATACATATATGTATATTTATTAAAGATTTTTTTAAAAGGAAAATAAAAATTAATACAGACTAATATAAAGTAAGAAAAGAAAAAGAAAAAGAAATAAATAAAAGAGAAAGCTAAAAGTGTAAGAAAGGAACAAAAGGAAAAGAAAGAAAAAAGATAGAAAGAAGTGGCTTCCGATCTTTATAGCAGTTTTAAGTACAATTATAAATTTATCTCTATGGTTACAACATAACTCTCTTCTTTCTATAATCTCTCCTGTGTAATCATCAAAACCATAAATCATAAGTTCATTTTTTTTCTGTTTTACGCAAAAAGTTCATAAGGGGTTTCTACTCAGCAATAAACATAGATATTTATTAAGTTTTAGATAATACTGTATGGCCATATGATATCTAAGACATAATTATCTATGTATCAATCTCCGTTGCAATGCCGTCCCCACTCCTTCAGGGATGTCTAGTTCACCATAAATCCTCACCGGAAGCTCTTTTTTTTTTTGCTTGCCTTTTAACTAATACTTGGCACATCTTACATCTGTTTAGCATTTCTCCCACCTGAGGGACTTATGTGTAGGACTCACTGTTGTCCTTATTTACCATAAGATACCTCAACTAATCTTCCCAAGTAGATCAAAGGTTTTGGCCTTGCCCAATATAGGGATGCTCTGGAGACCACAAAAGACCTGGGGGTGGGGAGTATGCACAGCTCATGGGCTGTGATTGATCACTCCTGAGCTATTTTATGAAGATAAAACTCTTACTCTACCATTTCTATCTTCTGTTATTAATATCAGGTTGTAAAATTACAATAAGATAGTCTTTAAGAACTGGACTTGGAAGGAATTTCATGGATGGATAAAGTTGACTCATGGATGCCAGTTTCCAATTTTGGCTTTGACCCCCTGCTGTTCTGTAAGCTTCCTCCTTTCTCTTTCTCTTTCTCTTTCTTTCTTCTTTCAATAGGTTCCATAACCTTCAGTAGCTGATTTATTAAGAGGGGTCAGGTGCATCAGTGGAAAGGACCACTCCTTTTTGTGAGCTTCCTTCATTTATGTTTCTCAGGATCCAATCTCAAGTTAAAATAAAATAAGGAGTTTTGAATGATACCTCTTACAGGGGTAGCCAAAATATATGTACTAATAACTAAATACAGAGATGCACAAATCCTAGTATTTAACTTTCCTTTTACATGTGAGATAGAGAGATGCAAAACTAGAGAACATTTAAAAATTGTATTTTTGTATGATGGAGAAGGCAGACAGGATGGAAAGGAAAGAGGGGGATCTTAGGTAACTTTTCAGAGAGCATGAACTATGAAAGAAAGATCTTCCTGATAAGATTTTTGGTAAAAGCAAGAAAAGCAACAGTGCCTTAAATATCAGCTCCCTTTAATTAAAATGGGTGGTAGGGATGGGAATTCTCACTACCACCTGTAGATAAATAGTCTGGGCAATTTCATTATAGTTTGGAAGAAAGAAGGAAGGAAGAAATTCTGTGACATATACAAACATTTAAAACTGAAGAGAGAAACTGTTCTGTTCTGGATTGTATACACATCATTAATTATGTGAACAAATGATATGTTTTGCTGCAATATACAGATTTTTACTTGAAATCCGATTTTTCATCCTGAGTTAATGTGGTATTGCTATCTCACACATTAGAAGCTAAACCTTTAAAAAAAGTTATAAAAACTCTAAATATACATATTGCCAATTATATCATCAGTTTCTAAAGAAGTTAACAAAAGTTGTCACAGCCTCACATTCCATTATAACTCAGCATCATTATCTAGAGCATCCAGGATTTTGGACCCTTGCAATGTATCCTGGTTAATCAGTTATCCTGAATTTTGTGTCTGAATAATGATCTTGAAGTTAATCATCTTTTTACATAAGGCCAGAATCAACTATCAGTTTTTAAAAATGATTATTAGGTAGGATCTGTCTCTAAATAATCTACTTTTTGCTGTTTGGCTTACATAGTACTTTGCCCAGCTATTGTCAGACTATTCTCTGGTAGTTTTGGAGTTTGCCACAAATCACCTATCATTTTTTAAAGAATCCTGGAAGTGTCCAGGGAGTGGCAGAAGGAGGGTTGAGTTAGACATCCCTCCTCAGATTTGGAAAGGATGCCTGAGATTCCATCCCCAGATGCAGGCAAAAAAGGTAATCAAGGTTAGCTCATGTTCCTCAAATGTTATTTTATTTTGATCAACACTAGTTCTTAAATTACTCATTCAAATATACACAGGACTGTGATGAAGGTTCTTGGACCATTACCATTTATGATAATTTCTAACTTTATTATTTGTCCATTAAATAAGTAGATATACAATACAAGTGAGAAGTAGGCAAAGCAACTCTCTTGAAACTTGAAAATACTTTTGGTGTGTCTGATATCTTTCCTTTCAAACTGCCAAATAGTTTACCTTGACTAAAATGATGGCACGCCTTCAGCCTGCTCTGCTTGAGACTCCTTTTAATCACACTAGTTCACTTCCATCAACAAACTCACGTGTGTGAGACATCTCTACTTCTTTCCACTGAAAAATGTGAGAACTAGAGAATTCCACATGAAAAGTATGTATATATTGCTTTTTCCAAAAGTAAATAAAACTCACACATAGTTGCAAACTTGATTTTACAAAAGTCATAGAATTTCAAAATCAATAATTGTAAACATTATTTCACCATTCAACAACCCCCCCCCCCCAAAAGGGTACAAAACATCAGGAAAAAAAATATGTTTCTGATTTCAACTTTATATTCTCTGAGATACCCTTATTTGGCTTATAGTTGGACACTAAAATCTAGCTAGCTTGTACCTGGGAACTCCTACACTCCAAACTGGCATACTCATAGAACAAACACTTGTCCATACCATAAGGAATAGAAATTTTATATATTTAGGAAAGAGCTCCTGATTATTTTGTTGTGCTTGTGTGGTAGTGAAATAAAAGGTATATAGCACAATGTCATCCAACAATCCAATTGTTGGGCTTATTCAGGCATTACACTTACTGTTCAGCTGAACAGCTGGAGTGTGTCCTATCTACATCAGTTTTCAAGGAATGGCTCTGCCCAAACTTCACAAACCTGCAGATAGGATGCCTGTGCACATATGATTGTCAGTGCCAGCAACTTCCATGAGGAGGGATGTCATAAAACCATTGTCATGATGCAAGCACTGCCCCTTTTTCTATGTGTGTGTGATGTCAACACTTCTGCCAACTTGTCTTTTTTGACCTCCTCTCTGCTGCAGATGTTGATGGTCAGTGCTCAGCTAAGAACTGACTCCTTCCTATCTACTGATGATTCTAGATGTAGAAGCCTCCATGTAACTTGGAACCCTGAAAACACAGAGTGCTTAATCATGGCAAGGTCTCTGTATAACCTTCAGCACAAGCCTTGAATATAAGCAGGTGTTTTGCATGCTTGGAATGCCAGGGGAAATATTGCTTGATATCTGTTCAGCTTTCCCTTTTTCTCCATTCACATATTTAACTAAACTGTAAATATAAGATCTGAATAGGGCTATTGTTGACAGGAAATCAATGTGAGGCTTTCAGAATTGTAACTCAATCTCAGTTTCATCTCTTGGAAACCTGTACTCAGTCTCCTGATAAAAAAAGTGTTTCTCAAACTTGGCAACTTTAAGATATGTGGATTTCAGCTCCCAGAATTCCCCCATGCTGGGGAATTCTGGGAGTGAAATCCACATATCTTAAAGTTGCCATGTTTGAGAAACATTGGACCAGAAGAATGAAGTGGGAACTCAAGCTGTTCCAAAGATATTGAGCAATACACACATGCTCACATACTCATCCAAATGTTATATATGTTAGTTATATACAGAACATAGACCAACTTAATTTTTCTTAGAATAATAAATACATGAAGAAGAGCTACATAATTATCACTATTTACTGCAATTCCTTTGAGCTACAATTCAAACTAAGTTTTCAATAATTTCTTCATATTCACTAATTACTTGTAATTGTGACAAAGATTTTATATTGTTTTGGAATTTCTCATTCTGAAACATGGGAACTATGCACAAAACAAATTTCAGGTTTTTTTTTTTAATTAACAATGCTAACCACACATTGCCAGGTGATTACTCTGTAATCCTAATAAAAATTTTAAAATGCTGAGCTTTATTAAATCTAATCCTCTGAAAGTTTTGTTTCTGTAACAGCAAGGGATAAAAACATCTATTCCCAAAAGATGAAATAGAATTGGCGTACAGAAGAGATCAAAAATGTAATTCAATTTCCTTTAACTTGAAATTAGGATTAGCTGATAGCAGAGAGGCCTACCAGGCTCTCTCTCTCGCTTTAGGTTTCAAAGTATCTCCAGATCACACTACCAAATTGTGGTTGCAAAATAGAAAAAAATAATAATAGTAGCATATTTTATTCTTTGTTATCAAAGTAAAAACCAGCATAGGCAGTAGGTGCATTAAGCCTATTTCTTTTCCTTTTTTTCCCCCAGTGAAAACTAAGAGGAAAAAAGCAGGCTGCCCATCTAACCCAATTCTGGGTCCCTCTATGTGTGAGTCATTGCCACATCCCCTGCAGTCCTCTGATGCTGTGTATCAAAAAGCCAGCCCCTGATTTAGGAAAAGGAACCTGCCTTTCATTCATTGCATTGAACAAAAGTTGTATAAAAATAAAAAAATATTATTGAATGCATTTGATTTTAAATAAAAGAACAGTTTAATATTACAAAATTACATAGAACCATCAATAACAGGGAGAGAGGAGGAAGACATCTGTGTATTCATCTGTGTATGAATGAATATGTGTTTATTAGGCATCTATGCCTGCTATAAATGTGTGTCTTGTTTGTTATGCAGAAACATTATTTATTTAGTTATTTCAATTGATGCACTGCCCAATTCCAAACTGACTCTGGACGGCTCACAATATAATAAGCCATAAAAACAGAAAACAAAATAAAAGAACATGGGATCTGGTCGCTTGATACAAAAACATAGATTAAAACACACTCAACAAAGGTCTCCAACCCAAGAATAGAGAGGGTATGCAAAGAAGTAAGAGTGAACCAATGAATATGACTTGAGATTGTGTTATGTATAAGCAGGGGTATCTGGCGGGGAAGGGGAGTAATAAAAGAAATCAAGATGTCAGCTGCCGCTGTATGATAAAAGCCATCCGTTTTTTAATGTGTGGTACATGTAAAAATGGGCAACACTTCAGTCACACAGTCATGGCAACCATCTTGACTTTTTGGATCCCCCAACCCCCTTCCCCTGCCGGATGTCTGTGTAAAAAGAATCAGTGAATGACAGCTTGTTACTTTGGTCATACCCAGGTTATAAGGAACACGTCAATTCTTCTATACAGTGCCAGGAAGATTAACCATTAAAAAGAATATGCTATTTATGGGCCAATAAGATTTTCCTGACTTAGAGCCTGCTGGCTTCCTGCCTATCCTACACGTTTTTACCTTTCTATTTCTTTGGCAAATTCTTTGAAGCTGAACATTCACTCTGCTTTGTCAGAATTAATGCTCATTAAAAAAGAAAAAGAATAAGAACGTAAGCAGGCATTTCCCTCCACGCCCCCAAGCATAATGAAATGATTTTGTAATCTAGGAACATGCCGAAATGATGGCAACCCTTAATTTATGTTAGAAATATTCACACTATATTAGTACAACCTCTGTCATTAGAAAATTGTATTTTGTAAGAGGGGTTGGTAATAGGATATAAAGTTAAAAATATGATTAGGAGATAACTTGATAATAGGATTTTTTTTCATATCAGTGACTTTTATAACGCACCAGCAAAGCCAATTTTCTAATATAATACAATACTCTAGTGAAGAAATAAGGCACTCAAGAGGCTTTGCTGAAAAAGGGCATTGACAACAACCTGAACTTCTAAGATACTTTTAAAAAAAATTTGTTCTATTTTAAGTGTTTTTAAGTATTTTCCTAACTTTCTAAAGAGTAGTGCTTAGTATTTAGCATTTTGTCTTATCTTTTCCTTTGTGGTGCCTGCCCACTGGAATGATCTGCTTCAATCCAACATATGGTTGGCTTCAACCTTGCTGGCCTTTAGAAAGGCACTGAAAGTCTGGCTCTTTCCTCAAGCATTTGGACCAGGATGATAGGAGTTCCCATCTGCAGGACCATGATAAATGTGAGTCCCTGATCACCAATTAATGGTTTTTCTTCCATTTTAGCTGGAATTGTGTATTTTGTTTCTTTATTTTGTATTCTGGTTTATTCTAGGCCATCCAGAGTCAGTGTTCAATTTGGCAGTTATATAAATGTCATCAATAAATCAATAAATCACAAAGTCATTTGGGGAGGTACTGAAGTTTTGCTAAATTTCTCCAGTAGACAATCTGATTAACAGAATGTCACAGATGGGGAACAGAAGTAGTAGAAAACAAATCTAAGGCTCTTCCACAACATATATCCACAAAGGAAATTATAACTAAAAGAAATAGAAGGATGCAGCTTACTGTACATTGTTTTACAAAGTTGAATATGCTGAGCTCTCTTTTGGACAAGATGACCATTGACTTTTATCCAGAATTTTTTTAGTTTTGAATTCATTCAGCCTGCAAAGGAGATGAATGTTTTGATAAACCCCCGAGCGCTACTTCCGTACAAAAAGATACAATTTTCTTTCCAAGGAAAATTTTAAAAAATGTAAATGTTCCAAAACAAATGAGATTGTCTGGGCAATATAAATGTTTCCAATCTCTTGCAACTGAAATACTTAGCCCTAAAGACCACCAAAACTAATTTAACAGGTTTATTGGATATTTATAAATTCATTTGATCAATTGCTTTAGTATTAGTGTCAGCATATGGCTCTCACTACAGTAAGAACCTTGCTTACCTTTAACAAATCCACTGTATCTCAGATGTATTGAAAATCAGGGATGATTTATTTTATTTTAACACCATACCTATCAAGGCTTTAGGTAGCCGCCAATTCTATCTTTCTCTGTGCCACCAGAGGATTATCTTGCTAGACAGTAATTGTAATCAGCAGAAGCCAGCAGTTACTGGTAAATTGCATATGCCAGGAAGTCCTCCCCAGCTCTATTAAGGCCAGGAAATAATAAACACACCCTGGAAGATGGCCAGAAGAAAAACTTAGAACAGCATGCAGAGAATATGCTAGCTAACCTCTGTGGGCCAATACAAAAGCAAAAGGAAGTTCAAATTGACATAACCTCTAAGCTGGAGGAAGGAAAACAAATGTTTCAAATTCTTCATGCTTCAGCTGAGTTATATAAAGTACTCTTCTCTTTATCTGAGTCAGACAATATGAACTGGAATTCTGCCACTATCCTTCAAGGACTTAAAATGAAGAAAACCTTTCTCTGGGGCCTCTTCTTATTGATCACATACCATAAGATCAAGTATGTGTCACTTCCAAGAAGCTAGACAGATACCCTTCTGAAGAAAACAAAATGAAGATGCTGGGGGAAAGGACATACCAATGGACATAACAGACAAATCAATGCTATTTGAAAGATCTTGACAGAAGGTTATAAAAGCCTCTCCAGACTAAATGTTTCTTTCTGTGACCCAAGGGAAAGAAAGTGGGCCAAGGGGAGAAGGGTTTTGAGTACACTACAGATCAGAAGATAGTACAACTGAAGTCTCAGTGATTTCCACTGACTTTGTGAAGGATATAACTTTAATTGTAATTTTAATCTTAGCTCCTTATGAAGCCACATTCATAAGGACATTACTGGACTGCAAACTGCTGAATGACCCTCATCAGGGGCTTCATGTAGATATTTTAAAAAAGGGAGGAGAGGACCAATCCCTTTGACACCACACATAGCAGCAACCCCTGAGCCAATCTCTCCTTTCCTACCAGCAATGAGTGGAACTGCACACTGAGGAAGGTTCAGAACCATTGTAAAACACTAACTCCAGCCTCCAGCTTCTGCATACAGTTTGGAAGGATACCATGATCAATGGTATTGAAGGCCATTGAGAGGTTCAACAAGACCAGGAGAGGCACCCTATCCATATCCAGGTCTCAAAAAAGGTCATCTACAAAAACAACCAAAGCTGTCTCCCTCCCATTCCCAGGCCTGAATCCTAATGGGTCCAGATAATTTGCCAAAAAGGTAAGGTCGGATATGGTTGCCTAACTCTTTTGGATCTAGGTAGATTTTCTTAAGGAGGGACACACTACAGCCTCTTTCTAGGCCAATAAAGAAACATAAACAACTTCCTAGATCCAGGGAACTAGCCCTCCCCTGGCTGCTTGAAGGAGCCAGGGAGATAAGGATCTAGTCTGCAAGTAGTTGAGGATATCTTAAAGATTGTTGTTAAAACACATTCTGTTGCTTTCTGTGGTTGGTATGCCCTCTGGGGGAGACAGAGATCCTAAATTGGCTTAAAGCCACCTGGCCCAAGAAAGGAGCAATGAGAGCCATAGACCAAACATCTGCAGGGCACCGTGTTGCCTAATCCAGCTAAGCAGGATCTTTACATGCAGACCTATCTGCTAACCATGACCAGGTGCCTCCTTTCTGAGAGGAAATGTAGCAAGAAAGGATACTTAATTTTTCAACCACCTTCCACATCTTTGCTTCCATAGTGGAATACTAGTCCTGTGTCTGGAGTGCTTTGAGAAAATGAGGCAGTTTGGGGTGCTATTTGGAGCAAAACAAACAAAAAAATCAAATGTGATCCACTTTCTAGTGGCTGTATTAAGTGCGATTGCAAAGCCATTCTAGAAGTAACAGCCAAACTGTAATTTTTAATGTGATAGAAAAGGCAAAGTGCTACTATATTTTACCCAAATGGGTTAATATAAAATATGTATATGTGTGTGTGTGTGTGTGTGTGAATGTATACACACACACACACATAAAATAGGTAACTTTCAAAATTAGCATTGCTCAAGGGGGCAACTTGGCCAAGGAATGCTAACCTTTCTGTTTGTGTGCCTATATGTATGATTCTTTACCAAAGCTTCTCCCTCTTCTTTTTCTTTTCTTTCTCTTTCAAATTCCTTTTCCCCTCCCCATCTCCCTCCAATTCTTTTTCCCTCTTTCTCTTTCCTTGCAGCTAACCCTTCCTCTACTTTGGTGGGGATTTTGTTTTTGTTTTGGTTAGTCCAGCTAGGAGAAAAAGCACTGTCCAGTGAGAGTGATTTGTGTAAATGGTAAAGAAAGGTATCAATTAATTATACAAATGAGTATCATATTCTTCTGACAATTAATTTTTATCAGTAATTATTAACACAGTTAAGATTAATTGGCATGAGTGGTCTTGTGATCAGATTGTTGGCTCCTATATGGCAGGACAGAGCGGGGATGTGTTGGGGATGGAGTGGGATGTGGAACCAACAACTTCTACATCAGGTGGGGTTTGAGCTTGGAGTGAGTTGAAGGGGACAAGACTGCAATGTCCTAGTTTTGTTGGGCCAGGGGTATTATAGCAAGCAGCAGCAAGTAAGCTTTTCCAAGGGAAGAGAGATCTCCAATTTAGTGGTGCCATACCACCTATTTATTTTCTAGGAAATTTTCAAATAGAAGTATGAAAACATTCTAATGAAAAGATTAGAAGTAAAATGGAAAAAATGTTGGTTCATACCCTCCTGAAGTTGGATTCTTCCTTTAGCACAATCAGTGACATTTATATTTTTCATTCAGTGTCATCTTCCTTTCAGATCAATATGGCAATCACACTTGGTATAACCATAGTCACTATTTTAAAGTAATTTAAGATAATTTAAATTAAAGGTAAAATTAATTTAAATTAATTGGTTTTTAGGAAGATTCTCACATGATCTGGAAATCTGTACAATTAAGATTTCAAATTCTGTGTGATCCTTTCTTTGTGTGTGTGTGTAGAATTGCATACCGAAAGACTCCATCTTGGAAGATATTTCTGTTTTGCACATGCATTCCAGAGAATATGATTGGCTGACCCACATGACCTCAGGGCAGGCATAGCTAATGTTTGCCATTATCTGTACATATTATTTAATTTCCCTCTCTTTTTCTTTTTGATCATAATTCCAAAATAAAGTAAAAAGAACCATGAAAGTACATATGAATAATAGCTTTGCAAACAATAGCTTTGTACATAACTATTACACACAAATCATAACTTCTGAACAGGGCTTTATATATCTTGAGGGTCTTGCTGCATTTAATACATAGGTTGGAAGAAGAAAAAGCGAGAATAGGAAAAGTAGAGACATTTATGCTAGTTTATAATTTTAATTTTGGCTATAAAATTGAATTGTGTAAGTTATATGTCACTTTCCCTATTTTGGGCTTTTGACTGAATTATGTACTTAGTAAATGCATTTAAAAAATAAATTAAAACCAGTGTATATTTTAATCTCTGCTTCTGTTATTGATAAGATTAAGGGAGATGAGTAGATTTTTGTTCTTTTCAATAATGATTTTTGTACTAGGATTTGTAGAAAATGGATCTAAAGAGGAGGTTAAATTAGCAACTAGCAGAGCATTTAATCAAAGTATCACATTTTCTCAGGGAGCTATTGTAGAAATACAGAGCAGTGGTGAGAAAACTGTGCAGAGAAATGAGGAAATAATATGAGAATTCAGTCTAAGAACCTATGGTATAACGTAAGATGTAGCATCTTGAGATTTTGTTCATCATGTAGAAGAGAATTCATCATGTACAACCTTTATTATCCTACAAGCTCTCAAATATAAACCATTGACTAGCAAATGTAACATATTTAGGGATATGCTGAGATTGTTTTGGCTCCAAAACTTCTAATCAATGGCTTTACTAGATGAAACTGCATTGCCAGGTATCATTCCAATGAGTTGGGTCTCTTAACAGTTTGTCTATTAATCTCTATATTAATCAACAAGCCTGCTGAGGAATTATGAGAGTTGAAATCCAACACAACTTCAGGTCACCAGATAGAGGCAGGCTATTTGTATTGATGGACAGTGACTGTACTAAGTCTCAGGTAAAGCTGCCTGCTATCTGTTATCCAATCCTTTTAACTAGATGTAGGTACTTAGACCTTCTGCAAGTAGACCATAAGTTCTGCTCCACACTCACTGTTCTGTAATATACAACTTATCCTTCTCACACAGTAATTCTTGGAAATCTTTCTCCCATAGAATTCCATAAAGAATTCTACTTTTTTCACCCTTAAAAAATGAAGAATATAAAGTCTGCATAGTAAGGTTAAATATGAGTGGCAATAGTAATCATGACAAGACGGAGTATGTTAATCTTTTTTTTCAGTTAAAAATGGTATTCATATTACACATAGCAAAACTGTTATCAATAACTTATCTTAGGTAGTCTGAATTTCAAACAACAAACAAATCTAAACTGCTTATGATTTTATTTTGATTGATTAAGTGCCATCAAGTCATTTTCAACTCCTAGTGACCACATAGATAGATTTCTCCATGACAATCTGTCTATGATCTGGTCTTTCAGGTCTTCCAACATTGTACTCATTGCCACTGTAAATGAGTCCATCCACCTTGCTGCTGATTCTCCTCTTCTCTTTCCTTCCATATGATTTCATTTTAAAACACATGACTTTCAAAGTAAATCTATTGTGCATTATTTTATACAGCATTTTCACTGTGCACAATGCTTTGCAGTATTTTATTTAGCTGTCCTCCATCAGTTCAGAAGAAACAACAGTACAGTATATATCATTTGGTTGAAGCAGATCATGTCATAGATCTAGGAGTGATTGGTGCAGTTGACTCTTGTCTGGCTGATAGTTTCTGTTCTGGAAAAGAAGGAATCCTTTGGCAACTTCAGACAGCTAAGAAAAGTCTTAAGGTAGGCATCTAGATTAGAAGAAGACTGCTGTCTGTGGAAGGGAATATTGGAGTTCCTCACCCAAGTAGTAGTTAATAAGTTTGTGGCATATGGTGGCTAATGCATTACTGGTGGTTGCCTAGTATGTGATCTGGCAGGAAAATCCTCAGCTGAGGAAGAACATGGACTGAGAGGTCTTAAAATAGGGTCATAGTGACAATGCACTGATTTTGGCAACTTGCTAGAGACAGGCAGTGCTTTCTTTAGAACTATAAGATTATGGCAAGTATTTTACAGAACTCATGGCCATGGGGTTATATATGTTGGACCTGAATTGGGTAAGATAGTGTCTGAAAGTAATTAAAGGGGTCTTGGTTTAAGGCCTCAAGTCTCTGAGGTATGGTAGTTTGTCCCTTTCCTGAGAATTGTGACAAAGAGTTAATTATTTGAATTTCTTTTAGAAGAGTGAAAGGAGATGAAAAAGTTAGGAGGTCCAATGGGGAGTTTGGCTGTTACTTCTCAAGGTTGTCTTATCTGCTCCTGATATGGACTCATTAGATGGTTTCACCTTATTATTGTCAGACTTGGCACAGTGCCTGTACTCTGAAGTAGAGAACAGAGGCTTGATGTTCGTGACTTGGAAAACCCGGACTGGAAGAATTTGAAAGGAAGCCAGCTAATTCCACATTTTGATTAACATAATAGGGATTGTTGAAGAGTGAAATTTAAGTAGAATTCTAAGGCTATCCATATTATTAGGAAGCCACTCAACAGCATCTAAGTCCACTTGGGAACTGGGATGTGTAGGAGTTGGCGTAGAGAAAGAAGAGTTATTTTGTGAGATGCCCACCTCTCTTTAATGATGCTATTGTTTGGAATAAGTATTATTTGGGCTGGTTGAAACAAATACTTGGAAATAGCAAAAGCAACAGCAGAAATTGGGGAAAGTATTAACCCTCCAGGTGTTAAACACTGGTCCACTTCAGATGGCAGTGAGATCCCTGATTAATGGCGGTTTGAGCAGATGATTTAAGAGCTGAAGGAGAGTATTAAGCTTCTCATTAATTGTTGTTATATTACAATAAATCAAAGGCACAGTGTCTGCTGTGAGAAGACAGTGAATTGCCAGCAGAGCAGTATGAGACGCAACTGCTATTAGAGATTTATTCAGCTCTTCACTGCCAAGGCTGTTAAGTTGCTGGTTTGAGAACAGAAGTTCAGCCAAGATTTGGACCTGATTGTTTGCTGCTGCTTCTGTCTCCCTTTCTAATAAGGTAAAAGGCTCAGGTTGATTATTTATAATAAATAAATCTTCATCACTTACTGAAATAAAATCCATGTCAGGACCAGGTTGTCAATTTTTAGTTGTTTCAGAACTTTCCTGGGGCTCATTTGTTCAGAGTTAGTTTGACCTCTCTTTTTTTCCATATTGAAAGATGAAGGAGGCACCAAAGCAGGTATTAGTGAAATAGTGCTGAGAAGTGAATAAATTAAATAAAAGTTGTAAATCAAAATAAAGTTCAATTGATTTATGGCCATACTAATACTAGAAGAGTAAGAGACTAAAAAAGAAAAAGATTAAAATAAAAGCTTGATACAGGCACAGAAAAGGCAGATGCTGCTATCATGCCATCTAATGATAATTTGAATAATAATAATGGGGAAAAACATATTTCAGGAGGATATCTTTGAGTGTCCTCATTAACTTTAGGAGGTGGAATATCACCATCTTCTTGAACTTGGTCTTTAAGGATGACCTGGAAACTGAAATTGACTATGATTTTAAGTGTTATGAAAGAACAACTGCTTTTGTTTTGCAGAAAGTGAAGCAAAAATCAATTAAGGATTAGATAAATGCAAGTATTTTAATGCAAAAGTTAAATTCATAAAATCCAGCACGTTGCTTTGCAGTATGCCACCCTTATGAGCATCTTTATTTAAGAGAAGTTTTTAAAATATTTTTAATAATCAGAAGGGTTTTGTCAAGCACCAATTGGACCGCTCAGAAATATACTTACAATGAGCTCAGCTGACAAATTGATCTGACAAGTTCAAGAGACTGCCAGATGATCAGAAAAGCATTGAAACAAAAGACTATATGTTACATCTCATTTACAGATCTAGAGAAAAAAACTAACACTCTGAACATTTTTTGCTATCTCTTCAATTTCCACTCAGAGAGACAGTTAGAATGATTAAATTTACCTATTTTTGACATTTCCATTCTTTTTAAGGGTGGGTCACACATCACTTGATGACTAGTGTTTGTCATGGTGATTACCATGTTGATTGACTTAGATATTTACATAGTGCTCAATCACATACACTTCTAGGAGCTTCACAATTTAAACAAAACCTTAAAATAACTAAATACAAATATTATATATAAAAAACGTTAATATTAAATACCTACATGAAGAAATTTATAAACCTTCCAAAGACATTTTAAACAATCAATTGTCATAATCTATCTATCCTGAACAGGAAGGAAATTTTATAGTCTGGGTCTGCCTTTGCTTCTGCACACTCCAGCCAGAAGCATAGAACTACTAGAGTATCTTGCCCTTGTGACCAACTCTAAATGGAAAAGAAGATGGGTATAAGGAAATCAATAAGGTATGCAGGTCCCAAGGCATAAAAGTCTGTATATACAGTTATAAATAGCCTTTAAGCCACAGGCAGCCAATGAAGCTTCTGAAGCATGAAACATGATTGAACAAAGCTTTGAAAATATTTGGATCAACACTGCCACTGCATTCTGCACTGCCTTGAAGTTGCTGGATTACTTCAAGGAAAGACCCACATAGAGGAAATTATAGCAGTTCAACTTGGAGATAACCAGAGTGTGCATAGCCATAGTGTTGTTGGCATTTGAGAGAAAGGAGTGGCCTGATTGAGTTGCTTCAGTTGATAGAAACTTCTCCAAATCATAGTTCTCATCTGAGCTAACACAATAAGAAACAGATATAAGATGGCACCAAGATCTGGAGACTTGGATATAGTCCTTGTCTGATTTCCCAAGAATGACTTACCACCAATTTCCTGTCCAATCTCTCAGTATGAAACACTGCAATATATCTAACAACAGCAGTATGGACAGATGGCTGCTGCTGCTGCTCCTTCTCCTTCTCCTATAGTACTAACAGCAGTCTCCATACTGACCTATACCCAGATTGATGTTGATTGACTGAAAAAGTCAAACCAGGATAGATGAACCTAGAGCTGGTTCAGACACCACTTTCTCAATTAACTTCCTTAAAAATGTTATGTTAGAGGTTGGCTAATAATTCAAGGGAAATCTTACCCTTCTCAAAGGAGGCATTCACCACTGTCCTTGTAAGTAGACTATTCACCTGCCATGCAGATAGAATCTACCAAAAGGACAAAAATCTAACTGGCAAATGGGCCTAGTATCCCTTCAGTTCTGTCAATAAGACTTGCCTCAAATAACCCTGGCAAGACACAGTTCATCCTCTGTGGATGAATCAGTAACCAAAGCTGGAGAGAAACTGGTCTAATGTTACTAATCCTATCAACAAATATGAATTCTTCACAGGGCTGAATAAATATCTCTAACTGAAAAATCAGACAATCTGGATAATGGAAAAATCAAAACAGGCCCACTGGGTGGTTCTTGCCAGGTCTGTTGCAAGGAGAATACAGTAGCTCTCTGATATTCAGAGCAGAACACGGGCATTCATGATCACAGAGCAGTGTAGCTTACATCTCCATAGCTTCTGTTTTATTCTTTGCGCTTTATCTAAATATCAGGGAAAGCTACAAAGCAACTTGAGGCTAGAAGCCATTGTAAGGTTTACCCCGTTCGTCTCAGAGAAACTCTCGTGACACGTGTGTTCAGCAAAGAAGTTTACTCAAGCGTAATGTAAGTAAATACAGACAAAGCCAGGGTTGGCTTGGCATAGCTTACATATTTTGTAGTTTCCCCATTCCCACGCTTTACCCTGTTGCTTAGCTACAGATTACCCGCAGTAATCCCCCCTCGCCCAAATGGTAGATCAGTCCAGTGCCTTTGTCTTTCTGATTGCAGTCTATGGGTTGTGCTGTTGTTGCCTTTGTTGGGCTTTCCTGTTTGTGCGCAAAGCCGGGAGTTCTCAATCGTTCATTGATTGCTTCGCTTCCGAGCCTCTGGGCTTTCCTTTGTCTCCAGCGCTTGAGGGAAGCTGGCGCTGATACAAAGGATCCACTTGCGATTTGAGTTAAGCGCTGCCACCTGCCACTAATTAGTTCGCGGTTTCAGTTCCCCTTTTTCTCTGCTAGCGCCTGGGCGGTGAAATTGACTAGGTGAAGCTGAGCGGTGCTTTCGCCATGCCGGGCCGTGCCAGCTGAATCTGACAGCCATATGGGAGCCAGTCAGTTGATGACTAGTCAACCAAGTATTCTAGGCAGCCACTGCAACATCAGCTCAAAAGTTGGGACTCAGTGGAAGTTCACTGGTCCTAAAAGTAAGTCAAAGACGTTCCATATTGAAGTTGCTTCTTGGGCAGACCCAGATTTCTGATCTATCACCTTTGTTAAAGAAAGGAGCTCTCCTCATCAGGTACTGTACCAAGGATCAATCCATGAAAAGGGAGTCGATCTACATTCTCCCACTATCTCCTTCAATTATGAAACATTTTTCCTGAGCTTTGCTGTCATCTCAACTCTACACTGTTTGGTCTGTAAAATACATTGATATGTATATTTATTATTCAAATTATGCTTTTTTATCTGCATGCAAGGATTTCCCCCCATTATTGTTCCTTCTCTTGTCAAATTAAATTCATATATTCTATTTCTTTTTCCTTGTTTGCAATGTCATTCCTTTCCTCCCTTTTTCTTTAGTGATTATATTTCTCACTATATTGAGACAATTGTAATTTGATTCAGTGTATTAATATTGTTGAAAAAGTTTCTAAATACAATAGGAACTAATTTCCCCTTTTTACACAAAGCTTATTAAAATCTTCTTCTCTCTTCCTCCCCCTCATCCTTTGTACGCTCACAAACACAAGCACAGTTTGACTCCATATAGCATTCTCATGATACTTTAGACATTTCCTACATCCCCTGACCATTAGCCACACTCAAGGGTTGCACCTTCATTTATTTATCATTCTTTTCTTCTAAGACATGGCCAGGGATATAATGGTCAATCAGCAAGTGTCCATGTTGAGAAACAATTCAACCTGTGAAGCAGTATTCCCTAGTTTGGTGTCTTTCTGTTGGACTATAATTGCCTTCATCTCCAGAATGCATGGGTGTGTTATTTGGAGATGGTGGGGATTATACTCCAACATACTGTATATAGAGGATTTCAGTTTGTGGGGAGGCTGATATACAGCTTAATTTTATTTGGACAGTTATGGGTCTGAGAAGTAGTCAACATGGGAAAGAAGTTTGTTTAGCAAGTAATAAGCCTATAATCAGCCACCCTTTTCATTCTGATATACTACTTTCATCTCCAGCTAGGGTGGCTTAATAATATTAAAAGTAAACCAGAAATGTGTCAAGCTTCATGCTAAAAAAAAAAGAAAAAAGAAAAGAAAAGAAAAAGAAAAGGTAGGTTTGCTTCTAGAAAGACTGTCACTGGATCATTGAAAAAGTATTAATTGGACTTTATAAAAGAAATTTACTGCAGCAAATAAAAAAATGTGAACTTTTTGGCACATGCCAATTATTGAACAGATAACCTGTATTTGAAAGTTGGATAGATAGCTTCCTAGTTCCTTCTGAATTAAGCAAAGTTTTAATGTGGTCATTCTTTTTTAGTTTATCACACATTCAGAATGTAAGAATAAGTCAGAGAGTAAGCCAAATGGAGAGATTTTGAACTAGAAGATCTTGGTTAGAATATGTCATGAATTTAATGGTATGAATTCCTGCTTTGAAGATATTCATTTGATGGGGGGAAAAAAATCTTTGAAAGTATCACAGTTAAAGAGCATGTTTTATATATTACAAAAATTTCAGTATTTACTGCATTGATGCTCTGGCCTGTTGTTCCTTAAGTTATCTTTGACTTCATATAGCTTTCACTCTAAAAAATAAAATAAGGCACTATGGTACATTATGTAGTATGGTAGTGTAGATTTTGGCCTAAGAAAAGCAGAATTCTGCATCTTATACAGATTAAGTAAATTTGTTATTAGATTTTCTAGCTTCCAAGAATTACATCTCCTATTAGTCTTTGGGGAAGATAAAAGGCTCAATTACTAAGTGTTTTATTTGTTTATAAGTGTTCTCATTATAAAGGATTCTAAGTATTTCTGAGAATCTCAAGCTGTGTATTCCCTCTCCTAATTTCTGTGTCCCTGTGGTTAGCGCTTAACTGAAAAATCATGGAATATATCCCTTAAAGATGTATATTTAGCCTAGTTAAGTTGCGGATCTTTATCTGCTTCCTGTTATTGTATCTTAAGATATAGTAAGCACTCATAGAATCATAAAGTTGGATGGTTCCATCTAGACATCAAGTCCAATCCTCTGTTTATCACAAGAATTCAGTTTAAAGCACCCCCAACAGATGGTTGTACAATGTCTGCTTGAACTCATCCAACAAAATGATAGGATGTCATTGTTTCCATTGTCAAACCACTGCTACCATAAGAACATTTGTTTCCTACTGTTCAAACTGCCTTCTTGAAAGTTACTCTGTGTCCTGGATTTTGAGATAATAATAATAAAAAAAGTTTTGGCCTTTTCTGTCTGATAGCCCTCCAGTGAAATATTTGAGCATACCCCATCCTATTCCATCTTCTCTTCTCAAATCTAAACATATCAATTTCCCTCATACTTTACTCATGACATTTGATTTTCAGCGTCTTATTTTACTTGTTGCCCTTCTATGAACCGATTTTGGTTTTTCTTCAGGTTACTATTCAAGGAAAAAAAAGTGGCTTCTCAGCAGCTGATTCTCTGCCTTCTACAATTTTTTTCCCAATACAGAATTAATTTACTCAACAGGCAAAATTCAGGCACTACAGGAATCTAGTTATGGCACCAGGATTATAGATAGAACGGTATAAATGAAAAAGGTTTTTGAGCTTCTTTTTTCCTAGTCTCTTTCTCCTGTAGGAAAGTCAGCTTTCAATCCAGTCCCCCCTATGAATATATCACCCCATGGTACTGACAGTGACAGTAATGTTTATTTGGTCAATGACCAGCAAAATTTAAAAATATATAACACAAAAGTAAAATGAAACAGGTGAGATAAAATACTAAGATAACAAGGAGCCTCTATAATAAAAGTGCAATGCGTTGATATAATGGCATGTTAATTAACTGTGCAAATATAAATCTAAAATATTACAATCTATGAAATAAAAATACGTATCACCTAAAAAAAATATAACACTTAATAAACATAAAGTGATGAATAAAACAGAAGTGGCTATTCCTGTGGCCCGTTATACCTTATTTTCATTACAGCAATGCAGGATTTGGCTATTGCATAAGTGATGAAGGGTTTTGAATCTTCTATAAGGTGATTCACATAGAAATTGTCTGGTCTTCCTGGGAATTTGTGAGGGGACAGAATATAAGCAGACCTAATATCCCTGTAGAATTTACAGCATAATAATATGTAACTAATGGATCCATTACTGTTGCCCATCTGGCACATTCCATAGGAGCTGGACTGCTGCTGCCACTACGGCCATTGCCCAGGTTGCCTAGGAAAGATAAGTTATCCAGTACACCTGCAGATCCCTCCATTGGGATGGTGGTATCGAAATATGAAAGAAACCACCATCACATCAATGTCCTACTTTCTCATTTTATTTAAATCAGGAGTGCATAACTTTTGCAGGGACCTAGGACGGTAGCTGGCCTTTGAGTGGCAGCCTGAGTCAGGTGCTGGTGGCTGGATTTCAAAAAACGATGAGTGGAGCCCCCCAAAAAAAAAAAAAAAATTGGATTGGATTCCATTTACTTTTAAATTTACGTAAGATTAAATATAGCTATTGTCATTATCATGCAGTCACATACTGCATTTTTTTGGTTACTATTCAGTAGCAATTTTTTTAAAAGGACCCTGGCCACTGTATTCAAGGCTACTGAGGGCCCTCAAGCTGTCCATGTTGTATAAACAGTCATGTTTGTGTATAACTAAAAAAGTGCTGTAATTTTTCTTCAAATTAGTCAGGACCTTGAGCTTGTTTGGAGGTTCTAGCAGGGGAGTGCAGATACTGTATCCCCTTGACCGAAGATTGGTACACTCCTTCTATCTGGGAGGGTTGTCTCTTCCGCTGAGCATGCAGCTTCAGGAGGGACACACATGGAGCGGTGAGGGAGGAAGGTGACACTCGCCTGGCCAGCCAGATCAGCCGAATCAACCCTGGCAATCAGTGGCATGACATGTCTCACCCAGATCACCTTCCAAATTGTCTTAGGTCCCATCACTCAAGCTTCTGTTACAACAATTTCAACCTCAGAATCTGAGTTATTTCTCTAATTTTTTTTTTCTGTCACAAAGAATCCAAGCTAGAAGGTAACCTGTGCAAATTGAACAGGACATGGAAGAGATAGCTTAGGGTAGCTAAAGATCATAATTAAATTACTCTGCATGGTATGTAGGTGCTATACTTGAATTCAATTAGAAATAAAAGGGTGTGTATGAAAAATTTGAACAGTCCCAGCTGCCAAACTGAAAAAGGTCATACTGTAAAGCTGTTTTATCTTTTAAGGGTATAGAAAACTACATTCCAACTCTCTGAGCAAGATCAAATAGTTGTCAGAAACAATTCCATAACTGGCAATGTTTTCTGCAAATGCTAAATTACAATAAGATAGGCCTAAATTGTCCTTATTAACATGAGACTCTGTTAAGAGTTCAAGGCAGACAGGACTTTTTTATGCTGGTGAATCACTCTCTTTGAAATACTCTGTACTTAGAGAGCAGAGAAAATGGCTATTAGGAACCACTGTATTAGCTTTTATGAAAGCTAGGGCTAATTTAGAGCCCAATTAAATCCAGAAATCCAATTATTTCTGAATAACATAATTACAAGAAAGTAAGTAGCATTGTAAGTACCAAGCAGCTATTATGGGAGATGCTTTAATCTGTTCTGAACCAGTACAAGAATATGTACAATTGCACGGCTGTTCCTATGCATTTGGGTTGCTTCCCCATGGTGCATCAAAGAATGAAATCCCATGTTTTGTTCCATGCACATAATACTAATGCTTTTTTGAAAGTAAATAGAAATTAAATAAAGCAAATTTTCTCTCTCTCTCTCTCTCTCTCTCTCTCTCTCTCCCTGAAGATAAGAAATCAATGAAATGAAGGTATATAACAATACAGAATAATAAAAACGGGCAATATTCCCATATATAAGAGGTTAATTGCTGCCAAGAAAAAGAAAGGGAAGGGAAGGGGACGGGAGGGGACGGGAGGGGAGGGGAGGGGAGGGAGGGAGGGAGGGAGGGAGGAAGGAAGGAAGGAAGGAAGGAAGGAAGGAAGGAAGGAAGGAAGGAAGGAAGGAAGGAAGGAAGGAAGGAAGAGGGGTACTGCTCTCTTTAGACTCTCTCAGGCATTCAGCATTAGGCCAATAAAAAGAATCATAGTATTGCCATACAATTAGTTCCTTGCCTTCCAAACAGCTTTCATGAAGGAAATAATGTAGGAAAACACCATTAAAAATATGATATAGCCAGTTTCTCTGACTGGCTTTAACATGCGTCTCAGCTAACTTGCATTTTTGTCAAAACATACACAAAGAATTTCACATGTTGTGATCAACAGGTATTTCATGGATGATTGATGAAGATGAGAAATCCCTGCTCTTACTTCCTCCAAAACGTGAACTAGAAGAAATCCTTCAAACTGGAGTTTGCTGCCACCTGTCTGAGCAAGTCCATATGATAATATTGTCTGAAGCAAATTAAATTCCACCTGAATCTCAACTTGATGGAACTTTTGCTGAATTAAGCCAAGATTTAACAATAGCATTTAATTGTGAACATCCTATTTTAATACTGTTGTTTTACCAAATATGTCCTGTGGTGGGCTTTAAGTTCAAAATGCAGGGAAGGAATGGCATTTTAAAAACGAGAGATTTTATATGTTGCAATGGCCACTTTTACAGGATGTTTAAGATGCTCCATGTTTTACTATTGCTGGGTCATTCAACTTAACACAAGTTGATCATTTTCATTTTACAGGCAAGGAATGGAAGCAGTGGGCAGGGATGTGTCACGGTATCCAAGGCTGTGCTGGGATTTGAACTCAGGTCACCCAGGTCCAAATCAAAGCAATTTCTCATGGTATGGTTGACTCTTGCCCAGTTAATACTTGTCAGAAGGACATATCTAGTTGAAATAAGAACTTGGGTACCGCAAGGTTATCTCTTTAATGTGTCTTAACTGTGCTTCGATCTTCACACATAATGTGCCCCCCCTTGATGAAGTCCAAGGTCATTGGAGCTAAAAGACTTTGTCTGTTTCTTAAAAGATATCTGAATTATGAGCACTTAAAAATCTATCTGTACTGGCTTGACAGAAGCAATTTATGATTTCAATTCTCAAAACATGATAAAAGAAATGAAATAAAAGTTGAACTTTGAAATATAAATTAAGCAAAGAAAGTGCTTATCTCTTGAAGGATATAAAGGGCAATCTAGTTGGGATGCTTAGGCATATCGTCTTTTGTTTTATATGTGTTGAGGAATAATTGTCTTGGAAGAAATCAGAGGTGTAATATGTAAGGCTCTCATCTGACATCCTGATTATTAGAAGAATAGGAGGCAGTAAGGAAGTAGAAGTGCACCCTGCTATGGCCTGTTTAGGAATGTAGGTCATGACCCTAATCAGAATGAATTTGATCATTGGAAAAGATATTTCTGAGGCTGTGACCCAATCTCTGAATACATAGCAAAAGTGAACAATTTTATGTATATTTAACAGACTTATGTATATTTAACATAATTAATATTAAAAAAATGGGTTGGTTCACATAATTATGAGTATGCTACTAAAAAAGTTCAAACGGTGACCTCAGATATAATGATTTTTAGCAGAATCAACTCCAATGCTTAGTTCCAATAGTAAGCAATTATAAAGGAATCAATGGATATGTTTGCGTAGAATTATCCTTCCGTGACTTGAGGTTATATGTTTGAATAGCCTAAAATAATAACATATTGCTGAGAGATAGATTTTATATGTATACATTCTAGCAGGTGAGGCATGTTAGTATGGTATGTATGGTAGCCAAAAATCAAAAAGGGTCTGCTGGTAGACTAACCAATTTTAATATAAGACATAAGCCTTATAGCACACCTCACTTCATCAGATGCGTGTTAAGGAATGCCTCAGCTGATCTCGGATTTAAACATGGGGATGAGGCAGTGGAGGAAAAAGGGAGTAGAAAACAGACAGGTAAAGGTTCAAGGGGAACAGATTACAAGTATATTGTTAATTAACAATTGTGATGTGTTAAAAATCCACTGTGTTTGTGCAGACCTTCTGAGACTTCAGGCCTGAGACAGACCATACATATGTTAATGCCCATACATGTACACATTCACTTTTTAGCAGGCACATTTTGATTTTAAATATGAAATCTATTTATGGCCTTGGGTTGGGTTGAGATCTCATTACTGAATCACCAGTACTGTTTCACATGTGAAACATTCTCAACTACCATCCTGCAGAGAGTTGAGTATAAAACTCCAGGAATTTCCAGACAGTACTTTCAGCAAATTTGCTAGCAGAGAATCATAATCTCAATGTATTTAGAAACCTCCACATTGGAGAAATCTACGTTAAGCTTTTATTATTGTCACATACAGCCATGCAAATATTTAGGACTGAGTGCCTGTCTGTACAAATATCTACATAGCAATTTCATTACCCTTGTTTGCTCTATGAAAAAATATTTTTCTTTCAATATTTATTCTCAGTACTTGAGACATGATTATTACCTACTACCTTCTGATCATTTGCAACAAACCCACTATAAGAACTTTTTTTTTTTTTGGTGAAAAGCACAATTTGACAGTTGGTGCTTTAATAAATCTAAACCTGTATGTACAAATCCATAACAGGCTATAATGATATCCTTTCCCATACCATTGGCACAAAGTCTCTAGGGCAAGAGTAAAGGAAGCCAAATTTGAATTTAAGCAAGCAAATCAAGCCAATTGGCTTAGAATTATGACAGTTGATCTTCTAATGCATATTCAGAATATGCTGAAAAGAACGAATGAAATTTAATTGTACTGTAAAACTGTCAGGAGAAAATATATCATTGAATATCAAGTAGGATAATGCTCCTTCTGTACAGATAATCTGCAGTAGGCTTTTATTTTTATTTCAGAAACTTGTGTTTCATCTTTAAGGTATATAGCTATACCAAAAAAAAAAAAAAAAAGCAGCCGAGGGAGGATAAAGTTAGAAGAGGCCTGGGAAAGAAAAAGAAAGTCTTACTGGAGTTAATGCTAAATGATCATGAATAGAACTTATTTAAAGGAACATAAAATAGTAATTTTTATACACTTGGAAGAGTTTTGCTGCTTGTTAGTAATACTAGTCCCCATTGGTGAATACCAGCCACCTCTGTAGAACAGAGATATTTGGGGTGGACCATAGGTCTACTGTATCTAGATAGAAGCAAAACAAGTAATGATTTTTAAAATAATCATGGGGCCGATTAAACATCCAAAGAATCCCTCAGATGGATATGTTGTCAAGGTTGGGGTATTTGATCCTTCCCAATATTTCAGACATTTGTTTCTAAGCAGCCCCCAAACATCAGCAATTCAGAATTGCAACTAAATGAATTATTAATTTATGTTCAATAAAGCAAAAAATGTTTACAGTGGGGAAGCAAGGGTCAGTATTTCTTAATCTGAGATGTTGAAGAAAAGACATCCTGTCATGCAGATAATGCAAAATCAATGGATATTATAAAACAGATAATAATAATAATAATAATAATAATAATAATAATAATAATAGTAAATATCACTTCTAAGGCAGTGTTTGTATTGGTATATGCACGTGCATATCATCATTAAACCACAAAAACTAAAACATTTCTCCAACTGGGACTCCAACAGGGCAGTACAGCTTGATCATAAACCAATGAATGAATAAATAAATGCATCTTTGGATGATGGGGGCCTGGCAAATCCTAGATGCCAAAGTGTTCTACAAAATATTGAAGCCACTACAGAAAAGGACTCCTATTCTTCATGTTATGGACAGTAAGTATTTAATACTTTTTTCAACAGGTATTCAGTGATTGTGATTGATCTGTTCTGTTTGCCTCTTCGTTTGGTTCTGCCTTGAGTCTTCGTGCACACTAGGTTGCACCTAGGATTTTGCATTAGTTCCAGTTACTCCTCTAGACTTGTCCTGCAAGCACACATATATTGCAGTGTCTGTTGAGTGCATAAGTACACGTCTTCTGTATCAAAAAGTGAGCTGAGGTCAAGAGGTCTGATGTGTTAATACAATCACTTGCTTGTGTGTCGACTGACATTTTCATCTTATTCTTGCAGATCATTTTCTTTCCCAAGAGAAACAACATTTCTGCTGCTATAGTTGGTTGACTGTAGAAGCATTGATGGGCATGAAAATAACTTTTTGAGCTTGTCATTGCATCCTTCAATCTTCTCTAATAGGTTACAGTTTAGTTAATCTAAGACCTTTTCAACCAAAATGTGGAAACCTAAGGAGAAGATATTCAGAATGAACAGACCAATGATAAATCAACTCTTTTCATCTTCAGCGGACAAAACACCTGCAATCCATATTTCTCTTCATGTTTTCTCAATTCCCACTGGGCTAAGGGTCAGTATAAAATGGTATATGACAGCTGTGATCTATAGATGATGTATTAAAGGGCTGCCTAAAGAAGAATCACCCGCTGAGAAAGAAAATAACTGAACCAGCAGTGTTTGGAAGGTTTCCTATATACAAAGGTCATATTAAATATCCTTTCCAGTACAGATCAGACTGAGAGGTTTTCTTTGATCTATCTTGATTTTTTTAATGTGCATTGCATACAATGAATTGACTATGTTGTTCTGTGATCCATTTGTTTGTTTTCTTGGCTGCCCATGATCTTCCCAAAAGTCTTATCCAACACTAAAGTTCAAAAGTGTTGATACTCTCTCTATGCTGCTTCTTCAAAGTCTAATTTTGTTCCATAGAGTGTCACAGGGAAAATCATTGCCTGCAAGTTTTTAATATTTTTAGGTATGGACGCATCACAGCATCTGAATATCTTTTCCAATCCTTCACGGCTGCTCTACCGAATGCTACTCTGCAGCATATTTCTTGACTGATATTCCCTTTATTGTTGATGGTTGATCTTAAAAGGCAGAAGCTATCCACAACTTCAATATATTCATTGCCAATTCTAAGGATGGTTGTTCTACCTATTGTCATTAGTTTGGTCTTTATATTTAATTATAGTCCCTTTTTTTTTTTATTGTCCTTCCTGGCTTTCATTACTAAGCTTTGATATTTCTTCCTTTGGGGTTAAAATCACTCTCATGTTCTCCCAACCAAGCCTCCCTCAATATATTTGTCTCTTTTGCTGAATTGGAGCCAGTATGTTCCATCTGAACCATTGCTTCCTGTCCTATGTATAGGTTTCACATGAGGACAATGAGAAGTTCTGGGATTCCCATTTTCCTAAGGACATTCCATATCCTGGTATGGTTGACACCGCTAAAGGTTTTTCAATAGTCAATAAAGTCTGTATTAACTTCTTTTAAATATTCTTTGGCTTTCTCAATTATTCAGGGTACATCAACAATAACGTCTCTTTTTCCTCAGCCTTTTATAAAAACCAGCTTGAACATCTGGTATTTCCCTTTCCATGCAGGGCTCTAATCTGTATATTAAAGCTTCTTATAAATGAGGAAGATCTAAGATATTTTGCATGTTAACATCCCTAGTGTACAAAATTTCAGTATATTCCTTTCATTTTTATTTGATTTTCTTTATCAAATAAGTTATCATCTGTCCATTAGCATACTTTATCATACCAATTTGAGGTTGGAACCTCATTAGGAGTTCAGAGATCTTTTGGAAAACTTTGTTTTTTCATGTCTGTTTCCATCTTCAGTGTCTTTACAGATGTGGTTGCAATACTGCTTCTTGTCTCTTCTAACAGCACTCTGAAATTCTTCGTTAAGTTCTTTTCTGAGATCTTTGTCTGGCTTGGCTTGGCTTGGCTTGGCTTGGCTTGGCTTGGCTTGGCTTGGCTTGGCTTGGCTTGGCTTGGCTTGGCTTGGCTTGGCTTGGCTTCTCTTCTTGGCAATTTCTATTGTCTATTCTGACACCAGTTTGGATTCTCCTGTTTCTTAGTCTTTGACAATCTCTTTTCACATTAACAACTTCTCCGATTTCATTCCACAGTTCCTCTGGTTCCCTATCAATGAAGTTCAGAACTTCAGATCAATTCTCAGAGTCACTTGGATTGAAATGGGCAGCTATAGAAATTGCATAAATAAATAAATAAATTCTGAAGTTCTCTTTGAAAATGATGGGTATATGCTCAAGTTCATATCATGGGAACTGGCTGGCTTTGTTCTTCTACTTTAGCTTGACTTGGAACTTCCACGTGAGCAGTTTGTAATCTGTTCCTGTCAGGTTCAGCCCAAAGAACTCCAAGAGACAATGCAAATACAGTTCTGTTGCGTTTATTAGCTTCAACCTCAGGACAGAAAATCTCACCAGATTGAACCCTAGTTCCCAAGCCAGCCAGCCACAACACCGTGAATCCCTTAGGGAGGTGCCAGCCTCGTCTTCTTGAACTTCCCATGCTCCTGTTGGGGGCTAAGAACATGCTTATCTCCCTGAGCCTGGCCTTCATAAGTCCATTCCATCACAGTTCCAGATTCAGCCCTTAGCTACATCTTTGCTGTTACAACTGAGCTCTTCCACCTCCTTGTACCAGTAATAATAGTCAATTTGATTTTGAGTACGTCATCTAGTGATATCCATGTATATCGGCATCATTTTGGCTATTTGAAGAATGTGTTAGCAATGAAGAAATCACTGGATTGGCAGAAACTAATAAATCGAAACAGAAGAATTCATTTCTGTTTCCTAGGTCGTACAGTCCAACTACATTTTCCTCCTTGCTCTTCTGCATGTTTAGACCTTCATCAGTGTACAGCTCTTTGGATATACCAGAGGCCATATGATACCCTGGACATGCAGCCATGTTAAAAAAGTGATTAAAGCAATTTGTGTCAATTTCTGTCCTACTGAACATATGAATCAATTAATTTTATGTAAGTTCTTTTTCCCAATAGTAGAATACATTCAACAGATTCCTCCCTATTTTCTGTATATCTAGTTCTATAACTCCTTAGAAAGATATATATGAATGGTATAATTTTGGTCCATACTTCCTTAGTAAGATATCAAAATTATATATTAGCAATTATATTATTCTTTAGCATCTTTCAAGGCAAGAATAAAGCCTTTAAGTATATATATATATGTACTGACATCCATTACAAAAATAAATATTACTGTCTTGTTCCTCACTCTAATAAATACATGGTTTAAGTTATTAAGAATAATTTACTACACCTTTCCAGGAACCTGGAAAAAGAAAAACCCTCTAACATGCTATGCTGACTGATACTTCTTTTTTTTAAAATTATATTTATTGAAAGTTTTCATAGAATACTAACCAAAAAAAAAAAAAAAAAATCAGAAAAAAACCCAGAAAAGTGCAAGAAAAGAAAAAGAAATCCAGAATTAAGAAACATATAGATGATGCTGATCTTCTTTTTAATACTTCAACAATACTTTGAAAGTCTTCTGTATCTGTATGTGTACATACATACACATGCATGTGCACACACACGCACACACAATATAAACATTCAACCAAATGTTTATTATGAATAGGTTTGTCCATGCTGACCCCTATTTAAAATATAAATCATATAAATTAGTATTAAATGCAGTTATATTAAATTAAATGAATCAAAGACATAATTTCTAGCCTTTCTTGCTGCTTCTTTTTAAAGATTACTAACATTTGATTTGATCCTGCCCCAAAATGAGAACATTAGATAATAACATTTCACACCTCTTAGTCACAATGAAATGAAGCTTTTAATCAGAGAGGAAAGCCTGTGCCTGTGTGCGCTTAGCCTAAGAAATTAAGAACTTTATAAAGCAGCAAGAAGGCCATAGCTGAGCTTTCCTAAATGAAGAGATATGGCTAGGCAAAAGATGACAGTGGCTGAAATTCTCGTTTATTTAACTCTGATTGAGGTTGTCACTGTATGCCAAAGGAAATAGGAAAGAACGACTAATATAGACTGTTTGAAGCAAAGCAGACTGTAATGGTATAACCAGAACTACTGCAAGGAAAGTGATGATCTTTCCAGCATCTCTAACGTAGGTTTGGACTTTGGTTGCCCTTGGACTCCCTTCTTCATTTAACTTGCTGTAACTGTAACAAGTCCTTTTTTAAAAAAATATGGATACTGAAGATTTTAAAAAAGAAGATAAAAACTAATACAAACTAATATAAAGTGTGGAAGAAAAAAGAAAAACAAAGAAAGTAAAAAAGTGCTAGACAAGAAAAAAGTTGAAGAAAAATAGAAAAGGAAAAAAATGTAAAGAGCAGCTTTGGGTATTCTTCACTGCAGTTATAAGTACAATTATGTTTTAAGGTACAGTTATATTTTAATTATAACTGTAACTAGTCCTGCCTGGCCTTGAACCTTAATTTGTATTTGGCAGGATGGAAACAAGAAATTAAAAAAGCAAAACAAAACAGCAACAAAAAAACCCCCCAGAGTTGTTGAAACAAGTATATATGTGGGTCAGTATATATTCAATACATGTCTCTGATTTTTACTATTACTAAGCCAGCTCAAGACATTTGCTTTTCTTAGGCTAAGGACAAGATAGTGATCTTGTCCATTCAACTTATAGAAGCTGGCTGAACCTTCCTTTAACTCTAGCAATAGGCTAGTTTAGGAAATGCAGGGCAGGCAGTGTGGAGGATCTAGCTTTGTAAGAAGTACATTTTCCCTGGTGGGAAATGGTCAAGAAGTTCTGAAGAACCAGCTGAGAGGCTGCTATTGATGTCCCCCCACCCATCTACCATATGATACAGCTGCTTTACTCATCCTGTCATAGAAAACACCTTTTTATATTTAATATTTATTAGTTTTTGGAAGATACAACAGAGCTACATCCAGATAAGATCAAATATATTGTTAGCCATAGTGAGAGGATAGTGTTAAAAATGATAAGAATTTAGATCTGTGTGATATACTGTATGATATACTGTATACTGTATGATATACTGTATGATATACTGTATAGTATTGTCAAGCATACATATGAGTGATCAGAATGTTTTTAGCCCAGTGTTCAGGGAAGAAACAGGTCTATCCTGAATCATTACTTATTAATTAATGTCCTTTCAGGGTTTTAGATAGGAAACTTTCCCAAATTTACTTGGAGATGACAGGGTTTGGATCTGACACATATTAATAGATGCTACGCACCAATGTAATGGCTCACAAGCTGCGTTTTGTATTTTCATTTTTTCATACCATGCATCAAAGACTGGTTCAAAGACCCTTTTCAAAAAGCAAGCTTCAAACAAGTATTGATATAATGAATCACATGAGGCACAGAAGAACCCTCACTCATAGAAAAGATGTAGTGGGTTTGTGTGTGTGTGTGTGCGCGTGTGCATGCATGCATGCGGACACATGTGTTAGCGTCAGTCTTGATTCCTGGTGACTTCCTGGACTAGTCTCTGCAGTTTTCTTGGCAAAATTTTCAGAAGTGGTTGGCTCCTTCCTAGGGCTGAGAAACATGGGCTGGCCCAAGGTCACCCAGATGGCTTCATGCTTACAGTGGGACTGGGTCTTCATCGTGTCTTTAACAACTATGCCAAACTGGCTCTCTAGTATATTGTAGGATGCTTATTATATAAGTGTTGTTTGTGTATGTGTGCGTGTGTGTGTATGTCTGTGTGTATAGCTGCTGACCCAGTTTTTTAAGGAAAGATGAAAAAATCATATCCTCAAAAAGCCTACAGGAAGCAAGACAGTATAATGAATATCAAAAATAGATCAAGAGTTGTAGACCAGGAATGAAAAAGGAAGAACAGCTGACCAAACAAAGAGTATTTAGACATTTGAATGGGTTTAACTTGGAAGAATATTTATAGAAGTTACAATATCAAAATGTCATATGATATGATATCAAAATTCATGGATTTCTCTCTTTACAAATTATTTTTTTTCAAATGAATAATCCAGAAGCTGGAAAATAGATTCCAATGTTTGTCTGCCTATCATTGTTTGCTGCTGCTATTGCTATTGCTGCTTCAAAGTAATCCTTGTATCCCAGCATCTGGTGTCAAATGCAGAATACCAAAGCAATTCCTCATATCATTTCAGATTACATGAAACTATAGAAACCGTATGATGACATGTGTCTTCCTGCATGACTTGTGCCTCTGTCAAAACCTGTGGATAGATAAGTCCATTTCACTCTTACATATTAAATCCATTGCTTATTTTAGGTATGCGCTACGAAATTTGGAAAACTGCAGGACAATTTGTTAAAGGTCTCATCCTCAAGAATGCAACCTTTTGATAATCTAAAGTACAATTAACCATACATACAGGAAAGGGAATATTGGCATTTTGCTAGGCCTGCTTTTATTTCATATTATACAATATATAAAGATAAATGTTTAAACATCTAAATGTCTTGCCCCAACCTTCTAACAAATTAATCAGAATTCCATATCTGAACCCAGTCAAGAAATACAACTCTTTCTTCTGCTAGCTATGCAAAGT
Organism: Python bivittatus; assembly: GCF_059951505.1. NCBI lineage: Eukaryota > Metazoa > Chordata > Lepidosauria > Squamata > Pythonidae > Python > Python bivittatus. The sequence goes on along the minus strand of NW_028277058.1, from coordinate 15,099,959 downwards.
ACATATAATAGAATGTGAAAAACAAACCTTTTCAAATACTGAATCAGCTTGCTATCCATACTTTTAAAGAAGGTAAGTGTAGCACTAAGCCCACAACTCCCAAGGTCTTATGATATCATATACCCCATATGTATATAAGTTGTTCCTACCTGTAGAGGCATCTCTTTAAAGGGTTCATGCATGGGACTGCTAACTTAAGGAGAACTGGAGCAGTTAGTCCAGGCTTTCAGAAGTCCAAATATAAATCATAGCATGAATGAGGAGCTGAATTGATTTGAAATATGATATTGAAATATGATATTGAAATATTTTGAATGATGTTATTTCTGTTAGGAACATATATCTAATATCCCAGGAAAGAATAATTGATCTTTTTCATAGATGGAGATTTTGTTTGTTTCATTTTTTCATGTACTACTTCAACATGGTGAAAGGACAGTATATGTCACCTTCTTGAGATACCGGACTCAAAGGTCAAGTGTTGTAACCTTGATGTGTGGTGTAATTATGGTTTCACCATATACTTTCAGAAATGGTCCTGAGCGTTGTGCCCATAAATATAGATTATATTATTGCAGCCAGAGGTTTTATTTTAGGGTACTTTGGGGGCTATGTGTATTATAGCTTCCCATGAAGCTTCCATTTGTGAAAGACAGTGTCAACCCCCTGTATTTTTCAAATTAAAGTAAATCCTTCCCTTGCCAGCAACTCTATTAACTGATCTTTATGAGCCTCTCTGGTATTGCATCGCTTTCACAGATCTGATGCAAAAGATTAATCTAAAAAGTATATTAAGGACAATTAGAACAATGGAGAGAGTTTGCCTATGTTAATCAAGCCATTTACTTTTCAGAGTAGTACTGAGGCCTCGCAGAAAATTCCAGGGTTGTAAATGTGGGACTAGAACTTTACAGCAGAATAATCTTCTATGTTCTTGATTTCAGTGATGCTTGGGCTGCGATCTTATACCCATTTAGATAGGGAGTAAGCCCTACTGAGTTCAGTGACACTGCTAAGCAAGCATGATTTAAGTTGGCTGTGTTCCACAGCCCAGGTCTGAATGGTTTGCATCAAATGGAAGCAATGTCTCCCAAAGCTCAACCATGCTAGAGTTGCATGCAAGCAAGCTCATTCTTAGAACCCAACATTATGGGTTTGTGTTAGGTTCAAATTAACCCTCTAAATTATTCAGATTGCCTTCTGGAATGTATGCTTTCTCACTGCACTGCTGAGGAGTCAACAGCTTTGTATCATGGATTATACTTAATGTTCTTTGGGAGCGGTCAGAGGATCTCCATGAAAACTCAAAGGTGCTGTACTTAAAAAGTAGCAAGGCTGGGATTATCTGGGTTTTGAGGGAGGTGAGCAAGATTCTTCTTTATGATTTTACTTTATTATATTATTTTAGTATAATAAATATATATGTTATTATATTTACCCTAAAGCTTCCAAGTGTTTCCCATATCAAAAGGGCAAAAAGCTACATTATTGTTTGTTGGCAATTACAGACAAAATTTGGCAACTCTGTTGGAAGGGGCCCGGTGGCTGTAAAAAAAAAAAAAAGGAAGGGTTCCTGCAGTCCTGGGACCATAGGATGCCATTGCTAAACTGAAGATCTCCCAGACTTCCAGGGGAGATACGGCAAACTGAAGATGTCTCTGCGAAAGTGGATCCAACAACTGTGGCAAAGACCAAGGAACCAGTGAGTAGACCTGTTTCTTGGAACCTCTCCAGATAAAGAGAGGATGGGAGATTGGCCACATGTGCTCTGTAAAGCTGCTTCTTGTGAGGAAACTGCAGGACAGTGGGTTTGAGCACTGGGAGATGAAGGGATTAGCCATCTTGCTTGCAACCGTGGTGGAGCCTTTTAAAGCAATCATGTGATTGTGGGCACTGCAATCGGTCATAAGCGCAAACTGATTGCCAAGTGCCCAGATCATGATCATGTGACTGCGGGCGTGCTGGGATGGCCAGACTTCCTAGGATTGGTCATAAGCATAATTTGATCAGTGGCATTGTAACTTTGAATGGTCACTGAACAAATGGTCGTAGGCTGAGGACTACCTGAAGAAAGTGAGGTTTGCGAAGTTAGGTTGTTAGTGTCCTTTCAGAAATTGCCTATTAACCATCTTAAAGCTATTAGAGACCTTCAGAAGGACAAGTTGGAAAAGTCATCGGGTGAATTTTACCTTCAACTCTGAACAAAAGAAAAATTAATTATAAGCTTAAGAACTTAAAGAATTTGAAATAAACAGCAAAATGCTAAATAAGATTTTAATCTAAGAAAGCTATAAATGGATTAAGGGTCCAGATAAATTTGGAATATTGACTTTTACTATAAGATTTTGGAATTAACGATAAAAAATAAATAACTTCTTGTGGAAAACAGACTTATTTTGGCTATCCTTGTTATTGCAAGTTGTAACAAAAGATAAGATTTTAGCAAGTGAACACTTTAAGCAGAAGAAGTGCTTAAGCAGTTCTTAAGCAGAAGAAAAAAGAAATACAAGCCTGACACCAGTTAATATTAGCACTTACAAAATGACACAAACGTTATAACATCAGAAAAATAAAGGAGATCTTTGAAGAATGGAGCCAGAAGTTAGTAACTACATTATCAACACTGTCAGTAATGATGTCTGCTTCTATGGATAGACTATGTCTAAAAGATAATAATGAAGGAATGACAGATGTGGAACAAATTTTATCTGACAAGATACAGAAAGGCCAGAATGTGGAACTACAAATGACAGGCCAAGAGAATGATTTGGAAAAGGTCACTTTACTGGATATACAAAAGAAACTGGCTGAAGTTTTAAAAATTAAAAGGGAAATTCAAATGATAAACCAAAAGAATGACTTGGGAAATGTTTCCTTATTGGATCTACTAAAGAGGCTTGTTAAAGCCTTGAAGAAATCTGTGCAATGGATTAAAAAAGAAGAATTAAAGAGAAATCAAATCCTATGACAATATTTGATAATCTAACCGTCTTAATCTTTAAGATTGTTAAAAATAAAAGGAAGGAATATAAAGTTGGTTTATTTGATCAAGGTTAAAATAAGACATTTTTTGCAAAGTTCTGTCAACCCTTTATGGACTGTTTGCTGACACCAGGATTGAAAAGTTGATGTTTTCTGGTTTTGCTTATAGATAAGGGATGAGATATGAGATGAAGAGATATTTGTCTGTAACCTGATAGGGGGTGAAGAATTATTAATTTCCTTATACTTATTGTGATGAAGGTTGGAAGTCACTTCTTTACATATTTCTTTTCTTTTTCTTTAGTATATTCTTTTTCTTTCTTCCTTTCCTTTTTATTTTTTTTCTTTCTATTCTCTTTCTCTAAATTTAGTTTGTATTCATTTTTACTATTGTAATCAAAATTCTTAATAAAAATTACATTTAAGCTAAACTGAAGATCTCCCCTTCTGCCATCCATTTACTACATTGCACAAATCCAGGAACTTGGGAAATATCCTTGAAAAAAACACTTTTTTTCTAACCAAGATTCCTTTGTGAAAAGAAGTGCATATGGAGCAGTCTTAACCAACTTTTTTTTACTGGTGCTTCTTTTAGTATAATGTTTAATCACCAGTACCTCTGATCTGTGAAGTTGACAGAGCCACTGGGATATGCTAAGGGACAAATAATTTGGCACTATATTTAATAGAATTTCATTTTTGCCAGGTTGTGGATGTTAACTCATGAACCTTTAAAACAATTGAAGGGATTAGATGCAGCTTTCTTGACACCAGCTATTGGATTTTTATGTGCATTAAGTGTATTTAGCTAAATTGAAATATATCTGTTTAAACTGCTGAGTGGTTTATATTTGGAAACAGATGCTAAACATGACTGAAAATCTCCTTTTCCTCACATTTTATAGCCCCGACAACATTGGTAATGAAGATTTTTCTGTACTGCCTCTGACATCTTAATGGGCACAATAGCAGGACTGCTGCTGTTGGAAGTATAGAGGGCTGACATTCTCATCTGTAATGATATGGTAATGTGAGCCATTACAATGTCAGTGGTAGTTTATTGACATTATGGCTGATGATTATATGGGCATTACAATATTCTTGCAGCCATAGTAATTCTGTTTCTTGAAATAAAGTAAAACATGCCCCTAGAACAGTCGTGCATTTTAAAGCTTCATCTCGGACAATTAAGCCAATTGCCACTTCCCCCATCAGCTTTTTGCAACTGGCACCATCCAGATGAATTGGATGATAAGTCCCATCATCACAGCCTAAATAGCATTTGGATATTCTAACAGGTTTGGGTATTACTGTTCTATATCATCCAAAACTTATCATGAAGCTTTCTGGCATAAGAGAGTCTTCACAACAGTAAGCAGCAATTAAATGTTGCCAAAATTTTGCTACCGTTATTTTTTAAGGTCATTCAAACCACATTTCAAAATCTAGCTGGAGAAATTTTCCATTTCTTTCAATATAAGACACAATGTCATTAATGTGAATAACTTGGTTGTCAATGAAATCAAATACCAAATAGTTATCACATGATGCAATAAGCAAATCTGGAGTATGAAGAAATGAACACAAGTGTTCTGGCTGGCATAATAGTAATTCTGTTTAAAACATTAGAGGGATGCAGGCCTAGTTTTAGTGCTCCTTGCAAATAACATTATAAAAATGATCCCGTTCACTCAAATCGTGCCAAATCCATAGTTTATAAATTGAATAGGTGAAAATGTAAGTGTCCATTTCAGTAATGATATTAACCTTGAAATTGGTCATTAGCAACATTAGTGGCATATTTGTAAATGTATGAACAGACTTAGGAAAAGAGCTCAAGGATATTTACTTGACTGATGGAAAGAATTAATTTGGCAAGAATTATTGACAGGATTGGAGTTAAGTTCATTGTTGGTTCAAGGAAAGCCACGTTTTTGCCAAGAGAAGAAAAGGAGAAGAGTTCTAATTAAGTTCAATGTAATTTCAGATTATAAGAGGGGGAAAAAAAGCTTTATCTTATCCTGGTTGGCATTTAGTAATTTGCCATTTGTTGTCCATGCATAGTAATAGTTCCATACATTGACTGGCTTGGGCTTGCTAAATTGATGTGGTACTGGTTAGAGGCAGGTTGGTTTAGTGGCTAAGGTGATAGACTAGGAGTGGGGAAACTTGACTTTTAGCTTTGCCTTAGGCATGGAAGGCAATTGGGTGACTTTTGATCAGTCACTATCATTCAATCCTAAGAAGAAGGCAATGACAAGCCAAAAGGTTGTCTAGAAAACTGCATATAATTGCAGTTATGAGGAGTCAAGGCTTCCTGGAAGGTTAAAAAAAAACACCGAAACTCCTAAAGAGGTTAGAGATTGAACCCAGAGCCTTTTTGTATGCAAAGCAGATGATTTGAAACTGCGACATAGTCCTTCCTTATAACTAGTATGGATTTACAGTCTGCATGATGAGTTCTGAGAAACATATTTTTTGGTGTCATTTTGTAATGCATCACATATTTTAAAATGGCTGTTACTAGATTACCTTGATCACCAAATGTATATTTTAGAGAATTCCATATATCGTTATGACATAAAAATGATTGTTTTCTTTCCTCATGTGCAAAGAATTTTAACAAAGTCTAAACTTGGGAGTATGGTCAATCACTGAGCAAGTGCATAAATATTGTGAGAGACATCTTATTAAAATGAGAATATGTCTATATACAGTTCCTTTCCTGCAACAATTTTTTTTCATTAAAACAGAGCACCAAATTGAGTCCTAAAAAATTAGTATCATTCTCCAAGAAGAAGCTTTATTGACTCACTTGTTAACAGTTTGTTTGCATGAATAATTCACCACTACATGCTATATCTCTATTTTAAATGAATTACAGGACATATATTAGACAGAGATTGACCTCCACTGTGGTTAACATAAAAATTTATTGTTCCAGGAGGCTCCAGATATATTGACTTTGAACCAAGGGTTTGAGGTTGAATCAAGGTTGAAACTGTATAAGCAGAAAGAGTTAAGCCATTGCTTTTTAGCCCTCTAGGAGGGAATAGTGGTCTTTTTCTGTTTATTATTTTATTATCTTTAATGATCTGACTATAACTGGAATTGTCCACTGGCTGTTTTACCCTGGTTGATTCTTCCTGTGCTCTTGCCGTGACATCCATGAAATGGACCTTTCTGCATTTATGCATTTCAGCTTTTAAGGTTTTAGTTTTTATAACATTTTTTTTGATGTCACTGTACAGGTAGTCCTCACTTAACAACCATTCATTTAGTGACTGTTCAAAGTTACAATGGTGCTGAACAAAGGGACTTACAACCAGTCCTCGCACTTATCATCATCACAGCATCCCAGTGGTCATGGGATCGTGATCCAGGTGCTTGGCAATTAGCTTGCACTTACAACAGTTGCAGCATCCCAGGTCACATGATCACCATTTGTGACCTTCCCAGTGGGCTTCCAGCAAGCAAAATCAATGGGGAGCTGCGTGATTCTCTTAACAACCATGTGATTAGCTTAACGGCCATGGTGATTCGCTTAATGACCGCTGCAAAAAAGGTTGTAAAATTCGAAGCGACTCACTTAACAACTGCCCCACTTAACAATGAATTTTCCAGTCCCTATTGTGGTCATTAAGTGAGGACTACCTGTATTATAATATCTCTGCAGTTGGATTCCTTCTTTCAGGCTCAAACAGCCTTGCGCTTGATCTTCTGGCTCACAATAAAATATATGATTACAAGAGGATGGTTGCTCTCTTATCTACACTCTTTCTGCAGAAGTCAAAGAGAAGTAAAAAAAAAAAAAAGTTTTCTGGACCCTCTGGGCTCCACCACCAAGCTGTTCAGGTTTTCTCATAGATCAAAAAGGGAGGGGGACCCCTCGCTTCCAGAAATATCCTCTTATTATTTTTCTACCATTTTCATGTGCAATGTGTTTTGCTGCTGAGCAACAATTAGTGACATGATTCCTGTGTACTGCTGTTTTCAATTTGTGCATCACAAATGTATGTTCCTGTTCACCCCTGAAGCATGGCAGCATGGTTGGCTTCTGCAGAGACGGCGCCTGAGAAGTGGCTCTGAATGGAGTAAAAGCAAGGAACTGACAGCGGGCATCTCTGCTGCTGTGACAACAAGTGTTTCTGAGATCTGGGAGTTTTTCACAGGAGGTGAGAAGGTGCAATTTGTGTCTAATTAGACCTAAAGCCAGGTTAATAGTTAAGATTGAGCTCAAGGTTTCAAGAAAAACAACTCCTTATGATGATGGGAAATGATAACAGAAGAGATACAGAAGCTACAAGAGCTCCTTTGATGTCAAACCAATGAATACCTTCCTAAGTATAATAGGGGAAAATGCTTACCTGCATAGCTAAGATCATTAAGTTCAAGGCAGACAAAGAACGTGGCATTAATGGATGCTGAGCATTCATCAAAGAGAAGAATGTATGGAAGAAAGGGGCAGATAAATCTTTGATAAAATTATTTTTGGAGGAAATTTGTATTCATCTGGGAAAAAAGTATTTCTGATTCCACTGTTTCCACTGTAGGATTTAAAAATATAAAATTCTCCTTGAGGAATTTGCTGTCTTGGCATTCTCTTATGGAACTCATAATATTGAAAGAGTTATGAAAAGACTTGCTTCTTTTAAAAAGGCAAAGTGTACGTATCAAGCAAAGTATAATAATTATTGTTTAATTTTTAACATCAGTATGCTGCCCTTCAGAACTCAGTTTTTCTAGATAGCATATATGTTCTCCTTCTCCTTCTCCTCCTTCTCCATCATCATCATCATCATCATCATCATCATCATCATCATCATCATCATCATCAATTGTAAGAGAGAATTTACAGTATAGAGAGTTGTTATTCAGAATTCCAGCCATAGCATTTCATGCTTCCCTCCATTCTCCATCTTTCTTCTGACTTCTAACACAGACCTCAGAGCATGGTCAAGAACACACTGGCTTTTTTGAAGGTTCCCATATTTAGATCTTACTTTATTATTATTTTTTAAAGTATTTTATTTCTCCAAAGGTCTGGATCCTCCCATGTGTACTGCTGATACCTTTCCCTTGCTTGTAGGTTGCTTGGATAACGAAGTAACCAGTGGGACTCCCAGGCTGGACATTGGCCATTTCATCTATTAGAAATGTATTTCTAGATCCCTTCCAGCTGTCAGTCTGCATTTTGTGGCCATGATGCATATTTGCTTCTCATTGGGCTTCTTGAGATTTCTCACAGTCATCACCACAGGGTTTTTGTTTTTTGTTCTGGTACTTTTTCAAAACTGGGGATCTCCCCAAATCTGTTAATATACCCTCCTATGGTGTAATTTTTGGCAACACAAGCAATAGCATTCATAACATAAATATTTGAAAATACGAGAAATGATAATGATCTTTAATTAGATTAGACTATTTTGTATATATCTATACTTTGTTTTGGTGCTTCCACTGCTTGTAGGTGCTGCATGGGCTCAATGTAGTGAGGATTCTGGGTTTTGGAGAGTGTTCAGTGAAAAAGCCTTTGGATTTTACTCTTAAATTCATTACTGGAGGTAAGTCCTATTGGCTTCAGTGAGTCTTATTTCATAGAATAAGATATAGGACAACTTTTATAATTTTTTATTAACAAAAATTATGTTGTTTACAACTACACAAAAGCACAAAATGTGTAAATACGTAAGTAGGGTTTAACCTTAAGAGTTACTGTATACAACATATGCACAGAAGCACTGAATGCAGTCCCCACTGGTCTTCCAAACATTGTTACCAAATCATAATTTTTCATATGACAAAAGAGAATTGTGAAATGTATGAGTGATATGTAATTTTATTAAACAATGCAAAGCTTTCAAAACGGTGTTAATGTTTGCAATGAAAGTGTTAACTGTGCATGCACACATATGTGCAAATACTCAGGGACAACTGTTGAAGCAACCATGCAAGCTTTCCAAAGGCCACCTTATTGCTTCAAGATGGAATGCTTCATTTGCACTAACACTTTGCATGTGCCTCTTTTAAACACTTTGCACCACCTTAATATTAATCATTTCATTTGTTTCATGAAATAAAGGATACCAAATCAGCATTTGTCAGGTTCCTCTGCAGGTGACAATTCTGATCTACAGTAGATCAGGGTCCCGCATGTTTAGAATCATAGAATTGGAACAAACTATTTAGGCCATCAAGCCGTACTTCCTGCTCAGTGCAGATAACCAAATTAAAGCATCCCTAATGAATGGCTGTGTAACCTCTACCTGAGCACACCATAAAAGGGAGGCCCTCCAGTTTTGTGGGTAAGTGAGCTGTTTTATTTTTAGGAAGTTTTTTTTTTCTAACACTCAGTTGGAATCTGCTTTCCTATAGCTTAAATCCATGATGCCATATCCTGTACTTGGAATGATAGAGCAGTGATCTTGACCTTTTTCTCTGTGTCCTCCTTTCATGCACTTGAATAGTGTTATCATATCCCCAGTCATCCCTTCTCAAGGAAAACATTCCCAATTGCTTCAATCTAATTTCATTGCGTTTAAGTTCTAGTGCCTTCGCCATCCTTGTTGCTCTTGCTTCAGTTTGCCTGAATCCCTCTTAAAATGTGTTGCTCAGAACTGGACCTAATACCTGGGGTGGGGTCTGACCAGAATAAAGTGGAACTGTGACTTCTTATGATTTGGAAACGGTTTTTCTGTTGATACAGTGCTTAAAATTGCATTGCCTTTTATGTAGCCATACCACATTGCTTCTTTTTAAGGATGTCACATTCATTACATATTCATACTGAAGGCATCATATAGTTTAATTCTGAAATGGCCTTTAGGGGATGTCTGACGCCACTACAACTGTCAAAGAATGAAAGAAGGAGAGAGGAATTCCTGCATTCCTGTAAAGAGAATGAGGGAGGGGCTGTACAGGCACAACCAGGGAAAGCCAGGACATTTTGCTCCTGAGACAGAGCAACACTGGCACTTACAGCACTGCCAGGTCAGTACACAAGGCCAGCCAAGATACTGTGATATATAAAGCTGAAAAACTCTCACTGTATAGCCACTGAGCTACAGTGATAACAAATTAAAGAATTAATTATTTGGTATCTTTTTACCACTCGCAAAATCAGCTGCTTGAAGTGACTACTTTACTCTGGCTAATAATGGGGTTACCTCCTGCTAGTTGAGGTTTCTGACTGGCTATCTGTCCTTAGGTGATCTCAGTCTGTTAATGACATCAAGGATGCCTAGATAACCAATATCTTCCGTCTTGTGTGATGCTGAACAAACAGGTACGTGTGTATTTCTGGCAATGGAAAACAAGAACAAGTGTTTCTTTCATATGTACATAAAATTTACTATATTAATCCTCAATTGTCTCCTGCAACCCCCTTTACTAATTGGCCACGGGTGGGCAGAGGAATTGACATGTGTGGTCTTCTTCCATGGGATGCTATTGCTCATACAAGGAGACCACTTGTTCACATACTTGTTATTCATACAAATTAGCTAGCTTTAAGAGCTAATAGGCAAGTAATAACCCAAAAGATATTTTAAGATTTCTGTGCTGTTTCCAACTGGACATGAGAATTACTTAGGGATTGCATTCCTAATCATTGCATCCTTGAAAAGTACAATGAATAATCCCAGCAATTACTGTGTTAGATGCATCTTTTGTCTTTTTTAGCACTGATTTTGACAGAGTGACATCTTTACTAATGTTTTTACTAGCAGTATTTATTAATTACTAGACAAGGAATGCTTTATGCATTTTTGTTGAATATCAAGAACAAAGGGTTTAGGCAGAAATATTATAATACAGTGGAAATGTTTGTAACCAGTACCAATTCAGAGCTTTATGTATGCTTGATGAACGACTTAATTCTAACGCATTCTGTATCTCAAAATACATTATTTAAAAGGAGAAGCAATTGATATGTCAGAAAAACATATTAAAACAGGACATTATGCTGCAGTTCCATTATTATTTTCAGGGAGGAACAATCTAGAATTATGATGCAAGTGCATATACTGTATCTATGAATTTGGATATATTAAATACAATTTTAGCTCAGCAGGGCATTCCCCTACCTGCTGCTGCTCAGATGTATCAATCTACAATGTCCTCCAGATCCAATAAGGATGAGAACTGTAGGCTAACACATCTGGAGGCCCCATGTTCATGACGGCTGACATAAAGCAAAATATAACATGGATTAATTCCAAAACTTCTTTCTTTCTTTTCTTTTTATCCCATATTGAAAACGTTAGATTGCTGACTTGAATTTCATCTGCAGCTACAAAAAGTCATCAAGATACAAAACTGATTCCCAGGAAAAGGAATAATGATAGATGTTCTAGGGTAAGAGATTAAAGGGGAGGTGATTCTGATTAATAATACCTGCTGTTCAAGATTAGAAGGATATGGCTGAAACTACAGGGAGCCCTATAGCTGAGCCATAGCAACGTGTGTCATGAAAGTGAAACCAGCAATATGTGGAACAGGAGACAGTATCACTTCAACAGATCAGATGTACCAATGGAATGTCTCGTTACAATGGGTAACTGTGATGTTGATAAACAACAGTCCCAGGGAGGCTAGGCCATTCCTACTTTGTTTTCTGGCATAAGATAGAAGAAGCAGGACTTTGATCTGCCTTTACAACAAATATAGATAAATAAGAAATTGGAAGCTGTGTCTCAAAGAACATTGAATTCTGAGCTGACTCACATGGCAATTCATTCTTATTTAAGTGAAGCACTTATTGAAGCACTTCCATTAGACTGAGGTCAACCTTTCTCAGTCTGAAGGCCTCTAGATTTATTAGGAATTGTAAAAAGTTTACTTATTCATACTGTCCCATACAGATCTCTTATGATCTTTTCTGATATTTTTTACACAGTTTCAGTAAACTATGACAGGCTCTTTGTAAGAAGAGAGTTACAGACTAATGGAATGAAGCAGATGATGGATATATGGAAGTGACGAAAAGCGGCTTTACAGACGTAACAGATGAGGGAGAAAATAAATGTAGAACTATCCCTGCCAGGAGGGAAATTTTCTCCATTTTGATAGTCTCCAACAAAAGAGGGAAATGTCTGAAGATGCCTGATTAGCAGCTCTCCATTCTTCTTCCCACAGAATTGGAAAAATGAAGCTTTAGCTTGCTCAATCCCCAACAATATCCATGCTTTCAAAAGCTCTCTGCCATATCTCCTCAGCAAGGACAAGCTTGTAGGAGCAGATTGAGGAGGCCTCCAAGTGTTATAGTTATATTAGAAGCCCTGTAATGCAGGAAGATTTCGGAGTGGAGACATGAGTTTGTATCTCCAACCTATATATCCCACAGGGACAGCCTGTGTGAACAAACGAAGTTTTTTTGCCCTTCATGATAAAAAGAAAAAGAAAAAAACTATATCTCCATCAGAGGGAGCAGTACTTGGTTACCATTCCACATTAAATGGAATGATTTATTACCATTGGTGATAAATGCCATTGTTTCCATGCTTTGATACCATGGATGTGCATTATCATAGCTCTTTAGAAATACTTCCCTAGGATGATGATCAAACCAGCAGCAGTACAACAAGACAAGTCATGTTTTACAGAGAAAAAGAAAATAGCTTCAGGACTTTCTGTCAAATGAAGTTTAAAATAAAGCAAACCAAACCAAACTAAATACCAATAACCCTATAATAAAAATGGGGCGATATTTTTTCCCCTCAGAAATTCTTTTAAAGCCAATAAGAAACCTTCCTTATAAATAAGATTTTAGTACTGCCGTTTCAATGTTTGTAATAGAAATGCTCACTGATCCTTGACTGCAGTGGTATTTTCGTGCTTCTGAAATAAATTCCACCAATATCTAAAGTTGTCTCAATCCAGAACATATGGATGCATAACAAGAGTCCTGAATGGAAAGGAAACGAAAAAGGAACATCCCGTTCCTTGAACTGTCAAGACTAGCTTTGTGTAGAATTGGCTCATTGATTTGGGCAAACAACACAATAGTAGTACAAATTTAAAAGCATTCACAATGTTAGAAGCAGCATATGAATCAAGACTCCTGTGTGTGTCCCTAGTATAGTCAACGTTCTGTTGGATCTGCAGATGTAACCCAGAATGCCATGACATTGCAGTAAGTCTTACTGAGAGAGGGTATGTTTATTCTAAGCAGGGTGGCAAAAGCTTCTGATCTGAACATTCACCGCCCTTAGAATTGGGTTAAATGGAAAAGCCACCATTCTTACTTAAAGATGCTAATGTAACCTTCAGTATCAGGTATCAGTCTATGCATCATCTGATGGCTCAGAGCAAAGGCTGGTAGTGATATTGATGACAGTGGGAAACCAAGGACATATAGAAAGGTCACCTCTTCCTGATTTTAATGGTCTACACAACTGAGATACCAGAAAAGAAAGCAAATTATGGTCTTCATTATATTATTGAGCATTATTTCACAGTTCTTTTCTCCCACAATTGTCTAAGGAGACTCTTTCAGAGATCAGCCATCAAGCAACACAGAGTCCCTCAGATAGATGAAGGCATTACAGCATGATTTTAACCTTGAAGGGAACAGACTGACTCACAGGCCATCAATGTAGTTTTGCATAGTATTGTCATTAGGAACTCTCTTGAGCAAAAGCCCTTGGGAGATCATGCAAAACCAGCCAATAGTAGCTGCCATTCACAACTGGTTTTCAGCAAGAGAGGCAAATAAAGACGACTGTAGTAATGAGCATTACACCACTCCTAGGAATAATACCATGAGCAAATATAGAGGTCAGCATATGGAGATTGGAAAGAAATGCTCCCACTAGTATCACAGAAAACATAGCTGGAGACTTAACAAGTAAAAGCAGGCAGAAAAATGCAGATAAACTGTATTAATTAATTCCCCAATTTCTATAATAAAAAATGTGTTTGTGTTTGAAAAGCAGTGATAAAGTTTATATTGACAATTTTTTTTTAAAAAAAAGGAGTTTAAAAGCCATGAATAACAAAGTGTCTACTGAGATCAATTCAACAGCAAAGTACAGATCATTCCTGCCCTAATATATACAATGCTAGCTGAAACCTTGCTGAAAAGTTCACTCATGCATACGACCAACTATCTGCTGTTAATGAAAAGTTTGATGTCCACTTCTTGCTTTGAGCATTTTTAAGTTCTACCAACTTATCTGAGATTCATTTCTCTTTTATTGAGGAAATTGAAAATGCTCTGATATTGGACACAGGTAAACACAATAAGCAAATTCATTTTCTGAAACAAGGTTTGAAATACAGTCAGCTATATGTATAAAACTCATTGAATAGATTACTATATACATTAATATGCTTAGGAAAATCCAAGCTATCTTATACTAAAGGCATATGCATTTACCATTAAATTGCTCTTGTCCTATGCTCACCACGCTTGTCTCTAGGATGGCTTTAAAAAAACCTGTCTTGACTAACAGTTTAATAACAGTTTGCAAGGTATCCAGTTCAAAGTGGATATAATAAAAAATGTATTTGTATACATTTAGTAGTATAGTATACTATTATATCATACTATTACATTTTCCTACTGGACATTTCTCCTATTGCTGTGCTCCCTCCATCTTTTATACACACACATATACACAAAGTTAAGTCAAATTGTTATTTATAAAAGGTAAAGCATCAAAATGCACATGCATGCAGAGCAACAGAAAGCTTAAAAAAACCCTCTTTCTTACTACTGTATTTCTTTTAAGGGCTTTTAGTATAACTATTGCAATAGCACAGTCATTGTAGTTCTTGCCTTGTAGGTCAAAGGTTGCTGGTTTGAAACCCAGCAGAAATCTGACTTGAGATTTAGTCTGTTTGGGAGCTGAGGGTGAAATTCTTCTACCTTAGGTAATTGGAAGAATGGTGAAACCCTGGAATTGTACTTATTAAAAAACATATGAAGCACAGGGCAAGTAGGAAACTCAGAAAGAAAAGTAACAATGAAAAAAAAACTATGCTTTTGCTGAGTTTTGCTGAGTTCTAGCTACCTTGTATTACTAGAGTTATACTGCATATACTGTTACAACATTCATAGTGAAAGGGAGGTGTAAAAGAGCTAATGGTAAGCATTGGCTCAGCTGAAGGGCCATTCCTTCCTTTGCAGAGACATTAATGAAGTGCCGGAGCTAGCCAGTAAGGAAGCAAAGTGCTCCATCTAAAATGGATAAGAGCAGTCAAGGTTACATAGGAGAAAAAGACTATCAAATTGCATGAGATAGAATCTGCAGTGGGAGGGAGGTGAGTAAAGGCTGACGTCATCCATTTCTGCCCTAAAAATGGTTGCTGTCCCATTGTGGCAATGCGGCAGCTTTTGCAGCTGATAAGAACCCTGGAGGAAATGGATTATCTAGGTCCATTTCAATCAGGTTTTAGGCTGGGATTTAGCACTGAGACAGCTTTGGCCATGCTTGTAGATCACCTATGGTGGAGATGCAATGGCGTGAAGCATCCATCTTTGTACTCCTTGATATCTCGGTGGGTTTTGATACTGTTAACCATGATATCCTTCTGAGCTGGCTCCATGGGTTAGAGATAGGGGACACCCTCTTCTGTTTTCCTTTCTCTGGGGCCTGTTCCAGTCAGTGTTGGTTGGCAGGGAGAGATAATTCCCTGATCCCCTCCTTTGTGAGGTGCCACAGAGTTCTATTCTTTCTCCCCTCCTTTTCAACATCTACATGAAACTGCTGGATTAGATCATCTGCCAGTTTGGGGTTTGGTATCATCAGTATGCTGATGATACCCAAATATAACTTTCGACTCCAGTCTGGCCAAGTAAGGCTATCAGGTTTCTGTCCCAGTGCCTGGAGGCTATGTGGGTTTGGATAGGGAGGAACCATTTCCCACTCAATCCTACCTCAACTGAATGGTTGTGGGTGTTTGGACCACCCAGATCTGGGGATATTGCATCTTTAACCTTGGGTGGGGTGGCACTTCCCCATTCAAGGGTGTGCACAATTTGGGGGTCTTCTTGGATTCACAGCTCCTGCTTGATGAGCAGGTAGCAGCTGTTGCCAGGAAGGTCTTTGCCCAGCTTCATCTCTATAGCAGCACCTACCCCCTGGAATGAGGTTCCTGCCAAGATTCTTCAAAGCCCTGAAGATGTGGCTATTCACCCAGGTCTTTGTCGAAGATGATTAATGTCTCTTTCCTTCTTTTTCTTTGTTCTCATTTGGATTTGTTTTCTCTGCTATATTTGTTCCTTTTGTTTCGCATTGATTTTGTGTTTTCCCCCCTTATTTTTAAGCATTTTTATCAATTTGTAAGCTACCCAGAGTCACTGGGAGTCAGGCAGTATATAAATTTAATAAATTATTCTTATTATTAGCTTTTAGTCCAAATCCCATCTCTAGGAGCTGTCTACTTTGAAAAGTGGTATATTCCCATGTTTCAGACAGAAAGTTTTCTAAGTCTTTATATCTCAGAACTTATAAATATATTTTGGACCTTCTGCACAGAAACCAGGTCCTCTGTCATACAGGCATGGCTTACATTTCTTGATCCATTTTGGAACCACTGATCCCTTGACCTCCATAAATGTACAGACTACTTTAAAAGACATTGTTATCTGTTTCCTGCAAAAACTGATTTTAGTTTGTCTATTCCTTTGGAAAGAAGAAATATATTAGGAGATCTACACTTTAAATGGCACCTGAACATTGAGTGAGGTTCATTGTTTTGGTTCTGTCTTTTGTATTTTTAATATGAGCTGCTCTGGACAATTGATTGGAACGATAAGATTTCAACATGTGAAAAAAACAAATGCTAAACCAAGTAATAATTGAGGAGGAGAGACATTATGCCCTTAAAACGTTGGTTTCTAAAGATTTCTGGAGATATTATATAGCTGCATTTGTTGGACATTCTAATAAGAAAGAAGATGTCCACTGACATTTGACTTAAACAACGTTTTCTAAGGGTTAATACTACCCTTGGACTGTTAAAGGCCTAAGGTAAAACCTTAGGCCATTATCCTTGGTCGGTCATTAAACGAAGGCAATGCCCAGGGCTGAGGTCATTATAATTATTTGAGTCTCCTATAATTCCCATCTTGAAACAACAGAATTTATTACTTTAGCCTCAGCAATATTATTCTTCTAGGTTACCCATTTAGTTTGATTATTCTGTATCACTGTCACTGCAAGGAATAATGGAATATTCCATGAAATATGTAAGAGAAAATAAAGCTCAAATACTTGTGTGTGGGCAGGTATTTCACGGTTTTATTAAATAAGTTAAAATCAGTTATGAGACTGTACTACTTTGGTTACAAAATATGTATGTTATAGCATTTTAAAATAAAAACTGATGCTGATTCTAGAGCTAAAATTAAGTATCTTAGCCCAGAGAAGGGAAAAAAGAGTATTAACATACAGTTCCACCCTTCATTTTTCACAGTTCCCATCCAGCCAAGAGCATGAAAACAGGGGAACATGTAATTTAGATCTGATCTCAGAAAACAAAGAGGGGTTGGGTGTATCTGCAACTACAGAAGTATAAAGCCTATGGGATTGATTGATTTATGCTATTTTTAATTTAATTTAGATTTAATGTATTAAATTAATACATTATTGATTTATAAACTATTTAGATTTAATCAGTTTAATTTAATTTAAACCCTGGGCAGCTTACACTTTAAAAGCAGGAACAATTAAAAAAAAATTAAGAAAGCGATCTCAGATGACCAGAAAGAAAAACCAAGGGTAACAATAAAAAAAGCATTTATAATGCTCTTTCCTAGAAAGTGGCGGTAGGGACTGTGGATTCCTGCACTGAGCAGGAGATCGAACTAGATGACCTATTAGCTCACTTCCAGATGATACATTCTATGACTCTACATCATCACACAGAATTAAAAACATAAATAAAGCTACGAAAAACAATTTAAAAAAAATTCAGGTGTCTTAATATGTTCCTTAAAAAACAAGAGATTGAGGGCCAGTGGTTACTCTGAAGAGAGTGTATTTCACAATTTGGGAAAGGTACTTGAGGAAACTCTTCCACTGTTTGATCAACTGGTTGATAAACTACGTTCTCACAAGTCTTCTTCTGCCAGTCTTAATTGTCTAGGAGATCAAGCAACTTAGCACCACCAGTTCTCTTAGTGAATACCATTAGATTAAAGCTTTTCTCACTTTCATCTAAACACAGTGGAGTTCAGCAGTGAGTCAATGGCATGATTTCTTCTCCTTTCATGTGCTTGGTCAATTTGTGAAGAACAGGGTGGCCATATGTTCTGTTACATTGGGGATACACAACCTTTGGCTCTATATGTAACCCCAAAGCCTTGCATAAGGTCCTCAAAGCCTGTCCCAATGGTGCCAGGAAGGGACAGTTACTAAATACATGGGAAACCGTCATATTATCTGTATTTCATTAAATCTATTTGAATTACATTTGAATTTAAATCTAACTTAATTTAGTCCTAGCCTCACACTCTGAAAGGCCAAGTTCAACTATCTGCCAAAAGATGTAGACCCCTGCGCTTCATGAATATGGAAGCAAGATTGTGAGGAGTTGGTGATATCATTTTTAAGAGAAGCAATCTGCAATACTAAACCACTTCCTAAGGTAAGTAAAACACTATTTCCCCTTTTCTCTTTTAACTCCGTAGAAGTGTTATAAATATACTTGTTAAGGAACTAAAAACAAATAAACATAAATATCTACAACAAATCAAAATTCTGTAATATTTAGAGCTCTTTCCTACACAGGTTAACTTGACTATTCATTTCATGAGTCAAGGATCTCGTTTCTCTCAAGCACTGTCCAGCTAAGGATTTACTCAAGTTCAGGAAAATGCATGGATACATTGCAATGATAAATCTTCCCTTAGTTCTAAAACCTTGACTTTTCATTGTACCTATTATACTGTGAATAGATCTGGTGGGAACAGGAGAACAAATGTTAAATGTATTTAGCATCTTTGCCATTGTAGGCTGTTCCTAAACAGATATAGCATATTATTTTGGCACTTGAAATATCCAAAGGATTTTCTGGCAGAAATCGTTCCATATCTGTACTAAATAGATTGCTTTAGGCCCTGGGTAGCCTGTCTAGACAAGCAATAAAGCACCTAATGTGCCTTTATAAAGTTAATTAAAATGAATTTTACCAAAGGCTCAGATTAAGCACAGCTAGGTCATATTAGTATATATGGCGAGCACTGTCTCCTGGCCTCAGAGGTATAGTACACTAATGAAAACCAAGGTGAATCACTGGGGAAGATATTGACTCTTTAATTTCAAGCCAGAGATGTTGCCGATGAAACTGTGGAAGCTGTCTGAATGTCCACATTGATTGGATTAAGGAGGTGGCTTGATTGAAAGCAAACTGTTTCCCATTATAAAGCAAACTATTTCACATGATCATTTCTAGTCTCGCCCTTTCTCAACACAAATGTAAGAAATAGCATGAAAGGTATCTGTAGAGATCATTGCATCCATGTGCATTTCCCCACATTGAGGAATGCTACATTTTCTCCAGGTCAGTTTATTGATATATGTAGCTACATACTTACTACACACAAACTTATTACAGTTGATATGTGTGGGAATTACAATCTATTTCCTTTGTACATGTGGAAAACATAATGCATGAATTAATCTTCAATATTTTTAATGTCCCAGTGAGATTTTTTTTTTTAAATTTTACAGAATGATTACTTCTCTAGCTCCTCCGTCAAAGCTGTTGTGGAATTTTTGCCAAAGACAGGAGCACAACGCTAAGGAGAAGAACCATGTTTATTGCAATGATCATTGGGTGCCTGCTTTCAAGAAGGCATCCAATGATCATTGCAATAAATAATGAGGGACCCTGAACAATAGAAAAGCATAGGATTTATACACTTTTGAGGTTGAGAGGTGGGAAATCTGAGGGATCTGATTTGAGGATAGGTTTGGATAGGTGTTAAATGGGGGATAACTGGTTTTTCTATTGTGAGATAAGAACCACGCCAAACCCTTAAGCAGACAGGTGATGGCCCTCCCATTGTTTCAGTATGAAAGTGTTAAGAGGGTTATTTTTGGCAGTGGAACAGGGTCACTCTTGGGTCATGCAATAGCTTGGAGCTGGTCCTGTTTTGCATGAGCAAAGAATGGCAGAAGGAAGTGGAGGAAAAAGATTGCAGGAGAGGCAAGGGGGAGGGGGGGCAGAAAGAGAGGCAAGGGGGAGGGGGGCAGAAAGAGAGGCAAGGGGGAGAGGGAGTAAAGAGTTTGCTGCAGGAGGGGCAACGGCGAAGGGGGAGAGTTTCCATCTTTATTTTATTATTTTTCCTTCACAGCGTTTTGCCTCTCAGCCAAATTCTGATGCAGAAAGAGACCTTGACAAGGGACAGGTAGGGATAAACTTTATCATTTTACTCAGCCTAAATAAACCTTTCTTGCTCCATAAATAGAGGCAGAGAGAGAGAGAGAGAGCTGAGGAGGGTTTGAGGGAAGATGCAAAGGTTGGGGGAGAGGGCTGGGCCTGACCTTGAAAACTGAGTGGGGATGTTCCATAGGTTTTTCCTGTGGCTTGGGTTGAGAACTAGAAGAAAATAAGCAATGAACATAGATTCTGAATTCTTACTTGTGTGTTTCTATTGCTTTTAAAATATGATCTAACCACATTTGGAGGCAGGTAGGCAATTTGAGGCCCCAAGATCATATCTGGCTCTGAATCCCTTTTTGATAGCCCTCAGATCTTTTTCCATAAATACTAAATACTGGGAACATAATTTCTTACCATTCTGAGGTGCACATGAGACAAACCAGTTGTAGTAAGTTCTAAAATAGGCTTCACACAGTAACAAACATAAAACAGGAAAAACCTCAAATGCCCCACAAATCCCAGGAAAAAACAGAATGCCTGTAATGTGGCTTCAGCCATTTTTCACCATCAGCTGTCCACTGCAATTCTTATCCCCCCAAATATTGAGTGTAGTCCCTGGCTATAAAGAGTAGCTCTCTTTGCAACCCATTGTTTCAACTTGACTAAACACTACCTTTATTTTAAGCTTGCCTCTACAAAGCCACACAATTGACAGTACAAATAATTATAATTTGGGGCAGTCTACAAAGAATCATGGTTACAAGAGTATTTAATTTACTGCTTTGATAAGGTCGTAGGTTTTGAAGTACAGCTTAAATAACCCACTGCCAACACTTTAGTGATGTGTGTACCCTGTAAAAAACAGCCATTCTTCATTCTTGAACTAAAGGTAATTTTGAGCACTAGTCAATGCATTGCTTCTGAAGCGATTCCTATTTTATTCTTTAATTTCATCTTGTCAGAGTTAGTTCATATCATACATTAGATTAAATAGATTTCTTCTCTCATAGTTTATGATTTCTGTTCGTCCCAGGGCTTGATTTTAGGGAGGCTATTACAGAGTATTATTTCCTGTTTTGTTTTCTCCAGCTTTGTGGGAGAAGACATTTTTAATGGAGCCTTTGTTGGGGGTGGGGGGGAGGAACCACGAATCCAGCAATCACAAATATCCAAGAGTGTTCAGTAAGGTCTTTTTTTTTTTTTCCTTTTTCAATGCACTATTTACCACCTGTGGATTTTCTTCAATTCTTGAAGATGCTATTATCTCAAATGGCCTATTTCTAATTGTGATGGATTTAATTGCTTGGATACACAAGGTTGTTGCTAGCTGGACAAAAGAGACTATCAGAGTACACATGTCCTAGGAGGAATGGGAATTCTGCTTATTGCTTCTATTCTTAATCGCAGTAGATGTCACCAGGTTTATGACACTATTTTTGGAATTATTATCCCCTTAAGAAATATTTCAATTCCAGACCATCTCTGCAGGGATCTCCATAAAGAATCTTCCTTCCACCATATCTTTTCCCATTCTGTACTTTATTTGAAATGTGTGGTGTCACATCAGCAAATTGCCCCCAGCCAGTGCTGCTTCAACTGATCTTGGAACCTGACAACAAAAGCAACTATGTCGATATTTCTTGATTTAGGAAAAAGATAAAATAATATCAGCAAAAGAAACTGTGTTAAAACCAGAGCAGTCAGACCAAAGTACAGTTAAGGGAAACTGTCTGAATAAGGATGAAATGTTATCCTTTTTTGTTCCATGAAAAGAAGTACAGATATACACATACAGCAGTGCCTCACCTACAATGCCACTAGATTATACCCACAAAATTCTCTGAAATTTAAATTTTTCATGAGAGTTTGAGAGATTTCAGGCAAGAATGCTGATGTTTCATGGTGTAAGGAGTCTTACATGAGATCACACAGGTAACATTGAATCTCATGGAATTTCAGCTCAAACTCCAGAAGGCCAAACTCGATTGAAGTCAGTACATGTCATTTGTGGAGAATTATCTCTGAAAGAAAATAAATTACTTAGGCCCAGGAGACCAACAAGTTGGTGGAAGTTCATCCAGATAGCAAAATAAGAGAATTCCACCACCTTCTGGCATTTTGTATCCCTCTTTTTCAGAAGTCTTTGCTGAACCACATTTTTCTATTGTCTCTGATGTATGGGTTGTTATTTTCATGCCTTGTTCAGTGAGGCTCTAAATGACCCTTATGGGGCTTCTTCCAGGAGCAACTCTGTTGTATCCCCTTCTCAGACTTTGAAACTGATTTTACAATTGAGAAACAGCAAAGGAACAGGGAGAGACTTGATCTTGGACAAATTATTAAAGGCAAAGATAGGTTTGTAGGGCCCTGGTCTGGCAGCATTTTTCACACAGACTCCTCATTCCAGATCCCAGAGGACTGGAGCAAATCCATCAGATTCTCAACATATTAAACTGGAGATTAGAAGGATCTGGCAAAGTTTCATCCTATTGGCCTGCTGAATATATCCTGTAGGCATCTCTGTGGAAAACTAGTTGATTGACTGGTGCAGGATACTCGACAGAAGGACAGAATATAAATCTTTTCCAGGTGGCTTTGAAATAGTACCAAACCATATTAACAATACTAATATCTTTTAAAAATCATAAAGGCCGTCTCGCATGGATATGAGAATCCAGTTGGAACAGAAGAAAGCACCTGTTCTGGAAAGCTGGTGATAGATGGCTTTGTCAAGAGGGAAAGGACCAGCTGCAGCAGTTCCTCACCTGCCTCCATTTTTTTCTGGAAATTTTCCCACAGGCAGTTGATGATAGATGCCAATGCTTGCAGGGGAAAAAGGAAAACAATCCTATTATTTCAGCTACACGTATATTTTGCAAACAACTGTGATAACATCCAGATACCTGTGCACATCATTAAAAGAAATGTACAGTTTTATCATCTTAGAGTACATGTGAAATAAATGCAGTAAAGCTGCTAGCACTTGCAGAGTGCAGAGGTGGCCTGTGGCCATACCCTGCTTCAAACTACTCATAGAATCTCTCACAGCAGGCCTGTAACACAGGAGGAAACATTTTTCACAATGACGCCAACTCATGCTGGAAAAGATTCACCCCATTAAAAGTAGCTGTCTCAGCTGGACCCATATCAAAGCATGATGCAGTATGAAGCCATCAATTACCTGGTGCAATTTTTGAGGTGTTAATATGGATAGATAGAGGATTCATGCATATCTGTTCCTCCCCACTCTGAACCACTGTTTGTGAGATCAATGGGAATCTTTCCATTTTGGTATCTGGGGGAGTTGAGCATGTCGGTAAGCAGTCAGGAAACTCATAATAATGCTGCTGCTATGAAACCCCAAGTCAGAATTTAGTCCAAGCTAGTAAATCCTCTGCTTGGGAATAGCAGTTCTTGTTTATGTGCTCTTTAGAAATCCTATTTATCAGCAGAAGGCTGCTTGCTGGACTCTTTGTGTTGCTGTTTGTTAGGGTACAATCTGATGTTTCTTTGTTCAGCTTTAATTATACATGCTGCCCCCTCCCACCCAAAACACCCCAGAAATTGATTGTGCTTCTCTTTTTGTTTTGGACTGGACTTTATCACTTACAGAGGTGATCAAAAGAAAACATGTTAACTGTCTTACTGTCACTCTTAAGAAATATAACCAGCCTCAAGTCAAACACTCCTCATCTTTTGCTCACATTCCATCTTCAACTCCATCTCTCTCTCTCTCTGTCTCTCTCTCTCTCTCTTGCTTTTTATGATAATCTTCTGGTTAGCTAGATAAGCTGTTGATTTGATTAATTTTGTTATCAACCCAACAAAGTAATTGCACCTCCAAGTTTAGTGATTTATTACACTTAGCAAACTAGATGGAATAGGTCGGTTATGTTTTTGTAATTCACACAGGAGGAAAAGAAATAGAGATTGTAAACCATTTCTGTGTTCAGCAGATTTTTTAAAATAAACATATGGAGTCTCTTCTTTTGCTTGAAAGTAGAAACACTGAACAGTATAACAACGTGAAATAAAATGTTAATTCCAGTAGAATGACCTCCTGTTATGAGCTAGGAGTGTGGTATTTAAAAACCACTGGCAGACCCTTTTCTCCAAGGGTTCCCTAGTAAATGATAATTACAGTACACTCCCACCAGTGAGGTCTGAACTTTCTGATTTACAATAGTTGTCTCGATGGAAAGTTTTTGGCCCTTCTGCCAACCACTTCTGCCTTCAGCCCAGTTCTAGAGGAAACAGAATGAAAAATGCTTTGGATCTTCCTGTCAAAGTCCCAAAGACCAGACCTTAGCAAACATTCATTCTTGAAACCCAAAGGATAACTATGCAGTTGCATATTCTTGTATGTGAGAAAGGTTTAAGTGAGAAATACCCTTATTAAAACAAAGAACCCAAACCTCTATATAAAAAGCAGT
This sequence comes from Python bivittatus, assembly GCF_059951505.1. Taxonomy (NCBI): domain Eukaryota; kingdom Metazoa; phylum Chordata; class Lepidosauria; order Squamata; family Pythonidae; genus Python; species Python bivittatus. The sequence goes on along the minus strand of NW_028277058.1, from coordinate 15,075,210 downwards.
TTATTGGGAAAAGGATTACTGGAAAATAAAGGCAACAATTCAACTCACACAGGATTCCAAATAAAATCAGTGGAACTGAACCATTTATCAATTGCTTGCATAAGATCTTGGATTTCATCGCATATTCAGAGTTCACTGTGAAGGAATTGTTGGAAACAGATCTTCTGGACCTCCTGCTTAATTGTCTCCAGCCTTGTTGCTGCTTCTTCCTTCTTCTAAGCACTATTTTAAGCTTTTCAGTATGTGGAAGAAATTGAAAGTCAGCCTCTTTTGACCAAATAGTCTCTGATGCCATGGATGGGTCTAACCAGTAAACCAGAAAATTATTTAGCACTGAACCCACCTACCAAATGACCCTTGGGTGAATGATGAAGCTGCCAACTAGTTTTCAGCAGTTATGCCATTCTATAAAAAGGGTTATATGGGAAAGGCTTAAAAAAAAATTAAAAAGCAAATTCCATCTATTCAGGTCTCTAAGCTTGGGGCTAACTTACAAGATGTTTTATGAGACACTCTTATACTATATCAGAAACTAGGGATTTATCATACCTACTCTTTAGATAATTGTTTTACTAGACGGTGTAGATGGTGAAACTGACTTTGTTTGACAATGTCTCAGGACACTGTGCATGTGTGTGTGTGCACACGCATGCATGCACACAGACTTGTGAACTGAGAAATCTTCCTCCTGGGAGAATGCTGATCAGAGGGAATTTCTAAGTTCTAATGTTCATGCTCCCACTGAAAACTGTATACTTAATCGTGAGATCTCTCTTTCTCTCTCTCTCTCTCCTGTTCAGAACCTCTTGAATGGAGAAACTCAGTGATTTCCTGTGTCATAAATTTAAGCCAACATAATAATTACTGCTGAACTGGTTTAATTTGATATTAATAGAACACTTGCAGCTCAAGAACACAAAACAATGCCATCGTAGATAGATTTTTAGCACTGTACGTTCAACAGCAGTATGTGGAATCTAAGGATTTATAGAACTGGTTCTCCCATGAATACTTAGACCTAAGAGACTGACATGGTAGTAAGACTACGTACTCATGGAGATTGCTATGGCCTCCATACTAGCACCAAAAGTCTTGTGGGGAAGTAGCTGAGGAACTGGGGAGAGGGGAACTGCTTAACCATATTAATCAGCTTGCAGACATATTTTATGTCAATATTATACATTTTGATTAAACTTGTATTGCTCTATTGTAATTCATGTTAAATAACAATTGTGAGAATTCAATTCTCTGTACAGCACAACACTGAAAAATAAACCGTACTGCTCTCCCTGTGCTATGATTCCCCTTAACTTAAATTTAAACTAAATAAAAATCCCAGCAACCATATCCTTGCTGCTAAAACATACAATTGAGTAATTTATATTTCATTGCTTTCCTCCCTACCATCTTATTTCCTGACTTTTTTGCCTTTCCCACATGACAAGGCTGTAGTTGCCATGACTTTGGTGCTGGCTGATGACATTTATCTACTTGTATGCAGACTTTGGGGGAGGAGGTGTTAAAAGGAGGGACAATAGCCCAAAGAAACTCTCTGTCCTAACTCTGTACCTTGCTTTGCTGATTACATGCTGAGAATGGAAGACAATTTAGCTTCTCATAAGTCATAGTTCTTACAGGAGAAAAAGGGGTAGATAGGAGTTGCCAAAAAAGAAGCGTCTTAAAAACACCTGGGATAATTGGAGAGGATTTGGAGGGAAATAAGCTGAGTAATGGAAGATTTATCTGGCTGGCAGTGAAGGTGCTAACATAGATTGGTCAGCTTCTGTGGTTGATGAAAATGGACTGTTCATGAGTAAGATTGGTTGGTAAACCTAAAAGAGTCTGAGCAGTTTACACTGATAAGGATTTATGGGATGCTGGGTGAATCTGGGAGAAAAGTGCTCAAGAGGAAAAGCTCAGTGGGACACTCTTCTAAAAGGCCAAGGGCCAGAAGACAGATAAAACACAGATTATGAAAATTTGTCTGTGATCATCAGCTAATCCAAGGTCTCTGTTAATGTATAAAAAGTGTGGTCCTGTCTGTTTCAGTCAGATCCTGGAAGATTTCCATTCCTACATATCCAAAACCAACAATGACTAACATGTGAAAACACTTCTTCTGATGCCTTAATTCTTGGGTTTCTTTCTTCAGTCCATTTTAGGGCTGCTGCAAGAATCCAAACTATCACTCAATGGTGGCAAAAAGTTAGTTTCTGCATTATGTTGCTGCCATTCCATGCTCATCAGCATTTTTGTAGCTCAAAAGTGATGGCCGTACACCATCCAAAAAACAAAATAAAAATCCCAACCCTCCCTTAAAATAACAATGACAAACCACAGTTCATACATTTGCATTAAAATGTTGCTCCACAGCCTTGGTTCCTGGCTTTCTTCTCTCTTCCCCGCCCATAACATTAAAAAAAAAAAAAAATCTGTCTTCCCTTCTTCAATGCTTTTTCTAATGCAAGAGATCCCAAACTTTGTGCCATGGCCCTTCAAAATAATCTTAATTTATGTGACCTGCTCATTAATAAAACTGTTATACCATACTTGAAGAGAACTACGAGAGATACGCTGGCCTTCCCAACTAGTGCAGTTCTCCTGATTCCATTCAGCCTCTTAGAGGACACATGATGATCAGAGCTGATGAGCCAGCTTGTGGGCTCATGCCATCCTCAAGTGCAACAGCAGTGAGGATCTGACCAGAAGCTTCATTCTCACTGCTTTAGCAATAAACTAGGATGGCATGGGGCCCAACTAATGAAGGATTGCTCCAGTGCTTGGATTCTGCACACATTTTGGTCTAACACCAGCAAAGGCTACTGAATCTAGGCAGAGTGGTAGCAAACATAATTTCTCTCAGTTGTTCCCTACATACAATCAATAGTTAAAAGACCATCCCTGTTGAAATTGATATTCCAGGAACTCCAAGTTGCAGTATAACAATTCACAGCAATATGAGAAACTTGCCATTTCTCGTATGAATTTAGCCATTCTAACACATACAGAAGATGTGTACTTTGGAAAGAAGCTGAACTTCTTGTGGACAACAGTTACCCAGTAGTCTGTAGACAGTTCTTTTTATGACTGTCTGGACCATACCATTTAACCAGAAAAGGAGAAGGGCAAAAAAATTGGCTCCCCCACACATCTATAATAAGCCTCCATCCATGCCATAATTAGTAAGTTTGGATGGGACAAGAAACAGGAAGAGCAACATTAAGGGAGGCTGAGTTCTGGCTAAATAATTGCAAATAGGGCCTGAACTTTGAAAGGCAGTTTATTTCTGAAAGTACGGTTCCCAAACTTCAGTACAATTACTGCCAAGCTCTCTCTCAATCTCTCTATCTCAATCTCTCTCTCTCTTTCTCCTATTCAAAATAATTTTGTTTTTTGATAGCTTTTAACATTAAAAAGATAAGAAAAACAATTTTAAGCACAAATGAAAATCAATAAACCAACTGAATGGATATTGCCAACTAAATATACATTTTATCTTCCCTAGTACATATAAATAACCCTTTTCTATAAATTGATACTACCTGAAGCATTTCTGAAGAAATTTTGAATCCAGGACATTTGTTTTTCTAAAGTACCACCTGCCCCTTCTACATAAAGAAAGCAAGCCAGAAATAAAGTCTTCATTCTCCATTGACTGATGCTGTAAAAATATGATAGTCAGGGGTGAATTTCAAGGTTAAAGTAAGAAGGTGATATATACTAATTTGATCAAGAGGACAGACGTTTGTGTTCAGATGTACAATTGTGCTATGATTAGTCACAGTCCATTCAAAGGGCATAGATGACACTGATAAATATTTTCAGTGACAAATGCCTAAAGCATGAAATTGATACTGGTGATATTCTGTCTATACTGAGCCATATTTGACCTCTTAGAATAATGAAAAATCTGAAAAATTGTTGAGCTGTTGAAGAGCAATGGAGGATAGAAGACAGCAAGATTATGATGAAATTGTCAATTTGCCTGAAATTTCCTTCCAGCCATCCTAGCTTTAGGAGAATATAGAACATATCTTTTTGAAAGTACATAGTTTTGTAAAAAAAATTCTTGTGCATACAACTGAGTCAGATCCAGGCCAGTGAATTCCAAAATATACCATCGTTTTTGTATTTAGCACAAGAATAACATTTAACAAGACTTTTACACAATTTCAGATGAATGAATACTGTAACCAATTTAAGAATTATTTTAAATTGACAAGTCCTTACTTCTTTTAATATTTTTTCACAGTTGTGTACAATAACAAAATATTCGACTCAGCCACAAAACTTTTTCTCTCTCAAAACAAAGAATAAAGAGAAAGAGCAGTTCAGAAACGGAGAAGAATAAGAAGAAAGAGGATGAAAATAAAGAATTTGGTAATCACTGCCTTTACACACAATGGTCCATTCTTAAACCCAAGCACGCAAAGCTTTGATTCAGCAGGAGCAAGCAACTATTCATTTTCCTGTAGCATCATAATTCATTTTTAACTTCTAGCTGCTTGTGCCAGGTTTACTACTATTTAAGACAGTTTCAGTAAAAATTAATAAGCGTTTGCTGCTGCTACATCAAGAGGCCACTCTCTTTTAAGATCTTCTACAGTAAAAAGCAGAACCATTAAGAATTGAATGCTATTTTTACAAGGTGGTAATGCTTCTCATTTCCCCAGCATGATTGCTTTCCTGAATCTTTTTAAATAGAGTGTAAAATGCCTTATGCCTTACAATCTACATTGTCGCAACCCTACTCTTGAGACATGTGACAAACAATGATTTAGACATCTGTTTGCACTTTTAATCTTTTGGATTCTTCCCCATCCAACCCACCCCCTCAAATATCTTCAGAATAAAACAAGTAAAGTATGCATACTCATAGATCTGTTTCTTCTTTCATTTTCTGCAATATTTCAAAAGAGAACCTGATATTTGTAATCAGACCCCTCAGTTCATGAGACTCTATCTCATTCTTAAAATAGACCAAGGAAAAGAAGAAAGTAGAATTCCTATACCATGTTTTATGTCAGGGTTCCTCAACCTCAGCAACTTTAAGATGGGTGGACTTCAACTCCCAGAATAGTGATGATGTGGACGAAAAACCTCCTCTAGGCTTTTCCCAGATCATGAACCTATGGATCCCATACCATCCATGTGCTGGAGAAAGCAGTGGTATGACAGGGACTAGGCTGCAGAGTTGGTCCATGGCTCTTTACAAATGGTGAGTGAAACACAAGGGAAGGGGACACTGGCAAAAAGAACCAGTGAGAAAAGATAGGATGGGGTGGCATATGGGTGCTCCTAGCAGCATCCTTTTTTCTTACTATTTTCAAAAACATGTTGTAGTTTTATCATGAGGAAGGTGGCCATGATGGAATGATGCCCATCAGCGCAAGAATGATGAAAAACAGCTTTGTTTACCATCACCACAGTAATTTCTTACTGTCCTTCTACTACCGCCCACCTGCACAGCTGAATGAATACATAGTACTCCTTTTCTAGGATTATTCTGCACGCTTATGATGAAAAGGACTGTGTTTCAAGAAAATTTATGTAAATAGTAAACATTCATTGAGGGCTCCAAAACTCTTAGTTATGATTGGAAATGTTTCTTTTTTAAGTTTTAAAATGTAGAATGCATTCAGACTGAAATAAGGTGCATTTTATTCGTAGTGTTAAGATGGCACTGCAATTTAAGCAAGTTTAAACTGTGAAACAACCAGTTATTATTTTTAACCATTTGCATTTAACCACTTGCATCTAGTCATTTTAGTCTGTCACTGCACGAACCCGCACATCCTTGCAACAGTTCTTATTTGCTGTCAGAGCTGGCAAGCAGTTTTTGTTATTTTGCTCAGTCATATCAGAGTGGCCCTTCCAAGGCATGTAACCAAAGAACACAGCTGGGAAGCTGAAGTCAGGGATTCAAAGGATAGATATTGAAAGGGAAGAGAAGACTGCTAGGTTAGTCCAAGTCTGCAGGGGTAATTCCAGAGATTTAAAGAAATAAGCTCAAAACAAAACACCCAGTGTTCTATGCCCCTTTGTGCCACATTATTTTGAATACTCCAATCTCTTGTATTTTCCCTCTTTATGTCTCCAAGCCATAGAGAACTAGAGAGGGCATTAGCCTATAGTAGCCAGCTGGTTTGAGTTAGTTGGGAGTAGTCAGGAGGGAGGGAAGAGAGAGTCAACACATGTTCAGAGACTAAGAATAATTCTGAATTCAAGAAACAAACTGCTGCTAGTCTGGTAGGTGGCCCTTTGCTGTTGTCTTCCCCTTCCCCTACCCCTTCTCCTTCTCCTTCATATTAAGTAACAAAATTTCTTTTTCATTCATCTTTTAAAACTTTTCCATGCCTGACCACTAACTGAATAAATAACTAAATGTAATCCTTCTGAGAAACACAGCATAAATTAGTATATCTTGGGAGGTAATAGTCCCACATTTCCATAATCAAGATGCAGAAATATAAATAAAAGCACATATATTCTACTAATAGCCTCATCTGTTTAGGCTTGAAATGCTATCATTTAAGGAATTATATTGTTCCCTTGATATCTTGCTGTAACTGCTATTAATGTTAATGAAAGGTGTGCATGCATGTCGATGTGAGATGAGTAGAGGGCTCAGTATTCTGAAGGAGGAAACTCGTACAGTTTCAGTTAAATTAATATTTAAAAAATAATAACAGCTGTTAGAAAGGTTTCCAAAGGTGGTCAAACCACTGGGAGAATTAAATCTATTTTGAATCATATTTAGTCTGTTGCAAATTTTAGAAACAATCAGAAAATCAGATTTAAAATTAGAACTGGGCCTAGTTTGTAGCATGTTAGATGCTTGCTCTAATCAACATTTGCTGATGTAAAAACACAAATAATGAATGCCTCCTGGGCTAAATTTTGTTTAGGCTACCTATTTTCCCTCCATAAGTGCTAGAAATAATTGCAGGTATTTATGCAATGTACAGGAGAATGTTCCTTGAATTCAGGGCTAATGTGGAAACATGGAAGTAGGTACACTAGCTTTGTCCAACCCTATAGATGCCCTACAGATGTATTGGGACTTGGAGGCCCTGAGGCTGAGTATATTTATATTGCACTTATCTTAAGGATTTTTTTGCCAGCAATGTTTACTTATTTATTGATTTGATTTCTATCCAGCTTTTCACTCAGGAACTCAAGACATTGTACATGTCCTTCCCTCCTCCCATTTTTCCTCACAACAATTATCCTATGAGGCAGTTGAGCTAAGAGAGAGTTACTGGCTCTGGGTCAACCAATGAGCTTCCATGGCTGAAGGTAGACTTGGACCTGGTCTCCCGAGTGCCAGGCTAACCTTAACCTTACCCACTACACTATATTGGCTTTCAACATGTTATGCAAAGTTTCAGATCAGCTGGAGAGAAAATGTTCAGAGAAGAATGTGAAATAAATTCATATTCCAGGATTATCTAACTTTATATGCATTTTGCAAGAAATATATTTCCCTTAAATGAAGCCGGGAAAGGGTTGAATTCATTAATCATTTTTTAGTCCCACTGAAGGAATAACAATTAAAACTGATTCCATTTATTTCAGCGGAACTAAAACACAATGATTAAGCAAACCATTTTGGATCCAATCCCATAATAATAAGTGATCATTGAGAATATAATGTAAGGAAGCCTACACTTGCTCACCAGCACCTTTGATGTATTACATTTATATCTCAATTTTTTCCCATCATATTTGAAACAAGAACATCCATTTAATTCTTGAAAGTCTTCAAGGTACCAGGTAACCAGGTAATATTAAGGCAGTTAGGACATCTTTCTTCAGGTTATGTTCTGGATACTTCTCCTATTCATTTCCATAGAGTTTGTGGAGACTCAAATGCTTTGGTGGATTTTACTAACTGTCATTTAATTATTTATATTTTACTTCATTTTTATAAAGTTATGATGGGATTTATGTTAAAGGTATAAAGATGTTGTCAATGAAATGAACCTACCTTCATCTTATTATTACTTCATCACTGTGATTTATTCAGTCTAAGATTATGATATGAAAGTCTACAGCCTTATCCAGACTAGCAAGCAGATATGTATTCCAGTGTAGCTGATATACATTCATGAACACAGGAAAATTCTTACATCTCTAAAGAAGTCACTTGATTCAGTTTCCAAGCATTGCTGATGTTCAGATCTTTTACTCCCCAGAGCACAATTATTGTGAAAATATCATGTTTTTATATCCTTATTCACATCAAATATGTAGCAGAGCGTATTTAGATCTTAGTTTTTTCTTTTTTAAAAAAAAGTCATAAAGCTTTCAGATGATTTGGAAAGGCTGTATCACTTAAGACTTTTGGGTAAAAAGGCTTAAAATATCTAGTTAGTTATATGAGAGGTACCATGTTTTAGCCTAGGGGAGGGGGGAAACATGAGAAAGTAGAATAGACATTGGAGGGTGGGGGGATCCATCAATCCAAAATATAATTCCCCTGATCATTGTGGTTCCCCTTTTCCATCTTTCAGATACTCCTCATACCATTCTTCTCTTCCCCTTGCTAGCTCCTCTAGAGTACTGTGACTTTTACTTTGTGGAAAAATATGATTCAATGCAGTCCTACCTTGGGGGAGACAAAAAGGAGAAGCATAAAACCTTTTCCCCTTTAATCATAAGCCATATTTTTCCATAATGCCACTGGGAAAGAAGTGAGCATACTTCTTACATATCTCTGTTCCCTTTGCTGAAAAACCTAAACCGACATTGTTCTCAGCTCTAGTGCTCTATAATTTTCTACCTTTTGTCCTACATACATTTCTTTCCTGGAAGGATTTATTGCTTTCAGTCGACGTATTTGAAGAATTAAATTATTGTCTGTGTCAGGGGTTAAAGTTTCTTTTCAAAATATAAAATGAATTCAGTTGTGATTAGTTAGTGGATAAAGAGATTCCCTGTTTTAGCATTTCACATAAGCAGCTTCCTCACTCACTGTAATTAGTTTTTTTTTATTACATTCTTCTGTATTTCCCTCAAACACACACGTGCACCCAAATACACATATACGTATGTACACCTGGATAGACTGTCCTCTTTTTAGAAAAAAAAATTGAATAGATCAATCAGCGCCCACATACCTAATGATGTTAATTTGGTACTGATGAATTCTCTGTTGCACTTTACTATGCAAATGTTAAATGTTAAAATGGTTTGTGAATTATACCATAATATAATATTTTGTTTCTTCAGGTTTTCTGAAGTTTAAATAAATATTTTCCACCATCAATACTGCCCTATATTTCTGAGATAATCTTTAAATAATCTCTTAGTGTATACACTCTCCAGAACTGAATAAGATCCATTTGACCTTTCTAACAAGAGTCACTCATATTAAATTCTGAAGCCTGTATTTTAAAAGATTAATGAAGCCTCCTCTGAATAGATACTATTACAATTTTTTAAAAAATCTGCACACTTAATGAAAAACCAAGATTACAGGGTAAGATTCCTTTCTTAGTATAGAACTACTCAAGTAAATATTTATTCCTTTCTGGTCTTAGACTGATATCCTCATCTATAAAGATAGTCATATTTCAGAAGGAATAGGATCATGTTCTTCACCATTCATCTCTTTGTAGGGTGTGCTTGCGTATAGTCCTTTTCCTTCTTTTTTCCCCTAGCACACTAAGTGTGGAAAGTGGACCATAGGAAACTGTGTTATACTTTTTCAGGCAATTGTCTGACTTAACTTAGCATTTTATACACTAGCAATGGGCAACCTTTTGGTGATTGCAGACCTGTGATGGACTGGAATGGAGGAAGGGGGGTGAAAACGGTGCTCTCGTCTCCAGAGCAACGCTCTGGAGATAAGCAGAGAAAGCTGGTGCATCCCTAAACATTCCAGAAGATAGTGAATAGCTGTGCCTGGGAACTAGTGGTCAGTCTGAGAAGATTTCTGTAAACAGGTGCTGGCTAATAAACCTTGCTGATTGAACCTGCATGGTCTCCAGGAGTTCTTTGGGCTAGGCCTGACATCAATCTTCTCAGACTGACCACTAGGCACAGCTATTCACTATCTTCTGGAATGTTTAGGGATGCGCCAGCTTTCTCCGCTTATCTCCAGAGCGTTGCTCTGGAGACGAGAGCACCGTTTTCACCCCCCTTCCTCCATCCATCAGAAGACCACATTTAAAATTTGCAAGGACCAAATTTATTTATTTATTTGTTTTATTTTATTTTATTTTATTTTATTTTATTAATCAATTTATACGCCACCCACCTCACTATAAAAGTAACTCTAGGCAGCTCACAAGTAAAAAAACCGATAAAAACGATAAAAAAATATACAAAGTTAAAAGATGGAGAGAGCATCCTCAAGCCACCAACTACTCCCAGTGCTGAGAACCCTCATCGGATCCCCAAGCTAGTTGGCAGAGCCAGGTCTTAACGCTCTCCCAGAAGGCCAGAAGAGTGGGGGCCAATCTCACCTCAGGGGGCAAGATATTCCACAGAGTGGGGGCAACAGCAGAAAAGGCTCTCCTCCTACATCCCACCAGTCAAAATTTTTTAGCTGATAGGGTCCCTAATATGCCCTCCTTGACGGACTGGGTGGGACAGAGTGATGTAACCAGGACAAGATGGTTCCTCAGGTAACCTGGGCCCATGCCATGAAGTTCCCAATAGGTGACTGATGATAGATTCTGAGCAAGACCTTTATTTTTCTTTTTTATGTTGGAGGGAGGGAGTTCATTTTTTTAAAAGCATTGGGACTATTTTTGAGGTTCACATCTCTTCCCATGTTTTCTGCTATGTGATCAGAGGAGGATTTTGAAAAGATTCGAGGGCCACTTCTGGTCCAGGTATAGATTGTTCAATCTTAGTCAACCTAGACTGGTATTGGTTTCCAGCAGTAGTCTTGCCTAGGCCTACCTGGAATTGAAGTGGGGACCATCTGAAAGAAAAGTACCTGCTCTACCACTAAGCCACAGCTTTTGAAAGGGTGAGGGAATAGAGTAGAGCTCTACTGGGTCTACTAGAGATTTCTATCCCTACTGACATAAAACATAATGGTGAAATAATTGTAGGCTAGAAGGGAATCCTGATGAGTTGTATTTGCTGTTATATAACCCTTCATAAAATGAAATGTCAGCTAGCCAACAGATACCTTGATAAATAAGGTGATGCCATTAATAGATAACTGCGACCATCACCAACAAACAACAGTAAAATCTCTTTGGTAAGCTCATACATTATTTAATGCTTGGCTTGAAAATTCTGTCAGTTGCTGGTAAAGAGCATCTCTATTCATTTTTGCTGTTTGTTGCTCTCTTTGGAAGGAATGAATTTTATATGAGGACAAAAGTTTCCAGTTCACTGTACCATGTCTTTTTCTCTTTCCATTTTTCTCTTTCATACAATCATGGGGATATGCTTCAATACATGAAAGTGATATATGCCAAAGAAGTTTCTAAAAGGGGAAGTCAGGTTAAAAGATGCCTGTGCTCATTATATTCACTAGATATCTCACAGCACAAGTCTATTTTTATGATTTTTTAAAAAATCAATATAGCAGAAAGCAACTGTGTAATGATTGTCCATGCAACAAGTCCTCCAGCTTTAGTAGCTTTCTAACAGAAAAACTTAGTATATCTGTGGAAAATCCTACATTTGCATTTATTAGTTTATTTACTTATCACATTTGGAGACCACCATAATTCCAAAGGACTCTCCGCGGTTTACAAAATAAAGTGTACCATAAAAATATGCAAGAAAAATAAACAAATAAAATGTTCACAAAGCAATTAAAAACAGAATAAAATTATTTAAAAAACAAACAAGCTGTAACTTATCCAACATGGAATCAAGCCCCACATACCCTCTGGAAGAGCTCTG